>NC_057862.1:639549553-640749553 GCF_019393635.1 Dromiciops gliroides
TGTTTGCCTACCTGACCTGGCTCTTTGCCTCATAGGTTCTTTCTCATCCATTCTTTGTTCTTTTGTGCCCCACTCCTGTCTCCTGTGGCCTCATTCCCTCTGCTTTAAGTTCGTCTCTTTGTCCACTGTTCATCCTCCATGGCGAATTCCAAGAAGTCATTGTGAGTCTCTAAATGGACCTGCTGCTGTACTCTGGAGAGCAGAGCTGTCCATCAGGTACAAAAAAATGGGGCAATTACTCTAGGTCTGCTTCAGGGACCAGGGAATGAGAGAGGTGGCATTTCAAGCTGGTTCAGTCAAAGTAGCATTTCAGGGGAGAAGAGAGAGGGGCTGATTGCCTGCTGAGAGGAACCCCTCTGCCCTTCCCGGGGTTCTCCTCAGGCTTCGATACCCTCCTGTGACGGCTGCACTCTTTCTTTTCCTTAAGGATTCCTTTGTCATTCATTTGAACTGGATTTCACCTGCATAAAAATATTGATGTAGTATGGGGGAGGACCACACAGAGTGATCACATGGTTTATCTCTGGGCTATACCCCTCTAGGGAGGGCCCTGATGCGTAGATGGGCATGATTCTCCAACCTGTCACATCTAATCATTTTCCATGAGAGATTAAAATTCTAAACCTAGGAAGAAAAGACCAGAAAAATTGACCAAGCAACCAATAAACATTTGTTAAGCATTTTCTATGTTCTAGGCACTGGGCTAAATGCTGGGGATACAAAAAGAGGCAAAAGACACTCCCTGCCCTGGAGGAGTTTATAGTCTAATGGATTAGAAATTAGGAAAATGTGAAAATTAATTATTAAAGGTCTTTAGCGTGATGTTCATGGGGATATTGCTGGACCATTTCTAGCCACTATCCCAATGCATGGGAGACCCATCCAGTTGTTATAAAGAATTTTGTTAATTAGGATTATATAAATCATTAAAGCAGGTGACTTGGATGGTATTATTTCCATAATCCAAGCTATTCTTTCAAGCGTGATGCTGCATTGGTCACAGCCATTGCCACATAGGGTGGAAAATTTACTTACTCTCCTCCTCCCTAGAATGGCATTCTCCTGGTTCTGTGACCTGCTCTCTCTCTCTCTCTCTCTCTCTCTCTCTCTCTCTCTCTCTTTCTCTCTGGTGTTAGGAAGACTTGAGTTCATATCTAGCCTCAAACATTTACTAGTTGTGTGACCCTGGGCAAGTCACTTAAGCTCTCATTCCATTTCCTCATATCTATAAAATGGGGTTAATAATAGCACTTATTGTTAGAATAAAATGAGATATTTGTAAATCACTTTTTAAACCTTAAAGCATCATATACATGCCATTGTTATTATTGAGTGATTGAATATGATCTCTCAGTAATCTGTGAACAGAATTCCTACATCTAATTATGGCTCAAACAGTATTCCTGGGTCAAGGACCTGTGTTCAAGTCTTACCTCTCATCTTCACCTCTGTGGATCTCAGTTTCCTCATCTATAAAATTATGAGGTTAGTCAAGATCGCCTTCTATAGTTATGCTCCTTTGAGGTCTAGAAAAGGAAGGATATATATATATATATATATATATATATATATATATATATGTTACAGATTTTTTTCCCCCTTGGAAATAGAAAGAGCACTAGATTTATAGTCAAGGACACCTGGGTTTAAAACCTGCCACTGCCACTTACTTATTTACTAGATCATTCACTTAATACTCTTCAACATAATTTTCCTCATTTGTTTTGTTTTGTTTTGTTTTTTGCAGAGAAATGAGGGTTAAGTGACTTGCCCAGGGTCACGCAACTAGTAAGTGTCAAGGGTCTGAGGTTGGATTTGAACTCAGGTCCTCCTGAATCCAGGGTCAATGCTTTATCCACTGTGCCACCTAGCTGCACCCTCCTCATTTGTAAAATAGAGATTATCATAATATGTAGAGCACCTACCTCTCAGGGTTGTGGTAAGGTTCAAGTGAAATAATATTTGCAAAGGGTTTTGCAAACCAAGCCGTATATAAATGTTAGCTGTTGTTATCGGTATAGAAAGGCAGGCAGGGCTCATATCTATAGTCCTTTCCCCACCACCATATTGGCTTACGAGACTGTGTATGATGCCCATTTGCGTCACTGGAACAACACAAAACGACGCCAGTTTCTTTTCCAAGAAAACCCCAAATGGAGTCACAGAGAGTTGGGCACAACTGGACCTACTCAACAATAATACTATATGATTTTTAGGGTTTGTTTTTTACAATTAGATGCAAAAGGCATGGAGCAGTTGGCTATTTGATAGATATTTTGATCTTATTTAAGAGAAGCACAAGGTTGTGTGGTGCAGAGATAAAGAATTTTGGACCTGTAGTCAGGAGCTAGATCCATATCATGGCTCTTTGGCCTGAGACCAATATGACCTTGGGCAAGTACATCTCTGGGCCTCAGTTTCTTCATCTGTAAAATGAGGGGATCAGACTAGGTGGCTTCTAGGGTTCTTTCCAGCTCTAAATCTATGGTCCTGTGTTGAAGGGTGGTACCCTATCCTGTAAGAAGATGGAATGATTGTATGCCTTTTAGGACTCATCATTGCAAAGTACCCAGCCAATATGTGTATTCAGAGGCCATGTTTTTGTTGTTGTTGTTGTTGTTTTTCATTTTTTGCAGGGAAATGAGGGTTAAGTGACTTGCCCAGGATCACACAGCTAGTGAGTATCAAGTGTCTGAGGCCAGATTTGAACTCAGGTCCTCCTGACTCCAGGGCCGGTGCTCTATCCCCTGCCCCACCTAGCCATGTTTTGTTTTTTTTTTTTAAGTGAGGCAATTGGGGTTAAGTGACTTGCCCAGGGTCACACAGCTAGTAAGTGTTAAGTGTCTGAGGCCAGATCTGAACTCAGGTACTCCTGACTCCAGGGCTGGTGCTCTATCCACTGCGCCATCTAGCTGCCCCTGCCATGTCGTTTTAAAAAAAATGTTCACGAGTGGACCGGCTCAACTTCCATGTCTAGAAAATGAAGAACATTTGGCCTTTTCCCAGGTACAAGATGAAAGCCCATAGGGTCGTGAGATTGTCCTTTTTTTTTTGTTTGTTTGTTTGTTTTTTTATTTTAGTGAGGCAATTGGGGTTAAGTGACTTGCCCAGGGTCACACAGCTAGTAAGTGTTAAGTGTCTGAGGCCGGATTTGAACTCAGGTACTCCTGACTCTAGGGCCGGTGCTCTATCCACTGCGCCACCTAGCTGCCCGAGATTGTCCTTTTTTTTTTTTTAACCCTAGCACATATTAAAAACCACAAAAGATGAAGAATTAAGAGTTACATATTGTTGTGTGGTGGCCAAATCCCAGGCCCTGGGTTCAAGTCCTAGTTCTCCTACTTCCTAGTAACCCTTGGCAAGTTAATTCCTGGCCTTCATTTTCCGCATAAGGAAAAGAAAAACGTTGGACTAAGGCCATTTTGAGTTCTAGATCCTAAGACTCATGACCAGACTCATTTTTCTTCACTCTGGTGTCATGAAGGGAGGTGTGGCGTCTCTGATAAGACCAGTTCAGAGCCTGGCCACCACTAGCCTGGAGTATTACAAGGGACGCCTAATTCCTAGCTTATTCCTCTTCCTTCTCTCCAGGCCATCAATCATCCAATGGCCAAAGTCATGTGCCTACAACTCACATCACACCCCTCCTCAGCAAACTCCAGAGCCCTCCAATTCACTCTAGAATCCCATGTAAGCTCATCTCTTTGTCGTGGAGGGCCCTTCATAACCTGGCCCCACCTACCCTTCCACACCTATCCGAGGTCACACTTAAGACACTCCTCCAGCCAAACTGGAATTCTTGCTACTTGCCACACATGGCCTCCCATCATTTCCTTGCCCTGTGTCTCTGTACTGGCTGTCCTGCACCCTTCCCTCCCCTATCTCTGGAATGTGCTCCTGGCTCAGCTCTGCGGATTCAATGCCTTGACTCCCTTCAAACCTCTGCTCAAACTCTACCTTCCACATCAAACATTTCTTTGCGTCCCCCTCCCCAGATATGTGATGCTTATTTTGTACATACTTCACATCTCCTTATATATGTATATGTTGTCCTATACCTAATACAGTATCTTACACACAACAGGTGCTAAATAAATGTTGACTGACTGATAAATGTGGGGCTGATGGGGTCCATACGACCTGTTCTAAGCAGTTTTGAGAGTTCAGTTCAAGACTAAGGAAGGGGGCAGCTAGGTGACACAGTGGATAAAGCATCGGTCTTGGATTCAGGAGGACCTGAGTTCAAATCCAGCCTCAAACACTTGACACTTACAAGCTGTGTGACCCTGGGCAAGTCACTTTGCGGGGCAACCCTCATTGCCCCACAAAACAAAACAAAACAAAACAAAACAAAACAAAACAAAACAAAACAAAAACAAAAACACTTCACAAAACAATCAAAAAACCAACCCTGACTAAGGCAGGAAGAGAAGGGCTTAGTTACAGGATGGCTCTAGGACTGAAGGATCTAGAAAATGTGTTTGGGAGTTTTCTAAAGAATATCTACACACACTATGACTGACCAAAACCCAAACCAGACATTCTAGACCAATAGTCTTCACTCTCATGCCACAGATACAATCATTTGCCAGACCTTGTTCTATCTGTCTCTACATCTTCTCTATACTCAAACACCCACCTAGGCCCTCATAAACCTCTTCTCTAGGCCAGTGGTATCAAATTCAGACAAAATGAGGGGCTACTAATATATACATAAGCATCCCAGGGGGCAGTAATATTGACTCAGTTTTAAAATGTAATGTCAAAAAAAAAAAAAAAGAATACTGGGCAGCTAGGTGGCGCAGTATATAAAGCACCATCCCCGGATTCAGGAGGACCTGAGTTCAAATCCGGCCTCAGACACTTGACACATAGTAGCTGTGTGACTTTGGGCAAGTCACTAAACCCTCATTGGCCCACCAAAAAAAAAAAGTAATGTCAGCTATGTTTTATTGTATTTTTATTTATTTTGTTAAATATTTTTCCCATTTCATTTGAATCTGGTTCAGACTTCACTTGGGAGTTTTTGCAGGTGCACATGGTCTTTACATTTGCTCTAGAACATTGTAACAGACTCCTAATTGGTCTCCTTGCCACAGATCTCTCCCTTATCTAATCCATTCTCCACATAGATGTCAAAATGATTTTTCCTGAAGCACAGGTATGACTGACTATGTCACCTTCTGTCCTAATAAACTCCATTGACTCCATTCACAATTAGGATACACTATTATGTCATCTTTATCTCATCCTTTTTAAAGGATGTATAAGTTTTATGATATACATAATTATTAGTTTAGGGGCTGTTGTTGTTCAGTCATTCAGCTGTATCTGACTCTTCATGACCCTGTGGATCATATTGTCCATGGTATTTTCTTGGCAAAGATACTGAAATGCTTTGCCATTTCCTTCTCCAGTGGATCAAGGGAAACAGGTTAAATGACTTGCCCAGGGTCACATAGCTAGTGTTTGAGGCTGAATTTGAACTCAGGTCTTCCTAACTCCAGGCCCAGTGCTCTAGCCACTGATCTAGGCTAGGCTAGTTGCCTAATTTAGGAATACATTTACATAATTTATAAATAAATCTATATACAAATATAGGAAGTGTGTTTGTATTTTTTACTGATAAGGATATGTGATCATGAAAAATTTAGAGATGACTGTCTAGATTATGAATCTAGCTAGTCCCTTCTCTGATTGACTTGTCCATTTAGGTTTGTTTTGAGTGTGATCTTGCCTTCCCTTATTAAAATATGGAAAGTCTGTGCTCATGTGTGTTTATATGTGTGTGTATGTGTGTTTTGGTTGTGGGGGAAGAGCTGGTCAAGGAGCAGAATCATCAGTAGAAATATGAATTGGGGAGGCCTAGAGGTGGGTGTGTTGTAATGACCCAGCACATAGGCTGTTACATGAATCAACGCTCAGGTTGAATTAATCCCAGCTATATTGGTGTGGATGGAATGTTGGCTAATCAAGAATGACATTGAGTAACCAGGCATCCTGTCACCCCAAGATCTTGTGCTTAGGCTCCCCTGGGCCATTTTGAAACAATCACAAATCTCTAGCCTTAGAAAAGAGCACCACAATTGACCATCACTGAAGGTGGTGCCTTCCCCTTACATGGCACATTTTTAATCACCCCGGCTCTGACTTATTTTTATCCAAAGCTTTCATCCTGTAGGGTGGGTCACTACTATTCCCACTGTGAGATTTAAAATTGGATATAAGAGCATCAGCTCTGTTTCCTGACTTCAGTCTCAGGGTCATTATGGCTGCCACAGAATTCCCAGGTGGGATCACCATCGGTATATTTCCCTCTCCCCAGGTCAGGAAGTCCTGTGGGGCTATTCAACAGTGATGCAATTAAGCTAAGTACGGGCAGATCCAACCGCCCAATGAAAATCACTCAGACCCAATTCCCATCAACTGCCCTCAAGGACCCTTCGTTCCACAGATGAAGCCTCTTCCCTGCCCCCAACTCTTCATTCCCCTCTTTCTCTGTCATCTGCTCCTAGGTGAGTGCTCTCCACCACAATTAAAGTTTATTCCATGCCTTTGCTGTATCCCACTAACCTCCTGATGATTCCTGTCCCTTGAAGGCTGATTTCACAATCCCTGACCTGGGCTAACTTCTCTTAACTCTCTTGGTCCCCACTGTAGGTGAAGTGGTAATGTTGGGGAAGTTCTAGCCCTCTTCTCTCTCTCCCTGCCCCCTGCCAGGGAGCTGCCCATGCTGCCCTCAGGCTCTTCCCCACCCTTGCTGGCTCTCAAGAAAGCCTCCCATAAAGTCATTCATATTAAAAGGTGAAGGTTTGGACAAATGGGTGATTTCTCCCTGCTTGACTCTTGAAAGGTAGTGTAGCCTTTGAAAGGCAGAGTCAGGATTTGAACTCCAGTTTTTGGACTCCAAATTAAACCCATCAGGCTGTGAGTTCTTTGAGAACAAAGACTGAGCATTTTTGTTGTTGTTGCTGTTCTTTCTTTGTAGGCGCTTAATGCAGCACCTGCCACGTAGAAGGCACTTAATAAATGCATTGGCACTTGACTTATTCACTTCAGAATCTCATGGCCCCATTGTTTGGTTCAATAATAATAATAGTCACTATTTCTATAGCACTTACTCTATTCCAGGCACCATGCTAAGTGTTTTAACCTCATTTGCATATAATATGCATAATAATAAGAAGCTGTTTTTATCTCATTTGATCTTTACAACAACCCTGGAAGATTGGTGGTGTTCTTTACTCCCATTTTACAGATGAGGAAACTGAGGCAAATGGAAGTTAAGTGACTTTTCTAACATCACACAATGAGTAAGTATCTGAGACTGGATTTGAACTAAGGTCTGCCTGGTCCAGGCCAGTGTTATATCCACTGTACCAACCTTACTGCCTCAAATGAGTATTTCTTTCTTTCTTTCTTTCTTTCTTTCTTTCTTTCTTTCTTTCTTTCTTTCTTTCTTTCTTTCTTTCTTTCTTTCTTTCTTTCTTTCTTTCTTTCTCTCTTTCTCTCTTTCTTTCTCTCTTTCTCTCTTTCTTTCTCTCTCTTTCTTTCTTTCTTTCTTTCTTTCTTTCTTTCTTTCTTTCTTTCTTTTGGTGAGGCAATTGGGGTTAAGTGACTTGCCTAGGGTCACACAGCTAGTAATTGTTAAGTGTCTAAGGCTGGATTTGAACTCAGGTCCTCCTGAATCCAGGGCTGGTGCTCTATCCACCTAGATGCCCCTCAAATGAGTATTTCTAAAGCTGTAATTATATTCCAGTTTTACTACTTTCATATTCATAGAGTCAGACAATTCTTAAACCTTAGATATTATGTAGCCAGCCATTTATTCCTCTCATCCCCCCATTCTACAGATGAGGAATGTCCAAACAGGTGATGAAGAGATTTGCCTGTTTAGCGCATGGCTCTGAGACTTGAACTCTTGTCTCCTGACTCCTAGTCTAATCCATATTCCTCTGACTCTGGGATCTCTGCCTGAACCCTATCCACTGAGCTTGATCTACCTGAGAATCACAGCACCTTCCACATAGTAGGTGCTCTTATCTCCTGACTCCTAGTCCACTTAGCATTCCTTTGGCTCCAGGATCTCTGTCTGAACCCTATCCACAGAGCCTCATTTACCTGAGGATCATAGAACTTTGCACATAGTAGGTGCTTAAACAATACCTCTTAAATTTTCCTGAATTTGGCCCCCAGAAAGAAAAATTATCACAGGGAAGCAGATGAAGTGCCAAAGGATGGGCTGGCACTGTGGCAGTGAGTCATGTAGCCTGTTTGGCTTGCTCTTTAATTTTGGGTCACTTGTGAAACAGGAAATTATCTGATGCCTGATTCAACCCAAAGAGAGTGTAGCACACTAGGCTGTTCTCCAGCTGTGTGTTTGCAGTCAGTCAGGTGTCATCTCTGACAGCCCAGAGCATGACCCAAGCACATTAGAACTGGGTTGGCTTGGCCCCTGCTGAACTTTTTGGTGGTTTATTCCAAAGTTGCTTCCTGCACTGATTTCTGCAATCTGTTCATTAGTCAGACTGTTGTAGTAAGAAATTAAAGTCAGAAGATGCTGGTTCCAGGCCCAGTCCTGCTACTTACTAGCCAAGTGATCACGGACAAGTCATTTAGCCTCTGTGGGTCTCAGTTTCCTCATCTATAAAATGGGCACAATAGTACCTGCCCTACCCATGTCACAGGGTTGTTTACATATTCATAGAATTGAAGAATTATTAGGAACCTCAGAAGGCATCTAATCCAAGCCAGAAATTCTCTCATCTTCCTGACAAGTGAGGTCAATGTTTGTCTTCAGCTTCTTCAAAGATCCATTATTTCATTAGTGTGAATGTTCCCTTTACTCACAGAGATCAGAGTGCTGCTACAATTTAACAGATGCTTTTGGATTACTTGTGGCTGAAAAAAAAATCATCTCCCCTCAGCCTCCACCCCACCCCCATCCAGTGAATTTATCTGGGCTGGTCCTTGCATGAGAGACATGCAGGATGAGAGGTAAAGAGTAAGCAGGAGAGATGACCAGGATTATACTCAAAAACTCTTCAGCACCAAGGGTTTTTCTCTGCTGGCAAAGCCTTTGAGAACCCTGCGTCACCAGCCCAACACAATGAGGCATCAGGGTACGATCGCAATGGCATGAAATGTGTCGTGAGTACCAAGTGAAAAAAGCTATTGACACAAACTCCAGACTGCTAAATGGATGTAAGAAGGAGCCAGCTATCCACCCACCAGCCAACTTTTCCAAAGGTAACCTCAGGGACGAGTGGGATTATGGGATATTCTGTCAAACAGCCAAAGCTGACAGAAGAGGTTATGTTGAAGGGGTCCTTCATGACAGTACACTGGAGAGCTTTAATCCCAAGGCCTGTGACTGCCAGATCTGCCCGGGGCCCTGCAGTTGGCAGCAGAGAAAATCCCTTGTCTTGGAATTAGCAGACTGGTCAAAATTTGGGGGGAGCGTTGGGTTTTATTAGCAAAAAAATTCAATAATTTCTCTCCTTCACTTCAAACACAAACACGTATAGAGATTTCATTGAAACCGCTGGGATTTTCATAAAAGGCACCATATGGAGTCTTGAGAACTATTTCTGCTTGCCCCTTGCTTCGTCATTTTACATTTAAATACCAATAGCTTACATGTATGTGGTGCTGTAGGAAGTACTTTTCTAACAGCTTATATTCGAGGTAGGTGGTGTCAAGAATCATTATTCCCGGAGGGCCAAGGTTGTTTCATTTCTTTTTGTTTACCCAGTGCCTAGCATTGTGCTTGGTACAGAAAAGACTCTCAAGGAATACTGTGGAGTCGGTGACTTTGCAGATGAAGAAAACGGATTTTTACTTATGGGAAGTCAAATGACCAAGAAGAGGCAGAATCAAACTGGAGCCCAATTATTCTTTGTCCACATCCTCAGCACAGGGTTCTTTAAAATTCATTCTTCTTACTGTAATAGGACAGCTAGGTAGTGCAGTGTATAGAACACTGGCCCTGGAGTTGGGAGGACCTGAGTTCAAATCTCACCTCAGATATCTACTAGTTGTGTGATCCTGGGCAAGTCACTTAACCCTGATTGCCTTAAACATCCAGGGCCATCTCCAGTTGAACTGATGTATATCTTGCCACTGGACCCAGATGGTCATGGAGGAGAAAGTGAGACTGGTGCTTTTCTACAGCCCATCCTTACTGAAACCCAATTCATGACATCTGTCATGGTCCTCTTCAAGAACAAAGGACAAACAGCATGGCTTCTTACTTCAATAAAAAAAGTAGTGGCTCACAATTATATAATGCTTTCAGGTGTGCATAACACCTTCCTTCCTTCTAATGGTTTTGGGAAGTAGATTGTACACGTTATCTCTATTTTACAGATGAGGAAAATCAGCATCAGAGAAATTAAGTGATTTACCCAAGGTCACACAATTAATCAGTGTTAAAGTCAGGATTTGAACTCCCAATTACAATGCCAGCACTCTTTTCATTACACTCCTTTTTTTAGGGGGGGGGTGCTGAGGGTTAAGTGACTTGCCCAGGGTTCCATAGCTAGTAAGTGTCAAGTGTCTGAGGTCGAATTTGAACTCAGGTCCTCCTGAATCCAGGGGCAGGTACTGTATCCACTGCACCACCTAGCTGCCCCCCCTCATTATACTCTTAATGTTATTGGGTTGTATCCCACTCTGTGTGACCCCATTTGGGGTTTTCTTGGCAAAGATACTAGAGTGGTTTGCAATTTCCTTCTCCAGCTCATTTGAAAGATGAGGAAGTGAGGCAAACAGGGTTAAGTGACTTGCCTATGACCATACAGCTAATATGTGTCTGAGGTCAGATTTGAACTCAGGAAGATGAGTTTTCCTGAACTCAGGCCCAGCACTCTATCCACTGCTCCACATACTCTCTCTCTCTCTCTCTCTCTTTCTCTCTCTCTCTCTCTCTCCACATACTCTTAATATTTTAGGTGATTCATCTATGCTAGAAGGCCCTCCACAAATGCAAGCTTTTAATAGCCACTCCCTTCTTCCCTGCCACTGTGTTTTAGCATATGGTCTTTCTTGGTTGCTATGGCCAAAACCTTTATCACCTAGTGGTCAATCTGGTGATGAGATTCTCCAGATTAAGGTAGGTTAGTCCCGGGATGCTAGACACACCAGTGCTTCTGCTCTGTGTTCAGCCTTGCAGGCTTAAGAGCACCTGCTACAACTCATCCCTTCAAGAGCCCCGTGTCACCACCATGCCACAATGAGGCATATGAGAAAGACTTCAGTGGGAGAAGGTTAATTCTTAGTAATTGATGCTTAATCATTTTTTTTAAATCCATAGCACTTTTATATTTTAAAAGTTCACAGTAGCATTTTTTTCTACCGCTGTAACATTTGTATCCATAGAACTCTTACCTAGACAGTACCAGACAGATCATCTCTAGTGCAATCCCTGAATTATAGGGATGAGGAAAGTAAAGCCCAAAGCATCTGACCCTGTTGACCACGTTCTCCTTCAAAATACTCTTTCTTCTCTGGATTTTCATGATGCTTCCGTTGCCTGCTTTTCCTTCTACCTCTCTGGCCATTTCTTTGCAGACTTCTTTGCTAGATGTTCATCCATGTCTCATTCATTGAATGTTGGGTGTATCCCAAAGCTCTGTCCTTTGTTCTCTTTGGTTTTCTCTCCATGCTCTCTCACTTGATGGTCTCATCAGGTTCCATGGGATCCATTATCATCTTTATGCAGATGGTTCCTATATCTATCCATACAGCCCTTCTTTCTCTCCTTGGATATAATCCTGTGTCACCAACTACCTATTTGAGCATCTTGAACTGAATGTCTCAAACACAACTTATCTCAAACAAAACTCATCTATTCCCCAAACCCATCCTTCTCCAGAACTTATTTTTATGATTGAGGGCACCACCATCCTTCCAGTCACTCAGATTTGCAACCTTGGTGTCATCCTCAGATCCTCACTCAAATTCATCCATGTATCCGATCAGTAGCCAATCTTGTCATTTCCATCTCTACAAGAGCACATTATATAACATCTTCTCTCCACTCATTCAGCTATTTTCTTCATTTGGTCCTCACCCCCTTTTCACCTGGTCTGCCTTTTAATCGGTCTCCCTGATCCAAGTCTCTCTCCACTTAGCTCCTTTCTTCACTCATCTCTTCAAATTAATCTCCCCCAAACACCAGTCTGACCATGTTACTATGCTACTCTATAAATTCCAGTGGCTCCTATTATATCTAGGACCAAATATAATAATAACAACGATAGTTGGTATTTATATAACACTTTAAGGTTTATAAATTTTATTTCGACTGATCCTCACATATACTGTGTGAGACTGTTGTTGTTCAGTCATTTTCAGTCATATCTGACTTTCTGTGACCCCATTTGGGGTTTTCTTGGTGGTGGTTTACTATTTCCTTCTCCAGCTCATTTTATTGATGAGGAAATTGATGTAAACAGGGTTAAATGACTTGCCCAGTGCCACACAGCTAGAAAGATTTGAACTCAGGAAGATGAGTCTTCTTGACTTCAGGCCTGTTGCCTAGCTGCCCCTATGCCTAGCATCTAAGGATGAAGTGCTCTGTATAAGGAACATCAAGGAGACCAGGGTCAACGGATGGAAGAGTATGATGTAAGTAAGATGTAAGAAGGCTGAAAAGGTAGAAAGATCGTTTACAAACTAAACAGAAGATTTTATATTTGATCAAGGAGGTCATAGAGAGCCACTGAATAGGAGGGTGACATAGAACCATGCTTTAGGAAGATCAGTTTGTCAGATGAGTGGAGAATGAACTGAAGAGGAGCCCTGAGCAGAGAGACTAACCAGAAGGCTTTGTAATACTCCAGGTATGAGGTGACAAGGGCCTGCACCAGGGTGATGGAAATATCAGGGGGAGAAGGGAGCAGCACAACAAGGTATCACAAGATAGAAATGACACAGATTAGAAATTGATTGCACATGTAGGCTAAGAGTGGGAAGGTAAGAATCATACCCATATGGCAAAACCAAGCGACTGGGAGGGTGACAGTACCCTGGAAAGTGATAGGGATGGCTAGAAAAGGGGAACATATGGGGAAAAGGCAATGAATTCAGGTTGGGACATGTTAAATTCAAGACATCTACAAGACATCCAGTTGCAGATATCCAGTTGCTGATGTGAGATCAGGAGAGTGTGTTGGGCTGGATGAAAAAGTCTGAGAACCAGTTTTCTAAAGATAACAACTGAACCTATAAGAACTGAAATAAGGAAGGAGAAGAGAAGAAGGCCTAAGACAGCCTTGGGGGACACCCGTGGTTATTGGGCATGACCTGGATGAAGATCTAGCAGATGAGACCAAGAAAGAGCCGTCACTCAGATAGGGAGAGCAGTGTCACAGAAACCTGGAGAAAGGAGATCATCAAGGAGAAGATGGCAATTAGCAGCGTCAAAATCTTCCGAGGAGTGAAGAAAGATGAGCATGGAAGAAGGGTCAGTGGTTTTGTCCATTAGGAGATCACTGGAAACTTCCATTCTGTAGGTATCTTCAACATTCCTGTTTATTTTGGTGTTGACTCCTGTTTCATGGGGGTGGACATCCTGGGACAAACGTTTGGGAGAACGTGGATGAAAACCACCCAGATTAAGAGGCATGAATGATTTTCCATCTTTGGAAGGAACTCTCTCATCAATGAGGTCATTGATCCATTTCAGTATTTGATTTATCATCTCCACCAGAATGTAAGCTCTTTGAGGGCAGGCATTATTTTGGGTTTTTCTTGGTATTCCCAAGGCTTATCAAAGTGCCTGGCACATAATGAACACTTAATAAATGCTTGCTGATTGACTAAATGATTTCCCAATGATTTCGTGGCAAAGCCAGGCTTAGAATTTAGATCTCTTGACTGGTACCCATTTCATTATACCATATTGTATTAATGTGGCAGCTAGGTGGTGCAGTGGTTAGAGTGCCAGCCCTGGAGTCAGGAGGACCCGAGTTCAAATATGACCTCAGACATTTATTAGCCATGTGACCCTGGGCAAGTCATTTCACCCTCTTTGCCTCAGTGTCCTCATCTATAAAATGAGCTGGAGGTGGAAGTGGCAAACCACTCCAGTATCTTTGCCAAGACAACCCCAAACAGGGTCATGGAGAGTCAGACACAACTGAAATGACTCAAAAACAACTAATGGACAGAGTGTTGGGCTTAGAACTGGGGAAATCTGGGCCTAATTCCCCTCTCAAATCCTTGATGGCTGGGTGGTCATGGTCAAGATCATTTAGTCAACTGGCCTTTTCAGTTTCCTCATCAGCAAAGGGGAATAATATACTAGAGGGTTGTTGTGAGGAGATCAGTTTGAGAACCATAAAGTTCTATAGAAATGTGAGTTATTAGGATTATTAATTTCTTCACTCCAATCAATGCTCTTGCCACGAGAGTCCAGCCTTGTGGTATTGCCTAGGCTCTTTGAGGCTCTCTGTAAGGGTTCAGAAGGGGCTGGGCCAAAAGATCTCTCTGAGAGTTTCAAAATATGAGTGGACCCACAAAGACCGTGTCAGTGCAGACATCTTCTAACCATTTCTTCCCCCTTCGTCATCCCTTATGTTTTGCTTGAGCCTGCCCTACACTTGAGCCCAAAGTTTGGACTCAGAATGACCTTAATCCCTCTTCCAATTGACAGCTTGCAAATACTTGAAGACAACCCTTGTCCCTCCCCCAAAAGATTCACTGAGCTTTCCTTTTCTTTTTCTTTCTTTCTTTCTTCCTTCCTTTCTTTCTTTCTTTCTTTCTTTCAGGGCAATGAGGGTTAAGTGACTTGCCCAAGGTCACACAGCTAGTAAGTGTCAAGTGTCTGAGGCCGGGTTTGAACTCAGGTCCTCCTGAATCCAGGGCCAGTGCTTTATCCATTGCGCCACCTAGCTGCCCCTCATTGAGCTTTGAACAAGACCTTTGGGACAGCCTGTCATGTGGATCACAAGACCATAGATTGAAAGATGGAAGAGACCATCAAGGCCAACCCCCACATGTGGAAACTGAGGCAGAGCGAGGGGCAGTGATTTGGATCAGGACCTTCCTGACTCCAAGTTGGGTGCTTTAGCCATGGTATGGCTTCCATCCTGGTCCCATTCCTCCACGTGGATGCTCTCAGATTTATCAGCATCCTTCTTAAAATGGAATTTCCCTAAACTCTATACAGTATTTCAGATATGGTCTGACCGGGGCAAGAACAGCAGGACCGTCACCTCCCTCATTTTGGACACTTCGCCTCTCAACACAAAGATCTCATTGTGTTAATTTGTGTGTGTGTGTGTGTGTCTGATAATTTATAGCACTGAATCATATTAAAACTGCAATTCACTGAAACTACCAGATTTTTTCACACAATTTTCTTTTTCACTTCTTATCTAACCAAGTCTTCCACACGACATAATGTCAAAAATCAGTTTTGCAAAATGCAATTAAATGTAGAAGTAGGAATATTTTCCCAACACTACCAAATCTAACTAGATTACAGTTCTCATACATAACATTTAACGTCTTTGAAATCTAATGAAATCATAAATGTGAGTGTGTGTAACAAAAAATCATTCCAAAAAACAATAAAGGTGAATATTGCTTTTTTTCTTCTTTTGGTGGGGCAATGAAGGTTAAAGACTTGCCCAGGGTCACACAGCTAGTAAGTGTCAAGTGTCTGAGGTCAGATTTGAATTCAGGACCTTCTGAATCCAGGGCCAGTGCTTTATCCACTGCACCACCTAGCTGCCCCTAAAGGTGAATATTTCAAGGAACAAAAGCACTTTTAAAGAGTCCTCCCCCCTTCCACTTACTAGTTATGAGACCCTCGGCACTTGTTTATATCTATGTAGTGACCTTCTGATATCTATCTAGGGGTAGCTAAGTGGCTCAGCAGATAGAGTGCCAGGCCTGGAATCAAAAAGGCTCATCTTTATGAGTTCAGATCTGGCCTCAGACACAACTGAAAATGACTCAACAACAGTGACAACCAGGGAGCAGCTAATAGGAATCTCCTTTTATCTTATAGCCTTATAGGGAGTTGCCTGGACCACTGAAAAATTAAGCAACTTACCCAAGGTCACAAATCTGTATATATCAAAATCAGATCTTCCTACCTCCAAAGCAATTTGCTACCTTGTAACCCTTAGGCTATGTTAATTCTTACCTTTAAAGATACACAACTCTTTTTTTTTTCTTTTTGCAGGGCAGTTGGGGTTAAGTGACTTGCCCAGGGTCACACAGCTAGTAAGTGATAAGTGTCTGAGGCTGTATTTGAACTCAGGTCCTCCTGAATCCAGGACCGGTGCTCTATCCACTGCACCACCTAGCTGCCCCCACAACTCTTTAAAAAAAAAAAAAGCAAGTATAAGGAATGCTTAATTTCACCTGGTCTAATCCTTACATTTTAAAATCCCTCTGAATAGTTTTGCTATAAATCTCTCAATACTCTATCCCCGTCATATTTTATTGAGAATTGAGGGATTAATTTTATGTTTTCTACTTGCTCAATACATGATATTTATTCTCCAAATAAAATATGGATCGAATGGGTTCTGACACTGATATTTACATGTTATTCCAGTATTTCTTAGTGTCAACTGTCCAAAGTCTTTGTAGGTGAAGTCCTGATTTATTTCGGTGAATTTTCCAACTGTATAAAAATAAGAGTTGGCAAAAACCTTTTCCAATAACCATCTGGTTCCAGGGCCTTTGGGTCTGTCTTGGTCAAAGGAGGCATTCTGCTATTCCCATCCACTTAACAACTACCAAAATATTGCTTCCTGCCAAGAAAGTGGCTCACGGCAGAAATAATAAACCATCACAGAAACTCCATACACCCCTTGACTTTGGTATTATTCAAAGTATATTTATAGGTCTTCATTAATTATTCCACCCAGTAGTCCTGGGAGCGAAACCCCTTCTTTTTATTATAAATCGACTCAGAGCAGAGAGGATTAGTGACTTGCTTAAGGATGAATGGCAGAGATAGAATTGAGAATCTCTGAGTATGCTTTACAGGGGAAAGAGACAAGAGGTTTTACTGTATTGAATGCTATTTTAAAAAAGCAGTGAAGTAAAAAGAATGATGGACCTGGAGTCAAGAGACCAGAGTTCAAATCCTGGCTCCTGTTCCTACTAACTGTGTAATGACGGGCAAATCATTTCTCTCTCTGAGTCTGATCTGTAAAATGGAGTTAATGATACTGCCTATCTCATATTGTTATGAAAACCCTTTGTATGCATTAAAGTGTTATGGAAATAATAATAATAATAGCTAACATATAGCACTTAACTATGTACCAGGCACTATGCTAAGTTCTTTACAATTATTATCTCATTTGATCCTTATAACAACCTTGGGAAGTGGGAGTTATCATCAACACCATTTTACAGATGAGGAAACTGAGGCAAATAGATATTTAAGTGACTTGCCCAGGGTCACCCAGCAAGGAAAAGCCCAAGTCTGTTTTGAACTCACGTCTTCCTGACTCCAGGTCCAGCACTCTATCCATTGCACTACCTAGCTGCCTACCTACTATATCTACTGTAAGGAAAACTATTTTTAGGCCTTAATCCATGGTGGAAAAATAGTTATTATTATTAATAATATAACATTATATAATATCTATGTTTTTTATAGCAGCTAGGTGGCTCAGTGGGTAGAGAGAGTCAGGCCTGGAGCCAGAAAGACTCATCTTCCTCAGTTCAAATCTGGCCTCAGACATTCTTACTAGCTGTGTGACCCTAGGCAAGTCACTTCACCCTGTTTACCTCAGTTTCCTCATCTCTAAAATGAGCTGGAGAAAGAAATGGCAAAACCATCCTAGTATTTTTGCCAAGAAAATCCAAAATGGTGTCACAGAGTCAGACATAAATGAAAACAACTGAACTATAACAACAACAAATAGTTTTTATTGAAAGCACTAGGCTGATCTATTGAAAAATATCCTTTACTTGATTATTCATTACCTGGGATTTCCCATTTACTCAGGACTCTGCCTTTTCTCCTTGGGGAAAGTTATCTGTGGAAGAAGGTAGAAGAGTGACTTGCTTAAGGTTGAGTGGCAGAGATAGAATTGATGCAATATCAACATGGGTAGTGAAGTCCCCACATTTGAGGACAGATGGTAGGATAGAAGGGAAAATGATGGGTCAAATTCCTTGAGGAAGCAGATTGTGACCTCAAAGCTGGTAGATCATTCAAACAAGGACCAGGACTGGATGATAGAGATGGACAGAGTCAACTTCAGGAGTGGAGAGGTTTCTGGGCAATGGTGGCAGAGGAAGAATATGGAAGCTCTTGGCCCAGTATAAGTCAGGAGAGGGCATGAAAGAAGGAACAACTGGCCTGGGGGAGGCTTGACTTTTGGGGAGATCTAGTTTAGGTCTCTGTGAGCACAAGATGATGAAAAGTGGGTTAAGAGATCTAGGGTGATGATGACTTTGTTAATAACAGAGTGGTGATTTCAAAGGGTAGAGTAGAAAGAGGAGGGGGTCAAAGAGGTACAAAGGTTGGGTCTGAGGACCTCATAGCACATATGCAAAGCCTCACCCTCAACTGATGCAACTACATTTGTTGATGTATATACAAGCTTTATTGACAATATACAACCAGCTTGGTTCAGGAAACTGACTTGGAAGTGAGGTTTTATTTTATTTTATTTTAATTTTTGGCGAGACAATTGGGGTTAAGTGACTTGCCTAGGGTCACACTGCTAGTGTCAAGTGTCTGAGGCTGGATTTGAACTCAGGTACTCCTGAATCCAGGGCCAGTGCTCTATCCACTGTGCCACCTAGCTGCCCTGGAAGTGAGGTTTTATACTGAGCTACAAAAAGGGATCTGGATGCTCCAGTCTAGGGTGAAGCCTAAACACAGGAGATGTAGAATTCTTTAGAGCCCAAGGCCTACATTTCTTGAGATTCTCCCTGTGTGTTTTTCCTTTTACTCTGGCTGACCTGCATCGGAGGGAGAGGGCTCACATCCCCATTTGGCCCATGTCCAAACCTGCCTCTTGGAGAAGTGATATAAGCCGGTGCCAGGATCTCCAGCACACCCTAGTGAAGCGGCCCAACGTGGAGATTTACTAGCCATTCACTGGACTAGGGAAGTCTCTCCAGGGTGTTGTGACTTTGGACAATGAATGACATCATCGTGGCTGTTCACTCTCCAAATACCAAGGAGCTAGTGGTGGAGGTGGGACAGAGGATGGGTCAGTACAAGAGGGACTGGCTCGTATGCCCACTCTTCAGCTTCTTCCCACAAGAGAACAGGCCCCACTCTTCCCCATCCCCAGTAGCTTGCTTCAGAGTACCTTCAGGGATGAGGCAGCTTCTTCCTGATGAGACCCTCCTTCCCCCCAAAGCCTGGTGGCTCGCCTCACAGGACATTGTTTGGAAACCTTAGGTGGGATTCATTCAGTCCTCTGCACATCGCTTTTCCTTCTGCCGTCATTCCAGGTGTGATATGATGCGTAGCCATTAATTGGGCTCCTCTGTCCAGGCTCTAACCTTTGAGTGTCCCTAGGGAGAGAAGTAGCATAGTGATGGGGATGGAAAGATGACCTTAAAGACGAGATGCTCTGGTCTCAAGTCCAGCCTCTGACACAAACCTCTTAACCTCTTAGGGTCCTAGGCCACTCTCTAAGACCATAAGTTGTGCCAGTCTGCAGTGAGAGAAGGACTGTCCCCACTGGGAGTTCCCTATAGCAATTAAATCACAGAGTTTTATTTTTTTTTAAAGACACCTTACGTGTGAACAGGATGTCAAAGTTTCCCCAGTCTTTCACCCACACGATCTCACCTAATCCTACCATGATCCGAAGAGGGATTCAGGGTATAGTATCCTAATTTTTCAGATGAGGAAACTGAGACTGACCTAAGATCACACAATGAGTTGATGGTAGAGCCAGGAACAAGAACCCAAGTTTTCTGAACTTCTAGTTCGCTTCTTTCTTTCCATAGTCCTCTGACAATCAATGAGGTTGTTTCTCTTGCACGCCTCTGATTTAACTCTGCAGTCCTCTGGAAAGATGGACGAACTGGCCAAGTTCATTCATCAAAAGTCCCTCCAAGGCCTGACTTGGCCTTTTCTTTGGCATTTCCCTAACACATGCACCGTGTCCAGCAACACTGGCTTCCTCGCTGTTCTTGGAACAAGATTCTCCATTTCTCAGCTCCAGGCATTTTCACTGGCTGACCCCCATGCCTAGAATGCTCCCTTTCCTCTCCTCTGCTCTAACTTTCCTTCAAGTTCCATCTAAAATTCCGCTTTCTACAGGAAGTCTTTCTTAATTCTTTTTTTTTTCCCCTATGAGGCAATTGGGGTTAAGGGTCACGCAGCTAGTAAGTGTGATAAGTGTCTGAGGTCAAATTTGAACTCGGGTCCTCCTGAATCCAGGGCCAGTGCTCTATCCACTGCTGCCCCACCTTTCTTAATTCTTAATTGTTTCCAGGCTTGTTGTCTCCTTTCAATTATCAACTCCCTGAGGGCAGGGGCTGTCTTTTGCCTCTTTTGTACCTCTAATGCTTAGCACAGTGCCTGGCACATAGAAGAAGCTTGAGACGACTGCCTGCCTGCCATTCGCACTCTGTATTCTGCCTTGGTCAGAACGTAACTAGAGTCTTTAGGATCATTCTGGGGACCACATTTCAGAAAGAATACCGACAAATTGGAGTACGGCCAAAGGAAGATGAGCTGGATGGTTACCAAACCATCTCAGGACCATGTCATATGAGGATTGCTGGAGAGAAGCCCAGTTTGGCTTGTGGAAGCGAAGGTTTGGTGGTGGCAGGGTGTTCCGTGTGATGGCAAGTTCACATATTTGAAGGCTCGTCACACGGACTAGTCTGGCCCTGGAGAGAAGGACAGGGAGTGATGGGTAGAAATCACAGCAAAGCTGACTAGATCAATAGAAGGAAAAAGCTTCTTAACCATTAGGACTCTCCACAAATGGAATCTGCCTCTGGAGGGAGCGGCAAGTTATTAGGTCCTTTAGCCTGTTCTTCAGGGTAAGCAATCTTAATTAATTTAAGTTTGCCATTTAAAACTGGTCTTTAATCTCTAATCATTTTTGGCTCTTCACACTCTTCAGTGTCTACCCCTCCCCTCTTTTTCATCACAGAGGCCTAGACTAGACCCAATATGCCATTAAAAGGTTGTCAGGGAATTCTACTTTTCTGCTTCTGATCTGCAAGGTTTCTCTGGGAATTCATGATTGACCAGAACATAAAGAATGGACTTAATCCAGTTTAATGTCCTCATTGGACGATTGGGATTACATGAAGCTATGTGCCAAACCTGAAAATGAGGGTGACTTCCTTTCTTCATAGAGACCATTATTATGGCAAGAGAATTGTAAAACTGCAGGGACTTTAGGCAAGGGCTCATAATCTGGGGTCTGCAATTTTTATTTTCTTTTATTTTTTTTTTGTGGGGCAATGAGGGTTAAGTGACTTGCCCAGGGTCACACAGCTAGTAAGTGTCAAGTATCTGAGGCCAGATTTGAACTCAGGTCCTCCTGAATCCAGGGGCGGTGCTTTATCCACTGTGCCACCTAGCCGCCCCCTGTTCTTTTTTTTTTTTAAATACTTGGATAACTATATCCTAATAAAATTGGTTTCCTTTATAATCATCTGTGTTTTATTTTAGACATTTAAAAGGATGGTTTAGGGGCAGCTAGGTGGTGCAATAAAGCACCGGCCTTGGAGTCAGGAGGACCTGAGTTCAAATCTAGCCTCAGACACTTGACACTTACTAGCTGTATGTCCCTGGGCAAGTCACTTAACCCTCATTGCCCTGTAATGACGACGATGATGATGATGATGGTGGTAGTGGTGGTGGTTTAGATAAGGGGTCCATAGGCTTTACTGGATTGCTCCTAAAGGGATCCAAATAAGGTTAAGGAACCCCTGCATTGGAGATCAGTTACTTCTACCTGTTCTGTTTTTGTCTTTGTTTTTGGTGAGGCAATTGGGGTTAAGTGACTTGCCCAGGTCACACAGCTAGTAATTGTTAAGTGTCTGAGGCCGGATTTGAACTCAGGTCCTCCTGAATCCAGAGCCAGTGCTCTATACACTGCGCCACCTGGCTGCCCACCTGTTCTTTTTACATATGAGAAAATTGAGCTCCAGAGAACATAAGAAATTTGCTCAAAGTTCATGACAAACCCTTGAGCATTTCAGGTCTCCCAAATTCCAGCTCTTTTTGCACAGCTTCCCCAACTGGACACATGCCTGTCATCACTGCAAGAATGTTCACTGCTGTACAGTTTCATCTTCATCCTTCCAAATAACTCTGGGTTTAGATTCCTCTAGCTTTTAAGCAGAGCCGGGAATGAAGTTAGCCATGAAGAATCATAGCACCTTTGGTCTGGAATCTAGTCCAACCCTTTAATTTTGCTTGAAAGGTACACGGGTTCTTTCATCCCATTCCAGTGGAGTTTTATGACACAGTAACTTTGTCATGACTTGTTCCCATCTCCCCAGGTTCCCAACATCAGAGCCATCCCCAGCCCCCCACTTTCCCTCTCCCCATAAAGTCCAACAGTTGCCAAGACTTCAGAGTCAGTAAATATTTATTAAATGCCTACCAGGTAAGCAGCACTGTGCTAGGTTTTACAAAGAATGGCAAAAACATAGACCTTACCCTGAAGGATCTCACAGTCTAATTAATGGGGGAGACAATATGCAAACAACTATGTCCAAGCAAGATTAATTCAGTGTAAATGGGAGGTATCCCTTTTTTTTTTTTTTTTGCTTTTTTTGTTTTGTTTTTGTGGGGCAATGGGGGTTAAGTGACTTGCCCAGGGTCACACAGCTAGTAAGTGTCAAGTGTCTGAGGCTGGATTTGAACTCAGGTACTCCTGAATCCAGGGCCGGTGCTTTATCCACTGCGCCACCTAGCTGCCCCTAATGGGAGGTATTCTTAAGATGGAAGGCACCAACAGTTGGGGCTGGGAGGGAAGTTAGGAGATGGCTTTGGAGAGGACCGTTTCAGTGAAGTGATGGGTTCAGAAGTTAGATTGCAAGAGGTTGAGGGGTGAGTAAGAGGAGGGGAAGGCTGACGGCTGGCTATGCTAACAGATCCCTGTGCTACTTCCTCCGTTCCCCTCTAGTAACTTGCCACCAATGAAATTGGCCTCGTAAGTAGGGTAATACAGTATATTAATTAAATTAATATTAAGCCTGTCATGAACACTAAGAATAGGCCTACAAGTTGGGGGACACTGGCTCCTCATCCTGCTCTCCCACTGACTTTCCATTTGACTTCAGGACCTCACTTTGGTTTCTCAACATGCCAAGGAGAAAGGCAGGTCTCCCGTGTGGGCTTTGTTCAGAGAGAATACTTGGGCATTTGGAAAATATGAAGTGCTCAGAAATGCTCAGTCCCTCTGGAGGCATTTTTATCTGTGATTTGGAAGCAATAAAAGGAGGAATGTGTGTGAAACTGTTCAGCACCCTATTTTTAAGATCGCTTTATTGTGCCTGTTGTTTCATCTAATCAACTACCCCGTAGTTCTGCAAGGTAAATTAATTATAGCTCGCAATTGTATAAGGCTTTAGAATTAGAAAGGGCTTTGCCCACATCATTCCACCTGTTCCTTCACAATAACTCTGGGGTAGGGAAGTATATGAATTATTAGCCCCATTTGACTTATAAAGACACTGAAGCTCAGGGAGGTGGCCAGATTCCCATACTTAGTTATGCAGAATATCTGGAATCCAGCTCTTTCAGCTCTCCCATGCTGCCTCTCATTGGCTACATGGCTTCCTTCTTGGAAATAGATCCAAGTAATATTTTTCTAGATGTTGGTTAGGAAGGATCACACACTTTCAAGCTGAAAGGTGCCACAGAGATCATGTGGTTCAGCTGCCTTGTTTTTAGACATGAAGGAGTTAAGGTCCAAAAAGGTTTTTATTTTTCATTGGCCTTATTTGCCCACCCCCCGCCCCCTTAGCCCTGGATTCTGCTGCTCGATCCTATTTTGGGATTGCTGCCCAACCTCACGGACAAGGCATATGCTTGTGACTCTTTACCTAGCCTGTTGCCACTTCAAAATGTCACACTTACCCTCCTAAATAACAACAGTAACAATAATACCGATGGTGATAATAATAATAATAATAATAATAACGCAATCTAACAAGAATTAAACATCATAAACTCATGATCTTCCATGACCTGGACAACACCCACCCCTCCCTGCCCACACTATGAATCCAGATCTCAAAATACCCTGGAAACTCACTCAACAAACTGGCCTATGACCATTATCACAGACAGAGATGTTGCCCACAATTGCCTATGAACACCAATTCAGAAAAAAATTTCAGAACAATATTTTTAAATAGTCAACCCCATAACAAATACTAAGAACGTTCAAGCTATGTGAAACAAGACACTTTTGAAATATAGACCTAGCAGAAGAAATGGAATTCCTATGGGAAGAACATAAGATAGAAACCACCACTCCCCCATCCCGTCTGCCCCTGTAGCTGTATGGGGGCTTTCAGTGGGTCTAGAGAGGAAAAACTTGTACTCCATTACTTTTCTTCTACTATAAGAAGCACTCTTTTTATCCACTTGTTAAATAATGTGTTGAACATTAAACAAATAATAGTGGGAGAATGATGTCCCCAAACAGTTTCTTCTTCAACACCATCGAGAGAGAATGAGAAAATACCTCTCATTTCTAGAGCCCTCTATGTGCTATGAAATGTTTTCCTCACAACCAGCTGGCAAAGTGGGTAATTGCCAGTATTTTGATACCCATTCTACAGATTAGGAAACTGATGAGGTTGGGTAGCATCCTAGAAAGAGCATTGAACTCAGAAGGATTTGAACCCAGGTTACAACCCCTCCTTGGATGCTTACCACTTGTGTGACCCTGGGTAAGTAAATTAGTTTCCCAGCACCAGTTGTTTGATTCTATGATACTTGGAAAAGTTGAGTCACCTGCCCTAGGTCACAACAATAATAAATGCTTGAACTTGTATTTGAATTCAAGTCTTCTTGACTCCAAAAGCTTGGTGGACTTTTCTCCAGTCCATACTACTTCTTACTTTAGCCCACCTTTCTTAGGTCCATGTTTGATGATGTGCCCTCACTGCAAAGACTTTAGATTGCTCACGTGGCACCTCATGGAAAATCTCAGCCCCTCCACAGTATTCCCTCCCTCAGTTTATCCTTCAGTAAGATTTTTGTAAGTAAGGTTGTCTTAAGATGAAGCACACTTAAGTACTTACATTCAGGGAATACACTCAAGAAACCTTCCCTCTGGATTAGGATTTAGAGCTGAGAATCAGATGGAATAATCTTCTTCTCAGCTCGTCCAATACATATGTGCTAAGGAGTACCATTACTCATCTCATGCTGTTTACATTTGTAAGGAAATAGTTTCTGTTCAGGTCATTCAACATGGTGCTCAGTTAGGCCACTAATCCAAAAGGTTACATTAAAGCACTAATTATTAATAGTGGAAAGGGAAACCACATGGGTGGGTCATCAAAAAGTCAAGATGAGGTTTCCTATGTTAGGAGACTGGCTATGGCTTCTATTCCTGATAGTCCCTATGACCTGGGGAGTAACATTAGAAAGGTATTTAGTATATAGATGCTTAGTTCATCATGATAATTCTTACCAACTGAGTAAAGGCAGCAGAAATTGAAATCCAATATGATCCTCTTCCCTGTGCCCTTCCCCAACCACTACACACAGACACACATGCATAAAGATCTGCCACCAGCTATGTGTGGTAAACATCTGTATTTTGTGTCTATCAGCTAATGCCCTGCCTACAAATTTTCCCTGTTAATTGTAGATTATGTAATTGTAGATTATGTAATTGTAGATTATGTAATTATATAATCTTGTTCATCAGACCAGACCTGAAAAGTGAGATACAATGGTTCTGTTTCAGCATGAACCAAGTATGACCTGGTCTCTTTTCCTTTAGCATTTTCTTATTTCCAAACTATTTGAGAAGTATTCCTAGTGTGTGTCACCTTGTAGGATTCATGAACAAAGGGCCTGAAATATGTCCTGATATAGGAATGATTGCACTGTAATAGTTATCCATTATTGGGTGACAACTGTTCCATCTCCATTAAATACTAAATGCTATCACCATTTGCCCTACTTTTGAGTAGTAAACATAAGCTCAGAGACAAAGAAGGTCAGGTGACTGTTGTCACTGATGGGAACTCATCTAATTGGATTGACATTATTGTCATCATCTTCATCATCAACACATAATTTGCTGAGTATCAATTATGTGCTAATTGCTGGAGAACCTTTTCCTCCTTCCATATTTTAAAAGATCCTTGATTTCATTAGTAAAAATCTTCCACCACACATGTAAATTAAGGTCCTACTCTCACAGGTGGGCTTTAGGAATTGATAGAGCCAAAACAAATCTTTTCCTCATAGTTACCTTTCTAGAGATGAACCTTTCTGAACTTAGCTAGATTAGTCTTCAGATGACACCAGCATTTGCTGGTCTCATATTCAAAGTCTTTGCAGTCTAGTAAAACTTGTCATAGCTCGTCCTCTGCCGGCATAGCCTTTAAGAAGTCAGGGGCAGAATGAAGCGTCAGAGCCTGGAGCTTTCAAATCACCTCTGTGAGGATGGAGCGGAGACTGACCTAGGCCCTGCATCAGTAAGGCATCCCTAAGCTGTCTTGGGTAGGCATGATCATCACAGACTCACCCAATACTGGATGGCTAAGTGCCAACTAATGAAGAGGTACCAAGTATAGGAACAGCACACAAGATGCCTGGGAGAGGGGAAATGGGCATAGATATAGCACCCCTCAAAGAGTTCCTGGGACTTAGTTTTGGAAGATAGACACTCACCCCCGCCCCATCAAGGAAGATACCTGGGCATTGTGATAAGGGACACACACCCTTCTTGAATGTAGATGGCTCACCTAGATCTGACTTGCACTTTAAAAACAACCCAAATGTGGAAACTAAATAATTTCATTCTAAAGAATGAATGGGCCAAACAAGAAATCATAGAAACAATCAATAACTTTATCCAAGAGAATGACAATAATGAGACAACATACCAAAATCTATGGGATGCAGCCAAAGCAGTGCTTAGGGGAAAATTTATAGCTCTAAATGCTTACATGAATAAGAAAGAGAAAGAGGAGATTAATGAATTGGGCATGCAACTTAAAAAGCTAGAAAAAGAACAAATTAGAAATCCCCAATTAGACACTAAATTAGAGATCCTGAAAATTAAAGGAGAAATTAATAAGATTGAAAGCAAAAAAACTATAGAATTAATCAATAAAACTAAGAGCTGGTTTTATGAAAAAAACAATAAAATAGATAAAATGTTGGTTAATTTGATTAAAAAAAAGAAAGAAGAAAACCAAATTACCAGTATCAAAAATGAAAAGGGTGATGTTACCACCAATGAAGTGGAAATTAAATCAATAATTAGGAATTATTTTGCCCAACTGTATGCCAATAAATTTGACAATCTAAATGAAATGGATGAATATTTACAAAAATACAAACTGCCCAGGTTAACTGAAGAGGAAATAAAATCCTTAAATAAACCCATATTAGAAAAAGAAATTGAACAAGCTATTAATGAACTCCCTAAGAAAAAATCCCCAGGGTCAGATGGGTTTACGGGTGAATTTTACCAAACATTTAAAGAACAATTAATTCCAATATTATACAAATTATTTGGAAAAATAGGTGAAGAAGGAGTTCTACCAAATTCGTTTTATGACACAAATATGGTGGTGATATCAAAACCAGGCAAAGCAAAAACAGAGAAAGAAAATTATAGACCAATTTCCCTAATGAATATTGATGCTAAAATCTTAAATAAGATATTAGCAAGGAGATTACAGCAAGTGATCACCAGGATAATACACTATGACCAGGTGGGATTTATACCAGGAATGCAGGGCTGGTTCAACATTAGGAAAACTATTAACATAATCAACCACATTAATAAGAAAACCAACCAAAATCATATGATTATCTCAATAGATGCAGAGAAAGCTTTTGACAAAGTACAGCACCCATTCCTAATAAAAACACTAGAGAGTTTAGGAATAGGGGGAGCTTTCCTTAGAATAATAAACAGTATCTACCTAAAGCCATCAGCAAGTATTATATGCAATGGAGATAAATTAGAGGCCTTCCCAATAAGATCAGGGGTGAAACAGGGATGTCCATTATCACCCCTATTATTTAATATTGTTCTAGAAATGTTAGCTTTAGCAATCAGAGAAGAGAAAGGAATTAAAGGAATTAGAATAGGCAAGGAGGAAACAAAACTATCACTCTTTGCAGATGATATGATGGTATACTTAAGGAATCCTTAAGAATCAAGTCAAAAATTACTTGAAACAATTAACAACTTTAGCAAAGTAGCAGGATATAAAATAAATCCACATAAATCATCAGCATTTCTATACATGACCAACAAAGTCCAGCAGCAAGAGATAGAAAGAGAAATTCCATTTAAAGTAACGGTAGATAATATAAAATACTTGGGAGTCTACTTGCCAAGACAAACCCAGGAACTCTATGAACACAACTACCAAACACTCTTCACACAAATCAAATCAGATCTAAATAATTGGAAAGATATCAATTGCTCATGGATAGGCAGAGCTAATATAGTAAAAATGACAATACTGCCTAAATTAATTTACTTATTCAGTGCCATACCAATCAGACTACCTAAAAATTATTTTATACAGCTAGAAAAAATAACAAAATTCATCTGGAAAAACAAAAAATCAAGAATATCCAGGGAAATAATGAAAAAAAATTCACAGGAAGGTGGGTTAGCGGTACCAAACCTGGAGCTTTACTATAAAGCAGCAGTCATCAAAACTATCTGGTACTGGCTAAAAAATAGAGTGGTAGATCAATGGAATAGGCTAGGCTCAGGAAATGCAGTAGTAAATGACACTAGTAATGTAGTGTTTGATAAACCCAAAGACTCCTGCTTCTGGGATAGGAACTCAGTATTTGACAAAAACTGCTGGGAAAACTGGAAGATAGTATGGCAGAAATTAGGCATAGACCAACATCTTACACCTTATACTAAAATAAGGTCAAAATGGATACATGATTTAGACATAAGAGGTGATACCATAGGTAAATTAGGAGAGAAAGGAATAGTGTACCTATCAGATCTTTGGAAAGGAAAATAGTTTTTGACCAAACAAGAGATAGAGTATATTATAAAATGCAAAATGGATGATTTTGATTATATTAAATTAAAAAATTTTTGTACAAACAGAAGCAATGCATCCAAAATTGGAAGGGAGGCAGAAAGCTGGGAAACAATTTTTGAGGCCAGTGCTTCTGATAAAGGCCTCATCTCTAAAATATATAGGGAATTAAATCAAATTTATAAGAATCCAAGTCATTCCCCAATTGAGAAATGGTCAAAGGATATGAACAGGCAGTTTTCTGATGAAGAAACCAAAGCTATCTATTCCCATATGAAAAAATGCTCTAAATCTCTAATGATTAGAGAGATGCAAATTAAAACAACTCTGAGGTACCACCTGACACCTATCAGATTGGCTAAAATGACAAAAAAGGAAGATAATAAATGTTGGAGAGGCTGTGGGAAAATTGGAACACTAATGCATTGTTGGTGGAGCTGTGACCTGATCCAACCATTCTGGAGAGCAATTTGGAATTATGCCCAAAGGGCAATAAAGCTATGCATACCCTTTGACCCAGCAATCCCACTTTTAGGTCTTTTGCCCAAAGAAATCATGGAAGGGGGAAAGGGACCCACATGTACAAAAATATTTATAGCTGCTCTTTACGTGGTAGCAAGGAATTGGAAGTTGAGGGGGTGCCCATCAATTGGGGAATGGCTGGACAAGTTGTGGTATATGAATACAATGGAATACTATTGTGCTGTAAGAAATGATGAGCAGGAAGACTTCAGAGAAACCTGGAGGGTCTTACGTGAGCTGATGATGAGTGAGATGAGCAGAACCAGAAGAACATTGTACACAGTATCATCAACATTGAGTGTTGACCTGCTGTGATGGACTATATTCTTCTCACCAATGCAATGGTACAGAAGAGTTCCAGGGAACTCATGATAGAAGAGGATCTCCAAATCCAAGAAAAAAAAAAAAAGACAGAAAGAACTGTGGAGTATAGATGCTGATTGAACCATATTATTTCTTTTGTTTTGGGTGCTGTTTTTTTTTTCTATTTTGAGGTTTTGTATCACTGCTCTGATTCTTTCTCTTGTAACAGGATTAATGCAGAAATAGGATTAATGTTATTATGTGTATATACATATGTGTGTGTATATATATGTATATGTATATGTATAGAGATATATAGATATAACCTATATCAGATTACCTGCTGTCTAGGGGAGGGGGGAGGGAGGGGAGGGAGGGAGAAAAATCTGAAATTGTAAAGCATGTATAAACAAAAGTTGAGAACTATCTTTACATGTAACGGAAAAAATAAAATACCTCATACATTAAAAACAACCCAAATGTCTATAAGGCTCAGAAATATTGGCCAAACTATTGCTACTGTTGATGAGGTCCACTCTTTTTCCTCTGTAAATTATCTACTGAATGCCTCCTGGGCCATTGCTGGTTCTGCTGACCTACATCTTGTCACTGGGCTCTGATGACTGGAGGAGAGAGTGGGGCTGTGACTTTGCACAGCTCTGCCTCACCTAAGTCCAGTTCACCCTCCTGATGTCATTCATTGGACCTCTTTGAGAACTGAAGGATGAACAACAACATCCCCGAATGCCATCTTGCATAATAAACACATGGAGGAGGTACTTAGTGTTGCTCCCTTGTTATAGCTATTCCCAGCTCACAATACTCAACTTCTCCCCTCTGTCCTTAACCAAGGTACTGACCATATCTACCCTACCTTCCCCCACCCAAGACTTTCCCTCTCTATTCTTCCCTAACCGTAGACAGCATGACCCTCCTCAACCCATTCCCATGTATGTTTTTCCTGGCTACATACTTTCCAATCAGTCAAATAATGCCATAGTTCTACCTTCTGTCAGCAATCCAAAATCTTCTAGACTTCATATTTGTCAGTATCCCTTACATAGGAACAGATTATTCCTATAACTGACATGGGAAATTGGGAGAAGGCAAAGCTATGTGCTAGGTAATATGCTGGGCTCTGGGGCTAAAATATAAGCCAAAAGAGGCAATTCCAGCTTTCAGAGAGTTTACCTTCTAATGGGGGAAGAGAACACACAAAAGAGAGCTGAAAGGGGGAGGGGAAGGTCCCCATGTTGGGTCATGGTGTCACAATCTGGAAAGTTAGAGGCCGAGCCAGGGAGGAAGCAAAGGTTGGCTAGTCCAGGCTCCTCTCCAAAATGGAGTTCCCAGGAGGATTCACAAAGACAGCTGGGGGCTGGCACAGCCTGGCCCTTTCCTACCTTGTCGGTCTCCTTACACTCTTCTCCCCTCAAGGCACTCCATAATCAGGTGACACAGGCCTTCTGGTTGTTCCTCTTAAGTGTCCCTCAATTTCCTGCCTTTTCCATTGACTGTCCCCAAGCCTGCAATGTTCTTTCTCCTCACCTCCATCTTGTTTCTTGGCCTCCTTCAAGATTCATACATCCCTGAGGGTATTTTTCATGTGTCACTCACAGAAAATAACGCAAAAGGAATGAATACCTAACAGGCATGATGATTAACAGTGAGCTGTCATGGAAAGAACCCCGGATTTGAAGTGAAAAGATCTGAGTTCAAATCCCAGCCTTACTCCCCTTGTGACCTTGGCCAATGTCCTCACCTCTTTGGGAAATAGTTTCCTCATTGATAAGGTGATAGAGTTATCCTCCAGCTGGGAATTTCCTTTCTCTTCCCTGGGGCACTGATTGGATCACAGCAGAAGCCAGGGGAACAAAGAATAGATAGGAGAAGAGGCAGCTAGGTGGTGCAATGGATAAAGCACTAGCCCTGGATTCAGGAAGACCTGAGTTCAAATCTGACCTCAGACATGCGACACTTGATGTATGACCTTGGGAAAATCACTTAACCCTCATTGCCCTGCAAAAGAGAGAGAGAGAGAGAGAGAGAGAGAGAGAGAGAGAGAGAGAGAGAGAGAGAGAGAGAGAGGAAGAGAGAGAGAGGAGAAGATACCTTCCCCTGTCCCCTCTCTTTTGTGAGGGTACTGGTGGGCATCCACAGGTGTGACATAGGTTATATCATGTCAGGTTTTTTACGTATTAACTAGTTTTGCTTAAATTTTCTGCTTTTTCTTTTATTTTTTAAAAAATTAAATTAAAAATAAAAAAAACAATTAAAAATGGTTTTCCAGAGGAGGAAATTTAAGCCACTTAGATCAAAACATCTCAACAAAAATCTTTTATAATCAAACAAGGTAGTTGGACTCTTGGGTACTCTTCAGCTTTAAGTCCATGCTCAAAGACAAGATCTATGATCTATGACTTATGTTGGAGTTCTGGCTTTCTTGTTTACTTACTGTGTGACCCTCATCAAGCTGTTTATCTCCAGGGGAGTCAGTTTCCTCATCTATCATCAAGAGGCTTGGGCTAAGTGTTATAGGGGGTCCCTATAAAACCATGATAGGGGAGGGGGTGCTGCCAAAGTTCCAGGACAGTTCTCATGTGAACAAATCCCTTTTCATCTGAAGTCAACAAGAGCAATAACACAACTGGGAGGCACTTGGCCTCCTGCACTGACACATTCTCCATTCCCAGTGGGTATTGAGTCAGTAACAACCCTGTGGAAGCACCTGTCATCACAAGTATTGGACAGTCTATTTTTATTGTTGTTGTTGTTATTCAGTCGTATCTGACTCTTTGTGACCCCATGGACCATAGTACACCAGTACTGTCCACAGGGATTTATTGGCAAAGATACCAGAGTGGTTTGCCATTTTCTTCTCCAGTGGATTAAAGCAAACAGAAGTTAAGTGACTTGCCCAGGATCACATAGCTAGTAAATATCTGAGGCCAGTTTTGAATTCAGGTCTTCCTGACTCCAGGCCCAGAGCTCTATCCACTGAGATACTTGTTTGTCATTAAAAAAGATCTCTTGAATGTTGGAAGGGTTCAACACACCACCTGTATGACATTTTATCTCAACCAATAAGTGAGCGGTGCCAGCAGCCTCCAGCATTATACCCAAGATAAGCTACTGGTAAAGTTTGACTCCCTGAAAAAAGAAAAAAAAAACAAAAAACAAGGCCTTAACTACTGCTGGTAGTATCCATTGCTGTGTGGCTCATGAACACAGGGGCCCCGGTTATGTCTCATCTTCACCCAATGCAGGTTCCAGGAAGATCAGTGAAAAACCTACTTTATGGGCTTCCAATATAAACCATGGCAAAGTAGGTGGGTGAGAATTCCATAGGCCTGTGGGATGTGCTATTGTTCACACCACGGGGAAAAAATCAGAGTATCATCTAGATAGGCCACCTGTTGATTGAGAAAACCTTCCAGCACCTCATTGATTAAGTTCAGAAAGGTCACAAACATGTCAGGTAGCTTCTGTCCTTGTCTGAATTCTCTGAAAGGTTGTCTTCTACTCATCACTGGCTTTGGTACTAAGGAGAGGAGGGGGGAAGGGAATCAGCATTTATAAAACACCTACTATGTGCTAGGCACTGTGCTAAATGCTTTACAAACATTTATCTCATAAGGAGCTGGTTGGCTGGGGATGGTGTTTGGAGGGTGGATGGGGGTCGGGGGAGATGATAGAGCTAGAGCTAGAAAGGATGTTAAAGACCTTCGGGTCCAGTTCTCTCATTTTATACATAAGAAAACTGAAGTACCAAAGAGCTTACATGACTTGGGTCACGCTGATAGTATCTAAAGTGGGATTTGAAATCAGGCCTCCCTGCCTCCAGATCTAATGCTCTATGCCACCCAACTGCCAAAATACAACTGAAATATAATGGTTGTGGTTGTTGTCTTTCCTCAGTTGTGTGACTCTGTGACTCCATTTGAGGTTTCCTTAGCAGAGATATTGGAGGGGTTTGCCGTTTCTTTCTACAGCTTATTTTACATATGAGGAAACTGAGGCAAACAGGGTGAAGTGAGTTGCCCAGGATCACACAGTAAGTTTCAGAAGCCAGATTTGACCTCAGGAAGATGAGTCTTCCTGACTCCAGGTCTGGCACTCTATCCACCATACAATCTAGATGCCCAAAATATAATATGATTAAAAAAAATGGTCATCTAGGTGGTTCAGTGGATAGAGTCTGGAAAACCTGTGTTCAAATGCAGCCTCTGACACTTACTAGTTGTTTGACCCTGGGTTAGTCACTTCACCCTGTTTGCCTCAATTTCTTCACCTGTAAAATAAGCTAGATAAGGAAATGGCAAACCACTCAAGTATCTATCTCTGTCAAGAAAACCCCAAATGGGGGTCACATAGACTCAAACACAACTGAAAAACAACAGAACAACAACTAAAAAATTGATTTGGAAAGATTAGAAACAATGAAATAAGTCACAGCTGGAAAGAAGAGATCTAGCATAGACTTCATTCATTCATTCAGTAAACATTTCTGAAGTCCCTATGACATGTTCCTTGAGGGGCTTGGGGCTCAAAGATATGGTCCCCATCCTTGAGACTCTTGTGGTTTAAGTAGAAAGACATGTGGCACATAAAGGATCATTCATTTCAAAGTGAAAAAGACCTTGCAGAGATTCTAGTTCAATTCTCTGATTTAGCAGATGAGGAAACAGGCCCACAGAGGTTAGGTGGCTTGCCTAAGGTCCACGGCTTGGAACCAGGTCTTCTTTGATTCCCAATCTAGCATTCTTTCTACTGTACCACAGTATTTACAAAGCCACAGGTCAAGACAATGTGGTACCAGGGGGCAGATGATGTGGTTGAGAGCAGCCAGAGTAAGGAACTAATTAGAATGGAGCCTCATGAGGCAAGGAAGCCTTCTGAGAGGAGGTGAACTTGTTCATTCATTTTTTTTTGTAAATAGTATTTTTTACAGTTACATGTGATGAGAGTTTTCAACAATCATTTTTTTTTTCTGGGCAATGGGGGTTAAGTGACTTGCCCAGGGTCACACAGCTAGTAAGTCAAGTGTCTGAGGCCGGACCTGAACTCAGGTACTCCTGAATCCAAGGCCGGTGCTTTATCCACTGCGCCACCTAGCCGCCCCAACAATCATTTTTAATAAGGTTTTAAGTTCCAAATTTTTCTCCCCCCCCCCCCGTCTTCTCCCCCTCCCAAAACCATCAAGCAATCTAATATAGATTACACATGTACAATCATGTTCAACATATTTCCACATTGATCATGTTGTGAAAAAAAATCGGAACAAAAGGGGAAAACTGAGAGAAAGAAAAAACAGAAAACAGTGAAAATCATATGCTTCTATCTGTATTCAGATTCCATAATTCTTTTTCTGGAGGTGGAGAGCATTTTCCATCATGAGTCTTTTGGAATCATCTTGGATCATTGTATTGCTGAGAAGAGCTAACTCTATCATAGTATCCTAGTTGATCATCACACAATGTTGCTTTTACTGTGTATAATGTTTTACTGGTTCTGTTCACTTCACTAAGCATCAGTTCGTGTAAGTCTTTCCAGGTTTTTCTGAAACCCACCCACTCATCGTTTCTTAAAGTGAGCTTATTCATTCTTGATAGCTTTGGGTCAGTGGAGGAAGCAGGTAAGAGATTCATTATTCAATGCTCTCAAATATCTAAAAGCCTCTGGTACGGAGGATAGTGACAGTCATTCTCCATTTTCCTAGTGATAAGCCATTCTCCATCTTCACTGGAGGAGGGCATGGACTGATATTACAACAGAAAGATTTCAGGATAGACTGAAAGGAGGTTGTTGCAGAGCATGTACTTTCTGAAGTACTGGAACGCCTGAGGGTCAGGGAGCCTTCTTCCCTGGTAGGATTTAAGAATATGACAGATTCTCATATATTAGGTCTGGTTTCTCCCAGACTAAGTCATCTGTGATCAGACCAAAGTGTGCAGAGATGGATGAAATGCTTTGCAAGGAGCTTATTTTAATTGGGGAAGTTGACACATAAAAGGGAACTGAAAAGTGGGGAGGTGGGGGTTCCTGGTCACCACAAAGCTTAAATGAACTCCTTTTTCTTTCCCTTAATGGAGATGGACATAGGCAAAAAGAAAATCTTGGGGGATCCCTCCGTGGGACTGCCCAGGGAGTTCTTGCTTGGAGAGCAGCAAGGTATAGTAGTTATGGGGTTGTATACAGAATTAGGAAGACCTGGGTTCAAATCCTGCTACTGTCACTAGCTTTGTGACCATGGGTAAGTCACATAACTTTGTTGAGCCTCAGTTTCCTCATAGTAAAATGGGGAGGCTAGATAAGTTGGATCCCTTTTCAGCTCTAAACCCATAATCCTATGATTTCAGGAGTATCTACAGCAGTCTGGAACTCAGTTGATATTGGGTTTATATTGCCTGAGCCAGAGGAACTTAAATACTCCCTTTCTTATAGATGTTTTACCATCCCTAAAATAATTTGCCTCTTACAACCTTTGGACCTTCAGAGTCTCCTCTCTCTCCATCCTCATCCCCAAGTCCAATCACAGTTATCATAGAATGATTAGAATCTTTTCCTTTCTTGGTACTCACACTCCCATTCTCCTCACTTATGCAGAAAAAGAAGGATAATGATGATGATGAAGGAGCAGGAGGAAGAAGAGAAGGAAGAGGAGGTGGAGGAGGAGGAGGAGAAGAAAACTACCACCAGCACCACTCCTCCAACCAGCACCAGCATCACCACCCCCCCCCACCAGCACCTGTTCCACCAGCAGCAGCAGCAGCACCTCTTTCCTAGGCTATCACAAGAGCCTCTTAACTAGCTTCCTGCCTCCTGTCTTTCTAATTCATCTCTCCCACAATTGTCAAAATGTTCCTGGTCTGACCGTCATTCCCTTGCTCAAACACCTTCAGTTGTTCCTCATTGCCTAAAGAGGAAAATACAAACTCTGTCACTGACTATGTGTTCCAGGCAATTGGAATTCTAGCTGTCCCTGAACTCAACATGTCATTTCTCCTGTGCCTGAAATGTACTTCCTCCTCACCTCTGCCCTTTATGTAATCATTCTTCACCTTCAAGAACTAGTTCAGGAGCCATTTTCTCTTGAAAGTCTTCTCTGATGCCCTCAGTTCTCTCCCTCCTTAAATTGTCTTAGTGCATTTTGTCATAATCTCTTCATTGCCCATAATGCACCCTACCTTTTATTACATTCACCTGTGTCTATGCTGTATCCCGCTCTCCCTTCTTCTCCATATAGAGGTAAACTCCCTGAGGGAGCCCCTCCCTAAATCCTCTTCTGATTTCCTTGTTGTGGTGAGGAGATGAATCTAGGACCTTGAAGGCTATTCCAGTGGAGTGAGAACTCTAGCTTGTTTTACGAAGCTGGAAAGATTTTGAATATGGCCCCGGTGAAGAACTGAATCTGTTACTCAAGGACCAGCTCAGCTACATTCAGAGAGGTTTAGCATCAGGGAGACACAGGGTGATTGATTTTTTTCAGCCCTAGCAACTCTTGGAGACCATCTACTGAGTTATAGAAGGTTTGCAAAGTGTGTTATTGGACAGAGGCTCCACACCAGTGAAATTGCATACACTTGAAGTATTGAAGCACTGAGGTCAGGTGTGGTGGTGCTTTCTAATGTTCTTTAATACTAGGGGAGGCTGAAGCTAGTGGATTTATTAAGCCTGGGAGCTCTGAGCTGCAGTAGAGCTGAAGCCGATCTGGTGTCTTCATTAAATCTAACCCCTGGGAGAGTGTGTGTGTGTGTGTGTGTGTGTGTGTGTGTGTGTGTGTGTGTGTGAAGGGCACCAGGCTGTTAAAGAAGGGGCAAACTGGCCCAGGTTGGAAACAGAGGAACTCAAAGCTTCCCTGTCAATCAGCAGTGGGATTGGCCCAAGAGGGGCTGCTGCATTTCCTGCCTGGAGAAGAAAGGAAGACCCACTCAAAAAAGAAAAATATTGAAGCACTGAAATATTTCTGAAATGTACCCAGTACCTAGCACCATGTCTAGCATGTATTAAGTGCTTAATAAATGTTTACTGTATGAATAACTCTCATTCAAGGGGATACCTCATTGGTCCCCTTCCCAGAGGCCGGCCTTCCATTGCAACCACTCTCTTGGTTCTGTTTTATGTTAAGGGGGCAGTTCTTACTTTCCTAATTTAGGCATTATACAAGAAAAATTTAAAACAAATTAGAAATGCCCCAAAGTGGAATGGCCTCTCTCAGGAAATGGTAGGCTAAAAACAACAGCAACCACAACAAAACTCTAACAAATTAGAGACGACCAAAAGTGGAATGGGCTATCTCAGGAAATGGTGAGATCTCCCTCTCTGGACATGTTCAAACTGAGGTTGGCTATTCATTTTTAGAGACCTTTGTAGAGGGCATTCTTGGTCAAGTAGTGGTTATTGAATTAAATGGCCTCTGATGTTCTTTGTATCTCTTAGATTTTGTGATTCCTTGCCTGGTTCTAGGGAATAGTGTCCCCTGAAGAACCCAGAATCAGATTAGCGCTTTGGTCAGTCAGTCAGTCAACCAGCATTTATTAAGTGCTTACTATGCACCAGGCATTGTGTTTGTGTGCTAAGCACAGAGATCTTCTCCTCTTTTAAAAGGGGGCCCTAAGATAGCTCTGCCTCAAAGACTATAATGACAGAAGAGATACCTCCTTCTTTTCTACCAGGCGGGATGGTACCATGGAAAGAACATTGTACTTGGAATCAATCAATCAATCAACATTTATTTACTTATCCACTTATTCATTCATTTGTTCATTTGTTCATTCGTGCATTCATTCATTTTTGTTGTTGTTGTTGACTCATTTTCTTTTAGAATTTAATTTTTCCCCAAATTACATATAAAAACAATTTTAATGTCAATTTTTAAAACTTTGTGTTCCAAATTCTCTTCCTCCCCACACCCCCTTAATAACTTAAGCAACTAAATATAAGTTATATATGTGTAGTCATGCAAAACATTTCCACTTTAGTCAGGTTGTGAAAGAAAACAGACCAAAAAAAATTACAAAAAAAGGAACTAAAAAAAAATTATGCTTCAATCTGTATTCAGACAACATAAGTTCTTTCTCTGGAGATGGATTGCATTTTTCATAAATCCTTCAGAGTTGTCCTGGAGCATTGCACTGCTGAAAATAGTCAAGTCATTCACAGCTGATCATCTTATAATATTGCTATTACTTTGTATATAGTACATTTCACTTTGCATAAGCTCATGTAAGCCTTTCCAGGTTTCTCTGATAGCATATTATTCATCATTTCCCACAACACAACAGTGTTCCATCATAATCTTATCCACAATTTGTTCAGCCATTCCACAGCTCATGGGTATCTCCTCAATTTATAATTCAACTTTTTGTTTTTTATCTCTTTTTGGATACTGACCTAGTTGTGTTATTACTAGGTCAAAGAATCTGCATGATTTTATAGCCCTTTTGTCATAGTTCCAAATTGCTCTACTGAATGTTTGAATCAGTTTACAACTTCACCAAGAGTGCATTATTACCTCATTTCCCCCATATCCCCTACAACATTTGTCATTTTCTTCTGATATCCTATTATCTAATTCAATAGGTATCAGGTAGTACCCCAGAATTATTTTAACCAGCATCTCATTAAAGCATTTTTTCATATGGCTATAGGTAGCTTTGATTATTTCATCTGAAAACTTCATATCTTTTGATCATCTATCCACTGAGAAATGGCTCTTATTTTAACAAATTTGACTCAGTTCTCTATGTATTTGAGAAATGAGGCCTGTCAGACAAACTTGTTTAAAGTTTTTTTCATTGTTACTATTGCTAACTGTATTTCCCTCCATCCTATTCCCTCCCCATGACATATACTCTATTTTCTATCTTCTTTCACACTGTCCCTCCTCAAAAGTGTTTTGTTTCTGACTGCTGCCCTCCCCCAATCTGCCCTCCCTTCTATCAGCGCTCCCCTTCCCCTCCTACTTTCAGGCAGGGTAAGATAGATTACTATACCCACTTGAATGTGTATGTTATTCCCTCTTTGAGCCAATTCTAATGAATAAGGTTCTCGCACTCTCCAGTGCCTCCTCCATCTTCCCCTCCACTGTATAAGCTTTTTCTTGTTTCTTTTATCTGAGATACTTTACCCCATTCCACTTCTCCCTTTCCCTTTCTCCCAGTGCATTCCTCTCATCCCTTAATTTTATTTTTTTAAAGATACCATCCCTTCTTATTCAACTCACTCCTGTGCCCTCTGTATAATATACTCCATCTAACTGTCCTAATAATGAGAAAGTTCTTATGAATTACAAGAATCATCTTCCAATGTAGGAATGTAAGTAGTTTAACCTTTTAATATCCCTTATGATTTCTTTTTCCTGTTTACCTTTTTATGCTTCTCTAGCCTCTTGTATTTGAAAGTCAAATTTTCTATTCAGCTCAGGTCTTTTCATCAAGAATGTCTGAAAGTCCTTTCTTTTATTGAATTACCATTTTTCCCCATGATAGATGATAGTCAATTTTGCTGGGTAGGATCAATCAGCATTTACTAAGCACTTCCTATATGCTAGGCACTACGCCTATGAAGTAAATCATAGCCTAACTCTAACACTTAAAAACTATGTAATCGCAGGCAGGTCTCTTAACTTTTCTGAGCCTCAGTACCCCCATATGCAAAATAGGGATAATAGTATCTATAACACTTACCTCTCACTTTATTGCACCTCACTCTCCCATAACTCCCATAGCTACCTATTACCCTCAAGATCAAATAGACACTATCTCTGTTTGGCCTTTAAAGCTCTTCACCACCCAGCCCCTTTTTACCTTTCCAGTTTTTATATACTTCTATTCCCCATATATATACTGTATGATCCAGAGACATGGCCCTCAAAAATGCCACTCCATCTCCCCTCTTTGTGACTTACACTGGCTGTATCTCCCATACCTGGAACACTCTCCATCCTTACCTCTGCATCCTGCTTTCCCTGGCTTTCTTAAAGACTCAGTTCAACTCTTATCTTTTGCAAGAGACCCTTACCAGTCCAGCACCCCCACCCCCCACAACTCCTTCTAGAGCCTTCCATTTGGGATTACCCTCAATATATCCCTTTTATATCTTATTTTCACATAGCTGCATGCTTCCTCTCTTATTAGAATACAATCTCCTTGAGGGCAAGACTTTTTCCCTCCTTTCTTTGTATCTCTAGTACTTAGCACAGAGCCAGGCACATAGTAAGCACTTAATAAATGTTTGTTGGCTGACCGACTCATACTTTGTTCCAAGGAGCAAATGAGATAATATGTATAGAGTGCAATATAAATGTCAGCCTTTATGATTGCTGCCCTACTTCCTGATGAGCCTCTCTTTCTGGACTGGAGATTCCTGCCCTATTCCCGACTGGCCTCATTTCCAGAGGTCTTAACAGGAAGCCTCCAACTGGGAGGTTCCCATTTCTTTTGCCAAACCCTTGGGTCAGGGCATCATTTTGGAAATAGACTGTGATGTCCCCAGAACTACCCCAGCCAGGGAGATGGTGGACTCCTTCCCTCTCTAAATATACCACATCTATACTATCATGCTTCCCTACTTTTTCCTCTGTATTTTTCAAGCCAAGTCACCCTGTCCCCCTCTCCCCCTTGTCCACTTAACCACTGAGCCAAAAAGTACTATCTATTACGCTGGCCAAGTCAGCTGAAACCAAATACCCCAGCTAATTTTTCCTTTAACTTTCCATTCATCCCCTTCCCAATATCTCCACCCACACCACCTTCTCCCAGCCTAGAATTGTCTACAAATGGAAATTTGTTAACAATTAATGACCGAGGGGCAGTTAAGTGGTGCAGTGGATAAAGCACCAATCCTGGATTCAGGAGGACCAGAGTTCAGATCTGGCCTCAGACACTTGACACTTACTAACTGTGTGACCCTGGGCAAATCACTTAACCCTCATTGCCCCACAAAAACAAAACAAAACAAAAAACCAATTAATGACTGAGGGGCAGCTAGGTGGTACAGTGGATAAAGCACCAGTCCTGGATTCAGGAGGACCTGACTTCAGATCTGGCCGCAGACACTTGACACTTACTAGCTGTGTGACCCTGGGCAAGTCACCTAACCCCCTCAAAAACCCAAACAAAACAAAACAAAACAATTAATGACTGAAAATAAAAGATACTATCCTCATATCATCGAGGTGACTGCATTATGTTTGCAGAAGTTCAGAGCCCCAATTCTCCCAACAAAGGACTTCCCACTTCCATCACTGGAACTGTCCAGGAGAGAGCAGCTCCCCATCCATTTCCCTATCACAAAGGAAGTCAGGACCTGAGATATTGCAAAGGTATGAGATTGTGTCCTAAAAGCAAAATCCTATGGGCCTCCAAAAGCCAGCATTTCCTTTGCTACTGCTTAAAGACAGACAGAAATGTGATAGCAGACTCATGAATATCTGACAGCTACTTGGGATGCGACCATGAAGACAAAAATGGGTGAATTTGAATGTGGCCCCATTCTTCTAACAAATGCGTGCAGCTTTTATGACTACTATCCGAACCTTAGAAAGGGAGGGTGGGGAGAGCAAAGGGAACAAGAATTTATGAAATGCCCACTATGTGCCAGAAACTATTTTAGATGCCTTACAGATATTATCTCATTTTATACTTGCAACAACGCTGGGACATAGGTGCTATTATCATTCCTATTTTACAATTGAGGAAACTGAAGCAAACAGGTTAAGTGACTTGTCCGGGTCACAAAATTAGAGAGTGTTTGAGGCTGGATTTGAACTCAGGTCTTCTAAAGTCCTGGCTCAGCACTCAATTCACTTCAATCCAGATAATTATCAAGTGAACATCTAACTGATAGAGAAACTGTATTTTTATTAGCGAGACCCTGACTTAGTTTGCATCTGGTCAGTTGGAAAGGAATGAATCCATATTCTTGAATTTGGAGAACATCGTAAGATGTTGTTGAAATTGATATTTTTTCAGTTATTACATAAACATTGCCTGGCACATCACTTAAATATTCTGAAACATCAGTGTGCTGGAATCGGATATGTCATTCTAGTCATGGAGAAGGTACATGTCAAAAGTTTCTGATCAAGTGCAGAAATCCAGATGAAGAAGCCACTAGTGTTTTAACTAGGACGTGGAGACTCAAATGATAATGCTGGAAAATGTCACATTTTTAAAAGGTGGGATTAGACCTTCCTCCTTTCTTTGGAAAGGTAAGGGACTACAGCTGTGGAATGTTGCATGTGTTGTCAGGTGGGTTTAATAGGTTGGTTTTGCTTAACTTTTTTTTTCTATTGAATTACAAGGGAAGACTCACTGGAATTTGGAAAAGTTTAGAAACAACTGTGGTATAAAAAGGAAAAGCACCAATTAAAACCTCTTTTAAGAATGTAGACTGGGAAATTGGAAAATGTCAATTTGCTGTCAATGATCCAAGGATTGTTGCTGGTCCCATCATAGACCATGGGCACATGTTGTTGCTGGTCAGTCATTTTCAGTCGTGTTTGACTCTTCATGACCCCATTGGGGTTTTCATTGCCAAGACATCGAAGTGATTTGTCACTTCCTTTTCCAACTTATTTTATAGATGAGGAAACTGAAGCAAACAGAATGAAATGACTTGACCAGGATCACACAGCTATTAATTGTCTGAGGCTGAATTTGAATGAAAATCTTCCTGACTGACTCCTAGCCTGGTGCTCTATCCATGGAATCACCTGACTGCCCATCTGGCATATATGTTTACTGATTGATTTTTAGTTCAATTTGCTTGGTAATAAAATTGTCAGATGACTAGGTCTATACTTGATTTTATTAAATTTGTGAGAAAATAATTATTAATAATGAATTTCTTGGGGGACCCAGAGATCAGTTTCAGTCCTTTCTCTTCTCCCTTCTCCCACTCCAGAAAGTCCAGTTCTTGAGGAATTTCAACAAATCTTGTCTTGGACAAGCCCAAGGGAACAAAAGAAATGGAAACTGATTCTTTTGTCTAGCTCAGTGAGCTGATGGGCTCAAACCATACCTAGATATTGTCCTTGTCCTTTGCCCTTCAGGGAGGTTTTTTTTTTTTTTGGCATCCTTTCCCCTTATGCCATCTGTAGAGTTCATTTTAATTTAAACCACCCTCAAATCATGTCAATCAATGGAACTGAATGATGCTAACCAATTAGCTTAGATCAACGTATAAAGAGGATAAAACCCTTGGCCATGCCAGGGTCAGGCTCTCGGCTCTCTCTTTATCTCCTCCCTTGGCTCTAAATGTCCTTTCTTGGTGCTCACTCTTCCTCTTAGGACAATGTAGGTATGAAGGCCTGAGACCATGAGAAGTTAGGGAGACATGTGGTCAATACTTTACTGATATATAATATTAATTGATAATAAATGCTTACTGCTAAAACTGGTATAATAGTCATTAATATATAAATATATAAATTTATAAAATACAGTATTAGCAAATAGTTAAAAACACAATCAGAGGTGATCCAAAATATTATTTAATGTATATTCCAAATTAAAAAAAAATAAAAATAAAACAGGTATGGACATTGGCATCCAGTAATAAGATACTACTTTCTTTAACCAAGGAAGAGAAATGTGTTGGAGTAATTTCTATTAAGTGATAGAGTGCTATGTTAATTACACAATGCAGTATAATTAGTAGATTCCCTCATCTAGATCAACCCATCACCCAAGTGTGTACACACACACACACACACACACACACACACACACACACACACGCACATTCATCTCCCCCATTAGAATGTAACTTCTTTGAAAGGAGGGATTTTCTTCTTGACACTTGTGTCCCTAGTGCCTAGTGCAGTGCTTGGCATAAAGCATGCATTTAGTAAATGCTTACTGATTGATCGACTGTTTCCACCACTCTCCTCTCTGGCAGGCTTGAACCTCAGCCCTTACCTCCCTTGCTGCTTTCTCAGATAGATCTCCCTTGGTGTGAACCAAGCTGGAGACTAGAGCATGCATCTGTTCCCTTCCCAGATGGCTGGGGGCCATCTCACTGCTGGAGCCTGAGTCCTGCCATTGTGTTGATCACACTAGAATAAAAATTAGTTGGGCATTGCCATCCATGCCTGGTGTATAATGCCTACCACACAGTGAGTGGGTGCTTAATAAGTGCTTCCTTCCTTCCTTCCTTCCTTCCTTCCTTCCTTCCTTCCTTCCTTCCTTCCTTCCTTCCTTCCTTCCTTCCTTCCTTCCTTCCTTCCTTCCTTCCTTCCTTCCTTCCTTCCTCTCTTCCTTCCTTCCAGACAAGTGGTAAAACCATATCCTGTTTTCTCCTGCTGTGAAGAGAAACTGCCAACTTAATGATGCCAACTTAAATAATGTTTTAAGGGTCTAATTATGGTAAAAGTAGAAAGGAGTCAGGCTAACAAGAGCAAGAGATGACAGAGGTAGTGAACTGGTGGTACCCACAAAATGTTCAGAGACCTAGAACAAGGTCTCCAGCATGTCGGGTGTGTGACCTTTCCAGAGAAGGGATATGGGCGGAAATAACCCAGGATGAGAAGGCACAGATGGGTTGCAATCTGTCTTGATAGAGGGGATGCTCACATCAACAAAGTCATGTATCTATAAGATGTTGAAGCCAACTGGTCCAGGTCATGGATGCGTGTTTATAAACAGGCTGTTTCACCTGCTTATGGGACTATTATTCCTAAGATCCCCATCTCCCTCCTCTGTCCCTTGTTTATCTTTGACAGAATGAACAATAATGGAAACTTTCTGTGGCTCAGAGTAAAATTTCTTACCTCTTTCAATAGGCCACTTATAAAAAGGAATGTTGGGGAGGGGGAAGCTAGAGTAGGCGCCCTTCTGTTTGGAAATGTCACAAACTGTGCCATGTGATTGTAATATTAGGCAACAGTAGTAGAAAGGGAACTAGATTTGGAGTCAAATATCAGTTCTATTAGTACCTTGTGTGATCACTTCTCTGTGGACCTCAGAGCTCTCAAGTATATAGCTCCTATTCTATTGTTAGAGGTTCTTAGGGACTAAGAATTTTTTTTTTTTTTACTTTTCTTTGAAGCCCCAGGGTTTTGTCGAGTGCCCGGCATATAGTGTTTAATAAATGCCTGTTGATGTGACAGCTTGAAGTGATTGGACTATATGACCTTTGAGAGGTTATGTAGGTGCCTTCTCTTATCTCATCTATGAATATGGTTCAACAAGAATGAAATTTGAAGCCAGCTTTGGCAATTGTCCTTTCACAAAATTAGGTTTCAATTGTTTGGGCTTTTTTGTTTTGTCACACTTTCCATTTAGATTGTTAAAGTCATTGTATCTATCGTTTTCCTGGTTCTGCTTACCTCACTCTGCATCAGTTTCTATGTTTTCCTGTGATTCTCTGTATTTTTCATATTAATAATTTCAAACAGCACATTATTTCATATTCATGTATCCTAACTTTAGCCATTCCTCAGTTGATGGGTATCTACTTTGTTTCTAGGTTTTTTTGGTACTATTAAAAGTACTCTTAGAAATATTTTGGTGTCGTGAAAACAAATGTTGAAAACAATCCTTATATGTAACTGGAAATAATAAAATACTTTTTAAAAAGGAAATATTTTTGTGTCTATGGGGCTTTTGCTCAACCATATTTTTTTAAATGAGCATTTCCCCCTTCTACATCATTGTCATTTCACAATGATACCCTCATACCTCCAGTAGAGCTTTCCTTTTTTAAAGATGGTTAAGCCAAACAAACCAGCACATTGACCATATCTGGGAGTGTGCACTTTATTCCACACCTGTTGTCCACCACCTCTCTGCTAGGAGGAAGTCTTCTGAACTCGACCTTTTCCTGCATTGCCCAAACCCTTGATGGCTTTCAGCATTGGGTTTTTTTTTTTGTTTTTTTTTTTTTACATTCTTGTGGCCTTTATGGAAATTATTCTCTTGGCTACACTTACTTTGCTCTGCATTGGGTATAGAAACCTCAAGTTTCTCTGAATTTCTAAAATATCCAATCAATCAGGTCCTGAAATGGGAAATTTGTGTTAGTGTGGAGAGAAGGCCATGTATGTTTTGGAGGTAGAATAGATAAGATTTGGCCACTGATTGGATATGCGTGGTGAGGGAGAGTGAGGAGTTGAGGATGACTCAAGGTGGTGAAGTTGGGTGACAAGATGATTCATCATTGCTACCCACTCCCAAAATAGGGAACTTAACTTCATGAGAGTTGAGTAGATTGAGAGACTGGGAGCATCGGATAATTGAATAAACATCAATGTGTATGTTGAAGTCCCCTCATATAAGGGCAGGAGAAGGGTAGGTAGGAAGTCTCAAAGCTAGGTACTGATCTCATTGAAAATGGAGAATGTTCTGAGGTTTCCTAGATAATGGCCACCAGGATCTGGATTGAGTGATAAATTTGAGTGGAGTGAAACTCAAAGGTGGAAAGGTTGCTGAGGGATGGTGGTAGGAGAGTCTGGAAGTGGCAACAGGGAGCAAGAAGTATGATGATTCCCCCAGGGAAAGTCAGAATTAGTAAGTGGGGGATTACAGAATGAGTTATAGTTATAATAATAGAAAGAATGGCCAGAAATTAATTGTCTTTTCACGGAGAGCCAGGTCACAGTGAGTGACTGAAGATGGAAGGGCTGAGAGAGGAAGGGGTCTGGAATGAAAGGAAGTTAGTTAAACATTGAATATTTTGTAAAACACAAGTATTCTTCTCTCCCTATCTGTGTTCTAGTTATGTGATCTAGTTCCCATATGAGGCATGTATGCTTTTGAAATGAGACATCCAACAAGATGCGTATTATATGCATACAATGAAAAACAAAGGTTCAAATATAGACTTAAATATTTCAATTAAATAATTTTCTGTACTGATAGGCCACATTGACACGATGACAATTCTCTAGAGAGCTCAACAATTCTCAGGAAAATACAATTGCATCCTAATTACCCAACAGGGGAATTTTCATATCTTCTGAGAACATTACTTCGGGCTTTCCACGGAGACAGTTGCTGGAGTAATATTTCATGTAGGGTTCAGAGACAGAATAAATAAGTCAGGCTTAGAGAAATCTTTGGATCCCTAGAACCCTGTCCTCCCCTATCCATTAATACTTTTTTCCCAGCTCACATTTACATCTCAAGATGACTCTTACAGGTTCATAAGATCAATAGTGAGAAAGGACCTCTGAGATCATTCTAGTCCAACCACCCTAACTCACCTAAGGAAACCAAGACCCAGAGAGGGGAAGTAATTTGTTTAAAATCCCCCAGGTTAGGGGCAGCTAGGTGGCTCAGTGGGTAAAGCATCAGCCGTGGATTCAGGAGGACCTGAGTTCAAATCCAGCCTCAGACACTTGATACTTACTAGCTGTGTGACCCAGGGCAAGTCACTTAATCTTCATTGCCCTGAAAAAAAACCACCCAGGTTACATGTAAAACTGATATCTAAATTGTATAGTGGGAAATCCTAGTAAAGGGGAAATCTCTGAAGTCATTCTTGAACAGCATGTCCTGTTTCCTTCCAGCTCTTGGTAGCATCTGGAACAGAGGGTGTATGGAGTCATAGAACTTGAGAGTTGGAAGGGAACCCAGCAGCTATCTAATCCAACCCATACACAAAAGGAATCTCCACTCTAATATCCCCAACAAGCAGTTGTCCAGCCTCAGTGTAAAGACCTCCAAGGAGGGGGAAGTGACCACCTCTCCAGGCAGCCCATTCTATTTTTGGACAGCCATGATCATTCACAAGCTTCTTCTGACTTTGACAAATTGACCCCTTTGGAATTTCTACCATTGTTCCTGGTCTTGTCCTCTGTTTCCAAATGGTGAAGAAGACTTCTTCTCCCTCCTCCGCACGAACAGGTAGCCTTGCATGTCTTCCACCCACTGAGTCTTGTCTGGGTTAAACATGGCCAGTTCCATCAACTGATCCCCATATGACATAGATTCAAGGCCTTTCACCACTCTGGTTGCCTTCCTCTGGACACCCTTCAGATTATTATTATCCTTCTTAAACTGTGATGCTCAGAACTGAGCACATGCTCCACAGGATTCCTGACTACTACTGACCAGGGTGGAATACAATGGAATGATCACTTCTCCATTCTTGGAAGCTAAGCCCTTCCTAATGAAGCTCATAATGGACCCAGTTTCTTTTGGCTGCTGATTCATGTTGAGCTTGCAGTTTACTAAAACCCCCAGATCTCTTTTGGAACATATGATGTCTAAATTATGCCTCCTCCATTTTGTACTTCCAAAGTCAATTCTTTGTATTCATGTTCAAGACGTTCTATTTATCTCTACTGAATTTCATCTCAATAAATGCAGCCCCATTTTCCTTCTGGATCCTGACTGTCATCTAGTGGTGGGGTTTTTTGTTTGTTTTGTTTTGTTTTGTTTTGTTTTGTTTTGTTTTGTTTTGTTTTGTTTGGGGGCAATGAAAGTTAAGTGATTTCCCCAGGGTCACATGGCTAGTAAATGTCAAATGTCTGAGGCCAGATTTGAACTCAGGTCCTCCTGAATCCAGGGCTGGTGCTTCATCCACAGTGACACCTAGCTGTCCCATCTAGTGTGTTTTAGAGGCAGCTAGGGGACTCAGTGGATAGAGCACTGGGCCTGGAGTCAGGAAGACCCAAGTTAAAGTCTAGCCTCAAAATACTTACCAGTTGTGTGACCCTGAGTAAGTCACTTAACCTTTGCCTTAATTTCTTCAACTGTAAAATGGGGATACTAATGTCACCTATCTCCCAGGGTTGTTGTGAGGATCAAATGAGGTAATAGTTGAAAAAAGTACTTAGTTCCCTGCCTGGCATATAATTTTTGTTGTTGTTTAGTCATTTTCAGTTGTGTCTGACCCCCTATTTGGGGTTTTCTCAGTAAAAAATATCAGAGTGTTTTGCCATTTAAATAGGGTAAAGTGACTTGTCCAGAGTCACACAACTAGGAAGTGTCTTAAAGTCAAATTTGAACTCAGGAAGATGAGTTTTCCTGAGTCCAGGCCTGGAGAAATATCCACTATACCACCCCGGTTCATATGGTACATACTATAGAAATGCTTATTCCCTTTCCTACACCCCTTTCCTCTTCCCTTGTGTCATTCACAAAATGAATGAGCAGGCCATCTATGTCTTTGATTAAAAACATGCTAAATAGTCCAGGACCAAGTCCAGTTCCCTGGAGTACCCCATTGGAGACCACATTGATAATGAAGCATTTAACAACTACTCTAGATTTTTGATAAGCATATTCAAAAAAAGAGGGGAACATTTGTAAAAGTCTTCTTTTTTCAAAAAATGTTTTCTTTAAGATTGTGTTGTTTTAACTTGCATTTAAATATATTTGATTTTTCACAAAAGTAATTGTACACTTAGTATAAAAAGGTATTATTTGAAATTATTGCATAATTGTATATTATATTCTGAGTCAAGGTACATTCACATTTTTTGCGATTATTTCTTATCCTCAATTTTAAAATCCATATGAGACTTGGATTATGGGAATTTATCATTTAAGACATTAATTGCCTTCATTCTGAGTTATCAGATGCCAGTTGGCCAAGATGCTATCCGATCACAAGAGGAATACATGCAAGAGCAGACATTGAACTGTCACATGAGGGGAAACAGGCATGAAGTCAAGGTACAGCCAAGGGAATGGCTTTTGACAAATGTTGAGGTTGGTTTCTCTTGGTTTAATTTTTCCCCACAATATTGTACAGATGGCTGGAAGTTTTCATCCTACCCATCTCATTCTACACCTGACTTCTATGCCCCCCTTATATGCCTGATGCCATAGATGTCTCAATCCCATGCATCTGATTAAGTCTGACTCAGTTTCCTCCAATATGTTTGGTGGCATGGATGTATATCCCATCCACCTATTTTAAGCCTGGCATTCTGCATAGGCAGTATATATTGCTCAAGTGTGGGAATGCTCATATCCCATCACTTCTCTGTTCTTTTATGGTAATCCCCATAATTATCTCAGGTGTCATGATAAATACAGTTTTGGATTTGGCCTTGACATCTGTTACCAATTATATTAGATTTTAAAATTTCTCATAATGGCATGAGGATAATTAGGCAGATGATGCAAAAAGTGATGAAACAAAGATAAAAATTATTTTTAAAAAATTAATATCACAGCAATTGTCTTCTTAATTTACCCTCCACAAAGGGGGACTATAGTAATATTAAGTTTTAGAGAATGTTTCAATTTTTGTTTTATTATATGTTTTGTGTATAACAACTAAGATTCTGAATTCACTTAGACATGTTTTTGAGAACTCTCATTGTTTGATTTGGTTATTGACAGAGCCATTTTAAAGTTGTGTTAAGCTCAATTTTGTAGGAAATTTTCCTGGTTGATTACCAGCATCCACACATCAACCCCTGGACAGGCTTCCATTCCACAACTACACCTAGAGGACATCTGAGAAAAGACTTTCAGAGACTTTAAATGAACAATTTGGTTTTGTTGTTTTTCTTTTTCCCTTCTGTTATTATATACACCCTTTGTAACATGTATTCTCTGCAGAGGCCCTCCCTCTACAGGCCAGTGTCAAAGTGCTGGCTCTTGAGGAACCGCCCCTCTGGACAAAATTTCCTCTTTCTCCTTTTTCTATAGTTACTAACATATTGTTTGTTAGCATATTCTGTTATTTTTGACTGTTTCGTCAAGGAAACACCCCGTGTTTCTTGAAGAAACCAAGGCGGGGACTGTAACAATTGGAATGACGCCACCTGCTGGAGACTTACTGTAGGAAAGCTCTGCCACGAGGAGAAGGTTCCTGAGGGCAAGACATGTGGCTTTTCCTTGGCATCAGGAAGTGACGTTTGCTTATGGGAGGAAGAGGGGGTGAAGCTGGCTCTCTCATGCTCTTTTGCTAGGACTCTCATGGAGGGTGGAGCAGGAGAACTGTAGTTCCCCAAGATAGATACATGAATCTAGGCCTTTCTCTCTCTCTTCACCAAATTCTTATTCTCCTTAATAAGTGCTTAAAAGTCTAAACTCTTGCTAAAGTTTATAATTTATTGGCGACCACTCACTAGATATTTTAGACAGACTAGCTAGAATTTTAGCCCCTTACAAAACCAATAGATTTGAAGGATGCTAGCCAATTAGCTTTGGGTGATGTGGAAGGGCTGCATCTCCTCTGGACCCAGAGGAAGTTTCCACTCTCAGTTTGGCTCTCAGATGCACTGGTGGAGGAAGACTTGGAGGAAGAAGCAGGCTAGGCTGATCTCTAGGCTAAATAGGCCTTTTCTTAACTTTCTGAGTCAAGTGTTCTCTCTTTCCTAATATTTGGTATGCTTTAACAAATGCGTAATGCCCCAAAACGTGTGCTAAAGCTTCTAATTTATAAGTAGCAATAGATTAGAAACCCTAGCTAATTTTCCTCAAACTTGGGACAGAAATAATGTGACCACATATAGTTTTACTTGCCACATTATTTAAGTTTGACATCACTAGTCCAGTATCACTAGATACTGGAGTGGTTTGCCATTTCCTTCTCCAACTCATTTTTTACAGATGAGGAAACTGAGACAAACAAGGTTAAGTGACTTGCCCAATATCACACCGCTAGCAAATATCTGAGGCCAGATTTAAACACAGGAAGATAATTCATCCTGACTCTAGGCCTGGCACTCTATCCATTGTGCTAGCTGGTTGCCCCCATCAACAATAATAGGGCAGTTCAGAAGAGGGGAGGACTTAGGGAGGAAGATAATGAGTTCAGTTTTGAACATGTTGAGTTTAAGATGATTATAGGACATTCAGTTTGAGATATTTAATTGGCAATTGGAAGAGCAAGACTAGATCATAACAGGAAAGGCAGTAGAGGCATCAGTTGTAGATGGTCTCAAAAAGTTTGCTCATGAAAGGGAGGAAAAGTATGGAATGATAGCTGGTGGTGATGGATGGATCAAGTAAGGATTTTGTTTTCATTTTTGGTTTTGTTGTAGAATGGGGGGACATGAGCACAATTGTAGGAAGTAGGGAAGCAATCAGTAGAGACTGAAGAGATTGAAGATAAGTGAGAGAGTAGGGATGATAGGGGGAAATTTGCTGGAGAAGATGGGATAGAATGGGATCAGTTGTGCATGTAGAAGTATGTGTTTGTTTTGGCAAGGAGCAGAGACACTTCTTTTTAAGAAATGGTTGTAAGAGGAAATAGTTAAAACTGTTCATACCTTTTAACCCAGCAATACCACTATTAGGTCTATATCCCAAAGTGTTCATAAAAAAGGGAAAAGGACCCACACGTACAAAATTATTTGTAGTTGCTTTTTTGTGGTGGCAAAGAATTGGAAAGTGAGGGAATGCCTATCAGTTGGGAAATGGCTAAACAAGTTGTGGTATATGAATGTAATGGAATACTATTATGCTGTAAGAAATGATAAGAAGGCAAATTTCAGAAAAACTTGGAAAGACTTACATGAATTGATGCTGAGTGAAATGAGCAGAACCAGGAGAACATTGTACACAGTATGTGCATTGATCAACTGTGATAGACAACTCTTCTCAGCAATACAATGATCCAAGATAATTCTAAAGGACTCATGATGGAAAATGCTCTCCACATACAGAAAAAAAGAACTGTGGAATCTGAATGCAGGTTGAACCATACTGTTTCTACTTTTGTTTTTGTTTTTTGAGGTTTTCCCCTTTCATTCTTATTCTTCTTTCACATGACTTAAAAAAAAGAAAGATGAAATAGTTGCAGAGGCATCTGAGTGATGTGAGATGAGGAATAGGAGAAAAGAGGAAACTCTTGCTAAATGGCTTCACATTTTTCAGTGAAATATGAGGCAAGGTTCTTACCTAAGGGAGTAGGAAGAGGAGGAGCCGCAGAAGGTTTGAAGAGTAATAAAAGATTTGGGAAAATGTTATGTCGATTGGGAGATGTGAAAGGATTGTCTTGCCATATTAGGGATCCAGTTGAAGTTATATGACATAAATTTATAGTGGGTATAGTTAGCACCACTTCATAATTTTCTCCAGCAAAGGTAATGGATAGTAAGAGTAATCCAAGCCTGAGGCTTGACAGGGTAATATCAGTGATAGGATAAAAGAGGAAGGGACTTGGGAGAAGAAGACAGTGTAGAGTTGAAATGGTTCATCAAGAGGTCAAGATGGGGAAGAGAGTAGAGTATAGGCTATGCATGGGGAAAGAACTGAGGGATGGAGACATTGGAGGAAGAACAAGGTTGAGCATCTTAAGGCAGAGGAAGAGGTAGACTTACAACAGATCATGATTATGTGAAGGGAATTTCAGAGTTCAAGAATATGAAAGTGGTTCTTTGGCAGGAGATGGAAGGATCAAGGTTATGACCATCTCTGTGTAGCTGAGGTGGGGTGGATAAACAGGTCAGGGGAAGAAAGTTGAGGCAACTAGGAAGTTAGGGTGTTTAAAGGACTATCACGACGTATGAGGGCAAGAACTGGGGAGGAGAGAATTATTGGGAGCCAGTCACAGTGGAAAGAAGGGAAATGTCCTGAAGGTCAGTAGACAACAGCTACCAGGATTTTGATTGGGTGGTAGGTAAGAATTGAATGAACTTTAAAGGAGGAGGGATTGCTGAGTGAAGGAAGAGCTTTGAAGCAGCAATAGGGAACAAGGAGTATAACAGCTTCCCACTTTGACCAGCAAGTTGGAGGAAAGGAAGTGAAGTTAGTGCTGGCCAGGGTGGCCAGGGAGACAGATTTCAGTGAAAACCAGAAGATAGAAGGAGTAGTAAAGGAAAAGATTAAGATGAATAATACCTATGGAGGACGCATTCCCAAGAGCACAGTGAAGGGGAGGGGAGCTTTAGAGTAGTACATTGTGAGGGTGGGTGAAGTTAAGGGAGTTGGGAATAAGGGATTGGGAGGTAGAGGTTTGGGTTATGGATTTTAAATTATGGTAGCCCCCGGGGTTCAGCACCACTGAGATGGGGAGGGAAGGATGCAAAAATAAGGTACATGCCTGACATAATGGAGATAATCAATAGAGGAAAAACACTGACATGGAGAATGAGCAGGAAAGGTTTCCTATGGAGCATGGGGTTTTAGCTGGGTGTAGGGCTGGGTAAGGTTGGATAAAGCTGGCTGTGGCCGAGTTGGTAGGTCAGGATGCTACAAGAGTAGGTAGCTACCATGGGCTGCTTACAGAATGACCAATGTCACCTTGATTTAGAGTGAGATCCTGAATCAATTTCTAGCTGTGAAGTGTGTTTACTTTTAATTTTCCAGTTGAAAGCCAGGCTGTTTCTGCGATGTGAGGCAGTCACTACCTTTCTTTGATGGTGATTAGAAAATTAGCTCATCTTTCATTACAGCACACTAAAATATTGGTTGGTGCTTATTCAGAATCTTCACATCTCCTCTATTCAAACTGCCTCCCGGTAAATGGCTGTGGCTTTCATGTAAGTTTGTAGACACTAGGATTTCTCTCTCTCTCTCTTTTAATGCTATTTTTATTATGCAAAGACAACACTACTGACCCCTGTCAGAGAAGGAAGGGTACTTTTTTTTTTCTAGTGGTTGTAATAGATTTGCTTGATGCATCTTCAGCCCTCTCTCCTGATTCCCCTCGTGAGCATGCATTTGCAAAACAATTGGCCCGGCTGAGGCCTACAGTGGATGGCAGGGAAACAGATGGAAGCTAAGTGCCCCACAAGAGGAATGAACTCATGACCTTGGTTTCATTATGCCTGTGATATAACCAACTGAGCTAAGCAGCCACAGACGGGAATTAAGAAAGTGGGAAATAATAGGATACATTTGGAATCGGAGTGGCTAGACAGCCCAGACAACATGTTCCTAGGACTTGAGAATCCTGTTCAGTCTTGAGGAAGAAAGACTTTCACGATGTGACATGGTTTTCCCATTTTCAAGGTCACTGGCCCATGGTGGGTTTTTAAATGCCCTGCATTTGCTTGGGCAGATTTATGTATTCATAATTGATGTATTCATAATTGACTTTATATAATAGTTGTATTCTGGAAAGCCAGCAGCTTGATTTTTATGAAAACTAAAATATTTCCAGTATACCAGAATAGGGTTTTAATATTAATTTTCAAAACAAAATTTACAATTGCCTTTTATCTTTATAACATGGACATCTCCCCTTAACCTCACTACATTCAATTTTGCCTTGTAACAAAAACAAAGCAAACCCCAGAATTTAAGCAAAACCAACTAATACAGGGACCGAGGCTTACAAACTTAGACATCTATAGCCTCTCTCTTTTCTAAGTCTTCAGGACTTCAATTGGAAATATCAATCAGTCAATCAACAAACATTTATTAAGTACCTGCTATGTGTTATTAAGTACTATGTGTTTTTAAGTAATGTGTGCCAGTCACTATGTTAAGCACTGAAGAAAGGACAAAATTTCAACAGCCTTTAAGCTTGAAGAACTTGCATTCTGCTGGTGTGTGTGTGTAGGGGGGTGGGCAGGGGGAATAACATGTACACACATATGAGTAAATACAAATATATACAAAGTAGCTAAAGGCTTTTGGGTTATTTGGGTGGGGTATTAGCAGCTAGGGGAATCAGGAATCTGTATAGCACTTGGTATTTGAACTTGGAGCTAAGTTAAGGATTCTAAGAGATAGATGGAAGGAAGTAGTGTGTTCCAGGAATGGGGGACAGCTTGTGCAAAGGCCCAGAGATGGGAAATGGAAGGCCATGTATGAGGAACAAATAGTCTAATTTGACTGGAATGGAGAGAGTGTGAAGGGGAGTAATGTGTAATTAACAGTCAGATTGTAAAGGGCTTTAGTAGTCCACAGAATTTAATTTTTGTCTTTGAGGCAAGACTGAAACTCTGAGTGATAGGGTTTGTCTAGTGACTTAAGAATATCACTTTGATAGCTGTATGGAGGATGGATTTAAGAGCAGAGAAACTTGAGGAAGGGATACCTGTTAGGAGGCTACTGTAATAGTCTAGATGAAAGGTAATGAGGGCCTGAACTGTCATGGTGGCTATTTGTAGGGGATTGGTACAAGAAATGGGGTGGTAGGATCAGTGACACTTGGCAAACAGTTGGCTATGTGGGATGAAGGCATATGAGATGTTGAGGAAGACTCCCAAATTTTCAGGATGACTTAGAAGGGTGGTGATACCTTTAAGAAATATGCAAGTTAAAACTCTGAGGTACCCTCTCACACTTATCAGAGTGGCTAATATGACAAAAAAGGAAAATGTTGGATGTCGGAGGGGATGTGGGAAAATTGGGATGCTAATCCACTATTGCAATTTGGAACTATACCCAAAGGCTTATAAAACTGTGCATACCCTTTGATCCAGCAGCACCACTGCTAGATTTATATCCCAAAGACAGCCAAAAAAGGAGAAAAGGACCTATTTGTACAAAAATATTTATAGCAGCTCTTTTTGTGGTGGCTAAGAATTGGAAATCAAAGGACTGCCCATCTATTGGGGAATGGCCAAACAAGCTGTGGTATATGATTGTACTGGAATGTTATTGTGCTATAAAAATGACAAGCAGGATGATTTCAGAAAAACCTGGACTTACGTGAACTGATGTATAGTGAAATGAACAGAACCAGGAGAGCATTGTACACAGTAACAACAATATTGTTTGATGAAGAACTGTGAATGACTTAGCTATTCTCAGCAATACAATGATCTAAGACAATCCCAGAGGACTAATGGTGAAGCCTACTATCTACCTCCAGAGAAAGAATTGATATTGATTGAACACAGACTGAAGCATGCTATTTTCACTTTTTCCACTTTTTTCTTTTGAGTCTTCTCATACAAAATGAATAAGATGGAAATGTTTTACGCAATTGTACATGTATGGCCTATGTCTGATTGCTTATCACCTTGGGGAAAAGGGAAGGAAGAGAGGGAGTGCTAGAATTTGAAACTCAAAACTTTAAATAAAAATGTTTATCAGAAAAAATATGCAAGTTAGGAAAATGGATGTATTTTAGGGCAAGATAATGAATTTTGGTTTTGGATGTATTGAGCTTAAAATTCCTACAGGGCATCTAATTGCTGATAGGTAGTTGATGAAATGGGATGGGAGCTGGGAAGAGAGACTAGGGCTGGATGTATAGATATGGGAATTGTGCATATAGAGATGATAGTTGAACTCATGGTAACTGATGAGATCATCAAGAAAGAGGAGATACGGACAGAGAAGAGATGGACCAGGCCAGACCTGGGTTAGATCCACAGTTATAGAGTGGGAGATTGATAATGGACAAGAAAAACAAAAAGACAAAACCTAGAATGACTGATCATATGGGTAGACAGAGAAACAAGTAGTATCTTGAAACCCCAGAAAGGCAGAGACTCCAGAAGGAAAGGAGTGATTAACAGTGTCAAAAAATACAGGAAGATCAAGAAGGATGAGGACTGAGGAAAGATCCTCAGGTTGGGCAGTTAAGATTTTACAGTTATAAAGCCCAAGTGGCTAGTGTGAAGGACCCATTCCCTTTATACTAGGGGGCCTCTGGGTTCGATGCTGGGGGAGCTGACTTTCTAAAAGAAAACTCAGAATTCTGTCTAACAGTCTTTGGCTCATAACAAAAGCCCATTTCCTCCACCCCCAATTTCAGCACCACAGGCTGCCTCAAACTCACAAAATCACCTCCAACGCTAGATATGCCCATCTCAGGATTGCCATTGAATCTCCTTTGGTCAGCAAAGGCAGAAGCACAGTTTCTGATGCAACCAGTTGCTAAGGTGAGGGAAGGATGGCAGCTTTCTTCCTCTATCTATCCAGACTGGAATGGTCCTGACATCACCTGTAGCCAGGAAGAGAAGAGAACAACTGAGAGGGAATATCTTTCTTTCAAAGATCCACTGAGTCCCTGGTTCTTCCTGCTCGACAGTCAACAGGGAGATTGCTTCATTCTCCCCAAGTGCTCAGGTCTTCAGCGCTGAGTCACACGTGACTGGCAAGAAGCATCCAGGGGCTTCATCATCTCTAAATTACCCAAAAGTGAAACCAGCATGTGGTCAGTCAGAGGCAGGCAGAAGCCATATTGCAAACAATTGGAAAGTTAATCTCAAGGAGAAATAGAGGCAACCTAACTCCTAACTTCCACTAACTCTTCCTCTCACCCCCAAGTCTGGGTGTGAAAGAGAGAAGAGATATATACAGGACAATAGTTTGAGAAGATGGTAGGGCCAAGTGAATTCTTTAATTTTATCTCATTTTGGTTGATAGGTGCTTTTTATATCACTGTTCATTTCTGAATATCTTTCGGTGGGCAGCTTGGTGGCACAATGGATAGAGCACTGGGCTCGGAGTCAGGAAGACTTGGATTCAAATCTGGCCTCAGATACTTACTAGCTGTGTGACTCTTGTTAAGTCACTTAACCTCTGTTTGCCTTAGTTTCTTCATCTGTAAAATTAAAGTGATCATAATACCTACCTCCCAGGGTTGTGGTGGTGATCAAATGAGATAATATCTATCAAGTGTTTTGTGAACTCTAAAGCTCTCTATAAATGGTAGTGGTGGTGGTGGTGGTGATGATGTTGATTATATGAGAAGCTTAAGGAGAAGAGAAGGTATCGAACAGCTCCAAGTTACCATCATTTTGGAGTGGAACCAGTCTGAAAGGTCTTGCGACCTCTTCCAGCATTGTTCAGAAGCACATGAGGAAGAGTGGAGTGGAGGAAGCAAATGATGGAAGTAACCCAGGGCTGGGGTTTGGCTAGAAATACAATAAGGAATCTGACTATAGGGCATTATAGAGTTGAATTGATTAATTAAAGGGTCACAATTGAGAAAGAAGGAAAATGAAGGCAGAGGATGTCCTAGGAGAGTACTGAGAGATGGAGCAACTCAGGGTCATGGAGAGGCCATAAAATATGGCTAATGGGAGGAAGGCACAAGGAGAGTTGGAATAATAGGAGGTGATAGTTCAATGAAGGCATTTCAGAATCCTTGATCATGAAAGTGAATAACTTGTGACTGATGATGAGATCAAGAGTAGGCACATCCATCCATGGCTGTGGCTCAGGTCAAGTGATGGTATAAGTCATGAAGATTAATGACTTTGATGAACTGGGAGGGTAGGGTACTTGAGAAAACATAATCATGTGCAGTATATTGAAAATCCCTAGTGTAGGGACAGGGATTGGAATGGGAAAGAGGAATAAAACAATTATTTATTTATCTTAAAATAATATTTCCTTTTCCCCAGTTACATCTAAGGATGATTTTTAATGTTCATTTAAAAAAAAAATAGTTCCAAATTTTCTCTCTCCCTCCCATACCTCCCCCTCCCTGAGATAGTAAGCAATTTGATATACATTATACATGTTCAATCAGGCAAAACATATTACCATATTTGTCATGTTGTAAAAGAAGACACAGACCCAAAGGAAAAAAATTTTTTAAATACAGAAAGTGAAAAATAGTATGCTTTGATCTGCATTCAGACTCCAACAGTTTTTTCTCAGAAGGTAGATAGCATTTTTCATCATGAGTCCTTTGGAATTGTCTTGAATCATCATTGGATTGCTGAGAAGAGCTAAGTCATTTGTAGGAATAAACATTCACTAAGCACTTCTTATATTTCAGATACTGCCCTAAGGGCTTTATAAATATTATCATATTTGATTCTGACAACAGCCCTGGGAAGTTGGTGTTATCATTAACCCCATTTTTTAGATGAGAAGACTGAGGCACTACCTAAATTAATTTACTTATACAGTGACATCCCAATCAAACTACCTAAAATTATTTTTATAGAGCTAGAAAAAATAATAACAAAATTCATCTGGAAAAACAAAAGGTCAGAATATCTAGGGAACTAATAAAAAAAGCACAGGAAGGTGGGCTGGCTATACCAAATCTGAAGCTTTACTATAAAGCAGCAGTCATCAGAACTATTTGGTACTGGCTAAGAAATAGAGTGGAAGATCAATGGAATAGGCTGGAGACACAGTAGTAAATGATATTAGTAATGTACTGTTTGATAAACCCAAAGGCTCCAGCTTCTGGGATAGGAACTCAGTATTTGACAAAAACTTCTGGGAAAACTGGAAGATAGTATGGCAGAAACTAGGCATAGACCAACATCTTAAACCTTATACTAAAATAAGGTCAAAATGGGTACCTGATTTGAACATAAAAGGTGATACCATAGGTAAATTAAGAGAGGAAGGAATAGTTTACCTCTCAGATCTTTAGAAAGGAGAACAGTTTATGACCAAAGAAGAGATAGAGAATATTATGAAATGCAAAATGGATGATTTTGATTACACTAAATTAAAAAGTTTCTGTACAAACAGAAGCAATGCATCCAAAATTAGAAGGGAGGCAGAAAGCTGAGAAACAATTTTTATAGCCAATATTTCTGATAAAGGCCTTATTTCTAAAATATATTGGGAACTGAATCAAATTTATAAGAAACTAAGTCATTCTCCAATTGAGAAATGGTCAAAGGATATGAACAGGCAGTTTTCTGATGAAGAAATCAAAGCTATCTATTGGCATATGAAAAAAAATGTTCTAAATCACTATTGATTAGAGAAATGCAAATTAAAACAACTCTGGGGTACCACCTGAAACCTATCAGATTGGCTAATATGACAAAAAAGGAAAATAATAAATGTTGGCGAAGCTGTGGAAAAATTGAAACACTAATGCATTGTTGGTGGAGCTGTGAACTGATCCAACCATTCCGGAGAGCAATTTGGAATTATGCCCAAAGGGCTATAAAGCTGTACATACCCTTTGACCCAGCAATACCACTTTTAGGTCTTTTCCCCAAAGAGATCATAAAAAAAGGAAAAGGACCCACATGTACAAAAATATTAATAGCTGCTCTTTTTGTGGTGGCAAGGAATTGGAAATTGAGGGGATGTCTATCAATCGGGGAATGGCTGAACAAGTTGTGTTATTTGTATGTAATGGAATTCTATTGTGCTGTAAGAAATGATGTGAAGGTGTATTTCAGAGAAATCTGGAAAGAAAGAAAGAGAAAGAAAGGGTGCTGACTGCATTTGGAGGGAGGCACTGTTGTTGTTTAGTTATTTCAGTCGTGTCTGACTCTTCATGACCCCATTCGGGATTTTCTTGGCATAGATGCTGGAGTGGTTTGCCATTTCCTTCTCCTGCTCATTTTATAGATGAAAAAACAGAGACAAACAGGGTGAAGTGACTTGTCCAGGGTCACACAACTAGTAAGTGTCTGAGGCCAGATTTAAGCCTAACACCCCCTGGATGCCCTTGGAGTCAGGAGACCTGCATTCAAATCCTAAGACACCCTTTTCAGCTGTGTGACCATAGGCAAATAAAACACTTCTCTCCTATCAGCCTCAGTTTCCTCATATGTCAAATGAGGAATGTTGTACTCCTTGTCTTTTGCTCCCCATGTCTAGCTGTTTGAAATGCTTTCCTTACTCCACTCTGCCTATTCCATAAAGGATTCATCTCAACTTCTATCTCCATCACCAGGGGTGGTCAGAAAAATGGTATGTAAAAAAGAGCTATTTAGTATTGTTCTAGAAGGTGAGGTTTTCTTAAATTGGGGCCTACCTGTATAGTCAACATTGTTAAACAGGGTATTTTTTTAAAAATATTTTTTATTTATTTCACTAAATATGTCCAAATGACATGTAAACATTTTTTAAACGATCATTTTTTGAACTTTTGAGTTCCAAATTCTCTTTCTCCCTCCTGCCCCTCCTCCCTCTTTGAGAAGACAAGCACTTTGATTTCTATTATACATGTGAGATCATGCAAAAACGTATTTCCACATTAGCTATGTTACAAAAGAAAAACAGACAAAATAAAATAATCAAAATAAAGAGAGTTTTTTTAAAAGTCTGCTTGAATCTGCAGAGTTTGTCGGTTCTCTCTCTGGAGGTGGTTGCATTTTTCATCATGGATTCTTTGGAATTGTCTTGGATCATCGTCTCCATCAGAGTGGTTGAGTCTCTCCCAGGTGTTCATCTTTAGACTATTGTTGGTACTGTGTACAATGTTCTCTAAGAGGGGTCCTTGTGAAAGGGCAGCCCCACTCAGCATTGCTTCCCAGGTCAAACCAAAGGTCCCCAAGGAGCTGAGCTCCCTGTAGTACCCATGTGAAACAAAGCAGGATTTCCTCCAGCTTCTCTAGTGTATCATTTTCCTCGTATTATATTCCCTTCCCCACCCCCAGCCTCTTCATTTTCTAAATGAGAAATATTGTATAGCAGCCTCCCAAAATAGCTCCAAGGAGACAGGCATGATTCTCTCTCTCCCTCTGAGGCAGGTTCTATTAGGACTGCTCCTTGCACACGGCATCTATTTGTGTGTGTGTGTGGCTGTGTGTGGCTCTTCCCTGACCTGATTTTCCCTAAGAGCTCCCCAGCTTCCTCTCCTCGCTCTCAGAAACAAAGCCGCTCATACGTCCATCTTCACTGCAGCCTGAAAGAGGCTGTTCCTTTGTGGGTACAACGGTTCGATATTAGCCAGAGGGGATTTTCCACTTTCCTGGAACCATCTCTAGTGGTTTTTATGGATGCCAGCCTGGAAAAGGATTGAACTCATTTAAAACAGACATCAATTCAAAGGTGATGGACCATGAAGAGGAGAAAAGCAGCATCAACCGTCTGCTTATTAGCCCTCCATCTGGTGGTGTGCCACAGCAACACTGAAGTGCCCGGAACAAGGCCCGCTCTGCCCTCCATTTACAATTCGATCTTTCACACTGTACCTGGGGTGTAATATTCAGCAGTGCCTGCCTCCCTTTGTGTTCCTAGACAGTTTTCTCTCCGCTCTTCTTCTAAGTAGACGAATCATGCCCTGTTAATACAAGGCATGTTAAGACGCATTTAGATAGGCAGATTGCTAGGCAGATAGATAATAATAAGTAGAGCTGACATCTATAGATTCCCTTAAGGTTTGCAAAGGATTTAACAGCTATTTCATTTGATCATCATGATTATCCTTGTGAGGTAGGTCCTAACTATTAATCTCTCAATTTTATGGATGCAGAAACTTGGGCTTGGAGCAGTTAAAGTGACTTGTCCAGGATCACATGGATAGTGAGGCAGGATTCAGAGCAGGGTCACACTGATTCCAAGTCCAGTCGATGTATCTGCTAAACCATGGGACCTTCAAGACTCACCTTACCTCAACTTCACTTCCTTCTTAAAACCTGTTCTTGGTCATCCCAGCTATAAGTTGTCTAGTCCTCTTCCTAATTATAGTATCTACAATTTGTATAATTACTTTGGCCAATTCATTTGGTCAATCAGGTCCTACCTTTCAGTATCTTTTTCTATTGTTATCTTAGGCTGCAATTCAAACTTCTTATGACCTACTCCCACGTTCAAATGGATCCAAAATCTCGAGGGTGTGGGCAGCCCTTTCAGCAGTGCAGATCACAGCTTCTCTCTGCCTGATTCCTCAGTGGGACTGGCGTCCAAGACCACTCATAAATTCTCCACAGCAACACACATATAGCAAGCAGTTCGTATGGCAAGGACCTCCCTCGTGTTCTCGTCACATTTCATGGATATGAACAGAACACATGGGGTGGCTATTGATCATCCTATGAAATGGCTTTGTGATCATACCTTTGCTTTGTGGGTCACAGATTCTCATTAACAGCCATTTGTCAAGTGCCTATTAGATGTACCAGATGTTGGGTTGGAGATATAAAGACAAAGGTGAAACGGTCCTTCACACCTGGGGGTGGGGGCATAGCAGAGGGGAAGACAGAGGGAGAGACAACGCCACTAAGACTTTGGGAAGTATTCTGCATAACCATATCTGAAATAGATGAGACTTCTGTGGGGAATGCACAGTCAAGAAGGTATAAAAGGGGGCCCTTGAACCAGGTCCTAAAGGAAGCTAGGGATTATAAGGAGCAAAAGATGAGGAGGGAGGGCATTCTAGGCATGTGGGATAGACAGTGCAAAGATACAGAGGCTGGAGATTGAGGATTGTTTTTGAGGAAAAGTAAGGAGGTCAATTTTATACATACACACGTGTATATATGGATGTGTGCATATACATGTGTGTATCCATATGGATTGCTCTGTATATTTGTGTGTGCATGTATATGTGCATGACTGTATTATACACATATATGTGCAAACATGTATGTGAGTTGTACAATGTGTATATGTATATACACATGTATATTTGTGTGTATATGTATATATAGAGGTATGTTATATATGTATATGTGTGTGAATATGTGTGTGATTGTGATGTGCATATGCATGCATTTAGATGTGTTTCTATTTGTACATGCATATGTATGTGTATCATATATGTACATATTTGTGTATATGTTTATGTGCATTGTGTCTATGTGTATGCATTCTCTATATATGTGTATGCATATACGTATTTGTCTGAATAGGCACACATGTATATATTCGTGTGTATGTGCTTCTATACATGTGTAGATGTATATACAAATAAAAATATATGTGTATAAACATGCATATTTGTGTGCATTATATATGCATGCATATGCATGTGTGCATATATGTATGTATATATTTGTGTATATGTCTCCAGATGTGTTTGTATGTATTTGTGTATGTGTATGCATATGAATCTTGCTCTCCCCTTCCCTTCCCCCCCTTCTCTATTTCTCTCTCTCTTTTCTCCCTCTTCTCTCTGGAAAGGTAGGATGAGGACCAGGCTGTGAAGAATTTTAAATGCTAAATAGAAGAGTTTATATTTCATCCTAGGGGCAAAACCCACTGACATTTATTGAGCACAAGGCTGACATGGCCCCTTTAGAAAATCACTTTGACAATTGTGTGGAAGGGTTGGAGAGAGGATAGACTTGAGAGAGGGGTGGGTATTCATTGGGAGCCTGTTGCAATAGTCCAGGAGGGAGTAAATGGGGACCTGGACTAGGGTGATGGCTTTGGGGTTTTTTTGTTTGTTTTTAAGTGAGACAATTGGGGTTAAGTGACTTGCCCAGGGTCACACAGCTAGTAAGTGTTAAGTGTCTGAGGCTTGGTTTGAACTCAGGTCCAGTGCTCTATCCACTGAGCCACCTAGCTGCCCCTAAAGGTGATGGCTTTGTAAGTGGAGAGAAGGACATGGAGACATGATGTGGCTGTAGATACCATAAGATCTGGCTATCAATAAGGACCTCTGAGGAATCAACAGAAACAGGGAAGTTTAGAAGAAGTTTGGGTTCATGAGGGATGATAATTTCCCCTTTGAACTTGTTGAATATAATTAAGATGCCAATGTGACACCAATTTGGAAATGTCCAGTGGACAGCTGGTGATGCAGGACTGATCTGGGGAGAAAGACTGGGGCTGGCTACATAGATCTGGGAGTCATCTATATAGATATTGTACCCAGGGGGCTGATGGGGTCATCAATTCTGGACCCAATTGACTGTCCATTTGCTGCATCTGTCCCAGATATGGGTGCTGATGAATGAGCTCAATAGTTGCATATCCTCGCTGGATAAAAGACATTCTTTTCACCGGGTTTTTTCCTGTGTCATTTGTTAGGCCAGACTCTTTTGAGTGATTTCGGATCTCATTTAGGAAGCTCCAAAATGTTCCAGAGCATGACACAATGAACACGATGTCACTGACAGATAGGAACATCTGGACATCATAAAGCCTCTCTTTGGTTACTTATTAATTATTGTTTTGTACACCAGGTTTTCTTAAATCAGGATATGTCTGTATATTGAGAGTAGCAAAAATGAGCATTTTTTTTTTTTAAAAGCAGCTCTGATAATTGCTGTCTTAGAGCCAAAATGCACATCAAGGTCACCCCTGAGAAGGCCTTCTGAACCTGACTCTTGGGTCGTAATCCACTGGGATACCTCCCAAGTTCTTCCATGTTCTTAAGAATTTAGTGTGCACTCACAAACCCAGCGACAACAGCCCCTTCCAGCAACCTTAAAAGAGCAAAAACTTTTCCGATAATCAGTGGACTAAACATGGAATGTGCTGCCTTGGGAGGTGGAGAGCTCCCTGTCACTGAGGGTCTTCAGGCAGAAGTGGGATGACCACTTGTCTGTGCAGATAGGAAGGGGTTGGTCTAGACACCATTCAATGTTCCTTCCAACTCTCAGGTTTCTGTGATTGATTAGATTCCCATTGTTTTCAGAATACAGTACTGGACCCTGGAGGAGAGAGACAAAGTCTACCCAAGACACAGACCCTAACCTCACAGAGCTTTCAGTCAAGCTCCAGCACAGATAACCCAAATACAAAATGTTTCATGAGAAATGCTTTAGGGTTACAAAGTACTACATGGGATATGAGTGGGGTGTTATATTGTTTAGGCACAGGGTATGGTGATAATAATAACTAGCATTTAAATAGCCCTTTAAGGTTTGCCAAGTGATGTTCAAATATTCTCATTTTTTTCCTCACAACAACCCTGGGAAATTGGTGCTACTCTAACACCCATTTTATAGATGAGGGAACTGAGGCAGGCAGAGGTTAAATAACTTACCCAGGGTCACATAGCTAGTAAGTGTCTGAGGCAGGAGTTGAACTCAGGTCTTCCTGACTCTTGGTCCAGTTCTCTATCCATTGCTCTATTTAGAAAAGTATGTAGGGAAGGTTTCTGGAGGGTGCCAGATAAGAATTGGGAATCTAGCAGATCACCGCTACCATTACCACCACCACCTATGTATCACCCATAGTGCCTAGCATGTGATAGATAGATAGATAGATGATAGATAAATGATATGTAGATAGATATTGATAGATGATAGAGAGATAGATGATAGATTATAGATTGATAGATAAATGATAGATAGATAGATGGATATAGATAGATGATAGATGAGAAATGGATAGATTATAGATAGATAGATGATAGATAGATACATAGATAGATATTTAACTTTTCACTATATCACATTGGGGCAAAGCAAAAAGAATGTTGAATTTAAGAGTCACCAGGAAGTTGGTTCTGAATCCTGCCGCCATCACTTACCACCTGTGTGACCTTAAGTGAGTCAGGATGGTAGACAGAGCACTGGACCTGGAGTCAGGAAGACCAGAGTTCAGAGTCCTACTTAGCTATCTGACCCTGGATAAGTCACTTAACTTCTGTCTACCTCACTTTCCTTAACTATAAGATGGGGAATAGCACCCACCTCCCAGGATTGTTTTGAGGATCAAATGAGATAATATTTTTAAAGTGCTTAGCACAGCATCTGGCACATAGTAGGCGCTTAATAAATGTTAGCGATGATGATGATGATGATGATAATGATGGTGGTGGTGATGGTGGTGATAAATGAGGTTAATAACAGCACCTGCCTCTTGGGGTTGCTGTGAGGATCAAAGTAATGATTTTCATCAAGTGCTTTGCAAACCTTAAATATATATATATATATATATATATATATATATATATATATATATATATATATATATATATACATGTGAGTTATTATTATTATCACTCGACCTCTCTGACCCTCAGTTTCTTCATTTGTACAATAAGGATAATAATAGCACTTATATCTCAGGGTTGTTGTGAGGAATAAATTAAATAATATGTAAAGTGTTTGCAAGCCCTAAAGTTCTCTGTAAATGTTCATACATTACTAGTAGGTGCTTGGAAATATCAGTTGCTAATTATTGGTGAGGATGGTGGTGGTGGTGGTCTCCAGGCCAGGCAGGATGGAGGTGTTATCTGTAGTGATGGCTACTTTGATGCTACCTGCTTTGTATTCTGGAGTTATTTATGCCTACGACTATCACCTCAGTGCTATATGGTCATTTTAGAGGCATAAATAAAAGATGTGGGCCTATGATCCAAACATTAGAACTTGAATTGAGAAGTTTTTAGGGGTGAACCTTGGAGTTCTCCAACTGGCCTCCAAGACCAGTTTTCTTTTTGATATCCACAACTAGGCCTCCATACAATTAATGCAAGGAAAGAATGAATGAATCCTTTGTGGAAAAAAAGTCATTCCTTTCCCATTTTCCACCAATCTACCTATAGCTTGACATTACAAGACTGGAATACAGTTAGAAATTGGAGTGGAAAAGCAGAGAGCATATGCTCATGTTCCAAAGGCTCATTAGATAATTTTCTTTGAATAACCATTCAACAGAGGAAGAATATGTACCTAGCCACCTTTTGATCTCTAACTTTAAAGATTTCTAGAAATAATTTAATGAGGGGGCTCAGACTTTGTAAGAAAAATTTTAAAAAGATTCATGAAGAGTGGCTTCATTTAGTTTTCTTTTCATAAGAATTTCATATCATCATTCATTATAGGTGGAAGGGGGTGAGGCTCTGAAATAAATTCTATTTTTCTAGAGACTAGCTTTAGAAATGAGCCAACTTTGCATGTAGGAGATTTCCCAGCAGACCCTTGGAATTCAGACTGGCCAAGCAAACTTCAGGACCTCCCCAATCTAATTTGGAATGTCAAGGCCAATGGCCCTCAGTTGGGTGATACTCAGGAGACCAAAAGCAATTGTTTTCATTAGTTAAAGGGAGAGGTCTCTGTCCTGTTCCTTGGGTGGTTTCCCGAGAAGGCCCTGGGCTCAAACTGTCATGGATTCCAAACAGTGAAAGGGGAAGGAAGGTTATTATCCTGAGCCTCACCACTGCTTGGGGACTTGATGGGGGTCATATGACCTCACTTTGACTTTTAATTTAGCCCTACCCATATCCTCTAGGGAAATGGTGTCAAACTCAAACAGAAAACTTGGGTCATTAAACCACACCAAAAAATCCCTGTGGGCTGCAGATTGACTTAGAAAACCACATATTAATATTGTCTTTGTTGTATTGTGTTTTAATTTATTTCATTAAACATGTCCTAATTATACATCGATCTGGCTTGGTTCACACTAGGGAGTGTTGTGGGATAGATGGGGCCTATTGGCAATGTTTGACTCCTCTGCTGTAGGGTACCTGGGTGGGCTTCTGCAAAGAATATGACCTAAGGTGCTGTGACTTTCTTTAGTATAAGTTATGGCAATCTTTTGGGGTCAGCTAGGTGGTGCAATGGATAGAGCACCGGCTGTGAATTCAGGAGGACCTGAGTCTCAGTCACTTGACACTTACTAGCTGTGTGACCCTGGGCAAGTCATTTAACCCCAATTGCCATATATATATATATATATATATATATATATGTATATATATATATATATGAGGACCACATATACAAATTTCAGTTATAATCTCTCTGCAGATGGCCCCCAAATCAATATATCCAGCCCTGATGCCCTGATCACTCTCCTGAATTCCACACTACATCATCCAAACTTGGAGGTCCCATCAGAGCTTCAAAGTTCATCCACCCCGAATGAAGCCCATTATTTCTCTCCCACTCACTCACTCCAAGACCACCATCTTCTAAACTTTGTTCTTCTTGCTAAGGACACCATCATTCTTCCATTCACTCAAGTGAACCAACTTTGCTACTTCATTGTGACAAATGGCTCATCCCTCTTCCTCTCCCCTGAGGGTCATTCAATTACCAAACGTTGTCAGCTTGAGCTCCACAGCATCTCACGGGCCTCCCTTTCTCCTCACTCCCGAGGCCACTGCCCTGAGTGAGGCTCTCATCCCCTCTTGCCAGGACCATTGCAATAGGCACTGTGTTTATTTTTCACTTAGCAGAGTAGAGAAGCCTTTCTGAGGTTTTTGTTTGAGGTGCCCGGAATGGAAATGGATGTCAACCGTTAAAGGTCACTATGTATGTTCAATGTGACTCATCTATTTTTCTTCCCATCGGAATATTAGTGTATGATTCCACATAGAGGGAATTAACCAAGATGTGTCTATCTCATGTTACCAGTAGCCCTTTGAGTACTAGGGCCTCACCTGTCAAATGAGGAGATTGGATAAAATGTACATTCTCCCCTTCTTTTGGGTCCTTTGGCAAAGGCCATGGAATACTTCTCAGAATGACGTTTTTAGATAAATAAAAGAAATGCCACATTTAGAGGCAGCTAGATGGTGCAGTGGATACAGCTCTGGACCTGGAGTCAGGAAGGCCTGAATTCAGATCCGACCTTAAACTTAGTTGTGTGATATCGAGCAAGTCACTTAAACCTGCCTGCCTCAGTTTCCCCATATATAAAATAAGGATAACAATAGCACTTACCTGCCAAGGTTGTCATGAAAATAGAACGAGATATTTGTAAAGCATTTGGCAAACCTGAAAGCTCTAGACAAATACTATTTGTTATTACTATTCCATTTAGAAATTACAGATGAATGAAAACAGACATTTTTTTTCTCAGCCAAGTTCATGGACTCCCTGAATCTATCCAAGTGATCCATGGCCCCCAAGTTAAGAACCCCTGCTCAAAGTGATCTCTAATCTAGGTTCCTTCTAATCCTAAATCCTGTGGAACAATAGAAAGAGACTGGAAAATATAACAAAAATGGGAAATATTGGATGTTGGAGAGGATGTGGGAAAACTGGGATGCTAATCCACTGTTTGGTGGAGTTCTGAAAAGATCCTACCATTCTGGAGAGCAATTTGGAACTATGCCCCAAGGACTATAGAACTGTGCATACCCTTTGATCCAGAAATACCACTTCTAGGTTTATATTCCAAAGACATTCCCCAAAAGAGAAAAAAGACCTATTTGTACAAAAATATTTATAGCAGCTCTTTTCGTTGTGGCTAAAAATTGGAAATCAAAGGAATGCCCATCAATTGGGGAATGGATAAACAAGCTGTGGTATATGATGGTGATGGAATAGTATTGTGCTATAAGAAATGAAAAGCAGGGAAAAAAGAAATGAAAAGCAGGATGACTTCAGAAAGGCCTGGAAACACATATATGAAACAATGTATTGTGAAGTGAGCAGAACCAGGAGAATGTTGTACACAGAGACAGCAATATTGTTTGATGAAGAACTGTGAATGACTTGACCATTCTCAACAATACAATGATGTAAGACAATCCCAAAGGACTATTGATGAAACATACAATGCACCTCCAAAGAAAGAACTGGTATTGATGGAACAGACTGAAGCCTGCTATTTCTCACTTTCTTTTGTCTTTTTTCTTTTAATCAAGTTTTCTTGTACAAATAACAAATATGGTCATGTTTTACATAATCATACATGTATAACCCATATCTGATTCCTTGATGCCTCAAGGAGGGGCAAGAGGAAGAAGGGAATGAGGGATAAAAATTGGAACCCAAAACTATAAATAAAAATGTTTATTATATTAAAAAAAAGTCCCAGAAATCAGAGGACCTGGTTCCTCTGATTCACCATGCCTGGTGCTTACTACCCATGTGACCTAAGGTAAGTAACTTAATTTGATGAGGCCTCAGTTTCCCTCAAATGTAAAAGGACGGTGTTGTATGGGATGTTCTGAGGTCCTTTTTGGACCTTCAGCAATGATCTGGCTTGAGGCAGCATACTCCTTCAATCTTACAGACATCTACACGTTTCCCTGCATATTTGCTCCACCCCACCCTCCCAAATCTATTTTGAAGGAGAAATTTGAGGGGTTTTTTCCCCTCCTCATAATTTTCCTCTCTGGTGTGGTACCATTGTCAGCAGCCAGCAAATAGTAGATTAGAAGTGTCTCCTCTCTGTTTCTCTATGTTTTGCTGAGACCAGACCAGTGTTTTTCTGAGATTCTTGGCTTTGTGAGATGGGCGGCAGCCCACCACGGGTAATACTATACTAGGGTTCACAGCTGCTGGAATGGTTTCACCACCAGCCCCACCCCCTCCACATACTCCAACTTGTCAGCAAAATATCTTTGGAGAAGAGAGGAAAACTTATGTGGATAAATATGGTCTAATTGGATCCACCGGTGTTGAATCTGATTGCTGTGTTTTTATCAGTTGATAAAGGCTCCCGGAATCACACTGGAAACACTAGATGTTTTTTTTTTTTTTTACAATTCCAAAGAAGTCGTTTCTGACTCACTGGGCTATAAAAAATATTACACATGATTCTCAGAATTCGAGGTATTCTGTTTTCCTGTGATACTCATTTCCATTTTATATCACCACTGGAGAGCAGGCACGAAATTCTATATAAAGGAGGATATTAGGAATATTCTGTCACTCCCTGATCCAGAATCAAACTGGGTAGTGTATCCCTATCCTTCAGATTTCTTGGCCTCACCAGAGGGAAGGAAATAAGCATTTACGAAGCACCTACTATGTGCCAGGCACTGTGCTAAGCACTTTATGAATATTATCTCCATTGATCCTTACAATAACCCTTTAATGTAGGTACTATTACTCCCAGTTGAGGAAACTGAGACAACCAGAGGTTAAGTTCCTTGCCCAAGATCATATCATAAGTAGATGAGGAAACAAACAATATGAACAAATAAGTAGTTTAGAACTCTCCCATGGGACAAGGAGGGGTGCTGGGATAGAGCTCATCCTCCCCTTAAGACCAGAAGGTGTTTGTTAGTTGATGGGGCTATTAAGTCAGCCAAACAACCCAAGCCTCAGAAACTGGCCCACTAATTCCTTTTGAGTTGTTCTGGTATCCTCCACAAGGAAAATACTGTTGAAGTTCAATCTTAAAGCAATGAATGAGTAAAAGTGATTTCTAATGGGAGCCACGTGTAACCATAGATAGAACACCTGCCCTGGGGTCAGGAGGACCTCAGACACTTACTAGATGTTTGACCTTGGGCAAGTCACTTAACCCCAACTGCCTTCCACCACCACTAAAAGAAAGTGATTTCTAAGAAAGCTCTAATTATAATATGCAAATATTATAAATTATACAATTATAATATAGTACTCTTCTTAGTCTTAAGGTAAATCTTCAAAATTTTTATTGATTTGTTATTCATTTAATTTTTTTACATTCTTTTTTTAAAATTAAATTCCAAATTTTCTCCCTCCCTCCAGCCCCTTCCCTACCTATTGAGAAGGCGAGTGATATGATACCCATCATGGAAGTGAAGTCATACAAAAACATTTCCATTCGATCTATGTTGCAAAAAAAAAAAAAGCAAGACAATGAAGAGAAATATGCTTCAATCTGCACTTAGAGTTCATTTACTCATTTAATATGAGGGTTTGCTGGAATAAACAGCCCAAGAAGAGATAATAATAATAATAATAATAATAATAATCACTAGAAATTTTGTACTTTAAGGTATCTTGTTGTTGTTGAGTCATGTCTGACTCTTCCTGACCCCGTTTGGGGTTTTCTTGGTGAAGACACTGGAGTGGTTTGCCATTTCCTTCTCCAGCTCATTTTACAGATGAGGAAACTGAGGCAAACAGTCTTGTGTAAAAAACCAACAACAAACAGTCTTATGTGACTTGCCCAAGGTCACACGGCTAGTCTGAGATCAGATTTGAAATCACCTCTAGGATGAAATATGAAATCTTCTGTTTGGCATTCAAAGTCCTTCATAACCTAGCCCCCTCCTGCCTGTCCAGTCTTCTTAAATCTTGCTTCCTCCTTTGTATTCTTTGGTCCAGTGACATTGGTCTCCATGCTGTTGCTTCTCCATGACAATCCACCTCTCAGCTCTGACCATTTTCCACTGGCTGTCCCCCATATCTGAAATATTTTTCCTCTTCATCTCTTTCTCCTGGCTTCGCTGGCTTCCCTCAAGTCCCACCTGAAATCCCACATTCTACAAGAAGCCTGTCCAAAAGCCCCTTTAATGCTACTGTGTTCCCTCTGAGATTAACCTCAATAAATCCTGTCTGTAGCTTGTTTGTGTATATTTGTTTGCACGCTGTGTCCTCCATTAGATTGTGAGCTCCTTGAGGGCAGGGACTGTCTCCTGCCCTTTTTTGTATCCTGGGTACTTAGCATAGTGCCAGGCACCTAGTAAGAACTTAATAGATGCTTATTGACTGACTGATGGACTTTCATGCCTGCGTGTGCATTTGTGTGTGTTCATACACACACATATATTTAGTAATAAGTATAGAAATATATTTCAATTCAAACAGCAACTGGGGCAGCTAGGTGGCACAATGGATAAAGCACTGGCCCTGGATTCAGGAGGACCTGAGTTCAAATCCAACCTCCAACACTTGACACTTACTAGCTCTGTGACCCTGGGCAAGTCACTTAACCCTCATTCCCCACCCCCACCCCCCAAAACAAACAAACAAAAAACAAAACAAAACAAAACAAAAACCCAAATAGGAACTAACTGAGAATCATCCACTGTTCTGGGTTATCTGACTTTTCCTCTCCCCAGCACATACAGCACACAAACACATGAACATTCACAGCTTTGATGACAAATGTTTCATATCAAGGCTGGGCTCCTGTGGTTCCCTGCCTCCCATAATCCTTTGTGGCGACTAAGTAAAATATGATTAAGGAGTAAAGCCGCATGCTCGGGCTTCCACATTTGAATAATTGTGCAAAATCATTGCAAAATCCCACAGGCAAAAATTTCTGCTATGTGAAGGGAGGTTGAAGGATGCTGGGAGGTGTATGCTGGAGAAGAGAAGGCTGAGGAGAAGCATGAGAGCTGTCTTCAAGTATGGGAAGAGACCTGGGGAGGGGGAGGGGCTGGGGGGAAAGGGGGGAAAGGCGGGGGGGGGGGGGCGGGGAGAGACAAGGCTTGTTCTTCTTGGCCCCAAATGACAACACCAGGAGCAAGGAGCAGGAAGGTGGAGTGGAACAGATTCAGGCTTGATATAAGGAAGAAGTTCCCAAGAGTCAGAGCTACCACAAAGTAGAATGTCCTCTGTTGGTTGTCAGTTCTCCCTTACTAGAAGTCTTCAAAATAAAAGCTGAAAGATCAGTTGTCTGTTATGGGTGTGTGTGTGGGGGGGAGTGAAGGGGGAGTCTCGTCATTGGTTTGGGTTGGACTCAGTGGTCTCTTAGGTCCCTTCTAATCTTGAAATCCTGCAATTTTTGTAAATCTGTAATTCTGTACATTTTGGAATACGTGTTACCTGAGACAGAACAATGTGATGGAGTACCAGGTTTGGAGTCTGGAAGATCTGAATTTCAATCCCGACTCAGACACTTACTAGCTGCATGATCATGAACAAGTTACTGAACCTCTTTGCTTCAGTTTCCTCCATTGGGAAATGGGAATAATAATTGCTCCTAAATGCCAGGGTTGTTGTGAGGATAAAATGAAATAATATCTATAAGTCACTCACTTAGCCTTCCTTCCTCTCTCCCTTCCCCCTTCCTTCCTTCCTTCCTTCCTTCCTTCCTTCCTTCCTTCCTTCCTTCCTTCCTTCCTTCCTTCCTTCCTTCCTTCCTTCCTTCCCTCCTTCCCTCCCTCCCTCCCTCCCTCCCTCCTTCCTTCCTTCCTTCCTTCCTTCCTTCCTTCCTTCCTTCCTTCCTTCCTTCCTTCCTTCCTTCCTTCCTTCCTTCCTTCCTTCCTTCCCTCCTTCCCTCCTTCCTTCCTTCCTTCCTTCCTTCCTTCCTTCCTTCCTTCCTTCCTTCCTTCCTTCCTTCCTTCCTTCCTTCCCTCCCTCCCTCCCTCCCTCCCTCCTTCCTTCCTTCCCTCCTTCCTTCCTTCCTTCCCTCCTTCCTTCCTTCCTTCCTTCCTTCCCTCCTTCCTTCCTTCCTTCCTTCCTTCCTTCCTTCCTTCCTTCCTTCCTTCCTTCCTTCCCTCCTTCCTTCCCTCCTTCCTTCCTTCCTTCCTTCTTTCTTTCCTTCCTTCATTTCCAAAGATCTCTGGGTTAGCCAGTGTGGGCTCTTCCTCCAGTGAAATAGATGCCAACTTCTTAGTACCTTAGTAGATGCTCCTGTGAATGTGATGACCAAAAAATCCCGCCCATGGGCGCCAGCCGACCTTCTGTTGATAAGTGCCTCTGTGCTTGATTAAATAGATCCCCAGAATGCGTGCCATCTGACTTGTACTTGAAGGCTTTCTAGTTTGGTAGGGACTACCAGAGATAGCCTTTGAGAAGTCTGAGTTACTGCAACACCATGACAAGCCATTGGAGAAAGACTAAATATATAATAATGGGGATACAAGGAAGCATGCAAAAAGTATTTTAAGAGAGGCACAAAGCTCTATGGAAATGTAATGGAAGGAGATGCTCCTTTGGGTTCTGGGAAGAAGGGAAAACTTCATGAAGTGGGGCTTTGAAGGATGGTTAGGATCTCAAAAGACAGAAATGGAGGAAGGGTGCTCCAGATACAGGGAACAGTGCCAGCAGAGAGGGAAGAGCTGAGAAAGCACAGGATGTATTTGGGGAAGAGCATGCCACCTGGACAGCTAGGGGGCACAGTGGATAGAGTGCCAGCCCTGGAGTCAGGAGGGCCTGCGTTCTAATCCAGCCTCAGACTAGCTGTGTGACCCTGGACAAGTCATGTCACCCTGTTTGCCTCAGTTTCCTCATCTGTAAAATGAGCTGGAAAAGGAAATGGCAAATTGTTCCAGTATCCTTGCCAAGAAAACCCCAAATGGGGTCATGGAGAGTCAGACATGACTGAAACAACTCAACAAAAACAACAACATCACCTGGTCAGATTGAAGGCTAGAGTAAGAATGGTAGGTGACATTTTCATTTCCAAAAATGGCCCGTGTCATTTAGCTCCCCTATTAAAATAGCCATCCATGAAGTAAATGTCATTTAACAGTGAGATTCAGGGACCATCTTGGTACAAGAGAAACTTGGGCTGGTTCTGTTATGTCTTTGCTGGAAAGCCGATTACAGAACGTCTTTAATTTTGTGAGAATTTTTGGGAGGATTAGGAGGGCTCCCAGGGTGTTTTGTTAGAGAAGACCTAGTACAGGTTAAAATGGGAACTCATAAGGCAGCAGCTGATCCAGGCTACATTTTTTTAGAAATTCCTTGTAGGTGCAGAGGGTTTGCAAATCCTCTGAATTATGAAACTAATTCCACAAAAAGTAATCTTCAAGTAAATTAATTAAATATCCTGATACTGCAGGTTTTATGGCCTGTTAAAATCTGCCCCTACCTGCTATTTAATCAACTTAAGTTGTTTTTTTTGGTTTTGTTTTGTTTTTGTAATCTCTGTTCGGTCACCTTTAACCAAAATAAACCACGTGACTTTAGTTTCCCTTTGCATTTACCATTCCCAATGGATTCCTTTCCCGGCTTTTCATCTTCTACTCCTGGATGATCCTGGTGCCTTTTTGGGCATCGCACTGTCAGAGTGTGTTATTACCTCCTATTTCAACCCCTGTAAAGCCAGTACCTCAGGCAGATGAATCAGAGGTGCCACATGCTCTTCTGCGCAGAGCTGCTATGTATGCACTGCAGGGTCAGAAAGGACTCCCCAGGTTGTGGCAGAGAACTGAAAATCACAGGAAACCTGGGAAAAGAGAGCAGCTGACACCTTGTGTTAGGGTGTGGTGGAAGAAGGCCCAGATCAGTCAGAGGTTCAGTGACTTATGTAAGTTGCTTATGGTAACACAGGTAGTGGCAGAAGGCAGGGTTTGGACCGAGATCATCTGAATTAAGCCTTATTGTTCAAAAAGTAGCCTAGTTAGGGGCAGCTAGATGGCGCAGTGGATAGAGCACCGGCCCTGGAGTCAGGAGTACCTGAGTTCAAATCCAGCCTCAGACACTTAACACTTACTAGCTATGTGACCCTGGGCAAGTCACTTAACCCCAATTGCCTCACTAAAAAAAAAAAAGTAGCCTAGTTCAATGCAGAGATGCTCAGGGGTTACCATGATGTAACTCTGAGATTTTGTGGTCTGGCATTTTGGGCTTTCATGACCTATGACTCCCACTTAAATTTTTAAAAATCCAGTGGGAAGGAGGCAGTTAGGTGGCACAGTGGATAAAACACCGACTCTGGATTCAGGAGGACCTGAGTTCAAATCTGACTTCAGACACTTGACACTTACTAGCTGTGTGACCTTGGGCAAGTCACTTAACCACTGTTTGCCTCAGTTCCCTCATCTGTCAAATGAGCTGTGTGACCCTAGGCCAGTCACTTAACCCTCATTGCCCTGAAAAAAAAAAATCCAGTGGGAAGCCATTCATCTTAAGGAGGTTAAAATATTTAGGTTTCCACAGAATCACATTCACCTTCACAAAGGAAGGAAGGAAACAAACATTAAGGACCTACTATGCACTAGGTGCTTTACAATTTTTAATTTGATCCTCACAACAACCCTGGGAGGTAGGTGCTATTATGACCCTCATTTTACAGATGAGGAAAGTGAGGCAAAGAGAGGTCAAGTAATTTGCCCAGGGTCACGAAGTGAGTATGTGTCCGAACTCCACATCTTCTTGGCTCCTGCACCACTTAGCTGTCTCGTGGACACAGGTTTGGGCATGACACTGAGATTTGTTCTTTAATTCCTTGGTTTCATTCAGAGGTCCTGGTTTAATTGACACAATATGCTTGACATGACATTGATTAAGATTGATGGGTCAAAACAATGAAAATCAACTTACATGATCATTATAATTACATATGAGTACAATGCAGTATATATAATTGTAATTATAAAGCTGGGCTTCTATCCAAATACCACTAGCAGATTGTAGGCTGCTATTCATTTAACTAGATTTCACCTCTAAACAAATATTAGATGTTGGGAGAAAGGTAGAAGGGAAGGAAGAAAGAGATAGGAAGATGTATTTTTCATTCATTTATTCAACAACCAATTATGAAGGGACTACTATGTGCCAGGCACTATGCCATGAATGGAAGATTCAATGACAAAAATAAAAACATCATCTCCAAAGAACCGGCTTACTGAAATAGCTGGAGTATTGGAATGCATCCTTAAAGTAGTAAGCACCTACTATTTACTAGCCGCTGGGCAGTCACCCTCATTTCAAATACCTAAGGCATTGTACTTAGACAAAAACATACATTTGTTAAGCCCACTCTCTACAGTAGAGAGAGATGAATGAAATTGAACGTGAAATGTACAAAGCCAGGGACCTAGCTAGCTTTGTTATTTCCCCCAAGGCCTTGCATTGTGAAAGATCATTCATCACTTCCATTACTAGTAGCTACTGGTTGGTTAGATATCATGCCTCTGCCAACTTGTATTTAATAGTCTGTCATGAAATAGCCTGGGTGCTCTGACTGGCCTGAAAGTTTATCTGCAATTTCTTAGGATGTTCGCCTTTCCAGGTGGGGTGTATTGTACAAGAAGGGTGGCACCAGATAATGCCTGATTTTAGTTCGATGTTTCCATTGCATTTGGATCTGTCCTCACTGGACACAACGCAGGTGCCAGTGCATCGAGTACCAAAATTAACAATGTTGTCCATCCCAAATAGTCTATCATTCTTTATCTTTTTTGTTGCTGATTTATGATTTGCTGCTACAAAGGTCCCATTGTCTCTGACTACCTGTGCCCTCTGCCCACTGGCACCAGCATGCCCAAGAGAATAGGGAAGGGTTGAGAAAGCAGTGGCAGAGCCATAGCTGTGACCGACCTGGTGCCACAAAGTCATCACTGTCCTGCTGCTCTGTGAAGGCCCAGCTCTACCACTATCTGTGTGACATTCAGCAAGTCACTTCACATTATAGGGTTAGACCAGGGAATTCCTGAGGTCTCTTCCAGCTCTGATATCCAGTGGTGATGCTCTACCTATGAGACCAGTGGCAGCTTCTGGGATAGCCCTTGCATGAGAAGCTTAGGGAGGCCAGCCCTGGATTCAAGAGGTCCTGAGTTCAAATCTGGCCTCAGACACTTGACATTTACTAGCTGTGTGAGTCACTTAACCCCAGTTGCCTCACCAAAAAAAAAAAAAAAACAAAAACAAACAAACAAAAACCCCCCAAACAACAAAAAAAACCCAAAGTAAGCACATAGCAAATATGTTTGGGGCAGCTAGGTGGCTCAGTGAATAAAGCACTGGCCCTGGATTCAGAAGTACCTGAGTTCAAATCCAGCCTCAGACACTTGACACTAGCTGTGTGACCCTGGGTGAGTCACTTAACCCCCATTGCCCTGCAAAAAAAAAAAAAAAACAGAAAAGAAAAGAAAAAGAGAAGCTTAGGAAGGGGCAGAGGTGGAACACACACTGCATAGGGGAAAATGGAAACTCAGAGAAGGGCACTCAAATGTCTGAATTACCAGAGCTTCAATGCTGTGGGAGCTGGGTGGTGTGGTGGGTGAGTGCTGGATGTGGAATGAGGATAGAACTGAGTTCAAATCTAGTCTCATTCACTTACTAGCTGTGTGATCCTGGGTAAGTCATTTAACCTCTGTTTGCTTCCATGTCCCTCATCTGCAAAATGGGTTTAATAACAGCACTTACCTTCCAGGCTTGTTTCAAGGATGAAATGAAATAACATATGTATAGTATTTTGTTAATATAGGTATTATTGCTCTATAGGTATTATGACTGTTGTGGGTTTTTTTTTTCAGTCACATCCGATCCTTCATGATCCTATTTGGGGTTTTCTTGGCAAAGATACTAAAGTGATTTGCCATATCCTTCATCAACTCATTTTACAGATAAGGAAACTGAGGCAAACATGGATAAGTGATTTGCCCAGGATCACACAGTTAGTAAGTGGATGAGGCTGGATTTGACTCCAGGCCCAACACTCTATCCATTGTGCCACCTACCTGATCCCCATTTATTATTTATTTATTTATTTATTCATTTATTCATTTATTTATCTACCTACTTATTTATTTATTAAACTATTCATTCATTCATTTATCTATTTATTTGTTCATTCATTCATACATTCATTTATTTGCTTATTTATTTATTCATTCATTCATTCATCTATTTGTTTATTCATCTGTTTATTCATTTATTTAATTTATCCATTCATTTGTTTATTTATTTGTTATTGCTGCTGCTGCTGCTGCTACTACTACTACTACTACTGCTACTTAGACCTTGATCTTTCCTTCTGCTCTCCCTTTTGTTGACTGTCCAATATAACATAGAAGGGTTGTGTTAGAAGCATTGGAACAGATGACTGAACCACCTCTGTTTTGGTACACCAGCCAATGGCGGTCTCAGAAAGGGGAGGAAGCTGGTGTCCTCATTGGAATCCTAGTGACAGCGGCCATCTTCCTGCCCCGCAGATGAATTGCCTTCCCTTAATGACTAAGGAAAAAAGTGGCAGGTCATTTGGCTGTTGGCCTCTTGGTGATCCTTTATGCTGATTGAGATCAAGGAGCCTTTCTCCCTGGACTGACTCCTCATTTAATTGAGCGCTTGGTCATTCTGCTCTTTCATCCTGCTTCTTGAATGGGGTCCATTACAGGGGTGTTCCTGGCTTTCTGCTGTGGCCATAGCCAGATGCTGCTAGCCCCTCGATGATAGAATATATGGACCCAAGGACTGGAAGTTCCCTCAGAGACCATCTATTCAAGCTTCTCCCATCCCCTTTATTTGACAAATGAGGAAACAGGTTCAGAAACAGAAATTGACACAACTGATTCCTGCGTCCTCCATACTAAGATGATCTTGTCTCTATTCCACTATAATTTCACCCCCAGGGAATCCACTTAATATTCTGAGAACTCTTCTTTGTTTGACATTGTGATGATGCCACCGGGATGTCCATCAACAAGGTGTCCCAGCAAAGAGAATGCTGGAATTGAAGTCAGGATGACCTTTATTCAAATGACTCTTCAGATACTTACTGGCTGTTTGACCCTGGATAAGTCACAGTTTCCTAATAATGATACTAGTATTTATATAACTCTTACCATGTGGCAGACACTGTGCTAAGTACTTTACAATATTATCTCATTTGATCCTCACAACAATCCTGGAAGGGAGGTGCTATTATTATCCCTATTTTCCATTTGAGGAAACTGAGGCACACAGAGGCTGAGTGACTTTCCCAAGGTCATACAGCTAGTAAATGTCTGAAGTGGGATTTGAACGTCAGTCTTCCTGACTCAGGAGCCAGTACTCTATCCACTGTACCACCTAGCCCACAACTAAAAAATGGGGTTAATAATAGCACCTACCTTGAAAGGTTGTTGTAAGGATCAAATAAAATAATATTTATAAAGCACTTAGCAAGGTACCTGATGCATAGTAGATGCTATATAAATGCTTATTCCCTTCCCCCATCCCCCACTTCCCACCTCCTAGGATAGCTATGAAATTCAAAGGAGAGAACACTTGTAGTGGTTTATAAACCCTAAAGCACTATTAAAAGAGTAGCTATTGTTGGTATATTTTTTTGCTCATCCATTTTGTCAGATAACACCCTTTACACCCCTTTTCCCTTTGTAAAACCTTATTTGTAGGGCATTACACTGCAGCCCATTCATGCCCACCATCCACCTCTCCACTGCCCTTTGGGCAACTTTGTCCATCAGAGTGTTTATCTTGGATAAGCACAACAAATGAACAATGAACCATACCCAGGCCTGAACGGAAGGAGGAACATGACTGGATTGCCTTTGGGAAATCACAAAAAGTTCTTTTCATAACCCTAAGCTTTTCCCTGAAACAAAAGACCCATGTTTTCAATACCAGTTTTCTTCTGGTGCTGTCTGGCTGAGTCATGGAATGAGAGCTACAGTCTCTGAAGAATTGAAATTGTTATTAAAGACAATAACCTACAAAATCAGAATGCACCATGGGATGTCACCAAAAAATATATATAGTAAGGAATTGAAATTTAGTGGGGATAAATGTAAAGGCTTACAGCTGGATTTGAAAAGTCAGCTATACTAATATGAGATAAGTTTATATGAAATTCAAAGGGGGATTGTACACTCAATTTGAGTCAACAATTGACCTAACAGCCAAAAACCGCTAATGTGATTATAGACTACATTCATTTATTGAGCAAATATTTATTAAATACCATTTGGGTAGCTAGAAGGCACAGTGGATAGAGCACACAGCCTGGAATCAGAAAGACTCGTCATCTTTGAGTTCAAATCTAGCTTCAGGGGAGCAGCTAGGTGGCACAGTGGATAAAGCACCGGTCCTGGAATCAGGAGGACCTGAGTTCAAATCCAGCCTCAGACATTTGACACTTACTAGTTGTGTGACCCTGGGCAAGTCACTTAATCCCTGCTTGCCTCAGTTTCCTCATCTGTCAAATGAGCTGGAGAAGGAAATGGCAAACCACTCCAGTATCTCTGCCAAGAAAACCCCAAAATGGGTCATGAAGAGTCAGCCATCATTGAAACAACTAAACAACATTTGTTCAACACCTACTGTGTGCAGTCTATTATACTAGGTGTTGGATGAGATGCTATGTTTAGGTAAGCCATGGTCCCTCTCATTCTAATGAGGGATAGGATACAAGCACAGATAACTATGATACACAATTAAATGTGGTCCTGAGTGGAAAATCACGTTCACTAGGAGGAGTAAGGAAAAGCTTTGTGTAGGAGGGGACATTTGGGGCATTTGGGTTGAGCTTCAAAGGATGAATAGGAATTCAGGGGGTGAAGAAAGGGGCAAGTGGGGGTTCCAGGCACAGTGGATATGATTACAGACGTGGAAAGAAATTTATAGACTATGGAGTCCAGTACTGAGGGCAGAATGGCCTGGCAAAGAGGCATCAGATTGTAGAGTCTCGAATGCTATGCCAAGAACTTTGACATTTACTCAGCAAGGGGCAGCTAGGTGGCACAGTAGATAAAGCACTGACCCTGGATTCAGGAGGACCTGAGTTCAAATCCAGCCTCAGACACTTGACACTTACTAGCTGTGTGACCCTGGGCAAGTCACTTAACCCTCATTGCCCCTCAAAAAAAAATTTACTCAGCAAGCAATAAAGAGCCAATGAAAATTTTGGAGCAAGAAAAGTAAGGTGATTAGGTGTGTGACTAATGAAGATTAGTCTGTCAGTGGTGGGAATGGGTTGGAAGGGAGAGGGGCTGGAGGTGGGAAGGCCACTTAGGAGGTTTTGACATGATAATAACTCAGGAAGTGGTAATGAGGGTCCTGTGCTAGGGTGATGGCTTTGGGAGTAGAAAGAAGGGACAGGATAGACTTGAATCGCAGAAAGCCCCAAGGCATTACTTAAAGGCATAGAGTTTGTAATGTACAGAGACCATGCCTGGAATGTTCTGTTCAGTTCAGAGGACCATGTGTCAAACTTTGACACCTCAGGAGGACTTGCAACCAGGATGGGATTATGCAATATAAAGAAGGAACAGGGGCAGCTAGGTGGCACAGTGGATAGAGCACCAGCCCTGGATTCAGGAGGACCTGAGTTCAAATCCAGCCTCAGACACTTGACACCAGCTGTGTGACCCTGGGCAAGTCACTTAACCCTAATTGCCCAGCAAAAGAAGAAGAAGAAGAAGAAGAAGAAGAAGAAGAAGAAGAAGAAGAAGAAGAAGAAGAAGAAGACGACAACGAAGGAACAGGGGAGAAAGGAGAGGGGAAAGATTGGTGCTGCTATTGTTGTTTCACTTATGTCTGATTCTTTGTGACCCTTTTGGGGGTTTTCTTGGCAAGGACACTGGGATGGTTTGCCATTTCCTTCTCCAGCTCATTTGACAGATGAGGAAACTGTGGCAAACGGGGTGAAGTGACTTGTCCAAGGTCACACAGCTAGTGTCTGGGGCCAGATTTGAACTCAGGAAGATAGTCTTTTTGACTCCAAGTTTGGCACTCTATCCACTGAGCTACTTAGCTGCCCATTAAAAAAAAAAACAAAAAACAAAAAACCAACTTTCCTTTATTAGGAAGTTTTTCTTTATGCTGACCTGAAATCCACATCTCTGTAACTTCTACTCATTACTCCTAATTCTTACTTTTAGGGTAGTTACAGAATCTAATTCCTCTTTCATATGATGGTTCTTCAAATATATGAGGACAGCTATTATGGGATCAATTAGATGTTTTTGTTTTGTTCCATACCATACTTATTTGCATAGGATTTGAATGTCTACTGCATGATGGAGTGCCAGCAATTCATTCCTTAAGGGCGAATAAGAAAGAATGTGGATGAGTCGGGACATGAGCGCTCCCTGGCATTGGAGGTGTGGTTCAGAAAAGGAAGGCGGAAACCTAAAGCAGGGAATAGGTTATGTTTGTAAAAGCAAGTTGTTACTCAGCCCATGCAACGAAAGAGACTTTGGGGAGGGTACCTGAGACAGCAGGAAGAACACTGAACTAGAAGCTGCAAGAAATGGGTTTGAATTCCTGGCTTTGTGATATATACAACCATGTGATCTGAGTCAAGTCATTTACTCATCTGTAAAATGAAAATTTTGGCTTAGATGAACGAATTTTTAAAAAGCATTTATTTAGTGCTTACTATGTATCAGACGTTGTTTGTAAAGCACTTCGCTTCTTAATTTATGTGATCCTCACACAAACCCTGTGAGGTAGGTGCTGTTATTATCTCCTTGGGGTAGCACTGATCCTAGAATCAGGAAGACCTGCGGTCAAATACGGCCTCAGACACTTCCTAGCCTTCCTAGTGTGACCCTGGGCAAGTCACTTCATCCTGTTGGCCTCAGTTTCCTCATCTGAGGAAAAGGAAAGGGCAAACCACTCCAGTATCTTTGCCAAGGAAACTCCAGATGGGGTCACAGGGAGTCAGACACAACTGAAATGACTGAACAACAACAGCACATAAAAGGGAGCTGGATAGGCGCAGGTGGGAAAGCATGTGGTAATATTGTCTGGAAATAACCAGGAACTGAACTGAAGGCTCTTGTTCTGGGCAAGATAAGGCAATAGCTCACTGGTCAGAGTCTAGAGTCCCAGAGCCAGAGTCCAGTATCCCCTGTAAGGGGGGGGGGCAGTGAGGAGGATGGCTGCCCAACAGATACTATAGTTTGGAAATGGCTAAGAAGAGACATAGGTGGCTGATTCTTGCCAAGATCAGTGAAAGCTCCCCTACCAGAGCCAAGAATCCTAGAGGCAGTGTCCAGGATCCAAAGGGAGGGGGTTGGGCCAGGTGAACACTAAGTCCTTTTGACTTTAAATCTGTAACTCCAGGATCTTATGGTCCTGGTACCCAAACAAGTGTCAAGTAAGAAGCCTACATTATATAATATTCATATTCTATTTTTTCATTTAATTTTTTCACTTAACTTTAATTTTTTCTCAATTACAAGTGGGGCAGCTAGGTGGCACAGTGGATAGAGCACTGGCCCTGGATTCAGCAGGACCTGAGTTCAAATCCGACCTCAGACACTTAACACTGACTAGCTGTGTGACCTTGGGCAAGTCACTGAACCCCAATTGCCTCACCAAAAAACAAAAAAAACCCGAAATCAATTGCAAGTAAAGATTTTAACATTCTTGTAAAAAAATTTTGAGGGGGCAGCTAGGTGGTGCAGTGGACAAAGTACTGGCCCTGGATTCAGAAGGACCTGAGTTCAAATCTGACCTCAGACACTTGACACTTACTAGCTGTGTGACCCTGGGCAAGTCACTTAACCCTCATTGGCATGCAAACAAAAACAAAACCAAAAAAACCCCCAAACCTTATTTTAAAAAAAAATGAGTTCCAAATTTTCTCCCTCCCTCCCTTCCTCTCCCTGAAGGCAACCAATTTGCTGTAGATTATTCATTGCAGTCATGCAAAACATTTCCACATTAGCCATGTTGCAAAAGAAAACAGATTTAAAAAACCCCAAAGAATAATAAAGAAAGGGATTTTCTTAAAAAGTATGCTTCAACTGACATTCAGACTCCATCAGTTCTTTCTGTGGAGGTGGATAGTATTTTTCATCATAAGTTCTTTGGAATTGTCTTAGATCATTGTATTGATCAGAATAATTAAGTCATTCATAGTTGGTCATCATACAATATTGCTGTTACTATGTACAATATTCTCCTGGTTCTGCTCTTCACTTTGCATCAGTTCTTGTAAGTCTTTACAGGTTTTTTTCTGAGAGCATTCTGCTTGTCATTTCTTATAGCATCATAGTATTCCCTCACAATTTTATACAACAATTTCTTCCACCATTTCACAACCAAAAATTCTTTGCCACTACAGAAAGAGCAGCTATAAATATTTTTGTATATAGGGTGGAGTTGCTTTGTGGTGGTTTTAAGAGATGCCTGAGATTTTCTCAGGGCTTTCTGCACTTCAGAAAGACAACAACTTCACCCTTCATAGAATCTGTATGGACCTTTTCTAGTTTGGGCATCTTCTTTTTTTAAAAAAATTTGGGGGGGGGCAATGAGGATTAAGTATTTACCCAGGGTCACACAGCTAGTAAGTGTCAAGTGTATGAGGCTGGATTTGAACTCAGGCCCTCCTGAATCCATGGCCAGTGCTTTATCCACTGTGCCACCTAGCTGCCCCCTGGGCATCTTCTAAGATAAGAACACCTCCTACCACAGAGAATGAATGAGGTGACACCTTTCATGACCTTCCCATTTCAGGGTTAGGTGATTCGAGGAGGAACAATGATTCAGCAGAAGAGTTTCAATACAATTTAACTGCTGCTTCAAGCCTATTTATAAAACCCACCTGGCAGGTCTTCTCTTCAGGAACGATGAGCCCCAAGACTTTGACTTCTGCTACAAATATATCATAAGTGGTTACCTGCAGTTGCTTCTTCCAGGGAGGTGAATAATATTTTGAGTATGGAGATCAAAGATAAAGGAACTCCAGAGCAGCTGACGCACAAGTTTGATAAACATCACTCCTCCCTCTTCATTAGCAGCTGACCTCTCAGGTTGGGCAAGGCTGGTACTCTGAGACTGGAAAACCTAATGAATGGTCTACTCTGTCAGAAAAAGTAAGACTTCTTCTTATTGTATCCAATGCCATTCTCTGCATGATTAACAAACATTAGTATCTCATTGATATTCACAAGATCCCCAAGATGTTTTCAAGGAAAAAATAATTATACAAATAATATTAATTTTACCTTTTACTTGGTAAAGCTCCTGTCCCAAAGGAGCTTGTTATGCAACACAGGTACCAGTTATTTAAACAAACGAACTAACGAACAAATGAATGAATAAATGCGTGCATGCATGTATATATAGTTTTTAAAAATAAAATAAATATGTGTATGTGTATATATGTTATCTGTGTATACACACACACACACACACACACACACATATATATATATATATATATATATATACACACACACACACATACACACTGTTATTCATCCTGAATTTTTGAAGAGGACCAATGACATCATGATGTTGGAGTAAACTAGTGGATGCTGGGTGATGTCCTGTCTTGCTTGTGAATTGGATTTGAGTGAGGCAGAGTTGCACTAAGCCTTCAGCCTCACTCTCTCTTCCAGTGTCAAGACAAAAGTCAAGATGATTGGCAGATGGCCAGGCATGCAGCGGATGACCTTGGCACCTTGGATGTCTGACCAAGCTGCAACACTCCACAGCACCTGCTTGGACTGCTTCGTGGCCACTGAAGCAAATTGTTTTAATCCAGGGGAAGTCTTCACATACTTAGAGCAGATTTCCCTCTAACTCACTGATAGGTTTAAGACCTGTCAATTGCCCTCAACCTGGTTTAGCCCATCTGCTGAGATGGTTTTACTGGGGTGTGGCTCCTATGCCCTGTTTCTCTCTCTCTTTTTTAACCATAAAAGTATTTTATTATTTTTCTAGTTACATGTAGAGATAGTTTTTTTAACATTTGTGTGGGGGTTTTTTTGCAGGGCAATGAGGGTTAAGTGACTTGTTCAAAGTCACACAGCTAGTTAAGTGTCAAGTGTCTGAGGCTGGATTTGAACTCAGGTCCTCCTGAATCCAAGGCCAGTGCTTTATCCACGGTACCACCTAGCTGCCCCCAACATTTGTTTTTTTTTTAAGATTTCTGGTTCCAAATTTTTCTCCCTCCCTCTCTTCCCTCTCCCCTCCCCAAGACAGAAAGCAATCTGATATAGGTTATATACGTACAATCATATTAAACGTATTTCTGTATCAGTCATGTTATGAAAGAAGAATCAGAACAAAAGGGGAAAACCTCAAAAAAGAAAAGAAAAACAAAAACAAAAGTAGAAACAGTAAGGTTCAATCTGCATTCAGAATCCACAGTTCTTTTTTCTGGATGTGAAGAACATTTCCCATCATGAGTCCTTTGGAATTATCTTGGATTGTTGTATTGCTGTGAAGAGTTAAGTCTATCACAGTTGATCATCACACAATGTTGTTGATACTGTGTACAATGTTCTCTTGTGAACAGCCCTTTTTCAGGCAAGTCCTCATACCAGAGGTGCTGGTCTTCCCTAAACACTCCATATACCCTATACATATATACACATATACATACATACACCATTCATCCATCTATGCATCTATCTATATATCCACTCACTCATATATCTTCACCCATCTACCTCTATCTACCTATTTATCTATTTCAATCTATTCATCTATGTATCCATCCATCATTTTGTGTATGTGTCTGTCAATCTATATCTATGTTTCTATCTTTCTTTCTATTTACCTATTTCTCTCTGTTCAACTGTGTATATAGGTATGTGTCTATCTATAGCCATCTATCTCTTCTCTCTATGTTTATCTTCCTCTTTATTCATCTATGTATTCATCCATCATTTGTGTATACATGTCTGCCCATATATTATCTATCATCTATCCATTCATCTATCTATCTATCTATCTATCTATCTATCTATCTATCTATCTATCTATCTATTATTTATCTATCATCTATCTATCCATCCATGCATCATCTATCTATCTATCAATCATTTATCTATCATCTATCTATCCATCCATCCATCATCTATCTATTATTAATCTATCATCTATCTATCCATCCATTCATCTATCATCTATCATTTATCTATCATCTATCTATCTATCAATCATTTATCTATCTATCATCTATCTATCCATCCATCCATCTATCATCTATCTATCATTTATCTATCTATCTATCAATCATTTATCTATCTATCATCTATCTTTCCATCCATCCATCCATCCATCCATCCATCTATCATCTATCTATCATTTATCTATCTATCTATCTATCTATCTATCATTTATCTATCATCTATCTTTCCATCCATCCATCCATCTATTATCTATCTATCATTTATCTATCTATCTATCAATCATTTATCTATCTATCATCTATCTTTCCATCCATCCATCCATCTATCTATCATCTACCTGTCTTCTAGCCAAAATGGATTACTACCTGATCCCTGAACATGATCATTCATCTCTCACTTGGGCTATTTTTCATTCATGGAAGACACTCTCTTCTCATTCCAATTGCCTCTTTAGTACCAGGATCTTCCTTCAAGGTTCTGCTTCCTCTTCAAAACCTCCCGGGTTTCTAGCAGCAGAGTGAGCCCTCCTTCAACTTTCCTAGCACTGTTTATTTCTGTATGTGGGATCCTAGATCTGGGACTGAAGGGGGCCCCAAAGCCAGTCACTCCAACTTCTTCATTTTTGGAGATGAGAAAACTGAGGCCTGTGGAGGATAAATGTCCTGGCTCACATCACACAGGCAGTCACTGCCAGAGGTAGAATATGGACCCACATCCTCTGAGTCCAAGGCCAGTGCTCTTTTCATTATTCATAGCAGGTCGTGTCTCCCCTGAAGAATGTAAGTTTCTTGAGAGAAGGGACTATTATTTTTAGTTTTGTATTCTCAGCTCCTGACCCAGTGCTTTGTACATTGCAGGGAGAAGGGCGTATGAGGTACCCATCTGGACCTAGGGTTTCCTCTTTGTAGGGAACTGCCAGTGAGGAAACATTTTGCACCAATGTAGATCTGCAACTGTTCAGTAACTGACAGTCTTAGTGGCTTGAGGGCAATGAGAGACTGAATGGCTTGTCCTAGGCCATATATCCAGATTATGTCAGAGGTGAGACTTGAACCTAGCTCATTCTTACTTTCAGGCCTGATACTTAATACATACTTGGGGAGTTAAATGAGGGGCAGCTAGGTGGCACAGTGGATAGAGCACCGGCCCTGGAGTCAGGAGTACCTGAGTTCAAATCCGGCCTCAGACACTTAACACTTGCTAGCTGTGTGACCCTGGGCAAGTCACTTAACCCCAATTGCCTCACTTTAAAAAAAAAAGAGTTGAATGAAATCTCTTCCTTCCTTCCTTTCTTACTTCTTTCCATCCTCCTTTCCTTTTTTCCTTCTTTCCTCCCTCTATCCCTCCCTCCATTCTTTCAATCTTTTTCTCCGTCCTTCCTTCTTTCCTTCCTTCCTTCCTCCCTCCCTCCCTTCCTTCCTTCTTTCCTGCCTTCCTTCCTTCCTTTCTTCCCTCTTTCTTTTTTTTCTTATAGGATCATAGAATTATTAGATCTGAAGGGGACCTTAGAGATATTCTTCCAACCCCCTCATTTTACAGATGAAGAACCTTAATGTCTAGGGAGATATTTTAATGCAGATTTTAAAACCTCTTGATTCTATTTAGCCAAGAAAGACAATACTCTAAGTACTAGGATTTAGACAGACAGTACTAAAGAAAGCAAATATTAAATTTTCAGGGAGTCACAGGAGCAATCATTTAAAAATACTTAACCCCATTTCACAGAGATAAGCCAGGAAATAAGGCCTCAAATAAGTGAAATGACAGTGTCACAATGAGAATTCAGTGGCACATGGTAAGGCCCTAGAAATCTCGAGGCTTTGTAGTTCTTTAGTCCTCATCGCTCCTTATCACTAACTTTTCTCTAATCAATGTTCCAAACCTTCAGCTTCCTTCATACCTTTACTGACAATGACTGCTCTAGGAGCATTTCATCCCCATCCACTTTAGCTCTGAGATGCTTTCCCAGAACTACACCATATTTGTTTGCTTGCCTCTCAATTAATCCCTTTCATTAGGGCAGCTAGGTGGTACAATGGATAAAGTACTGGGCTGGATTTGGGAAGATCTGAGTTCAAATCTGTCTACAGACACATATTAGCTGTGTGATCCTGGCTAAGTCATTTAACCTCTGATTGCCTCAGTTTCCTCATCTGTAAAATGAAGATAATAATAGCATCTACCTCCCAGGGTTGTTTTGCATTTCAAATGAAATAATATTTGTAAGGCACTTTGTACTCCTGGAACATGATTGTTGTTGAGTTAAGTCATGCCCAACTCTTCTATGACCCCATTTTGGGGTTTTCTCGGCAATGATACTGGAATGATTTGCCATTTCCTTTTTCTAGCACATCGTAAGAGCTATGGCATAAATGTTAGCTATTATGCTCTAAGCAAACTTGCTTGTTTCAAGATCTTTTCCACTTCCTGAATCTTGGCTTTCCTCAAAGAGGCCTCTTCCCTTCAACTTTCTCCATTAGAGTTCCCCCTCTCTTATTCACCCTTGGCTCATGGAGATGAGGAGAGATTGACATGTTGCTTACTACCTACTTCCCACCTTTACTCCAAAAAATTTTCATCTTTAGAGGTCCACGCCCATGGTTTATACCTCCCTAAAATTTTTGTCACTGTTGACAATCAGCTTCCAGACTGAGTCTTCCATTTTTATTGGAGACTTCAACCTTTGGGTCCCAGAAATCCTCTGTACCTCATTCCCTGATATCAGCCTCAGTGATTTCAACATCCATCTTTATGCCTTCTTCAGAACTTTAACTCTAGTGACCTTCACCTTCCCTGTTTCTGAGTTACCCACCAGCCCAAACACAAGTTGAACTATCATCACTCTGAACTGATTTGCCTCTAAAATTCCAGCCTCTGAAACTCCCTATTCTGCCTCCAGCCTCTCATCTCTCCCTCTGCCACTCCTTTATGCCCCTTGTAGCTGTTCTTCACCATTATTGAGGTTCCTGTCACTCAAGCTATTCTCCCATTTCATCCCATTTTTGCCACTTTGAATTTGAATTAATTGAATTGAGATTGATTAATTAATTTGGATTAATTAAATTAATTGATTGATTAGGGAATTGATGTTCTCTATAACATCCATTAACCCATTGCCCACTTGACCTTCAATTAGACCTGCCTACTGTAATGATTGGAATGATGCCACCTGCTGGAGACTTACTGTAGAAAAGCTCCGCCATGAAAGGAAGGTCTTTGAGAGCAAGGCCAGGCAGCTTTTCTTTGGTGTCAGGAAATGACATTTGCTGGTGGGAGGAGGAAGGGGTAGCCGGGCACTCTGTCTTGCTCTCTTTTCCTGGAGACGCTGGTGGAGAAGGGAGTTAGAAATGCGCTCTCCCTTTAATAGACAGGAATCTAGGCCTTTTCTTCTCTCTTTACCAAATTCTTATTCTCTTTAATAAATGCTTAAAAGTCTAACTCTTGCTAAAGCTTATAACTTATTGGCGACCACTCAGATATTTTAGACAGTTTAGCTAGAATTTTAGCCCAATCCTAAACCCTGAATAATTGTTACTTTCTCCCCTCTCTGGCTACCCAAGTTCACTTCTGTGCCAACTGGGTCTTCTCTAAATAAGCATCTTTTAATCTATGCTTAGCCTTCACTGATTCCAGAAGCCCTTTTATTTAATCTTTACCGACTCTACTAAAAGCCCCATAGCAACTGTTCCTCACCTTGTTCACCCTTCCAGTGAATTCCATCCACAATGGAGAATGGAGAATCAGGAACCATTCACTTAAATGGGGTGAATACTTCCTGAATCTCCATCTCCCTTCCAATCACATTCCTGAGCTCCAAACCAGCCTTTCCAACTGTCCCCTGGACATCCCTTCCTGATCTTCCACTGATCCTTTAAGGCCAAACACATCACCTTTTGCTCAAAACCTGCTCTTCCCCCTGACTTCCTGTTTCCAGTTTGGGTTGATAATGTCACCACTCTTCCAGTCACTCACCCACATTTGTAACCCCTCAGTCATCTCTGAATTTTCCTCCTTCTTCATCCTGAACACCTAGTCAGGAGCCAGCCAACTTCTATCGATTTCTCCTCCAGAATATCTCATCAGTTTCTCATTTCTATTTCCATGGCCACCACCCTAGCTCAGGGCAATGAACAAGTTTCTCGGCTCCATTCCCTTCCTCTCCGGTGTTTTCTATATGTAGCTGCCAATCTAATCTTCCCAATTCCACAACTCTAGCCACATCACTCCATAATCTGCTTCAGAACAAGGTTCATTGCATAACCTTTAAGGCCTTTTGCAATCTGCATCTACCCTACCTTTCATTCATTTTGCAATGAGGACTGACATGCATAAGATACATTGGTGCTAAAATCTGTTGAACATTTCTTAGGTCCCTGCTATATGTAGAGCACTGTCAGTCACTGAGAAGATAAAAAAATCTAAATTAGACCCAGTTCCTGCCCTCATGGATTATTTAGTAGGGTGATAACACCTCCCATCCCAAACTATCTTCCTCTCATATAGATAGCTAGATTACAAAATGTGACATGATACATGCTTGAGAGAATTACAAAATAAAGGACTATGCAACTTCTCAGGGGGGAAGGACATTACCATCTCAGGGGTTGGCGAGGTACGCCAGGTCAGACTTAAGGTCTTCCCATTCTCTCAATACATCCTACTCTTTCCCACCTCTCTGTTTTTGCTTATACCATTCCCCACATGGCCATGCTGAGTGTCATTCTTCCCATTACTCTGACACCCCTACTATCTTTCAAGATCTAATTCAAACTGGACCACTTCTCTGTTAAAGGCATCATGGTGGCACGGTGGATAGGGTACTGAGGCCAGACTCAGAAAGACCCAAGTGCAAATTTGGCCTCACACACTTGATAACAGGCCAAGTCCTCTCCCCTCCCCAGCCCTGGTCTCCTTAACCATAACATAAGTATAATAAGAACACCTACCTCTCAGGGTTGTTGTGAGGACCACATGAGATAACACGTAACATGCACTATATAAAGTCTAGCTATTATTAATATTAATTATTATTATTATTAATTTCTTAAAGGACATGTGTGAGAAAATGGGTAGTTGTCTCCTCTCAATAAGGATATAACAGTCAATCACATTCCTCCTGACCTGTTTTTAGGATCTCATATCCCCTCCTCCCCCCTCTGGCTAACAAAATCACATGCTTCAAGGAGCCCTGGTCTCAATAAGGTCCACTCAGGAGTTGTGTCCATATAAAGAAGAATAAGGGCCACTTCTGAGTTATGCCCATATAAGGAAGAACTGATTAGGGATAGGAATACTGCGTTCTGATTAGCTAGTTTTTAGCAGATTATAACCCTTCAGTAATCAGACCAATGATGAAAAAGGAGAGAGTCCATAGGGACTAGGGTTTAAAACAGGGCCTGCAAGCCCCTATTCTTTGCACCCACTAGCTGCACACTAGAGTGCCTCCTTCTCACAAGAAGGAAATAAACGAGCCTTTGTCACATCGTTTCTGAGTTCCTGAGAATTATTGAGAAGAGGATTGTTTTCCCTCACAACATGGAAAGACACATGAAACTTCTAAGTAGGCTGAGGCACATTACCAGTCTTGACCTGCATGTGAAGAGTGGTATATAAGGCACCAAGGACAAAGAAGTTGAACTGGTTATAGAGTGGGAATAATGGCTAACAGATGCACAGCTAGGGTATATTGCACAGGTGTTCATGAATTATTAATAGAATCATATGGGCTTCTAGGACCTTGGGTCCATCCTCTGTGGAGGATTTCTGGAAAGATGTGGAATAGAATTGTGCAGCATTAAGAAAGATGATTCACTGAGAACCCCTACTCAAATTCTAATCAGTGTTAGTCGATCCATGATGATTCTATAAGGGGCATTGATTATTGGCAATTATTTTAATATAGGCATCTAGTAATACATATTTAGTCAGTTATTTAGTAATAGGTATAAGAATAAGCAATGTATTCATCCATATTTTGTGTAAGTTACATAGTAATATATAGATTTCCATAGAAGGGCCCTATAATGGGTTTAAAACTCAAAAGTAATGCCCACTACTTGGGTTTTTTTTTTTTTTTTGGTGAGGCAATTGGGGTTAAGTGACTTGCCCAAGGTCACACAGCTAGTAAGTGTTAAGTGTCTGAGGCCGGATTTGAACTCAGGTCCTCCTGACTCTAGGGCCAGTGCTCTATCCACTGCACCACCTAGCTGCCCCATGCCCACAACTTGTTTACTGGCTGTGGAGATAACTTGTATAACCACAGGAATGCTGGCCCAGATGTTTCACCCTGTTTTGCTCAAATTCTATGACCAAGTCAAGCTTGGGTGGAATGGTAACAGAACATATATAGAACCCTCAGTTTGTTCTTGGACCATCTCTTCTTACCCAACCTAAAGAGGAACCAACCCATCTTGTGACCATCTAGTCAGCAGGAACAGCCCCTGATTCCAAGTCCAGCATTTACCCAGCATATCACCCACTTCTACAGCACTGAAAGTGTAGTAATTCCAGACACCTGGAATTCAGGACCCTCAAGAGGCTCAGTGGATAGAGGGCTGGGCTTGGAGTTGGACACTACTGAGCAATAACAATGGTTCCACTCACCAATGCAAAACATCCCTAGAGGCCATCATTCTCCTCTTCTTCCTCAGGGTTGGCTAGGTGGCACAGTGGATAGAGCACTGGCCCTGGATTCAGGAGGACCTGAGTTCAAATCTGGCCTCAGACAGTTGACACACACTAGCTGTGTGACCCTGGGCAAGTCACTTAACCCTCATTACCCTGCAAAAACAAACAAAAAAACTGCAATCAAAAATGTTCTTCCTCCTTTTAGAACATAAGCTCCTTGAGGGTAAGAACTGTCTCTCTCTTGTGTTTGTTTCCCCAGCCCTAGGTACACAAGTAAGCCCTAAATAAATCCTTTTCCTTCCTTACATCCATTATCTCATTTGATCCTTGCAACAGCCCTGGGAGGTCTGTTCTATAAGTATTATTTATCTCCACTTCATGAAGGAGGAATTGGAGACTCATGGAGGTTAAATGAGTTCCCCTTTCAAACTGCCTTCATATATTCTCCAGAAATCTCACATATACCTGGATCTCTGTTGTGTCTCCCATAAGAATGTGAGAGAAGGGACTATGTCTGTGGAGTTTGGGGATTTTGTTTTGTCTTTCTTTGTATCCCAAGGACTTAGCCCAGTGTCTGGCACACAGTTGTTGTTTAATAAATGCTTCTTGGCTGATTAACTTGCCCATGGTCAGATAATAAGGAAGGAATCAAGTTGCATCTCAAGCATTTAGCACAGTGCCCGGTACAAAAATAAGCACTGGAAAAAATGCTGCTGAGGGAAATGATGGATTAATATGCACAACAACACATTGTTGGATATGGTTCGTGTGGGAATTTGTTTGGCTTGACTAATTATTTGTTGTGACGGTTTTGGTTTTTCTTTCTGTTTTTGTTTCTTCCTTCTTCATTTCTTTGTTTTGTTTTTATTTCTTCTTTTTTCCTTCCTTTCTTTGTTTCTTCTTTCTTTTTCCTTCCTTCCTTCCTTCCTTCCTTCCTTCCTTCCTTCCTTCCTTCCTTCCTTCCTTCCTTCCTTCCTTCCTTCCTTCCTTCCTTCCTTCCTTCCCTCCTTTCCTCTTTCCTTCCTTTCTTCCAAGGCAAGGAGGCAATGTAAGAATGAAAAAATTAATTCTTGACAATAGAAAAAAAATAAATAAAATTAAAATTTTAAGAGTTAAAAGAATAGATGCTTCTTTCTTCGATGAACTTCCTCAGCCATAGTCACCTACATGTTAAATAGCAGATCAAGTTGCTGTAGAAGGAAGTCTTTATCTTCAGAGAACAGAGAGCCTTCGCAAAGGATTGCCTGCTGGTTCCCCCCCTACACACACACACACACATACCTTTTTTTTTAAACCAAGGAAGCCCATATGAACCTTGGCATCCAGGATTGGTGCTTTCTCATTTATTCCGTTGTACTGCCAATGTAGCTCATATTCCTCCCAGAGGGATTATCTCCTGGCCAACATGATTGTCTCTGTTTTTTAGTTTCTCCTTGGGATCCAAAGCATGGAAAAGCCTTCTTTGCCAAAAGCAATAGAGTGGAAACTTGGGGGCCACCTGATCTCATCTCAGTACTGTTGTCCACTGACTGGCTGGGCAGCACTGGCCAAAGTGCCTCATCAGCCTGTGTCTTCCCTTGCCCGTCTGTGAAACAGAGAGAGTGATGATACCAGGAGAACTTAGCAAAGAGAGAAGAGCGCAAATCGTGTTCCCGGAGCAAGTGGTAAATAGAAAGTGTTACCCGAACGTTGACTAATAAGAATCTTGGCCAACTTCCTGGTCTGTGAAATGGGGTTAATGATACTGTGCCCCATCAAAGCTCCAGGGGGTTGCGAGCCTTAATGAATACTTGCAGAACAGCTGGAGATTGCCAAATAAGGGGTTCTGCAGAACCGTCTACTAGTGCTATTATTAATGCTAACTTATTTTGAACAGGAAAGAAACCAACGTTTTCATCATCCACTTAGCAACAAAGGGAGGATTCTCCCTAATTTGTCCACACTGAGAAGCTGCTCCCTTCTGAAGACATGCTTAGCCAGGCTTCTTCCAGTAGTTTTCGACTATGGACTCCAAATGGAATGCCGGTTTCTCCATTTGCTGCAGTTCTCCAGGAGGTAATGAGGTAAGGAGAAGCTGTAACATCGCTTGTCAGCAAGAGTGTAAACGGGATTCGGATGGATCAAACTGGAAGTCTTCTGAGGTTCCTTCCAGCTCTCATATTCTGAGTCTGTAATTCTGTGAAGGATGAACTTGAACAGTACAAGTTCAAGTGTATGGAAGGCAAAAAGAGCCCAAGAACTGGTAAAAAAAAAAAAACCAAAAAGACATTGGCTTGGGAACCTGGGGGAGGGGAAAAGGGTATGAAGGGGGAAGGAAGGGTCCTTGTCCCTTGTGCCCCTGCCACACCTTGACCATATCACATTGAAGCTTTAGTTCTCAGTTAGAGGCAGCTACATGCTGTACTGGGATTGGCATCAAGAGGACTTGAGTTCAAATTCTGGCTCAGGTACTGACTATTTGTGTGACCCTGGACAAGTCAGTTCTCTCATCTATTAAAAGAGAGAGAGAGAGAGAGAGAGAGAGAGAGAGAGAGAGAGAGAGAGAGAGAGAGAGAGAGAGAGAGAGATTGTTGGGGGGTTTTTTAAGCACCTAATACACAGGGTTGTTGTGAGGATCAAATGAGCTGTCGTGTTTGAGTCTTCAAGACCCCACTGGAGTGGTTTGCCATTTCCTTCTCCAACTCATTTGACAGATGAGGAAACTGAGGCAAACAGGGTGAAGTGATTCACCCAGGGTCACACAGCTTTGAACTAAGGTCAAATTTGAACTTGGATCTTCCTGACTCGGTGTCTGCTGCCTACCTGCTGTGCCACCTCGCTGCCCAACAAATGAGTAACATATATAAAGTACTTTGCAAATCTTAAGGTTATATCTATATCTTTATCTATATCCATATCTATATCTATATCTACACACACACATAAATGCTAACTATTATTGTTATTTCCTCAGCTTTAAAATGAGTTGGACTAGAAGATCCCAATACTCAAATGGATGTGTCATCTTACTGATTCCGGAGTTCCCTCTAATCAGGTAGATCACAAACCATCCCTGCCCTCTCACCCTCCTGTGTCATAAGATCTCAGATTCAGCACTGAAAGTGACCTGAGAGGCCATTGGGTCCAACTGCCAACGTCAAATAGTAGTTTATATATAAAACCAATTCAAAACAATCAAATGGGGGCAGCTAGGTGGTGCAGTGGATAGAGCACCAGCCCTGGATTCAGGAGGACCTGAGTTCAAATCCGACTTCAGACACTTAACACTTACTAGCCGTGTGACTTTGGGCAAGTCACTTAACCCCAACTGCCTCACAAAAAAACCAAACAAACAAACAAAAAACCCACACACAATTAGCAAAACAAAGAAAGAAAGAAAAAAACACCCACAAACGTTTTCAGCCAACACAGTGGCAAAAAAAAGTAAAGGGATAAACAAAATGCATGAATGGTGGTTGAATAAAATTCACAACCGATTGTAATAGACTCTTCTAGCATCTGGTAGTTCTTTTCATTTGTTAGCTCAGATATTATGAACCTGAAGGATAGTCTTTAACAGGAAGGCTAGTAGAGACTCAGATACTCACTAGCTGGGTGACCTTGGATAAGTCACTTCTGTCTACCTTAATTTCCTCATTTATAAAATGGGATAATAATAGCCCCTATCTCTCAGGGTGCTTGTGGGGGCCAAATGAAACACCATTTTTAAAGCACTTTGCAAACCTTAAAGTGCCATATAAATATTAGTTATTATTTTGCTCATAAGGAACCACTATGGAGGCTTTTCATCAATGGTAAATTTTTGCTGATGGGTGTATTTTTTTGCTCTCACTTCCTTTTTCTTTTCACATCAAAAGCACCTCCATTAAAATGACTTCTTTAGAAAAGCTTGTTTAAAGACATGTGTTGCTTAAATCTAGGGAGGTTAACCTCTAGATCTGGTGCTCATGAAGTCAATTGAGGCGGAGACAGAAATAACATAGAGAAAGAAAACCAGTCCTTTTATTTATAGACAATCTTCGAATCACATATAATTGAGCCACCAAAGCTCTAATTTGGAAGCTCTTCTATTATAGTCTCTTTGTCTGTCTTTAATGTGGGTCAGTGGGGGGGAAAATCATGACATCAGAAGGGATGTGGTTACTGAAAACTATGGCAGAAATGGACCTGTTTTTTCTGAGATCCATTTTGTGTGGAATTATAACCAAAAAATGGCTTTTTGTTGTGTACATGTATGTGTGCGTGTGTTTAAGTGTGGGTGAGCATATATGTGTATGGGAATATATATCTGTAAATGTATATGTGTGTGAAAGTGTAGGTGTGAGATCATGTGAGCCTATGAATGAGTGTGTGTACATGCTGACTATCAGGAGTAATACTTCCTTCTGATGCTTTTTGAAAATTCAAATGTTCTGGCTACTTGTTTCTTCTTGCCTCATGGGCTTGTTGCCATCAGTGTCAGTTTTGCTAGGACTGATGGGAGATGAGAGCATCTAAGTAGCAACTGCTGAGAAGTAATGACCATGTTTTGGGAAGGATGTTGATGCTCCCAAGGTGGTTCAGAAAAGGGCAATAGGAACATGGAGGGAATTGGAGAACATACCCTCCAAACAACACCAGCTTCAATAGAGATTTAACTGGGAGACATGAAGACTTGGGGAATGAGGGAGACTTGATTACTGGCTTCAAGTATTTGAAGGGTTGTCATGTAGACTGGAATAAAATTTGTTCTACTTGACCACAGAGAGCATAACTATGGTATAGGGGTGGGAGCCAGAGAAAGAAAGAGGAGGAGAGGGAGAACAGATTGCAGAGAGGTCGATTTATAGTTTTATAGTTTTATTTATAGATTTATGGTTAAGAAAATTTACAGATTAAATTAAATTAAAATTTTTAGATTAAATTACACTGTGCCCAGGGTATCCTAGGTTCTCTGTCACACACACACACACACACACACACACACACACACACACACACACACACACACAGAAGAAGTTCCAGTTCCAGCTCTGCTGGGGAAGTAATGGGCTCCCCATCACTAATGTCCTTTAAGGAGGAGGAGAGATGGAATTTGTTGAGGGAGGGGAGAGTGTCATAGTGGTACTGCTTATACAAGTACTGAAAGACTTTGCAAGTCTCTTCTGGCTCTGAGATTTGGGGATTCCTAGTGTGGAGAGGTAATTTTTTTTCCTGTGGGGCAATGAGGGTTAAGTGACTTGCCCAGAGTCACACAGCTAGTGTGACAAGTGTCTGAGGCTGGATTTGAACTCAGGTCGTCCTGAATCCAGGGCTGGTGCTGAGCCACCTAGCTGCCCCCATGGAGAGGTAATTATTAAAACAGCACACATTCTATAGCAACTTAAAGTCTACTGTGGAGACCACTTTGCTCACTTTCCAGTACAGTACAATGCACAATTAGTTGCCTGCTACATACCTTTTGATGATAATGATAATGAGGGAAAGGTTTTTTTTGTGGTTGGACTTCTAACATTTCAATGTTCATTTAATAGCCATGGAGTGTAAAATACCAAATGGAGCCTAGAACAAACAAGGTTGATTCCCCTTGAGAAGCTCATAGACATCGTCTGATATTAATATAACTGAATGTTCCAGTTTTCCTGGGACGGTCTCAGATTTTTACAGACTGTACTGGGTGGGCAAGTATCCTAAGGAGAGTCCAGGGAAAGTGCTGCTCCCAAAGCAAGAACTTGCATGCCATAGACCAGGGCTTGACAACCAATGGTAGCCTACCTAAGGTGACATATGGGGCAATTCTGATCGGCCTTGCCAGGTCCATCACTTGTGTAAAGGAAAGACTAATGGTCATGAAATGAAAAGACCCAAGTTTGGGTCTTCATTCTGTCACTTTTCATCATGAGTAAATCATTAATATCTCTGAACCTCAGTTTCCTCATGGGTAAGTTCAGCATAACAACATTTGCACTACCTACCTCATGTAGTCCTCCATTGATCCTTAGTAGCAGGTGAATAGGAACAAAGAGGGGAATGGTGAGATTGGAGTTAAATAGAACAGTCTGATGGAGGAACAAATCCAAATAAATTCAACAGGTGACCCAATGGGCAATTGAAAGATGGATGGTGGGTATTTATAGGCAGGATACAAAAATCACTTTCAATGGATCATGACTTGCATGTGGAGAGTGACATAAAAGATAAGGATGTGTTTGACCAGAAAAGCAGATGGGCTGGTCATGTAATGAGAATGCAAACAAGGCATGATGGAAGAATCTAAGGGCCACAATGGGACCCTTTGGCTATTAAGAGGAACAAAGGAAGACCGCAGAGACAAAAAACATAGAATAGAAGCCATTGGGTAGATCTTTTCTGGAGGATTTACTGAAGGTAAGACATAGATGAGAACCATGCATGTAACATGTAGAAGGACTGTGATCTTTACTTGTGGAGGGACCCTCTGATCAAAACTCCATCGAAACATCTAAATAAGCACTATGAGCCAAGCATTGTGCCTAAGATATAGTTAGTCTACTTTAGAGACAGAGTTCCTTGTTAGCCTAAAAGACTGATGCAATCTTAGGTTTCATCAATAGAGGCTCAGGGTACAGAAGCTTCATTGTAGGGATGATCCTGCACTTTAATGGATGGGGTTAGTGATAAACTATATGCCTGACTTTTGAGGACCACCACTGCAAAATTCTGAGTGGCTTATCACCAGATTGACTGCTGAGTGATGGATTTTTTGGCCACAGAAGCTCATAAAAACTGTTAACTTACTGCATCTTAGAGGGATTGCATTTTGCATGGGTGGAAGGACTATCTACTCTGATGAAATCCCAGATCCCTGGAAGTAATAAAATGTTTAGAACAGAGGTGTTAAATACTTGGTTCTTGGCAATCAGAATGTGGACTGAACCAGATTAAAATGTAATTGGAAGGGGGCAGCTAGGTGGTGCAGTGGATAAAGTACCCTGGATTCAGGAGTACTTGAGTTCAAATCCAGCCTCAGACACTTGACATTTACTAGCTGTGTGACCCTGGGCAAGTCACTTAACCCCCATAGCCCCACAAAAAAAAAATGTAATTGGAAAATAGTTAACAAAATAAATAATTCCATAAAACGTGGACAATATTTTTAAAATAAGTTGATACGTGACTGACGGGGATATTTATGTACAGATTAGCAATTTGTTTCTATTTAGTTTTTTAGCACTGGTCTAGGATGTCTCCAAAGGGACTTCTGCACTCAGTCTATCAGGAAAAACTACTTAAGGGAAGCAGGTTGGGACTTGTAGGGGAGAATGCATACACTTGGAAACAAATAGGTGATTTCTTTACTTTACTATTTAAAGATGGGGGGGGGCAGCTAGGTGGCACAGTGGATAAAGCACTGGCCCTGGATTCAGGAGGACCTGAGTTCAAATCCAGCCTCAGACACTTGACGCTTACTAGCTACATGACCCTGGGCAAGTTCATTTAACCCTTGTTGCCCCACCAAACACACACACACACACACACACACACACACACACACACACAAAGATGTAAAGATGTATTAAAAGCTTGGAAATTTCTTTTTCATCATATAGAATCATTCCAAGACTTTCAGTGCTGGAAGGAACCTAAGAAGTCATCTAGTACAATCTGACCCAGAACAAAAATCCAATTTATTTTTTATAGTGGTGAGGCACTGTCATGTAGCAGGATGAACAGCAGGCTGATTGCCAAGAGGAACATTGGGCTTAAATCCTAGCACCACACTTTAAAAATATATTATTTTATGTTTTCAATTAACAAGCATTTGATTTTCCGTTCCTTCCCCTTCCCTCCCATCACACAAAATATTATTAAAACAAACATACAAATATGCATATTCAAACAAATCAAAATCTCACATTGGCCATGTCCAAAACTATGTTTCATTCTGCACTCTCAATCTTTCAACTCTTTGTCAGTAGGTGGATAGTGGACATGAGTCCTCTGGAATCATGGTATTCATCTTTATAGTGTTACTTTTGTATAAATTGTTCCTCTGATTCTGCTCACTTCACTCTGCATCTGTTCATCCATATCTTCTGAGATCTATTTGAAACTGCCTCTTGTCTCAACTCCACATTCAACTCTCGTATCCTCATCTGTTGAATGAGGGGAGGGAACAAACCTTTATTAAGTATCTATTATGTGTCTGGCACTGTGATAATATTATTGCATTTGCTCCTCACAACAACCCTCGAAGATAGGTGCAATCATTAATGAGGGGGTTGCATTATGTTATCTTAAAGGTTCCTTTCAGTGTTCATTTTCCGATTCTAGGAAAAAGCTCCCTAAAGTAAAATGGAAAAACAATGAAAATGGCAATTCTACTTAGAGAAGGAAATTTCCCTCCTGTAGACTTGTATGGAGCTACAGAAGTTCATAGTAACTAGAATTGCTGGTCAGGGTTGGTGGAGAAGTGGAGCCCCTCGGGTGTGTTTAGGGGACTGTAGCTTCCAAACCACTTTCCCCAGTGGGTGATTTCAGAAAGATGTTCTTTTGGCCGATGCTCAGGCTTGGGTGGCTGCTGGGAAAGGGGTTATTTTAAACCTGCTGGAACAAAGGGAGCTGTGTCAATGGCTACTTCATGTGGTTCAGCCTGCAATTACAAGGCTGCAGGGGGAGGGTTAAGAAAACTTAGGGCTTGCCAAGAACTTCCCCAAGTCTAGAGGGCTATCTGAGGTGATAAAGACTCACCCAACTCAATAGCTGCTTCTCCTGTGAAGGCTTCCTTCATTCACCTAGCTGGAAGGAAGCTTTCTCTCTGAATACTTAGAGCAAGAAAGAACACTACCAATCACCAAGTTCACGGCTTCTTAACATTTTTTTCTTTTCTTGTCATGGCCTCCTTTACCAGTCGAAGAAAGTCTATGGACACCTTCTTAGAATATTGTTTTTAGGGGCAGCTAGTTGGCGCAGTGGATAGAGCACCGGCCCTGGATTCAGGAGGACCTGAATTCAAATCCAACCCCAGACACTTAATGATTACTAGCTGTGTTACCTTGAGCAAGTTACTTAACCCCAATTGCCTCACCGGGGGAAAAAAAAAGAATGCTGTTTTTACATGTACAACATAAAATTTATTTGTAAATTTATGTTATAACCAATTATATGGAAATAAAATTATCAAAATATTTTATATTTATTTTTATGTATATAAATATGTATAGATATAATTTTTGCTAACATTTATCATTATAATGTATATTATTATATTATATTATAACAATATTACATTATTATGTATATTATAATGATATTGTATTCTATTATATGCATATTGTATTATTTTGATTATAATATCAATTATGTGTAGTATATTGTTATAATGTATATATATTATTTTATATGTATATTTTATATGTATATAAATGCATTTATCAAAATAATCCCAGGTTAAGAATCTCCGCTTCTACTTCATCTCCTCATTTTATTTAATTTAATTTTTTATAAAATTTGAGTCCCCTACCTCATCCAGGCTTAAAGTGCAGAAGGCACTGATAAGACTTATTCCAGTCCCCAACAAGAAAGTCTTAACCCATTCCATTATTTATCTTTGGGCAGCCTGGGTGCCCTCTGGTCCCAGAGGGCTCACTGCATTGGTGCTAGACTTAATTCAGACACCAGGTTGCTTTTAGCATTACTACAGCTTGGAACTCCAGAGCTCAAGCAATCCACCAGTCCCAGCCTCCCTGACAGCCATTTTACAGGCATACACCACCATAGCTAACCCAAATCTTTCATTTTACAGATGAAGAAACAGAAACCCAGAAGCTCTGTGATTTCCCTAAGGTCGTTGGGATAGCAATGATTAGCAGAGTCAAACCCATATCTCCTGAATCCCCGTCTCAAATCCTTTCCCCTTCACCATGCTGCCTCTCCTATGATCTCAAAGCATTTTGTGCTCTTCATGGGGCAGGGAGGAAGAGTGGGGAGAATAGGGAAAAGACACTGCATCAAAGGAAGCTGAAAAGTAGGGAAACAGAGGTGGCACCTGCAAGGAGGAATGATTTATTTTTCTTAATGTAAACCACATCTTTATTGTTTCCCACTTCTCTATATTTTTTTAAACGAATGGAAATTTATTTTGTTTATTACCCACTCCACAGGGAAAAAAGAAAACATTCTTGTAACAAATATGTATAATCAAGCAAAAGTACATTCTTCCAATGCAAATATACTGTCATTCTCTCTCTCTCTCTCTCTCTCTTTCTCTCTGTCTCTGTCTCTCTCTCAGTACACAAAGAGCTTACATTCATCTGGGGGTAACATAATAAGTATACAGATAAATAAATACAGAGCGATAGTACAGTAATACTAAAATGCTTTTTAAGTAAATCAAAGTTAACAACCAGGGTGGTTTTGTGAGGCTTTATGCAATTGAACTGTTCTTTGAAGAAAGGAAAACAAATAAAAAGGAAAATTAACAAGATATCCAGCAATTTAGAATTGACTAAATGGGCTGTAGTACATGAATATGATAGTGCACCATTGTGCTATAAGAAATAAAGAAACAGATCACTTCAGAAAGACATGGAAAAGGGGGCAGCTAGGTGGCGCAGTGGATAGAGCACAGGCCCTGGAGTCAGGAGTACCTGAGTTCAAATCCGGCCTCAGACACTTAACACTTACTAGCTGTGTGACCCTGGGCAAGTCACTTAACCCCAATTGCCTCACTAAAAAAGAAAGAAAGAAAGAAAGAAAGACATGGAAAGACATAGAAGATCTGATTCAGTCTCTATATAGAGATTGATAGATAGATAGATAGATGACATAGATAGGTGACAGATGATGGGCAGAAAGATAGAGATGATAGAAAGATAGATGATAGGTAGATAGAAATAGATGACAGATGATAGATAGGTAAATAGATAGATATAGACAGACAGACAGATAGATAGATAGATAGATAGATAGATAGATAGATAGATAGATAGATAGATGCAGGTCGATAGGTAGATAGATGATAGCTAGAGATAGGTGACAGATGATAGAAAGATAGAGATGATAGAAAGATAGATGACAGATGATAGATAGATGGATAGAGACAGGTAGATGGATGGATTGATGGATAGATAGATAGATAGATAGATAGATAGATAGATAGATAGATAGATAGATAGATAGATAGATAGATGATAGATAGATTAAATTCTTCACTCTAAATTCGTCACCTCTCTGTAATGGATACCATGTTTTATTACTGGTCCTCTGGAATCATGGATGAGCATTATATTGATCATCATTCTTACAGTTTTCAATGAAGTTCTGTTGTGGGAGGAGTTCCATGTTCCAGGGGGAACTCCATCCTGGTCTGGGAGGGCTAACTCACCGAAAGAATTGGAGGCTCACAGCAAATCTTATAAAATAGAGAGATTTATTAGGAGAGAGTAATATATGGCCAGGAGACAGAGTCACGATAGAGATAGAGACTGTCTCTCTGAGTAAGCGGGGATATGCACACAGAAACTCCAAGCCCCAGGTGCACCCCAAACAAAAACCCCAAACCCTAGGCATGCCCCGCACAGAAGTCCTGTGCCCCAGTTGGCCTTGGGCACCTCTCCTAGGGGTGCCAATAAATTAGCTTGGGGTGTGTGGGTGGTTGGCCTGAGTTTCCTGTGAGAGAAGGGTTTTTATTCTGGAGTGGGGGTAGAGAAGGGGGAGCGAGTGACCAAAGAGTTCATGGCGGCAAGAGAGGAAGTTAAAGGACAACGTGCAGGGGGCATAGAGAGTCTGGTGGGTGAGTTTACAAGTCGTATGTCCTACTTTTCTTTGTCCTTATTTCTAAATTGGTTCTCTTCAATAAACCCTGTTTCTTTTTGTTTATCTTTTAATCTTGTTTCTCATCAGTCTGGGAGGAACAGTTAGTTAGGGGAGGGGGCAGCTCTTCCCATACTAAATTTGGCCCTTACAGATTGGTGGTTCCTATGGGGCTTAATGAACCTGGGGGATCTTTTAAAACCCCCCTTACAGATTGGCGAGGCAGGTAGGAGTTACAAGTGGCTTGCCATTTTCTTCTCCAGCTCACTTTACAGATGAGGAAACTGAGGCAAACAGGGTGAAGTGACTTTCTCAGGGTCACACAGCTAGGAAGAGCATTTATAGAATGGTGGCCTCCAGGGGTGTTTTACACTGGAAAGTCCCAGGAGTGGTAAGTGTAATCATAGTTATTGTTCAGTAGTATCCAACTCCAAGCCTGGCCCTCTATCCATTGAACTTCCTGGCTGCCTGGAATTCCAGGTGTCTGGAATAACCAGTTTCAGTGCTATAGAAATGGGTGGTGTGATGGGTAAATTCTGGACCTGCAATCAGGATAGACCTGAGTTCAAATCTAGCCTCATCCACTTACTAGCTACATGATCCTTGGCAAGTCTCTTTTCTTCAGTTTTCTCACCTGTAAAATAAGGATAATAATAACACCTACCTGCCAAGGTTGTTGTGAGGATCAAATAAAAGAACCTATTATAGTCTTTTGCTAATATTCTGACTCTTGTTGTTGTGTTGTTTCAGTTGTCTCTGATTCTTCATGCCCCCATTTTGGGTTTTCTTGGCAGAGATACTGGAGTTGTTTGCCATTTTCTTCTCCAGATCATTTTACAGATGGGGAAACTAAGGCAAAGAGGGTAAAGTGACTTGCCCAGGGTCACAGAGCTAGTAAGTGTCTGAGGCTGGATTTGAACTCAGCAAGATGAGTCTTCCTGACTCTAGGCCTGGCACTCTATCCACTGCAGTGCCACTTAGTAGTGGCTAGGCAGCACAGTGGATAGAGCACTAACCCTAGAGTCAAGAGGACCTGAGTTCAAATCTCACTTCGGACACTTAATAGCTATGTGACCCTGGGCAAGTCACAACTCCAATTGCCCTAAACATCAGAGGCCATCTCCAGTTTGTCCAGATAGTTAGATAGATAGATAGTTAGATAGATAGATAGATAGATAGATAGATAGATAGATAGATAGGTATATAGATTATAGATATATCTATAGATAGCTATAGATATTACCACTGGACCCAGCACAGCCCTCCCTCACTTAAACCCAATTCAGTGCAAGTCATAGCATCACCCTGATGTCATGGTCTTCTTCAAGAGTGAAGGATAAACAACAACAACACCTAATGGCACTTTACCTGAGCCTTAAAGGCATCTAGGGATTCGAAGAGCCAGAGATGAGGAGGGAATGCATTCCAGGCATGAGGAGAAGTCATGGCTGCATCTCCATCCTTCACATAGCTGTAGAAGTGAGATTCCTAAAGCACAGGACAGCCTTATATCATATTCCTATGTTCCAGAATCTCCAGTGGACAGCTCCCTCTTGCCTCTGGGGTAAAATAGTGTAGGCTCAGCCTTTCTTTCTAGGCCCATGACTTCCCTTCATCCACTTGACATCTAGCTAAACTGGACTCTTTGCTAGTTCCTGTACAGGAAGAGAGCTTGCCATTTAAACCAGTCCTCATTCTCAACCAAGACCTGGTCAATAAATGGTTGACTCAAATGAGCCATCATGATAGAGACCCAGGAAAATCACCATTATCTGGTTGCAGGGACAGGCAATCCCATGGTTATCCAATCTTGGGAAGTTTACAGCCAAATAGACTTGTTAGTATTCCGGCTATTGAAAGTGAAGTCATACAAAAAAGGAAAATAATAATTGTTGGAGAAGCTGTGGGAAAATCGGAACACTAATGCATTGTTGGTGGAGCTGTGAACTGATCTAACCATTCTGGAGAGCAATTTGGAATTATGCCCAAAGGGCAATAAAGCTATGCATACCCTTTGACCCAGCAATACCACTTTTAGGTCTTTTTCCCAAAGAAATCATGGAAAGGGAAAAGGACCCACATGTACAAAAATATTTATAGCTGCTCTTTATGTAGTGGCAAGGAATTGGAAGTTGAGGGGATGCCCATCAATTGGGGAATGGCTGGACAAGTTGTGGTATATTAATACAATGGAATACTATTGTGCTGTAAGAAACGATGAGCAGGAGGAGTTTAGAGAAACCTGGAGGGTCTTTCGTGGGCTGATGATGAGTGAGATGAGCAGAACCAGAAGAACATTGTACACAGTATCATCAACATTGAGTGTTGATCTACTGTGATGGACTATATTCTACTCACCCATACAATGGTACAGAAGAGTTCCAGGGAACTCATGATAGAAGAGGATCTCCAAATCCAAGATTAAAAAAAAGAACTGTGGAGTATAGATGCTGAATGAACCATACTATTTCTTTTGTTTTGGGTGCTGTTGTTTTTTCTATTTTGAGGTTTTTCATCATTGCTCTGATTTTTCTCTTATAACATGACTAATGCAGAAATAGGATTAATGTTATTATGTGTGTGTATATATATATATATATATATATATATATAACCTATATCAGATTACCTGCTGTCTAGGGGAGGGGGGAGGGGGAGGGAGGGGAGGGAGGGAGAAAAATCTGAAATTGGAAAGCTTGTATCAACAAAAGTTGAGAACTATCTTTACATGTAATGGGGAAAAAATAAAATACTTTATTAATTAAAAAAAGAAAGTGAAGTCATAGACTGATTTTCACCTTTGTGTTCAATAATCCTTGCAGAACTTGTTGACTTTGCATTGCAGTCTTCTACACTCCCAATCCCTCCTCTTCCAACAAAAGATTGAAGATTTAGGGCTGGAAAGGACCAAAGAGCTCATCAAATCAAACTCTACAACTACTTCAAGATCTGTCTTGATTTGCCCATTTCTGAGATTTGCCCTCAGAAGCACAGGAAGGAAGGGAATGAAGGACGAACAACAACAACAAGAAGGGTTCTACGTGAAATCTCTACACAGAGAGAAGGACATGCAGAGCAGGTAGTGAAGTAAACCTTGTCACACTTACTTCTTAAACTTTGTTCAGTGGTCTAAATTTAGGCCTATCCTAGCACATGGAAGCTGCATTTGTGGGAAGCAGCGAACTAGGTTCTTAGGAAAATGTTTTGTACTGTCTTTACCCTGTTATCTGAATGTAGCAGACACTGTCCTCTGGGGAGCCAACCTGACAATTGAAGCAGAAGTTCCCGAATGCTGCTATTTCTCTTCTTCTTCCTCCTCCTCCTGCTCCTCCTCCTCCTTTTCTTCTCTTTCTCTTCTTTTTCCTCTTCTTCTTATTACTTTTTTTCTTAAAGAACTGAAACAATTTGCTTTTGTCCTGCATGGCTTTCCTTTTTTTATTTCTTGAAATATAGCTCTGAAAAGACAAGCTTTAAAAAAACCACACACACATACAACCAAAGTGTTTTAAATGGAGCTTCTTGACTCCATCTTAAAATCCAACCCCCCTTGGCTTTCTTTGAATGGCCAATAATAGCCCCAACCCAAGCCTCAGTGGCTCATTTGTTTAGGTTTTTATGGCTTAGGAGTATAAATAGAAATTCTTTTCTGTTCTGGCCAGAAACTCTGAGGCTCTTCCCCTCCCAGACTGATATCTCTGTGATGGTAAATTGAGCTGTCTTTTGTCTCAACTCTTACCCAGCTCTTATTCATTGAGTCTCAGACCAAATGAGAACTGGCAAACACCTTAGTTTGGAAAGGCCAAGATCCTGGACAATTGCCTGTCTTCTTGACCTTTGTCTGGCCACTGGACTCCCAGGACTCTGGAGGAATTCTCTCTGCCTCACTTAAATCTAATTCATGCACAAGTCAAGACATCACCCTCATGATGTCATAGGTCCTCTTTGAAAAAGAAGAATGAATGACTGCCCTCAGAAAACCCTACCCATTTATCTCCCACTAACTTGAGGGAAGGAAGAAGGGGGAAAAAGCATGGATTTCTCAAAACATTTCCATTTTCTCAGGAGGGTGAGGGAGGGTTGGGGCTTTACCTCTCAAAATGGCATTGCCCTTTTTCTAGTCATCCAAGCTCCCAAACTCATTTTTGGCTCTTCAATCTCAACATTCCCATAACCAGTCTATGGAGCCCTACAATCTTCCCTTCCCACAGCACCCATATTCATACTCCCACCACCAAAGGTTAGGTCACAATTAGATGATTCGATTTACATAGAGACAACTGCCCAAGTACCTTTGCCTCCTATCTCTCCTCTCAATCCATTAGTAACACAAATATCCTACTTATCTTACTAAATCATCATATTTCTTGTGTTCCAACTACTCATCATGCTCCAAAAATAAATGATGTTACATTCATAGTCACCCCCTCACTCAATAAAATTCATTGGCTCCCTATTACTGCCAGGATCAAATATAAAATCCTTTGTCATTCCAAGTCTTTCATAATTCCACCCTCCACTAGTGTTTCTAGTCTCTTATATTTTAAACACCTTCCCACCCCCCACCCCCACATATTCTTCATTCCAGTAACACTGGCCTCTTTGCTCTTCCTCATACAAGATGCTCCCTCTCCCCCCTGGGCATTTTCTCTGGCTATTCCCTATACCTGGGATGCTCTCCCTCTTAATCTCTGCCTCTTGGTTTCCCTGGGTTCCTTCAAATCCCAGCTAAACTCTCATCTTCTGGTCCCCCCAAATTCTAGTGCCTTCCTCTGTTAAGTATTTCCAATTTATCCTGTCTATATTGTGTTTGGACACAGTTGCTTACCGTGTTGTTTCCCCCATTGGACTGCACAAGAGTAGTGTTATTGATGTGGGATGGAATTTAGAGTCAAATTGATCGTGAGTCATCCCAAGAGAATTACAAGACTCAATGACTCAGTTTCCCAAGTTTTATTGCAATACAGTGGGTGACCACAGGGAGAGAACCAGAATAGTGGAAAGGTATCTCTCAAATAGTGAAAGAAAAGACAGTTATATTTATAGTTTGGACAAATTGATTATCAGTCTCATAATAATCTCCACCTTGGGGAGGTACAGGGGAGGGCTTATCCTAATTTGGAGTTCCTGGGGTCCTTAGTCAACCCCCAAGGTGGGTACCTTTTTCTATGGAGGTATGTTTTTGGGGTTAACACATCGTAAGGTGAATCTGGGGACAAATTTGGCCTTTTTTGCGCATGTCTCTTTCTGGTTCCCATAGCTAGTTTCAAAACATCTTCATTCTTCATTAGAATTTCTATAGCCTGTCATTTTATTTAAGGTCTTCACAGCCTAGCTCCCTCTGTTCCCATTATGGGTACTGATTTCTGTGGGTAAGAGAACACATCCTGACTTGTAAGTTATCCATTAACTGGGGTCTAACTCCCTTTTGGAGCTAATATCTGAATTAAAGCTAGGGTCTTAGGTTTTTCTATTAACCCCTTTTTTGCCTCCTACATCATTGTGGGCCCCTGGGTACCTCAGAAGTTTTCTGGGGTAAATCAAAGAACCTTCTATTTGAGAAACTAAACCAAAGGACAGACACACCTAAAGAAATAAATGCCACTTGATCAGGACTGAGTTAGCTCCAGGACCATCCCCCTTCATTCCAGTCTCCCCCACCCCTCAGGGAGATAAGATTAGTTGTGGCTACTGCCTTTGTGGCATGAGAATGACAGAGATGGCTTGAGAGATCCAGAGCCGCCCCTCACCCAACTTCCCCCAGCCACCACCAGTGGGGGATGGTCCTCCCCCAATAAGGGAACTTTCCAGTCAGATAATCACCTCATGGGACCACCATTGGTCCTCTATAAAAGTATCTGCCTGTCTCCTGCTCAAGGAGAAAGGTCTCTCAGAGAACCACGAATCTGTGCCATGCCTTCTCCCCATGAGAATGATGTGGGATGGAATTGATCATGAGTTGTCCCAAAAGAATTACAAGACTCAGTGATTCAGTTTCCCAAGTTTTATTGCAATATTGTGAGTGAACACAGGGAGGGCACTGTGGAGGTATCTCTAGAATAGGGAAAGGAAAGACAGTTATATTTATAGTATGGATAAATTGATTATCAGTCTCATTATAATAATCATCTTTGGGAGGTACAGGGGAGGGTTTATCCTAATCTGGAGTTCCTGGGGGCTTGAGCCAACCCCTGAGAGTCGTACCTTTTTCTGTGGAGGTGTGTTTTGGGGGTTTACATGTCATACAGTGAATCTGGGGACAAATTTTGCCTTTTCTTCACATGTCACCTTTTCGTTCCTATGCCTGGTTTCAAAATATTTTCATTTATCAGTTAGAATTTCTATACCCTGTCTGTCTATCATTGTTATAGTTAACGTCTCTCTGACCTTCCCCTTTATGTTCTTGTTATGAGTGCTGATTAATGTGGGTAACAAGAGCCTAGCCCCTGACTTGTATTAATGAAGACTCAAGTCTTAAGTTATCCCTTAACTGGGGTCTGAATCCTTCATAGAGCTCAGATCTAAATTAGAGCTTGGGTCTTAGGCTTTTCTGTTAACCCTTTTTTTGCCTCCTACATCAAGAAGAAGTCCAAGGACTTCTCTCTTGGTTTCCTTTCCCTAGCACCTAAACTATTATTTTATTCTAATTGGGTTTGTGTGCAAGAGGGTGTAATTCTTTTGTTGTTGTCATCCAAAAGTCTTTAATATAACAAGGAGGAGGGGAATTAGTTTTCGTAGCCTTGGCTGGTGAGGTGGCCCCTGGCATGCTTGAACTTTCGGCCCTTGGATAGGACATATGGTTTGGTGTGGCTGTGGGGAGTGCCGGGTGCTTTCCCAAAATGCCTGTACATGTTGCGGCCCTTCTGGGGACCAGACAGCAGGACAGCGCCCCTGCCCTTGGGTGAGCTCATAGCCAGCTGGTCAAAGGTGAGGATCTGGGGCGGCTAGGTGGCGCAGTGGATAAAGCACCGGCCCCCTGGATTCAGGAGGACCTGAGTTCAAATCCAGCCTCAGACACTTGACACTTACTAGCTGTGTGACCCTGGGCAAGTCACTTAACCCCCATTGCCCCGCCAAAAAAAAAAAAAAAAAGGTGAGGATCTTCTCACCAGCCTTGAGGATGCGATTCCAGGCATTGCTAGTAACACAGAGCACATACCGATCCTCACATCATGGGTCACAGTCCCAACAACCACAGCTGTCTTGCTTTCCCTGCCCAGCAGCTTCATCTTCCTGATGATTCAGGACAGAGATGGGGGTGGGGCAGTTGGTTGGCTCATGAACAGCCTTTTCAGCACAACCTTGTTGAAAGTCAAGTTGGTTCTATGGGCCAGGAACTGGTAGAGCTTCACCAACGGCCACAGGTAGATGTCCTGGCTTTTGGGCTGCTTGCGCCGGACTTTCCGTTCCTTGTTATGGAAGATGTCAACTCCCTGCCCTGCAAAGAAACAGAGGAACTTCTAAGCTCAGTGTTTTGGGGGAGGGGGTGCCGGCATGGCCCAGAGCAGGAACCACAGGATTCCCAGGTGCATGCTGGCGCCCTCCCAAAGACCAGCCCAACCTGGAAAGGAGGGTGTAATTCTTTTTTAAATTTTTATTTTTTGTGGAGCAATGAGGGTTAAGTGACTTGCCCAGGGTCACACAGCTAGTAAGTATCAAATATCTGACGTCAGATTTGAACTCAGGTGCTCCTGAATCCAGGCCCAGTGCTTTATCCACTGCACCACCTAGCTGCCCCCAGGTGTAATTCTTTAAAAAGGAATTCCTAAGAACCCCTATCCCAAACCCCTACCAATTTCCCCCATAACAGTAGGAACTGGGTTTTTTTTTTTCTTTGTATCATCAGAGCTTAGCGCTATCTGGCACGTAGTATGTGCTTCGCTACAGAGATGTATGTAAGCGAGACTTGAGGGCTCTGGGAATAGACACCAGCAGCTGGGAGGAGATGGCCGAGGACCGTGCCTGATGGAGCTCAGTACTCAGGAGCAGCTTGCATGCAGCTGAGATGGGCCTCCTAGCTCTGGAGGAAGAAAAATGAATGAGACGCAGGAACCGATGGGCAACAGAGAGTGCAGTTTTCTGATGTCCTCGTTGTGGCAGGAGCTCTGGCTTCCGTATCGGACTGTACAGCCACACTGTGGCCTGTGGCTCTTCAAGGCGCTGATCCATGGTCGTCCGCGACTGGCAGAAGCCTACTACTCCCTCAAACACCCTCAGCTCTGAACTCTTCAAAACCCCAAAGCTTAACCAGTTCAAATTGTTATGGGGGAAACTGGTAGGGGTTTGGGGGGAAGGGCTCTTAGGAATTCCTCTTTAAAGAATTTCACCCTCTTGCACACAAATCCAATAAGAACAGGGGCAGCTAGATGGCGCAGTGGATAAAGCACTGGCCCTGGATTCAGGAGTACCTGAGTTCAAATCTGGCCTCAGACACTTGACACTTACTAGCTGTGTGACTCTGGGCAAGTCACTTAACCCTCATTGTCCTGCAAAAACAAAAAACAAAAAACCAATCCAATAAGAACAAAATAATATTTTATTTAGGTGCTAGGGAAAGGAAATCAAGAGAGAAATCCTTGGACTTCTCAAGGGGAGAAGGCATGGTACAGAGGCGTGGCTCTCTGAGATACCTTTCTCCCATGAGGTGATCATCAGACTGTAGAAAGTTCCCTTACTGGGGAGAGGGTTGGAAGCAGTCTGGTGAGGGGTAGTTGTTCTGTCCCCTCCCAACACTTTGGCAGCAGTCACACCAAATAGGGTTATCTCAAGGGGTGGGGGAGACTGGAATAAAGGGTGGTGTTCCTGGAGTTATCTCAGTCCAGATCTGGTGCCATTTATCTCTTTAGGTGTGTCTGTCCTTTGGTTTAGTTTCTCAAGGAGAAGGTTCTTATTTCCCCCAGAAAACTTCTGACGTACCCCCAGGCCCATAACAAAATCCTGGCTCTTTGTGAGGTGAACAATGCAGCAAAATATGATTTCTTGGAGGCAGCTAGGTGGTGCAGTGGATAGAGCACCAGCCCTGGATTCAGGAAGACCTGAGTTCAAATCTGACCTTGGACACGACACTAGCTGTGTGACCCTGGGCAAGTCACTTAACCCTCATTGCTCCACCAAAAAAAAAAAAAAGTTTTCTTTGCAGACCCAAAAGAACAAAAAGCAGCATCTACAACTTTGTCAGTGAGGATAGATAGCATCAGGACCAAGGCAATGGACAGTGTCGGTACTAACTGATTACAATTCAAATGTACACCCTTCCTTTCCACAAACTATACTGAGTACAAAAGTGAATGTTGCACGTAGGAACCTTCCCATATGCTCTTTGGCTTTTTCGAGGGAATGAATTTTGTGGCTTTTTATGAGTGTGGTTCTGCCTGCTGCTTCAAAACGTAATTTATTGATAAAAAATCATTATGCACTCATTTACTTTTATAATATTTCTCACTGGAGTATACCTGTAAGTCAGCTGGGTGATACACTGAATAATAGAGTGCTGGTCCTGAGCACCTGAGTTAAAATCTGGCCTTAGAGACTTCCTAGGTATGTGACCCTAAGCAAGTCACTTAACCACTATCTGCCTTAGGTTCCTCAACTGTAAATAAAGATAGTAACAGAGCTTTCCTCCTGGAGTTGTTATGAAGATCAAATGAGATAATATTTCTTATTTTGTTGTTGTTCAGTCGTTTTCAGTTGTGTCTGACTCTCTGTGACCCCATTTGAGGTTTTCTTGGCAAAGGTATTGGAGAAGTTTGCCATTGGTGAAGTGACTTGCCCAGGGTCACATAGCTAGTAAGTGTCTGAGGCCAGATTTGAACTCAGGAAGGTGAATCTTCCTGACTTCAGGCCCAGTGCTCTATCCACTGTGCCATTTGAATACCAGGTATTATGGTTGTTACATATGGCACTTATATTTCAGTAGATATAAACTACTCTAGTGGCTCCTCAAGGAGTTTGCATTCTTTTGTAAATATAAACATCCACTACAAAGATTAATTATCTCAGAAAAGCTTTCTTCTAAAAATTCACTGGCTTCAATATTCAATTTTCAAATTTCATTAACTTACAAAGAGACTGTAAGCCCCTTGAGGGCAGGAAAATTTGATTTTTGTCTTTGTAATCCCAGTGCTTAGCACAGTGTCTTGCATGCAGTAGGTGCTTAATAAATGCTTGTTGATGGACTGATTGATTGAGCCAGTGATGTCTCTCAATCCTGTTGTCGTCTAAGGAAAATTCATGGTTTTATTGCTCATTTCTGTCTTGCAGAATGAGTTCCAGACTATTCATCTTTTTGCTACTGATATGACAGGTAGTGAAGAATATACTACCTCTTCTAGGGCTAATGAGATGATAATATATTAAGTAATATTGCTTAAAATGCTGATCTTATCATTTCATCATCTTATAATGAAGATTGTTTATGGGTTATGTAGCCTCACTTCAGTACCTGATGCATGCTAGGTGCTTCATGAATATTTATCTTATTGCAACAATGGTCTGGAAACTGGTGGCATAGGAGAGAGAGAAGGAAAACTACGAGAAATGATCCCCGGGTCCCTTGGAACCATAGATCTATGGGAAAGAAGAAGGGAGGGAAAAGGGTCCTGGGCAACATATCAAAAATGGTAGGAGAGAGTCAGCAAAGGAGACCAGACATGTAGGAGGAAAGCCAAGGAGAGCAGCCTCATGGAAGTTCAGAGACGAAAGAACATCAAGGAAGAGGGAGTACTCAGTGGTCTAAAAGCCATAGGAAAGTAAAGCAGGATGAGGACTGAGAAAAGACCATCAGAGTTAGGGTTGGTCACCGTAGAGAGGGTAGTGCTGGACCTGAAATAAGGAAAATTCATCTTCCTGAGTTCAAATCTGGCCTCAGACACTTCCTAGCTGTGTGACCCTAGGCAAGTCACTATTTGCCTCATTTTCCTCATCTATAAAGTGATCTAGAGAAGGAAACAGAAAACCACTCCAGTATCTTTGCCAGCAAAACCTTAAGGGGTCATGAAGCATCTGGGGGGTTGCCAGATGGCATAGTAGATAGAATAGAGTCACCTGAGCTCAAATCTTACCTCAAACACTTACCAAGTGTGTGACCCTGGGCAAGTTACTTCACCTCATGTGCCTCAGTTTCTTCACTTGTAAAATGAGCTGAAGAAGGAAATGGCAAATTGGACTCCGGTATCTGTCAGAAAAAAAACCCCAAGGAGTCATAAAGAGTTGGGGGTGGTGCTAGGTGGCACCATAGTGCATAGAGCCCTGGGCTTGGAATCAGAAGACTCATCTTTCTAAATTCAAACCTAACTTCAGACACTCACACCTTGTGTGTCTCAGTTTCCCCATCTTCAAAATGAGCTGGAGAAGGAAATGTCAAACCACTCCAGTATCTCTGCCAAGAAAACTCCAAATGGGGTCATGGAGAGTCAGACATGACTAAAATGACTGAACAACCACCAAGAAAAATGAGGACGACCATAGCTCCTGCCTCCTGGAGTTGTTTTGAGGGTCAAATGAGATAATATTTGTCAAGAACTCTGCAAACTTTAAAGCACCATATAAACACCAGTGAATAGTATTGTTGTTTTTAGGCACTTAATTAATGCCCAATGGTTTATCAATCAGCCTGGCTGAGTCATTGGAAGCTTCGCCACCAGGTCATGGCTTGTTCAGCTGGAGCCCGAGTCACAGAAGGGCTGTTGAGGCACGGGTGCTTCATTTACCTCTCCAAGGCCGGTTAAGCGGACAGGAGTGAACTGAGCATCTGTTCTTCTGACTTCCAGCCTGGCTGTCTTTGCAGCCAGTGGTCTCCAGTGGATTTGACTCTGCATGGGGGCCTGGGCCTGCAGAGAGGGCTTGGCTGGCACATTCAGCTCCCTCTGTTTCTGACCTTTGCCTTGTTCCCCACAAAGCCGGGGGAGGCCATTCAGTGACAGTTCTATAACGGCAGCATTTCCCCCCCTTGCTTTCTATTGAAGATGCAGTCGGAAAGCACTGGCGTCTGCAAACCCACCCTTTATCTCCCAAAGACCTGAAAGCGCTTGAATGAGGCACTGAGTGCTCATGCCCTTTTCGCCCCATTGTGCTCTTTGAAAGAGATCAGATGAGCTGGCGGGGGCGGTCAGACAGTAAAGACAGGAGGTGGTGGGAAGAGAACACCCTGGGGAGGGACTTGGTAACTGAGCGCTCCCTCCAGTGTCCCAGCTACCACGAATAGAACAGAGACTTTAGGGGCCCGTAGGAGAGTACGAGGATAATTATCTGCGTTGGAAGGGCCCCTGGAGTCCAAGTCTTTCATTTTTTTCAGATTAGAAAACTGAGACCTGGTGAGGAATATTCATTTGTCTAAGGGCACACATGTAGTAATTAGCAGAAAGGGGAAGTGACTGTAAATGAGCTGGAGAAGGAAATGGCAAACCACTCCAGTATCTTTGCCAAGAAAACCCCCAATGAGGTCACAAAGAATTGTTGGACATGACTAAAACAACTCAATGATGACAGAAAAGAAGTTACTTGCCCAAGGTCACACAGCTGATTAAAGACAAAGGGTAAGATTTGAACCCAGACCCTCTGTTTCCAGAAGATCTGATATTTTTTTCACTACGCCATACTGCAGTTGACCAGGCTTTCAGCTAGCTACAATATAGCAGGCCCGCTGCAAAATTATGTAAAAGGTAAGGTTTGCTTTTTTTTTTTTTTTTTTTGGTGAGGCAATTGGGGTTAAGTGACTTGCCCAAGGTCACACAGCTAGTAACTGTTAAGTGTCTGAGGCTGGATCCGAACTCAGGTACTCCTGAATCCAGGGTTGGTGCTCTATCCACTGCGCCATCTAGCTGCCCCATAATTTTGTTTTTGTTTTTTTGTTTTTGTTTTTTGTGGGGCAATGGGGGTTAAGTGACTTGCCCAGGGTCACACAGCTAGTAAGTGTCAAGTGTCTGAGGCTGGATTTGAACTCAGGTACTCCTGAATCCAGGGCCGGTGCTTTATCCACTGTGCCACCTAGCTGCCCCTAGGGTTTGCTTTTGATGTTGGATTTTACCTCTTCTCATCAAGGTGCCCAGGTGTTTCCCCTCATTAATGCCACATGGGCCACCCAGAACCCCCACCCTAGAAAGATATCCTCCATTCCTACCCCCACATATATACAGTTATCCCTTCCACATCACAACTTTCTCCAAGGTGGTTTCAATATATCACAGGTCAGCATTTCTTATGGGAAATTAGATTTAAGTGAGAGAGTTTTGTGAAAGTCGCAGATAACGCTCATAGGCTAACAGACAACATAGAAAAAGTTTAGAAATTCAGAAATACATAAAATATATGTATATAATACTATATATATTTTATCTTTTAATATTCTAATAATTTAGACTTTTTCTCTGGTACAAAGAGAGGGTCAAAAAATCTTACGTGGATTTTCTAGATTGCAGAGCCGCCCTGCCCCTAACCCCTACAACGTGGAAGGGATAACTACACACAAGTAGTAGGAGGGGGTAGGGGTGGGGTTATACCCACACTACTTAAAACACAGATCCATGAAGTACTGAAGCAAGGAATATAATGCCAATATATTGGTATTGTCAATAATAGTTACCCCCCAAACCCCTTTATTATTGATAATGATGGAATATCCAAGGCTTAGAAGAAACCTTGAAATGGTTTTGCCCCTGGGTGATTCTGGGCTAGTCACTTCCCATCCCTGAAGAAGTTAGACTCAAGATGGTCTCTAAAATTCCTTCTAGCACTAAATCCCCTAACCCTGTAGAAATGAGGAAAGAGGAAGCTGGGCATCCTGCCTTCTAACAGGAAGAGAAGCAAACCAGCTTCGAGAGCTTCAGGATTTGAATTCAGGTCCTGGGACTCCAAGTTCAATACTCTTTCCACTCCTACTTTTTTCAGTTTTGGAGGTGGGTAAAGGGGGTCTCTTTGATGCCCTCTGTTTTTTTGTTGTTGCTGTTCAGTCACATCTGACTCTGTGACCCCATTTGGGGTTTTCTTGGCAGAGATACTAGAGTGGTTTGCCATTTTCTTCTCCAGCTCATTTTGCAGATGGGGAAACTGAGGCAAACAGGGTGAAGTGATTGCCATGGGTCACACAGCTAGTAAGTGTCTGAGGCTGGATTTGAATTCAGATCTTCCTTACTCCAGGCCAGTGGTCTATGTACTGTGCCATTTAACTGATGCCCTGGCAGGGGGCAGGGGTAGAGGGGATGTTCCTTTATTATCAGTGTCATTGTAAGGTAACGAGGCACACTGCATGAGAAAGTATGACAAGGGTATGCAGCTTCCATATTTAAATAAGCACACATAGGGGCAGCTAGGTGGCACAGTGGATAAAGTACCAGCCCTGGATTCGGGAGAACCTGAGTTCAAATCCAGCCTCGGACACTTGACACTTACTAGCTGTGTGACCCTGGGCAAGTCACTTAATCCCCACTACCCTGCAAAAAAAAAAAAAAAGTATATTTGGAGGGGCAGCTAGATGGCGCAGTGGATAGAGCACTGGCCCTGGATTCAGGAGGACCTCAGTTCAAACTCAGCCTCAGACACTTGACACTTACTAGCTGTGTGACCCTGGGCAAGTCACTTAACCCTCATTGCTCCCCCTCACACACACAGACACACACAAATATCCTATAAAGAAGCACACATTAAGAATGCATTTATGGTTGACAATTTAATTAATTAATTAAAAGAATGCATTTAAAAATACCTTATATGTAAATAAATAAATTAATTAATTAATTTATTTTTTTTTAAAAAAAGAATGCATTTATTTCCAAACAAACAATTAAGGAAACGATGAACATCAAGGTCACAAACTAGGGCAAGGGCTTACCATATCGTGGACTGAAATATTACTTTGTAACTTTACCCCAAAGATGAGATGGAGGTCTGGGCCTTGTCCCGGGAGGGTGAGATACAGCCTGGAGAAAGGAAGGATGGATCAATCATCTCCATGGAAGTTCAGCCGAGGAAGTGAAAATATTTTATGGCTCATACGGAAGAAGCATCATATAATGGATCCTGAGCTCTCCCTTCTCAGATTTCTCAAAGCACTTTGGATGCTTCCTCTGCATTTATCACATTCCCACTTGGATGACCGCTGTGGATGAAGAAGTCACCTTCTCCCTGTCAGATAGCAAATTCAGTGAGGGCAAAGACTGTCTTTTTCCACCTTGGTATCTCCAAGGAGTAGGGTAGTGAGTGGGTCTACATGTGATCCTTACTTTATTCTTTCTAGAGTCATAATTGTACCTATGGAAAGCCTACCTCCATGAACATAAACTATGGTCTCCTTATTCCTCAGGGTATCAGTGTGAAAGATCTGGGATCATTCCGGGCTGTATCTAGATTTAGAAAACCACAAATTAACATCATCTATGCTCGATTGCATTTTTATTTATTTTGTTAGATATTTCCCAATTATAGTTTAATCTGGTGTAGGATGGCTGCTGTACTTGACGCCTCTGCCTTAGAGGACAGTGTTAGTGAGATACTGTGGCCCCAAAAGACATTATTTGGGGCAGCTAGGTGGTACAGCAGATAAAGCATCAGCCCTGGATTCAGGAGGACCTGAGTTCAAATCCAACCTCACACACTTGACACTTACTAGCTGTGTGACCTGGGCAAGTCATTACCCTCATTGCCCCACCAAAAAAAGAAAAAAAAAACCACCCATATTATTCTGCAGCTTTCTATCTCTGCAACATCTTGAGGTTTTCCCCCTCTCCATTCCCATAACTACCACCCTCATTAGGGTCCTTATCACCTCTTCCTTGGGTTATTGTAAAGGACCCATATTGGTCTCTCTACCTCAAGTCCCTCTCCACTGGAATCTATCTTCTGCACAACTGTCAAAAATTTTTTTAATTAAATATTTTAAAAGTTGTACATAATAAATTTGCAGTTTCATGTGCAATTTTCTTTTTTTAAGTATACTACATTATGGAAATGCTTATTTTATTCCACAAATTAAAAATTAAATAAATAAAAATTAAAAACAAAGAACAATAAAATGATTTTTCTGACACTCAAATATGATTATGTCACTCCTCTACTCAATAAACTCTAGTGTCTCCCTGTTTCCTTCCAAATAAAATATAAACTCCTCTGTTTGATAATTCAAGCCCTTTACACCCTGGCTCCAACTTCTCTTTCCAGATTTATGACACGTTGATCCCTCTCACATACTCCCCACTGCAGTCAAACTGGTCTTCTTCCTGTTTCTAATACATAGTGCTCCATCTTTGTTTTCTCTGATACCCCCATGCCTGAAACAAGGCCCCTCCTTACCTTTGCCTCTTATGATGCCGAATTTCCTTCAGGGTTCAGATCGAGCTTTATCCCTTCCCCTACCTCCAGTTACTAGTGTTTCCTCTCCCTACCCTACCTCCCCCCCCCCCAAATTACCTTGTTTTTATTTTCAATCTTTTTTGTATATGCCCGTGTATATACATGTGGTCTCCCTATGCTATATTGTAAGCTCCCTGGGAATGAGGACTGTCTCACCTTGTATCCCAAGGGTAAGCACAGTACCTGGTACACAGTAGGCAATTAATAAATGCTTGTGGGTGGGTTGATTGCTAAATAAACTCTGGGTGAGAAGGGGTTGTTTCATTCTTTATACTCATACCCTCCCAGTCTGACATAGTGCCTCGCATGTGGTAAGCACTTAATAAATGCTTGTGGGTGGGTTGATTGCTAAATAAACTCTGGGTGAGAAGGGGTTGTTTCATTCTTTATACTCATACCCTCCCAGTCTGACATAGTGCCTCGCATGTGGTAAGCACTTAATAAATGCTTGTGCTTTGATTGGTTGTAAGTAAGCTTTTCGTGAATAGAGATTGTTTCGTTCTTTGTTCTCAGCCTAGCACGCAGTGGGCACTTAATAAATGCTTGTGGATTCATTGATACAAAGACAGGCCAGCGATGTTGTAGCAACCTCGGAATTGGCATCAGAAAACCTAGGTTCAGGTCCCCACTATGAGACGTCCTACCTGGATGAATGTGGATATTTCATCAGTCCATGCCTCGGTTTCCTCATGTGTAAAATGGAAATAATGATTATGATATTGCCAGTCTTACAGGGTTGTTGTAAGGAAAGCCTCTGAAAACTATAAAGCACTTAGAGAGAGATGACATGAGAACACTAGGATCCAATCCTGAAACTGCCTCAGAGTCAGGAAAGGCTAAAGGAGGTGTGGGGAGGGTCCTGAGGAAGTAGGTTTCCCAGCTAGGCCTGTCCTCCCTGTGCTTAGATTTGGGAGGGCACATGCTCTTGGTTGAGGCATAAGTGGTAAGTAGTAATAACAGTTGGCATTTACATCACACTTTAAAGTTTTGCAAAGTGTTTAACAAATGTTATTATCTCATTCTGTTGTTATTATCTCTACTTTATAGATGAGGAAACTGAGGTAGACAGACATCAAGTGACTTGCCCAGGGTCACACAGCTAGTTAAGTGTCTGAGGCTGGATTTGAACTCAGATCTTCCTGATTCCAGGTCCAGTGCTCTATCTACTGCGCCACCTAGCTGCTCAACAGTGAAGTGGAAAGAGCTCTACACTGGAACTGACAAGGCCCAGGATATACTCCTGGCTCAGCCATTAAACTGCTGTGAGATTTGGGGCAAATTACATCTCCCTTCTTAGCTTTTGTTTCTTCATCTGTAAAATTTAGGGTTTATTTAAGCCCTATGCTCTAGTTTTCTATGTTCTAAGGTCCCTCTCAGAACTAACATTCTAGATCCTAAGGACCCTTCAAGCTCTGATGTTTTAGGTCCTAAAGTCCCTTCTAGCCATAAGTAGCACCCTATGTTCTAAGGCCCCTTGGGATGCCAATGTTTTGTATCTTAAGGTCCCTTCCAGCTGTGATTTTCTACATCTAGGCTCCACTTCTATGCAGCACCTTATGTTCTAAGGGTCCCTCTAGCTCTGACAAGCCATGTTTGCATGATTTAGCACTGGCCAAACAGGTTTTGGAAGCAACTAGGTGACTCAGTGGATAGAACGCTTGGCCTGGAGTCAAGAACACCTGAGTTCAAATCTTAGTAGCTGTGTAACTCTGGGCAAGTCACTTAACCCTCTTTGCCTTAATCTGCTGAATAAGGAAATGGCAAATGATTCCAGTAGCTTTGCCAAGAAAATCCCCTGTGGGCAGCTAGGTGGTGCAGTGGATAAGGCACCTGCCCTGGATTCAGGAGGACCTGAGTTCAAATCTGGCCTCAGACACTTAACAATTACTAGCTCTGTGACCCTAGGCAAATCACTTAACCCTAATTTCCTCACACACACAAAAAAGTTTCTTTTAGGGGGGCAGCTAGGTGGCACAGTGGATAAAGCACTGGCCCTGGATTCAGGAGGGCCTGAGTTCAAATCCGGCCTCAGACACTTGACACTTACTAGCTGTGTGACCTTGGGCAAGTCACTTAATCCTCATTGCCCTGCAAAAAGAAAAAAAATCCCCTGAAAAGTATTGGCATGCCATGGGGTCACAGAGAACCAGATGTGACCAAACCACAATAGCAACAAACGGGTTTTTAGAAGACAGAGTATTTGAGCTGAACCCATGCTGTGCTCCTATTTTTGATCCTTATTCTTTGGTTTCTTGATAGAAACGACCAAGAGTCCTCGGGCATATTTCTGAAATCCTCACCTTGACTCCCCAAGGACGGAGCAAATCCAATTTGTCAAACTGTTCTGACAACTCCTGCCTCGTTAAATAGGCTGGCAACCTTTGTGCTGGTTTTGATCTGTGTTTTCAGAGCTCCAAAGTCGAAGAGGACTTTGAAGAACCATGGCCACAATTTGGTATTCTCCTCACCATTCCCTCTTGCCCACTGGGGAAGGGCATCTGAGAGGGCTGCTGGCTGCGCATATGACTCACTCCATCCTCCCTTTCTTTATCATTCTACCTGCTCATGAAGAGCCTCCCCCAGCTCTTCAGAACACGGAGGCCGGTTTTGCTCATTACAACTCAGTCATGTTCCTTCCAACTGAATAATGGGACCAACCTGGCACCTCATTTAACAGGCCCTCGTCCTAATGATGTTGTGCTCTCAGCTCCCCAATTCACAAAGATCCCATTGGAAGCCCTGAGTGTTATAAAAATACCAGTGAGAATAATGATAGCTAACATGTACCTAGCACTTGGGGCAGTTAAGTGGTACAATGGATAGAGTTCTGGGCCCGGAGTTGGGAAGATCTGAGCTCAAATCTAGCTTCAGACACTTATTAGCTGTGTGACCTTGGATAAGTCACTGAACCCTTGTTTGCCTCAGTTTCCTCCTCTGTAAAGTGGGGACACACTGGAGAAGGAAATGGCAAACCTCGCCAGTATCTTTGCCAAGAAAACCCCATGGACATCACAAAAGTCCATGGGATCACAAAGAGATGGGTATGACTGAGCTAAACAACAACAATAGAGCTCTTATGATAGGCCAGGCGCTGTGCTAGCTAAGTCCTCTACAAATATGATCTCATTTGATCTTCACAACAACCCTGGGAAGTGGGTGCTATTATTATCCCCATTTTGTAGATGAGACAACAAAGGGAAACCCGCCCAGGGCCACATAGCTAGTAAGTGTCTGAGGCCAAATTTGAACTCAGGTCTTCCTGAATCCACAGTGGATAGAGTCCTGGGCCTGGAGTCAGGAAGACTCATCTTCCTGAGTTCAAATACGGCCTTAGACACTTCCTACCTGTATTACCCTGGACAAGTCACTTCACCCTGTGTGCCTCAGTTTCCTCATCTGTCAAATGAGCCGGAGAAGGAAATGGAGACCTAGTCTAGTATCTTTGCCGAGGAAACCCCAAATGGGGTCACCAAGAGTCAGACACGACCGAAAATGACTGAACAACTTCTTCCCTCCAGGCCCCCTGGCTTTCTTCCCTGAGCTCCTTCTCCGGATTAAGGAGGCCACACAGTTTAGAGGGTGAAGATTCAGGTATGGAGTTCCAGGCTCTGGGTTCAAGTTCCAGATCTGTGATCAGATGAGGAAACAGTCTCAGAAAGGGTTAAAGGCCTCTGCCAAATTCCTAGAGCCAGACTCCAAGCTTGGGGTTTCTGACTTGTGCACACTGCTCGAAACAAACAAACAAAACCCTTCTATTCTCCTGCCACCTTTCAGCCACTACTTGATCCAAAGTAGATTTTAATCTGCCTTGGGGGGGTGGCTGTGCCCAGAGGGAGGCTCAGTTGCCAAATTAAAGTCTCTACTCCTGCCCTTTGCTTCCTTCATTACAAAGCTGGGGGGCATTCAGTTACAACCCTAGGGCGGTAGCGCTCCCCTCTTGCTTTCTATTGAGGGTGTACATGGGAATGTGCGGCTGTCTGCAACCCACTTTGATCAGCCTGTGCCCTGAAACCACTTCGAGGAGACATTTGATGTTCACAGCCCTTTTAACCCCAGTGGGAGTTTTGAAAGGAGTCAGTTGATGGAGGCCGTTACATTCTTCCACAAGGAAAAGAGGAGAAGAGGGGGCAACTCTAGGGAGGGCCTCGGTAATTGAGGACCCTGGGAATCTGGAGTCCCAGACAGGAGGCATGGAGCAAAGACTGGGGGAGAGCAACAGGGCAAGATGAAGATAATCATCACAGGATTATAACTTTCAGAGCTAGGAGAGCCCTCAGAGATCACCTGCTCCAACATCATTATTTCATACAAGAAAACCTGATTAAAAGGAAAAAAAAAAAAGGAAAGAAAGAGAAAAATAGCATGCTTCAGTCTGTTTTATCAATATCAGTTCTTTCTTTGGAGGTGGGTAGTATGCTTCATCCATCGTCCTTCGGGATTGTCGTGGATCATTGTATTGCTGAGAATAGTTGTCATTCACAGTTCTTCATCAAGCCATATTGCCATCTCTGTGCACAATTCTGCTCACTTCACTATACATCAGTTCATACAAGTCTTTCCAGGCCTTTCTGAAGTCATCCTGCTTGTTATTTCTTATAGCACAACACTATTCCATCACCATCATATACCACAGCTTGTTTAGCCCTTCCCCAATGAATAGGCATTCCTTTGATTTCCGATTCTTAGCCACCACAAAAAGAGCTGCTATAAATACTTTTGTACAAATAGGTCTTTTTCTCTTTTGGAGATCCAACATCATTTAAAACAAATGAGGAAGCTAAGACCTAGACAGGTTAAGCAACTTGCCAAAAGACAAATAGGTAAAAAAAAAAAAAATACCAGGGTTAGGATTTGAACTCAGATCCAAATTATATGTTATTTCTACTGTCTCACATGGGATATGAGGCTGCAAAGGATCTTAGAGCATGGGTAAGTCAATCCCCCCACTTTATAGAGGAGAAAACTGAGATTTTCTCATAGGTAATAGGTAACTGAGCCCATGAATCTATTCCCCAAAATCTAGTACCCTAACCACCACACCAACCACATTGCCTATGGCTACAACTGGGCAAACACCAGGCAAAATTGTAGAAGTGGTAGTCTTAGAAACCCCTTCCTTTTATCTCTCCACATTACCTCTTCACAGGTTCCTCCCCTCACTGCCCCCTGGACCCCACTGTAGCAGCCCCCATCTCTACCCTCGCATCCATGCTCATTCACACAGACTCTTTGCCCAAGTGCTCTTGTCCTTTGCGTCACTTCCTCAGGATCTTAGCCAGCTAGCATTTTAATAATCTTCCCCCTAAACTCCTTTTAAACTTAAATTGTAAGGGGCAGCTAGGTGGCACAGTGGATAGAGCACTGGCCCTGGATTCGGGAGAACCTGAGTTCAAATCCGGCCTCAGACACTTGACACTAGCTGTGTGACCCTGGGCAAGCCACTCAACCCCAATTGTCTCACAAAAAAAAATTGTACTTTTCTTTCTTTCTTTTCTTTCTTTTTTTTTGTTTTGTGGGGAAATGAGGGTTAAGTGACTTGCCCAGGGTCACACAGCTGGTAAGTGTCAAGTGTCTCAGGCTGTATTTGAACTCAGGCCCTCCTGAATCCAGGGCCAGCACTTTATCCACTATGCCACCTAGCTGCCCAATTGTACTTTTCAAAATTAACATGCCTTCATTTTCTCTTTCCTACCTTCCCCCCATCCCAAAGGAAAAAGAAAAAAGAAAAATAAAACCCTTGTAGCAAATATCGTGTCTGCTCTTTAAGAAAGAACATCTGTGCTAAGATGTTGGTGGACCCTCCTTCCCCTTCCCTGATGAGATGCATGTATTTTACCTGGGCCTTCCAGGTACACTAGTGGACTTTTTAGCTGTAAGGAATCTCTGATATCAACAAGGCCTGGGGACTTTGTGGCTTCCTAAGGGCCAAAACTCAAACCTCTGATTCCAAATACAAATCTCTGCTGTGTTCTCCCCCTAAAGGGACAGTTATAATGGAGGAGAATTGTAGATGGCATAGCAAGATATAGAAGAAATATTTGGGTGAAGGGGGATGCCTTTGTGGCCCCCTTCAAATCATCTTACACAGGTACCCATTTATTCCATCTACAGTAATCCCAATATGCCCCTGAGTAAGTCACAAGAAACTTCCCCTTTCTGAGCCTTGTTTCCATCCATGAAATGAGAGAGATGGGCTAGCTCTCTAATGCTCCTTCTGGTCTGAATGTTCTCTCTTTCAGTCTATGGTTAGCTCCAGAGGACCATCCATTCAAAGAGTTGTTTGGCCACAGGCCAAAGGACCTGCTTTTCCCAAATGGTGTGTATTGAAAGAACTACTTTTTACTATTGGTCTTTTCAGCCATACCCATATTCAAAGGCTTTTGGGGGATGGAACGGTGCATCATCTTAGGAAATTGGGACAATGCACACAGCGTTTCACCATCCTGAAGTGTAGTCAGAAAAAGGCTGAATGCCTTTTGATAAGGATTCCCCTCCCAGGGACAATACAGAGAGACAAAGGAAGAACAAGAAGAAATGGACATAGAGAGACCTGGGTTCTATTTACAAGGAAAGACAAGGCATTCTTTTGGCTACAAAGAAAGAAGGAGATTAGCTGTAGAGACACCAAGAAATTTGCAAGAGACATTTCCAAAGTAAAGGGCAGCAATAAGACCTATGATCTCTGATGGGTAAACATAAATGCACCAAGTGTGACCAATGAGATGAACTAAAGAACATTGCTGGAGGTGGGGAAAGGGGGGGGGGGGAGTTGATTTAACCTCAGAATTGCCACCATGGGCAGCTAGGTGGCGCAGTGGATAAAACACCGGCCCTGGATTCAGGAGGACCTGAGTTCAAATCTGGCTCAGACACTTGACACTTACTAGTTGTGTGACCCTGGGCAAGCCACTTAACCCTCATTGCCCAGCAAAAACAAACAAACAAACAAACAAAAAAAAAACAATTGTCACCGAAACTTGGTGGCATTGGACCTATGACCATAGGGTGGCTCTGGAGGGAAATACTTTAATCCAAAAGAACAGAATAGGTAAAAAAAAAATGGGAATGGTGAAGATAGGAAGCAGAAGAAGAAGTCTCATGTAAGGAAATCCAGGAAAGACAAAGGGAAGCTTTGGATTGAAAAGAGTAGGATCAGAAGCAACATTATCATTGGAGTAAACTGTAGATTGAGGAACTGAACAGAAAGAAGAGATTGATGGGTTTGGGAAATAGACCAGAATCACAGGAGTGTGAGATAGTCATGGTAGCAGGCTTCAATTATCCAGACCTCTCTCTGTCCAAAACAGAGCAGCTAATAAATTCCTTGACTTGCCTTAATGATAATTTCATCCTTCAAAAGAAAACAACAAAAGGAAGTTCCATTCTGGATCTGATCTCATCAAAAAGGAGGAACAGGTTGCTGAATTCATCGAGTATTTGTTAAATGTCTTCTCTATGTCCAGCATTGTGCTAAGTACCCAAGATACAAAGACAAAAGAGAAACATTCTCTGTCCTCAAGAAGCTTAAATTCCTTGGAGGAGATAACAAGAATATAGATAAATAAATGCAAAGTGTCTGTAAAATATATTTCTGGGTAGAGGTACTAGGAACTGAGAAGATAAGGACAAACCCATGTGGTAAGTGGCCCTTCAGCTGGGCCTTGAAGGAAGCTAGGAATTCCTTAAAGGCAGGTGGAGTTGAGGAGGTAATGTATTATTGGCCTGGGGCTCAGCCTGTGCAAAAGCATGGTGATGGGAGATGGAATTCATGTATGGAGAATAACAAATAGGCCTGTTTGGTTGGAATGTGGAGTGAATGAAAGGAAGCAATGTGTAACATGTCGGGAAAGATAGCTTGGAGTGAGATTTTGAAGGATTTTAAATGCCAAGCAGTGGACTTTTTTATCCTAGTATTTTATTGAAGAGGCCACTGGAGGGAGAACCATCGGAGGTTGGTGAGTCAAGGAGGGCTTTGGTCAGACACGTGCTTTAGAGATATCAGTTTGGCAGTGATGTGGATGAAGAATTGGAGAAGGGAGGAGACTGGAGGCAGGGAAACAGATGAAGAGCAAAAAATTCTGAGAGTCTGCTGGGACCTGAGACATAGGGAGTTTTAAGTATTAACAAGGCCAGAGTGGCGGCTGGGTCTTCTGCCATCAAGTCCACGGCCCTTTCTACTAGTTCAGACCTGTTTTCTAATTCCTACTGGCCTCCAAGCTGGGGGGAGAGTAAATTCAAGCCAGTTCCATCCAATTACATTTTGCAAATGTGGAAGTACTGAAAACACACAGACATTGTTTATGTAAGTGAGTAAGACTAATATTAGACCTCATGGAGCTAATTATCTTGGGGGGATGGGGGGGGTTCAGAGGAGAAGTGGTTTATGATTCATAAACAAATCACCATAATACAAAATGATGGGAGCTGATCCTTGCAGGAAGTTGGGTTATTGATAAGGAGCTACAGGCTCAGGTCTCAAACGATAGCCTCCGTATGACAGCAGGATTTTGAATCATCCTTGTCTCCAAGATCCTTATTCCCTATAAGGGACTGGGAACATTTTGGACCATTTTCTTATTGTTGCTGTACAACGCAAAACCTGGGGAAATGGATTGCTGTTGTTCTTCAGTTGTGTCCGACTCTTCATGACCCTATTTGGGGTTTTCTTGGCAAAGATACTGGCGTGTTTTGCCATTTTCTTATCCAGGTCATTTTACAGATGGGGAAACTGAGGCAAACAGGGTTAAGTGACTTGCCCAGGGTTACACTTAATAAGTGTCTGAGACCAGGTTTGAACTCACAAAGATGAGTCTTCTTGACTCCAGGGCCAGCACCACCTAACTGCCCCAGGAAAATGGAAATAATAGCTAATATTTATATAGCACATTAAGGTTTGCAAAAGCATTTACAAACATTATTGTTTTCTTTTCAGAACAACCCTGTGAGGTAGGTGCTATTATTATCCCCTTTTACAGATGAGCAAACTGAGGCAGACAGAAGCAAAGTGACTTTCCCAGAGTCACACAGCCAGTGAGTGTTTAGGACTGGATTTGAACTCAGGTCTTCCTGACTCTAGGTCCAGTGCTCTATCTACTACCCTACCAGCCTTATAGGTATATTCCCTGCATACCAAGACTAGTTCTCCACTTTTTCATTTTTTTTTAAGTGAGGCAATTGGGGTTAAGTGACTTGCCCAGGGTCACACAGCTAGTAAGTGTTAAGTGTCTGAGGCCGAATTTGAACTCAGGTCCTTCTGACTCCAGGGCCGGTGCTCTATCCACTGCGCCACCTAGCTGTCCCTCCCCATTTTTTCAAGTACACAATTCACAATATTAATAAACAAAGTGTAAAGAGAAAAAAGATAGAGACCCTCATTTGTCAGTCCCAAAGACGTGTAGGCACATTCAGAGTCACTTAAAGTCCAAAACATGAGATTTCTTCTGGCACAGTCACCATATGGACGCCCTGTGGTAAAACAAATTAGTTTGGAGGAGTGGTGCTTCTCTCTGTCTCTCTATTTCTCTCTGTCTCTATTTCTATGTCTTTGTGTCTGTCTGTCTTTTCCTTTCAGCCCCAAATCCCTTTTATCCCATCCATTTGCTTGAGGGATAGGCAGAGGACCCAGAAAGACCCTAGCACCTGTTCCATTTGTAAGCCCAGGCTTCTGACACTGTCATTCCTTGAATTTGCTGCTTTCATAACCCCTCTCTCCCTTTGACCTCTTTTGCTCTACAGACTTCTGATAGTGAGTGAAACAATAAACATTTATTCAGCACCTACTACTACATGCCAGGCACTGTGCTAAGTGCAAAGAGAGGCAAAAGTCAGTCCCTGCCCTCAAGGAGTTTACGATCTAACTTGAAAGCCAACATTCAAACAAACCAAGCAATGTACAAGATAAGGTGGAGATAATCAAAGAGAGAAGTCAAGAAGGATGAAGAAAGGCTTCTTGTAGAAGGTGGAATTTTGGCCAGGATTTAAAGGAAGACAGAAGGTAGAAACAAGGAGGAAGAACATTCCAGATGTGGGGGACCACCAGTGAAAATGCCCAGCGTTGGGAGATGAATGTCTTTTTTTAATACATTGATGTTCATTAGTCTTTCCAGGTTTTGGGGGGGATCATCCTTTTGTCATTTCCTGTAGCACAAGACCATTCCACTACAATCATATAGCACAGCTTTCTCCATCATTCGTCATTTGATGGACATTCCCTTTATTCTCAATTCTTAGCCTCCACCAAGAGTTGCTATAAATATTTTTTGTACAATTTTTCCCCCTTTTCTCTTTTTCATGATTACTATTGTTAACTGTTTCCCTTCCATCCTATTCCCTTCTCCATGATATTTATTCTATTATGCATCTTCTTTCATCCTAGGGAGATGGAATGTCTTGGGCAAGAAGCATCATGGTGGAGGCTAGTGTCCTTAGACTGCAGATCTCACATCATAGATAGAATTCCCCCTGTATGATTTGCCCTGGAAAACATTATCCTACTCTCTTAAATCCCTACCACCATCACCCTTCATCATATAAAGAGTCAGTAAACCAGCCAAGCCTCAGCCTTGTATCACTCCCACCATTAGCCACCTTAGCTCCTACACAGATGCTACTGTTCTCAACCTGAGAACTTTGTTTCACAAAAAAAAACTAAGGCCATTGGCCATGCACCCCCTCTTCCTCATCTCCTGCTGCTCAGGTGCCTTCTTTCACCATCTCCCCCTTCACCCTTGTCTAGCATGAGGGAGTGGCCTTACTCCTTACCAAGGCTAACCCCTCTCTACCTGTTCAAGAGATTCCATTCCATCCCATCTCCTCCAATAGATTGTCTCTTATGTCACCCCTATTCTTTGGCTTATTTTCAGTCTCTCCCTATCCACTGGCTCATTCCCTACTGCCTACAAACATGCCTGTATCTCCCCAATCCTGAAAAAAAAGAACTTCACTTTTTGGATTTTTCCATCTGCACTAACTATGGTCCTGTATCTCTTGTGTCCTTTGTAGCTAAACACAGTAGCAAGAGAGAAGAGAGTAGTCCAGGCCCTGTGGAAGGCTAATGCTGAGCTAGAAAAAGATAAAAGTTTAGAGACAAGGAGAAGGGAAAAGTATTTCTTTCTTTTTTTGTGAGGCAATTGGGGTTAAGTGACTTGCCCAGGGTCACACAGCTAGTAAGTATTAAGCGTCTGAGGCTGGATTTGAACTCAGGTACTCCTGACTCCAGGGTCAGTGCTCTATCCACTGCACTACCTAGCTGCCCCAGGGAAAGTATTTCTAAGGTGAGAGGAAGAGGGGGGTTTGGGAGAGAGAGTTTGATGATGGGGGCAGGCACGATGAAGGTGTATCATAAGCTTTAGAGTCAGGAAGCTGACACTGATGGGCAAGTCACATCATTTCTTTGGGCCTCAGTTCGCTCACCTGCAAAATGAGGGATCTGGCCTCAACGACTGAAGCTTCCTGCTCTACATATTTATGATCCTTCCATCCCTCTTCTCCCAAATCCTGCTGCCACTCTCCTTCCCCCTCTCCTGAGCCAGCCCCCCAGGGGGGAATGGGGTGGCAGAAAACAGTCAGGCTGGAAATGATGGTCTCCAGACTGTACCAGGGAAGAAACAGTGCCCTCTCAGATGTCACCATCTGGCACACAGCCCCCGCTTCCTGGCTCTAGTTATAGCCTGTTCTCCAGCGATTTGTTTCTGTTCACTTAATCTGGGGATTCTGTGTTCAGCAAGACCAGTTGAATTTTTCAGTGTCATTTTTGGTGTGTGTCAGAGTGTAGATTCCTAGTCCTTGCCTTTGGTACTGAACTTTGGGTCATCCTCCTCCTGGGGGTCCAAGATGCCCCCCCTTTTCTTCTTCTGTTCAATAGGAGAATGTTTGGAAATGGTTTTCACAGAGACGTGTGTGTGTGTGTGTATACCTATATATATATATATATATCTGTGTATGTATATGTATATGTGTGTATATGTATGGATATATGTATGTTTATGGATATAGACATATATGTATGTACATGTGTATATCACTATCCATCCATCTATGCATCTAAAAACCATTGCTTTCTCCAGATGGAGCTATATAACTTCTGAAGTCATAGTTTTTTGTGGTTATATAGATCATGGATTATAGACTGTCAAAAAAAAAAAAGAAGAAGATAGAAAAAAGGGGCAGCTAGATGGCATAGTGGATAAAGCACCAGCCCTGGATTCAGGAGGACCTGAGTTCAAATCCAGCCTCAGACACTTGACACTTACTAGCTGTGTGACCCTGGGCAAGTCACTTAACCCCCACTGCCCCCACAAAAAAAAAGGAAGAAGAAGAAGAAGATTATAGACTGTCAAAGCTCAAAGGAATCTTACAACACAGAAATTCAGAGCTGGGAGGGCCCTTAGAACGGAGAATTTTAGAGGTGTCTTAGACCTCATTTCTTAACCGGTGGGTTGAGACCCCATATGGTATAGTGTAAGTGAATGTGAGGGTTGCAAAAAACTTGACAACAGTAAAAAATTCTGTGCACCTATTTGATATACCTACATTCCTGGGGTTGCCTAAAAATTTCTTAAGAGAAAAGGGGTCAAGAGTGGACAAGGTTAAAGAAGGTTTTATGGTCTTAGAGCAGAGAATGTTAGAGTTGGGAGGGACCTCAGGACATTGAATGTCAGAGCTGGGAGAGATGTCAGGCCATAAAATGTCAGAGCTGGGAAAGACCTTAGAACATATTTATGATCCTTCCATCCTTAGAACATAGGATGTCAGAGTTGAGAGATACCTATAGAATGTCAGAGTTGGGGGGGAGGGGCCGAAGGGGGGGACACCTTAGAACACATAATGTCAGAACTCAAAGCAACGTTGGAACATAAAATGTTGAAGCTAAAAGGGACCTTATCGATTATTTACCCCAGCCCTTTCATTTTGCAGTAAGGAAACTGAGGCTGGGGGTGGGGCAGGGGAATGACTCACCAAAGGTTGCATTTTTCTGTTGAACCCTCTTTTCCCTTTTTTGGAGACACGTCTCAGAAAGCTTCTTTCTACCTCCCAGCCACAAGTTTCGTGAATTGAATAGACCCAAATTAAAAGCACGTGGATGAAATTGTTCTTAAAATACCAGCAGCTTCTGAGGTGGTGGCATCAGGTGGTTTGAGAGCTAAAAGCAAGCGCACAGTTAATCCTCAGGTCCTCGCCTGCCGCCGCACCTCCCCCCCCCCCCGCCCCCCGCCAGGTTCTCTCGGTCCTTGCCTGTGTCACGCTTACCCTGAGTCAGTCTATGCTGTTTAACAAATACTCTCCCTCCGTCCTGGTGTTTGCTGCCATGAATTCTAAGTGACGTGAGCACATTATTGTCATTACTCCACGGGTTACTTCTGTTGGTTTCAATATGATCCCGCTCCACATGTAATATTGTTTTTAATCACTTTGGCTCATTCCCATTTACTCAGCTGCCCACCAGCCCTCACCAACATGGTAAACAGCAGGCCAGCTTTTTAAATGTGCCCTGTTGCCTCCGCTAGGCACCGGGTTTATCTATTAGTTCGAGCATCCTGTGGTGCCTTAGTGTCCAAAGATTTTTTTATTGAAAGCCCTTTAATCCATTTTTCTCCATTTTCCCACCATCCTCTTCTGCAGAGTAGATGGATGGTCAGTAGTGAATGGATGGTTCTGAAAGGGGTCCCCGTACTGGGGGGAGGGGGAAGGGGAAGAGTAGGACACGTCAACTATACTTGTTGCTATGGCGATCATGTTGTCAGGCAGCCCATGGTTGGTTGAGGAGGGACTGGTTGTGTTGCTTTTGTGGTCCACGCCCTGGGGGGAAGGTTTATAATCCCTTAGAAGGACAGAAGACATACCATGGCATACTAGAAATCCTGGCTCTGGTAATAACTGAGTGACCCTGGGCAAGTCACTTCTTTTCCTCCCAATTTCGGTTTCATCTGAAAAAACAGGATGATAATAACAATGTAGCAGAATGTAAAAACTGTGGGATTTGACTCCAGAGAACCTCAAGTGGAATCCTAGCTGACTCTTCTACCTCTGTTATTTGAGGCAAATCTTTTTGTTTAACATCTTTGAGCCTCAGTTATTGTTGTTTTTTAATTGCAAAGTAAATGCATTTAACTCTAAAGTTCAGACTAGCTCAAAATACCATAATGCTCACACTAGTACTATTCAAGAGGTTTTTGTTAAGGACCTACTATGTGTCAGGCACTGTGCTAAGTGCTGGGGTTACAGAGAAAGCAAAAACAGTCTCTGCTCCTAGGGAGCTGCATATACTACACACCTTACAGGCTTATCATGAGGAATCGCCTTGTAATAAACACTAAATCAATATTTGTATTATTATCCACAAGAGGTATTGTGGTAGAGTGGGGAGAGGGGCGGGGTGGGGGGAAGAGCACGAGAGTGAGCACTGGTCTCAAAGCCAGTAAAATCTAGGGATCAAATACTGCTTCTGACACCTGTGGGCTATGTGACCCCAGGTAGCTCACTTAACCTCTCAAGGCTCCTAGCTTTTGGGTGGTTATATAGATCTTACATCATAGCCTATCAGAGCTGGGAGGCGCCCTTAGTAAGTCAAAGCTAGGAGGGCTCTTAGAACACAGAAGGTCAGAGCTGGGAGGGCTCTTAGACCATAGAACTGTTCCTGGAATTCTCTAAGACTGTAGATTACAGAGAAGGGCACAACCGGCATTGACTGAGAAAGTCTCTCTATCTGGGATTCCCCTATACCAATGAAATAACAGGTCTAGTCCCTAGCAAGGTTGTGAAATTAATAGTGCTGAATTCAAATCCAGCCTCAGACACTTCCTACCTGAGCGATCCTGGGCAAGTCCTTTAGCCTCTACCTCAGTTTCTTCATCTGTAATATTCGGATAATGATAGTATCTACCTCATAGAGTTATTGTGAGAATCAAATGTGATAGTATTTGTATAACACTTAGCATAATGCCTCGTATATAGTAGGTATTTAATAAATGTGTATTCCCTCCCTATCTTATTATTCACAAAGGGGAGGATCTATGCAATATCTCGGGCCCCTATGAGGAGGAATCTGGATCCTTAATAATAATAGCTGGCATTTCTTTTTTGTTTTTAATATTTATTTAGTATTTTATTTTCCCCAATTACATGTAAAATTGTTTTTAACATTTGTTTTTAAAACTTTGAGTTCCAAAATCTCTCCCTTCCACCCTCCCCACCCCTCTCATTAAGGAGGCAAATAGTCATGTAAAACTGTATAAAAATATTTCTATAATAGTCATGTTATGAAAGAAAACACAGATCAAAAAAAAAACCCTCAGGAAAAATAAAGTTTAAAAAGTATGCTTCATTCTGTATTCAAACATTATTAGTTCTTCCTCTGGGGATGGATAGCATTTTTCATCATAAGTTCTTCAGAATTGTCTTGGATCACTGTTTTGCTGAGAATAGCTAAGTCATTCACAGTTGATCATCTTACAATATTGCTGTTACTTTGTACACAATACATTTCATTTTGCATCAGCTCATGTAAGTCTTTCCAGTTTTTTCTGAGAACACCCTGTTTATCATTTCTTATAGCACGGTAGAATTCCATCACAATCACATAGCACAACTTGTTCAGCTCTTCCCCAGTTGATAGATATCCCCTCAATTTCCAATTCTTTGCCACTAGCAAAGTATTTTAAGAACAATTTCATCCACTAGCACTAGTAGTGGTATTGCTAGGTCAAATGGTATGCATGGTTTTAGAGCTCTTTGGTCATAAATAGCTTACATTTCTTTAGCATGTAAAGTTTTGCAAAACACTATATATGTTATCTCCAAGGACCTTGTGAGGTAGGGGCTGCTATCAACTCCATCTTACAGTTGAGGAAATTGAGAGTGAGAGGGATTACGGGGCTTGCCCAGGGTCTATAGCCAGATTTGAACTCTTGTCTTCCAGACTCCAACTCCATTCTTTTCTAAACCTAGCAGTCTAAACAAATGCACCTGTGTTTACAGAGCAGAACCTGCCTTAGGGTGCAAGTGAAATAGTATGACTAGCCATTGTGCTCTGCTCCTCTCTCTCTTCCCCACAGTGACTTCAGAGAATCAAGGCTAGAGGAGAATTGGGCTCAATTGCAGCAAAATCTTGTTGTTGTTTTCAAACCACACCCACTTTATTTTTTTTTAAATAATAAACATTTTTATTTATAGTCTGGGGTTCCAATTTTTATCCCTCTTTTCCTCCCTCCCCTCCCTCTTCCCTGAGGCAGCAAACGACCAAATATGGGTTATACATGTATGATTATGTAAAACATGACTATATTTCACACCCACTTTAAATTAAAGCTCCTTCTCATGAACAATCATGGAAATTCAGGAAGTACCTAAATTACCACTAGCAACAGTATGTAATAAACTTCATGCACCCCTTCCTCCCCAGATGACCCAAGATGGCAGATACCATGGAACTCAATGATATGTCATCACTTTTTATCTTGAACAAAGAGTGTTGAGTGAAGATGGGCACGTTCACATTTGACGTATGTTGCCGAGGGACTTTTCAGAGCCTACCCTGGCTTTGCGGAAATTAAATGAAAACTGCAGAATTCTTCAGCAGAAATAAGATCCCCAATATAAAAGAAAATAGTTCCTGCTCATTTGGCACTGTCCCTGGTATGTGGTGGGGCTTTAATAAATGCTTATTGGATGAATGGGTAAGTGAGGTCATCACTCAGGGTCATCTCTGAAGTTTAGATTACCTGGAAGGTCTGTATCCCCCAGTCTACATGGCATGAGAGGCAGACAACCAATCAGATACAGTCACTAAAAAAAAAAACTTACACCCTCCCAATTAAATCCCAAGTCCTTAGAAGCTCTAAAGAGTTTTGTGGGGCAGGAGTTTACACACTGAACAAGGGAGAGTGAGAAAACACCAGCATATCTTGGTTGCCATGCCTCCATGGGGCCTCTCATAGTCCTCCTCCTCCTCCTCTTCCTCCTTTAAAAAAAATTATTTAAATTTTTTTGATGAGGCAATTGGGGTTAAGTGACTTGCCCAGGGTCACACAGCTAGTAAGTGTTAAGTGTCTGAGGTCAGATTTGAACTCAGGTCCTCCTGACTCTAGGGCCAGTGCTCTATCCACTGCACCACCTAGCTGCCCCTCCTCCTCCTTTTCTCCTCTTCCTCCTCTTCCTCCTCCTCCATCTGTATACTTTACCCCAAACCCCTCATGTACCAGAGTGTTTCAGCTTAGCATTTGTGTTTTGTCTTGTGTGAGTTAAACTTTGTATTATCAACCTGTTGCTTTTAGTGTAACTGTTTGGTCTAGCCCCGTTGTTTGGTGTGCAAAGCCCTTTGTCTCCTAGTGCCCTCCTGCCTTTCCCATCTTTATACTTTACCCCCTGCTACATACTATTTGATCCAGTGGGACTGGCCTCCTGGCTGTTCCACAAATAGGACCCTCCATCTCTCAGCTCAGGGCATTTTCTCCGGTTGTCCCCCATGCCTGAAATGTTCCTCCGCTCTGCCTTCTGACCTCCTTGGCTTCCTCTGAGTTTCAACTAAAATTCCATCTTCCCAGGAAGTCTTTCTGACCCCCTTTTAATTCTACTGCCTTCTCTTAATTATTGCCTACTTATGTATATATGTCTGTACGTTGTCTGTCCCATTAGATTGTAAGTTCCGTGAGGACAGGGACTACCTTTTGTCTCTTTTCCTATCCTTAGCACTTAACTCAGTGCCTGGCACATAGTAGGTGATTAATAAAGTTTATTGACTCACTATTCTCTGATAACCTCTATGTCACCAAACTCACTGAAGCCGACTTGGACAAAAAAAAACCCAAACAATCCAATATGTAAGGAGGTGATGGGAATGGGAGTGGGAGATTCATCAGGGGAATCCTCTGATCAAGTTGAAGAGATAACTTCTGGGTGGCAGGGTAGATAGAGCACGGGACCTAAAGTCAGGAAGACCGGAGAGCAAATCTGGCCTCTGACATTTACTAGCTGTGTGACCTTGGTCAAGTCATTTAACCTCTTCCTACCTCAGTTGCCTCTTCTGTAAAATTATGGGATGTGAAGCACCTCTCCATTGATAATATGGGCATCACCATTGACTACTGTATTTATTGAGAGGAGAAGGGGATGGCTCCTAATTGGGTTTCAGGAACTAGACTTGCTCTCAAAAGGGTTTGCTACATAGTACTCAAGAAGACTCTTCTCATCTCACAAAACTCTCTTTTCATTGGCTTATAAGGGAAAGAGAGAGACCACATTCAGCCTTATTTGCTTTTTTGCTTTTTCTATATACAGAGGACATATCAGAAGCACTGTGGAAGGGACCTGGTTTCTCTTCTAATGAGATATTTGTAAAGCACTTAGTGTGGCACCTAGCACATAGTAGGCACTATATAAATGTTGTTGTCATTATTCTGCAGTGGTAGGATTAGAGGTAAGTTGTTCATGCATGGATTCCTTTGCCCCAAGAATTGGAAATGCCAACCTCCAGGGTGGAAGGGCATGGAGGTTCTGTGTTTGTACATGGCTTTCAGAACACAGGTCAGAGACTGGAGACCTGAGAATGGACTTTGCCAGCCCCATAGATGGCAGCGTCTGGGCCATTGAGAGAATTCTGGCCAAAAAGCACATGGCACAAGTAGATGTGTACTTACCTACCCATGTGGCCCAAGAGGGTAGTGATTGACAGTGCTGCCAAGATTCCTCTGTGTGTGTCCTATATAAAGAAAGGAGATGTTCAATTCCTCCATATTGTGATCTCAGAGTCCAGCCCTCTTAGTCAAAGGAAAAAGATCTGGGCAGTGCCAGCCTCAGGATTTGCTTCATGAATATGACCCCAAGTTAATTCATTGATTGAGGTTCCCCAAATTCAAGAGTTTGGGAATAGGAGCTTCTAGTAGAGAAGGAGAGTTTCAGAATAGTGCTCCTCTTGGAGGAAAGAGAGGATCTGCCACATAATTCCATTCTTTTTGGAGAGCAAAGCCACAAAATAGAGGAGGGAGGGAAGGAGAAAAAGTGGGACCATGCCACCCTCTTCCATTATAGTGGATTATTTAGATGGCAGTGGTCCAGTGGCAATGGTATTACTTATTTAGTAGCTCTCAGAGTGTGTTTTCCCTTTTGGGGTAGTCTAAACCACACAGTGCTGCCACAAGTCTTAGGGGATGGTGTAGAAGGAAAAGAGACCCTCCTAGAGTATAAACAATATCACTCCAATGGTAACCTCCAGTTCACTTCCCTTCCAACAGGAGCTTGTGGGCTCTTAATTGACTTTATTTGTTTCTGTATCTATTTATGGGCTCGGTAAGATCCATATCTTCTGTATTTTGAGTCTGAAATGAAGACTAAGCTATCCAAAAAAAATATTTATTACTTCAAGAGCTTGTCTAGAAACTGGGGATCTACTTTACCAGCACCGAGGAAAACCTAGACATGAGCTATACTTAAGCTATATTTAGAAATTTCCTGAGTTAAAGCCCCACTAGGGGCATAATCACACACAGAGATTTTTTTTAAGTTATCATCTTTAATAAAATGACTTTGGAATTAGTGGACATCTCCATGACACCAACACAACAGTTTTCAGAGCCAGAATAAAATGCATATAATTACTTCTGTAATTTGTATTCAATGTCAACATGTCAAGCAGCAATTTATTACATGGCAAACAAGATCAAGAAAGCAACCATCAAACAAATGAGACCCATAGCTTCAGATAAGGTGAATCCTAGGACTGGGTCAGCCCTCAGAATTCAACTCAATCCACGTGAGTACAAGGTAGGGGATTCTAGGCCACATATTACACATAGAGAGGCAGCTAAGTGGTGCAATGGATAGTGTACCGGAACTGGAGTCAAGAAGACTGGAGTTCAAATCCAGCCCCAGACACATACTAGCTGTGTGACCCTGGGCAAGTCATTTAACCCTGTTTGCTTCAGTTTCAGATGGATAAAAAAGAAAGCATTTATTAAGTGTTTACAAAAATCAAGACATTTCTAAGCCATGAGGGTACAAATAAGAGGAAGCAAGATAATTCTTGCCCTCAGGGAGTTTCCTTTCTAATAAAGGAAGATAACACATGGAGGAGAGCTGGGAAGAAGGGGAAGATGAGGGGGTATGGTGCAGAAGAGGCCAGGAAATGTCATGGCACTCTTTCTCAGAAAGATAAAGCAAATTCTTATCTGTCAGAGCTGGGGTAATCATGGGTGGAGTCCAAGGTTGCTGTAGGTAGGTATATGGGGATGATGACTGGAGTGTAAGCAGCTTCTTGAGGAGATACCAGGGAAGATAGTCTAAAACACTACAGAGGTGTTGCATTCTGCACTGATGAAGGGACTATCCACACAGATGAAATCACAGATCTGCTTTCTGAAGTATTGAAGGATGCTGTTGCATGGATAAGACCATACTCAATTGTAAAGAGAATTAAACTGGCACCAACTTTATCTCATTGTTAGTCCAGTGGACTGTTAGTAGTAGAATGAAAGCTCCTTGAGGTTAGGGACTATTTGTGTCCCCAGTGCCTAATACTAATATACTACTAATAATACTAATGACAATATGCCTGGTGCATAGTAGGTGCCTAATAAATTCTTGATAAAGAAATGACTTGTTAATTTGTTTTAGGAGTGAGAAATAATGAGAGCATCATATCAGATTTAGATATGGAAGGAATTCTAAGGGATATTTAGTCCAGCCTCTCTCAATTTTCATATGGGGACATGGAGGCCAAGAGAAATTGTGAGTATCCCAAAATCACTCAGAAGTCATAAAAAAATATAAAATCCCTGAGGTGGAATTTAGGGAAATATTTGAAGCACATCAGCAGGTTTTAAATTATTTAATAAAGTAAAGACCATTATTTTAAGCAATGTGCTTTTGTTAATTGATAATCTGTATAAGAAGATTAAAATTATTATCATTACATTCATGACATTTCTCAGTCCCACCTCAGGCATGAATTCCCAGGCCAAATCCTATTTGGTAGGCAGGAAGTTCAAAGATGTATCATCTTTAATAGTGGGTTTATTCTAAAGTTCTTTTCACAAAGCAGAATTGGAAGAGTTTTATTTGTGTTTCTTTCAAACACTGCATTGCTTAAGCGATCATGTCTGACACATCCCCATGGAAGCCAAGGAATTTGGGGCTATTCCTGTGAATCAGTTTTGTTTTTTTCCTGTGATGTGAGTGGGGACTAGATCGTGTCTGGTTAATAGATGACTGACTTGTAGAGATGGTAGAATCAGTGGGAAAAATCAAGTAGTCATAATTAAAATCAATGCAGCCTCTTTTGTCAGAGATACTTATGAATGAATAGGCAAGTGCCCTTTGTGAATATTCTCATCTTCTTGGAGCATCTCCTATATTCAAGAAAGCTAGGGATACAATTGAGATGCTTTACCCCAGATTTCCCAATCTCCCTTCTCCACTGGAGATTCCCATTTTTTCTTATTTAGCTCTCTGGCTAAGTAAAAACAACATTAATGGAAGTGAAGAGAATATTCTTCCTGGCATGGGTTACCATAGGAATGGCAAATGTAAACAATGAGTTTGAAGAGCTTACCTCACTGTTGTTTCTATTGCAGAAAGGTTTTCCAAAAGGTCACTCAGTGTTCCAATATCTGATGATTGGAGTGATAATGGGTTCAAAAACCTGTGATTTCATCAGTGTGGGTACTCTTTCTACCAATGCAGGTCAGAGATTAGAATATAGGTTCCTTGAGAGTAGAGATTGTTTCATTATTTATATTTATTCTGCATATCTCTATGTATCTATCTATGTATCTATGTATCTATCATCTATCTATCTACCCATCTGTCCATCTATCAATCTCTCTATAATATCCTTGCTGAAGGTAGCTAGGTAGTGAAGTGAGGAGAGGTCTGTACTGATTTGCCCAGGGTCACACAGGTAGTAAATGTCTGAGGCTAGATTTGAACTCAGGTCTTCCTGACTCCAGGTCCAGCACTCTATTCATTGTATCATCAGAGACCATCCTAAACAAATCTTAATTGCCTCTTATTGCAGTTTTAAGGCTGTTTTCAGATTTAAATTTACTTCTACTTATGCTACTATTCTTCTATCTGGCAGAGGTTCAAATGAACACGTTGGCAACACTGATCAGTTGTTCAGTCAAATTTCTGTGAGAGTGTGCCAGTGGTAGAAGAGAAGAAAGTCACATCTGAAGAGATTATTACCTTTAAAGGTTATTCTATATAAGCATTGTTGAAAAATGGAACCATATGTGCAATTTCACTTACAATACATTTGTCATTTAAAACAATGCTTGTCATTAACCAGTAGAAAAGTAAATATTTTACATGATAACTTGTTATCCATTTTCATTGATTGGTTGGGTGGCTAAAGTTTTTTAAAAAATTAATTTCTATCACTCAGCAAAAGAACTTGCAAAATTCACCTACCATTTTCTAACTACTTATTTGGTGAGCAAACATTTTCACTTTATTCTTGTTTTGAATCAAAATTAAAAAAAATAATAATCTCAAATGTGGAACCAAATTAAAGACTGCATTTGTCTGGTGTTGAGCCAGATGTTAAAAACTTTGGTTCAAATAAAAAAAACCAACATAGAAACTAAATTTATATATGATTATTATATTATGTTAAACATCTTCTAAGTTTTAACTTATTTTACTAAAATGTTATTTACATACGATGAAATCTGTAAAATAAAGAAATTTAATATGATGAAGACTTGTAGGTAGTGGTAAACATATGAGGTCTTCCAGGACTAGTCCTTTTAATTAATGTCACATAAAATATTCGTAATTATTTTGTAACTAGTTCTATAGTTTTCTATTTGGAGTCATAATTGCAGGTAGAATATAACTTCATATTTTAAAATTATATAATAAAAATCTTACTTTGGAGAATTTGGGAGCAAAAGTTATCTTTGTAGATATTGTAAGAACTTAATGAATAAGTTTAAAGGGTTATTAGCAGTAGCATATTAAGTTACACTGGAGTTAACAAAACATTTCTTTTTACTTAAAGGGGTTCATAGAACAACAACAAAAAACAAACAAAACCACTGGAAACCACTACTAAAAGATATTCCAAAGTCTCTCTCAGCTCTAAATCTTTTTGGGGGTGGAGGGGAGGCAATGGGGGTTAAGTGACTTGCCTAGGGTCACACAGCTAGCAAGAGTCAAGTGTCTGAGGCCGGATTTGAACTCAGGTCCTCCTGACTTCAGGGCTGGTGCTTTATCTAGTGTGCCACCTAGCTGCCCCCAGCTGCAAATCTTCTAAGCCACAATAATAAGTGTTAAAGATAAAATCTGATACCCAGTCATTTGTATCCAAGTTCATTGCTGGTTAAACTACACCAAATACATTTGGGGTTCATCAAAGCTAATTATATCTGGATTTTGCTAAGATCTGGTATCCTGTCTCAGGTGATAGTCTCATATGAAAGCTTTTAATCATTTTAATCCTGCTACTGTTGTTGGGAGGAGTTCAACAGAAGACATTATTAGGAGGCTATGAAATGGTGGTTGGACATTCACATCGCCAGAGAATATACAGGTGCAAGGTGGTCAACCAACCACATGTGGACATATGGTGAGTCCTCATCCCATGCTGGTTCTGTGAGGCTGAAGGCATTTCTCTCTGCCCCCCCTTGCCCCAAGGCCACAAGAATTTGCCCACCCTTTTCTTCTCACATTGCCACAACCAACTCTACCTTTTGTCTTTTCCCAAGTTCACAGTGGAATAGGATTAAGATTCCCAATTTTTCACCTCCTTTCATAGGCTCATAGGATTTAGAGCCACGTGGAACTATCAAGATCATTTAGTCCAGGGGTTGTTAATATCAGGCCCATGAATTTGTTTTAAAATTTTTAATCTAGGCTTCAAGCCTGAATCATCCTCAGAAGACTATTCTAATTGGTGGAGAGAATGATGACTCAACGCTGCATGCCTGTGTCAAAGAAGCTTTGAAGAAGAGAGAAATTCTTCATTCCTGCTTTGAAAGGTATACATGTGATTCCAGACTCTCTTTGGGGAGAAATCCTTGGAGAGAATTTTTTAAAAGACTTTGGGAATTGGCAGGCATGTAAACCTGGCTCCTCAACATGTCCCTGATTTTTGCCTTGCCATTCTAGAGACTTTGGGGAATTTTCCATTGGGTGAGATTGATCTCTGTCCCGGTTGAGCTGAAATTTGTTGCTTTCAGTGGGAGAAATCGTTGTTTGTGTCTTCTGAGATATTCTACTCTATAACTTCTCCAATTTCTGTTCGCTATCTGCTTGGATAAGTGGTCTTATTCACCATTCACTATTTAAGATGGTCTTTTGTGTAGCCAGCATTTGGTGGGAAGGGGTCAAGCCTATAGGCATAAGTCTGGGGTTGTTCCTTTCCATTGACTGTTCTTTCCTTAAAGTTAGTGCCTTCCCACTGAAATTATCTCCAATTTGTTGCATATTGTCTCCTTTATTATATTGAAGGATAGGGATTATTTTCTTTATAGCCCTAGTGCTTAGCCCAGTGCCTGACACAAAAGAAAGCAGTTAATAAATAATTTCTGACTTGACTTGACAAGGGAGAGTGACCAGAAAGACCAGCTGCTTTGTTGCTTTTAAATCTAAGAAATCACTCCCCTAGACCAGAAATATTGGGAGGGGGGGTGGCAGTGCAGTGAGTGGCAAATAGATATAATTGTAGTCTGGCAACTTTTTCCTAAGAAAACAGAGCAGCCATCTTGTCTTTTTTTTTTCTTCTTCTTCTTTTTTTCTTCTTTTTTCTTTTCTGCAGGACAGTGAGGGTTAAGTGACTTGCCCAGGGTCACACAGCTAGTGTCAAGTGTTTGAGGCTGGATTTGAACTTAGATCCTCCTGAATCCAAGGCCAGTGCTTTATCCACTGCACCACCTAGCTGCCCCAGAGCAGTCATCTTCATGGTGCCCTTTCTTGCTCCCCTCCAGGCAGAAATCAAAGGCTCCCTTGGAGAAGGTTAGGCAAAATTGAAGAGGTGTCTATCAATGTCTCCCTGTGAGACACATTTAGATAACCCAAGTAGACAAACACGTCTCACATGGAAAATACACAAGAAGAGAAGAGGGAGTATAGACCAGATATGGAGGCAATCTATCAAAAACATGGAAGCAGGAGATGGAATGTCATGCAACTGGCCCATGCATGAAGGAGAGTGATAAAAACCCCACCCCCATTACTCATTACTCAATTGCTCTGTAGGCAAATCACTTAACCTCCTCTGTGCCTATGTCCCAGGGTTGTCATGAGGACCAAAGGCAATGACATTTGTGGAAGGCTTTACACTGTATAAAGCTGAGATATTTTGATGGAGACTCATTATCGGAGGCTCCCACATCAAACAGAGGGTGATAAACTATGATATCCCATGGGAGAACAATTAATTTTTTTCCTTGATATTGATACATTTGACATTAAAATACTTGGCTGCTGAGCACATGACATGGCTCCAGTTTGGGTGGAGTTGCTAACACTTCTGAAAATGAGGACATCATTCAAAATAATTTTGCGCAATGGACTAGTTCAAGGATAGGGCAAAATTCAACAGGAAAAATTTAAAACTGGTATAGGAATGGGTCAAAGTTTTCTGACTGAGGGGCAGCTAGGTGGCACAGTGGATAAAGCCCTGGCCCTGGATTCAGGAAGACCTGAGTTCAAATCTAGCCTCAGACACTTGACACTTACTAGCTGTGGGACCCTGGGCAAGTCACTTAACCCTCATTGCCCCCCCCAAAAAAAAGCTTTCTGACTGAGCTCCCTGACCCCAAGTTCTCCTCTCCCCAATCCAACCTTCTAATCACTGACAAAGGAGAGTTCCTCATGACAGGTTCCCAAAAGCTTCATCCCTCCTCACTGCCTGCAGAGTAACCATAACAACAACATTAATAATTCAAATTTCTATAGCTCTTTAATGTTTATAAGGTGCTTTCCTCCCAATAGCCCTCTGAGGTGAGTAGAACATTTATTTTACAAATGAGGAAACTGAGGCAGGCAGCGTTTAAGTGACCTTGCCCAGGGTGATAAGGCTAGTAAGTATCTGAAGTAAGAACTTTTTTCAGCCTCATTTTAAACTCACTTTTATAGCCAGCTCCCAATTAGTGTGAATGATGAATCTCCCTGAAGTGGGGGAATTCGCACTACATACTTCCACTGGGCTGGAGCCAGTGGCCATATCTTATATAATTAGAACTGAATAGTACAAATTTGAATAGATGTGGGCACTTCAGGGGAGGGGGCCATTATTCACACTAATTGGGACCTTGCACTGGACTAAAAGGGATTAAACCTGGATTTAAAAACTGGTCCTGCCACTTCCCTAGGCATTTTTTTGTTGTTGGGGCAATGAGAGTTAAGTGACTTGCCCACGGTCACATAGCTAGTAAGTCTGAGGCTGGATTTGAATTCAGGTCCTCCTGGATCCAGGGCCTGTGCTTTATCCACTGTACCACCTAGCTGCGCCCCGCCCCCCAGGCAATTTTTTGAGCCTCGGTTTCTTTCCCTATAAAATGGGGACAATGACAATACTTTGAATACTATGGCTGTTGGAAGGGAGAATAGTACTTTGTATTTGGGAGGTATAATTATTATGTAGCTACACTACAACCTAACTCTAGTGAACCTTCTACTCACCTTCTCTTGCTTCTGTGCATTTATCCTGGACATTATCCCATTCATATATCTCTAATCTTCATCTGTAAAATACACATAATAATAGCACTTACATATGTAAAGTGCTTCCTAAACCTTAAAGGGCTATAAAATACTAGCTCTCAGCTATGACCCAGCATGTTTTGGATACTCATCAATCTCCCATTACAGATGTAAAGTGCTTTGCAATGATAAAATGTTATACTTTATTGTAAGGTGAACTGTTATCATTATTAGTATCATCATAATCCACTGGGAATTATCAACATATATTAAATACTACTGAAGCAGCTGGCACAGCGGGTAAACCAATGGGAGTGGAATCAGGAAGACTCATCTTCCTGAGTTCAAATCCAGCTTCAGACACTGACTAGCTGTATGATCCTGGGTAAGTCACTTAATCCTGTTTGCCTCAGTTTCTTCATCTGTAAAATGAGCTGGAGAAGGAAATGGAAAAGTACTTCAGTATCTTTGCCAAGAAAACCCCAAATGGGGTCACGGAGAGTCAGAAAAAAACCCCAACCCAACTGACTGACAATTAAGTACTATTGAGTATATATGCCTTCATGTATAAAGGGTTATTATGATTTCATATTTACCACACCTGTCTGGTTAGCTCAATTAGATTCTGTTCTTCAAACAAACTAACCTTTCTCTAACCTGGCTCACAGACTGATCCCTAACCTATATGACACATCAATTAAAAATTCGAATGAAGCCCCTTCCCCTGGCCCCACATTCTCCACCATATCTTCCAGCTTCACTCATTTATCTTATGTCCATCCATTTATTCTTTGGTTCAGCTGGTATTAAATGCCTAATATGTGCTCAGCCCTGCAGATGCTACAGGAGAAGGGGGTGGGGAGATTGGATAGCATAAAAGACTGATCCCTTCACCAAGAAGTTGCGACTTGCCCAGCGTCACAGAGTCAGCACGTGTTACAGGCAGAACTAGAACCCAGCTCTCCCTGATTCTGAGGCTTGCTCTCTATCACATGCTCCCCTCCCATAGGAAAGGCTGATCCTTACTGAGACTCCATAGTACATTTAATGCCCCACTTAGCACGAAGTTCCATGCCTCACCTTCTCCCTCATCCTCTCTCACTAATTGGCAGCTGGTCTACTAGACAAAAAAAAATGTGAGCAGAATCCATTCCCACATAAGGTACTGGGAAAGTTCCCTGCTCCCCACCTAGCACATGGGCAGCCTTCCACCCCCTCAGCAGTTTCAGGCTTCTCAATATGTCCAACACGATGGGGCTTTTTCTCCTAATTCTCCCTTCCTATTAGGGATTGGTAAAATAAGATGGGCACCCATGTTCTTCAGCTAGTTGCAGTCTCTCCTAACTGGAGAGAAGGAGATAAAGGAGGGGTGAGGGCCAGAGGATCTATCTGGGTCACGTCCAGCCCCGATGAGCTCCCACTTTTATACTTACTTTCTTCAGCTGGTGGAGACACTAGCCCTCCCGGTTCCCTGAGGCAGTGTCATCATTTGTCATCCTCCTGTTAAGGAGCCGAGAGCTTGGGAGGATACAATCTCTGTCTAATTCTGGGCTAAATGGAAATAGTAATGGCGAGTTATCCAATATGGGAGCATAGCATTTTGAACAGGAGATGATCTAGACCAGAAATCCTTAACCCTTTTTCTGTCACAGACCCCTGTGATGGGCCAGGAAAGCCTTGGGGACCCCTTCTCAGAATCATGTCATCCATTGCATAGGATTGCAAAAGAAAACAATTATATTTAAATAAAGTTTATCAAAATATTTTTAAAACAAGTTCATGGGCACTGGTTAAAAATCCCTGATTATTTCAATGCTCTGCCCGAGGTCACACAGGTGACCTTGGGGCATTTGAACCCAGTTTCTCTGTCTCCCAGTCCATGGCTCTTTCCAAACCTATGGCCCTGCCTGACACAACTAATAGGAATCATGTTGAAGAAATCTCCCAGGGTGTCCAGATGATCGATTGATCTCTCCCCCTTCCCGCATCACCTTTGGGGTGCTTTCAATATGGGCTTATCACCAGGAAGCTTGAACCCAGGACCTTCTTGTTCTCCTCCCTACTCTCTCCCAACTTTCATACATACATATGTACATACACATACATGCATACACACACATGCTCCATGGTGCATACATATACACATATATACACATATAACCATACACAATATATATACATGCACACACAACATACATACTTGAAAAGACTGGCCTGAAGGGGAAAGGGGTCCTTTAGACGAGTTCTTCAGGAAATGAGAGTGATGGGCCCTCAGTCTAAAGCCCCCAGCTTTCCATTTGACTTTGGAAGCCTTTTCAAACCATTTTTGAAGGGTCAGGTGAAGAAAGAGACAGATATTCTCAAAAATTGACCCAATCAGTTCTCCTCCCTGTGAGCATCAGGTGGCAAAATTACAGAAAAACCTCCTATTGAAAGCACCACTGATTCTTCCACTCTTCAGGGGCCAAGAAGCAGGGGGTGCTTTAGTCAAGCCCATAGCCCTGAAAAGAGCAAGAGGAGGCCCCAGTAAGTCCCCTTTGCCCCTGGGGTTCCCAGCTTCTTGTTCCCTGTGGGATGCTATCATTCATTCTTTTGTGTAACCATTCATTCATCCTTTATGGAAAATACAGAGGCATTATGCGGTAGATGCTTCTAGTACCACCAGGACTGGATGAAAGGGGTTTTGAAAAAATCAGACAGCCATTTCATAGGCTCTACACTTGGAAGAAGCCATATTAGAGATCTGATCTAGGACCCTCATTGTCCAGAAGGAGAAACTGAGGCATAGAGAGGTAATGTAGCAAGTGGAGGGGATCTGACCTCAGATTCTATAGTCTTTGCCACCCCACACCTGCCTGTCACTGCTCAAAACCCTGATTCAGCTCAGAATTTAGCTGTTGCCTTGGACTGAAAATTATTTTCACAAAAGAAATGAATTCAACCGACGGAGAAGAATTTTCAGCTTTATTTTTTAAAATCATAGAAGAGAATATGTTAGCCGGTTGTCACGTGAGTTTTTCTTCTGGCTCCATTTCTTTTTCCTCCCTTTTCTCTAAATTGGATAAGGGGGAAAAATCTCCAGGAAGCAAAATCTATGAGAACACGTAAGGGCCCAGGCAGTGGTGGAAATAGAAAACCTTTGTAACTCAATAGTCTTGCAATTGTCCTGGGCTCAATGGAGGAATGAGGGTCAAGGGGTCAGCATGATGTAGTAGCAAAAAACACTGGCCTGGGAGTCTAGAGATAATAGACTCCATTTCTGGATCTGCTACTAACTGGTTTTGTCACCCCAGGCGAGGCTGTTCCCTCCAGAAGTCTCAATTTCCTCATCTCGAAAATGAGGTTGGCCTTAATATTCTTCAAACTCTAAAGTTCCATGAAAATGCTTCCCTTTAAACTCCCTTTGAAGCTAGGGAACCTTCATTCTCTGATAAAAATTCTGATTCTCTTGAGAATTCCACTCCTTCATTCCTATGGCCCATAAAAATTTATACTTTCAGTTAGTTCTTCCACTGATCCTCGTCTCCTCCTAAAAAGGGGTCTGTGAAACATTGCATCTTCATTTTGATGAATCTTTGGTTTCCTTTGTCATCCTATGTATTTTACTGTATGCATGGGAAGGGGAGGGAATAAGCATTTATTAAGCACCTACTATGTGTCAGACACTGTGCTCAGTACTTTACAAATATCTTATTTGATTCATGTTTTACCAGACAGTAGTCCCTGATACAAAAAGAGATTAATAACTCTGCTCCAATGATCCAAGATAACTCTGAAGGACTTATGAAAATTGCAATCCATTTACAGAGAAAGAACTGATGGTATCTAAAAACAGAATGAAGCATAATTTTTTGATAGTTCCTTAATCTGAAGTTTTGTTTTTATCTGTTTTCTTTCACAACCTGGCTAATGTGGAGATGTTTTACATGACTACTCATGTTTAGCTTATATTGAATTAAGAGAAGTTGGAACACAAAGTTTTTAAAAATTAATGTCAAAATTTGTTTTTACATGTAATTTGGAAAAATAAAATTCTAAATTAAAAAAAAACAACCCTGTTGTTGTTCAGTTGTGTCTAACTCTTCATGACCCCATTTGGGGTTTGCTCAGTAAAGATACTGGAGTGGTTTGCCATTTCCTTCTCCAGCTCATTTGACAGATGAGAGAACTGAGGCAAAGACTTGCCCAGGGTCACACAGCCAGTAAGTTTCTGAGGCTAGATTTGAACTCAGGAAGATGAGTCTTCCTGACTCCAAGCCTGGTGCTCTATCCACTGCAAGACCTAAGTACCCACTCTAGTCTATACTATAACACAATTCTGCCTTTTTCTTGGACATGAAGTAAATTTGACTTGATTTTGGGAAATAACACTGTATTGTCAAAGTATGTATATACTATGACCCAAGGACTGAGGTGGTTGGGGAGAGTGTACCCTTTGGTGTTTGGTAAAAATGCCTTAAAACTTTTGTTCTTGCTATATCTTCTCAGTCAGTAACCCTTAGAAAAAGCTCATTGATATTAATGTGTTAAATGATACTGGGGTACTAAACACCAGGTCACTCAAGGATATAGAAGAGATACTTTAACTGGTCATTGGTATTGGAAGATTGAGCCAGTACCATTAGAAAGATGCTCATGTTCTCTCAGGGCCATCCCTAGGATTCTGAAGGGGAGTGTAACCAATCAACCCTCAGGGGACCCAACTTAGTGAAAGTTGGAGCTGGGATAAGGATTCCCAGAGCTTTTATGGGCTTCATTTAAGCTGTTGCTACAAGAGGCACTATGGTTTAATAGACAAGGTGTGATGTTTAAAATTTAAATTGTGTGGTTGCCAACTACTCTTCCCAACCTGATGCCATTGTTTGAAAGGACTCCCCCTCCCCCATAATCCAAGTCTCATATGGATTGTCAGTGCAGTACCAGGAATTTTTTATATTAATTTTTAAAAATATTTTTTATCTTTGCTTCATCACTTTTTGCATCATCTGCCTAATTATCCTCGTGCCATAAAATCAATGAAAATAGGAGAAACATACAAACATAAAATTTCTTACCCAACGTGAAGATCAGAAGGTTGAGGGGTTCAGCAGTCCCTTCGTGGTCTCCATACATATAAACACAAATTCACAGTGAATCGGCATGCTCACATTTTCTTTTCATAAAATGAACCGGGGGCGGCTAGGTGGTGCAGTGGATAGAGCACCAGCCCTGGAGTCAGGAGTACCTGAGTTCAAATCTGTCCTCAGACACTTGACTTACTAGCTGTGTGACCCTGGGCAAGTCACTTAACCCCCATTGCCCCGCAAAAAAAAAGAAAGAAAAGAAAAGAAAAGAAAACAGGTTCCCTCCCCAACTATCCATGCAATTGATTGAACTGTAACCAACCAGAGGATGTTGTATTCGCCCTCTTCCCCCAAGGAAAGGCAGATCTGAGCATGCTCCAAGGCATGAGCCCTCATTAGTCAGTCTCCTCATTATATACACTGCATACATGTGAACAAGCATCATGGTGATTGATGCTATCAGGGACATTGGTTTATCATGTTTTCCTCTAAGAAGGTGAGGAAATCAGGACCAGAGGGATTAAAAATGACATTTTACAAATTGTTATTATACCTGTTCCTTCCTGGAACTTCAGATCATGGAAATATTTTGCAAATTCTATCAATTAACTCTAAAAAAAATGACCTTTGAGTACCGTAACTGTCTTAAACTTTATTCCACAGAAGATGGTTTACAGAGATAACATGATCTACCTGAAGCCTTGTGGCGAGTTACAATTGGAAGCATTACTGTTATCTATAAGGTCTACAATTTTGCTTTTTTTCTTGCCTTTCTGACCCAGGTAGCTGAGTTCTTATGTGAAAATGGATGGTCCCACTGCTCCCTCTGTCTCTTTTCCTTCCTGGAAAGAGTAAATCAAGAACTACTATGAACTGCTGGGTGGGAGGAGGGGAGAGGAAGGTGCTGGCTGCACTCTCTCTCACCTGGTTCATGAACACATGCTATCTTTTGTTCTTTTATGTTTGTATTTTTGTTTGAATGAGTATTCCAAAACAGGAGTGCTTGTTGACCCAAGAGAGTGGGATGGTCTTTTGCTCTGTATTTGTTACCTCTGGCCCAATCTCTGGAGTCAAGAGCAGACTTACCTTTCAGCTCCATCTCTGACTCACGATTTGGCCTTGAGCAGTCAACCTCTCTGATCTGTTTCCTACTCATTGTTCCTGACTGGACTGTTTGATACATGAAGTAATTAGCCAGGTAGGCAATGGCAAGCCATTAATTACCAACCAGGGCTTTATTACTGCCACAGGTACCATGGTTACCAGCCTACCCAAACACTATTCAAAGGAATTTACTCATGCTAGCAGAAGACATCAAGTCAGGCAATTCAGATCCAAGATGTCGGAAACAATTCTCATTAGCAGAGCATCTCAAAATTGAAACCTAAAACTCATTTGCTAACTGCTGACTAATGTACACAAGAGAGAAAACAGACCTCTCGATACAGCTTTTAAAGCTTGGAACTCTTTGCTAAATGTTTCTTGCCTCCATGAATCACAGACCTCCAAGGGATTGAGGAAACTCAGTCCAATCCATTCTCCCCTGTTCCAGCAGGACCATTCTTGAGTCATCGCAAATAACTTTAGTTTGATCCCTTGTGTAAAGACTTCCAGAGAAGAGAGTTTCATGACCTCCTCAGCAGTATTCCAATATTTAACAATTCCCATCTTTGGGGATAGTTTCTTTATATCTAAACTAGTCCCTGATACTACAATTTAAACTAATTTTCTATCCTCAAAGTAGATGGAGAACTTTTAGTTCTATACCCCCTGTATAGTTCATAATAATTTATTCAATAAGCATTTATTAAACACCAAGTAGGTGGCAGGCACTGTGCTAGGTGTCAAGGATTGCTATTGTTATTGTTTAGTGATTTAAGTCATGTCAGACTCTCCATTACCCCATCTGGGGTTTTCCTGGCAAAGATACTGGGGTGATTTTCCATCTTTTTCTCCAACTCATTTAACAAATGAGGAAACTGAGGCATCAGGGTTAAATGACTTGCCCATAGTTAGTAAGTATCTGAGCCTGGATTTCATCCTTCCTGACTCCAAGCCCAGCACTCTATCCACTTTGTCACCTAGCTGCCCAGGTGCCAAGGATACAATGACAAAAATAATAGCCTGGACCTCAAGGGACTTATATCCTGTCAAGAAGACAACACAGACATATATAAGTATATATAACAGGTGGCTAGCAAGCATGTGCAGGTGATGTGATCACATGGATTTTGGAGCATGAACAGATACTCTGTGACTGGTCCTAGCACCATGCAGTGGTTATCATCTATGGAGTCAGAACCCCAGTTTGTTCAAAGGCATTTCCCAGATCTCTTGGGTTGGCATGTGAACAAGCCACTTTGGGCCTCAGGGTGAAAGAGGGAGCCTCAAGCCCTGTCTCACCCAGAGCTAGTGTGAAGCCAATGCCGAGAGAACTAAAACTCTGCCATTGCTTCTATCAGGGTTATATCTACGCTTTCCTACTTTTAGGTGAAGAAGTACTATGACCTTGTGAACTTCCAAAGGTCAGAATGGCAAGCCACCAGAGGGGACTGGAGTCTGTTGATATTTGCCAGCCACCGGAGGGTAAGGAATAAAATACCAAGCAACCAGTTTGGCCCAGCCTAGCAGTAGCTGAAACATGGACTCATCCAGAAGCTAGGGTACCTTTGGAAGCAAATTACTGGTACCAAGGTTATAGAGAAGCTGCTGGGAGCTTAAGCCTGCTCTCCCCAAGGACTGAAGTAGTATGGGGGGGGGGAGAAAATACAATGTTTGGACTTCTGCTCTTCCTATATCTTCTCAGTAGATATATCATCGTGAACGTTAATTGATGTTAATTGGTTAAATGGAACCAGTGTGAGTTAGAGGTGGCTAACAGTGGGGGAAAACACCCCAGAATGGGGGGATTGAATTGGGCCAGTAATTGAAAAGTCAGAGAAGGCCAGTCTTTATTTCATCTGGGAAGCCACAATATTTTCAATGATCCCAAGCTGCTGGCCCTGCAAAAGCCTCTCTTTTCAATCTCAATATTCTACCAGGGATGCTGTGAATCATGGAACTCCAGAGGAATCAGCATTTCATATGACCCAAAGGACAAGAGAAAGGCAGCTGGAGGGTCTCAGTTGGCTGCACCGTATCACTAATGATGATGGACACACAAGAAGCAGTCCAATAAGATCCATAGTGTTTGGAATTGTGTGCTGGATAAAATCAAATGAGTTTGTTCTGTATTCCACACGCACTGTGCTTCTTCTATGATTAAAATATTCAAATTGGTCAATTGGGGGATCCCACCCAGGTATTTCCTTATTGTTGCTTCATCATCCAAGGCCTCCCATCGCTGGGAGTTGAAGCATGACATCAACTCGGCTGACAAATGGTTGGGCAAAGCTCAGTTTTTGAAAAGACCAATGAAATGTTGTGATTCCTCCAGTAGCTCAGCATGACCTTGAAGCCAGCTGTCATTTACCCCCTGGACCCCATTGACTTTGTAACTTTTGACTGATGTGGAACCGACTACCTCTCTAGAGATGAGGAAAATGAGTCTATAGCCTAGTTCTGTAAGAATTCCATCTGAGAGGCAGCTAAGTGGCGCAGTGGATAAAGCAATGGCCCTGGATTCAGGAGGACCTGAGTTCAAATCTGGCCTCAGACACTTGACACTTACTAGCTGTGTGACCCTGGGCAAGTCATTTAACCCTCATTGCCCAAGAAGAAGAAGAAAAGAAGAATTTCAGCTGAGGACAACCCAATGGGAAGACCATCAACCCAAGTTCCTAAGCTCTCAACTTAACATACCCCATGAGAAGGCTTCTTTCCAGTGACATGTTGACACAAGCCCTGCTGTTTTACTGTAAAGCCATCTTGGTTTTATTGATAGATTTCCAACACCCATAGTATCTGTACCATGTAAGTGATCTCTCTCCATATATATATACACACACACATATATATGTATATATGTATGTGTGTTCATTATACATGTGTATACACATGAATATATGCCTATATGAACATGCATGACGGTGTGTGACCATACAAACCTATATGTATATACATATATATGCATATTTTTCAACCCCCCCCCAAATGGTCTTATCATCCAAAAGCAAGTCTACTTTGTTACTTTCAATATCAGAAACCTAAATAAGAGTTAATGATTTGATACCATGTAGATCAAGTCCCCTCTAACATCCTCAAGGACTCATAGACTACAAAGGGAGGGATGTTGCTCTTATAGAGGGGTAGTCGTGTACAACCAGTGTTGAAATATGGGGAGAAGCCAGAGGAAAGCCTTCAGCACACCAAGGGGCTGTTCTCTGGAGGGTTAACAGAAAGACATGGACAAGAATCACACAGGATGGGAAAGTATGGAGGGAAGTCTTATTATTTGCCTAGACTTACTGATTCTGCTTCCACAAAATGTCTTTCTAGGATTCATTTCCCTCCACACACACAACCTCTGCCCTTTTAGGGGTCCTCGTCACTTCTCATGTGGCCCTAATGCAGTACTTTCCTAGTTGGCCCCCCTACCTCTAGCCTCTCTTTTCTCCAATCCACCCTCGACATGGCTATCAGGTTGACTCTTTTTTTTTTTTTTTTTTTGGCGAGGCAATTGGGGTTGAGTGACTTGCCTAGGGTCACACAGCTAGTAAGTGTTAAGTGTCTGAGGCCAGATTTGAACCTGGGTCCTCCTGACTCCAGGGCCTGTACTCTATCCATATCAGGTTGACTCTTTTTTTTGTTTTTTTTTTTGTTGTTGTTTTGTTTTGTTTTTGTTTTGTTTTGTTTTTGTTTGTTTGGGTTTTTTTTTGCAGGGCAATGGGGGTTAAGTGACTTGCCCAGGGTCACACAGCTAGTAAGTGTCAAGTGTCTGAGGCTGGATTTGAACTCAGGTACTCCTGAATCCAGAGCCAGTGCTTTATCCACTGCGCCACCTAGCCGCCCCCTCAGGTTGACTCTTAAAACACAGATTCCAAGATGGCACTCCTCCTCCCCCACTTAACAATCTTCAGTGGCTCTCTATTGCCTCCAAGCTAAAACTAAAATCTTCATGACTAGAATTTAGAGGATGCCACAAAATGCCCCAAATCTCCTTCTTCAGTTTTATTTCCTATTACTCTCCTTCATGTACTCTCTAACCTGGTCAAATTGGTCTGCTAATTGTTCCCTCTATAGACCAGCTCCTCTCCTGCTTGTGCGCTTAGAGAAGGGTGGCACTGGTGTCTGGAATGCATGCCCTCCAAACCCCTAAATTTCATAGAATCCTTTAAAGCACAGTTCAAATATTGCCTTCTTGGGGGCAGGTAGGTGGTGCAGTGGATAAAGCACTGGCTCTGGATTCAGGAGGACCTGAGTTCAAATCTGACCTCAGACACTTGACACTTACTAGCTGTATGACCCTGGGCAAGTTACTTAACCCTCATTGCCCCACAAAAGAAAAACAAACAAAAAACAAATATTGCCTTCTCCTTGAGGCTTTTCTTGAACACTGCCCACACTTTCTCTTCCCCTCCTCCTCCCAACACAGATACACACACAGATACACACACAGACACACACAGACACTCAGACACGGAAAGACAAACAGATAGACATACAAAGACACAGACATACACACAGACACCCAGACATGGACAGACAGACACACAAAGATACAGACACAAAGACACACACACACATACACACACACACACACACACACCCTTTGTATTTATTTATCTTCATACATGGTGTATTCCACCCTGTAGAATGAAAACTTGAGGCCAGGGACTTTGTTATTTTGGGCTCTATTAGCAGCTCCTAGTGCATAGTAGGTGCTAATTCATGCTTGCTGAATTGAGTAATTGAAATACAAGGAAATACACCAGTGAAGGAGATTCCCATACGGGAGTTATCACGACTGCCTCGCCACGCCCCCACACCCCGGGCAAATAGCCGAGTTAAGTATTAATATTTGTAAATAACACCCTCAAGGTTATACATTTAAGGGATTATTGTTTTTTGGCAACAAAAGGTTCTATAAATCGAAGAAGCAGATATTATTTTCGACTGTCCTCTCTCTGAACATTAAGGATATTTCATCTAATTCCAAGAGAAAATTCTGTTATCAGCGATTTAAAAGGGAAAAAAAAAGCTAGAAGTAAAGTCAGTAACTGATATTTTCAAACAGCTGAACTCCAGGAGGACTAATGGTGCCACTTTACTTAATTGTTTGGATTTGTGATGCATTTTCTCTATGGGTTATGAAAGCAATTATTACAAAATAAACTACTTGTACCTCCATTATTATAAAACGTCCACTCTAATGGCTCGAACGCGCCAGGTAGTGGGCCTTTTTAAGCACTTAGTGTTTTTGGAACTATTTCTGCCTCCTGGAGCTTCTCAGTATGTAGTTACAGTGAATTATTTCCCAAATATAGCTGCTTGCCTTCTTTCTATGATTCTGTTTTAAGGGGGGAATTTTTCATAGAAAAATAATTATCCTAAAGAAAGAAGGAAAGTTTGGGGTTCTTCAGAAACTTCGGAGCTCACCCAGGCAAGTTTATCCACACTAGGAGGATCGGGAGGAGAGGAGGGATGATCCCCTGAGGACCATCTCTCTCTGAAGAAGAGCCAGTAATGGGGGCAGCTAGGTGGTGCAATGGTTAAAGCACTAGTCCTGGATTCAGGAGGACCTGAGTTCAAACCCAGCCTCAGACACTTGACTCTTACTAGCTGTGTGACTCTGGGCACGTCACTTAACCCTCGTTGCCCACACACACAAAAAAAGAGCTAGTGAAATGAAGGCAGTGGCATCCCCTAGCCCCCTGATTTCAAGGGACAAGGGTTCCCTATCCAGAAAAACCACCCCAACCCCTTTTTTTGATGATGCTTGAAAGTATTTTTACAGGAGACAAAGTCTCCCATGGCAGAAGAAGAGATTGTGTGGAATAACAGAACTTTGAATATAGAATTCAAAGCTTGGTTTAGCCTCCTCCAGGAATTTGTTTTTGTTGCTGTTCAGTCTTTTCAGTTGTGCCTTATCTCTTCATGACCCCATTGGGGGTTTTCTTGGCAAAGATACTGGAGTAGTTTGCCATTTCCTTCCCCAGTTCATTTTACAGATGAGGAAACTGAGGCAAACAGGGTTAAGCGACTTCCTCAGGGTCATACAACTAGTAAGTGTCTGAGGTCAGATTTGAACTCAGGTCCTCCTGACTCCAGGCCCAGCATTCTACCCACCAAGCCAACTAGGTGCCCTAAATTATTCTATACACAAGAAAATAGATAAATATAAGAGGCACAAGGGCCTCTATCATGTTGTTGTTCAGTTGTGTCTGACTCTTTGTGACCTCTTTGGAGTTTTCTTGGCAAAGATACTAGAGTGTTTTGTCATTTCCTTCTCCAGCTCATTTTATAGATGAGGAAACTGAGGCAAACAAGGTGAAGTGATTTGCCCAGGGTCACCCAGCTAGTAAGTATCTGAGGCCAGATTTGAACCCATGAAGTTGTGGCACTCTATGCACTATGGCATCACCTAGCGGCCTCCCAGTATTTTGCTACCTTTCTGATATTAGACAATTCACCTCCCCTCTATGGGGCTTCATTTTTCTCATCTGTAAAATGAGGGTATTGAACTGGATGAATTCTGAGGCTCTTTTTAGGAGGCAGTGTCAGGGGCTGGAGAAAGGAGGAATCTGAAATCATAGCACCTGGCTTTGCCGCTTATTACTGTACTCTTGCTTTCTTTTTAACTCTTTGCAGTCTGGCTTCCAACTCCATCATTCTATACAAACCACCCTCTCCAGAGTTTCTGAGGATCTCTTAGTTGCTAAATCTAACTGCCATTCCTCTTGATCCCTCTGTGGCCTTTGATGCTGTCTATCCCTCTCTTCTCTCTAGATTTTAGTGACACTAATCTCTCCCCATTCTCCTACCTGCCCGACCCACTCTTTTCTGTCTCCTTTGTTGGATCCATATCACGCCCACAAACTGTGGGAGAAATTTGCCTGGACTCTTCTCCCTCTGTACTAGTTCACTTGGTGATTTCATCAGCCCCCATGATTTCTGTTATTATCTCTCCTCTAATTGGGAGAAGGTGTAGGAGGAGAACCAGGAAAGAAGGGTGTCATGGAATCCTCAAAGCAAAGGAAGTGGAAGACAGACAACAGCGTGAAATGGTGAGATTGGAAGCTTGATCAGGAAGGGTTGAGTCAGAGGAGAGAAAGTAGAGGCAAGGAATGCAGACAGCTTTTCTGATGAAAGTGAGGAGAGAAAGGGAGAAGATAGTGAAGGTGGTTTTTTTCTTTTAAGGTTGGGGGAGACTTGTGCATCTTTGAAGGCAGGAGGGAAGGAATCAATAGGGAGAGGTTAAAGATTCATGAAAGGAGGGATGATTGAAGATGTAATCTTCAAAAGGAGATGAGAGGGAATGGAATTAAATCCTCATGCAGGAGTTTCGGTCTCAGCATAGAGAAGGGGCTATTTTTGTCAGAGATTTGGAGAAAGGAGGAGAGAAAGAGGGAGGTGATGTCAAGGGGTTTGAAATGAAGAAACTGACAGAAGAGAGTGTTCCCATAAAATGTCCTCAATTTTCTTAGTAAAGTAAAAGGCGAGGTCCTCCACTAAGAGAGAAGGAGAAGAGGGAATTATGGGAGACTTGAGGAAGAGGGAAGTAAAGATTTGGGATCACTTCTGTAGGGAGTGGGCTAGGGAATCCAGAAAGGACGGTCTTGCTACAGTGAAGGTTCAATTGAAACTGAGTAGCATAAATTTGTGAATAAAATGTTGGACTTGGAATCAGGAAGACTTTTTTATTTTATTTTTTTCTCAATTACATATAAACACAAATTTTAAACATTCATTTTTTTAAAAAAATTTTGCATTCCAGATTCTCTCCCTCCATCCTTCTTCTTCCCCTCCTTGAGAAAGCAAGAAATTTGATATCATTGTTATTGTTGTTGTTGTTCATCCTTTGTTTGAAGAGGACCAATGACATCACAAAGTCGATGTCCTGACTTGCACATGAATTAGATATGAGTGGGGCAGAGTTGCACAAAGTCAGCCTCACTCTTTCCTCCAGAGTCATAGAAGTCCAGTGGCAAGACAGAGGTCAAGAAGACCGGTGGTGGCCCAGCATGCCAGTTATTTGATAGAGATTATATAAGTGCAGTCATGCAAAACATTTTCATATTATCTATTCTTTAAAAAAAATGTAAGTAATTTATCTTTATTTGGTCCATTGCCATTGATCACTCATGTTTGACTTTTTGTTTTTGTTTTTTGTTTGTTTGTTTTTGTGGGGCAATGGGGGTTAAGTGACTTGCCCAGGGTCACACAGCTAGTAAGTGTCAAGTGTCTGAGGCTGGATTTGAACTCAGGTCCTCCTGAATCCAGGTCCTGTGCTTTATCCACTGCACCCCCTAGCTGCCCCCACTCATGTTTGACTTGTTAATGTCTCTCTTATTTCCTATTTTAACTTCAAAGGTTTTATACATTTCTAGTTATTTTATCAGAAATTCTTGGAAGTCTCCTACTGCATTAAAGCTTTATGGGTAGCACTGTATTCAGTCTTGCTGGGTAAGTTATTCTTGGCTGTAAAGCCATATCCTTTGTCTTCTGAATATCATATTCAAATTCTGTCTTCCATTTTAGTTGTGCCTGTTAAAGCATGTGTGATCCTTTTTTTTTTCTTTTTAGTGAGGCAATTGGGGTTAAGTGACTTACCTGGGGTCACACAGCTAGTAAGTGTTATGTGTCTGAGGCCAAATTTGAACTCAGTTACTCCTGACTCCAGGGCCGGTGCTCTTTCCACTGCGCCACCTAGCTGCCCCCCAAAAATTATTTATTAATTTTTTTTTTTTGCGGGGCAGTGGGGGTTAAGTGACTTGCCCAGGGTCACACAGCTAGTAAGTGTCAAGTGTCTGAGGATGGATTTGAACTCAGGTCCTTCTGAATCCAGGGCCAGTGCTTTATCCACTGTGCCACCTAGCTATCCTGTGATCCTTTTTTTAAAGAATTTTTTTCTAATTACACGTAAAAACAGTTTTTAACATTCGTTTCTTAAAATTTTGAGTTCAAAATTCTTTCCCTCCCTCCCTCTTTTACCTGCTCCTTGAGAAAGCAGGTGATTTGATATAGGCTATACATGCGCAGTCATATAAAACATATTTTCATATTAGTCATGTTGTAAAAGAAAACAGAAAAAAAACATGAAAAAATAGTATTCTTTGATTTGCATTCAGACTCCATCACTTCTCATTTTTCATCATAAGTCCTTCATAATTGTCTTGGATCGTTGTATTGTTGAGAAAGAGCAAAGTCATTCAATTGATTATTATATGATATTGCTATGACTGTGTACAATGATCTCCTGATTCTTTTCATTTCACTTTTCATCAGTTCATATAGGTCTTGTCATTTTAATCTGGAACCACTGCCCTCATCATTTCTTATAACCGTAGGGGCCAAATTTAATATGGGGAGAGTTAATTGGATGGCTTGCCATAATATTGGGGTTCAGAAAATAATTAGGGACCTCTAGGTCCAAAGTTTCCTCCCTTCCAAACTGACTTTTTTAGTTATTTCTCCCAGGCCAATAAGAATCTCAACAGCCTCTTTTCCACAAACAAATCAGGTTTTATTAATGGGAATAAAATATATAACAAAGGTGAAATTAATAAGGTCAAGGACAATGAATAGGGGAAGAGAAAAACGGATAAGCTCCCTGGCTCTAGCAAAGACTGACACAATCCCTAAACTTGCTTCCAGCTCAGCTAATTCGAAGAGTTGGTCTCGTTTCTATTAACTCACCACTTGGGGTCCATAGTTTCTATAGGAGTCAATGGTGCAGCCCCTCTCCAATCCGCTCTTGGAAACTCGCCAACAGGAGAAAGACCTCCTCTCAGTGAGCATTCCCTTTTCTACTTTTTCTCTCCATCCCCCAAAAGGGAGGTCCTTCAAGTTGCTTGGCCAAGAGTGGTCGCCCTAGTGATATCAGTAGTATACATCACTCAGGGTAGGCCAGGTGTGGCCTATAACTAATCATCTCAAGTAGATACTTAGTCGGTTTCTCAAACAATACTAGATCAATCAGGTGGGACCCCTGGGCCTCTGCCAATTCCATTATTTTATCACATAGCACAGTAATACTCCATCACAATCATATACCATAACTTTTTCAGCCATTCCCCAATTGATGGGCATCCTCTCAATTTCCAATTCTATGCCACCACAAAAAGAGCTGCTAGAAATATTTTATACATAAATGTCCTTTTCCCTTTTTAAAAAATATTTTGGATACAGATCTAGTAGAAATAGTATTTATTGCTGGGTAAAAGGGTATGCATAGGTTTGGGCACAGGTCCAAATTGCTCTCCAGAATAGTTGGATCAGTTCACAACTTCACCAACAGTGCATTAGTATTGCAATTCTCCCACATCCCCTCTGACATTTATCATTTTCCTTTTCTGTCATATTAGCTAGTCTGATAGGTGTGAAGTTTTAATTTATGTTTATCTAAATCATATTGACTTAGAGCATTTCATATGACTATATAGATAGCTTTGATTTATTTGTCTGAAAGTTGCTTATTCATATCCTCTGACCATTTGTCAATTAGTGCATGATTCATATTCTTATAAATTTGACTCAATTCTCTATATATTTGAAAAAGGAGGCCTTTATCAAACAAACTTAAAAGTTTCCCCCCATTTTGGGTTAAGGAAGATTTAAGTTTGAATCCTGTCCTAGACATCTACTAACTGTAGTTTTAGGCAAGTCACTCAATTGCTCTCAGCCTCAGTTCCTCATCTATAAAATGTAATAGTACCTACTTCCCAGGGTAATTATACAGATCAAATGAAATAACATTTGTGAAATACTTTGCAAACCTTAGAGTCCTATATAAGGAGGAGGAGGAGGAGGAGGTAGTAGTAGTAATAGTATAGTAATAGTAGGTAATAGTGGTAGTAGTGGTGGTAGTAGTAGTAGTAATAGGTACTAGTAGTAAGAGTAATAATACTAGGGGCAGCTAGATGGCACAGTGGGTAAAGCACTGGCCCTGGATTCAGGGTACCTGAGTTCAAATCCAGCCTCAGACACTTAACACTTACTAGCTGTGTGACCCTGGGCAAGTCACTTAACCCCAATTGCCTCACCAAAAACATTGAAATAAAAAATTAAAAAATTAAATAAAAAAATAAAATAAAAAAAGAGTAATAATACTAGGCAATAGTAGATAATGGTGGTAATAGTAGTAGACAGTAGTAGTACTACTAGTAGTAGTAGATAGTAGAAAATGGTAGTTGTAGTAATAGTAGTAGTATTGGTATTAACAAACGCACTCAGTATGATTGTGAGATTTCCTCCAGCCACTAGCCAGCAGGAGCAGAGGAAGTGAATAGTAATCCAAAATTAAGGTTTAGCAAGAGATAGGAACGAGTCAGAATGTGGCACGTTAGAAATAGCGCTGGATTAGGAGTCAGATCAACACTGTTGCTAAGTGGTTGGCTTTAAATCATTTAGGGGACCTCTTTGGACCCCAGTTTCCTCATCATAAAACAAGGGAAATGGCTTTCTAGCTGTAACCTTGAAATCCACATTAAAGTGTTAATGACTGATGGTAGGGTCTCTTGCGGCACATCTCCCCACCTTGTCTACTACCTCCTGTCGATATCAGCTAGCCATTGTCCGCCGCCGCCGCCCCCCCCCCCCCGCCCCCGCCTCTTATGTTCTGTGTTAAGATGACCGAGGAAGTGAGTTTTCGCTTTTCTGTAAAGAGAAGAAATGAGCCAGGGCAGCCCAGTGAGATGCTATGCCAGGTGACCAATGGCCTGTGTGGCTTGAAAAGCACTGTGAAGGTTCCCCTGACTCCCCAAATGCTTACCTTCTTTCCCTCCAAATCCTCCCAAGTGTCAGCTGAAACTTCCTTGACCATCTGTTAGCATCAGAAATGCCTGTCCTTCTGGAAGGCCTTGAAAGGGTGGGGTAGAAGACCTCAAGGCCCATTATGGGTTAATAGTTTAGGGGATTAGGTGACAGCCGGTTAAGAACAACATATGAACCTGGGGAAGGTCATTTTTAAGGGAACTGCGAGAGGTGGGAGGGGGAAGGAAGAACACAAATTGGGGGAACTGCAGTCTCTCACTGAACCCTAATGATCTATAAAAATAATAGCTCCCAGACATTGATGTTATGCCTCACACTACTGCTGGTCTGCCCTCGAGAGGACTAGCTGACTCCCATAGTACTGTTTTCCTGCATTTATTTTCTTATCACTAACTCCTAAGGTGTACCTCTGGTTTAGGCCAGTGTCAAAGTGCCAAGCCAAGGAGACAACTGCTGGGAGTTTTCATAAGGCAGCTAAATGGTACAGTGGGTGAGAGTGCTGGATTGCACTCAGGTAGACCTGAGTTCAAATCTCACTTTGGACACCAACTAGCAGTGTGACCCTGGGTAAATTACTAACCTCTCTGAGGCTCAGTTTCCTTAGCTCTAAATTAGGATAATAGTAGTATCTACCTCAAAGAATTGTCATAAGAATCAAATGAGATTAACATGCACAGCACTTTACTAGCCATGAAGTGTTAAATAAATTCTAGCTATTATTATGGTGTGTAAGGTGAAATGAGTGCAAAAAAAGAGGGCCCAGACAAAATACCACAAGAAATTTGAGGAAGACAAAAGTACTTTTAATTGGGAAAACAGGGCCCTGAAGGAATCAGTCCTTCCCTTCCAGGTGGGGACTCAACTAGGGAAGATAAGGCTGATCCACCAGATCCATCTCACTTTCTATGCCACAACCACATATTAAAAAGTGGTTATGGGGGGCAGCTAGGTGGCGCAGTGCATAGAGCACCAGCCCTGGAGTCAGGAGGACCTGGGTTCAAATACGACCTCAGACACTTAACACTTACTAGCTGTGTGACCCTGGGCAAGTCACTTAACCCCAATTGCCTCACTAAAAAAAAAAAAATTAAATTAAATTTTTTTTAAAAGTGGTTATGCTGGGGCAGCTGGGTGGCACAGTGGATAGAGCACTGGCCCCGGAGTCAGGAGTACCTGAGTTCAAGTCCACCCTCAGACACTTAACACTTACTAGCTGTGTGACCCTGGGCAAGTCACTTAACACCCATTGCCTCACTTAAAAAAAAAAAGTGGTTATGCTTATCACTCTCCAGTATTTAACTAGCTTCTTGAAGTAAATGGGAATTATTATTATTTTTTATTTGGCGGGGGGGGGGAATTATTCTTTTTATGATTTTTCTTTAATTGCAGTGAGACACAGAACCCACATTGGATAGGGAGACAAGAGATCTGGGTCCTAGTCTTGGCTCTCTCTGCCCATAATTTGCTATATGACCTTGGGCAAATCACTTCACTGGTTTAGGCCTCAGTTTACCCCTCTGTAGACATAGGGATTAAATTAGATCAACTCTGAGGTTCCTTCCAGTTACAACATTCTAGAATTCTAGGAATTTATAATTATGATTAAACTTCCCAAGAACTAGCTGCACCCTTCCCCACAGGCAAAGAGACTAGTAATAACTATTTGTTGTTGTAATACAAGGAAAGTAGAAAGTATCACTTCTTGAGATTCTCCTGGATCTTGGACCATGGAACTTTGAGCTAATGTCAGATGTTTTCAGAGGGGAATGTTGGCCTGTGAGGCTGTGCTGTGATGAATCTTGGTTTAAAGAAGCCAGAAACATTCCATCCTGTTCATGTTGTATTTCTTCAGAATTCTGGGAGAAAAACAAGGAGATTGAATCAGATTTGAAAAAACAATAAATGCTGCTCTTGACCCATTTTCAAGACATCTCAATTTGTCCCTTATCTTCCATCATACCCACCACCTCTTCTCCCTCTGACCTGAGATTCAGCCTTGCTTGGGGTTGAGGGGAGGTGGTAGCACCAAAGAGATCATATGAAAGAGCAAAGTCCAGAGTTCTAATCCAAGCTCTGCCATTATTGGCTGTGTAACCTTTGGACAAATTACTGAATCTCTCTGGTTCTCATTTTCTTCATTCAATTCAATTCCACAAGCTTGGATTAGTGTCTATATTATGTCAAGCACTGGGTACACAAAGATACAAACAAAGCAATTACTACCCTGAAGGAATTTCCATTCTATTACAGAGATGGATAAAAAGAAAAGATACACAGATAAGTAAATAGAGATAATTTGAGAAGAGAGAGGGTAATAACAAGTGGGGGAGGGGTCGTCAGCGAAAGCTTCTCTGAGAAGTTTGCACTGGAGTTGAGCTTTGAAAGAATATGGGTGGGGGTGCACTATGTGGCACAGTGGATAAAGCACCGGCCCTGGATTCAGGAGGACCTGAGTTCAAATCCAGCCTCAGACACTTGACACTTACTAGCTGTGTGACCCTGGGCAAGTCACTTAACCCTCATTGCCCCACAAAACAAAACAAAACAACTGTCGAAAGAATATGAGGATTCTGAGATGAGGAGGGAATGCATTTTAGGCATGGGAATGTCTCATAAAATACCTGGATGTTCAGCTAGTCTAATTTGGCTGCAACATAGAGGGTGTGCAATGAATAATGAAAAATAAGGTGGAAAAGAGGGTTGGACCTAGACTGTGGAGGGTCTTAAAAGTCATCCTGATGATGGGTTCACATAGTTTCATATTTCATCTGGGAGGCAATAGGGAGCCACTGAAAGTTTTGAACAGGAGAGTGACATTGTCAAATGACTTAGGAAGATTATTTTGACAGGAGTTGAGATGAAGGATTGGTGAGAGGGAAGGGAGGAGGCAGAGAGACCAATTAAGTTGTCATGGGACTGTGCAAGTATGGAAAAAAAGAGGTGGATGTGAGAGAGGTCATAGAGGTAGAGTAAGCAGGATTTTGCAACTGATTAGATATTGAGGATCAGCTATGTGGCACAAAAAGCAGCTACATGACACCATGGATAATGTGCCAGTCCCAGAATAAAAAAAAAAATCTGCATTCAAATCTAGTCTCAGACACTCACTAGCTGTGTGACCCTGGGCAAATCATTTAACCCTATTTGCCTCAGTTTCCTCATATGTAAAATAAGCTGGAGAAGGAAATGGCAAGCCACTCCAGTATCTTTGCCAAGAAAACCCCAAATGGAATAACAAGGAATCAGATATGACTGAAACAACATAGATATAAAGATGTTGGGGGAGGGCAGAACGGAAGAGTCAAAGATGACTCCAAAGTTAGTAAACTGTTTGATAAAAAGGACTATAGTGTTATTTATAGAAATAGGGAAGTTTTAAGGAAGGGCCTATTTAGGGGAGTAGATGATGAATTTGGTCTTGGACCTGGTGAGTTTCAGATGCTAATGGGGGATGTTTAACAGGTGGTTGGCAGCTAAGTGGAACAGAGCAATGGGACTGGAGTCAGGAAGAACTGAGTTCAAATCTAGCTTCAGTCACTTACTAGTTATAAGACCCGGGGCAAGCCACTTAACCTGTATGCCTCAGTTTCCTCAACCATAAAATGGGCATAATGATAGTATTGTAAAGATGAGATGAGATAATATTTGTAAAGTACTTAGCAGAGTGTCTGGCACATAGTAGGCATTATATAAATGCTTGTTCTCTTCCCTTCCCTTCCCCTTCCCCATTCTGAGGTGAGCTAATATGAATTTATAGTAGATTTCCTGCTTTTAGTAGCTTGGACATCAGAGCAGAGAAGGGGGATCACTGGGGTAGCCCATGGTTGTGGGTTGGTAAGGATTAATGGAAGGACAAGGGAACCAAAGGATTCTAGGGTGGAGGTAATGAATAATTGATCTGGTTAACTGTAGAATAGGATTACTGAGGGAGGGAGCTGAGACTAGGACAGAGTAATGTGCTGGGAGAACTGGGTTTTAGAGAAGCTGAGTTTGAATCCCAGCTTGGTCACTTATTACCTGTGTGATTTTGGTCAAGTCACTGGACTAGTCTGAACCTCAGTTTCCTCAACTGTAAAATGAAGGAGTTAGACTCCATGTCCCCTAAAGTCCCTTCTAGCTCTAAAACTCTGATCCCGTAAGGGGATATCATGGTGAGGAAGAGTGAGGCAGAAGGAGAGTTGAAAGGACAGGAGATTTTGATCAGAGAAAGGAACTTGAAAGCTCAAAATCATCTGTAAAACAAGGGAGCTGAACTAGATAATCTGCAAGGTCCCTTCCAACCCTAAGACCCTGGGAACCTGACTCATCACTGAACTGATGCTGTATGACCATGGGGAAGTCATTTCTCTGTGACCTAAGCTGGTGCTTCTGCAAAATGAAAGGGTTAAACCAAGTAATCTCTTCTTGTGGCTCTGCTGACCATGAACTCTATCCCTCCACTGGGAAGGTGGCAGATTCTCAGACTCCCATGAGACTAGACAAACCCAGCATCAGCTTTCTGAAACAAACAGCTGGACCAAGAAATTCTCGTCACCTCCCTCCCCAGGATGTATCTAGTGAAGCTGTCTCCATCTCAGTATATGTTCCAAGTTGTCTAATTAATGGACATCTTTATGGTTACCACTCTTTTTAGGTATGGTCATGGAGGCTAAGTCATCAATGTGGCTCCTGGAGACAAGACAGCCACCATGGATTGTTCCCCATCTCTTGGAACATTGCCATCTGGTGAAAAATGCTCTTGACACAGCCTTGGTTTTGTCTTAATGAAGTCTCACTCTGGGTCCCAGAAGAGCTTCTTTCTCTCAGCTCTGATGTAGTTTCTTAAATTCAGTCACTGCATTTACCAAATGTAACTTGTACCCCCCGAGGGATATTTTGACATTCTTTTCTTAGGCTCTGACTAGCTCCTGACAGTTAAATGCTCGGTACCTCAGCTTTTCCATTCCTGCTACTGAGTGGTTGGGAAGGCTTTCCCTTGGGAGCCCCGTGCCCTCCACATCATCCCGGTCTTCTTGCCTCCCCTTTGGTTCTTTGCAGGGATGTTAGACAAACACTGACCAGGGCTCCAAAGCCAGAGGAAGAAAGTCCCCAAGAAGACAGTGAAAATGACAGGTAATATATTGCAAGATGCCTTGAGAAGTTGTTGTGTCATGGGGATATTTATAGGAACCCTCCCATCCCTGGGGTACTGTACTAAGTCCTGGAGGGGCGCTCAATGGAGTATGTGTGAAGATGGGCTGGGGGAGTCATCCCATGTGCTCTGGCTCAGTACCAAAGGACTTGGATTCCCTTTGGGATGATTCACGCAAATGCCCATGGGACTCAATAAGGGATTGCAAGGACTCCAGTGCAGGACCAGAGCATGTGGGACAGCTCCCACAGGCACATCCCCACACACATACCATGGAGTGATCCCAGCAAAGCCCCGCCCAGCAACTCAAGGTGGGAGGAGTTGGGGAATTCCCCTGATTGTCCTCATTACATTGTAAGAAAGACAAGGGGAAAGTAGGATGGATGATGGTCTGTCAACAAGCATTTATTAAGCACCTACCATGTGCTAGGCATTTCGCTGAGTAGGTCAGTCTTTAAAGGGATCCATGAGCCAGCCAAGGCTCCTACTGCTGAGGATAGGGAAGGGAAGGGAAGGGAAGGGAAGGGAAGGGAAGGGAAGGGAAGGGAAGGGAAGGGAAGGGAAGGGAAGGGAAGGGAAGGGAAGGGAAGGGAAGGGAAGGGAAGGGAAGGGAAGGGAAGGGAAGGGAAGGGAAGGGAAGGGAAGGGAAGGGAAGGAAGGGAAGGGAAGGGAAGGGAAGGGAAGGGAAGGGAAGGGAAGGGAAGGGAAGGGAAGGGAAGGGAAGGGAAGGGAAGGGAAAGAAGGAAGGAAGGAAGAACAAAAGAAAGAAAGAAAGAAAGAAAGAAAGAAAGAAAGAAAGAAAGAAAGAAAGAAAGAAAGAAAGAAAGAAGGTTCTCACTCTGAAAGAGTTTATATTTTAATTGGGAGAAGACAACACGTAAAGGGGCAGGAGGAAAAGCTGGCCACAGCATTTGCCACAAAGGGGCAAAACAACCAGTGCAGAGGTAGAGGAGACCAGAGAATGAGCCAGGAGGGAACTGAGCAGCATGGTTGGGACTTCTGATGATATGGCAGTAGATGGACTATTTGTGACCAACTTGATGTAGAGCCTTCTGAGCTCATATTGGTCTGATCAGCCACAGTCAGATACACCGTACCTTGACTCCCAACATGTTGATGTCATATTTGTACTCTTCAAGAACAAAGGCCAACTACGAACTTGATGGATTAGTAGTCAATGGATTACCTGTATTTGGGTTGTATTAAGGTGATCTTGGAATTCCAAGAGAAACAGTTTTGCAGGTGTCAGTGGACACCCACACTCTAATAGGTCTAGACCCAACCAACATGTCAGTCATTTTAGAACCAATAGAAAGCAATTCTGCCATATTCAAAGCCCTAGCAAAGCACTTCCTACAGGCAATGACCTGGGGTCCAGCACTTCGGCACCCCTAACCCAAGCCTCTTTTGTATGAAAGCCTAGAAGGTCAAAGATGATGTTGGCAGTGATCATCAAGGAAGCACTGAACCTTCCTCAAAGACGTTTTCATTTTCTCTCTTTGGCTGGTGTGAGAAAATAAAGTTTTGTGTGTCTAGACCCCCTGATAAAAGAAGGAATCTAATCTGAAGAGTTGGCTTCATTTCCTTTCTCATCAATTGGACCACTTATCAAACTATTTTTTATGTTATGAGCATTTTTTTGGGGAAAATCCTTGATAATATGAAACATTAAATAATATTTATATTTATCTCATTTTTTAAAATCCCAAAACTAAGATTTGGTTCCATAGCTCCAAAGAATTTGCTGGTCGAGAAAGTCAATAGAGATCATTTGTGTTCTAATAATTCTTCCTCCTGGGATCAGATACACTCTACCCCATGCACTTTGGGATGGCCACTCAAAAGAGACTGTAATAAAACTTTTTCATCGTCTCCCCCACCCCACCCCAACCAATCCCAAACTCATCTTTCTCTCATCCCAGCTCATTTCTGGCCCATTCATCTCAACCCAGCTCTCTACCTCCCCCATATCCATATCCTTTTTCCCCCTCTGGATAAGAAAAGTAAATATGGGCCAGGTTCCATTTATTATCCAGAAAAGAACAAGAGACCTGGAGGCTGAAACAAGAACACAAAGCCATCCTTTTCCAGGTGCTCCCTGGTGATGTCATAGATTGACTCATGCTTTCATCTAGTCCAAATTCCCTCATTTTACCAATCTCATGAAACCAAGACCCAGCGAAGGGAAATGATTGCTCAAGATCCCTGGGCTAGTTCGTGGCAGACAGGAAGCTAAATCTCTTGACTCCCTATCCAAGACACTGTCCTCTGTAATAGGTGGATATCTTTCATGTCACATGTCATAAACCATTAGAGCTGGAAAGAATCTTAGACCAGAGCTGTTGTCATCATTATCTTCGGGTCCAATCCTCTCACTTTATGATGGGGGAGAGTCGCATTATAGCAGCTGACATCAGATGGGGTGCCAACTAACTAACTGATGTGCTCATGGGAGAGATCTAGAGAGAGGGATACTTTAGACAGCATCAGTGGTTTGTTTTGGTTTTTCCCCAATAGGGACATTCTGTAGACAATGCTTATGCTTTTTTTTTAACCTGGTAGTGAGTCTACAGGCAGCTGGGTGGCACAGTGGATAGAGTGCTTGTCCTGAAGTCAGGAGGACCCGAATTCAAATCCAGCCTCAGACATTAGCCGTGTGACCCAAGGCAAGTCACTCAACCCAGTTTGCCTCAGTTTCCTCATCTGTAAAATGGGCTGAAAAAGGAAATGGCAAACCATTCCAGTCTCTTTGCCAAGAAAACCCCAAATGGGGTCATGAAAAGTTGGACAAAACTAAAAAATGACTGAACAACAAAAATGAGTCTACTATGGGAATTTCTAGGTAGAAAGAGAAGGTGCCTGGTAAGGGAGGTATTTGGAACCCTCAGGTCATCCCTTCTCTGTGTGAGTGGCCCTGAAGTCAATCGATGTCCATTTATTAAGCACCTACTATGTACCAGGTACTATCCTAAGTTCTGGAAATATGAAGAAAAACAAAAGCAGTCTTTAGGAGTTCATGATGTAATGGGGAAATAACATGCAGACCAGTGTGTACATAGGAGCTCTAGAGGGTAAAATGGAGGTACTCTCTGAGGGAAGGCACTTGAGCAGAATCTTGTGAAGTCCACAGCTAAGTCTGACCCTAGGGATGAGCTCTCTAGGCCACCGTTGGACCTTGCCAGATGCTCTGGTATTGATCTCAGTCATCCTCCAGTCCTAGTGACAGAAATAAGAAGAACCAACATTTATTAGTGCCCTCAGGCTGACAAAAAAACGTACATTCTTCCTCAGGCATGGCGTCAATGGGTACTCCTCCTGAACACTTGTTTAAGAAAAAGAGGCTATTTTCATTACCTTTCTCACCAAGACAGTTGATAGTATTCCTTTGAAGCCTGGCCCCCTGGTCTCCTGTGCCTGGAAGAAGGAACTGTGAGTTTTCTCATCAGAACAAGAGCAGGGTGTGTGTGTGTGGGGGGGTGTGCATGTGTGTGTGTGTGCGTGCGTGAGCATGCACCTTGTGGGGTTTCTGGAGTCTGTGGGGCTTCTGGAGTCGAGAGGGAGTTGGAAGGCTAAACAGATTTCTGACCTGCAGTGTAGACTGAGCTCTAGCCCTTTATGAGCTAAGGGGATCTAAACATCCCTGCTCTTTAAAATTCCTTCTTATCTCCAGAAAAAAAAAAAAAGGGCTTTGGTCGGTTTGGGTTGGTGGTTATTTATAGATCTCTATTCCCATCAGGGCTTTGTGCTGTATTTAGATCAAAATGAAAAGGTTCATAAAAAATAGCCTTTTACAATGATAAAAGCAAATCAATGAAACATTCAAAAAGTGAACCTTCAGTGCAAGTGAAAGCATGGGTAGTGTTTCCCAGGGGACTGGGAGGAGGGTGAGGATGACAAGAAAAGCGGAGGGAGAAGGTAGAGAAAGAAGATGAGTGGGAATGGAAATGAATCCTGTGAACCAGACAGGCCTCCTCCCTCAATGTGAAGTGACGCATTCCAACACCTGAGTAGTTTTTCTGAACAATCACTGTGTGTGTCTCTATACACACGTGTGTGTGTATGTGTGTGCACATGGACACATACATGAATGTTTATAAATACACACACATTCGTCCGAATTTAACAAACATTTATTAAGCCAGAATGCCAGGGGAGATTCAAAGATGAACAAAAGGGATGTGAGGCTATAAGGATCTCTGGCACCATGGGACTTTCAGGCCAATAGAGGAGACGGTGGCACATGTTTCAGCTCCTTTCTGCAATGTTTCAAATATCCCTTAATTTTGTCCAGGTAACCTTTGTCCAGCAAAGATCACAATCCTTCACTTAAGAACTCTGATCAGCACAACAAGCAACCGAAATTCCGGAGAACGGATGGTAAATAGTTAACAGCCACGTAATAAGTGCTTTACAATGATGATCTTACTTGATCCTCACAACAACCCTGGGAAGTAGGTGTTGTCATTATCCATTTTGCAGTTGGGGAAACTGAGGCAAACAGAAGTTTGGACCCAAGTGGCTCTGGAGGAGAAAGGGAAGCTGGTGACTTTGCACAGCCAAGTCTCACTTCAATCCAATTCAGTACAAGTCATATCACCTCCCCGATGTCATGTCAATGTCCTCTTCAAGAACAAAGGACAAACAGCAACAGCCACATACACACATACATATATGCGTATACCATTGAATAGAAATTGTTGTCCCTTGGCTCTTCTCAGCAATGCAATGATCCAAGGCAATGCAATGCCAAAAGACGCATGGTGGAAAACGCTCTCCACATTAAGAAAAAGAACTATGGAGTCTGAATGCAGATTGAAGTAGACGGTTTTCACTTTTGTTGTTGTTTTTTTGTTATGGTTCTTGCTTATTTTTTCTTGTATTTTTTTCTTTTTGTTCTGATTAATGTGGAAATATGTTTAACATTGTGAGAAAAAATAATGGGATTTGGCAGATACTCAAAGGCCCACCTGGAGATAAATCTAAACTGATTGAATTAAGTGAGAGTGATTGACTTGGCTGATTAGTCTACTTCAAGTTAATTAGATTGTTAATTGTAACCACACCTGGCTAGCCCTTAAGAAGGTATTGTTCTCAGAAACTAAGGACTTTGAACTCAACATGAAACCACCTTCAAGTCCAGTGAACCAATGGATTTGGATGACACTAACCAATCAACTTGAAGAAGTGTGAAAGGACTACCTCTGCTCCGGACCTATAAAAAGCTTCCACAATAGTTTGAGGGGCAGTTCATGGTTGAAGCAGGCTCATGGTGGAGGACTTGAGGAAGAACCAGACCAGGCTGGAACTCTAAGCTTGATAGGCCTTTTCCTAACTTTCTGAACTCCATGTGTTTTCATTTTTACTAATACCTAGTATGCTTTAATAAATGCTTAATGCCCAAAGACTGGTGCTAAAGCTTCTAATTTAAGGCAACCACACATTTAGATTTTAAACATCACAATGTCTAACCTATATCAAATTGCTTACTGGCTTCAAGGGGGGAAAGGGAGGCCAGGAGAAAAATTTGGAACTCAAAAAATATCTTTACATGTAATTGAGAAAAATTTAAATAAATAATTTTTTAAAAAATTGCCCCCCAAAAAAGAGGAAAAAAGAAAATATTGTCCTTAGTGGGCCTAGCAGTTCAGTGAAAGACTGTCCAGCAAGAGCAATGGATTACCACTCATCTTTGTGTTAAAAGGTTCTTAGGCCCCTGCTGCCAACAGAACCCTGGCCAAACTTACAAAGGAAATGAAATTTAATCATCACTTATCTGCTTCCCTTCCTGTGTCCCTTGCCCACTTCCAGGCACCCTTGAATGCTCTCTGACTTCCCAAAGCCATCCTCCCTAACATATACCCTGACCTTGGATAAATCACTTCTCTCTGAGCATCAGTTTCCTCATTTGTAAAAACAAAGGATTAGACTGGAGGATTACTAAGGCCCTTTGAACTCTGATTTTATAACTTTGTGATCTATGACCTAGGCCTGCTCTCCTCCAGGAACTCCATCCATCCAAAGTATCCTAATGAAAAGTCTACTTAGCTATAGGTGTTAGTGGGAAATAATGTGAGATGCTCTCTCAAGTCCCTTATGGCTTAAAAATTCTGTAGTTCCATTGTTCTACTTCTGGATTTGGTGGTAGAAGGCTGTGTGGGAGAAGCATGAGAGACTTGAAATAAAGAAGAAGAAGAAAAATTAAGGAAACAAATGATTTCAAGAAATCCAGAGATTGATTTAGTGGAGGGGAAACTCTATATTGGTAAATGAATGAATGGAAGGAAGGAAGGAAGAGAGAGAGAAAGAAAGAAAGAAAGAAAGAAAGAAAGAAAGAAAGAAAGAAAGAAAGAAAGAAAGAAAGAAAGAAAGAAAGAAAGAAAGAAAGAAAGAAAGAAAGAAAGAAAGAAAGAAAGAACATTAGGCAGTGGCAAGGAAGATGGTTAGATCTGATGGGCTCCCATTTTCCCAGAAGGAATAGAGTTGGTGACTCAGTTTAAGGAGGAGAAAGAAAAGAATTCAGGCTAAAGGAAGAGAAGGAATTGAACTGAAGAAAGAAAAGGTCTTGAGATTAAAGGAAGAGAAAGACTTAAGGAGATGGAAAACCCTGGATTAGGGAAGAGAGGAGAAAAGAGGGGAAATGATGAGGAGAGGTAAGACTTGAGAGCTCATCAAGAAGACCTTCCTCTTCTCAAGCATTACCTCTCTTCAGCCAGTTACTAAGATAAGTAAAGCAAGTTGGCAAGGAAAGTCCACATTTATATATAATTATAACGTTTGTAAAGTGTTTTGCATATATTAGTTCATTTGCTCCTCACAGCATCTCTATAAAGTAGCTGCTATTATTTCCTCCATTTTAGGTGAGGAAACTGAAACTCAAGAAGTTAAACAACTTTTCTAAGGTCACACATATCTAATGTGTGTTTCAGGCATAATTTCAGTTGAACACTTTCCTGATCCTAAGTCCAGATCTCTATCCACTAAGCCACATGAGACAGAGAGGAGAGGAGAGGAGAGGAGAGGAGAGGAGAGGAGAGGAGAGGAGAGGAGAGGAGAGGAGAGGAGAGGAGAGGAGAGGAGAGGAGAGGAGAGGAGAGGAGAGGAGAGGAGAGGAGAGGAGAGGAGAGGAGAGGAGAGGAGAGGAGAGGAGAGGAGAGGAGAGGAGAGGAGAGGAGAGGAGAGGAGAGGAGAGGAGAGGAGAGGAGAGGAGAGGAGAGGAGAGGAGAGGAGAGACATTGAAACTTGGAACTTGGAAGGGACGCGTCTACCCTGGGATCTAGCCCAGGTACCTGGTCCAAGCTACACATCAATATAATATATCCAACAAGTGGCCCTCCAGCATTTACTTGAAAACTTCCAAGTATGGATAACCTACTACCTTTCAAGTCAGCCCTTCCTCTTTGGGACAACACTAATTGTTAGGAAGTTTTTTGGGTTTTTTTCCTGACATCAAACCCAAATCTACCTCTTTACATCTCATTGTGCCTGATTCTGCCTTCAAAGGTCAAATAAGACAAGCCTAATTCCTCCCACACATGACAGCTCTTCAAATATTTGAACATAGCCATTATGTTCCCCCTGAATCGTCTTTTCTCTATGCTAAACATGTCAAATTTCTTCAACCCATTCTTATATGTCATGAACTCAAAGATCTTCACCACCATGGTTTTCTTCTTGTGTATACAAGCCAGCTTATCAAAGTCCTTCTTAAACAATCATCCCTAGAACTCAGCATCATACTCCATATGAAGTTTGACAAGGGCAGAATACAGTGAAGGGGAAGCTGTGTCTCTTCTAAGGCAGTCCAAGATTGCTTTGGTGTTTTTGGCTGCCACATCACACTGCTGTCTCAAATCAAGCTTTCGGTCCATTAAAATATGTTTCTTTTGAGAACTCTTGCTATATATCCACATTTACCTTATCTTTTTTTTAGTTGTTTTTTTTTTTACTCAGGCACAAAACTTCATATTGATCCCTATGGAATTTCATCTTAATAGATTTATTCTGGTGTCATAGCCTTTCAGATCCTGACATTGTCATCTGGTGTGTTAGTTTTGCCTCCCAGTACTGTCGTCATTTGTAAAGTTAATGAGCATATTTTCTATGCCTTTATGAAAGTCATTGATAAAAATATTCAATAGCCCAGGACCAAGGACAGATCCCTGGGGACCGTCCATCCAGACCTCCTGCTACATTGAGACATTATTTATTTATTGTTTATTTATTTATTTTTTGGTTTTGGTTTTGGTTTTGGTGAGGCAATTGGGGTTAAGTGACTTGCCTAGGGTCACACAGCTAGTAAGTCTTAAGTGTCTGAGGGTGAATTTGAACTCTATCCTTTGTGCCACCTAGCTGCCCCCTCCTGCTACATTGATATAAGAACAACTACTCAAAGTCAAGTTACCGGGGGCAGCTAGGTGGTGCAGTGGATAAAGCACTGGTCCTGGATTCAGGAGGACGTGAGTTCAAATCCTGCCTCAGACACTTGACACTTACTAACTGTGTGACCCTGGGCAAGTCACTTAACCCTTATTTCCCTGCCAAAAAAAAAAGAAAAGTCAATTTATCCATTCAATTCTGAATCCATCTGATTGTATTACTGTCTAATCTCCATCTTTCTGTTCCAACCATAAGAACAGTATAAGATACTTTATCAAAAGATTTACTAACATTTAGTTAAATCATATCAACAATATCCCCTTAATCTGTAGTTTAGCAATCCTATCCAAAAAAAGGAATGAAGTTCATCTGGCATATCCTATTCTTGATGAAACCAAGCTGGTTCTTTTTCCCTTTCTAGATATTCACCAATGCATCACTTTAATGATATTTTTTTACAATTTCGCTAGGAATTAAAGTCAATTTCATAGACCTGCAGTTTTAGACTTGCTTCTCTTTCTTGTTTTAGAAATCAAGATATTTGCCCTTCTCTGGTTTTTTGGTACCTTTCCCATTTTCCATGATCTTCTAAATAGCACTGACAGTATGACTCAGCTTTCATAGCTGCCAGTTCTTTTTAGCACCTTTTGAAATACACCCACAGTTAGGTATCATGTTATTGATGATTCCCTGGCAAAGGAGATTGAAGAGTAGCTGGTCAGTCAAGTAGAAGAATTAAGAGGAAAATGTTATATGTACTCAGGGAGGAGTGAATATCCAGGAGAAGTGAGTGCTCAACAGTGTAAAATGCTTCAGAGATCAAGAATGAATGAATGAATGAATGAATGAATGAATGGAGTTAGCTAATTAATTAATTAATAGAAAGATGTATTAAGTGCTTACTACATGCCAGACACAGTGATAAATTCTTGAGATACAGATACCTTCAAGCAAGCCAGTCTGTGCCCTCAAGGAGTTTTATTCTAATAAAGGAAAATGACACAATAGGTTCAGAGTAACCAATGAAGAGTGTTTTGGAGAAGGAAGTCAGAGAGATGGTATCTGAAATAATTGGTTAATTTATTGAGATGGTCTTGCCATGAATGGTATTGCTGACTTGATCACCATTATCAGAGTTAAAGTTGGAAGGGCCAGGAGATTAATATATATTCATATACCATGGCATGGCATGGAGATGACCTGAGCATATAAGATGATATGCTCAACAATTAGGACCCAGGAAAAGAGTCAAGAAACTGTTATCCGATCTGGCAATTAAGAAGTCATTGGTTGGATAGAGCACCAGCCCTGGAGTCAGGAGTACCTGAGTTCAAATCCGGCCTCAGACACTTGACACTTACTAGCTGTGTGACCCTGGGCAAGTCACTTAACCCCAATTGCCTCACCAAAAAAAGAAGAAGAAGAAGAAGAAGAAGAAGAAGAAGAAGAAGAAGTCATTGGTTAAATGATGAGGCTGGAAACCAATTTGCAAAGGACTGGGGAGATTGTGAAAAGAAGAGAGGTAAAGGCAACGAGTGTAGACAGCATTTTCTAGAATTTTCATTCTAAAAGGGAGGAGATCGTGAGAGGGGGATGACATCATTAGAACTGTAGGAATCTTTAATTTAGTCAACAGTACTGAAGGCTGCAGAGATCAAGGAGGATGAAGATAAGAGAGCTGGCCTTTAGATTTGTTTAAGTTGCATCAGTGCCTTTTGTTTCTCATTCCAACATCATTTCCAAATATACCTCTCCCTACTCTACTGCCTTGGGAGCCTTCCCTCATGACAAAGAAGAGGAGAGAACAATTCAGCAAAATCAACCAGGGTATCAACCGCATCTGAAAGTGTATCCGACATTGATAACCCACTGTCCTTCAACTCTTTCACAAAGGAAGGAGACGTATTGACTCATTTCTTTTCCAGGGCCAGGCTAAGTCATTCTAATGAAAGATCATTCAATGCCAGTTCTTTCCATTTACATTGTTGAAGTCACTGTACAATGTTTTCCTTGTTATGTTTACTTCTTTCTGCATTAGTTCCTCCAAGAGTCCCCATGTTTTTTCAGAATTTCTCATATTCAACATTGTAATAATATTCCAGGGCAGCTAGGTGGCACAGGGTATAGAGAACCAGGCCTGGACTCATCTTCCTGAGCCTCAGGCACTTACTAACTGTGTGACCCTGGACAAGTCACTTAACCCTGTTTGCTTCCATTTTCCAACTGTAAAATGAGCTGGAAAAGGAAATGGCAAACTACTCCAGTATCTTTACCAAGAAAACCCCAAATTGGGTCACAAAGAATCTAACACAACTAAAAGAACTGAATGATAACAAATTATATTCTAGTATCCATGTGTGACTGATTAACTGTTCCTCAGTTGTTGGACATTCCCTTTCTGTCCAGTTCTTTGCTACTACAAAAAGAACTGCTGTGAATATTTAGGATGTATGGAATCTTTCTTTTTGTACTTGATCTCTTTGTAGTAAATATTTGCCAGTGACATATCTATGTCAAAGGGTATGAATATTTTAGCCATTTTGGGGAGGGTGAGGCAATTGGGGTTAAGTGACTTGCCCAGGGTCACACAGCTATTAAGTGTCAAGTGTCTGAGACTGGATTTGAACTCAGGTACTCCTGACTCCAGGACCGGTGCTCTACCCACTGTGCCATCTAACTGCCCCTATTTTAGCCATTTTTATAAAGCATAATTCCAAATTGTTTTCCAGAATAGTTGGACCAAATCATAGCTCCACCAACAATGTATTAGTGTGTCTACAGTTTTCTACAGCTCCTCCAACATCTTAAAAATTTGACAATTTCCTAAGTGTGAGGTGAAACCTCAAGGTTATATTAAGTCATATTTTTTTTTCATTTTTAGTAATGTTGATCAAATTTCCACATAGTTGTCAATAGTTTGTAATTCTTTTCTTGAAAACTCTTTGTTTACACTATTTGACTACAAATCTATTGCACAATGGCTCTTAGTTTTAGATACTTGTGTTAATCTCTACTACTTAGCACAGTGACTAGTTAATTGACTAATAGATTCAATAAGAGTCAACAGTGTGATATGACAGCCACAAAATTAATATAACCTTAAGCTGCATTAAGAGAAAGAGTGTCTAAGACAAGAGAAACTTCATCTCATTTTACTCTATTTTGACCAGAACCTGTCTGGAGTATTACTTTAAGAAGGATATTGATAAACTGGAGTACATCCAGAGGTGGACCACCAGAATGGTGAATGGCCTTCAGATCATCTTGTATGTGTCTAACAATTAGAAACAGGTGGGCCCAGGGGGCCTAAGGATATTCACTTACCAAAGCACCCTTGTCTCTCTCTCACACACACACACACACACACACACACACACACACACACACACACACTGACCAGGTTCCGTTCTGGGGGAGTCTGGTCGCCAAATAGAATGACTGGATACTTTCTCTCATACTATGTTCATACCCTGATCCCACCCACCTTGGAACCCTGGAGAAAATTATTTAAAACTTTGGCTTGCTCATTTCTAGGGTCTTCCCTTAAGGGAGAAGTAGAAAAGCAATGTACAAGATGAAACAGGTATGGGACAGATATTTATTTCCTCCAAATAAAAGAAATGTTTCACACACACAAGACCTATAAGCATGCATTGGAAAAGGATACAGTAACTACTCTTATACTGTCCTCAGAAGTTGCAACTTACAAATATGAAGCAGTTTGCGAGACTATTGAAGAGTCAATTTATACATTACCTCCCTCAGCACTATTCCTGTTGAGGATCATATCTTCTGGTAAGCCAGGACAGGTGTTGGGTTCATCTTCCTACCAGTGATTGTCTTCTCTGAGGGCAGAAACTCCCTTTGCCACCAGTCAGCTCCAACCAAGAAACTGAGTCTCTTCAACCTCTTAAATTCACAAAGTTGTCTCCAAGACTAGAGACACACATCTCAGGATCCACTGCTCAGTCACCCGCACTTGGGGAAAAAAACAAACACAGAAGAGGCAATCCCCAAACACAGGCACAGAATCACTTATGTAGGACATGCACTTTCTTTGCCAAGTACTTGGAGTTCACTATTTCTTTTTTTTAAATTAAATTAAATTAAATTTTTAACCATCATAAAAGTATTTTATTATTTTCCAATTACATGCAAAGATAGTTTTCATCATTTGTTTTCATAGGATTTTTAGTTCCAAATTTTTCTCCTACTCTCCCTTCCTTCCCTCCTCCCCAAGACAGAAAGCAATTTGATATAGGTTCTATATGTACAATCACATTAAACAGATTTCTGCATTAGTCATATTGGAGTTCACTATTTCTGCTGGAATGGAGTGAAGGCTGACCCCTACCCTTACCTTTCATGGGAGTACTAATTGCCACAAAAAAAAAAAAGGTGAAGGAAGAAGAGAGACAAGCACAGAAAGAATCATGTCATTTTTAAAGGTCCACTTTTCTTCCCCAGCAGCCAATAAAGGCATCTATTTGTTTTTGGTTTGTTTTTTTTGGTTTGGTTTGGTTTGGTTTTTTTGGAGGGGCAATGGGGGTTAAGTGACTTGCCCAGGATCGCACAGAAAGGCATCTATTTGTAAACCCCCAAGGCCCTCAGATACTGAGTTGGCATTGAGTGGAGCTAGGCAGTAGCAGGCAGGCCAGCTCTGCACATGCCCTGTTACAAAGAGCAACTGCTTATCTCCAAGAAGAGAAGCTGGTCAGGAAGCTCCCTTCTCCTGTATGCAGGGATGATGAAGGAGGGATTCCATTTCTTGTGCTTGACCCCAGAGAACAGAACTAGGAACATTGGGTGGAAGTCGAAAAGAGGAGAATTTAGTCACAATGGGAGGTAGTGAGGCTCCCTAGAAGAACTCAGAAGAGGATGGATGACTTACCTATTGGGCAAGTTGAAGAGGGGACTCTTGTTCAAGTAAGGGTTGGACAAAATGGTTTCTAAGATGCCTAGGCTTCTGAGCTGTGATGCCACCACATTAAATCACACCATAATACCTGAGTCCCTTGGGGGCATTTTCTTTTTTTCTTTTTCTTTCTTTCTTTCTTTCTTTTTTTTTTTTGTGGGGCAATGAGGGTTAAGTGACTTTCCCAGGGCCACACAGCTAGTAAGTGTCAAGTGTCTGAGACCGGATTTTAACTCAGGTACTCCTGAATCCAGGGCCAGTACTTTATCCGCTACGCCACCTAGATGCCCCCCGGCATTTTCATTTTTTTTTTAATGGACGCTGTTAATTCCAATGATTCTCTAATTTGTGAAATATGTGGGGGTGATTTTTTTATGGTATAGATGGATTTCTGATCCCCCCCTCCATTTCAAGACATCTTCCCAATATAAGGTAAGTCCCTTTTCCAGGAGCACTCTCTTAATATTTGCAGGTAGAGCCCTCGCTAGGACGGAGCCTTTGTGCCAAACATTATCACGAAGCTAGAGGATAGGAAGGGACCCTGGGAACAGAGCAACTTCTTTCTGGAAGCCCCATTTCCATAATAACACTGCCTTTTTCAGTCACTGATTTTCTTCCCCCTCTTCATTTTTCTGTTGTCAAGAAAAAGGAATACATATTTAATAAACTCTATCCATCCTAGGGATTAGAGATCTAAAAATATTGTTTCTCCCAGAGTCCGTCCCTTTCCTGCCCTTACGGAAGAGGATGTGGTCAAGAGGAAATTGGATAAAACCCTTTCATCAGCCTGAATAGTATTTGAATCATTTAATTGGAGATCTGCCAACCACAGGGGATTATTTTATTTTTCAAGCCAAGTTTAGCCCACTCAAAAGAGTCAGATGAAATCAGGATTGCGTTTATAAGTAGTTTCCCGGGACCTGGCTGGGGCTAGTCCCTCTGGTTCCCTGTTTATCGCCATTTCTAAGTTGGAAGAAATAATTTTCAGGTGCCATTCCAAAGCCACCCACTACGCAACATCATTCTCTTCCACACTCCGTGTCCTGTGACATAAAGCCAACGGGGATTCCTGCTCTCCCCCTTTCTGCGCATGTATTTGTATATTGTCTAAAAAAGAGGGAGCTGGGCATGCTGGGCTGGGTGGTTGAGTGCTTGCAATCTATGTTTTCATCCTCTCGGCTCCAAACAGATTGCCAGGAAGAGCATCTCAAACTAAATTAAATGCCAGGCATGGCACCGCCCATCCCCTCTGCTGTTCCCTTACCATTGTCTCTCATTAATTCTCAGCTTACTGGAAGCTCTTTTCGAAAAAGTGGTCTGGAAGGAACTGGAATTAGAGGAAAATTATGATGATGGGAGGGGGGAGAGTGATGATGACAATCTATTTACATTGTGGTTCATTCACCAAGTGCTTTCCTGACAGCACGTCTATGAGGTATGGCAAATATTATGGATTTAAATCTGGAAGGGACATTAGAGATTAGTGAGTTCAACCTCCTCATTTTGCAGATGTGGAAACTGAGGCATAGAGAAGTTAAGGGATTGCTCAGGGCAAATACATTTAGGAAGTGTCTGGGGCAGGATTTGAACTTAGATATTCCTGATTCCAAGTCCACTTCTCACCCTCATTTTGAAGATGAAGAAACTGAGAGTCATAGAGGTGAATTGACTTATCCAAGGACACTGGCAGGAAGGGATTTCCTCAGACCAACCCTATGGGCACCAGGTATTGTTTTTTTCTGGTTTTAAATATGTAAAATTTTAATTATCAAAATCTCTAGAGAGAGAACAGACTTGAAGTTTTCAAGTAGTTTTACTTAATTTTCAACTGTACCAGACATGATATTTCTCTTTTTTTCAATTTTCAATTTTATTTATTTATTTAGAGTTTTCCCCAAGTTACATTTTTATTTAGAATTTTCCCCAAGTTACATTGGGCACCAGTTTTGACTCCCAAGGACACACAGAGTCCAGTTTGGGATGCAAACAACAAATTATGTCAGCTCAGTGGGGGCTTTGTCACACATTCAGAACCTCCTGTGTGCTCTGGATCAAGTGTTTCTGGAAAATATGGCAATTCAAAAAGAAAAATTCAGGGGACCCCTTAAAAGTCCTTAACACCTCTGAGGTAAATAGTGTAAATATTGATGATCCCCAATTTATAGATTAGGAAGCTGAGGGTCAGAGTAGTGAGGTGAGTCACTCAAGGTTACACAGCTAGGAAGGGTCAGAGCTAAAATTTGAATCCAGATCTCTTGGTTCCAAGCCTGGTTGTGTTGAATAATCAGGATTCATTTCATGATGGGGGAAAAAAACAATCTTAGGACTAAATCTAGGCTTTTTGACTAATGATTGATTTCCTGAAATTGATTAGATATAAATCACAACATTGTTTACCAAAAAAACAAACAAACAACCCACCCCCTCTTAGGGATAAAATTCTCTGTGCCTGTTGCTATTTTGAGTCCAGATAGCGTTTGAGGTTTTCATGGTTCACTAAAAAACCAATATTTAATTAAAGGTTTTGCTGTATCTGAAGAACTTTAAAGAAAAGAAACTGGGTTGTTACAAGAGATTGACTAAAATAGCCGATTCATGAATTCTACGTTTATTACTTCAGTGAGTACAGTTGAACTGTGTCACAGGAAAATTAGAGGCGCCCTTGGCTAGCTGTGTCTCATTTGGAATACGGTAAACGTGGCCCTTTCTTTGTGCTTTCTGGTAATGACTTAAAAATAAAAACCGTCCAGATTGTATGTGGATTAGCATTCATTTCTCGAGTTTGGGGTCTTAGCAACATTCTTTCCTCAAATTTGGTAACTCCAAATGATACTGATCTGCTCATTGTGGCCAAGTCCCTGGGCAGATTCTTTTTGAAGAAAGCTAAATTGTAAGTTTTCTGAATCAGCCACTCCCCACCCCAACCAGCCACTGCCCCTATGTCAGAATGATCAGGGGTGGTGCTAGTGGTCACCTCCTCCTTGCCACTGGGGCCTTTGAGGGTTACTGCTGGGGTCATTGTGGGAAGAAGCACACTAGGGAAATCCTGCAAAATGAGTAGAGAAGCCTTTGATCAGAACACCATCCTGGGCATGAACAAAACCCCTGCATTATGGTATTGCAAACTAATTTAGTTACTGAACATTTATAAAGATGCTGATGTTGCAGGTGCTGGGCCCCTCTACATTTTCCAAAGAGCAACAGGCAAGAAATAGAACAGGAGGAAAGAGGTCTGACTCGCCAATGAAAAAATGTGCAGTTCTTTTAATGACCCCTTTGCTTTTCTCTGAAACAAAGACCCATCTTTTAACACAATATTCTTTTTGGAGACAGTGGCAGTGTAGTGGTTTTGAGCTGGGAAAATTCAGGTTCAAGTCTTGTATTTGAAACCACGTGACCCTAAGCAAACCATTAAACCTCTGTGTACCTGAGGCAGCAGCCTACTGAGTCATAGACAGGTTACACCTGTGAGCCTCACTGAAGGAGGGAGCTTAAACTGAGACATTCACAGGACCTTCCCATGAATTCTTCTGGTGAGATGGAGTGGATGGCGGAGTGTGCTGGAGCCAGCTCAGCCCAGCTAAGTCAGTTATTACATTTTCAATGTGAGCATGTATATCCCTCCAAAACTGGCAAATGCTACAAAATCAGAGCTTGATTTGTTGTTCTGTTGATTATCCAATCTTAAGAACATGATAGGTAAAATGTTAATAATTCAAATCAAACTTTAAAATTCCCCTTCCAACCCCCTTCCAGTTGCTAAACATTTTACAAGCATAACCCATGGTAATCATGGATTCCCCCAGGGCTGAAGAATGGAAGTGGAGGATCACTCAAAGGTTAGTGGAAGGCTTGGGAGGGGGTGGGGGGGGGGGTTGGGGAGAGCAGAGGTAGGCTGTGACTCACTATAAACAAGAAATTGGGCAGGAAAATACGTGTCATAAAGGCTCATCGCAGAAAAGTATGACCAAATGGGGGGGAAAAAAGATGAACCAGGTAGTTAATGAGAGAAAGAATCTATCAATCATTATTTATTAAGCACCTACTATGTGCTAGGAACTATGCTAAGTGCTAGGGATACAAAAAGAAGCAAAAGACCATTCCTGCCCTCAAGGAACTTACAATATAATGGGGGAGACAACATGCAGGCAAATATATGCTAAGTAAGCTATATACAAGATAAATGGGAAATAATTAGCAGAGAGAAGGCACTGAAATTAAGAGGGATTGGAGAAGGCTTCCTGTAAAAGGTGGGATTTTAGTTGGGACTTAAAGGAAGCCGGGGACTGGAAGGAAGTGTCTAGGCATGGGGGACGCCAAAGAGGATGCCCAGAGACCTTCAATAAACAATTCATGGGCTTCATGCAATGTCAAGTGAACTAGAGAAAGGTCTCTGGCATATTGGGTGGACCCCTTGGGGAGGATTTTCATGAGGACATTCCACCCATAGACTGATGATAACCCTCTGTCTTTGTTTGATAGGAAACTGAAAATACAGGGTGGGCCAAAAGTCATGAAGGGCTTTCAATATTTAATAAATCCTTTATTTTTTGTTTTTAATTTATAATACCATAGCATCACAGGTGTGTATGTATACATATATATATATATATGAAATAAAGAAAAATAATTTTTAAAAAGTTATCAAAACATTAGACCCCTTCATGACTTTTGGCTCACCCTGTACATTTACCATAATGTTTTGGGTTTTTGGTTTGTTTGGTTTTTTGGGCAGGGCAATGAGGATTAAGTGACTTGCCCAGGGTCACACAGCTAGTAAGTGTCAAATGTCTGAGGTCAGATTTGAACTGAGGTTCTCCTGAATCTAGGGCTGGTGCTTTATCCACTGTGCCACCTAGCTGCCCCCAATATGATGAACTTTTAAGGCCACAACTATTGTAATGAGCTTTCTCCCTTTAACAATCTTCCTGACTCCAATCTCTCCTCCATCATATGGAAAAACCTCTATTCTAGGAGATTTGAAATATGTGTATTTTGAGTATGCATACACATATACATTCATGCATGCTTATGCAATACACAGTGTGTATATAGATACCTATGTGTTCACATGTAAATATATGTGCATGCATGCATGTGTGCCTTCGTGTGCATATGTGTGTGTGTGCCGGTGTATGTGTATATGCATGCATGCATGTATTGGGTGTATTCTGGAGGTTTAACTCAGAGACAGGACTTTTGATTGCAGATGGAGGAGGTCTCCAGTATATGGCCAAGAGCTTCCTCCTTCAGGTTTTGCCTTGGAAGGTCATCGAGTCCCAGTTCAGATGCAGGCTGTGTGATTGTGGGCAAGTCTTACTTTACCTCTCTAAACTCAGTTTCCTCATCTGTAAAAAGGGGCTCATATTCTGATTATACTACCACCCCCGCAGGGTTGTGAGGAAGTGTTTTATAAAATAGGATATAAGTAATAATAGCTAACAATCATAATTAGAATTCGAATTTATATGTTGGCTATTATTAGTAAGATTAATAATGAATTTTTTATTATTTAAGGTTTGCAAAGCACCTTGGATATGTTACCTCATTTGATCCTAGCAACAACCCTGAGGCGTAGGTGCCATTATTATCCCATTTTACAGGTAAGGAAATCAAAATGCAGAATGATTAAGTGGCTTGATGTCTGAGGAAAGATTCCGACTGACTGGGGCTTCCTGATTCTAAATACCTCACTCTGGGCTGCCCCCCCCCCAGCTGCCTAAGTGTGAATCCTTAATGTTTTAAACTCTCAGAAGGTGCCCTTAGGGGCAGCTAGGTGGCCCAGTGGATAAAACACCAACCTTGGATTCAGGAGGACCTGAGTTAAAATGTGGCCTCAGATGCTTGACACTTACTAGCTGTGTGACCCTGGGCAAGTCACTTAATCCTATTTGCTTACACACACACACACACACACAAAGAAGGCATCCTTGTATAGAGCAGGCAATTTGTGATTTCAGCCACATGGACACTCCTCAGCCGGCATCAGTCAGAGCCCATCTAAGCCTTGGCACACAGCATCTTGGATGGTGGTCAAGGTGGCCAAAGAAATCCACCCCTCAGGCATGTGCCCTCTAACCCTGGCTGTTCTGGTCCTCAAGCTATAGACAAAACATCACCAGATCTACATTGGTGTGGCCTTCAGACCACAGAACTCCCTGCAGAGCCCCTTAAAGAACACCACGAGGCCCACGTGAGAAGATTAAAACAGCCTCTTCCTCATAGGACCTGTTCTACCCCCCACCCATAACCCCCCCCCTTTTTTTTTTACTGGAAAGTCTAAAAATAATCTTTCTAGAGCACAAGCATGGAAATAGAAGTCATCGTGGCTACAATATGCCACTCGGAGCAAAGCCGGGCCCATGTGGTCTCCATGGTAACCCCGGTGACAATATACCTCCTGAGCTGCAAAAGGTGGAATGTGATGGTAAGTGTTTGGGCATATGTGTGAGAGGTGGCATAGAGTAATTTTTTACTTTTCCATGAGAATTCCACAGACACAATCCTTTGTTCCTTCCTCCTTTCCTCCCTTCCTCTCCTCCCTCCTTCCCTCTTTCCTCCCCTCTTTTTCCCTCCTCTCCATTTGTTCCTTCCTTCTTTCCTTCCTCTCCTCCTTCCCTCCTTTCCTTCCCCCTGCCTCCCTCCCTTCCTTTCTTCCTTCCTTCCCTCTTTCTTCCCCTCCTTCCATCTTTTTCTCCTTCCCCCCTTTCCTGCCTTTCATTCTTCCTTTCTCCCTCCCTTTTTTCTCCCTTCCTTTCTTCCTTCCGCCTTCATTTTCTCCCTCTCTTCTTTTCTTCCTCCCCCTTCCTCACTTTTCTTCCCTTCATTCCTTTCCCCTTTCCTTCTTCTCTCCCTTCTTTCCTCCCTCCCTTTCTCTCCCTCCCTCCTTTCCTTCCTGCCTTTCATCCTTCCTTTGTAGTTACTTTTTTTTTAGTGAGGCAATTGGGGTTAAGTGACTTGCCCAGGGTCACACAGCTAGTAAGTGTTAAGTTTCTGAGGCCAGATTTGAACTCAGGTACTCCTGACTCCAGGGCTGGTGCTCTATCCACTGCATCACCTAGCTGCCCCTGTAGTTACTTTCTTGAGTTCTTTCCTTCCAATAGGACTTAAGCTCTTTGAGGACATGGATTGTTCCCTGTGTCTGTCTTCCTATCTCTAACACCTAGATGAGTGCCTAGAACAAATATGCTCAACAAATAAGAGCTAACCTTTAACATGAGGCAGCTAAGTGGCACAGTGGATAAGGCACTGAATTTGGAGTCAGGAAGACAAGTTCAAATCCTGCCTCAGACACTAACTAGTTATGTGACCTTAGAAAATTCCCTTAACCTTTGAATACCTCAGTTTCCTCAATTGCAGAAAAAGTGTCAATCTACATTGATAGAAAAGGTTCTCTCCTCAGGAGTTCCCTAAACCAGTGAGATCACACAAGTCCAGACCAAAAGAAAAAGCAGCCTCGTCCTAACTATGGGATATCAAATAATGGATACTCAAGTAATAAGGATGCCCAATGCTTTTTGCATATTTTATCTTTATTTATCTGTGTGAATGTTTTTGTGCCCTTCTCATTCCTACAATAGAAGCTCTTTGAGGCCAGGGACTGTTTATTTTTGGCCTTGGTGTCCCTTTCACCTAGCACAATAGCTAGCACACAGTAGGTGCTTCAAAATGTTTGATGAATTTCTCATCTATCTTATCCAGACAGAATGAGAGGATCCAAGGTCTAGAGCTGGAGGGGCCTTCGAGGGCATCTAGTCCAGAGCTTCTTAAACTGTGGGTCACGACCCCATACAGGGTCATGGAAGATTTGTCAGTAAATGTTTGCTTTGTGAAAGGTGATCATTCCTAGTCTATATACCTATACACCTAGATGATAGGCGATCATACCTAGTCTATATACCTAGTCTATATACCTGTACGCCTAGATGATAGGCAATCATACCTAGTCTATATACCTATACGCCTAGATGATAGGCGATCATACCTAGTCTATATACCTATACGCCTAGATGATAGGCGATCATACCTAGTCTATATACCTATACGCCTAGATGATAGGCGATCATACCTAGTCTATATACCTATACGCCTAGATGATAGGCGATCATACCTAGTCTATATACCTATACGCCTAGATGATAGGCGATCATACCTAGTCTATATACCTATACGCCTAGATGATAGGCGATCATACCTAGTCTATATACCTATACGCCTAGATGATAGGTGATCATACCTAGTTTATATACCTATACATGTAGATGATAGGCGATCATACCTAGTTTATATACCTATACATGTAGATGATAGGCGATCATACCTAGTTTATATACCTGGGGTTGCATAAAAATTTCTCAGGCGAAAAGGGGTCACAAGTGGAAAAAAGTTTGAGGAGCCCTAGTCTAGTCCAACCCCCTTATTTTATGTCTGAGGAAACAGAGGCCTCAAAACATTCTGAGAGACTTGCCTAAGGTCCCACAGGTCGTGATTCCTCATTATCCCTCTACTCTGAGTTGAGCATGCAAGGTCAGTGCCATTTTGATTGGACTATGTGATATCTCTTCTCACTACTATCATGGTTGCCATTTCTTACCTACACTACAGTAATAGACTCCTGATTGGTCTCCCTGCTCACAATCACACTTCGCTTTCCAATCCACATTCCACAATTTATCAAGTTTATCTCCTCACCCAGAGGTCTAGTCTTGTCTCTTATTTAAAATCCTCCAGTGAATCCCTACCTACCCGTAGGATGAAAGACAAACCTGGCATCAAATGCCCTCCACAACCTGACATTCACAAACTTTACATTCCAGCTAAATGAGGCTAATGGCCATTCTCTGAATTAGCCACTCTCTTGCCTCTGGGCATTTGCTTAAGCCATTCTTTTTTTTTTTTTTTTTTTTTTTGGTGGGGCAACGGGGGTTAAGTGACTTGCCCAGGGTCACACAGCTAGTAAGTGTCAAGTGTCTGAGGCCGGATTTGAACTCAGGTACTCCTGAATCCAGGGCCGGTGCTTTATCCACTGTGCCACCTAGCCGCCCCCTGCTTAAGCCATTCTTCAAGGATGGAACTCAGGGCTTTCTCATGTCTACCCTCAAAGATCTTGCCTTCTTTCAAGACTCATCTCCTCCATGAAGCCTCTCTGGTTGTACCAATATGTGAGTGGTTTCTCCCTCCTCTATTTTTGTTGTACTGTACTTCTTTGTCTGCATGTGTTATCTTCTCTCTTCTTGCTATTTCAGTGAAAGAGATTTTGAATTTTTGTGTTCGTGCAGCCAATACCTCGCACACTTCCTTCCACCCAACCAGGTTGCTGAATTGAACTGAATACCTAAGTTTTAACCATCTCCCAGAAATCCAAATCCCATTCTCAGACACCATGTTCTTTTTTTATTTCTTTTTGTTGTTGTTGTTTAGAATTTTATTTTCCAAATTACGTGTAAAAACAAATTTTGACATTGATTTTTTGAAACTTTGTGTTCCAACTTCTCTTCCTCTCTCCCTCCCCACCCCTGCAAGAACACAAGCAATTCAATATAAGTTATACATGAGTAGTTATGCAAAACATCGTCACATTAGCCAGGCTATGAAAGAAAACAGACAAAAACAAAACTTCAGATTAAGGAACTATCAAAAAAAAAGTATGGGGCAGCTAGGTGGCGCAGTGGATAGAGCACCAGCCTTGGAGTCAGGAGGACCTAAGTTCAAATCCAGCCTCAGACACTTAACACTTACTAGCTGTGTGACCCTGGGCAAGTCACTTAACCCCAATTGCCTCACCAAAAAAAAAAAAAAAAGTATGCTTCAATCTGTTTTGATACCATCAGTTCTTTCTCTATAGATGGATTGAAATTTTCCTAAGTCCTTCAGAGTTATATTGGATCATTGCATTGCTGAAAATAACCAAGTCTTTCACAGCAGATCATCTCACACTATTGCTGTTCTTTTTATACAGTACATTTCACTCTGCTTCAGTTCATATAGGTCTTTCCAGGTTTTTCTGATAGCATCCTGTTCATCATAATTTTTTTGTTCCCTTTAAAGTAACTAACAAGAAAGAATTATGTTTCAATCTGTATTCAAATACCATCAGTTCTCTCTCTGTAGATGAATTGCATTTTTCATAAGACCTTTGGAGTAGACACCATGTTCTTAATTAGTTGTTCACTTCCCAATCTACCTTGCTCTTCTGAAGTCCTTTCCTCTCTTTGGGCAGCACTGATTTTTTAAAAAGCTCCCTGTGGGTCTAAGAGGTTCACATCCTTGTCCAAGACTGTAATCAAGTAGCAACATTTTTTGTTCTTTCTGAAAGTACCATGGATGCCTCAGATACACACTATATGTGTGACCTTGGACAAGTCACTTGATGATGACATAATAAGTCAGCAAGAGTTGGCACTGGTAATCCAGCCTGTGAAGCCTTGGGATGTCCTTTGTCATGTCTTAGATCAATGCCCTGAAAAGATCTCAGAGTCCTCTCTGGGGGTAAGCTGCCTCAGTATCCCTCATCTGGAAATCTTGGATGATCATCATTTTCTCTCCTCTGATCCTTACTGAAGTGAGTTCTCACCTCATAGTACTAGTGGATCCACACCATAGCTCTTCAGGGAAGTGCAAGCAAGTCGCTTCCTCCTCAGAAGGTTGAGCTCTTCCTCATTGGGAAAAGTCTTGTCTCTATAGTTCCAAGCGTTCAATGGTCCCTCTGTAGTTCTAAGTGGTCAATGGTCTTTCTTTCTCCCTTTCTCCTCTGGGTCACATCCTCTCACCCTCTAGCCTTGACACAAGTCAGGATTTCCCCTTTTCCTGTTCAGATGCTTTTTCTTTTTTTGTTTTTCCCTTAAACCCCTTCCTTCTTTTTTTTAAAGGAACACTTCCTATTCCCTGATAGCTGGAGAGTTGATAGGGAATTCCTTTATGCCTTTTACCTTTACTTTTAGGAGAAATACCAACTTTCACTTTGGATATAGACAACAGTCAATTGGCTAGAGGAAGAATGCAAACAGTCCACTCTCTATGCAGTTCACTAAAAATCTTCCCTCTACCCTTGCTAGAAGTGAGATCCTTAGTCATAATTCTTACTCATTTATTCCCTAGAGAACTGTTGTGGTAAACCTCTTGTGGAGGCTCTTTCAATCAGGAGATGCTACTTATTCTTACCTTAGAATCTTCTCTTCCCCTTTGGGAACCACATTCAACTTCCTTTTCTTTATCTTCCCAGTCTCATGTGGTCAAGTGGATAGAGAGCTAGAATCAGGAAAGTATTCAATTGAAATTATGCTTCAAACACTAGATGTGTGACCTTAGACAAGTTAACCCTTCTGATCCTCAATTTCCCCATATAAAATGGGGTATGAAGGACCACCAAGCCTTAGCACTTACCCTACTGCTGCCTCCTAAGGTCCTTAGACCTTACCATCTAGTCTATTTTCTATACCTATTCTCAAAAACCACGTCACAGTCATCTGACCTACTGATATAACCTAAGCCCTTGACATTCTCCTCACCACTTAGGGCTTTTGTGCCTTTCCACCATCCCTCCAACTGACCTTTCTTTTAAGTGGTGTCTCCCCAAATTAGTGTGAGCTTGAGAGCAAGGATTGTCTTGGTTTTTTTCTTCTTCTCTTTGTATCCCCAATACTCAGGAAGCCTAAATTCTATTGAACAAACTTTTAGATGATTTCTATGGTTCCTTCCAGTTCTAAATCATATGTCTGTATGACATGATTTGTCCACAAAAAAAGAGAAATTTTGTGAAGCCCTTTAGCTTGTCGATATTGAAAAATTGTATTGTATTATAACATTATCTTGTATTATAAAATGAGGGTCATAATAGTACCCAACTCACATGATTGTTGTGAAGCTCAAATGAGATATTTGGAAAGCCCTTACATGCAGGGTCTGACACACAGCAGGCACCTAATAAATGCTTATTCCCTTTTCTCCCCCTATTGTAAATGGGTATTGACTGGATGATTAACCAACTGGCAACAACTATTCTAATGACATTTAGAATGGTGAGTTTGCCAACAGGGAAAGAATATGCATTCTCTCTGTTCCTAACTCCATTTCTCACAGTCCCATATTCGGTGATTTGGGCAGCTCCAGTTATCAGAGTTGCAGGCATGGTAAGTTGCGGCCTCTAAGGCTTTTTCCCTTTGCAAAGGGAGATATTGGGTCCCCGATTTATTCTGCATGCATCAGTGCCACACTAGACTAAGTGCTGAGTAATGTCGACCCATGTTGTAGTTTTACTCCTGAATGTACTCTGTTATTAAAATAAATGAACCCAGACATCTACTTAACCTGGGCTCTTGGCTCTCTGCTCTAGCCTAAGGGCTATTTGCTAAGGTCTCTACACCATTTGGCATTGAGGTTTATATCAGGGAAGGAATTGTGTTCAATGACTTTCAGCCAGCTCCTCACATTAATTAGGTTCTGGAAAGTGCCCCTAAACAATGTGCACAGCCAGTCAGTCATTCAGTACCATTTCATGTGCTCACACAGTCCAGATGTTTGGTATGCTTGGACAGCAGAAGCCTTCCCACCAGTGTGCCAGCCTTTTGTTCCTGGTCACTTGATGGCCTCCTGCCAAAGCTATCTTGCCTTAGAAGAGGGGCACATCGGGGCCTTCACTGGATAATTCATTTGCTGACCACAGCCTGGCATCATAGAAATAGCATTGGGTTTAGAGTCAGAACCCCCAGGATTGGGTCCTGGTTCTGCAATTTGTTATGGTAGAACCTTGTGACCTACAAGTCACTTTCATTCTCTGGTCTTTGGATCCTTCATCCTAAAACCGCAGGCTTTTCTCAGATGTTCTCTGAGGTCTTTTCTAGCTCTGATGTTTTATCATTTGTGGCTCAGAAGCCAGAATGTATGGTCCTTGAGGTGAAGTGGTTTTGTTTTCAAACATCTTCCCACCATGACCCAATCAGAGGTAATAAAGACCCATTCACACGCTCTTCCCCACTTGTCACTAGTTATACTCACATTCAGAGTCTGGCTCTATTCACTTCCTCCCCATCACCACCCCCAGGAGTTCATTCTTCCTTGAGTCTCAGAACAGTGCCAATCACATATGGCACACAGTTCATTGGTCCCCAGATGTTGATGTTGACCCAGAGAGGCATGCAGACTCAGGGACTGATGCACCAAGAGAGTGCACCTGCCTCTGAACACGGAGCACCCATTGTCTCTACACTATCCAAATGCTATCTTTAGTCTGGGTTTTGTTTTCTTTTAAAGTTTCTTTCATTTACACAGCTGTAGTAATTAGGTATATTGTTCTTTTAGCTCTGCTTTGTTCACTCTGCATCTCCACATATGTGTCTTTGTTTCTTAGAACTAACTCTTCACAGTCATACTTCCAAAAGATATACACAATGATTATAACAATGTAAGTGAAAAGAACAGTCACAAAATAATAGAACATGCTAATGACAAGGAACAAACATGGTCTCCAAGGAGAGATGGGAGAACACACTTCCTCCCACTCCTGTGCAGAAGGGGAAGGTCCACATATGTGGAACATTGCATGTATTTTCAGATTTGGGGAATATGTTGATTGACAGCTGATTTTTTTACCTCTTGTTCCTCTTTTTCTTTTAAAAATATTCTTTGTTATATGAGATAGCTCTCTGGGAGGATGGAGGGGAGGAATAAAGGGGAAAATTAGGTGATATAAAAACAAAAGACATCGATAATTTTTTAAAAGAGTAGTGTCGTTGTGATTGTGTATAAATGGGAAGCACACCAGAGGGCGCTCAGGTGTTACAGTGGTGAGTAGAAGGAGCCTATTCCCCAACAAAGGCTTATCTTTATGATTCTGAGAGGGTTGACTGGGGATAGCGCCTCAAACTACAAGCATGGGCATGAGTAGAATGAGTGAGAGCCTGAGCTGAGAGGGGGTGATGGATGGATGGATGGATGGATGGATGACTGGAGAGAGAGAGAGAAAGAAAGAAAGAACCCGGAGAGTTGGAAGTTGGTTCTAGATCCACATAATTTTTTAATATATACATATATGTATGTGTGTATACATTCATATATGTATATAAACACATACACACCTATACATATTTGCATACGTGTGTATAGGTGTGTGTATGTATATATATATATATATATATATATATATATATATATATATATATATATGTATATATGGACCTTTCTTAATAGCAATAATTTCTTTGGAACATGAAACCAATAATGATAAGAATACTTTTAGGCTTTTCTTAAATAATTCCAAATTCTTTTCCAAAGCATTTGGACCAAGTCACAGCAGTGAGTTAGTGTGTCTGTTTTCCCACATCTCTGCCAACATTGAGTTTTTCCATCTTTTACTATATCGGCCAATTTGATGTGTGTGAGGTTGATACTTGAGAGATATTTTGATGAGCATTCTCTCCTTGTTAATAATTCTGAGCATGTTTAGAGGGTTGGTAATAACATGTCTTTCTTCCTTTGAGAACTGTAACTCTTGAAACCACTATCACTTATGTACTGAAGAATGGCTCTTAATCTTTAATTATAATAATCGCTAAATTTATATAGCACTTTAAGGTTTGCAAAGCATTTTACATGTTATCGTGTCTATCCTCACACAACCCTTTGAGGGAAATGCTATTATTATCCCTATGTTACAGATAATGAAACTGAGGAAGACGGAGGTTAAGTGACTCACCTAAGGTCACAAAGCCTCTGTGAATAGGAACACAAAGAACCAGAGTTTAAAGAGCTCACAAGCTAGATCCCCTTCATTCTGATGAAATAGGGGCCAAATGATAGGCTCTCTTGGTCTGCTTTAGGTAGAACACAGCCTCTGGAATGCTCGCCATGTCCAGGGAAACATATCATCACTTCTGAAGGATTCGTCACTTTGGGATGATGCAGCAAATTCTTGGTGGCCCCTTGCTTCTACATCCGTCATAGATGAAGTGGGGAGGGGGTGGGCTATGCCAAAGCTTTATCAGACTGGATTAGCTGCTAAACCAGTAGGTGTAGCCTTCTCAGTGAGCTGTTTCTTTCTATCCTCCTGCCATCTTCAGCCCAGTGATTCTGAACTGTTTGAGCCTCTCCCTGGAAGAGTAAAGGAAGGAGTGTTCTTTCCTTAGCACAATATGGCAGAACAAGGCAGCTAAAGCAGATGTCCTTCCTGGTGAGCCTTGGCCTGAGTTTTGCACTGTCTTTTGTTTTATTTCTTTCCTGAGTGACTTAAAAGTGATCCTGAGAGGAATGTTTCCAGACTTGGAGATATCTGTATGAGTTCAAGAGATTCAGCCATAGCAAGTCCCTCAGTCAGTGATGACTGGTAGCAAGAGGAGTAGTCTACAACCCTACACTTCTTTCAGAAGATGACCACTGACCACAGGCAGGAGGAGAAACTCAACTCTTGGTCTGGCTTACCAGAAAGAAAATGGATCTAGGAAATTTTTTTTTGATAGTGCAGAGACAAGATGAAATGCTCATCAGTCCCTCAAATTGCTTCATGTTCTAAAGTTTTGGAGTATAACAACAGTTGTGTTTTTGCTGCTGTTTTGTGGGATTTGGGGAGTGGTGGTATTTAAAGCATTTATAGCTATCCTATAACTGATCTACATTATATATTAATTAATTAGGGGGCAGATAGGTGGCACAGTGGATAAAGCACTGGCCCTAGATTCAGGCCAACCTGAGTTCAAATCTGGCCTCAAACACTTGACACTTACTAGCTGTGTGACCCTGGGAAAGTCACTTAACCCTCATGTGTGTGTATATATATATATATATATATGTATATATATGTGTGTGTGTATGTATGGGTATATATACACACACATACATATATGTGTATATATACATACATGCACACATATGTATATATATACACATATATATAATATATATATTCTACTACCCCTTTTTTTAAAAAAAGGACTCCAGATTTAAGCTAAACCTAAATTTGAAGTATTTCCCCCCAGAACTTTGGGATTGGGGGACATGGAGTCAAAAAGTTGGAGAAAAAAGAAATTCTTTATAGATTACAGGATCTCCCAGCTTATTCACACATATTCATGGAGAAGTGGTGTGGGTCACCTAGGTGGTGCAGTGGATAGAGTACCAGGCCAGAAGTCAGGAAGATCTGAGTTCAAATTCAGCCCCAGACACTAGCTGAGTGATGCTGGACAAGTCACTTAACCCTGATTTGCTTCAGTTCCTTCCTTATCTGTAAAATAGGGACACACTGGAAAAGGAAATGGCAAGGGGCAGCTAGCTGGTGCAGTGGATAAAGCACCAGCCCTGGATTCAGGAGGACCTGAGTTCAACTCTGACCTCAGACACTTGACACTTACTAGCTGTGTGACCCTGGGCAAGTCGATTAACCCTCAATGCCCTGAAGAAAAAGAAAAAGAAAAAAAAAAGGAAATGGGAAACCATTCCAGTATCTTTGCCAAGAAAACCCAATGTGTAACATCCATGAAGTCACATAGAGAGTCAGACATAACTGAACAATAAGTTGAGAGAGGCCCGCATTGAAAAATAAGAGACCTCTACAGTCAGTTGTAGTGATGGTTCTTATTTTATACCTACTTTGCTTCATTATTTCCCTCAATATTATCGATACATTGTTCCTCTTTATTCTTTAAACTTTGTCCAATTCAATAAAGAATCCCCTTGGCAATCTGATTAGTATAGCTTTAAATATGAAGATACCTGTTTTACTATATTGGTGTGCCCTAGCCATGAACATTAATATCTCTCCAGGGTTGTTGAGGGGTTTTTTGCCTTCCTTTATTTCTGTGAAAATTGTTCTGTAGTTGTATTTATGCAAGTACTATATATGTCTTAGTAGATTAATTAATAGGATCATAGATTTAGTGTTGGTAGGGACCTTATTGTGAGAAAACTGAGGACCTAAAAAAGGTTAAATAACTACTAATCAAAGATCACACAGGCAGAGATGGAACCAACATGTGAATCCAGAATCTCTGGCTCCAAAACTAAAAATCTTTCCAGTTTACCACACAAAACCCAAGATATTTAGTGAATTTTATTATTATTTTAAAATATAGTTATCTTCCTACATTCTTCTTGTTTTTTCTTAGTCATATACAAATAATTCCTCTGATTTTTGTATCAAGTTGAATACAATTATGTCACTTGATGTTTTTCATTAACATGATTTATTATGTTGTTTTCCTAATGCTGAAACATCTTTGCATTCCTGTTATAACTCCAACTTGATCATAATGAATAAGTTCTCAGATGTGTTACTGTAATCTCTAACAATATTTTGTTTAATATTTTTATCACTTTTCATTAACCATCTCGATCCATAGTTACCTTTCTCAGCTTTACTCCTTCCTATTTTGGAAATTAGGAGAATGTCTATCTCATGGAAAAGGTTTGGTAGAGAGCTTTTTTATTTCTGAAAGCAGCTTATGTAGTATAGTGATTGCTTATCATTTAAATACTTGATCAAATTCATTTCTTGCCATTTTCCATCAGCAGTTCTACTTAGTTTTAGAACACTGCAGCTCCCCCAGGTAAAGCTGATCACCTGAAATCTCATCACTATGCAAATTGACTCAGTTTTTGGATCCTCATCCCCTTCTCTATGCCTTCATTTGCCTTTAGGATGGAGCAATAAACTCCTCCCAATGCCTTCCTTTACAGGGGACTCCTTAGTTTCAGATAACTCTCCATTTTCCATCAGCAGCTCTTCTTGGTTTCCACTCCATGGAAAATCATGTTATCTCTGTCAGCCCCTTCCTCCCATTTTCAGTTTCCTTTTAGTTCTTATCTTCCCTCTACTATATTATATGTGTTTGGGGGTATATGGGGTGTTAAGGGAGGACTAGCACTTCTGGAGTGGGAGCTTGCTGAACCCTTTTCAGGGTCGTTCATCCACCTTTGGTGTCCAATCAGTCATCCAGCTCTCACCTGTGCTCCAAGAAGCTGTAGTATGTGCAGCAGCCAAACCCTGGTAAAACCATCTAGACAGATGGGCTAAACCAAATTAAGGGTCATTGATGGGTCTCAAAGCCTTCAGTGAGTTGGGGGGGGGGGTCTGCCCTAAGCATGTAAAGACTTCCCTTCATGGAATGGGTGGATGAGAACAACTTGTTCCAAAGGCCATAAAGTTGGCTGAAGCAGGGGCTGTGGAGCACTTAGAAATTGGTCAGACATCAAAGATGCCAGGGTCATGCACTGCACCCCTGGCCATCTGCCAATCATCTTGACTGTTCTGCCACTGGACTTTGATGACTCTGGAAGAGAATGAGGCTGATGACTTTGTGCAGCTGTGCCTCACTGAAATCCAGTTCACACAATGAGTCAGGACATCCCCCCCTTGATGTGATTGGTCCTCTGGACAAACAAAAGCAGGCTTCTTTAGGGGAGAGAGTGTCTTTGTCTTATTTGTATCCTCGGCGTTTAGCATAGGGTCTGACGCATTCAGTCATGTCCAACTCTGTGGGACTTGTCTATGGGGTTTTCTTGGCAAAGATGTGGTTTGCCATTTCCTTCTCCAGTGTGTCTCCATTTTATAGATGAAGAACTGAGGCAAATATCAGTTAAGTGATGTGTCCAGCATTGCTCAGCTAGTAAGTGTCTGAGGCTGGATTTGAACTCAGCTCTTCCTGACTCCAGGCCTGATGCTTCATCCTCTGCACCACTTAGCTGACACATAGCAGGTGCTTAATAAATGTTTTTGACTTAAATTATTCAATAGAATTTGTGAATCTATCCGCATTTGTAGTCCTTTCCCTTTGGAGTTGATTTATAGCTTACTCGATTTCTCTTTCTGTATTTGGGTTATTTGGGTATTTTTTGATATATTGGATCTTCCTGGGTTTTTTTTTTCATTTTGAATTTTTCATGTTCCTCCCCTTCATAGGCTGTTTCAGTTTGAAGCTAAATTGAAACAGTGTTAGGTGTTCTCCATTCTCCCCTTTAGAGGCCTAGAATACCCTCACTCCCCTCCTTGTCTCCATCAGGTCTATTCCTGAGCATCTTTCAAAGTCAAGCTCAGGTGCTCCTTCCTACATGGGTCCCTTCCTGATTCCCCCCCCCCAAGTTGTTAATTTCCTCTCTCTTTTGAAGTTACTGTGTATCACTTTGCAGCTACTTTGTATTATTTTATCTGGAGAACATGTTCTCTCCTCCCAGAAGAATATAAGCTCCTTGAGGAAAAAAAAAGGAATCCTATCTTCTTTTTTTTTTTTGGTGAGGCAATTGTGACTTGCCCAGGGTCACACAGCTAGTAAAGGAATCTTATCTTAATGTCCTCTATGCCTAGGGTAGTGCCTGGCATGTAACAAGTGCTTACAAAGATTCATGGAGTCGAAATGAATTTGGCATCCAATGTGCCATGTTCAAAATATGGGATATGCTATTTTTTTATTTGTGTGACTTTAGGAAAATCCTTTTCCTTCCCTGAACTTCAGTTTCCCCATCTGTAAAATAAAGGGGTTAGATTTTTTTTTTTTTGGTGAGGCAATTGGGGTTAAGTGACTTGCCCCAGAGTCACACAGCTAGTACGCGTCAAGTGTCTGAGGCCAGATTTGAACTCAGGTCCTCCTGAATCCAGGGCCAGTGCTCTATCCACTGTGCTACCTAGCTGCCCCAAAGGGGTTAGATTAAATGATTTCTTGGCTCCACCATTTTGTGCTCAAAAGTCTAATCCAGCTGTAAATCTTGAGTGTAGATATTGCCTGATTCTTAGGAAGAAAATGAGAACTCTAGCCTCTAACTCTGGACTATAGGGAATTAGATGTAGGATCGTTATTTAGAGGTGGAAGTGATTTTTAAGATCGGCATTTATCTTATAATTGAGGAAAGTGAGGATGGTCTAGAGAGGTCATGTCTTGTCTAAGGTCACACAGATAGGGAGTGGCAGAATTAGGATTTGAACCCAGGTCCCAATGCCAAATTTGGCACTCCTTCCACTGAACCACATTGCCATCATCTGACCCATTGTTTTTTACATTCTTGCTAATGTGTCCCCCAAGCCCTTTTCTTTTCTCAGAAATGATCATCTTGGATACATGCTTTAAATGATTTAATGGCATGAGATAAATTTGGCCCAAAGTGAGTAATGAGAACTCAAAGGGGAAGGGAAGAGAAATAGAATATTTTAGCTACAAGGAAATGAGAAGAAAATGAGTTTTCAATAAAAAGGGAAACTTCTGTGTCCTCAGGAAAGGGTAGTGTCATGTGGACAACCACTGTCCCAGGGGCCATCATGATGATGAAACTGATTTTAATTCACTTTAGTTTAAAAATATGAAATCCCTCTGTAATGCTTGTGTCAAGAGTCAGGACTAACAGCTGCCTTTTGTATCAGGCCTTTTCTGTAACTTGGAGAAATTGTGATGTCATAGAAATAACACCGATCTTAAGAATCAGAAGATCTCTGTTATAGACCATGAATGTGGGCTAATTATCTTACCTCTTCGAATCCTGGTTACCTCATAGGATCAACCATTATTGCTTTCACAGGCTGGTTATTAGGTCTCAGTAAAAAAGTTCTTTGCAATGGAAAAATGAGGCATAAATGTGACCTATTAGGATTAATTGGTTTTGGAATGAATTTAGGGCTGTGCTGGTCCTCCTTGCCTGCCCCTTGACAACAACCAACAGCTTACTCTACATTCCCAATTCCTTCCCAGATTCTGTGATAGGATATGATTATATAGGCTTTTGTAGGCTAAAATTTCAAGGAGGCAGTTGGCCCAAGAGGTGAGAGAAGCTATCAAGAAGGGAATCGTAACAACACAAATGTAAATGATTCTGATAGAGAAGAAAAGGGGAAGTTTTTTTAAAATGCTGGTGTGACCACACAGGGAACTCTCATCAACCCAGTTGGCCTTTCCTCTCCCCTCACAATTTCTACACTTAAAATATTTTTATTAATATATTTTATTTTATATCATATACATTACCCTCTCTCAGAGAGTTATCCCTAATAAAAAGAGATACACACATTTCAGTAAAATTAACCAACACATTAACTAAGTACAATATTATATGGAATGTGCACACCCACAATGCCCCATTTCAGTAAAGAAAAGAGGGAGATGAATTTCATCTTTTTCCTTTGGGGCCAGGTCAGGCCATTACAATTTCATAGCATTCAGTTTTGATACTTTTGTTGCTTTTTTGTTTACATTTCTGTCACTGTAATTATTGTATATGTTACTTCCCTCATTCTTCTTAGTTCATTTTGTATAAGTTTGTGTTTTCCCATGACTTCTCTGTGTTATTCATATTCACTGTTTTTTACACACAATAATATTCACTCTTCCCTACTGTCTACAGACATGTCCATGTCTCTCTCCTCCTCAAAAAACCTTCATGTTTCTTCCATTCCTGACCACGATCATCTTTCATCACTTCACCCTTTGTGTCTAAACTCCTTAAAAAGACCATCTACTATAGATGCCTCCACTTTCTCTCTTCTCACTCTCTCCTCATTCTCTCTCTTTTTTTCTGGTGAGGCAATTTGAGGTTAAGTGACTTGCCCAAGGTCACACAGCTAGTAAGTGTTAAGTGTCTGAGGCCGGATTTGAACTCAGGTCCTCCTGACTCCAGGGATGGTACTCTTTCCACTGTGCCACTGCCCCACCCTCCTCATTCTCTTTCAATTGAGCTTCCAAATTGAGCCTGGAATCAGGAAGCCTCAACTTCCTGAGTTCAAATGTGACCTCAGGCACTTAATACATGTGTGACCCTAAGCAAGTAACTCACTTAACCCTGTGTGGCTCAGTTTCCTCCTATAAAATGAGCTGGAGAAGGAAATGGCAAACCACTCTAATATCTCTGCCAAGAAAATCCCTAATGGGGTCATGAAGAGTCAGATGTGACTGAAAAATGACTGAACAAAAGATTAATTTCTACATTATCTAATTCCAGAGCTAGAAAGGTGCCTTAAAGATCATCTAGTCCAACCTACTTGTTTTACAGGGAAGGAAACTAAGGCAAAGTTATGGGAAAGACTTGTGCAGCTAGAGGTTGCTGTCATAGGCAAATTCTTGCCATTTATTTCCAACCTGCTGGCTATGCTGTATGCCCAGTTCTGATCCTGACCAGACCCTCACCTGTCAAATGAGCTGGTTGGCCTCTACATTATCCATAAGATCCCTTCCATTCTCAGCATTTTGTTTCTTTTCCTCCCTGAGGACTGAGAACTGAGTCACATACCTCCATTTGGCCAATGTACTGACCTGCCAGGATGTTGAAGGAGGGGGAGTTGCCTTCTGCACTGATGCTAACCCGCCTCCACATCTTTCCCTCCTACTCTACTCTATTCCCACCCTCTCTTTCTCACCTTCCTCCGGATTTCAGGAGCCTTGCATTAGCAGCCTGCATTGCACTGCTCACTTCACGTCATATCACTAGAGTGCATACAACAAAGCTCCCCAAACCGTCTTTGTTCAGCTTGGCTTCTCATATTCCTCTCAATGCCGTTACCATAGAGATCCTTCAGCTGATCCCCATGGTGGGTCTTCTACATGCTCAGGCATCTAGGTCTTTGATTTAGGGATGTGAGAAGCCCCAGCCTACCCCTTGCTCAAACTTAGCTAAGTGTGGCTGCTCCTGCCAAAGACAGAACAAAGGGAACTCCACTGAATAGAAGTGATGGCAAATCAAACCACATCAACAAACATTTGTGTGGGCCACATGTTGGCTAGGTCTTCCCACTGACCCCCTGAATCCTTTAAGTGTATTTGCTAATGTCAAATAATAGCATTTATATAGCTTTTGGTGGCTTGTCAAATCATTTTATGTATATATACTCTTATTTGAGCCTTACAATCATCCCAGGAGGTAGGTAGGTGTTATTAATATACCATTTAACAGATAAAGAAACTGAGTCAGGCAGAGCTTAAGTGGCTTGCCCAGGATCACACAGCTAGTAAGTATCAACAGCAAGATTTGAACTCTGGTCTTCCTGACTCCTAGTCTACCACTCTCTCCACTATGCCATTTCTGCTTATATATACTTATGTCAAATGTGATCATGGGTTCATTCTGTTGATTTCTCCACCGTGGATGTGGTCAAGGATCACTTCAATCAAGCCTGTTCCATAAAGAACACAAGATTTCAGCTAAGTATTTACTTTCTGTGTGACCTTTGACTTCCCTCAGTTTCTTCTTCTGTAAAATGAGGGGGTTGCCCTAGATGATCGTCACCAAGTACTCTTCCACCTCTAGCATTTTGTGTTCCAAAAGGCCTTTCGGCTCTGATATTCTATGTTGTAAGAGCCCTTCCAGATCTCATATTCTATGTTCTAAGGTCCTTACCGGCTCTCATATTCTATGTCCTAAAAGCCCTTTCAGATTTCATGCTTTTTGTTCAAAGTACCTACCAATTCTCATATTCTATATTCTAAGAGCTCTTCTAGCTCTAAATTACATAATCTATGATTTTTATGACCCCCATGTAGGCTCTGCATTCGCTTTCCTTGGGGATTTTCCTGTCTGCCAACCATTTCCAAAGCACCATTCCTTCACCTGCCCAAAATAAGGAACCAGAGATTCCATGGAATTTTCAGCCATGGCCTCAAACTCATCCCATCAGGAAGTCAAACCCAGGAACAAATCATACTGTATACCCCTCATACTTATACCTTCCCACAACTCTATCCAAGTGAAAACAAATTCCAGATACCATAAAGGACAGTTCTTGAAGGGAAAAGAAATTCACAGAAAGCCCTATTGTAATTTGAAGAATCTAAATGGAGAAGGGCAAATTTACTTACATTGATTATGAGTCTAAAGTGACAAACAAGGTGAGAAGTACCATGGAATCACAGAATTTCAGCATTGGAAACTACCTAATTCATCCAATCTATACCTGAAAAAAGAATACTTTTATTATAAATTAGTTAACATTTATCTAGTGCTTTAAGGCTTACCAAGCCCTTCACATACCTTATCTCATTTGATCCTCAGACTAGCCTATGAAGTAGGTGCTATCGTTGTCCCCATTTTACAGATGAGGAGACTGAGAGAAGTTAAATGATTTGCTCAGGATCACACAGATAGATAGCTAGTAAGTGCCTGAGACAGGATTCAAATTCAGGTCTTCTGAGATGATGCCAAAGATTGGCTTCTGAGATCAGAAAGCATGATGCCAAGTCTTTCCAATAGGCCACCCTAGCCTATATATGTGACAAGTAGGTATCTATCCTCTGTTTGAAGATATGCAATGAAAAGGAACCCTTTACCTCCTGAGACAGCCCATTACATTTTTTTTTGCAGGGCAATGAGGGTTAAGTGACTTGCCCAAGGTCACACAGCTAGTAAGTGTCATGTGTCTGAGGTCAGATTTGAACTCAGGTCCTCCTGACTCCAGGGCCGGTTCTCTATCCACTGCGCCACCTAGCTGCCCCTGGCCCATTACATTTTAAAAGACCTCTAATTGTAAGGAAGGTGGGTTTTTTCTTACATAGCATCTAAATTTGTTTCTCAATAACTTCTATCCATTGTTCCTATACTTCTACCTTCTTGAGCCAAACAGCAACAGTGTAATCCTTCTCCTACATGAGAACCCTCCAAATACTTGAATACAGGTATCATGTTGTCCCAGCTAAACAGCCTTAATTCTTTCAACCAGTCCTCACATTCTATGAACTCAAGGATCTTCACCATCCTGAATGGCTTTCTCTGGAAACTCCTACTTCATATTTTTCCTAAAACAAGGAACCTAGGAATCAATACAGTACTCCATGTGTAAAATGACCAGATACTCTGGTAGAATAAAATGATGATTGGGCATCCCAAGCTTGCATTAGCTTTTTCACCTGGCATATCATACTGTTGACTCATATTGATCTTATAATTCACCAAAATCCCTAGGTCATTTACAGTCAAACTTCCATGCCTTATACTACCTTGTACTTGTGATATTGATTTTATTAACCCAAGTATAAAGACTTTACATTTATGTTCAAGTATCAAGCAAATCTCAAGAGTCGGTGGCAGGATAATAAGTGACAAGAGTGGTTGTCAGACTGCAGAGAACAGGCATCTTGGTCAAGAGACTAGAAGACAAAAGTCAAGGCAGAGCCAGCCTGGGGGTGAGGGTGGGGGCTGGTGGCAAACTGCTGCTGCTGCTGCTGAAGAAGAAGAAGAAGAAGAAGAAGAAGAAGAAGAAGAAGAAGAAGAAGAAGAAGAAGAAGAAGAAGAAGAAGAAGAAGAAGGAGGAGAAGGAGAAGAAGAAGAAACATTAATAAGTGCTTACAATGTGTCAGGCACTGCACCAAGCTCTGGGGATACAAATTCATGCAAATAAGGAAGTCCCTGCCCTCAAGGAGCTTCCATTCTAAGGGGGGGGAAGACAACCCACAAAAGCGAGCTGAAAATGGTAAGAAAGGGATATAAGGCGGTTCTAGGAGCAGAGGACCAAGGTTCCAATGGAAGGAGGAGGAAGGCATAGAGAGAACATATTAGGGTAATATTCTGTGGCCCTTTCATTTAGGGAACAATAACAGTATGACCAGGCTCTATGGGAACAATGAGCATTCAATCACATCTTAAGGTTTGCAAAGCACTTCACAAATATTATTTCACATGATCATAATTTCAAGGGGGAAGAGACATTAAATATTGTCTAGTCTGACCCTCCCAAAGCCTAAGAACCAGTGAGGAGCTGAAATCAGAACTTTGAACTCCAAATCCAGCATTCTTTCCACTATACCTTCCTGGCTCAGAGAGAGATGGGACATGAAGAACGATGATGAACAATTCGTGACCATAAATAAGTGCCAAATTATGTAAACTAAGTGCTTCTCTAAAGTCTCTTCTAAATTCCCAGGAACACAGCAGGAGATCAGAGTGGGGTGGAATCATTAGACAAGGCTCTCTTGGGAGAAATGAGACTGAAGCTGCAGATGGAAGGTTAAACCAGAACCAATGTTATTACCTCATTCTGAGCCTCAGAAAGTGGTCCTCTCAGAGATGCAGCTGAGGTTTTTCTAAGAAAGGCACTTGGGGTGGCTAGGTGGCGCAGTGGAAGGAGCATCGGCCCTGGAGTCAGGAGTACCTGGGTTGAAATCCGGCCTTAGACACTTAACACTTACTAGCTGTGTGACCCTGGGCAAGTCACTTAACCCCAATTGCCTCACTAAAAAAAAACTACAACAACAAAAAAAAAAGAAAGAAAAAAGAAAGGCACTCACCTGTACCAGAAGTCTGACATCTGTTTTCCCCTTTTCACTTGTATCTCCCATTTGCCCCCAGCCCCTACCTCTACCCCCTAGACATTGTGCTAAATATAGCCTGAGCACACAGATACCCTGGGGAAGGAAACTGAAGACATAGCCCATGGCTCCCTCAGTTGCAGTCCAGTAGACCCACGAACTAGAAGAGACTCACAGAAACACCCCCATATTAGAGAGGTCTCCTGGGGATCCCTAGCCATGCCCTTCCCAAACTTCAGAGGCCTGCCTGGGTCTGATCACTCTCGACAAACAAATGGCCCTATCCAAGATTTACACACACACACACACACACACACACACACACACACACACGACCAACCCAATAATGGCCAGAAGCAGGCACCTTCTAATTCCTCCTCCTTCAATTTCCTCACTACATACTGCTGCCACATGAATGGCCATGGTGACTATGCAATGTATGCCTGGTGCTACCAACTTCGATGTTCTCCCTAGACATGGTGCTGCCCATCATGCTTCGTTCCTAAAGAGGACCATGACATAGGGTGATGTCATGACTTGCAGTGAACTGGATTTTTTTTTTGGTGAGGCAATGAGGGTTAAGTGACTTGCCCAGGGTCACACAGCTAGTAAGTGTTAAGTGTCTGAGGCTGGATTTGAACCCAGGTCCTCCTGAATCCAGGGCTGGTGCTCTATCCACCATACCACCTAGCTGCCCCAGTGAATTGGATTTTTAAGTGAGGGAGGGCTATGCAAGGTCACCAACCTCACTCTCTCCTCCAGAACCATCTGGGTCCAGTGGCAAGATAGATAGACAAATAGATAGATGGAGGGAGGGAGGGAGGGAAAAAGAGGGAGCGGGGGGGGGGGGGGTCAGGACAACTGGAGATAGCTCTTAATGTTTGAGGGCCCTGGGGTTAAATGACTTACCCAAGGTATTACTCTTTTTTTTTTTTAGTGAGGCAATTGGGGTTAAGTGACTTGCCCAGGGTCACACAGCTAGTAAGTGTTAAGTGGGTATTACTCTTGTACTTGCTTATCCACTATCTTGGACTGTGGTTTAGACAACCACAAACCTAAGTACCAAGTGTAGATTTGTAGGTTCTTCTGTATTCTCTTTTTTTAGTGCCATTAACTAGGGAATATACTGTGTATGTGTGTCTATAAAATACATATATATGTGAACATATATATATGTATATATATATATAAGACCAGAGAATTAGAGGCAAAGGCATGTTATAGGGCATCCAGTCCCACTCTTTCATTTAGAGATGAAGTGAGACCCAAAGAGGCTAAGCAACATGTTTACATATATGTGTATATATACAGATATGTAGGTACCACATGGATGCATGCATTACATGTATGTGTATGTTATACACATGTTTTGTATGTATTATATCTACAGGTATGTCTATGTAATAGAAATATTATATGATGATAAAACATTGACAGGTACTTACTATGTGTCAGGCACTGCACCAAGCTCTGGGGATACAAATTCATGCAAGCAAGAAAGTCCCTACCCACAAGGGGTTTACATTCTAACAGGGAAAGACAACCCATAAAAGTGAGCTGATAATGGGAAGAAAGGGATATATGTATACATATATACACTGGAGAAGGAAATGGTAAACCACTCCAATATCTTTGCCGAGAAAACCCTATGCACGATCATGAAGAGTTGGACATGGCTGAATGACTGGATGACAACAAATACATATATGAGTATATGTGTGTGTATGTTCGGTTGGTAAGGGGAGGGAATAGGAAAGGCAATAGGCATTTATGTGGCAGACACTGTGCTAAGCTCTTTAACAAATATTACCTCAAAAACAAATGTTGAAAATGATCTCTAAATGTAACTGGAAAATAATAAAATATTTCTATGGGAAAAAAACAAACAAAAAACCCAAATATTACCTCATTTGATACTTACAACTCTAGGAGGGAGGTGTTAATTCTACTATTCCTGTTTTAGAGTTGAGGAAACTGAGACAGACAGGAGTTAAGTGACTCGCCCACAGTCGCACAGCTAAGATGTGCCAATGCCTAAATTTGAACTCAAATCTTTCTGACTCTAGGCCCAGGGCTCTATATGCTCCTTTACCTAACTGGCCCTTACTAATGGCTAAAGGGGTAATATTAAATGTGTAACAATATTGCATCGAGTAGCATTTCCCTGGTGAACTATTATAACCAAATTTTTTAAAAAATCATTTTCTCAAAGCTCTATTTTGATTCGTTGAGCAAGATGAGAGAATATTGGCAAGGATAACTGATTATTTCATAACAATTAAACAGCCAAATCGGGCCCTCTCAAAGTCCCATCTGTTGACCTATGAAACATTTGGGTTTGGATTTATCACAGGCAACAGCATGAAAGATCCCACTGTCCAGTGGGTGTGGTCCTTGATCATTGTATCCAAAGGTCAATGTGACAGTTAATCAATAGCTCTTGTCCGAGCCCCCTCCAATCAGGGCCAGCAGAGGTAACTGTGCTCAGATGAATTTTGAAGCCCTGAGGACTCTGTAGCCTGCAGTATATGATGAGCAGCTGGCTCTAAAAGAAGAGGGACAGCAGCCAACAGGACGGCAGCCAACGGGGCTGACAGCACCTCATTTCATCGGGGGCTAATGAGATCAACTGCCTTCTTTCTGTGATTATCTCCAATTGACCCTGTATCGATCTTGTGTGGACACAGTTGTTTCTATGTTGTCTCCCCCTCACATTAGATTGGGAGCCCCTTGAGGGCAGGCACTGTCTTTTGTCTTTCTTTGAATCCCCAAGGCTCAGCACTGCTCCTGGCACATAGTAGGTGCTTTAATCAATGTTTGTTGTCTGACTGACTGATCTGTGACAGTTACAGGTTTTCTTAAGGCTGTCCTGGAAGCCTACAAGAGTTGAAGAAGCCTACAAAGAAAGGCAAAAACAGCAAGTGTCTCCCCCATTACAGGATGGGCTCCTTGAGAGTAAAGACTGTTTTTGTCTTCTTTGTATCCCCAGTGCTGAGCACAGGGCTTGGAACATAGCTGTTGACTTGACTTGATCATCACCAGGTTTGCCAGGCAGGTCTTTGTGAGGTAATAGAAAGTGTATTGAAAAGTCACATGACTTAGTATATAGCAGACTGGCCCTGGGATATGGGTTCAAGTCCTATCTGCAATAAACATTAGCTGTGTGACTTTTAGTAGGTTCATTTGACCACTCAGCACCCCCATATAAATCTCTAACTTATGGAGGAGTTATTTTTGATCACAGGAAGGAGTCACAGGACCTAAGTTTAAATCTTGACTTTTCCATTTACTGTGTGACCTTGGGCAGGTCACTTCACTAGCCTCAGCTTTGTTAACTGTAAAATGGAGTTGATCCAGATGGCCTCAGAGGTCCCCTTCAGGTGCTAAATCTAGGTTCTTATGATCTTCAGCAGTGGAGGAAGTTTATGCTCTGGGAGTTCCTTACTGATTCAAACTGCCCTATCCCCTTCCCCCTACACCATGTCATTCTCTGAGATTAGAATCAAAGTTTTCATTTCAAGTTCTATATAAATGTTAGCATGTATGTATGTATGTATGTATATGTACATGCAAAATAAGTACACGGTAATCAGGGGGTAGGGAAGCACTATCAACTAGGTTAAATCAGAGAATAGAGAGTAGTAAATGAAAGACCTCAAGATGGATGGCTTTGGTCTTCTTGGTAAAAGTAGGATATGAGGTAATCTGCTAAGAAAGAACTGGTCAAGGGAAGAACAGGGCATTTAAGAAAACAGAAGGTTTAGAAGAGCTACTGTTGGAGGTGTGATATTGGAAATAATGGATGTGAAAGTGCTTTGAAAAGTATTACTATATGTTATGTTACACCTGTTTCAAGAGTCTCTCCTCCAACAGACTATAATAACTGTTGTTGTGGTATTCAATCATTTTCAGTTATGGCCAACTCTCTGTGCCCCCTTTTGTGGTTTTCTTGGCAAAGATACTGGAGTGGTTTGCCATTTTCTTCTCCAGTTCATTTTACAGATAAGGAAACTGAGGCAAACAGGGTGAAGCAACTTGCCCGGGGTTATACAGCTGGTAAGTATCTGAGGCCGGATTTGAACTCAGGTCCTCCAGACTCCAAGCCTGGAACTCTATCTGCTGTGCCACATAGCTGCCCTATAGTAACTATTACTGTAGTTTTAAAAACCAATGGAATGTTACAGAAATGGCTGTTATAACTATCATTGAACTGTTTGAAAACACTGTTTTCCTTTCATAGCTGCAGAGAAGCTGGAAAAGAGAAAGGGGAAGGCAAGGTCTCCTTTCTTGATTAAATTATTTTAGCACTTTATCTTGCAAAAAAAGATGAAGAGAATATTACAAAGAGATTTTTTTGTGATTTTGAAGGAACTAAATAGTGTGGAACTGTGTTCTCAGAAGTACACAGGAGTTACTTGCTATTATAGTCAGGGCTTGAGGTGACTTTGGTTGGTATTGTTCTCATACCTAAAATAATATAAATAATTATGTCTATTCTATTATTGATTTCATTGTTAATAAGAGAATATTTATATTCAGCAACTTTAATTTTAGTTTCATTTTAGGAGATTAAGGGATTTAAGCTGTAGGTAGATATGAATAATTACTATTGCTGAAGGTTTCTCTAGTTGATTAAATAACATTAGTTGGAATGGTAAGGGTTCTGAGCTTAACTTACCTTGCCATTCTACTGAAACTTTATTTTACAAAAGGTCTCTTTTCTTGAATTTTCTATTTTTAAAAAAGTTAATTTAATTTGATTTTTTGCAGGGCAATGAGGGTTAAGTGACTTGACCAGGGTCACACAGCTAGTAAGTGTCAAGTGTCTGAGGCCACATTTGAACTCAGGTCCTCCTGAATCCAGGGCCTGTGCTTTATTCACTGCACCACCTAGCTGCTTTGGGCACTCAGACACTTGACACTTACTAGCTGTGTGGCCCTGGGCAAGTCACTTAATGCCATTGACCTGCAAAAAAAAAAAAAAGAAAAGAAAAGAAAAGAAAAAGAAAAAAATGAATTTTCAACACTGTTGATATCTATCCTAATAGTTACTCTTGTATCCTGGCTTCCAGAATCATAGAACTTTAAAATTTCAAGGAACTTGAGAAGCTCTCTAGTTCAAATGATATTTGATCATGAATTATACACAAATCCCAGAATTTCCCTTCACTTCCGTGAGGCTGATTACCCTGGTTCTCTTGTCTGATCGTTCTTTCTTTGCTCTCTTATTTGGTCCATCATCCTATCCTACATCTTAAATATGTTTGCCTTCTTGATCTCTGCTTTTTTCTCTTTTTTTGCCTTCACTCCCCTTTGGGGATTTTCATGTACTTCCTTAGGCAAAATGGTCACTTTTATGTAAATTATTCCTAAATCAACTTGTCTTGTCTGGCATAATCTCTCCTTTGAAGTCTTGCCTTATATCTTCACTTGGATGCTTTGCCAGAAACTTCTAACTCAAACATGTCAAAATTGAACTCACCATTTTCCTCTCCAAACTCTTCAACCCATCCTAATTCTATTGATGCGCAATCATCCTCCTTAACACTGCCAACCTCATCCACTCATCTATAAAATGATGAAAACTATAGCTCACAGGTTTGTTGCAAGGATCCAGTACAGTAATATCTAAAAATTTCGAACACCTTAAAGTGCTATATAACTTATTATCATTATTATCCCCAAGGAAATGTTTCCTTCCACCTTAAATTTTCCTGAAGCAGTTTCTCTTTTCTTACCCTTGCCTTGTATTTTATTCTTTGTTTATCTTCCATATTCCTCCCTACCAGAATGTAAGCTTCTTGAGAGGAAGGATGACGTCATTTTAGTTTCTGTACCTCTAGTGCCTATCGCAGTGCTTTGCGTGTAGTGAGCACTTAAGAACTTTATTGAATTGGAATGATTGCAAAATAAAAAAGCAAGGTTTGACAAACTTTGGGTGCCAGGTGTTTATGATGATTTTTTTTTTTGCTGGGCAATGAGGGGTTAAAGTGATTTGCCCAGGGTCACACAGCTAGTAAAGTGTCAAGTGTCTGAGGCCGGATTTGAACTCAGGTCCTTCTGATTCCAGGGCTGGTGATTTATCCACTGTGCCACCTAGTGCCCCTATGATGAAATTTTGAGGCACCATGGGGACCTGGCTCCCACGCTTTGTCAAGCCCCTATTTACGTTTATGGAATGAGACTAGATCGTGATTTCTTTGGTACAGGAACTCTAGGCAAGGAAAACTATCAGTGTAACTTGGAAGCTTGTCTTGTGAGCTGCCTAGAAGGCTGAGAGGTTAAATAGCTTAGCTTGTCCATTGCCAGGATGAGTCAGAGTCGGACTTGAACCCAAGATTTCATGCCTTGACCAACCCCTTGCCAAGCTGCCTTTCTCGACCTTTCACTTATGTATGGTTATTAACTACAGAAGTGCACATCATTCCTCCGCACTCATGTACCTTCAACTAATTTCTTTTAAATCCCTAAGTGAGAAGTGCAGCACTGGACAGCCATATGGTTATAAGCGCACGTGAGGGAAAACCTTGGGTTGTCACGTTGCACAAAACTTGTCTAGCTCAGGCTTCAACCCCATTCCCTATTATATAAGCTTGTATTCAGCTCGATTCCATCTTTGATAGTGTCAGACAGTCCTTGAAAACCCTTCTCTAGGCTCCCAAGGGAGAACCAAACAATTCCAAAGAGGAAAGTTTATTTATGTTCCTAAATTAGGGACCAATGCATTACCACTGCTCCCCCCACCCGAGCTTTGCCTTTGGGGTAGTTAAAAAGTATAGAGATGATAAAGCACCAGCCCTGGGAGTCAGAAGTACCTGAGTTCAATCTGGCCTCAGGACACTTGAAACTTACTAGCTGTGTGACCCTGGGCAAGTCACTTAACCCTCATTGCCCTGCAAAAAAAAAAAAAAAAGTATAGAGATGGTATGTGTGGGAGGAAACTGATGTACCTTCTGGAGCAGTGTCATTCTCAAAGTCTCTAAGTCACCCCAGAGCCATGAGGGGCAGTTGAGGAAGCCATAAGCAGTCATGCCTATGCCATATATCCCAAATTCTCCCCCAAATTAAGTAGTAAATGGGAAAGAAATACAAGTACTGGCATGAGTTCTATTGGGTGCTGATTTCAGGAGGCATTTGAGAAGAGTGTGAGCCCCAGGAACTGCAGACACGATAATGGCCACAGAAAAGTGTTTGTCCTTGGGTATGTTCTAGTCTGATCTGCCCTCTAGTGGAAAAGAGCTGTCCACTCCCTTGTATTTTCAAGAGATCGTGTTATTATCGGAGCATCCTCCATATTTTCTAGACAGATACTTTAACATTCGATATCTTGACCTAGAAATGTGGGTGTCCTCAGGCCCAAGGATCAGTATTTCAATCTGGAGAATAGGCTCATAGATCTAGAATTTAGAGGTCAGCTGGTTTAACCCCTCATTTGAATCAAGGACAAACTGAAGCCCCCAGAGCTGAAGTGACTTCTAGGACCAAGTCAGGTCAGCTGGCTGGGATTCAAATACAGGCATTTGACTCCAAGGTCAGAGTCATTCCATGGCCCCTCAGCTGCTCTCCTAGTACAGTGGAAAGAAGCTGGTATCTTAGTACAGAGGACCTGGTTTTTAAATCTGGCTCTGCCTCTAATTAGCTGGGCAACCTGGACAAATGATTTCACTGTGGGAACTCAGTTTCCTCTTCTTAAAGGGTGGAGGCTGGGCTTGGTCGCTACTTCTCCCTTTTAGACCTAAATTCTAAGATACTAAAGTTAGTTGCTCATTCCATCATTGTATAGAACCTCTCAATAGGCCTTCGTTCGTTCATTCATTTATTCAATAATGATTATTAAGCACTTATTCTGTGGTTTGGCGTTCTCTAGTGACCTGGAGTACGATGGTAAAAGAAGCCAGCCCTTGATCTCCCAGAGCTTGATTGCTGAGGTCAGGTGTTATGTCTCACGTCCATATAATCTAGGATCTGGTCAGATCCTAGCTTTACATCTCTGTGGACCCTACAAATGAGGGGGTTGTACAGGCTCTCACTTGTGCCGCCACCCCTCCCCTCCCTCCAGCTCCAGGGCCTTCCTATTAAACTCTAGGATTGAATATGAAATCAAAATACCAAATTTAAATAAAAATTTAAATATCAAACTTACTTGGTATTTAAAGCCCTTTGCAATCTGACCCCTTCCTGCCTTTCTGGTCTTCTTTCCCTTCATTCCCTTCCCATGAACTTTATGGTCCACTTGTTCCGTGGTGTCCAAACTCTTTGTGACCCCATTTGGGTCTTCTTGACAAAGATTTGCCATTTCCTTCTCCAGCTCATTCTACAGATGAGGAAACTGAGGCAAAGAGGGTTAGTGCCGTGTCCAAGGTCACCACACCTAGTAAGTGTCCAAGATAGGATTTGAACTCAGGTCTTCCTGACTCCAGGCCCCGTGCCCTATCCACAGTGCCACCTAGCTCCCTGGTGATGCAACTACACTGGATTGTTTGCTGTTCAACCAAACATGATCTTTTGTGCCTTTGCACGAGTTGTCAGCATGCCTACAATGCTTACTCTCATCTCTCTACCGTCTAACTTCCAGGCATCCTTCACAGCTCAGCTCAAGTCCTACCTTCTAAAGGAGGTCATTCCAGTCTCTCCCCCCTCCCCATACAAGAGCCTTCCTTCTGAGATGGCCTTCCATTTTGATCACATTTGCCTGCATGCAAGCTGCATGTTACACCCTGCCATCAGACTGTGGGCTCCTGAGGGGAGGGAATGAATAGTTGTTTGCATCCCCAGCTTACAGTGTAGAGCCTGGCACATAGTAGGTGTTCAGAATCTGTCCTGAATGATTGGACTGAATAGCTTACCTCTCAAGCCCTTCTGGCTCTAGTTCTTGGTCTATGATTGTAAGTAAACCCCAGGGGACTTTAGGAGGAAAAAGTACTTTCCTTCTCTTTCTGGTCCAGGGGTTCTTAATTCCTTTTGTATCTGGACCCTTTCTGGCAGTCAGTCTGGGGAAGCCCATGCACTCTTTCTCAAAATCCTATTTTTAAAGGCATTACATAAATGCATAGGGTTACAAAGGAAATCAATCATGTTGAAATAGTTATCAGTATATATTTTATAAAAGGTCGTGGAACCCCCAGGCGAAGAGCCCCTTCTTCTAACTCTGTTCCTCCTCCTTTTTCTTCCTTTTTTCAGCCAATGCTTAAAATACTGTGGCCACTCTGGTATCCACTGCCATCATTACCTTACCTTCTCCCATCAGACTCCACTGATAGCCCACACCACACAGCCAGCACAAGATCATACCCTGTCTCATAATCAAACCCAGTCGCTAGAATTTCCTTCAACAAGATCAACAGGAATGAGAACATGATTTGGGAGTACTATGGATTTTTTTCACCTCCAAGTATAGGACCATATTGGCCTCAGAGTCTGGAATAAGGTTAGTCCTTCAGGTAGCGGTATTCATTTTCACTGAAGGAGGCATTCACCTGGCCTTCGGACATTAGTCACACTTCACACAATCCTTAATCTCATGCTTTTTCGGGGCAGCTGGGTGACTGCTGGGACTGGAATCAGAAGACTCAAGGTTCAAGTGATGGCCTCAGATATTTACTAGCTGTTTGGCGTCGGGCAAGTCAATTAACTTCTGTTCTCCAGTTTCCTTACACTATAACATTGAGATAATCATAACACCTGCCTCTCAGGATTGTGTGTTGCGGATCAACTAAGTTAATATTTTGTAAAGGGCTACACACAGTGTCTGATATACAGTATGTGCTTCATAACTCTTGTTTCTTCCCTCCTTTTGCTTTTTAAACCTGGTGCTGAGGAAAATGAAGGGACTGCTAAGTAGACAAGTGGAAAGAAGAAAAAGCCTATTATCGTGAGAGCCCTTGGCTGTGCAGTCTTGGAGGTCACCTAGTGACATCTTTCTGTTAGCTCCAACACAAAAGAAGCCAAGGACTTCAGGGGAGGAGGGCTCTCCAGTGAAGGGAAGACATCTAACAATGCCCAGGATCGGGTGCTCAATTAAAAACATTATGCAGAAAATATCGTGACTACCTTCCACAAAGCCTGTTCAGTGCTGCTGGTGACAAGCATTTAGCTTTGAAAGTTAGATCCGTTCTGCAACATAATGAACCTGCAAGCTGTCAGGGGTTTAATGTCAAGGGGATTTTATTAGTAAGAACAGCAAGAAATCAAGTGTGTCAGGCAGCATTCGAATCTACTTTAATGGAAAACAACAGCATTTCTTGGCACATCTCTATTTGGATGGGGAATCTTCTAAAAAAAATTGGGGGGGGGGTGTAATAATAGGTGTGTTACATGTATAACCTCCTATTGATCCTCGCTGTCTCCAAGAAGGGAGGAGGGAAATGAGGGAGAGAGAGAAATAAAAATTGAAATTCCAAACCTTTAAAAAAATTTTTTTTGAAAAATTGCTTTAACATGATAATGGAGAGGGGGATAAAATATTATCTATTTAAAATAATAGTGGAGCAGCTAGGTGGTGCAGTGGATAGAGCACAGCCCTGGATTCAGTAGGAACTGAGTTCAAATATGGCTCAGACACTTTACACATACTAGCTGTGTGACCCTGGGCAAGTCACTTAACCCCCAACTGCCTCATTAAAAAAAAAATAATAATAATAGCTTGTTATCTGAGGCTTTCTGAAAAATGTAGTCTTCATCTTGTGCTCTTGAGCACATGACCCAATGGAGCAAGTACTGGTTTAGTGTTAGAGGAATTCAGTTTGAAACCCTTATTAGCTATGTGGCCTAGGGCACTTAACCTCTAATGAGAGGCCTCTAAGATTCTTTCATGGAGGCTATGATAAGATGACTGGATGACTTCCAAGACTACTTCTAATTCTGGATCTATGATATTTGTCCTCTAGGCAAGTGTGATGCTCTAGACCAGGGCTTCTTAAACTTTTTCCACTCACGACCCCTTTTGGCCCAAGAAATTTTTACGAAATCCTGGCTATATAGGTATATAAAGTAGGTATACATAAACTTTTACTGTTGCCAGATTTTTCGCAACCCCCACATTCAGTTACATGACCCCATCAGTTTAAGTAGCTTTGCTCTAGAGTGCAAGAAGGATGAATTCCAATTTGGCTTCACTTGTTAGCCATGGTTTTAAAAAGTCATGCATGGAAAAGCACATGTTTGTATATTAGGTCAATATAGTTTCCTATGGACCAATGTGATCATTTGAGAGATGAAATCCCATGGGGGGAAATGGCCACATTTTATGATAGAAATTACAATGAGGAATCCTAAGTTCACTTCAAGTAGGATTCTATTATTAAAGGAAAAAAGAAAACTGGGGCAATTCCAGATTGGTTGGTTCTATTTCACTCCCACTAAATGTAAAATTCAAAGAGAACAGAATCTAGAAAGAAAATAATATGACTCACTTTTTTGGTGCTTTCGAGGTTTATGAAAATACTCTCCTCACAACAACCTTGAGAAGTAGGTAGTACAAGGATTTGATTTTATTTTGGTTTTGCTCCACACCTGTGGTTTCATCAGTGTGGGGAACTTCTGGGACGAAAACTTCTTCCAGGTATGCAGACTCAGACTGGTCTTCAATTGACAGCTATAAAGTGTTGCCCTTGGGTCTTTTTTTGTTTGTTTTTGGTTTTTGTGGGGCACTGAGGGTTAAATGACTTGCCCAGGGTAACATAGCTAGTAAGTGTCAAGTGTCTGAAGCTGGATTTGAACTCAGGTCCTCCTGAGTCCAGGGTTGGTGCTTTATCCACTGTGCCACCTAGCTACCCCTGCCCTTGGGTCTTAAGGGTCTTTACCCATGCTTACAGAGAGTGCAAGCAGTTATTGTTCCCATTTTAAAGATGAGGAAATTGAAGCTATACCTATAAATTTTAATTAATTTTGTTAAATTAAATTTCTTATTTAAATTTTATTAAAATTTAAATTTTTATTAAAATTTAAATTGCTATAATGCAGATTTGTGATTTTTGTGATTATGACTATGCCCTCCATCAACCAAAATCTTGACCCATCTTCAACTTGTTAGAAACTGAATAAAATAAAATTCATAGGATCACAAAAGAAATAAAATTATCAAAATCTTTTGTTTAAAACAGCAATTTCATGAACCCCAGTTTAAGAAACAGACTAGATGATTTCTGGGGTCTCTTCCCCTCTAGATTTATGTTCCCATGAGGTCATTCATCCCCACCTCCATTTCTTTTTTTTTTTTTTTGCAGGTCAATGAGGGTTAAGTGACTTGCCCAGGGTCACACAGATAGTAAGTGTCAAGTGTCTGAAGCCATATTTGAACTGCCCCCCCACCTCCATTTCTGAAGCTCCTTTTGCCTATAACAACCTCTCTTCTCCATACTGCTCATCTTTCAAAACCTAACTCAAGTTTCTCCTCCTTTATAAAGCCTTTCCTGAGCACTCTAGCCCTCAATGAACTTCTCTGACACCTTATAGCACCCTAGTCTGTATGATACATCATGGAATTATAAATGTCTTATGCTGGGCAAACTTTATCTCCCCATCTAGACTATAAGCTCCTTGAAGGAAAAGCCTTGTCTTAGATTTCTCTTCCTCCCACAGGGCTGGCCATACAGTTGGTTCCAGAAAATACTTGGTTAATCCCAGATCAACTGAACTTTCTTTTATTGTTAGCAACAAGGATTCCAGACAGATAGGGCAGAAGTACAAGTACAAGTACAATAGAGACCTGGGAGTCCCAGATAACTTGAATGAGTCAGCAACACTGAGCTTCTCTGTAATTTGATCATAAGCTTATTAGTGGCAATATAATATGCAAGGACCAGGAAGGAATGGCCGCATACGTAGTCTCTAGGAAGTAAAGGGTCTTAAAATATTTTAGGGGCAGCTAGGTGGCGCAGTGGATAGAGCACCGGCCCTGGAGTCAGGAGTACCTGGGTTCAAATCTGGCCTCAAGACACTTAACACTTACTAGCTGTGTGACCCTGGGCAAGTCACTTAATCCCAATTGCCTCACTAAAAAAAAAAAAAAATTAATCAATCAAAGGAGACCACAGCATATTCAACCTGAAAGCAACCTTAGATATGAGTCCAGGAATTCTTAACCTACAGTCCATGAATTTATTTTTTTAAAATATATTTTGATAACTGTACTTCAATATAATTGGGGTTTTGGGTAATCCTATGCATTTCCTTTTATTCATTTAAAATATTATTCTGAGAGGGGCAGCTAGGTGGCACAGTGGATAAAAGCACTGGCCCTGGATTCAGGAGGACCTGAGTTCAAATCCTGCCTCAGACACTTGACACTTACTAGCTGTGTGACCCTGGGCAAGTCACTTAACCCCCATTTCCTTGCAAAAAAAAAAAATCTGAGAAAGAGTCCCTAGGTTTCAGTCTCTAGATTTCCTGAAGTGGAGAAAAGGAAAAGGGGCTAAGCATTTATTAAGTGCCTACTGTGTGCTAGGCATTGTGCTAAGCATTTTACAAGCCTATAAAGTAAATGCTACTGAGATTCTCATTTTACAGTTGATGCTAAAATAGAAGTTAAATGACTTTCCCATGGTTGCACAACTGGCAAGCATGAGAGGTTCAATTTGAATTCAAACCTTCCTGACTGCAGGTCCAAGGCTCTATCCACTACACCACCTCAGTGCCTCTTGAAGAAAAAAAAAATATTAAGAATCCCTTTTCTAGATAGAAAAGGAAAATGACAGATGTTGGAGGGGATATGGAAAAATTGGGACACTAATGTGTTGTTGGTGGAGCTATGAACTGATCCACCTATTTTGAAGAGCAATTTGGAACTGTGCCCAAAGGGCTGGAAAATTGCGCCTACCCTTTGATCCAGCAATATCAGTAGGGCAATATCTCAAAGAAGCCAAAGAAAAATGAAAAGGCTCTATATGTACCAAAATATGTATAGCAGGTCTTTTTGTGGTGGCAAAGAATTGGAAATTGAAGGAACGTCATCAGCTGGGGAGTAGCTAAATAAGTTGTGGTATATGATTGTGATGGAACACTTTTGTGCTGTAAGAAATGATGAGCAGGTTAATTTCTTAAAAACCTGGCAAGACTTACATGAACTGATGTAAAATGAGGTGAGCAGAGCCAGGAGAACATTACACAGCAACAGCAATATTGTAAGATGATCAAGTGTGAATGACTTAGCTCTTCTCAGTAATTACAATGATCCAAGATAATTCCAAAGGACTCATGATGAAAAAATGCTATCCACCACCAGAGGAAGAATTGATGGAGTCTGAATGCCGATCAAAAGATACTTTAAATTTTTTTCTTATTTTTCTTGGGGTTTTTGTCTCTGTTCTCTTGCAACATGGCTAATATGGAAATATGTTTTGCATGACTACACATATATAATCTATATCGCAGTGCTTGGCTTCTCAAGAAGGGAGGAGGGAGGGAATTTGGGACTCAAAAATTATTTTTTAAAATAGTGAAAATTGTTTTTTACCTGTAATTGAGAAAAAATTAAAACATTCTTAAAAAAAGAATCCCTGTTGTAGTTAACCCCCCACTTTACAGAAGAGGAAACAGAGGCTGAGAGAGAAAAAACTAGGTTGGTCATTTAAGAAATAGCAGATACAGTATTCAAACCCTGATTTTCTAACTCCAAACAAAGTTTGTTAACTTGGCTGGAATAAGGTCACAGTGACCAGCTATATACCTCTGAGATTCAACCCAGGTTTGCTCACACTTAAGCCATTGCTCTTTCTTTGCTGGGATAAGGTCACAGTGACTGGCTATATATCTCTAGGGTTAGAGACCTTTCTCATGGAAGGTGTCTTTCTTGCTATTTTCTATACAAGAAAAATGCCACCAGTTTCATTCCTAGCTCTATTTACTAGCTGTGTGACCCTGGGCAAGTGAGCCAGTGAAAGGAGTATTGGTTTTGGAAGCAGATAATCAGGATTGGCCTTTGGCTCTGTGACCTTGTGTGACTCTGACCAAATCACTAAAATTCTCTGGGTCTCGGGGTTTTTGTCTATGTACAGGGAGGTGGTTGGATTAGATCAGTTGTCCTTAAATATTTTGGTCTCAGGACCCCTTTACACTCTTAAAGGAGGATCCCTTTAAAGAATTTTTGTTTAGGGGCAGCTAGGCGATGCAGTGGATAAAGCACTGGCCCTGGATTCAGGAGGACCTGAGTTCAAATATGACCTCAGATATTTGACACATACGAGCTGTGTGACCCTGGGCAAGTCACTTAACTCTCATTGTCCAACCCCCCAAAAAAGAACTTTTGTTTATCTAAGAAATATCTATCAATAGTTACCAGATTAGAAATAAAAACATCATAGTATTATTATGAAAAAAGTGTTGACCTTAAGGACCCATTGAAAGAGATCCTTTGCCAGAGGGTGCTAGACCACATTTTGAGAAGGACTGGATTAAATCATAAATTTAGAGCTCAAAGAGCCTTTAGTGATTATCTAATCCAGTTCCCTTATCCTTAAAATCCCTCCTAGCTAGAAACCTAGGGCCCTACTCTAGGACTTCTCTGTGGACTACATTTCTGTCCTTTGTAAAAAGGCTTCCAAAATTGCTTTTAGTTTTGAACCTAAGAACTTAATTCATTTCCCCTCTTTGGGTCCCAGCATTTTCTATTCTGCAAAATGGTGGGGGAGGAGGGCAGGAACCTTTAAGGTTCCTTTCAGGTCTAAATCTTGTGATTCTAGTCTAGCTTCATCACTTTATGGGTAAGCAAATCTAGACTTCAAAGGCGGATATGATGGGTCCATGATCACACAGCTAGTCCATGGTAGAGATGAAACAAAAATCCAGGGTCTCCAAATCCTAATTCGGTGTCTGTTCACTACCCTATGCTGTGTGGATTCAGCTCCCTCCCCAACCCAGAGACTCTAGACCTGGGACAGAGCAACTCTTTGACTTCTGTAGATGCTGGTGTTTCCCTCAGCATGTTTGACCTGGTCCTTTGGGCCTGGGATTGGGAGCAGTGATGGATCTCGATTGCCCTCTTCACATCTCTTTGCAATTTACCTGGCTCATTACTGACCTACAAGAAAGATACTCTCAAGTTGTGTCAGGCTTGAGGACAGATTCAGAAAATCCGTGGCTTAAAAACACTTTCTTTTGTTTTGTTATGTTGCTCTTTTGTCTTTGCATTGGTAGTCATTTCTTGCCAATCCTGGGAATTAATTCATTAGTCAGCAAGCATTTATTAAGCACTTCTTGTTTTCCAGGTACTGTGCTAGGAGCTGGGGATACACATATAGTAAATGAAACAACTCCTACCTTACAAGAATCTTACATTCTAACAAGGGAGATAACAAGAAAATATATACTTAAATACAGAATAAACATAAAGAGAATAAATACAAACAAATACAAAGTAGTTAAATGTAAGCTTGGAAGAGAAGGAACTAGCAGTTGGGGAGGAGGGGAGGAATTGGGAGAGACTTAGCATAAAAGGTTGTACCTGAGATAGATCTTTAAGGAAGATTGGAACTCTTTGAAGGGGAGATGAGGAAGGAGAACGTTCAAAGTTTGGGGGTTAGCCACAAAAAGGACAAGGAGCCAAGAGATGGAGTATGATATTGAAAAACAGAGAGAAGGTCAGTTTGGCTGGATGTCAGAGTACAGGAGGGGGAAGAATGTCCAATGGGGCTAGATAGTTTGAGGTCAGGGTGTGAAGAGTTTCAAACATTAAATAGGAATGTTTATATTTAATTCTCAAGGTAATAAGACACCACTGGAGTTGACTGCATAGGAGAGTGACATGGCCAGGTCTGCATTTAAGGAAAAATACTTTGGCAACAGTATGGGGAATGAACTGAAGTAGGGAGAGGTGAAATAGGGAGATAATTAAAAGACCGTTCCAACAAACTATTTGTTCACTGATGGTGGACAAAACTAAGGTGGAAATTCTGTGCATGGAGAGGTCAGTGAGAGAGGTGTTGTGGAAGTAAAAACTGAAAGATTTGGCAACTGGTGGGTTATATGGGGTAAGAAAGAGGAAGAAATGAAGGATAATAACATCAATCTTTTGAACCTGGGAGACTGGAAGAATGATGATGCTGGATAGTGAAAGAATAATTGTATTTTTGAAAGAGATGGGAAAGTTAAGAAGGAGATCAGGTTGAGAGGTGTTAGGGATGAAAGAAAGATATTTTTAGACATGTTGAGTTTTATTTATTTACTTATTTATTTATTTATTTATTGGTGGGGCAATGGGGGTTAAGTGACCTGCCCAGGGTCACACAGCTAGTGACAAGTGTCTGAGGCCAGATTTGAACTCAGGTCCTACTGAATCCAGGGCCGGTGCTTTATTCACTGTGCCACCTAGCTGCCCCCGACATGTTGAGTTTTAGATACCTAGTTTGAAATATCTAATAAGCAGTTGATCATATGGAATTAAAACTCAGGGGAAAGGCTGGATCTGGAGATATAAATATAAAAGTCATCACCATTAACATCATAACTAAACCCATTGGAGCTAATGAGGTCCCCAAGAAAGAGAATATAGAGAAAGAAGCATAAAGGAACAGAACACCCCCAGGGATCATGAAATGCATGAATACCCAGCAAAGTAAGCTAGGTTCAGACAAATAGGAAACATTAATATCAAAGTCCAGAGAGGAAAGAGACTCATCTGGGAAGAGATTATGTTTAACAATGTTAAGTGCAACAGAAAGATAGAGAAGGAGAATTGAGGAAAAACCATTAGATTTGGCAATTAAGAAAGTTTGGATAAACCCAAAGACCCCAGTTACTGGAAGAAGGATTCACTGGGGAAAAAACCTGCTGAAAAACTGGGCAAGAGTCTAGCCAGAAATTAGACCAACACCTTATCACTAAGAGAACACATGATTTAGATATAAAAAGTCACATCATAAACAAATTAGAAGAACAAAGAAGAAATCACCTTACAGACCTATGGATGAGGAAGAGTTCAAGACTAAACAAGTTTTAGAAAAGCTCATATAAGAAAAAATGGATGATTTTGATCATATAAAATTTTAAAGTGTTTGCACAAACTTAATGTAGTAAAAATTAGAAAGGAAACAAAGAACTGGGGGAAAAAATCTTTACAATAAATTTGTCTGATAAAGGTCGAATTTACAAGATAAATAAGGAACTGGTTTAAGTTTATAAGACCAAGAGCCATTCCCAATAGAAAAATGATCAAAGAATCTGAAGAAGTAGTTTTTCAAAGGGAGAAATCCAAGCTCTCAGCAATCATGAAAAAATACTCTAAATCACTGATAATAATAAATTAAAGAAACTTTGAGGTCCATTTCACATCTAGCAGACTGGTAAAGACAACAAAAGAAGAAAATGACAAATGTTGGAAGGGCTGTGGGAAAACAGGTACACTAATGCACTGTAGTTGAAGCTGTGAAATTGGCCCAGTAATTCAGGAAAGCAATTTGGAACTATGCCCCCAAATTTACCAAAATGGGCATGTCCTTTGATCCAGCTCTACCAGTACTAGGCATAAACACTCCAAAAAGTCAAGAAAAGAGGAGAAAGTCTATTTAATAATAAAAATAGCCAGCATTTATATAGCACTTTAATGTTTGCAAAACTCTTTACAAACATCTCATTTTATCTTCATAACAACTCTGGAAGGTTGATGCTATTATTATCCCCATTTTATTGATGATGGAACTGAGGCAGACAGAAGTTGTGACTTACCCAGGGTCTCACCTCTAGGAAACATTTGAGGGCAGATTTGAACTCTGCTCTTCTTGACTCCAGGTCCAGTGCTCTATCCAATGTACCCCCTACCTGCCAAAATATTTATAGCAGCTCTTTTCATGGTAGCCCAAAATTTGAAATTAGGGAGCTTTCCTCCTATTGGGGAATAGCTAAATGAATTATGTAAATGTAATGGAATATTATTGACTGATGTTAAATTGATGACATTTCAGAAAAAAAAGTGGAAAGGTCTGATATAGAGCAAAGTGATCAAACATTGGAGAATAACATACACATTACACATTATAGAGAATTACACATTTACATATTATAGAGAAAACAACTTTGAAAGACTTTTAGAACTCCAGTCAACATAATGATAAATCAGGAATCCAAAAGAATGAACCTCCCGATGGACAGGTGACAAACTTTAAGTGATAAAAGAGACATGGATTTTGGGACAGAGCTAACAAGGGAAATTATTTTGTTGACGTATAGATATGTATTAAAGGATTTGTTTTAGGGCTTTCAAAAATAATTACTCTTGGGGGGTGGCGTGGGGAGGGAGGAAGAGAAGTTGGAACACAAAGTTTAAAAAATTGATGTCAAAATTTGTTTTTACATGTAATTTGGAAAAAATAAAATTCAAAATAAATTTTTAAAAATAATTACTTAATGGGGAGAAAGGGTAATGGGACGGAAAACGGGAATTAAAATACTACTGATTACTTGAGAAATAAAAACTCACATTCTAATTAGGGAAAGACAGCACTTTGAGGAGGTTTCAGTTGCCCATCAGATGGACCGATCCAGAAAGTACTTAGGGTAGAGTGTGGCCAAGCAGATTGTAATGTGATTTCATAACTAAAAGAACAATGTAAAAAAAGACTAAAATTACTTGAATGGTGTAAAAGAAACAACACCAGAAGGAAGAATCTCTGGCTTAGAGACCCCTCTCCTCCTGGTAGAGAAGTAGGAAACTACCACTGGGGAATGGTGCATCAGATATGGTTGCTGAGTAAGATGGTTTTACTTAGCTATTTTACTCCATTCGTTGTTGGGGTTAAACAAAGGAAAATTACTGTGCTATAAAAAACAAGTCATCAATGAACTTTTTTAAAATGGAAGCCCATCATTCTACCAAATAGTTCTATAAGGATAGAACCTGGTTCATACATCCTCTACCTGAGGCATGGGAAGGGGAATAAACATTTATATGAAACCTACTATGTGTCAAGCACCCATGCTGCGTGATTTACAAATATCTCATTTGATCCTTACAACTCTAGGAAGTAGGTGCTAATAATATTCCCATTTTAGGGTTAAGGAAACAGGCAGACAGAGGTTAGGTGACTAGTCCAGGGTCACACAGCTAAGAAACATCTGTGGCTGACTCTAGACCAGCACCCTATCCACTAGCTGGAGGGCAGTCATTCATCTCTTCACAGTAAAGAGGAGAGATTCCCAACCTCTTTGTTAGTATTGGTTCATCTTAAACTCTGCTCTTAATAAGTTTGCCTTTTTCATTTCTTTTTTTTTTTAATTTTTTTTTTTTGGCTGGGCAATGGGGGTTAAGTGGACTTGCCCAGGGTCACACAGCTAGTAAGTCAAGTGTCTGAGGCCGGATTTGAACTCAGGTACTCCTGAATCCAAGGCCGGTTCTTTATCCACTGCGCCACCTAGCCGCCCCTGCCTTTTTCATTCTTGATCCTGGAGGTGGCCACTTTTTGAACTGCTCTCTCCTAGGAGATAATGCCATGCTTATGACCTACTAAGGCAGAAAAATGAATGGGAAATTTGGAAGGGCAAGGCCAAGTGCCTATCCTTGGTCTTGCCTCTGGGAGAATAGAATATGACAGGGGAAAGGAAAGGGCAGGCCAACTCATTAGCAGACACCATGGGTCAGCTGGTGATCTTGGGAGCTTCTTAACTAGCTGAGGACCATATGTTATTTTCAATCAGCCAAGGGGTGGAAGGGATTGGGGATGTTTCTCCTGGAGAAGAGAAGCTTAAGAAGATATCCATCTTCAAGTATTTGTATGGCTGCCATATGGAAAAGGGATTAGACTTGAGGCAAGAGCAATGTAAGATGAGGAGGAGGAGGATGGTGGTGGTGGTACTATTGTAAAGAAAATTCTTTGTCAGGTATTAGGTACTAAATAAATGTTGGCTATTATTGTTGTCTCGATAATCAACCTCATGGGTGTTCTGTAAGGAAATCTCCCTTTAAAGCACTACATAAATGTAGTTTACTACAAAAAAGATGAGCAGGATGCTATCAGAAAAACCTGGAAAGACTTACATGAGCTGATGCAAAGTGAAAATAGCAGCAATATTGTAAGATGATCTGCTGTGAATGACTCAGTTATTTTCAACAGTGCAATGATCCAAGACAACTCTGAAGGACTTATGAAAAAAATGCAATCCATCTACAGAGAAAGAACTGATGGTATCTGAATCCAGAGGGGAGTATAAAACAAACAAACAAAAAGACTTGTTCCGCTTGCCCTCAAAGGGTTGAACCAGGATTAGTGGGTCGAAGTTGAAAAGTGGCCAATTGAGGCTCAATATCAGGAAAACAAAATGAAACAAAACAACTTCCTAAGGATGAGCTGTTCTAAAGTGAAATGGACCACCTCAAGAGCTAGGAAGTTATCCATTCTTGCAAGTCTTCCAGCAGACAGGATAACTACTTGTTGGGTATAGTGATGACTCTGGAGGAAAGTGAGGTTGATGACTTTGCACAACTCTGCTTCACTTAAATCCAATTCATGGTCAAGTCAAAATATTGCCCTGGTAATGTTGTTGGTGCGCTTTGAGAACAACGTAAAACAACAAGGTTAGAGTAGGGATTCCATTTGTTTATAGAATAAATAGAAACCCTCAAACTCTGGGATGGTGTTCCAGTGATTTCCTAAGTCTGAGAACACATCTTCCTTTGTATCCCCAGTGATTGGCACGTGGTAGGCGCTTAATAAAGGATTATTGACTGACACCTGTCTTGTCTTCACCACACTGATTCTATTTCATTGTAACTGTCAGAAAATTGAGATTCATGAGAGCCAAGGGGAAGTATCAATCCTTTCAGAGGAACAAGCGTTCCATTGTTCTTGCTATCCTGGGTTAGAGTGAGCCCAGAAAGAGCATTAAGTTATTACCCAGTCCCTGAGGCTGGCAGTGCCGGTCATTGCACGGGGACTCAGAAACTAGCCAGAATGTGCTGAGTGCAAGAGCATGGGAGATGGGCAGCAGCTGGAACTTGTTTGTTTGTTTTTGCTTTTGCTTGATTTCTTATTCTGAACTTAAACGCACACACATCAACATTTCATATCCCATAGCAGAACAACAAAAAATAACCTATAAAACTGTCCATCTTCATTTTATATTACTTGCATTATGGACATTTTTGAAAAGTAAATTCCACACATTACTTTCCTTTGTGTGTTGGGGTGGGGGAGCAGAGGATGGAAGGCAGGCAATGTGAAGTGACTTGCCCAAAGTCACACAGCTAATAAGCTATTTGGGGTCAGATTTGAACTCAGGTCCTCCTGTCTCCTGGGTAGGTGCTCTCTCCACTGCACCATCGAGCCATCTCTGACATATTACTTTAAAAACTATCCTACTGGGCCAGCTAGGTGGCGCAGTGGATAAAGCACTGGCCCTGGATTCAGGAGGAACTGAGTTCAAATCCAGCCTCAGACACTTGACACTTACTAGCTGTATGACCCTGGGCAAGTCACTTAACCCTCATTGCCCCGCAAACAAAACAAAACAAAAAGCCCACTCTCCTACTTATCTGTGCTCGCCCTCCGGACTTGTTTCTGTTCTGCACACTTTAAAAAAAATTATATATTTTTATAAATGGCCCTCAATTTTTTAGCATCACTGTTGTTAACTCTTCCCATGACTCCCCTCACAATTAATGCCTGCAAGAGAAAAAACTATCACAAACATAGTCAAGTAAATAGATCCCCACAGTGGTCATGACCAAAAAAAAAAATTTTAATTAAATAAAAAATTTAAATGTGTGTCTCTATCTTTATGGTGTGGATTGTTTTGGTTTGGGTTTTTGGTTTTTTTTAAGAGCCTTAGGCCTCAGTGTACAGATTCGAGAGTATAACAATAAGGATGTCTGGCTGTGCATTTTTGGAGAGAATGAGTGAAGATAAGTAAAAGAGTGGAGATTGAAGTCTTGGGGTAGTAAGGTATTTCTGGAGTATCTTAAGAGTAGAGAGTGAGAGCAGGCAAATGTGAAAGGCTGGATACCCTCTGGGGATGCGAAGCTTACCTGGAGTGGCCTTTTCCTGCATCATTAGCAGTTAGGTGCCCGTGGGGCAGAGAGCTCCTGGGTTTGGAGTCAGGAAGAGCTGAATTTAAATCCTATCTTCAGACATCTACTACCTATGTGATAGTGGACAAGTCATCCAATCAATCTCTCTAAGACTCAGTTTCCTCAACAGTGAGATGGAAATAATGATAGCAACAATTTCACTTCATAGTTGTGAGGATTAAGGAGCAGTATAGATGATCGTTATTTGGCATATGAATGAAGATAGGGTTTATGAGCTGATTGTGAATACAAACACTTTCCCCCTTGCGCTTTCTCCCCCACCCCCAACCCGTGACCCACACACATACAGACTGCTTTTGTCTAATACTCTTTAGCTAAATCATTGTCAAAACTGAGTTCACCATCAGGTTTCTCTTATCCAAAGACAGGGCCTTGGGGTGGGATCTTTTACATGACCTCATGTTAGTCATAAACCAAAACACAAGTCAGACATTTTGAGAAGGAATGTGTGAGGGGGAGTTTTAGATAGATAGATAGATAGATAGATAGATAGATAGATAGATAGATAGATAGATAGATAGATAGATAGATAGATAGATAGATAGATAGATAGATATGTAGGTAGGTAGATAGATAGACAAATAGATAAATGAATGAATTAATGAATAGATAAATAACTAAATAGATAGATAGATAGATAGATAGATAGATAGATAGATAGATAATAGATAGATAGATAGATAGATAGATAGATAGATGGATGGATGGATGGATGGATGGATGGATGGAGGATGGATGGATGGATGGGATGGATGAATGAATGAATGAATGAATGAATGAATGAATGAATAAATAAATAAATAAATAAGTGGTGTGATTGCCCTTTGACCTTATCAAAGCTTTGGAGGCAGTTGGAAATATTCTGCAGTTCCAGCCCAGGCTCTCTCCTGGTGGGGGCTGCTCTCTGGATCCTTCTCCAGGAGGGGGCCGTTTTCTATAGCAATCCTGCCTCTGCTGACAGGAAGCTAAATACATAATTAAAGCAAATAGAAGGTCCAAGATGTTGTTAACCCCCGAGAGCAGAGCATGGGAGGATGATCGATTTTTACTCTCCAGGGTAAATAATGGCTGTTGTTTTGACAAAGAGAATGCTTAAATATTTACCTGGGGGAACCTCAGGCAACAGAAGTCTCAAGAGTTGTTGTTTTTTCCTTTTTTTTTTTTTTCCAGGAAACTACTATCCAGAAGGGCCTCCTACCCCAGGCAAGGCAGACATGACCAGGATGTTCATGAGGCAGCAAATGCTACCATATCAACCATCATTGAGGGGAGAAATCATTTCAGGGAAAGGACCCACATTCTCACCATCACTAACAACAGCAGACCAACTGCCACCAACAGGGCAGAAAGGCAGAAGAGGTCCAGAAATGGCAGCAACCACCTTGCCTAGACCAGGGCTTCTTAACATTTTTTTTAATATTTTTTTTCCGGGGAAATTGGGTTAAGTGACTTGCCCAGAGTCACACAGCTAGTAAGTGTCAAGGTGTCTGAGGCCGGACTTGAACTCAGGTCTTCCTGAATCCAGGGCCAGTGCTTTTTCCACTGAGCCACCTAGATGCTTCTTAAAATTTTTTCCATTCCCTTTTGGCCTGAGAAATTTTATGCAACCCTGGGTAATAGGTATATAAAATAGGTATATATAATCTTTTACTGTTGCCAAATTTTACATTCCACATTCAGTTGCATGACCCCATATGGGGTGCCAACCCACAGTTTAAGAAGCTTTGGTCTTGTCTTGCTTCCAGACCAGCCCTCATAGTCATCACTGCAGCAAATAATTCTTGTGGAGAAAGGGCCAGTCATCCCCACCAACTGCTAACTACCACCCACAAGACAGGCAAGGCGAGGAGGCAGCTAGGTGGCACAGTAGATAGAGCACCGGCCCTGGATTCAGGAGGACCTGAGTTCAAATCAGCCTCAGACACTTGACACTTACCAGCTGTGTGACCCTGGGCAAGTCACTTAACCTGCATTGCCCCAGCAAAAAAAAAAAAAAAAAAATAGGCAAGGCAGCCTAGCTGAAGCAGCAAGCAGGGAACTCTAAGGGAGGACAGGAAGCAGCATGGGCCAGGCAAGTCAAACCCGCGCCACCTTAACCATCACTCCCCTTCGGATCCTGATGGAGGCAGCTTAAGATCCCAAAACCAAGAGCTCTGGGGAATAGCAATGCCTCTTCTAGCTATCATCCTGGGAAGGGCTCCCTATGTGGAGACACAGTCTGACAGCTGCTCCTGCCATGGCTACTGAAGACCTGAAAAGACAGTTCTTGTCACCAAAGTCTTGGCCCTGCCAAATGACTCAATATTAGAAACTGATATGATTTTGTCAGTGGAAATGGCATTAAAGACATTACCTGATAGTAATTTGATTTGCCACTGTATCCTGACAAGTAGTCCATTAAGTTATAGCTGGCTAACTAGTGCATTGTACATAGTAAAACACTTTTAAAATGCTTCATTCATTCATTCATGGGATCTGTGGCTAGAAGCTATTTGCTGTGGGAGATACTCAACTGTCAGATACTTTTATCTTCCTGATTCCTAATGTGCACCTCTCATCAATTATCTGTTTGTAGTCCATCACAAACTTAGTCCCAAGGGAGATTCTCTCAGTGGATCCATCAATAAGTATTTAATAAGCACCTACTGGGGCAGCTAGGTGGTACAGTGTATAGAGTGCTGGACCAGGAGTCAGGAAGATGAATCTTCCCGAGTTCAAATCCAGCCTCAGACACTTACTAGCTGGGTGACCCTGGACAAGTCATTTAAAGCTGTCTACCTCAGTGTCCTCATCTGTAAAATGAGCTGGAGAAGAAAATGGCAAACCAGGAAAACCTCAAATGGTGTTACAAAGAATGAGATGCGGGGGCAGCTAGGTGGTGCAGTGGATAGAACACTGGCCCTGGATTCAGGAGGACCTGAGTTCAAATCCAGCCTCAGACACTTGACACTTACTAGCTGTGTGACCTTGGGCATATCACTTAACCTTCATTGCCCCACAAAAAAACTAATAATAAAACAAGAAAAACCTCAGTCCCTGTTTTTGTAGAGCTGGGGGACAATGGATGTGGAACACTGTATACATTGACAGACTTGGGTGATATGTTGATGTGTTTTGCTGAGGTTTTTTTTTCTCTTTCTCAAGGTAAAATGGCTTTCAGGGTGAGAGAGAGGGGAATGCTATATTTGGAAATTAAGGAAATGCCAAAACAAAAAATTTCAATGACATTTTTAGATATTTTATTTAACTACTTGTTAATTACCACTTTCCCAAAGGTCCAGATAATGGATTACTCTCGGTACTAAGAAAGGGATGGGTTCAGGTTCCCTGCTTCCCCAGTCTCTCATGTTTTGTCTGGCAAGGGCAATGGTTCATTGGCTTATTACTCTTCAGTGTAACTCTGTTGTACTTTGAGCATCTCTATTTGGAGCCTGTGGGCTCTTCAGTAAATGAGCTTCTCTGTAAAGGTCGAGAGGGTACTCCAAGCCTCTCTCCAGGCCCTGCAGACAGCTAGGTCTCTTCTCCTCACCATCCTTATGTTCCTTCTTACATCCAAAGGCAGGCCCTGTCTTGTATCTCCATCCTCGGAATCTTGATAATAATGGCTAGCACTTACAAATGGTTGCCTTATTTGATCACTACAACAACCCTGGGAGGCAGGTATTCATTATTATTAGCTCCATTTATTTTGTTGTTGTTGTTGTTGTTGTTGTTGTTTTTTGGTGAGGCAATTGGGGTTAAGTGACTCGCCCAAGGTCACACAGCTAGTAAGTGTTAAGTGTCTGAGGCTGGATTTGAACTCAGGTACTCCTGAACTCCAGGGCCGGTGCTCTATCCACTGCGCCATCTAGCTGCCCCCTATTAGCTCCATTTTAGAGATGAAGAAAATGAGGAATTAAAATTTGTCTAGAGTCACACAGGTAATGAGTTTCTGAGGCAATATTTGAACTCTTCTCTTCCTGACTCAAAGGAGATCCTGTGCTCTATTTACTGCACCCTCTACCTGTCCTAAATGAAAGAGGGAGTCAGGCTAACTGCCTCCTGTGGCCCAAGAAATGATATAGAGTTGTTGCAATGAATGGGTGCCTTTGACAAAAATGGGAAAATTTGAAAGGGCAAGTTTAAGGGGGAAGATGATGAATGATATTTTTTTCTTCTTCCTGACATTCTAGAGAATTTACCATCTATACTCATATGACCTGATACCTAACCAGTCATGTCCTCATATTCTTCTTTAATTTTCATGGGACTGATCTCGACCCCCTAACTTGACTCAGAGATCACAAGGTTCAATGACTATGTCTTCCCTTCTTTGGGGTTCTACATCACCCAGAATAAGGGATGGCTTTGTTATAGGCATCATTTAAAAAAAAAAAGTATTCCTTTGAATTGAGATAGTTGCTATTCCTTTGCCAAAAAGTCATTTGGGAAGGATGATGATTCTGGCAGCCAAATCTGTCCCTCCTAAGAAGAGTGGGTACCTAGGTCTTAAATCCTGTTACAATAAACGCCCATGATTCATGTTGCCCTCTTGGTGATGAGCTTGCAGACAGAATTAGATATAGTCTTTATTCAGTTTGCTTAGTTTAGAAATTGAGAGAGTTTTATCTCCCCAGGATCCCTACAATTCACTGTGAACCTTCAAAGGCTGACCAATCCTAAACCTTCCCTTCCCATGAACTTCCTGGTGTTTGCAGGCAGTGGGGCAGGACAGGTCGTCACTTCCCTTCCCTGGTTCACAAAGGCTAGGAATGACATCTGTGGCTTGACCTAGGCCAAGAATGCCACCTGTCCTCCCAAGGGGCCAGTTAGAAATTGTGAGAACTTGACAGAGGACCTAGTCCCGTCCCCCACCCCACTCCCCTTCCCCTCAATGTACTGTAATTACCCAGCCCAGCCTCATTCTGGGAAAGCAGCGTGCTCCTCCCAGCCTTTATTATCCATGCCATGAACTGTGCTTAAACTCGGAACAGAAGGCAAATAGCAGCTGTCCCAGAATCCTTTGGTGTCATTGATATGTGGGCCCACCCAACTACACCAGAACATGTATGTGTGTGTGTGTGTATATACACAAAATCCTCTGTCTTTCATACCCTCTATAATCTGGCCCTCTCTTACCTTTCCAGTCTTATTATACCTTGCTCCCATTCACATAGTCTTTGATGCAGTGACATTGGCCTCCTGGCTCTTCTACAGACAAGATAATCCATCTTTCAGCTCTGGCCATTTTCTCTGGCTGTCTCCTATACCTGGAATGCTTTCCTCATTTCTGCCTTCCAGCAACCCTGGCTCCCTTTAAATCCCAACTAAAATCCCTTTCTTAATTATTTCCTATTTATCCTACCTATAGCTTATTAGTACATATCTGTTTGCTTGTTGTCTTCCCACCCCCCCCCCATTAGATTGTGATCTATTTGAGGAATGGGACTGTCTTTTTTGTACCCCAGGACTTAGTACGGTAACTAGAACACAGTAGGCACTTAATAAATGTTTAGAGAATGATTATTGTACATACATATATGAGGATCAGAGATTTTGAGCTGGAAGGAAACTTAAAAAAATCATACAACCTGGGGCAGCTAGGTGGAGCAGTGGAAAAAGAACAGGTCCTGGATTCAGAAGGACTTGAGTTCAAATCCAGCCTCAGACACTTGAAACCTACTAGCTGTGTGACCCTGGGCAAGTCACTTAACCCTCATTGCCCCATAAAAATAAATAAATAAATTTTTTAAAATCATATAACCTGAACCCCCTTCCCTTGCTCTTATAAACTAAGTAAGGTGGCACATTATAGTGGATAGAGGGATCGAATTCTGGACTCAGGGAAGAGCCAGGTTAAATCCCAACCTGAGACACTTGCCTAACTCTATGAGCATGGGCCAATCATATAACTTCATCTGTAAAATGACGTGGTTGGGGGGCAGCTTAGGTGGCGCAGTGGATAGAGCACAGGGCCCTGGAGTCAAGAGGACCTGAGTTCAAATCCGACCTCAGACACTTGACACTTACTAGCTGTGTGACCCTGGGCAAGTCACTTAACCCCAATTGCCCTGCAAAAAAAAAAAAAAAAAAAGACAGCTCAATTATCACCTTCCCTATCGCCTTTCCTGAAATCTGCACCATCCCCCCCAACTAATGTCCTCCCTAAATTAACCTTGTATTTAGATACAGTTATTCAGGTAATACTAGTTAATATATTCCTTGTTTCCTATTTATGATGTAATGTTTCTGGTGAGTAGAGATTGTTTCCTTCTTGTATTCGTAACTCCAGAGCCAAGCCTATAGTAGAACTTAATACATTCTTGTTGATTGTTTGATAGGTCCCAGGTGGGATCTGAACTCAGTTCTTCCTGTCTCTGAGGTGAGCCTCTTTTCCCTTCTATCAGAGGTATCAAACACATCGGCAGCAGCAGCAGCCCCAACATCACAACCACAATACCTCTGAGTGTACCTGAAACATTAAAAATGTAATAAAACATATTTAATAAAATAGAACATAGATAATGTTAATATGTGGTTTTCTAAATCAATATGCAGACCAAACAAATCCTTACATATGGTTTCCTGGCTCCACTTCTATTTAACAACCATTTGCTCTCCAACATAAGGCCCCCTCTCCTTTTTATATAATGACTGGTTTTCCACTCCCTGTGGCTCCTATGTCCACCACATTCAGTTCACAGTGTTTGCCCCTCCTGGGCTTCCCTGCCCTCTTACTACCCATGTTCCATCACTGATCAAATTGTGGTAGACCCTGGCTAGAGTTCTCAATGCCTTGTAATAGTTTCTCTGAAGAGAACAGGAGGAAGTAAAGAGCCGCATTTGGCATTGATTGGGCTCTACTCTGTGGTGCTGAAATAACTAATGAACAGTCAGACCTGTGGCAAATGTGTCAGGGAATTGACTGAATGCCGGCCTCTCAACTGATGCTGATCATTCTATGGTTCAGAATAATGTTTTTAAGTGCAATAAAGAAAATATATAGGATCACAAAAGAAGCAAAAGTTTAGTGAAAATAAAGGGGTAATTTTTTCCTCTTCCAAGTTCACAGATTCCCCCTCTCCAAAATCTATATTGAGACCCTTTAGGATGCAATTAAGAACCCCTTCTCTGATGAGATGGGAACAAGATCCATTCAAATTGGTAGGAAGTTTTTGGTCAGACTGAGCTGAAATCTGACTCTGCTGCTTCCATCTCACTGGCTCCTATCCCCATTCTCTGGAGTCAAAGAGAAGGAAATCTAACCCATCTTCCACGTGGTGGGCTTTTCAGCATTTGAAGACAGAACACGCTGTCATGTCCTGAAATAAATCAAAGCCATGAGTTGAGGATAAAAGCATCTTTAATTGGAATGACAGAGTAGCAGACCTGCCACCCTGGGTGATGTCCACTGGATTTTCCCAACCAAAGAGACCCAAGAAAATGTGTTTATAGTTTTAGGATTAGAAGGGGGAGAGGGCAGTATGAGATAGCAAGGCTTGGTCAGAGACCCAAGTGGCCCCTGGCGATCTGGCCAAGGAAAACCACTGCATGTGGCTGTTTTACCCTTCATACCATGAATGGAATGGGGCAAGAACACTTGAAGCTGAGATCCAGCTTGAGCTGGGCTCCCCACAAGGCAATATCCCTGGGTGGGGAACCTAGGGTGTGTTTCAACTTAGCCTAATAAGAATAAATAACTTAAGAGTAGAATGTAAGGACAGACTGCAATTCTGACATTCCAAGGATCATTGAAGGGAGTGGCAATCTATATTACATGTGGAATTAACGATTTCTGTCATGTAAACAATCACATTGACAACTTTCTGTCAATGCCATGTCCCCTGTTTTAAGTCTTTTCTTCTCTGCTATTATTAAACAGTCCTCCCTGGCCTGACATGTTCCCCAGGGTCCTCACCATTTTATTTGCTTTTATTTGATTCTTTGACAGTTTATCCATGTCCTTCCTCCCTAAAATGTAATGCTCAGAACTAAATGCTACATTCTCCATATGATCTGACTAGGGAGAATGCAGCAGAGACATCAGCATCCCCCCCACCTCTGAAATCTATATACTGACCCTTTAGGACCCAATTAGAACCCCTTCTCTGATGAGATGGGAACCAGATCAATTTTCTGTCATGTTAACCTGAACACCAGCCTTCTTTCCATGAACCGCGAGTCCAAGTAAGGAAGGAAGCCAACAAGCATTTATGTAGTACCTACTGTATGCCAGGCACTATGCTGAGGGCTTTACAAATATTATCTCATTTGATCCCTACAACAACCCTGAGAGGTAGGTGTTTATGATGATCCCCATCTTACAGTTAGGAAACTAAGGAAAGTGACTTGCCCAGGGTCACACAGCTAGTAAGAAACTGAGGACAAATTTGAACATCAGGTCTTCCTGAACCACAGGCCTGACACTCGAATCCATTGCACCACCCAACTGCAAACTCACTCATTTTACACAAGAGAAAACCAATGCCCAGAAAACAATGTGACTGGGTAGAGACCACACAGGTAGGCAATAAGTAAACATGGAATTGAACCCAGGGCTTCTGCCTCCAAATCTGGGGCTCCTCTCCCTGCACATCCTCCAGATGAAGGATATCTGATGGGCCTGCAGTTTGCCAGATAAGACTGGAAATTTTAATAAGCTATTTCTGCAGTAGAGAAATCTCCCATTCAGCTCCTCTTGGCTCTGACAAAGGGGTGTTGCTATGGCAACATAGAGTGCTTGAACCCCCGCCCCTTCCCCTCGGTCCCAGCCCCACCCCCAGTCAGTCTTCAGCTGTATGAAGGCCAAGTGTGTCAGCACCTGCGGCAGCTTTGAAGCCTGAAGCTTGATGCCAGCTTTGCCAATGGGTTTTCTCAAATGGGCCTGTTGAAATGGGGTCTCGGTCACCCGGCCTGCTCTGGAGGAGACTGGAGACAAGTTCATTGGTACCTGGCCCTCCACGGTAGGTTCTCAGTGCCCATGTACCTGGGTATGAATGGATGACTGGAGTGCTCACAACAGCTAATATTCCCTGAGTAATCAGAGCCCTGCTCACTGATGATAACAGCTGTCCTTCTCCTTAGGAAGCAAAAATTGGCATTTTCTCTAGAGAAAGCAGAGGTTCTTGGTCTTTTTCATGTCATGGACCCTTAGGCATTTGGGGAGGGGAGCCTGTGGACCCCTTTCTCAGAATCATAGCTTTAAAATACAGAAAATAAAATTCAGAGGATTACTAAGAACACCAATTATGGTGAAAATAAACACGTACTTTCTGTTTCCCATCTGACTTCACCAGCCCCCTGCAATCTATCCATGGGACCCCTGGTTTAAGGACCCTTGATATAGAGCTCTCCAGTTTGCCCGAGTACTCACCTCACAATAGCCCTAGAATGAGGCCTAGGGAGGAACAGCTGGAGGTTATTGAAGTTGGTTTCCTTTCTGAAATAATAATCACTTGAAACATGTTAAGTATGATGTTGTTGTTGAGCCCATTTTCAGTCATGTCCGACTCTTCCCTAACCCCATTTTGGTTTGTTGGGTTGTTTGTTTGTTTTGGCAAGAGTCTGGAGTGGTTTGCCACTTCTTCTCCAGGTCAGTTTACAAATGGAGGAAACTGAGGCAAACACAGTTAAGTGACTCAAACAGGGTCACACAGCTAGAGTCTGGGGCCAGATGTGAACTCAGATCCCCCTGAATTCAAGGATTGGCCTACTCTATCTATTTCTTTCACTCACTAGGTGCCCATAGGGACTATCTAGCATGCTTTTATCTTTACCCAGTGCCTGCTCATAGTAAGCTCTTAATAAATCCTTTATCTACCTAGACAGATCACCCCTTCCTTTTATTAAAGCTAGAATTTATATAGCACGTTTAGGTTTTGCAAAGTGCTTTACAAATATCTTATATCAACCCTTGGAGGGTGGAGAGATAAGTGACTTACCCAGGGTCACACAGCTAGTAAAGTATCTGAAGTCATACTGCTCTACTAAATAGCAGAACCAGATAAAAGCCCAGGTTTTCTGACTCCAAATGGGTGTGCTCTTGCTTCTACACATACATGTCACTCACTGCCTCTTCCCCATTACCTGAAGTTTCCATTTTCCAGTCTCCCTGCCTTTCCATGTTCCATTTCCCATGTCTAAAGTGCCCTCCTCACTCTTCCCTGCCAATCTGACCTCTCTCAGAAGCAGTGCATCATAGAAGAGAGACAGAGAGAGAGAGAGACAGAGAGAGAGAGAGAGAGAGAGAGAGAGAGAGAGAGAGAGAGAAACAACCCTGGTTCAAATTTTGACTTTTCCTTTTTTTTTTTCCTTTTTTAAATCTTGACTTTTCTATATAGCTATCTATGGTCATTTTCCTTCCCTAGGCTTCAGCTCATTCTTTCCAACTAAAACAAAGGAGAATGGTCTAAGATCTCTTAAGATTCCTTCCACCTCTAAATCCCAGGATCCACCCTTTAACACTCCCTTAAAGCTAAAATCTCACTTTCTTTGTTCACCTCAGCAGGAAGTGATCTCTCCCACCTCTGACTTTCTATCTGTACCCCTTATATGACATGTGGTATAAACCCTGGGGTATTGAGGGTTGTCTTGTGTTCCAAGTTAGATTGTAAGCTGCAGGAAGGCAGGTATCCTGTCTTAGGATACTTTGCATCCTTCATATCACTGGTTACCACAGAATCATATACAAAGTAGCCTCAATAAATAAATGTTTATATGACTTCCACCTTCTTCTCAAATCATACCAACAAGATCCAAGTTGATTCAATTCAGTCTTAGGAACATTTATTAAGTCCTAGGGGAGGTACCAAGTTTAAATAAGATATACAGTCCTTGCCTTAATAGGATTTAGTCTAGTGAGAGAATAGATGGGGTATACAGAGATATCGTTATAATACACATGCCTACATTAGAGACATCCAGGCTCAGCGGGAGAGAGGTGTGGTAGAATAAACAAGAAGCAAAAAGCATAATCATTTTTTTCTTTTAGAAAATGAGGGGTTTGGAATTAAATGGTCTCAGAAGCAGCTGATGTAGCACAGTAGATAGATGGCCGGGCTTGGAGTCAGGAAAACCAGAGTTCAAATCTGACCTCAGACACTTATGAACTGTGAGACCTCTGAGTAAATCACTTAACATCCGTCTGCCTGTTTCCTCAACTATATAAAACCTGTATGTGTAAATGTGTAAACTGTAAAAAACAAACAAACAAACAAAAAAAACCTAACCCTGGCCCCCACCAGGGTGTTGTGAGGAGCAAATGAAATAATATTTGTAAAGCATTTGGCACATAGTAGGTGCTTGTTTCTTTCTATGATTCTTTCCAATTCTGATTCCATAACTGGAATGTCTTTGTTGAGTGTCAGACAACTTACAGTGTGAATGGGTCTAAGTTATTCTCTTTCTCATTTTTCTCACCTATAAAACAATGGGATTGGACTTAATAATTTTCAAAGTTCCTTCTATCTCCACATCTCTATTAACCTTTATAACCTTTGCTGGTGATCCAGTAAACATACTAATAATATTTATTATTTACATAGTACGTTAATATTTTGTTTTTTTTTTAAATTTTTACAGGGCAATGAGGGTTAAGTGACTTGCCCAGGGTCACACAGCTAGTTAAGTGTCAAGTGTCTGAGGCTGGATTTGAACTCAGGTACTCCTGAATCCAAGGCCAGTGCTTTATCCACTGTGCCACCTAGCTGCCCGCTATAGTACGTTAATATTGACAAAGTGCTTCATACACATTAAAAATGACAGCTAGTGAGAGAAAAGATTAAATTTGGACTCTTCTCAGAGCCCTAAAGGCAGAAAGTGAGTCTGGTTTCAGGGCAACAGCTTTGTGGCCCCCCACCCCCCACCCACCCCCCCCCCAAACCTCCCAGCAGGGGGCCACTCGCAGGCTTCAAGGATCCTGGGCCTTAGGCCTGATAAGGGCCTGGGTTTTGTGGGAGTGGGGCTGGGCTGGAGTTCACCTTGAGGTGCCCAAGGTGATCCCCACGTGACTCAGAGCTCAAGCCTTGACTTGAGTTTTGTTTTGAAAAGTTATGTTTACACAAGCACTGTTTAGTGGGAATGGGGACATTTTTACTCTAGCATAGGGTTGGGCCTAAGGCCACAATCTGATTGGTTGGTGGGGTAAATGAGCCATCTGATTGGTCAAACCCCCTTGAGGCGTTATGTATTGTTCTGAAGGGGGAAGGGGGGGGGGGCAACACTGTTGCCCAGAATAGGTTAAGGCCTGGTATTGTAGTGTGTAAAATCTGATTGATTAACTGGTACCACCTGATGGGTTCTTAGGCTGTTAGTGTTATTCTTTCGGGCAGGTGGGGCTAGTTAGCCTTGGCAGGCAACCCGCTTAGGGGAAGGAAACCCTGATTTTAAACCTCCACTGCCTTGCAGCTATACCTCCTGAAAGGCTTCAGGAGTTAACCCCAAGGAAAAATCAAGAATCAAGAGTCCCTTAGGCAGTTGGATGTTGGATATCACATCCCTCTGGCAACTCCTGCAGCAGCATTGGTGCCAAACTATATTGGCTCTGCCTCTCCTTTGGATCCACCAATGTCAAGGAGAGGGGAAACTTGATGCCTGGGCAACAGCTTGTTTTCCATATTGATCTGCCCAGGCCAGCGCCCTGGAGAGGACACTCCAGCTACTCCTCATGGGGTAGATATAACACGGGATGCGGCAGTTACCGGTTATAAGTCACTCAGGAGCTGCGGCTCCCACATTGGACTGCACAGCCACACTGTGGCCTGTGGCTCTTCAAGGCGCTGATTCATGGTCGTCCGAGACTGGTGGAGGCCTACTACTACTGTTATTCTGTATAAATAGCAACTGTAATAACTGAAATATAAATGAGGGGTATCAAAAGGCCTTAATGTGATTGGTCAGAGGGGGATCCCTTGAGGGGTATAAATAGAGGTGAGGGACCTCACTTCAGGGCACTCTCCGGCACATTCAGAAGAGTGCCCATTTTTGAGAAGATGAATAAAGCCTTCACTCACCAACTGCTGCCTGCTTGGGATTTTTGAACAGCGACCTGTTAGCAACACTAGGGCTGCCAACACTAGAGCTGCTAACACTAGAGCTGAGCAACAGGAAGAGCAGTTAGCTGTGTTTCTAACAGCTAGCATTCATATTAGTACTTCAAGGTTTCCAAAGTGCTTTAAACATTTTATCTCATTTGATCCTCACAATGACCCTCTGAGGTAAATGCTACTATTATCTATATTTTATAAATGAGGAAACTAAGGCTGAGAGAGATTAAGTTACATGCCCTAGGGTTACACAAGCAAGTAAATGCCTGAGATGGGATTTGAACTCATACTTATCTACTCAGGCTGCCTCATTATCTCATTGTGTAGGTACCATAATTGATCCCTTTTTACAGATGAAGAAACTGAGGAACCTCGGAGAGGTTAGGGAATTTGTCCGTGGTCATACATCCAGTAAGTCTTAGAGGGAGAATTCAACTCCAATTCTCTTTGGATTCCAAACTCAGTTTTCTTTCCACTGAATTATGTTTTCTCTCAAAAATCTGTTGACCTGACTTGAGTTAGACCTTGTCTATGTGGGAGAACTATGGAAATACCTCAGGAAAGTCATCACTGACCCTAAGGTGTGATAGGATCAGGACCTAAGCCCAGGGAAAGAGAAGCCATCAGACATGAGGCCCTTACCTGGAGGCTTGGTATGCAGTGAAGCAGTGGTCCTAGGAGGGGCCTGTAATACACCCGGTATATAAAAAGTGTTTTGCAACCTTCATTATATAAATGTGATTAATGATAGCGATTTCCCCATTGTTCTGGTATCCTGACCACACAATTGTATGTAAATCCAAGAGCTTTTCTGTCTAAAGGATTTAGGGTGAAGGCAACAGCTCTTCTTGTCTACACTTGTCCCCTCTCACACCCCTGACTTTCCTATAAATCCAGATTTTTCTGTTCAGATGCTAAGACTTGTGGGATCCCAACTCTAAATGAAATTCTGTGCAGCATGTGGTCACACGGTGGCGCTGCAGGACAGGGACGCTGGTCCTCTGGCCAGGTCCTCTGGACAAGATAAGCTTTCCTCTGTGAAAGTGACTAGGGATGGCAGATTGTACCCCTTCCACTCATCTCTATGCCTCACCCCATTTATAGTTCGATTTGGATCTCTTGGTGTTGGCCGATTGATGGAGATAGGGTGTCATTTAAGCATGGGAATGCAGAGAATATTAAACATAGGGAGTGTGCTGGGAAGAATGGGAGTAGGGAGAGGAATCAGCCCCTAGCTCAAGGCCCCATATGTGGCAAGTGATCAATAAAGATTCTTTGAATGAGTCAGGAAGGCTTTGCTTGTAGATAGTTGTTAGTATATAGAACATGGAGGAATTTAACTGGAATGAGAGGTAAGAGCTGGAACACGTGAGGTGCATGGGATCTGGGGCCCTGTGGTAACAGATTACAGCCTTCCTCGTTTTCCCATGAGTTAACCAGAACATTATATAACACTTTACAAAACACTTCGCATCCAATGTCTTCCTTGATCCTCAGGACAATCCCTGCTAAGTCGATACAGTAGGAATGACCTCCTTCTTTTTACAAATGGGGAAAGAGACTCAGATTAAACAATTTATTCAAGGTCGCCCAGCTAAGAAACAGCAGACCCATGTCTTCCATCTCAAATCCAGTAGTATTTCCCCTGCATCAAAGCTGTTTGCAAGAGGTTAGGAGGAGCCTTGGACACAGCTGCACATGATGGGATATGAATGTGAGAGGGGAGCGTATGAGAGGGGAGGGTGCAGGGTATATGTCAGAAGAGGATAGAATATGGGAGGAGTCATAGAAGAGAGTGTGGGGAGCTATGGATAGAGCATATGAATGGCTAAGGGTGTGGCATGGAGGGTGAAGCAAGTGCAGAGTATAGGAAGTGTGGTTCCCAACTGTAGGTTAGATTTATATGGTGCTAGGGAGGGGAGGAAGGGAGAAAAATCTGAAATTGGAAAGCGTGTATAAACAAAAGTTGAGAACTATCTTTACATGTAATGGGAAAAAAAATAAAATATTTTATTAATTAAAAAAAGATTTTTATGGTGCTTTAAAATCTGCAAAACACTTTAGAAATATTCTTATTTTATCCTCATAGTGGGAGATAGGTGCTATTACTATACCCACTTTGGCAGCTAGGTGCTGCAATGGATAGAGCCCTGAAGTTGAGAGGATCTGAGTTCAAATCTCACCACAGACACTTACTAGCTCTGTGACCCTGGGCAAGTTACTTAACCCCAATTGCTTTAAATATCCAATGCCATCTCTAGTCATATATATATATATATATATATATATATATATATATATATATATATACACACACACACATACACACACATACACACACATACATAATATATATGTATATTAAAATATATATCTGTGTATGTGTATATATATATGTGTATGTACATATATACATATGTACACGTGCACATATACATATACATATACATCTCTTGCCACTGGATCCAGATGGCTCTGGAGAAGAGAGTGAGGCTGGTGACTTTACATAGCTCTTCCTCACTCAAATCCAATTCAGTTCAAGTCATGACATCACCCTGATATCATGGTCCTCTTTGGGAATGAAGGACAAACAACATCCCCCACTTTACAGATGAAGATACAAGTAGACAGAGGTTAAATGACTTGCCTAGGGTCACCCAGTAAATGCCTAAAACAGGATTTAAACTCAGGTCTTCCAGATTTCAAGTATAGTCATTGTGTTCCCGTCACCATCTAGCAGTATGCTTATGTAAAGTAGAGGAAAGGTTGTGTTTGAAGGGTGTAAGGATTTGTGGGTAGAAGGTAGGAAGGATTCTGGGTGGAAGGTACAAGGATCATGACGGAGCAAAGGAGAGCCTCTGAGGTGGGTCCAGGTCACCCGGGATGCCTCTCTCTAGAGGACAGGGGCTATTAAGTTCACGCCTGTGAGCAGAACTTGACCAAGGACAAGGGAAGCCAATTAAGTCATAGTGGCCTGGGTTGCCCTTCATTTTTGCCTTAACTTAAGCCAGGACGGACTATTTTTGTCCTGTGCCTCAAGGCATCAAAGGCCAGATATTCCCTGAGAGAGGGGCTGCCTGGGAGAGGGGAGTGATGGCCACAGCTGCTTCTGGCTGGATATGCTCTTCCATAAGTAAGCTTGGAAAGAAGGGGTGGCTCTGTGGAAGGCCAGAAGAACTTTTCCCCAAAACGATGGGTTGCCAACATTTGGAAGTCCAAAGCTGTCTCCCTCCCACCTCCATTCAAACCTCCTCCCCAAGGACAGCAGCAGCCACGGAAAGAGAATGAGAGCAGCAACAGCTGCATTTAGCCTCGGGGGATTTCATTCTGGAAGAAATCTTGGAGATCATCTGCTCCAGCCCCCTCAAATTACAGATGAGACTTAATGGGCTTGGCTCAGAAAACTAATGTGACCTTCTAAGGCCTGGTGAGGACTCCCAACCCTACAATGACAAAGCTAGAAGAGACTTCAGAAATCTCATCCAAATCATTTGTTACAAAGAGAAGGATAATGAGGCAAGAAGAGGGCAAGTGGCTTGTCCAAGGCAGAGTTTTCACTTGAACCAGGCACCTCCCTTTAGGCCAGGGTCTCTTAAACTTTTTCCACTTGCAACCCCTTTTCACCCCAAAAAATGTTTATGCCACCACCCCAGGTATATAGGTATATAAAATAGGTATACATAACCTTTTACCGTTGCCAAATTTTTGTGACCCTCCACATTCAGTTTAAGAAGCTAGGCTCTAAGCAATCAGGTGGCACAGTAGATAGAGTGCTGGACTTGGAGGCAGCAAGACATGGGTTCAAATCCTGCTTCAGACACTTACTGGCTATATTGTCCCCTTCCACAATGAGAGCATGAGCTACTTGAAAGCAGAGATTGTCTTTTGCCCATCTTTGTATCCCTAGCATTTAGCACAATGCCTGGCACGTGGTAAGCACTCAATAAAGGTTTCTTGACTGACTGACCCAGAGCAAGTCAGTTTAACTTTTCTCAGCCTCAGTTTCTTCATGTGTTAAATGAGGATAATAATGGTATCTACCACCCAAGGTCATTGTGAAGATCAAATGAGATAATACTTAAAGCTCTTTGCAAACCTCAAAGCACTATATAAATGCTAGTTGTTGTTATTATTATTATTATAATTATTATTATTATTATTCTCTTGACTTCCTGTTCAGGTCTCTTTCCACTATACTTTGTTGCGTTTGATACATACTTTTAAGAAGTGATGTTCAACTTCCTTATTGGAAAGGAGATACCACACAGATAGTCCTCACTACCTAAGGCTAAGTAATGGTTTTTGAGGGAGAGCAGATGAAAAGGTGTTTCATTCCATACATGGAGGTTTCATCAAGAGAGCTCCCTGCTCAGTTTGAAGAGTTTATAGGTTGGTGAGCCCTTTATCAAAACTTTTGAGAGCATATCCTTGGGGTGGGTATGGACATGCCTCGATGATACTTCAATGAGAGGACAAGAGATACCTCCTGATCAAAGGTCAGTGACTAGATCTGCCCTCAAGAGGAAGTGATTGGTTTGTACCCCCTTGGTACCTTCTAGAACGGAGATTTTACCACTGAGAGTTGACCCCAAAATAAATTAGTTGATTCAGACTCTTGGGAGGGAGGGGTTCTTAAAGGAGGAACAGACAAACCTACCTGGCACTTTCCCTTTTTTCTAGACTTTAGAATCTAGAGACATGCTAAGGGTACAACAGGCACAGCCAGAGAAGAGTGATTTTCCATGCAATGGACTCCCTAGGTGTCTCAGTAGATAGTCAAAGGGCTTCTTTATTACCGCAATGTCTCACTTCATTTAGCCAGCACCATAGACATGTTATGGATAAACAAAGGAAGCCCCATCTCCCAAGCAGAAGTGATACACATCCTAGTGTGGCTACAGGAATGGGAATATCCTGCAGCACCAAATCTCCAGCTTTTCTTTTTTCTCTGTAGCCATCTCATTCACCCCATCTTGAACCCAAATTGGGAGGCAAGTGGGCAGGGTTTCCCAGAAAGGAAAACTCACTCTCAGGGTCATTGGGTGGGGAAATATCTCTACTCTTCAAAATTGTAATTCCTGAGACCCCACTGGTGTGTTTCTCATTTAAAGAAATCAAGATGATATAATTAACTCTTATTCATGAAACATTTACTAAACAGATTACAAAGGCAGAATAATGATGACATCATAGTCCCCTCATCTACTATCAATGTACACAGCATTTGAAGGGAAGAATACAAACTTACAAAAACCTAGCAGGGAGGTACATAAGTGGGGAAACCCACGTGTCCCTGGGAAAACTCACAACTATGTTTTGCAGGTTTTGATGTCCCTAGTGTCATTAGGGAATAATTTGCACCCACAAATCAAGTGCTAGGTCAGAGTGGCCTGCTAGGTCAGAGCATCATCTATAATGGCCACTACATTCTAATTGCTGTTTTGTTAGGCTCTAAGGCAGGCGCATACCCTTTTAGAAAAAGCCTTGAGCCTTTGATCTGCAGAGCTATTCAGTTCTACTTTCTTGGCTAGACTCTGAGGGGTTTCTCCGTTTAAACTTCAGTCGACAATAAAGGGCAAAAGAGACAAGCCTCTCCTTTCCCATATCAGCTTTATTAAGTACCAAAAAGTCTTTCTTCAGTCAGGTCTCAGAAGCAAAATTTTTCCTCCGATCAGCAAGACTCCCAGCAGCAGACACACAGTCTATCTTCCCCATGTCATTTCAGAAGGGGGAAATATAGGCTTCAAGCTCTTCGTTCTCAGCCACTTATTTTTTTTTTCATTTAATTAAAATTTTTCTCACAGTAAAGATCTTTTTGAATTCTAAATTTTTCTCCCACCCTCCCTTCCCTCCCCCTCCCCAAGACCAACAAGCAATGTTGGGGTATACATTACTATCACGTTAAACATATTTCCACATTAAACAGAACCAAAGAGGGGAAAACACGAGAAAGAATAAACAAAAAAATAACAACAAAAGCAACAACAAAAGTGAAAATAGCATGCTTTCGGTCTGCTTTCTGACTCCATAATTCTTTTTCTGAATGTGGAGACCATTTTCCACCATAAGTCTTTTGGTATTATCTTGGATCATTGTATTTCTGAGAAGAGTTAAATCTACTACAATTGATCATCACAAAATGTTGTTGATACTATGTACAATATTCTCTTGGTTCTGTTCATTTCACTCAGCATCAATTCATGTAAGTCTTTCCAGGTTTTTCTGAAATCCACCTATTTATCATTTCTTATACCACAATAGTATTCCATTACATTCATATACCACAACTTATTTATCCATTCCCCAAATTGATGGGCATCCCCTCAGTTTCCAATTCTTTGCTACCACAAAAAGAGCAGCTATGAATATTTTTGTACATGTGGGTCCTTTTTCCCTCCATTTTTTATAATCTCTTTGGGGAAAAAACTTTGGAAAAAAACACTTAATAGTGGCATTGCTGGGTCAAAGGGTATGCACGGTTTTATGCCCGTTTGGTCAGCCACTTTTCTAGGAACCATTTATTCAGCTAGGCTCATCCAAATAGGTTCTTTTTAAGTGAAAGTCCTCCTTTCAAGAAGCAGAGGGCAATCTCATTTCTCAGACCTCTAATCAGTTGTGTTTGACTGAACTTGGCTCATTTCAAGGAAAGGGAAGCCTCACTCTGCTTTCGTCTTTACTCTGTCCCTGTGACTTTTCTCAGCTTCTTTATCCCATCCTAAAGTAGGATATCCTTGTGTAAAATGACACACTTCTAAGCTTGGGGGGTGGGGAGGAAAGAGAATGAAAACTCACATTTATATTACATATGTCACAAATAGGCAACATACAATTGTCCCATAGTCATTAAATCATTGTAATTCAAAGAATTTCCCAATTGTCAACCTCAAAGTCTTCCTAATAATCATATTAAATTAATTTCTGGGGAACAAGACACTTAGGCTCTCTTTGCTCTGGTAAAATGCTTTTTCTCTGATGGTCACTTTCTCTTAGATTCTCTCAAAACTGTGTTTTTCCCCAAGTATTTTTCTGTGAAGAGATTCTCTCAGAATTATCAGTGTTTCTGCTCCTCTCCATAAATAAAGTTGTCCAAATCTGAAAGGGGCACCCCATTACAATGCGATCATAGATGTAAAGCTAGAAGAAAGATCAGAGGCCATTTAGTCCAACTGTTCCCCTCTCCCACCCCAATTTTACAGACAAGGAAACTAAGACATAGGAAATTTAAGTGACTTGCCCAAGGTCACACCAATTACCTTACTTTAAAGTTTCAGAGGTAAGATCTGAGCCCAGATTCTCTTGATTTCAAGCTTAGACTTTTTGGGGTTTAGGTGCTGCTGAGATATATAGATGCAGATGTCCAGCAAGCAATAGGAGCTGCTGAGCTCAGGAGAGATTTAGGATTGATGTTTAGATCTGAGAGTCAATCATCTTTGTAGATGTGGTAAAGGAATCCATAAGATTAAATGATATCACTAATGAACAACAGTGATAGATGTGGCTCTTCTCAGCAGTGCAATGATCCAAAACAATTTCAAAGAACTCATGATAAAAAATGTTCTCAACATCCAAAAAAGAACTGTGGATTTTGAATGCAATTTGAACTGTACAGTTTCTACTTTGGAGCTTTTTCCCTTCTTTTCTGAGGGTTTTTTTCCCTTGTGCTCTGATTCTTCTTTCATAATATAACTAATACAGAAATATGTTTAATGTGATTGTACATATATAACCTATATCAGATTGTTTTCCATCTTGAGGAGGAGGGAGGGAAGGGGGGAGAACAATTTGGAACTAAAAAATCCTATGAAAACAAATGTTGGGGGGCAGCTAGGTGGCACAGTGGATAGAGCACTGGCCCTGGAGTCAGGAGGATCTGAGTTCAAATCTGCCCTCAGACACTTAACGCTTACTAGCTGTGTGACCCTAGGCAAGTCACTTAACCCCAATTACCTTGCCAAAAAGAAAGAAATGAAAACAAATGTTGAAAACTATCCTTACATGTAAGTGAAAAATAATAAAATACTTTTATTTTTAAAAATAAATGATATCACTAAGGGAGAGATTGCAGAGAGCAATGAGAAGAGGACCTAGGACAGGGCCTTAGTAGATAAGGAAGCTTATGGGGCGGATGACAAACCTTGCAAAGGACCCTGAAAATCAGTAGTTAGATAAGTAGGAGACCCAGATGAGGGGCTGGAGATTCTCATAGACTCAGATCTCCATTATCAACTCCATGTGTCCAAAAGAACTTTGATAAGGTGAATCATATGCACAGGAGAGAGGTCAAAGCACATCAAAGACACCTAGTCCCAGCTAATTTAACCTCTGGGGAGTACCTTTAGGTTGCTCTAGTTCTTAATTACCCAGGTCTGAAAGTTGATATTTTTTTAGATGTTAAACATGAGTAGATACTGTAACTGTAAAACTGTGCTCCCTTCTGGTTCTGAGCCTACATCACTGGATTATCCTCAGTATCCTTGTCTGGTTTATCCTCTTCACACCCACTGAGAGTATGCATGTCTGTGCCTGTATCTGTGAGTGTGTGTGACCTTTCCCAAGGTGCCATCCTAGGTCTTCTCGCCCTACTATCTGCCTTGATGATCAAATCTACTTCTATGGTATCAATAATTACTTCTATCAAGATATATTTGGAATCTACATAAGGGTAGATAGAGTGCTATGCCTTGGAGTCAGAAAGACTGCCTCAGACATTTACTAGCACTAGCTGTGTGACCTTAAATAGGTCATTTAACCTTTATGTGCCTGTTTCCTCAACTATAAAGTGGGCATCGTAATAGCACCTATCTCCCAGGGTGGATATGAGGATCAAATGAGATCATATTTGTAAAGTACTTAACACAGTATATGGCATATTGTAAGTACTTAAGAAATGTTTGTTTCAGGCTGCTAGGTGGCGCAGTGGATAAAGCGCCAACTCTGGATTCAGGAGAACCTGAGTTCAAATCCAGCCTCAGATACTTGGCATTTACTAGCTGTATAACCCTGGGCAAGTCACTTAACCCTCATTGCCCCCACAAAGAAAAAAGAAAGAAAAGTTTGTTTCCTTCCTTTCTTCCCTCATTCCTTTCTTCATATTATAGATATAGATAGATATGTTGATATTTCAATATTATATTGGTATATAATATGTTGTATTATTGCATATGGCAATATAACACATAATATATGTTTATATAACATAAATTATATATAATATATTGACATGTTATTATTGAGATGACACATTATATATTACAATATATCTTTTCAATTTCTCCTCTGACTATTCCTCTGGCCTCTCTATCCCACCAGACATTGATTGCCATCTGGACGTTCTTACTAGCACCTCAAATTTGACATGTCCCAAAACACCCTCTTCTCCTTCCTTCCTTTCCTCCAGACCTTCCTCTTTCTTTTGTGAATACCACCATTTTCCCAGTCACTGAGGCTCAATACCTGAGTCATCTCTGCGCCTCAGTTTCCTTGTCTATAAAAGGAAGAGGTTGTACTGGAGAGTTCTAAGGCCTAGCACCCTCAAGCATTAAAAATCCTATGATTCTAGACTCTTCTTGCTCCCTCTTCCTCCCAAACCCAAGGAGTTGCCAGATCCTGTTGACTTGAGCTCCCTAAGCATTGTGGGCTTCCATTTTGTTATTTTTTTTTTTTTGCAGGGCAATGAAGGTTAAGTGACTTGCCCAGGGTCATACAGCTAGTAAGTGCCAAGTGTCTGAGGCCAGATTTGAACTCAGGTCCTCCTGAATCCAGGGCCAGTACTCTACCCACTGTGCCACCTGGCTGCCCCCCACCATTTTGCCATTTCTAACATGAGGAGTTGGACCAGTTAACTTCTAAGGTCCCTTTCAGTGCTATATCCTATTACTCCATACATGATAGAGGAACCTCAGGAGATGTCTTACCTGCCTAAGACCCTCCACTTAAATCCCTATCACCTAGTAATCACGAAATCTCAGATTTGGAAAGGACCTTAGAGGCTACCTGTGGGTACCTTAGAAAATACTAGATATGGAGTCAGTCAACAAGCATCTATTGTTGTTGTTGTTGTTTGGTCATTTCAGTCATGTCCAACTCTCTGTGGCTCCAAATAACCATTTGGGGTTTTCTTGACAAAGATACCAGAGTGGGTTTTGCCGTTTTGCTTTTCTAGCTCCTTTTCCAGATGAGGAAACTGAGGCAAACAAGGTTAAGTGACTTGCCCAGAGTCACACACCTAGTAAATAGCTGACTAGGGGGCAGCTAGGTGGTGCAGTGGATAGAGCACTGGCCCTGGATTCAGGAGGACCTGAGTTCAAATTCAGCCTCAGACACTTGACACTTACTAGCTATGTGACCCTGGGCAAGTCACTTAACCCTCATTGCACCACAAAAAAAAAACAAACAAACTAGGGCTGAATTTGAACTGAAGTCTTCCTGACTCCAGGGCTGGTGCTCAATTCACTGTCCCTAACGAGCTATAATTAAGCAACTATTATGTGCCCAGGCACAGCTGTGAAGGGCTAAGAAGCCAAAGAAAGGTAAAAGACCCTGCCCTCAAGGAACTCACGTCTAATGGGAAGACAACATGCAAACAAATGCATAGAAACAAGCTATAGGCGGGACCAGTTGGGAGCTAATCAAAACCAGGGAAGACACTAGCATTAGAGAGGGAATCAGGAAAGGCTTCGGCAGGAGAGGGGGTTGTAGCTGAGACCTGAATGAGGCCAGGGACACCAGGAGGGGAGATGAGGAGGGAAAGAGCTATCTGGGCATGGGAGACAGCCAGAGAAAATAGCCAGAGTCCAGAAATAGAATGTCTGGAGGCCAGCGTCAGCCAGAGTATTCAAGTTCAAGGCCCAGATCCACCAAGACTGAGCTGTGTGACCTCAGGCAAGTGCAGATTCCTCATGTGCAAAATGAGAACTACAGGACCTGTACCACCAGTCTCCCTGGTGGCTGGGAGAAAAGTGATTTAAACACCTGGCATCTTGCTATAGAAATGCAAGTTAAGTGGTTAACTCCTTAGACCCAGAATTTTTACTCTTTTGGCTGTCATGGGCTCCTTTGGCAGTCTGGGAAAGCCTGCGGACCCAGTCTCAGAATAATGTCTTTGAATGCACAAAATAAGATAGATTACAAAAGATACCAATTCTATTTAAACTAGTTATTTTCATTTTCAGGACATGGACTCCGGGTTAAGAATATCTGACCTAAAGGGCAGCTAGATGGCACAGTGGATAGAGCACTGGCCCTGGACTCAGGAGTACCTGAGTTCAAATCCGGCCTCAGACACTTGACACTTGCTAGCTGTGTGACCCTGGGCAAGTCACTTAACCCTCATTGCCCTGAAAAAAAAAAAAAAAAGAATATCTGACCTAGAGCTACTGCATCATATAGGACAATCTGTGTGTGAACAGGAATCCCCTATATAATACCACAAATGAATGACCATCCAGTGGCCACTTCCACTGATCAGAAACTCAGCTAGAGGGTGCAGTGGATAAACTGTTAGACTCAGAGTCAGGAAGACCTGAATTCAAATCCTGCATGGGACACTTACTAGCTGTGTGACCCTACACAGGTCACTTACTTACTCTCACAGAGTCACACAGCTTGTTAGCCTCAGTTTCATATGTAAATTGGGAATAATAATAATAGTACCTCCCCCACAGGGTTGTTGTGAGGCTCTAACCAATTAGCAGACCCAAGTTTGCAAACCTTAAAGGGCTATATAAATGCTAATTATTATTTTTCTAATTGAATTTTTTCAACCAATCAAAATCTGCCTTCTCTTCCCCTTCCCCCCACCGCAAGTGAGAAAGGAAAAAGACAAAGAAAAGAAAGAGAAAGCCCTGTTATAAACATGTACAGTCAAGCAAAACAAATTTCCCCATTGGCCATGTCCCAAAAAAATATGTCTCAATCTGCACTCTGAGGTTGTCACTTGTATCAGGAGGTGGATAACATGTTTCAGCATGAATCCTCTGGAATCATGGTTGGTCTGATCAGCGTTCCTAAGCCCTTCCAAATTGTCTATCTTTACAGTAATGCCGTTATTGTATAAATGGTCCTCCCGGTTCTGCTCACTTCACCCTGCATTCGTTCATAAAAGTCTTCTTCTCAGGGTTTCTCCAATACCATCACCTTTATCATTTCTTACAGCTCAGTAGTATTCCATTGCATTCCCACCACAACTTGTTCATCTGGCTCTTACCACTGACCTCCCAAGGCAGCCAATTTCATTTTTTAGACAGCTGTGATCATTAAGAAATTTCTCCTCACATCTGCCAAGAGCAGAAACCTGCTTCTCTGCAACTTCTAACCACTGTTCCTAGCTCTGCTCTCAGGGGCAAAACCGAACAAGCCTAATCCCTCTTATAAAAGGCAGCCTTTCAAATAAATACCTAAAGACAGCAATTAGTCCCTTCCTCCTCCCAAGCTTTCTCTTCTCCAGGCTAAACAAACATTCCCATTCCTTCTACTGACTCTCCAATGGTACGGCCTCCAATCCCCTCACCAACCCCAGTGACTTTCCTCTGGATGCCTTAAACCTTGGCAGAGTCCTTTCTGACACGTGACTATAAGCCATAGGACCATGCCTTCAATTACATGGATGATGTGGCCTGGAGTTTCTTTCTGTCCCATCCTGGGTCATCTCTTTCTGTATGTGCTACTGTGGCTTGTCACTATGATTCTTTTTTTTTTTTTTTTTTTTGCTGGGCAATGAGGGTTAAGTGACTTGCCCAGGGTCACACAGCTAGTAAGTGTCAAGTGTCTGAGGCTGGATCTGAACTCAGGTCCTCCTGAATCCAGGGCCGGTGCTCTATCCACTGCGCCACCTAGCTGCCCCCGTCACTATGATTCTTGAGATCTGGTGACCAGACTTCAGGACGCACTTGGATCTCATAGCTCTAAGTCATTATTTCTTCCAAGATTTGTGACCGTGGCCCGACCTGTCCATCACCAGGTAGTACAGAATCTTGGCATCCAGGTGTGTCCAAGTCTGTAGAGTTCACTGGGCTGTAACTAAAAACATGATTAAGTCTTAAGGCCTGTTTCCAAAAAGGGGAATTAGGGTCTCAAGTCAGAGGCAGGAGGTAGGGTGCAGATTCCGGGAAAAGGGCCCACAGTCACTTCCCAGGGCTGGGTGTGGTCTGGTGGATTTTCATTTGAGCTGAGGTCAGAGCTGAGGCCTGGCGCCAGCACGAGAAAAGAAAATTGTCAGGCTTGAACTCTACAAGAGAACTTGGTGACTTGGGAGCGTTCTCATTTTACATTCTGCTCCAGAGAGGGAGAAGTAGCATCCCATATGAGAAACAATACTGGATTGGGATTCACACCCTGGCTCAGATGTTCACTAGCTACAAAGCTGGGCAGGACACTAAACCTGTCTGGGCCTCAGTTTTCTTTTTTTCAAAATGAAAAGGTTAGACTGATAATGTCTAAGGTCCTTGTCGTTCTAACTCCATGATCCCAGATGTTGCCAGGTCAAGGACTCATATAGCTCTATGGTTGCTAGGATCCAAAATCCTTAGGTATGGAGTAATTTCACAGAGCCAAACCCTTGGAAGCAGGGCAGACCCTCAACAAAATTGTGAAGCTGGTAAAGTTGGTGGGTACTGGGGATAAAGTTGGTGGGTGGGCAGATAGAGAGCCCATCTAGAGTCAGGAAGACTCCTCTTCCTAAATTCAAATCTGGCCTCAGACACTTACTAGCTGTGTGACCCTGGACAAGTAGCTTCACCCTCTTTGCCTCAGTTTCCTCCCCTATCAAATGAGCTGGAGAAGGAAATGGCAAATTGCTCTGGTCTCTTTGCCAAGAGAACTCCAAATGGGGTCACAAAGTGTTGGACGGGACTCTATAACAAAAGTTGGTGGGTAGAGTCCTTCCTCCCCATTCCCCCATAAAAACCCCTTTGCTGCCTTTCCATCCTCTTACCCAATCATTTGTCCTATTCCTGCCAACCCCTGAGAAGTCGTATACTACTAAATGAATTGTAGAGGGGTGTTAAGGGCTTAAGATTTCTTCTCTATTTTCATTTTGGTAGGAGGTTCTTGAAGGACAACCTAAGTCCCACATGAATGAAGCTCGCTTGTGGGAAGACAATAGTAGGGCTAATATTTGAACACAATGTTGTCTACCCACTGCCCCTTAAACCATAAAAGGCCACATCTCTCCTACTTGCCAGACGGGTACTACGAATGGAGATTCATTCAGACAGGGCAGGCTCTATTGCCCACAGAACCTATATAAGATTGCCGTGGGAAGGACTTTATTTAGGGTTTTGTCATCAGGGGCACCAATGTGTGCAGTGAGGGAGGAGGCTGAATTAGAAGGCTGAGTTTGGAATCAGAGGATAGTGATTTTATAGCCCATCTCTGCTGTTTACTACATGTGTAAACTTATGTACTTAATAAATGCTCATTTTAAACTGTGTTTAACCTCTGCCCCCCAAAATACCAAAATTAGGTTAATAATCATAACAAAAGTGACAACAACGCATCTTTATAGCATTGGAAGGTTTAGAAAGAGCTTTACAAATATTCTCTCACCTCACAATAACCCTGGGAAGTAGGTATTATTATTATAACAATTTTACAAACGAGGAAACTGAGGTACAGTGTGATTAAGTGACCTGCTAGTAAGTGTCTGAGGCCACAAAGAAAGAGAAGATAACCTATGTGTACAAAAATATCTATAGAAGTTCTTTTTGTAGCGTCCAAAAACTGGAAATAAGGGGTTCTTATCATTTGGGAGATGGCTATAAATAAATGTGTTGTAATACTTGGGCAGAAACAAGAAGATAAATCATAAATAAAGTGACGACAATGTGGTAAAGACAAACAACCTTGAAGTCTTGGGCAGAACCAGGAAACCCAATAATAAAGTGACAACATTGTGGTAAAGACAAACAACCTTGAAATATTTAAGTACTCTGATTAATTGCAACCACCAACAATGATTGCAGAGGACCCCTGACGAAGCATGTTCCCCATCTCCTGACAGAGGTGGTGGAATCAGGATGCAAAAAGGAGACATATCTGCTTTTCCATAGCCATTGTGGGAATTAGTTTTGCTTGACTATGCCTAATTGCTACAAGAATTCAGTTTTTCCTTTCCAATGGGAGGAGATGGAAGGGAGGAAAAAATAAAGTTTTGTTTAAAAATAAAATTTAACTTAAAAATAATGAAAATACTTGTTAACTGACTGATTTACTGAACTTAGATATATCACACCCTCTCTGAGAAGCCTCAATTAAATTCAGTGTAAGGGGTATAACCAAGCTCAAAGACCCTCAACCTTTGTTTTGCCTTTGAATACAATCCCTATGGAAAGTGTAGATAGTCCCATTAACACCAGCGTTAAGATGATTGATGACATCTCCTTGACAAGAATACCGTTGGCTTTGATAGTTGTTGATCCATTGAAACCTCTTTGAAATGAGTTATTGAGTCAGAGCTAGCAGGTCAGAGGTTCAAAAGAACTGATCACAGACCGGCCTCAAAGACTAGAGAGTCAACTTGGGTCACTGGGTGGGAGAGTCTGCTTATTTATGCACACACACACCCCTTCTCCAGGGAGCCCTGGGGGCTACAGAAATAGCAGACATGGAGAGGCAGGGGCAGAACCATAAGAGTTCCCAGAAGGAAACCCATGTGGCTCTAGGAGAGCATTAGCCAAGGACAGTAGTGAAATGCTGAAAGTTCCTGGACCCAGATTTCTGAAGATAAGAGCGGTGAAGAGCTCATGGCTCTGTAACAGGAGGAACAGCAAGGGACTGAACTACAATATGGAGGAGCACACCTGGACCTCACTATCTGCAATCACTATGAGTTACAACAACTGTGCAGATCCAGTTAGAAGGGTCGATACTTCCTTTCTGGGGAACCTGAAAACCTTAGGATATCCCTATAAAGCTGAAGGATTATATGATTTTCTAGAAGTAAAGGATTCCCCTAAAGGTTAAAAGTCAACTAGCAACTCCACATGCAAAATTCTTTTAAAGCTTCCTCAGGTCTTAAAATAGCATTTTATAATTCTGGAAGCCTGGATAGGTCTCTAGGGGAAAGAAAGAGGCTCGTAGGAGGTTTAAGGGGTCATCTCTCTACTGACCTCAAGTTCATTTCCTTTCGAGAGAAGTCTTAACCAGTCAGTGTAATAAGTCAGAAGGCATGGTCCCTCGGGTGAGGAGAGTGATGGGACTAACTAAAGATAGAAGTCTTGACTGCTTACAGGCTCCATGGAGTCCCATGTGCATTCTGCATTTTCTGTAGAGTTAAAGACTCCAAATATCTGAGGTATATTAGCTATATTTTTGTAGGAAACAAGGACCATTTCCACCACCTCTATAGAGACGTAAAAATCAACACTAATGTTTTGAGGGGAGTTCCTGGACGGGAACAGGAGACAAGGAGTGGTTTATTAGGAGCCCCTGACCACCTCCAGATTGAACCCAGACCCGTGTCAACCCAGAATTTGGAGTTCTGGTCATGGGTCACATAAGTGAACATTCTTCGAGCACCTACTGGATTCCTCATCTGTAAAATGAGGAATTTCAACTAGAGGATCTCCGAAGTCCTTCGCAGCTCTAAATCTTATGATCGTGGGAAAGATCTCCAGGGGAACCTTCCAGCTCTGTGATTCTGCATCCAGTGGATGGACCGCTAGCCTCCGACTGCTCTTTGCCCACAAGGCAGAGATCAATTTCTTCTCCCCTCTCTCTGCTACCTGGGCAACTCACGCCCTGACCTTTGGGGCAAGCCTTTTAAAGCAGGACTTTGTGATGCAGACAAACAGGGTCAAGTTGGCATCTTGTCCTTGTTGCCCCTCCTGACGAGATCCAGAACAAGCTCAACCATCTGTGGGGAGGGGCAGCACCACCAAGGCCCAGTCGTCCTCTACCTAACACACCTGCCGTGTCCTCCACCACCAGGTAAGGAAAGGTCAGCTGGATGGTTATGGGGATGGGACTTAGCATCCCTAGGAAGGGCCATGGGGAAGATGGTATTGGGGCACATGAGCTAAGTCTGAAAACTGATCCCAGAGACACTGTGCTTGGGGATTTCTTTCCCTGTTCCCCTTGAGGAAGGAACCCTGAGCTGGATGAGAAATGAAAATCACAGCATATAGGAGAGGGAGCACTGTGGACTTTGCTGAAAATGTTACCAATATATGGATTCACCATCCCACCAGCCACATGTCCAGGAATGGCTTTCTGGGTACCACTCATGCCGGCCACTTGCTTTTGACATTTTGATAATATTTTGTCACAAGTAGGGAAAGAGTGTCCTCTGCTAACTAGTCTATAGAATGCTACCATTCTCCAGAATTTCCTCATGGTAGCAACATATTGTGGGAGGTAGCTAGGTGGCACAGAGGATAGAGCACTAGACCTAGATTCAAATCCAGCCTCAGACAACAACTATTTAACCCTGAGGAAGTCACTTGACGTGTTTGCCTCAGTTTCCTCTTCTGTAAAATGAGGCTGATAATAGCACTTACATCGCAGGGTTGTTGTAAGGGTCCAATAAAATAATATTTGTAAAGTGCTTTGTGAACCTCAAAGTACCATATTGTTATTAAATATTATTATTATCCTCATAAAGATTCCAGAAATTGCTTCACTGCTGACAGTCACAGTGTGTGGGCTACAGTGCCCCATACAAAAAAGGTGTATAATAAATGTTTGTTGAATGAATAAAGGCACAGACTGATAGGCAAGGCAATCTCTATTCCATAAAAGAGATTCAATGTCCAGTTTTAGTGACAGTTCTTTTCCTACTTGGTCTGGCTCTAGCATGGAATCATAGAATCTCAGAATGAGGCCATAAAGTCTTCCACGTACCTGAGCAATACTCTCTACTTCCACGTGCCCCATAGGTTATGTCATCATCTGTTTGCTTGATTACCTGCAGAGAGAGGGAATCCACCCTCTTCCGGCGCAGTTCCACTTTTGGGTGGCTCCCATCATTAGGAAATTGTCCCTAATAGCCAAAATCCACCTCTTTTCAACTTCCTCCCATTGTTCTAGGAAGCGAACCTTGTCTTCTCCATTAAACTGCAAACTCTTGGAGTGTAGAGACCAGGGAAGTGATTTTCCTAAACTTTTGATGACTCTCTCTATGCCCTCCCATCCATGCTCTGGGCGCTGGGCTCTGGGCTACCCTCCACCTCTGCTTCCAGATTATGTCTCTCTCAGGACAGTGGGTGAATCTCTGGATTCGTCTGGCACTGGAACTTTCCAAACTCAAATACAAACACAGTCTGAACTCAATTAGTAGACAACAGCTTCAAGCATCTGTGGCATGCCTACGATGTGCAAAAGCCCTACACCCCACACTGGAGGACACAAAGTCTAGCTAAGACACAGTCCCTTCCCTCATGAAAATAACATGGTAAAGACATTGAAGATAAGCAAATGTCAAACAAGGTCTGAGGGGAAAGGTCATTTCCAGGGAGGGGATCAGAAAGCCTTCATGACTATTTGATCTGGGCTTCAGAGGAAGGATTGGAATCCAACAGGTGGTGGGGAGGGCATGAGCAAAGGCATGAGGGGGTCAGGCCACGGACAGGGCAAGAATCTAATTTGGCTACACACTAAGAAAAGTAATGTGACACAAGGCTAATGGGCTGCTGGATGGTTAAGAACTTTATAAATAGTTTGAATGAAGGAGTCGGTGCTTGTGGTATGGTTTTCAGCAGAAGCGTGGTGTGGCCAGATCACCTCATGAGGGAGATTGGCCTGGCAGAAATATAAAGGCAAACTGGAGAGGTGGAAGGGATCTGCTGGAGGCCTAGTAATGCTACTCCAGAAGGTCAGCAATAAGGACTGTTGGGAGACCAACACCATAGTCCAGAAATGTTAAAATGAGGACCTATAATGGGCTATAGACAGTGAGAATAGACAAGAGGGGATGAATGTGCAATCTATGGTGGAAAGAGACTTGCCAGGACTTTGTAACTGATGAACTATATGGGGCAACAAGGTGGCACAGTCGATGGAGTGCCCAGCCTGGAGTCAAGAAGACTCATCTTTATGAGTTCAAATCCGGCCTCAGACACTGCCTGTGTGACCCTGAGCAAGTCACTTCATTCTGTTTGCCTCAGTTTCCTCATCTGTAAAATCAGTTGGAGAAGGAAATGGCAAACCACTCCAGTATCTCTGCCAAGAAAACCCCAGCTGGGGTCATGAAGAGTCAGACATGACTGAAAATGACTCAACAACAACAACGCCAAATATGAATTAAAAATGAATAAACATGTATTAAACACTATGTGCTAAGCATTGAGCTAATTTCTAAGATTACAAATACAAAAGTGAGAAAACCCCTGTCCTCTAGGGGCTTACATTATTTTGGGGGGGGGGCAGGGCAATAAGGGTTGAGTGACTTGTCCAGGGTCACACAGCTAGTGTCAAGTGTCTGAGGCCAGATTTGAACTCAGGTCCTCCTGAATGCAGGGCTGGTGCTTTATCCACTTCACCACCTAGCTTCCCACGGGGCTTACATTCATTCATTCTTTCTTTTTTCTTTCTTTCTTTCTTTCTTTCTTTCTTTCTTTCTTTCTTTCTTTCTTTCTTCCTTTCTTTCTTCCTTTCTTTTTTTTTTTTGTAGGGCAAAGAGAATTGAGTGACTTGCCCAGGGTCACACAGCTAGTTAAGTGTCAAGTGTCTGAGGCCAGATTTGAATTCAGGTTCTCCTGAATCCAGGGCCGGTGCTTTATCCACTGTACCACCTAGCTGTCCTGCGGGGCTTACATTCTAATAGAGGAAGCAGTATATAGGGGAGAGGTTGTGCTGGGAAGGGAAAGGATTGACTTGGTTTGGAGAGTCACAAGGATTGTGTGGAGAGCAGGGAGTTGATTATCAAGTCATCTCCAGAGTAATAAAAGCATTGATTTGATTGTGGTTCCAGAACCAGAAGTGAGGTGTTTGCCTCAGTTTCCTCTTCTGTAAAATGGGGCTGATAATAGCACTTACATCCCAGGGTGGTTGTAAGGGTCCAATAAAATTATATTTGTAAAGCACTTTGCGAACCTCAAAGTACCAAATTGTTATTAATTATTATTATTATCCTCATAAGGATTCCAGAAATTGCTTCACTGCTGACAGCTGCAGTGTGTGGGCTATAGTGTCCCATACAAAATAGGTGTATTCTTGCATTGTGTCAGGGCAGGTGGCAAGAAGATGGCCAGGGGAAGAATAGGGCTCTCTAGATAAAGTGGACCATGTGACACACTCACTGGTCAGGACAGCAAAGGACCAAGGATTGGAGTTCCCGAGGTGAGAGGGTTAAGAGGAGAGAAACAGATTCAAAGATCACTTTTTTTAACCTTTCAATCAAATGTAAGCTCCTTGAGGACAGGAATAATGTCTTTTTTTGTTTATCTTGAGTCCCCAGTGCTAGCAAAATGCCTTGCACATAGAAGGCATTTTCTAAGTATTTTTTGAAAGGACTAAAGAACACCAATATTTCCAACATGATAGCCTGGTGGAATAATATGGTGGGGGCACCACTGACATAAATATTGAAGTCAGAAGGGGAAGCAGGTTTTTGGGGGAAGCTGATAAAGCCTGGTTTTGGACATGCTGCACTTGAGGTGCCAGCAGGGTATCCAAGTGAAGATTTCTTGATATTCTAAGATGTGAGTATGAAGCTTAGGAAAGAGATGAAGGCTGGAGATAGGAATCTGGGAATTATCTTCAAAAAGGTTGCATAGATAGTTAAAGCCATGGGAGTGAATGAGATTTTCCCAGGCAGTGACTGCCAAGAGAGAAGAGAAGAAAGCCAAGAACAGAACCATGGGGAAAATCCACCTTGCAGGGAAAGGAAGAGAATGAAGAAACAAAGGAGTTATTGAGAACCAAAAAAGGGGGGGGGAGGGATTGTCTCTGAAGCCAAGGGAAAAGAGAAACACAAATTAAAACCATATTGAAGTTCCCCTTCCCACCCATCAAGATAGTCAGGGATGACATAAGAGGGACATGGCAATTGTTGGAGGATCTGTGGGAGGACAGGCACAGTAATGCACTATTGGTGGTTTGGTCAATTGGTCCAACCATTCTGGAAATCACTCTGGAACTATTTATCCCCCAAATCATTTAGTTGTACATGCCCTTTGACCCAATAATACCACTACCCTAAAGAGGTGAAAGGGAAAAAACACACACTACCAAAGTATTTCTAGTAATACTTTTTGCTGTAGCCAAGAACTGGAAATAAAGTGGCTGTCCATAAATTGGGTAATGATTGAACAAAGTATGTTGCATATAAAAGAATATTATTGCAGTATAAGGAATTATAAATATGATGATTTTAGAGAAACCTGGGAAGATGTATGAACTGATAAAGACTCAACTTAGAACATTTTAAACCCTGAACATAATAATGTGAAGTAGAACAACTCTAAAGAACTTCAGCTCTCTGATCAACCCAGTGACCAATTATGACTTTAGAAGTCAATCAATAGGGGCAGCTAGGGGGTCCAGTGGATAAAGCACTGGCCCTGGATTCAGGAGAACTTGAGTTAAAATCCGGCCTCAAACACTTGACACTTACTAGCTGTGTGACCCTGGGCAAGTCACTTAACCCTCATTGCCTGGTCCCCCCAAAAGTCAATCAATAAGCATTTATTAGGAATCTACTCTGTGCCAGATTTTGTGCTATGGGCAAGGGGATACAAATATGAAAAAGACAGTTCCTACATTCAAGGAGCTTATAATCTAATAAGAGAAGACAACACCCTAAAGGAAACTGAAGGGCAGGGAGAGAAGAAGGTACCTGGGCAGGTGGGGATGGAGAAGTTCAAAGAAATGAAATTTGTGAGAAATAGAGAGATAGCTGGCTAGGGCAACCTCTTTAAATGGAGGCTTTGGGAGGAGGAAGTCTTCCCTCCACCCTCCAATCAGAAGGACAGAGAGTCCTGAGGGCACAGATGAAGCATGAGTACCAACATTGATAAAATCTTGAAGATTTCAGCAGACTGATAACGAAGCGTGCTTTCCACCTCTTGGCAGAGAGAAACTGATCTAAAGGTGCCCGATGGGACAATCATTCTCAGATATAGCCGACGTTTTGATTTCCTTTGCTTCTCTAGTACGGTGACTGGGCAGGCACCACCAAGCTGAGACCAAAGGGGCTGGAGCCGCCTTGGCCAATCCCAGTCCTTTATCTGCCTTTGAAGTTTGCCCTGGGCTCTTTGTGGTAAAGTTGTTTATCTTCTCAAGAAGAACATTAGGCTCCTTGAGGCTTTAATTCCACCCTCAGCCGTGGGGACTACGTTTGGCTCTAGTCTAAAGAATCTCCCCAGAAAGGGGAGAGGGTACATGGGTACCCAGAGTCCCAACATTAATCAGGAATAGAATAGGTAGTTTAATTCCCACACACAAAAAGGGAATGCTAAAATAAAAGAATGAACTAAGCACAATGATAGACTAGTTAGGACAGAGTCCGGTCACTTATCTGACAGATCAAAATTCAGTTGAGAGGCTAAAATATCCAAGCTTTTTTGGGACATTCACAAACAGTGTCTTTTCGAGGCTGCTAAAGGGCCAATTTATATTTCAACTCCAATGAGGGCAGACTCATCGATGTCAAGAAGTCTCCTTCATTCCAACCCTCTGGCTGGTCTCCCAAGGCTGCTGTGACCATTACAGTTAGTCCGGCAACCACTCCAGTGTTGTTAGGGTGCCCCAGAAGAGGAAGAAGACACCAGCTCTCTGTAGAGATCCCACAAGGCCCTGCACCAAAGGAAAGAAGACAGGAATGGAAGCCTACGTGGCCCCAACTCTGGGCTTTCAGCCAGGTAGGGGAGAAGTGTACCCCTCCCCCACCCATACATATCTAACCCTTCTGACAGCTCAGAGACTCAACCCTGAACTTCAAGCATGAAGAGGCTTGAGGGGTCAGGATTGTCCCTTTAGTATATCCACAGAATTCTGGCTCAGCCGCATGAACCCTTGAGCCATTGTGGCTGACTGACAGAAAGATGTGGGAGCAAATGAAGATAACTGTACCTGTGATGAAATAGTTGTGGGTATATATGTGAGGGGTTCCATCCCACCTACACAAATACCCTAAAGTAGTTCCACCTCAAGATTGTATTGCTTGAATGGAATGCCAATTGAGCATGCTCCAAAGTGGTCAGGGAATCTTCAAAGGTATGCCTACAATTAACTATCCTTATTTTGCATAAGCAGTAGTTGTTTCCATTTGGATGGGGGAGGGGCGGGGATTTGGTGCACAGCAATGATGCAAAAGAAAAAAGAACATAAGAACACCAATGAACTATTTTAAAATACAGAGAAAAGAGCAGAAGGAAGCTCAGAAAAGGAAATCAGTGAGCTGGGAAGTTTTGTGACTATCATGTTAAATGTATTATGCACTTTAAAAAACTACCGACCAGAAGAGTACGGTTTCATATGCAATCCTGTTTTCTGTTCTTCTTTGTCTGTTGTAGTGTTATATTTATTGACTGGTGGTTGTTAAGTTCATAATAAAAAAAGAAAATTTATATCTACTGTTTAAAAGCCAAGGGAAGAGAGATTATCAATCATATCAAACACCACAGGGTTGTCAAAGAGCATGAAAAGTGAAAACAGCTCATTACAGTTGGTCACCAAGAAACCATTGGTGTTGAGAGAGAAGTTTCGATTGAATCTGGTGGCATAAAACTAGATTGCAAAGGATGGGCAAGAGAGTAAATGGTGAAAAATTAGATGGCGCAATGGATAGAGCACCAGCCCTGCAGTCAGAAAGACCTGAATTCAAATTCAGCCTTGGACACTTACTAACTGTGTGACCTCCGGCAAATCACTTAACCTCTGTTTGCCTCAGTTTCCTCAACTATAAAATGGTAATAACTGACCTCCCAGAGTTGTTGTGAGATCAAATGAGACAAAATTTGTAGTGTCTAGCACAGAGTCTGACCAACAGTAGGCACTATATATTTGCTTGTTATGTCCTCTCCCCTCTGGGGGCAGGGGGGGGGGGCGGGGGATAACAGCCGGGATAGATATGAGAGATGTTGTATGTACATAAAACACTTACTTACTTGGCAACTGATTAATATAGCCAGTAAGGAGGAATGAAGAGTCCAAATTTATGAACATGAGTAACTAGAAGAATAACTGTGCTTTGACAGAAAAAGGAAAGTTAGGAAAAGGGATGGGCAAAAGAAGAAAAGAAGGGGGTCCATTTTTTGGTAGATGAGATCAAGGGCACAAGTAGAAGAGTTGGTTTTGGAAAGAAAGACCAATCCCCTTCATCAGAAATTGCAGCCAAGGAGGAGAGAATAAGGAATGATGCCGAGAGGTTTTGAGATAGAGAATTGTGAAGAGGAGAGCTCATTCTTCCTTTTTTTCTCAGTAGACTGTGAGGTCCTCTGCTGAGAGGGATGGGGAGAAGGTGATATAGGCAGCTTTAAGAGAGAAGAGATTTGGGGGAAGCTAGGTGGCGTAGTGGATAGAGCACCAGCCCTTGATTCAGGAGGACCTGAGTTCAAATCCAGCTTCAGACACTTGACACTTACTAGCTCTGTGACCCCGGGCAAGTCACTTAACCCTCATTGCCTGCCTCCCCCCCAAAAAAGAGAAGAGATTTGGTACAAACATTGTGGGAAGTATAATAGATAATCAGGAAAAAAGATTAAATTGGAATTTTATCAGTTCAAAATATAATATAAATATAAATATAAAAAAGACCTATTATTTTGAAATAACATAAAAGAAGTTAATGGACCCCAGGTTACAAACCTCTTAAGGATCAAGATTTCAAAGGGAAGAAATTGAGAGCCGAATAGGAGGGGTAGGTTGAGGTGGTGGGTATGAATTGAATGAGTGAGTGAGAGCCTGCCCCATCCCTTTTCTTCCTACTATGACTAGCCTTGCTAGCTACAATAGAATATGGGGGTAAGGGGAGAGTGAGGAGGGAATGATGGCGACGTTAGCCAGCCCTTAAAACTTAGGGGAGGGGCAGCTAGGTGGCGCAGTGGATAGAGCACTGGCCCTGGATTCAGGAGGACCTGAGTTCAAATTCGACCTCAGACACTTGACACTTACTAGCTGTGTGACCCTAGGCAAGTCACATGACCCCAATTGTCTCACTAAAAAAACCCAAACAAACAAACAAACCAAAAAAAAAAAAAAAAAACTTAGGGGAAATGTGTCTGAGCACGTTCCTAAGAGGCAGCCTAGCATAGCGAATGTGGACGGAGCACTGGGCTTGGAGTCAGGAAGACCTGGGTTCAAATCCTGCATCAAACACCTACTAGCTTTTGGACTCTGGGAAAATCACAACCATCTCAGTTTCCTCATCTGTAAAATGAAGGGATTGGAGTCAATGACCTCTAAGATCCTGTCCAGACATGTTCTTGGGATCCAATCCTTCAGTGACCCAGGCTCAGCCACATTGCCATGACAACAGGCCTTTCCTCTTTCCCCTTGACTCCCACGATTGAGGTTCCCAGCTGCTTATGACATTATCAAGGCATTTGCATCTGGAGCCTCCTTTGGGCCTTGCTGGGTGTCTTTGGCATTTGTCCCCTGTCAAGAGAGTACACGTCTGCATCTCTGGCTCTAAAACCCGCCGCCCCCACTGTTGGATGGATAGGGAGAGGGAGGGAACATTTCCTCTGGTCCCTTCTTCCCACCTCACAGATCATTGCCTTTCCAATCTGGATGAGAGTTTTAGAGCTCATCTCTAATCCAACCCCTGTATTTTACAAATAAGGAAACTGAGGGCTAGAGAGAGAATCACTTGGAGTGACTGAGATTTATGAGTTTTTCCATGACACTATTACAGTTCCCTCACCTGAGGATGTGTGTATGGAAGTGGGGAAGAGAGGGGTGATGTGCATGTGTGTTTGGGGGGGGGTGTTAAAGGAACAGAGACTGTGACCACTTAATCTCTTTCAGCCTCCATGTCTTCATCTAGAAAATGGGAATAATAATGGTGGTCATGAGGATAAAATGAGATACCATCTCTAAAGAGCTTTGCAAACCTTAAAGTTCTATAGAAATGTGGGCTACTATGATACCCAGCTGTTTGGCTCTGGACAGTGTACTTCTTATTTCTATATCCTTGCCTACTGATATAGGGATTTGCCCTCAAGTACATTCACTCCTGGAAAATGGGTCAAGGACTAAAGGACTTGAGTTGAGAAGGCTTATCTTCCTCTGTTAGATTGTAAGCTCCTTTAAATTGATTAATTAATTATTTTTTAAAGATTGTAAGCTCCATGAGGGCAGGGACTATCTTTTATATTTGTATCCCCAGCACTTGACAAAGTACCTGGAATATAGTATGCCCTCAATAAATGTGTATTGATTATTGTCAGGAGGCTGTAGCCACAATGGGACCATGGCTCAGGTTTCACCCCTCCGATGGGTACGGAATGTCCAATTTGCTCTTAGATCAGAGGCTGTGCCAGGTGCTGCTGTGGTGCAGAATCTGGGACAGAAAGGAAATGGGAGAGACCCGTTGGATAGAAAGAGCTATTATCCCTCAGGGCCTTGTCTATGGTTGCCAAACTCAAAGACTAGACAAGGAGAAGGATAGATGGGACTGAGAGAAGAGAGTCAGGGCAATGCCGTGAAGAGAATCAGGCAGGCTCGGTGTTAGCCATAATCATAACTAGCATTCCAGCTCCCAATATAAACATTACACAACACAGAAGAGACAAACAGCACGAGAGACTCCCTCCAATTGAGTTTCTCAGACAAATGCTATTAGATCATGGAAAGATTTTGGTCCTCCAAACACAGGGCTGTGTGGGGAGAGAAAAAGACCCCAGGTTGTCAGCCCCCATAAAATCTTGCTGAGAAGGCTGCCACCAGGGGAGGGAACTATGCCAAGGATAGGCTCACCTGAAATTCAGCCACTGGGGGAGGGTGGCCATCTGGTAGCTTCCTATTTCAATTAGTTACTCTTGCTACCTAGGTGCTAACTGCAGTATTTTAATAAATTCTTTCAGTTCCATCTAAATTTTGGTACCCCAGGGGCAAAGCCCCAGTTGCCCTGACATAGTTCTAGCTCTTGCTTACCATTATCTCACTGTGTGACCTTGGGCAAGTCATGGCAACATAGAGTCTTAGGGATCCTAAAGGTGATTTAAGTGAAGCTCTGCCAGAAACATAGATGTACATGATAACACCTTAATAAGAGCTTATCCAGCCTCTATTTGATCACCTCCAGTCACTGGAAACTCCCTTAATCTCTCTGAACCTTGGTTTCCTCACCTGCAAAATGAGCATAATAACACCTGTCGTGCCTACCTCACTGAATCGTGTTAAAGATCCAATGAGAGAAAGTGAAGGGGATTTGTGAATAAACTGTAAAGTGGCAAAGAAACACTATCATGGGCTTATTGTGATGATGAACGGATAGTCGAACAAACAGAGGCCCGAGGATCTGACTCCACGACATGTAAAGTCAGATCTGGGACAGAATATATGAGCTCAGACCTGGGCACAGAGCCTAGCTGGGCCCCCAGGCATTGAGGTATAGGGTGGATCTTTTTTCCTGGATAATTGCCAAAGAATTAACAAGTATCCCACAGGAGCTTTTGTATTTCAGGCTAAGAATGAAGAATGAAAAGAAGGGCAGCTGTGCAGTGAGATACAGGCTCTAGCTGATGTCCTTGGTCAAGTCATTTACTGCTCTCATGGCCTCAGTCTTGACATCTGTAAAATGGAGCCAAGAGGAATTCAAAATAGATGATCACTAATTTAATTCATTTCTAACACAGTGGCGAGAAGTCCTACTCTATCCTCATCAGAAGAGAGAGGTGGAATCTTCCACTTCAAACAGGTTCTCAGGGCAGAGGGAATTCTTATTGCTGCCAAGCCAAGGGAAGGCTATCTGGCCCATAAAACCAGAACAGGCTAGAATCCTGTTGCTACAAAAATCCCATAGGGAACAAAGGAAACATGGAAGGAGCAGGCAAGACAGGGAGCAAAGAGGGATTGGGGGCATTCTCCTTGGCAAACAGTACAGGGTGAGAAAGAATAAGAGAATGGTCACCACCTAGGAATGGTCTTTCTCTCTGGGATTGGACAAGTTAACACCATTGCTTGGCATTTGAGAACCACTCCCCCACTCATCCAGCCTTCTTTTTCACTGTTCCCTGTCCTCTACCCACTAACGCCGGGTGAACCAGTCTCCTCCCAGTCTCATGAGTATGCCATATGCCTTCCTCCCTCCATATTGGTTATTCATACTGTTCTGTCCCGTTGGGATGCCCTCCTCCCTGTTCTTTGCTAATCCAAATCCCACCTATCCTTCAACTGAAGTCCCACTTGCTCCTTGAACCGGCACCCTAGCTAAGGGAATCCAGCAGAGCTGCTGAAGCAAGACAAGCCAGTGTGTTGCTGACCTGGTGTTTGAAAGCATTGTTCTTCTGGGGCATTTCTGGGAAATGGAAGGTAACTCCTCTTGCAGGTGATGTAAGACTGGCTGCATCCTTATTGCTCTTCAGCAGAACTGACCTAGCTGCGGAGAGAGACATCTACCTGAGTTTGCCTTTCAGGTATGAGGAAGGGCATCATTGAACCAAGCAGATGATTCGGGAAGGCTCCCTTCTATAGGCTGTCCATTTGGTCTCATAATGTGCCTAATTGTTGGGAAGGTACATGATAGGGGCAGTTGCTGTCATCAGAGTGCGGGATCACCTTTATCATAACTTCCCATTCAGCATCCCTGTTCTCATTCTTTCTCTTCTCACTCTGATCCTCTACAAATCTTTCTGACATCATTTTCCTAATCCCTATAATGCTTGTTGTTCACCCTTTCGACCAACTTCTATTGTTCACTTCTATAGCAAACTTCCTGTTGGCCATATAACAACAGCAGCTAACTAACATTTACACAGGTCTTATTATATGCTAAGTGCTTTACAATTATTGTCTCATTTTGTCTTCACAACAAGCCTGGGAGGTAGGGGCTATTACTATCCCCATTTTACAGATGAGAAAACTGAAGCAAACAAGAGATTTTTTTTTTTAGTGAGGCAATTGGGGTTAAGTGACTTGCCCAGGGTCACACAGCTAGTAAGTGTTAAGTGTCTGAGGCCAGATTTGAACTCAGGTACTCCTGACTCCAGAGCCGGGGCTTTATCCACTGCACCACCCAGCTGCCCCAGAGATTTTTTTTTAAATGACTTGCCCAGGGTAAAGTATTTCTGAGATGGATTTGAACTCAGATCTTCCTGACTTATTTTGCCTTCACAGAGCTTCTGAGCCAGACTTTATATTTGTGTGTTTTGTGTATATGTATATGTATATATGTGTATGTGTGTCTATATACACACCTGTATAGATGTGTGTACGTGTATACACCCATGTGTATAGATATAGATAAAGATATAGATAGATAGCAGTCTTGTCAAAGGCAATAACACAGATAAGTGACTCAAAATAGCTTAGATCGCTTATCAGTAAAGGTGATTGACCTGAAACTTTGCCTCCACAGAACTACAGCTTAAGAATTTTTTTGTGACCAAAGCATCTCAAACCATACCTGAAGTACCTGCAGTAAGAAAACCCTCCCAAGGGCGGAGGAGAATGAGGAAGCAGAACAGTAGTTCACGCCAGCCTGCCATCTCATAGCTTCTTATTTTAACAAACTATTCTTAACAACTAGGGACTGTGTTTTGGAATTAGAAGAACTTCCAAAGGCGTGTGGTTCCTGCCCCTTTAAATGCCGTACCCAGGAGCAAAGTCCTGATTGTCCCGCCCCAATTGCAGCTCTGTTGCTCCATTCTTCTAGGGGACTTTTTTTTTTAATCTTTTAAAAATCTTAAAAAAGAAAAAAACTATTTGGGAGCCTCCAATGGATGCTACAAAGCTCTCCCTGTCCAGTCCAGTCCACATTCCTTCCTGAGAATTCCCACGCTGTTTAGTCCATACTTTAACAACCTAGTACTTGATTATATATTGTTGTAAACAATAAACGTAATAAACGTAAGTTTATCAGTTATCCCTCACCAACTACAATGTGATCTCTTTTGAAGGAGGGATTGTGTGTTGGCATCCTATTTATGAATTCCCACAATGCTTAGAGGATAGCTGGCCACACAATCAGTTCCTGATAATACTTAGATAATACTTAGAATCACAAAATCACAGAATTTTAAAGCTTTAAACCTAATCTAACCACAGAAGGAAGAGATCCTCTAGCCCAACCCTTTCATTTTTTTTTTAGTGAGGCAATTGGGGTTTAGTGACTTGCCCAGGGTCACACAGCTAGTAAGTGCTAAGTGTCTGAAGCCGGATTTGAACTCAGGTACTCCTGACTCCAGGGCCGGTGCTCTATCCACTGCGCCACCTAGCTGCCCCCAACCCTTTCATTTTACTTATGAGGAAACCCAAATAATGTCCCCCGTTATCATAACTGTAGAGACAGAGTCAGGGCTACAACCTCTCACTTCTTACTCCCCGTCCACTGCCTATTCTATAATAACCGACCAACTGCCCCGTCAGTTCATTGGAATCATAGATTTAATCAATCAACAAGCACTTTAAAGTGCTTACTGTGTCCAGGCAAATTAAACATCCGCTAATTAGAGAGGGAGGGCAATAGCCATGGAGATGCGGGAGGGATCACGTAAAGGCTTCATGTTGAAGGTGATGTTTGAACCACAGCTCAAAAGCAGAGGATTCCAGTTGATTGAGACAAGGGCTCTGCAAGCAAAGTGTCGCCATTATCATTTTTCTGAAACTCTGGGTTTTTCTTTTGTGCAGGCACAGGCGGGGAGCCCCGTGTAGGAGGCTTCGCGGGAATTTAGAAGACATGGAACAGTGTGGGTAACCAGACAGTTATTGAAAAAATAAGCCCAGGTGATACAGGGTCACAGAAACGAGGATGGAGGCTGTGGAGATCGGGGTGAGTGAGCAAAGATGCAGCCTCACCCTTGAAGAAAGGACAGGCTTTGGATAGAAAGGAAAGAGCTTCAAAGGCATCTTGGGCAAGGGGAACAAAACGTGGGCAAGTGCATGATGAGCAGAGGGAGTTGGGAAATTGCCCTGATGGAATGGAAGGTCTAGGAGCAAGAGTTCTCTTTTTTATCATAAAAGTATTTTGGGGAGCAGCTAGGTGACGCAGTGGATAAAGCACCGCCCCGAATTCAGGACCTAAGTTCGAATCCGACCTCAGACACTTGACACATACTAGCTGTGTGACCCTGGGCAAGTCACTTAACCCTCATTGCTCCGGAGAAAAAAGTATTTAATTATTTTCTAGTTACATGTAAAGATAGTTTTCAACATTTGTTTTAATAAGATTTCTAGTTCCAAAATTTTCTCCCTCCCCAAGACAGCAAGCAATCTGATATAGGTTATATATGTACAATCACATTAAACATATTTCTGCATTAGAGATGCTGTGAAAGAAGAATCAGAACAAAAGGGGAAAACCTCAAAAAACAAAAACAAAAAAGTAGGAACAGTGTGGTTCAATCTGCATCTAGATTCCACAGTTCTTTTTTCTGGATTTAGAGAGCATTTTCCCTGATGAGTCCTTTGGAATTGTCCTGGACCATTGTATTGCTGAGAAGAGTCAAGTCTATCACAGTTGGTCAGCACACAATGTTGTTGCTACTGTGTACAATGTTCTCCTGGTTCTGCTCCTCTCACTCAGCATTAGTTCATGTAGGTCCTTCCAGGTTTCTCTGAACTCCTCCTGCTCATCATTTCTTACAGCACAATAGTATTCCATTACATTCATATACCACAACTTGTTCAGCTATTCTCCAATTGATGGACATCCCCTCAATTTCCAATTCCTTGCCACCACAAAAAGAGCAGCTATAAATATTTTTGTACATGTGGATCCTTTTCTCTTTTTTATGATCTCTTTGCAATAAAGACCTAATAGTGGTATTGCTGGGTCAAAGGGTATGCACAGTTTTATAGTCCTTTGGTCATAGTTCCAAATTGAGGAGCAAGAGTTCTTAACCATATTTGTGTCACAGATCTCTTTGGTGGCAGCCTGGTAAAGCCTATGGACTCCTCAGAATAGTGTTTTTAAGTAACAAAATACATATATATATATATATATATATATATATATGTGTGTGTGTGTGTGTGTGTGTGTGTGTGTGTGTGTTTATGTATATATCATTCACAGGATTACAAAGGAAATCAATTGTAATACGGTTATGAAAGGTTGTTTTTTTAATTCATAGACCCCAAGTTAATAATCCTAGACTTTAGGAAAGCAAAGGGAATATTAGATAGAGAAGAAGGGGGAAGGTGGGAATACCCTTGGGAAGGACATGCTGTATTGTGTTACATATTGTATATACATATATATAATATATGTGTGTATATACATGTGTGCATGCATACATACACGCATACATACATATATATACACATACACACACATATATCTGTATTAGTGGGAAGAGCATTCGATTTGGACCTAGAAGACCTGAGTTTAAATCCTAGCTCTGACCCTTAGTGACCATGTACCCTTTGGTCTCTCAACCTCAACTTCCTCATATGTGAAATGAGAGGACTTGGATTAGATTGCCTCTAGTGCCTCTAAATCCTTGGACCCTATGGATGAAAGCCAGGTAGAAGAGTTTGACTTTATAGGCAACAGGGAAGGAACCCTTCTGGGTCCTCTGAAATAGGGGAATGTTGTGATCAAAGCCACATACTATCTCCCAGGGAGGGATAAGGGAAGAGGAAGAAAAGAGTTGCAAAAATCCAAGTTCTCCAACCAGAGAGACCACCAGAAGTGATCTCCTAAGAAGACACTGTCTAGGGACCAGTCATTAATTTGACAGGATCAGAGGAGAACATGACCCAGCTTTTTGACTGAACCTTCCTCTTGCCTATCAGAGAGTGGCCCTTTTCTTAGAGAATTAGGAGGGGGAAAAATAGCTGTAAGACTGGCTAAACCCTGGATTCTAATATCTGGGATGGTGATTTTCAGTGAGCTAGCTCCTGACCCATTTCTTGGGGTTGTCTGAAAGATCTCTCAGCTTCGACCCTGAGAGTTGAGGGATTTCATCTGCCAGAGGAGAAGCCCACAGTGGTAGAGAGGTAGAGACTGGGGTGGGAGATTCGTCTAAATTCCCACCCACCCACCTCCATCAATGGGGCTGGGGGAAAGGTGTGGACAAGTACATGAAGGTAAGACTAAGCATGGCATGTTTAGAGGATAGTGAGAAGACAGTAAAAGCAGGTACCGGGAGTGACGGGGGCCAAAAAGAGAAAAATGAAGCTGGGGCCACATTGGGACTGGATTAGGACTAGATTGGGATGGTCTCAGCTGTGGGAGGAAATAAAAAAAGGGGAGCACTGGAAAGGAGGAGGAGGAGGACATTGTCAGAAACACCTGGAGACTGTAGAAACGGCCCCTAGAAAACCAATAGGACCACCTCCACGCCATAGCCAAAAATTCACTATGGGCTCAGAGGAGCTGTGGGCAAATCCCGACTCTGCTGTTTAACTGTGGTCCTGAATGTAACCTGGAGTGGGGAGGCAGGAATATTATGCTTAGGCTTGGAGCAAGCCCTCCTAGCTCTGTGCTCCAGCTGGTAGGGGAAGCATCCATCAAGAATAACCATAGAATATAGAGCTGGAGAGGTTTTTAGAGGTCAAGTATCCAAGCTGGGATTCAAACCCAATTCTGCCCGTTGCAAACAAGGGCTATTTCTGCCATCCCAGCTGTCCTGACCGAAAGGCTGAGCTACCAGAGGGAGTGGGGGGTTGGAGGATTGGAGGAGGAAGGGAAGAAGCTTCCAGAAGTCATGGAGAGGACATGGAGTGGGAGTGGGGTGAACCATTGGAAAGTTCTCTTGGAAATTTAACTAGCTCTCTGCCTGCCCTAGAAAGCAGGGGGTGGTCTAGACATGAGGAGATGTTTGGGAGGAGAGGTGGGGCAGCACATGGGGGAGAGAGGGTCTGTCACCAAGGCCCACAGGAGAAGAAAAGAGAAAACGATGAGATCAAGCTTTCCTTCAATGAAACCCTTACTTCCTTCTCCTTCCAGGTGACGGGGAGACAAGTGGCATCCTGCTCCTACGCATGCCCAAAGGGTCCCCTTTATGGAGAGGTGTGTCTCTGGGCCCCTTTCATGGCATTGATGGGGGAGGGGCTCTGCTGAGGCGAGTTTCTGGCATCCAGACCTAGACATTCACAAGGGAGGCAGCCTACTGGAGGGGAAGGAGGATGTACTGAAATAGGAATCGGGAGAATATTGGCTCTTAACTGTTAAATCAGATGTCCCTTTCTCACTGGATCATCTTTTGAGACTTTTCCTTTGGGCTATATGGCACTGCTCTCTCCTGGTTTTCCTCCTACCTACCCAACAGTCTCCTCCTTGAGAGGTGGTGTGGTACAATGGAAAGAGTAGTAGATTGGGGGGTCAGGGGCTCTAGGTTCAAATTCTACTTCTTCCATTTACTATCTCTGTTGGAACTATATAGCTTTGTTGTGCCTCAGTTTCCTCACTTCTAAAATAAGGGCGTTGGAATAGATGGTCTCATAAGTTCCCTTCCAGTTCTGAATCTACGATCCTTCTCAGCTTCCTTTACCGGCTCATCATCCATCTCCCAGGGCGATTAAGCAGCTGCCAGGTTAATGCTTCTAAGACACGGGTCTGACCATGTCACTGTCCAAACATCTTCAATGACTCCCTCTCCCTCTGAGATAAAACACAAAATTCTCAGCCTAGCATTCAAAGCCCACCACTAAATGGATCCCACCCCGCCTTTGGAGTCCTTTTTCATGTTATTCACCTGCACGCTCTTCCATAAGCCCAACTAGCTAGTTGCTTCTCTGAACTCAATGTTCCATCTGGTCCCTTCTCCCTTCTTTGCACAGGCTCTTCCCCATACTTGGATTGTACTCCTTCCTTACCTCTGCCTCTTAGCATCCCTTCCTTTCTTTAAGGCTCAACTCAGGTACTACTTCCTGCTTAGAGTCTTTTTTCTTAATCCTCTCCCCCCCCCCCCCCCCCCCCCGCCCCCTTACTGCTCCTCCCTCCTGAAATCACCTTGTATTTATTCACCTAGATACACACCTACCGGGATACATACATACTTCAGCTCCTAGGAGATTGCTAACCCCTGGAAAGCAAAGAGTGTTTCAGTTTTATTGTTGTTGTTGTTAAATTTATATCCTAAACACTGAACACAGTGCTTCCTATATAGTAACCAGGTGCTTAATGTTTGCTGGATTAGATGGAATTGGACCAATTGGATTAGATTGAACTGAACTAGATTGAACCTAGGTGCACGTTTATTCATGCTTCCCATATGTTCTCTCACCCAAAATTGTCCTATTAAGAGCCATCATGATATGGAATTGATCCTCATTCCCAGAAGGCTACACTAAAGGAGGGCAAGGTCTGGCAGGTCTTACAGAACTGGAAAGACTTCCAGAATAAGCCGGGTGATGGAGGGGTGAAGGTTACTGAGGATCAGCCTAGCCAAATGGACAGACACCCAACAAAAAGTTGGCCATGGGGTGGCCATGACAACTCTGTTTAGTAAACAACAGAAAGGCTGTAACCTGCTTCTGTTGATACGGGCTCCCTTAACAAAAGGTGAGCTTAGTAGAGAGAGTTTTAGACCTGGAGTCAGGAAGATCTGGATTCAAATCCTGCCCCAAACACTTAACTAGCTATGTGACACCCTACACAAGTTATTTAACCTCTGCCTGCCTCAGTTTCCTCTTCTGTAAAATGGAGGTAATTATAACACTGCCTAGGCTTAGTTGTAAGGATCGAAAAAGATAAAATACATAAAGTTCTTTGGAATCCACAGATCTCTACATAAATGCTTATTGCTGTTGCTGTTGCTGTCATTGATGCCACATTTGGGACTTTGGTCACACCTCCTTAACAGGGAGGAAGAAATTATCTTGCCCTGGAGATGTTGGTCCATTAACATCAAATTGAGGATGGATCATTGAATCATGATTGTGATGACCGATCTGTGATAGCTAGGAGTGGTCAGAGCCCGTGGATGAAGGAGCAGTTCCTGGACAATCCCAATTTTCTAGCTCAAGTGAAAGAGTTCTGGGTCCAGGAAGCAACTGAAAATTATAGCTAGTTGATCTTAAATCATAAGAGGAAATCAGCTCTTCCAATGAAAAATCATTCATTTAAAATGAAATGAAAATCAAATGATATAGATTTGTATGTATGTGATACCCCACCCCACCCTCGCACTCAAGCCTTGATGAACATAAATCCAGGACCAAGAAGCAACAAAAGGCAGAGCCGTGTTGTGGAGAAGGAAACCCAGGCCTTCCTCTCTAATACTGTGAGTTATAAACTGTGCAGGACCAAGGTGAAAGAGGTTGACTCTTTTTTTATCAACCCATTGCTCTTTTCAGGGGGCCCCTCAAACTTAGGGAGTACTCTTAAGTCTGGAGTATTCTAGGTCTTAGGATGAGGAAGCTTATCCCCTGGTGATCCAAATGCTCTCCTTCTGTGGAGGACCCTCAACCATAGGGGTAGTGTTATGGTAAAGAAACCTAGGAAAGAGAAGCAAAGTGCAGCTGTGAGTGCTTAATAATTTTGCATTTTTCTATTGGGTGAAATAAAATCGGTCCTATATTTGATGCATTGTTAACCTGAGTGCTTGCATAGAGATTGCACTTTTACCTTTTCTATGGAGACCTAGATGTGAGATATATTCTGATGTTCCCAGGGAATGGGAAAGAAGGGAAGAGGAAGGATACCAAATAAGCATGAGAGATTTGATTAGAAGCCTCCCAACACTGAATGCAATCTGTGTAGCTTTGGATTCTAAGACAAGGGTTATACATCTACTACTGAAGTATGAGTACTCTGTGCCCAGCCCTGGGCTAGTTAACTGTGAGAAAGGAAACATGGTCCTTGCCCTCCAAAAGTTCCAAGTCTATTTTTTTTGTTTTTGTTTTTACATATAAGGTATTTTATTTTTTCCGTTACATGTAAAGATAGTTCTCAACTTTTGTTTATACTTTAAAATTTCAGATTTTTCTCCCTCCCCCCCTCCCCCCTCCCCTAGACAGCAGGTAATCTGATATAGGTTATATCTATATATCTATATACATATACATATATATACACACATATATATCCATAATAACATTAATCCTATTTCTGCATTAATCCTGTTATAAGAGAAAAAATCAGAGCAGTGATGCAAAACCTCAAAATAGAAAAAAAAACCAACAGCACCCAAAACAAAAGAAATAGTATGGTTCAATCAGCATCTATACTCCACAGTTCTTTTTTTTTTTTCTTGGATTTGGAGATCCTCTTCTATCATGAGTTCCCTGGAACTCTTCTGTACCATTGCATTGGTGAGAAGAATATAGTCCATCATAGTAGGTCAACACTCAGTGTTGATGATACTGTATATAATGTTCTTCCGGTTCTGCTCATCTCACTCATCATCAGCTCACGTAAGACCCTCCAGGTTTCTCTGAACTCCTCCTGCTCATCGTTTCTTACAGCACAATAGTATTCCATTGTATTCATATACCACAACTTGTCCAGCCATTCCCCAATTGATGGGCACCCCCTCAACTTCCAATTCCTTGCTACCACGTAAAGAGCAGCTATAAATATTTTTTGTACATGTGGGCCCCTTTCCCCCTTCCATGATTTATTTGGGAAAAAGACCTAAAAGTGGAATTTCTGGGTCAAAGGGTATGCACAGCTTTATCGCTCTTTGGGCATAATTCCAAATTGCTCTCCAGAATGGTTGGATCAGTTCACAGCTCCACCAACAATGAATTAGTGTTCCAATTTTCCCACATCTTCTCCAACATTTATTATCTTCTTTTTTTGTCATTTTAGCCAATCTGATAGGTGTCAGGTGGTACCTCAGAGTTGTTTTAATTTGCATCTCTCTAATCATTAGAGATTTAGAGCATTTTTTCATATGGGAATAGATAGCTTTGGTTTCTTCATCAGAAAACTGCCTGTTCATATCCTTTGACCATTTCTCAATTGGGGAATGACTGTTCCAAGTCTATTTTGAGGAAACACATAATATCTTAGACACTCTAAAATCAGAGGAAAAGATTAATTACCACATAGGATATTACAAAGATCTGATTCTGCCCTGCAGTAGGCTCAGAGAAGAGGGAAACGAACAGCGTGGGCCAAGGCTGTTGGATGTCACTGGTTGTTTCTCCCCAGCCCTCTCAGAAAACCAGTACTGCTTGCCTTCTGTCCCTTACATATCCTAGTTGGCAAATCAAAAATGAATCACAGTATTAAAAATAATAATTAACCAATCACGTAATAACTTGATCAACAATTAATAAATCCCAAAGACCTGTAATCTTTGGAATGGTGTGCTTTACAGGATGCTAAGAAGACCTTCCTGCCCCCTAAATACCTTCCCCACCTTCCTGGCATAGAGCCTGAAATTCTACCATTAGAAATGAATTCCTTTCAGTTAAGGTAATGCCTTCCATCCCCCTTACTGAAGACCACATAGCTCCGCTCCCTTTCCTCACTCAGACTCTTCAGGTGAAGTGATAAAAGCATTGGGTTTTCATTCCAAAGAACTTCATTCCAGTGGTTCTCTGCAAATCTGTGCCTGTGTGACTTTGGGGAAATAATTTCTTGTCTCTGGGGCTCTGTTTCCTCTTCTGAAAAATGAGAGGGTTGGATTAGACGGGCTTTCTTCCAGCTCCTGGGGTGGGGTCAAGAGGGTCCTGAATTCTGGTTCTGGTTCTGGTTCTCAGGGAATGTGGCCAGGGAATCTAGTTCCTTTCCAGCTCAGACGTCTTCTTTTCTTCCAAAAGCAGTTTTTCTTTTATGGATTCCTCATACAGTCCCAAGCCAGAGCCCAGACCTTTAGTTTATAAGTCCTGGGCCCTGCCCAGTCCAGGCTTGTCCTGTAGCAAGCACAGAGGGCCTGAGGGCCTGAGGGCCAGGGTTACTTGGGGTCACATGATAACCACCCAACTCCCTAAGGAAGACGTGCTGATGAAAGTCTCTTTCCACAAAGTCCTCAGGGCTTGTCAGGAAATCCCAGCTGATGCAGCTTCTGCTGGGAAGACGGCCAAGGACCATAAATTCTGCAGCCACAGCTCCAGGAGCCAGGCTGCAGAGCTGACCTCAGGAGCAGGACAAGAAAGAGGCAGGTGCCCACACGTTGGGATCTCAGGGCTACCAGAAGGGGAAGGGTTCCTTGGAAGCAAGCATCAGTGAAGAGAAAACTAGGAACCAAAAGGAGTTTGGTTCCGGAAGAAATGTAGTAGAGTGGCTAGACTGGACTTTTTGGAAAGTCAGGAGACCTGTATTCACGTCACAGCTCTTCCATCAGCATCAGAGTTGGAAGGAGATTGTTTTACAGATGGGGAAACTGAGGGAAGGGTATCTTTGCTGTATGACCTTGGGCAAGTCACTTCCCCTCCATTTCTTCCTCATCTGTAAAATGGGGGATTGGATTAAAGACTTTCTAGCTCTTAAGTGTACTTTGCCCGCAAACGCTCTAAAGCTGGAACTTGGAAACCTTCTATTCCAGTGGTTCCCATTGTGTGATCTGGGAACAGGCTCTGAAGCCCTTTTTAGGGGTACATTAGAGTCAAATCTATTTTCTTAATAACACTAAAATGTTTTCATTTAAAATGTGGCAAATATCGATAGATAAATCCCATATTTAAAAAAGCACTTTTGGGGGTGTACTCAATAATATTTAAGAACATAAAGGTGTCATGAGACCAAAAAGTCTGAGAAATGCTAGCAAATACCCCCCAAAAATTTATGCAAATTCAAAAACTGAGACCCAGAGAAGGCAACCACTTCCGTTAATATAGCAATTTAAGGTTTTCCACATGTGGGTTTGTTTGTTTTTCATATATGGTATGGAGGGGAAAATATTGACTTTGCAGTCAGGGGACCTTAGTATCTGTCCCTTTCTTAGCATCTGTGTGACTTTGGGTAAGTCACCTAAATGTAAAGTAAAGGTAAAGTCAGTTTCCTGATCTATAGAATGAGGGGGTATAAATAGATCACCTTTAAGGTTACTTCTCCTTCTAGATCTTTGTTCCTGTTATTCTCACAACAACTGTGAGGGTAGGTGCTATTACTCTCACCATTTTGCAGATTCGGAAATCAAGTCTCTGAAAGTTGAGTGAATTATTCAAGGTAATGCAGCTATTAGGTGCCTGAAGCAGTAGAAAGTAGTCTGGGGCAGCTAGGTGGCGCTGTGGATAAAGCACTAGTCCTGAATTCAGGAGGACCTGAGTTCAAATTCGGCCTCTGACACTTGACACTTACTAGCTGTGTGACCCTGGGCAAGTCACTCAGCCCTCATTGTCACGCGAAAAAAGAAAAAAACGAAAAAGAAAAAGTAGTCTAAAGTAGTAAGCACCAAAACCAGAACTTGAGTTCTCTGACCCCATTACCAGTGCTTTCCTCCCGCAGAAAGCCCCCATTGACTCTCATTCAGAAAATATTTATTTAGGACCAGTTATATTCCTAAATTAGGAACTTTATTATCAATTATTAAGTTATGTAACTAAATTAAGGGCTGGGAGAAATACAGAGCTTAGATAAAATATAGCACCTCTCCTCTTAGAGTTTACCACTTGACAGGGAAATAAGATCCAAAGCCAGGTAACTTAATCTACATAACTCTATTACATAACTCCATTACAAAAGACAACAGAGTGGTGGGTGAGGTCCCAGGCAGAACATCACTGTCAGCCAACAAGGATTAGGGAAGATTTCAAGTTGGAGGTGATATTTGAGTCAAGCTTTAAAGCAATTCATCAGGCAAAGAGGTCAAGGGAGAGTGAACGTTCCAGGCATAGGGAGCTCTGTGGGCAAAGGCAAGGAGCCCTGAGCCTTAGAAAGGTGGCAGAGAGCGGCCTAATTTGGTTGGAGCACATAGGAAGGAAACAAGCATTTATTAAGCACCTCTAATGTGCCAAGAGTAATGGAGAGCCACAGAGGATTTTTTAACAAAGTTGGGGGTCTTTTTGATTTTGGGTGGTTTTTTTTTGGTGAGGCAATTGGGGTTAAGTGACTTACCCAAGGTCACATAGCTAGTAAGTGTCAAGTGTCTAGTGTCTGAGGCTGGATTTGAACTCAGGTCCTCCTGATTCCAGGGCCTATGCTACCTAGCTGCCCCCTTTGGAGCAAAGTTGTGACCAGATCTATTAGGTATCCTGACTCCAAATTCATCCTTTCTTTCATTATACCAGCCTGTCTCCTAATGTGAACGTCCAACAAGGAGACATCATGTGAACCCACAGAGATGCCTCCTTGTCTCACACACCAAGGGAAAAGGTGTTCACACCAGCTTCTTCCCTGCTGTGTCCTTTCTCAGTCTTCACTAGAAAAAGCATCAGCCTGGCTTGCAGTCGTTGCTGGGCCCAGAAATAGAACCAAACAAACGTGTAAAATTGACAAAGTTTTTCTCTGGGATCCTGCTGTCTGATACTATCCTCTCCAGACAAGTGATCCCACCCTCCAGACTCATCTCTCACTCCCCAAAATGAGAGACAATAGGGGCAGCTAGGTGGCGAGGTGGATAAAGCACCAGCCCTGGATTCAGGAGGACCTGAGTTCAAATTCCGCCTCAGACACTTGACACTTACTAGCTGTGTGACCCTGGGCAAGTCACTTAACCCAACTGCCTCACCCAAAGAGAGAGAGAGAGAGAGAGAGAGAGAGAGAATAGAGAGTCAAGAGACATCTAGCACTGTGCACAGTGGAGCTCAGAACACACTGGGTGAGTTGAAATTAATATCTTAATTGAAATTATGACATCAGCTCCAGCCAGAAGGTATAAACTCATTCACACTGTCAGCGTCAATCTGTCTCTGCTAGTCACTGTCAGCCTCTCATTTCCATTCAATTCAATAACATAATTGGAGGAAATAGGGGCAGCTAGATGGGGCAGTGGTTAAAGCACCGGCCCTGGATTCAGGAGTACCTGAGTTCAAATCTGGCCTCAGACACTTGACACTTACTAGCTGTGTGACCCTGGGCAAGTCGCTTAACCCCAATTGCCTCACTAAAAAAAAAAATAATAATAATAATAATTGGAGGAAATACGGTCCGGAGTTGGGGGGGGTGGGGGTGGGGGGTGGGGGGCAGGGGGGAGGAGGAAGATCACTTGGCTCTGGAGTAAAAAACAAAAACCCAGGTTCCAATCCTGCCTGTGATGCTCCTGTGTGATTTGGGATAAGTTCCCGGACCTCAGTTTTCTTTTTAAAATGAAGAGGAATGGCTAGATGGCTTAGGAGGTCTCTTCCGCCTCAAAGTTTATGAAACATAGATTAAGCACAGATTATGTTCAGAGGACGGTGTGAGGCACTACAGATACAGAGACCAAAGTGAAACAACCACTTCCTCAAGAAGCTTCCAACCGGGGCAGCTAGATGGCGCAGTGGATAGAGCACCGGCCCTGGAGTCAGGAGTACCTGAGTTCAAATGCGGCCTCAGACACTGAACACTTACTAGCTGTGTGACCCTGGGCAAGTCACTTAACCCCAATTGCCTCACTAAAAAAAAAAAAAAGAAGAAGAAGAAGCAGCTTCCAACCAACTGGGTATAGGGGAGGAGTATAAAGCAGGCATACTGCAAGGCTATTTGAGGAGGGAGAAAACATTAACAAGTGGGGAGAGTCAAGGAAGGCTCCATCTAGGAGAGCTGGGCAGAATCCAACCTTGAAGGAAGGTAAGCATTCTAAAAGACAAGCTGGGAAGGGAAAGCTTTCCCAGCCGGTGAAAAGACAAAAGTACATGGAAATGAGAGTGGGAACATGGAATGTCTACAGGAGGGGTAAGGAGAATGTGGGCTGAAAAGGGAGGTTAGCTGGGGGTGGGGTGGATAGACAAATGATCAGTCTAAGAAGCATTTATGGTATCTAAGCAGATGACTCTCAGCCCCAGTCTCCTTCTTTCTTTCTTTTTTTTTTTTTAAGTAAGGCTATTGGGGTTAAGTGACTTGCCCAGGGTCACACAGCTAGTAAATGTCAAGTGTCTGAGGCTGGATTTGAACTCAGGTCCTCCTGAATCCAGGGCCAGTGCTCTATCCACTGCGCCACCTGGCTGCCCCTCTTTCTTTCTTTCTATTCCCCATCACTAATTATCTGTTGGACTGGATGTCCCATAGGCATCTCCAACTCAACACATCCAAAATAGAACTCATTGCATTTCCCCAAGGTTCCCTGAGCTTCCCTCTTGCTCTCAAAGGTACCATTGTCCTTCCAGTAACCTAGGCTTGCAACTTTCCACCTCATGCTCCTTTCCACCCTCTGTTCAATCAGCTGAGAAATCTCCACTTCATCTCTCAAATCTGTCCCCTTCTCTCTCCTCACACCGCTACCACCCTACTTCAGACTCTAATGATCTCTTGCCTAGACTAGTGTCATTGCTTCCTAATCGCTCTCCCTGCCTTGAGTCTCTCCCCCTCTCCACTCCATCTCCATGGAGCTTCTAAAGTGGTTTCCCTAAAACCCCAGTCTGCGCATCTCTCCTTTACTCAATAAACTCTGGTGCCTTCCATGGTGCATTTAGGATCAAATGCACACGCCTCTGTTTGACTTTTAAAGCTCATCATGGCCTGGCCCCAACCAACCTTTCCATGATTCCTTCCCATACTCTGCAGTGCAGCCATCCTGGGCTTCCTGATCTTCCTGCCTAGGACACCCTATCTCCCATACCTAGTAACTGGGATGCACTTTTCCCTCAGCTCTACCTTTAAAGGAATCTCTTGTTTCAACTCAAGTGTCATCACCTCCTATAGGAAGCTTTCTTTGATCTTCCTTCTGGCTGCCACCGCTTTCCCTCCCGGGATCATCATATACTTATTTTATGTATAATTTGTATATATTGTGTCCATTGATAGGAATGGAGGAAACAAGCATTTATTAAGTGCCTACTATACGCCAGGCACTGTGCTAAGCGTTTTATAAATATTATCTTATTTGATCGCAATATCCTTAGGAGGTAGGGGCTATTATTATCACCCATTTTACAGATGAGGAAACTGAGGCAAACGGAAGTTAAGTGACTTGCCCAGAGTTACGCAGGGAATAACTATCCGAGGCTGAATTTGAACTCAGGTCTTCTTAACTCCATACTCTTTCCACTATGTCATCTAGCAGCCTCTTGGAACATAATCTGACAAGGATAAGAAATATTTCCTTTTTGTCTTTGCATCCTTGGTGCCTATAACCCCTGGAACACAGAAGGTGTTTAATGTGTGCTTGGTGATTGGTTGATTCTTAGAAGCAAAGGAAGACCAGGAAAGAGTTTTGAACATAAGAGGGGCATGGTCAGTCTCCTGCACCTTTATATCAAGAGTCCTTAAGGGGAGGGCAGCTAGGTGGCGCAGTGGATAAAGCACCAGCCCTGGATTCAGGAGGAACTGAGTTCAAATCCGGCCTCAGACACTTGACACTTACTAGCTGTGTGATCCTGGGCAGGTCACTTAACCCTCATTGCCCCACCCCAAAAAAAGAGTCCTTAAGGAACCCTGTTTGTGTCATGGACCCCTTGGGTCTGGGGAAGCTGATAGACCCCCTCCTCAGAATGATGCTATTAAATGCATAAAATTAAACACATAGAAATGGGATTTCAAAGAAAACCAACTTTATTGAAATAGTTGTCCAAATATTTTATTTAAAAAAAACAAGTCCATAGGGTCTTAGTTAAGAACCCCTGGTTTTGAAGATTGTTTTGACATCTGGGTATAGAGGATGGATTGGAGAGGAAAGAGATGAAAGTTGGAGAGAACTATGAAGTCTATTGCAGGATATTGCAATAACCCAGACAAAGATTAGAAGGCCCTGTAGCTGTGTGAGTGGAGAAAATGGAGAGATATTGGGGGGAGGGAGGGCAGAATTCACAGGATTTGGCAACTGAGTGGCTATGCGGGGTGATGGAGAGGGGAGAGTCAAGTGTGAGCCCAAGGTTGCAAATTTGGGTTATTGGGAAATGATACCTTCCATGGAGACGGAGAATTTTCAAGGAGGGACTGGTTGGGGGAAAGAGGACATGCTGAGTGTCCTCCCAGGGTGACTGTGAAGATCAGAGCCTTGGGAAACACCAGGTGTGTCTAAGGAGCAGCAAAGGAGACCGAGGTCAGTCAGGCGAGAGGAAAACCGGGAAAGACCAGTGTCTCAGACAACGAGGAAGGCTGTCATTTGGGCAGTCAGTCACTGTTTGTCACTAATTGGGCCGTAGAATCAGAAGCCCAGATGATCATAGAGCCAGAGCCAGAAGACATCTCAGAAGCTATTTAGTCCAACCCTTTTAGCTTATGGGAGACACCTCATGATCGGGGGGGGGGGGGGAGAGAAAGGGAGAGAGAGAGGGAGAGAAGGAGAGAGAGAGAGAAAGGGAGAGAGAGGGAGAGAGAGAGAGAGAGAGAGAGAGAGAGAGAGAGAGAGAGAGAGAGAGAGAGAAAGGGAGGGAGGGAGAGAGAGAGAAGGGGGGATGGAGGGAGGGAGAGAGAGAAAGGGAGAGAGGGGGAGAGAAAGGGAGGGAGGGAGAGAGGAAGGGAGGGAGAGGGAGGGAGGGGGGGGGGGAGAGAGAGAGAGAGAGAGAGAGAGAGAGAGAGAGGAAGAGGGGGAGAGAAAAAGAGAAGGAGGGAGGGAGGAGGGAGAAAAGAGGAGGGAGAGGAAGAGAGAGGAGAGGGAGACAGAGATGAGGGGGAGAAAGAGACAGAAAGAGAGGACAGGAGGAGACGGAGGGAGTGAGAAAGAATATGTGTTTGTATTATGTATGTATATATGCATACACACATATATATACAGGTGGGTGTATACACACACACACACACATTCGGATTTAGTTACAGAAGGAAAACACTAAGCTTAAGGAGGACCAGAAAAGGGTTGTTACAGGATGTGGGATTTTAGCTGAGCTTTGAAGGAAGTCAGGCAAACTGGGAGATGGAGATGGAGATGAAGAAGAAGAGAAACTCCGACATGGGGGACAGCCAGCGAATATGGCCACCGTGGAGAGACAGGCGTTAGGGTTAGACAAGAGAGGAAAATTGACTAGTCCTTGCCCTTGGGGAATAGTCTATAGGGGACTATAACACTTCTTCCTACAAATATACTTGAGGAAAAATGTGCAAACACAAAATGTGCAAACAAAGAAATATCAGATCATTTGAGAGGCAGCATTAGCAGCTGGGGAAATCAGGAAAGACCTCGTGCCGGAGACCGTGTGGGAGGTATTAGAGCTGAGCTTGAAAACGTTAGTTCTAGAAGGCAGCTCAGACTTGGAATCAGACCCCCTCCTTTTACAGAGCAGCAGAGAGGGAGAGTGTCCTATAAGTAATACAAGTAAATGGCAGGTCTGGAAACCAGGCCTTTGGACTCCTTGTCCAGTGTGTGTTCCTGTAAAATATTCCCTCCCACTGTATATAGATAGAATCTTGGATTATGTCTTTATGGGCAAAGATAGACAGGAGTCCTCCCATACAAAACTGGGTTGGCCTATCTAGGAAGGGGCCAAGAGAAGTAGAGATCGAGCAGGTCCAAGCCCTTTGACAGGCAGGGTGGTAGGTTTGGGGGGAAGGGAGGGGCTGATGCTCTGAGATGAAGGCAATGGGATCATTTTAAATTCCATTTGCTCAAGCAAAGCTTTGCAGAAAAGACCACAGCCCCCACTTCTGTTGGCACTCCCAAGCCCCTAACCCTATGTCCCGCTAATACAAGAGGGTCCTGGGGTAATAGCTGCCTCTAACAACAGTTGATAGGGAGGAGAGAGCCCAGGGGGCTCACGGACCTACATAGAGGGAAAAGGGCTGGGATGGGGTGGGGAGGGCATGCATTGAAAAGGAATCACCCAGGGGGCAGCTAGGTGGTGCAGTGGATAAAGCACCAGCCCTGGATTCAGGAGGACCTGAGTTCAAACCCGAACTCAGCCACTTGACACTTTTTAGCTGTGTGACGCTGGGCAAGTCACTTAACCCTCATTGCCCCACAAAAAAAAAAAAAGGAAAGAAAAGGAATCCCCCAAATCCCCCAAGGCAAAACCTTTAAATATTTCATCCCTTAGCTCCCCCCACTCCCACCCCCACACTTCTTTTTGTCTGTTTGCTTCTGTCCCTGCCACCAAAGTAGAACAAACAAAACAAATTCTATTTCTGATAACCAGGGCATTAAATAAATAAAGTGACCAAATAAGAAAGTCCATTCTTGGCCACTGATTTGGAAGTTTAGAAATTTACCTAAATCCTTGAAAAGAAGCCAGGCTTAGTATAATTAAGAGGAGCAGAGGCTGCAGGAAACAGGGATAAAGAAAGAAAATTAGAGTTGGACCCACCCAAGAAATCAAGGTGCCTTGGAAATATCACTCCATCTACCCATTGGGTTAAAAAAAAAAAAACATTAAGCACCTAGTGGGTATATAGCACATGTACCAACCAATCAATCCTTCCCTTGACCTTTCTAGTCCATCTATAAAATTACTTTCTCCCGTAATTATCAGTATCCCTGGGGCAGAAGTGGTGAAATCAGACAGACCTGAGACCGAAGGTTGTTCTGAATGAGGCAGAAGGTCATCGAGACAAAGGATTTTAAGGCAATAATTTGTCAAACATTAACCTGGTGTTCCTCAACCCTATTCTGCCCTTCTCCCTCTTCTAGCTAACATGAGCCATCTTGGTCCAAAAATTTCCCCTCAGGACCTCCTCAGGTGCTCCTAGACACCCATTCATTCATGGGCTGGGGAATTAGCTCGAATCTGTGGCCAAGAAGGAATCAACTGATTTCATCTCTTTCTGCCTCAGTTTGCCCATCTAAAAAAATCAAGGAAATTCCAACCCACCTCTGGGGAATGGAAGACGGAGGAGGATGAGGCAAGATTTGAGAAAGAAACACAGGATAAACGTAAGGTGTCTCAGTTTTCCGGTTGAATTACATCAGAGCCAGTTCAATCCCTAAATATTTATTGGGCACCAGCTGTGTGTGGAGCCTGGGACTAGGCACCTTTGGGTGAGGCATGCTCCATAAGTCAGTTGTCTAAGGAGTCCAAGGTCCAAAGGGCAATCCATACAAGGGCCAACTGGCTCCAGAGAATGTCAGAGCAAAGAAAAACAAACAAACAAAAGAAGTAGAGATCTCTATCTAGCCAGATCTCCTTTGAGGAAGGAACCCGAGACCCAAAGGGGCAGCGATCTGTCCAAAGTCACACACGTCAGAACCGGAACACAAAATCTAGGCCCAAGGTTCCCTTCCAGCTTAATGCTTCCGTCATTTTGTCTACACCTGCATTGTGTCCCAGGTCTGGGCTTCCATAAGTCAAACCAGTTAAAAGTGTTCCCATGGAATGGTTATATTGAAATGAAGATGCGGAAGTTCTGCAATGGCTGAGAATGAATGGTTGTGAGCTGTGTGCGTGAGACAACTAGAACCTATCCCCATCCTGCCCCAAATCTGCTTCTGTTAGCTTGTAGAAGCAACGACTGGTTTTAGCTCTTTTAGTCTCAGATCTAATTTTTTTTTAAATCAGGAAAATTCTAACCCACTTCCACTTCCAGGGGATGGAGAAGGGTAAAGAGGATGGGGTAAGATATGAGAAACAGTGGGCAACTAGGTGGTGCAGTGGATAAAGTACCAGCCCTGGAGTCAGGAGTAACTGAGTTCAAATCCGGCCTCAGACACTTGACACTTACTAGCTGTGTGACTGTGGGCAAGTCACTTAAACCCAATTGCCCCCCCCCAAAAAAAAGATATGAGAAACATATGCAAGGGCAGGCAGCCCCTTTCCCAAGGAGGAAAGAGAAAGGCTGATGGGTTTTCCCCTAAATCATGTGGCTAAATTGGGGGAGGAAGATGAAATAGTGACAGAGAGACCAGCACACGAACCACATGTCCCTGTAGTCATAGTTCATTTTAGGGCTCTTGGCTCTTCTCTCTGTCTTGTAAAATTGCACTCATCTGTCCTCCTCACCTTTGGTGAGTTCAGCTCATCTCAAGGCTTCTGCCTGAGCTGCTGACTCCCAAGCCTACACAGCTAACTTCTCCCATATTCCACACCTAAATCTCAAAATAATAGGATTGTAAAGATGGTGAGGACGTTGGAGATTTTCCAGTCCATCTCTTTCATTTACAGATGAAGACACAGAGATCCAATCTGGTTCAGATGACACAGGTGGCAAGTAGTTGGCCTAGGAGTCAAGCTTGGCCTGATTCCAATAAGGTGCTCTTCCCACTATAAAATCCTGCCTGTGGGGCAGGTGGGTGTTGCAAAGGATAGAGGGCCAGGTCTGGAGTCAGGAAGACACATTGTTGTGAGTTCAAATTGGGCCTCAGAAACTTCTTAGCTGTGTGACCTTGAGCAAGTCACTTAACCCTATTTGTCTCTGTTTCCTCATACGTTAAAATAAGCTAGAGAAGTAAATGGCAAACAACTCCAGCATCTTTGCCAAGAAAACCCCAAACAGGATCACAAAAAGTAGGACAGGACTGAAAAAAAAACCCGACTGAACAAAAGAATCAACTTAGATATCTATGCTAGGGTGTCCTTCCACAATTTCAATGAACACATCAAAAACCAAGCATCTGGAGGGCAGCTAGGTAGCACGATGGATAAAACACCAGCCCTGGATTCAGGAGGACCTGAGTTCAAATCCAGCCTCAGACACCTGACACTTACTAGCTGTGTGACCCTAGGCAAGTCACTTAATCGTCATGGCCCCACCAAAAACAAAACAAAAAATCAAACAGAAAACCAAGTAGCTTCCCTATCACCCCATCTCAAGACATCTCCCAAACTTCCCAATCTTCAAACCATCCTCCCAGGAAGGTGATTCCCTCCCTCCATAAATTGAAATATCAATTATCTCTGACTTCTTAGTCAAAGCATCCGCACACAAAATAAACACTTAATAAATATTTACTGACTGACTTCTCCCTCTTTCTTCCTCTATGTCCAAACTATCATCAAATCTCATCAGACTCTTCTTTCAAAACCACCTGGATGTTTCCCTCCATTTGCATTCTTACTTGTACTCCCCTAGCCCAAGTCCAGGCCTTTCTCCTCAGACCAGCACTTGGAAGTAAAGCAACTGTCACCTAACTGGTCTCCCCACCTGCCGACTCTCCCTGCCTCAGTCCGGCAAACACAGGCGGCTAGTTTAATCCTCTTATAAACTACGATTTGCATCATGTCAGTCTCTTTGTCGAGGCCATCAGTAACAATGAAAATAAACATGGTGCAGTAAAAAGTGTATTTGGAGTCAGAAGACCCATGTTTAAATCTGACCTCTGCTGTTTGTTATCCGTGTGACCTTGAACTCGTGGCTTAATTCCTCCAAACCCCAGTTCCTCTTCTGTAAAACGAGGAAGTTGGATGAGATGCCTCCAAGTGTTCTTCCAGCCCTGTCTATGACTCTTTGATTCCATGGCCTTCCACTCCGTTTTCTAGTCCTCCCCGCCAGCGAGGCTCCTCTTATCTGATCCACCACTTCCTAACTTAATCACACATTGCTTTTTTTTTTTTTTCATGTTGTCCTTTCTTTTTTCTAACAGTCCACAGGGTTGTACCCACCTCTCCTGATTCACCTACAACATAGCCTGACCACTATGTTAGACATGTGAGTGGGGAGGAAATGGATCATAACATCCCATAGTGATGACTCATAGCTCTAGAAGTCACCTAGTTTCACCCTCCCATTTCACAGATGAGACGACTGAGTCTCCAAATGGATTAAACAGATTTAGGTGACAGGTTCATAGGATTTAAAAACTGGAAGATCCTTTGAGCTGTCATCTCAAAAGGTGTGATCACTAGCAGGGTGGGTAGGGGAGACAAGGTAGGGGGTCAGAGACGGTAATCCTACAAGGACCCTGAGGTCACTGGCCAGCCTAGGACAGGAACGTGTTAACTATTTAAAGTCCATGTTGTAAAATAAATGAAAGCCCTGGATTTTAGACAATACACAGTGGTAAAGTGAGAGTAATTGGAGTAACATTAATAAAATCGTGATAAAAAACAAAACTTCCCACATGATTTCCAGTGTTTGAGAATAATGTGACATCAGGGAAAGGGCCCTGGAATTTGGAGTCAGAGCATCATCATTCCCATCCACACGTTCTAGGAGCTAGAGTACCATCCATCTGGCTTTCTTTTTCACAGCTCCTCACACACTACACTGCATTTGCTACCCTCTTGCCTTTGCGAGCCATGCTGCCTGACTTAGACTTCGTACTTGCATTCAAGACGTTGCTTGAGTGCCCACGTTCCCCATGTCTTTTGCACACTCGGATACATGTACACCTTTCCCCTGAGAAAATGCAAGCTCTTTGAGGGCAGATATTTCCATTTTTATTTTTTGTCCCCATTGCCTATCCTGGCCTCTAGTAAATACTTAATAAACGCTGGCTGACTGATGGATTGAAATCTTGGCTCTCTGCTACACAAAATCTCTGTGGCCTTGGTGTTGTCCTTTAATTTCTCTGGGTCTCAGATTCCACACCCGTAAAATGAGGGAGCTGGGCTCTGCGTTAAGTATTTTATAAACGTCTCATTATATCCTCGCAACAACCCCGGGAGCGATGATTACCCCTATTTTACAGTTGAAGAAACTGAGGCAGACAGCGGTTAAGTGACTTGCCCGGCATCATAAAAAGCTAGAAAGTGACCGAGTCTGGATTTAAATTCAGGTCTTAGTGACTCCAAGCCTAGGGAATCCAAGCGCCTCTAATATAAGGCACTGGACCTCAGTAAGGAAGACTTGGGTCCGAATCCTGCCTCGGACACTTACTAGTTGTCTGTGACTACTAGTGACTGTGGTGAGGTCGGGCAAGCCGCTTCACTTCCCTCGGACTCGATATCGTCACCAGCGGAATGAAGGGGCTGGGCTCCATTACCTTCAGCCATCCCTCCCAACTCTAAATCCATGGTCTCGAAATTCCTTCTGGTTATCTGCGAGTCTACGTTCTCTCCCGCTTCAGAAAAGACAAAGTTTACTCCCTGGGGTCAGCCTAGCTTGTGGTTCATGTCACGGCTAATGCGGAGGTCCGGGACACAAGTCTGAAAGCCCCGCCCGGGGAGTTAATCTCTGGGACCGTGGAAAGTAGCCTCAGAAAGGGAGTACGGTCCCTTTAAGGCCCTCAGACATGCCCGTAACCCGAGTAGCTCCAGTTCATTCATACGAAGGGACCCTGCTGACTCACGCTTATGAAAGTGATTTTCCTGACCCCGCCCCCCCCATAACCCGGTGAAATAAATCTCGCGTCCGGCTTGGCTCTCAGACTCTTGGATACTCACTGAGCAATGGGTGCTCTGGAGAACTAGGAGGACCTGAGACCCTGTGCTTCCTTGGTCTCCTAGGAAGGAGAGACTTGTCGGATTTTCCCACTCGTGGCCCATGATCAGGTGAGGGGGTGGGGGATTTGGAGGTGGGGGGCGTCCCGCAGCACCCAAATGCCCGTGGGAAACTCGACCCTAGAACCTCTGGGACCTCGGATCCTGGGACAGCAGAGGTTGGTTTCCTGGAAACTTTGCTGGAAGACCTCAGGGATGTTCCCAGAGGCGATTAGAGCAAGGTCTTGGGGCTAGCCGCTCAATGTTAGATGTCTTCCAGCCTAAAACTCACTGGTCCTTCGATTCAGTCATGCAGTGAACCTCCTTCCTACAACATATTCTAGGACGATTCCAAGGGGCTTCCCAGGACACCTTAGCACATTCCCAGGTCACCACAGTGAGAAAGCCCGAGGGTCCTCAGTGTACCCTAGCATTGCTCCTTTAAGAGCTGTCAGATCTGGGGCACTTTCCTCCTCTATAAAGTGGGAATAATAATAATAATAATAACTAACAATAATAATACTTGTTACTAACTACTGGCTTGTTGTGAGGAAAGTGCTTTGATTATCTAAAGTGCTATGGAAATGTGAAAGATTACTGTTATGTTCCTAGTGAAATTCAAGCATGCCTCAGTTTCTTCATCTGTAAAATTCAAGGTAATAATCATACTTGGAGCAGTTCACTCACTCACTTCATTCATTTAACCAGGAGGCATTTATCTCATGCAGGGTGTTGTCTGAGGGTACTCGTGAGGCTCTCCTATAAATGGTAGTTATGATTACAGTTGTTAACATCATTATGGTCCCTCAAAATATATCCCAGGAGGCCTTTGGCATCTTCCCCAGGGTGACATCAGACTTTGGGAGGGTGGAGAAGTAGAACGTTTCTGAGGATCTTTGGCCTTGTCATAAGTGAGTGCTTTCGTGACTTGGGGGTTCAAATCCTGCTTTAGACACTGACTAAGCTGTGTGACGCTGGCAAGTGACTTAACCTCTCTGGGCCTTCTCTCATCTGTCAAATGCGAGCATAACAATATCTACCTTACAGGTAGGTCTAGTGAGGATCTAGTGAAAATAATGGATGCAGAGTGCTTTGCAAAGCTTTCTAAATTTTTTCCAAAAAATTTATTGAGAATTCAACAATAATTAACAGTAATAACAACCATTTCAGGACATGCCTTTACCACCCTTAAATGTTAGTTTTTATGATAATGGTGGTGGTGGTGGTGGTAGTGTAAAAAGGACTGGATTTAAAGTCAGAAGACCTGGGTCAAAACCAGGCAGGCTCTGCTACTTACTACTTGTGTCACCTTAAAGCTTTGATTAAGCATCTATTGTGTGCCAGGCACTATGCTAAGTATTGGTGGTACAAAGAAAAAGGAAGAAGGAGAGGGGAGTCCCTACTTTCAAGTAATTCACTTTAAATAAGTCACTTCCCTGCAGGATTCAGTTTCCTCTTCTGTAAAATGAGATTAGCCTGGACTTTCTTTTAGCAATGTTCTCAATGGTGAGAACACAAGCTGACCTCCCATCTTTGCCCAAGATGTCTCAGGTAGGTTTAAGGAGTCTTTATCATAGTCTTAGGTTATTAAAGGTGTCTTCTGAGGGGTGTGGCCCTGGCACCCAAACCAGCCCCAACTCAATTCCTGAGGACAGTCAGAGAAGCTGCAGCTGCCCCAAGGGGAACCAACTCCACTGGGCTCAGGAATGATGGATAGGAATCAAGATCTCCTGTACATGAGCCAGGAGTGTTGTCCCTTCCTTGATCCTAACCACTGGCCTCAAGGGAGCACCTGCTTGTCTCCACTCTACTCCCTTGGGGAAGAGTCTAATTTCCCTGCTGTGTGAGGGTGGAGTCAAAAGTCACAGGTGTCCTCTCTCTGGAATGCAGCCCCTGACCTTGTCTGTCCAGCCTGTTGGGCCTAAGCAGGCTCAGGCCAGGATTCTAGGATTTACAGTCCAACTCCTTTTGTTGTTGTTGTTGTTGCTGTTACAAAGGAGGAAACTGAGGCAGTGTGGTATAGTGGAGAGAACATGAGAGTTGGAACAATAATAACAGTAGCCAGGATTTGAGGGCAGCTAGGCATGCAGTAGGTAGTTAAGTGTGGCCTTAGACACTTACTGTGTGACTCTGGGCAAGTCACTTCACCCTGTTTGCCTCAGTTTCCTCATCTGTCAAAGGAGCTGGAGAAAGAAATGGCAAACCACCTCTACAGTGCTCTATAGGCAAGGCACCATGCTAAGTGCTGGGGATACCAAGAAGTAAATGAAGTAAATTCATCTCCCTGTCCTTAAGAAGATTATATTCTAAGGAGCCTATGATGATCAGTTAAAGGAACCAAATATGTTTAGCCTGAATAAGAGAAGACTTGGAGGGGACACAAAAACTGTCTTCAAGTATTTGAAGTGGAAGAGAGGTTAAAATTGTTCTGCTTGGTCCCAAAGGGGCACAAGGAGCAATGTGGGGGGGGCAGGTGGGGGAGGGGCCTTTGGTAAGGGAGGAGAGAGAGGTGAAGTGAAGCAGGTTCCAGTCCAGTATAAGGAAGAACATCCTAACTATGAGAGCAGTCACACAGTGGAATGGATGGACTCAAGAAGCAATGAGTTTCTTGTCACTAGACTTTTCAGAATCTAGATGATCATTTACTAAGAATGCTGGGAAGATTCCTGTCAGGGCATAGGCTGGATGAGATGATTTCTGATATAATAGCTCCAAGATGATCTCAGATTTTGACTAAACAGTGACAGCAAAGCTTGAAAATGTTTTATTGATCAGAGGGTGATTCAAGTCTGGCTATGGCTGAGAAGGGCTAGGTCAGCCAGAGTGACTTTCCCATGTTCAGCCTTATTTGGGGTGGACAGAAGGGAAGACACTCACATCCCTCTAGGTGGGAACCCCAGGACCATCCTTTGGTGACCACAGTCATTTGGGCACCAAGCATTAACTCATCCCCTGCTATATTTCTGACCCCCTGCTAGGCACTGAGGATACAAAAACAAAAATGACCCAAAAAACCCCCCGAAATACAAAAAAACACAGGCCTTAACCTCAATGATCTGTCTTCCTTCAAGTCTCATTCATAGTCTCATCTTCCTCGAAAAGCCTTTCCTGGCTTTTCTAAATACTACTGCTTTCCTTCTGAGATTATCTCCAATTTATCCTGTCTGAATCTTTTTATACCTCGTTGTTGGAATGTTGTCTCCTGCATTAGTTAAACTTGGGAGCTCTTGGACAGCAGAGTCTCTTTTCTGTTTGTTTGTTTCTTTTTCTTTGTATCTCCACAATTTAGCACAAATATAGCCTGGCACATAGTAAGCACTTTATAAATTCTAGTTGACTTGATTATCAAACAAAATATTTGTTGTTGTGTCAGTGTTTGGCTCTCCATGACCCCATTTGGGTTTTTCTTGTAAGAGATACTAAAATGGTTTGCCATTTCCTTCTCCAGCTCATTTTGCAGATGAGGAAACTGAGATAAACAGGTTGAAGTGACTTGTCCAGGGTCACATAGCTACTAAGTGTCTGAGACCAGATTTGAACTCAGGAAGAGGAGTCTTTCTGATTCCAAACCCAGCACTCTAACCACTGCACCACCTAACTGCACAAACAAAATCTAGCAAATGTAAAATAAAAATAAAATAAATGCAAATATGAGGTAATTTGGGGGCAGGGAGTCTCTAGCAGCTGAGGGATCAGGAAAGGGCTCAGGTAAGAAGTGACCCTTCAGTTGAGCTTTGAAGGGAGGATTCCAAGAGGTGGTCGACAAGGGGGGAGTTCATTCCAGACAGAGGAGACAAGTGGGAGGTCAACTGTTGTGTATGAGAAACAGCAAAGGTCAATATGACTGAACCATAAAGTGCTGGAAGGAAGGAAATGAGTATTTATCAAGTATCTGCTTTGTGATAGGCAACTATGCTAAGCTCATTTGATCCTCACAATAACTCTGGGAGGGAGATGCTGCTATTATCTTCATTTTACAATCGAGGAAACTGAGGCAGACAGCATTGAAAATGAATTGCCCTGGGGCAGCTAGGTGGTGCAGTGGATAAAGCAACGGCCTTAGATTCGGGAAGACCTGAGTTCAAATGTGACGTCAGACACTTGACACTTACTAGCTGTGTGACCCTGGGCAAGTCACTTAACCCTCCTTGCCCTGAAAAAAAAATTTTTTTAAAGAAAATAGGGGCAGCTAGGTGGCGCAGTGGATAGAGCACCAGCCTTGGATTCCGGAGGACCTGAGTTCAAATCCAGCCTCAGATACTTATCACTTACTAGCTGTGTGACCCTAGGCAAGTCACTTAACCCCAATTGCCTCACAAAAAAAAAAAAAGGAAGAAAATGAATTGTCCGGGCATCTGAAGTTGGATTTGAACTTGGGTCTTCCTGACTCCAGGCCCAGGTCTCTATCCACTGCACCTCCTAGATGGAAGCAGGGGAGTAAAGTATAATAAGGGCAGAAAGATATCTTAAGGCCAGGTTGTGAAACACTAGACAGTTTATATGTGATCCTAGAGACAATAGGGAGTTATTGACATTCATTGATGAGAGGCTGACACAATCAGAAAATCTCTAGGAAAATCACTTGGGCAGCTGTGTATAGGAAGGGTTGAGGTTGGGATAGACTTGCAACAGGGAATCCAAATTAGGAGTTTATCACCCCAGTTGCAGATTATTCCTATTCCTAGAAGAGGGGGGGCCTGGTAAATATTGGTCCTATTACAAGAGGGTAATAAGAACCTGTCTTGAAGAGTTGTTGTGAAGATCACAGATATGAGATAACAGAGACAGGAAGGACTTTGTAAATCTTAAAACGTCATCCTTGTCAGCTCTTATCTTCCCCTAAAGTTATTCCCCATTATTATCTCCTCCCTCCAGTGATAACCTCCTTCCTAGACGCAGTCCCTCTGATTGCTCCAGGTTTGTTTGGTTTGTTAAGCCTGTTTGGGGGCTGCCTTCTAAATTCCTATCTCTTGTTGGAGGCACCTCATTTGCAGAGCAGAAATGATTGACATACCTTGAGCCCAATGGGTGGCTAGACCCTCCTTAGCTCAGGTTCCCAACTCCACCCTTTCCCCAAATTGATGGCTGTCACTCAGGTATTAACCCCTATGCCCTACCTCCAGCATCCTATCATTACAGGTCTACCCTGCCAAAATGCCTTTAACATTTAGTAACAAGAATATACTTTTTAAAATTCCATCAAGGAAAGGGGAGGGCTGTTCTTCACAGGCGGACAGGTCAGGGCTGATCCGAGAAGCAAAATCAGATGAAAACAAGAACGCTCATGAAATGAAACCAGGGGCAGCTATTGCTGCTTACTTGGGGTTAAGGAGGGAGGAAGCCATTGATAAACATCCAAAGCATAGGAGAGTTGGCTGGGTGGAAGGCAAGAGCTAGTCTAAGCTCAGGCTGGGACCACAGGCGCTAGGGAGCCTCAATCTCCACCCAGGCAGGGTTCTAGGGTAGAGGATGTGCTACTTGGCATGGTGGGTCTGAGAATGGTGAGCTCCACTATGGTGCTGTGGACAGAGGACTGGATTGGGGGGGGGTCTGAACACCCTATTGTTTACTGCCTTTCTGGCTCTGGGTCAAGTCCCTTCCCCTTGACAGACCTTAGTTTCTTTATATGGAAAATGAGAAGGTTGGACTAGGTAATCTGTCTACTTGCTTCCAACCACAGATTCTATCCTTTTACTAATAGACCTAGTGCAAAGATCATCGCTGGCCAAGCTGAGAGGCTGCAACCCCCCCAAGCTCAACAGTGCATGAGGTGCCCTAATTATTCTCATTTTCCTCAGCCCTGACAGGTTGGTTTCTGGCTTTGAGACCCTTTCCTGTGGCTACTATGTGTTTTGTGTGGAAGGAGCCCCTCCCAGTCATCATCATCGGTGAGTTTCTCCCTCTGAGGCAAAGAGTTTCCTAGTTTTTTGAATCCTTAGGTGACAATGATCAGTAACCATGAGACCTGATCTTAGTCAAGAGTGAGGATAATGATACTTGTAGGACCTACCTCAAACAGTCGGTAAGAAGGAGGGAGGGAGGGGGGAAGGAAAGGAGGGAAGGAAGGAAGAAAAGAAGGAAGGAAGGAAGGAAGGAAGGAAGGAAGGAAGGAAGGAAGGAAGGAAGGAAGGAAGGAAGGAAGGAAGGAAGGAAGGAAGGAAGGAAGGAAGGAAGGAAGGAAGGAAAGAGGGGAGGAGGGAGGGAGGATGGATGGATGCTGGCTGGGTGTGTTTATTAGACTCTTCCTTTGTGCACTCTGCTTACTGTTGATGATCAAACAGAAAAGGAAAGCCAGCCTATGCCCTGGGGAGCTCCCATTCTAATCATGAAGACACCACATAGAAGAGGTTTCAGTTGTAAGACAGGGTGCAGCAGCAAAGCAGATTGTAATGCACCTTTTAAAATGCCATTTCTACCATATCCGTTTCCGTTGTCGGATCCTGTGACAACGCTTTGTAAACTTGATATAAAAATAGTAAATGCAAGGTGTTAGGATAATGACAATATTGATCCAGGCTCTTTAGTTATTGTATAAACCCAACAGATGTCTACTACTGTACCTCACAGCCTTAGCTGACCCACTCAGAGTCAAGGGAAGGTGAATTGCAGGATCTCAAAAATTAATACTTGTATCAGCTCATTGATGCATTTGGCTAGCAATGGGGCTAATTAGTTGGGATGAGAGTCCCTTTCTTCCTCCTAACATATTCCTTATAAGAGAGAAGTGGCAAGAATTCTGCTAGTAGAGGGTCCTATATTTTGACTGCCCATCATTATTTGACTCTCCTTTTCCAGGTAGTATTCTTAACTACCAGGCTGATATTCTGATGCCCAACTTGGTTTTTCTGGAGTATGGGATACCAAAGAGATAGTGATGACCTATTTAACAGACAAGGAAATGATTCTAGGAGACCTAGAATGTAAGGTTAGAGGTAGGAACAGACTTAGGTCAGGGTTTGTGACTAAACACATCTAACTTTGTAGTCACATCTTCATACCCCTTTTGGACTTAGACAAATCTAACAAAAAGATGAGAAAAAAAAGTTAAGGACCTGATAGAATTTGGGGGGGGGGCAATGAGTGACTTGTGCAGGGTCACACAGTAAATGTCAAGTGTCTGAGGATGGATTTGAACTCAAGTCCTCCTGAATCCAGGGTTGTTGCTTTATCCACTGCACCACCTAGCTGCCCCACCTGAATAGAATTTTAGAAAAATTAGAGGTGATAACTCTCTCATGATTACTGAATGGGAACAGAAAGGAGTTTACCTACTTCTCAGCCTTTTATTTTACCATGGCACCTTTTATTTTACCATGTATTGGGGTATAACCTCACAAACAAATGAGGAAAAGCAGACATACTAAACACATCCTTGACTGAACACAAGGCAAGAAAAATAATATTCAGCAAAATGCATTAAAAGAAAGAATTTAAAATTAATTGGAGAGTAAATAATTTTATCCTACACAGGGTATAAATGGAAGGTAATCTCAGAGGGGAAACAGGTGGGAATTCAAGGAGAAGGAGGACTGTGTCTACCTCCTCCAAAAAGTGGGATCTGAGAGCTGAGTCTTGAAGGAAGTTAGGGAAACTAAGAGGTAGAGATGTCAGGAAAGTGTTCCAGGCATGCAGGACACCCAGAGCAAAGGCAGGAGTCAAAGATACACTTAAAGAACAAGAGTACAGTTGGATTGTAGAGTATGTAAGAGGATACTTGTAAAGTATAAAAATACTGGAAATATAGAAAAACGACAGGCTATGAAGGGCTTTAAATGACAAACAGAAGTCAGACTAAGCGTGTGAGAGCCATTGAGGCTACTCCTGTTGAACCTGTGTCTGTGGTATAGATAAAAAACCTGGCTGGCATCGAGCCTCTTCATATTGAGATAAGCTTGGGTCCATAGAAAAGATGTCTGGGGAGCTGTAGGTCATCAGTTTGTGTATTTTGGAACCATCATTTTCACTCTAAAGGCCCTGTCACAAACATATTGTGTAGATGGTTTGTTTCATTTTGAATTGGTGGATCTTCATGGAGAAATACGTCCTGGGGCAGATATCTCTTCTCCTTTAGAAATTGGACTTGGCAACAATGTGCCATCCATCAGAATGTCTCTCCCCCCACCAGGCAATGGGCCTTCAGGAATCTGTCTGTCCTACCTACTCTCTGGCTATACACCTTATGTGAAAGCTGATGCTGTTCATCCACACCCCATCCTGCAGAAGAAGCTGACTGAGAAGCCACATGTCTCCATCCTGGACCAGGTCAGTATGAAAATCTTTATAAGCACATCCCAATTCCTGCAGAAGCCTCCCCTTCTCTTGATTTCCATGCTTAGCGTCCAACCCTGATAACTTGATCAGTGTCTTCCCTTTACTACTTCTACCACCTCCACAATTTGGGCTTGAATATATATATAAATAAAATGTTTTTACTGGGCAACAAGGGTTAAGTGACTTGCCCAGGGTCACACAGCTAGTAAGTGTCAAGTGTATGAGGCTAGATTTGAACTCGGATCCTCCTTAATTCAGGGCCGGTGCTTTATCCAGTGTGCCACCTCGCTGCCCCCTAGGCTTGAATATTAAGCAAAGTCCAGTCAACTGGTCAGAGACTCATGCCCATCCTCACCCTAGTCATGCATGGTCCTGGGCTGGCCCTATCAAGGAACCCTTAGAGAGTCACTTAGCTTCTTTGTGCCTCAGTTTCCTCATCTGTAAAATGAAGGGGTTGGGGGCAGCTAGGTGGCGCAGTGGATAGAGCACCGGCCTTGGAGTCAGGAATACCTGAGTTCAAATCTGGCCTCAGACACTTAACACTTACTAGCTGTGTGACCCTAGGCAAGTCACTTAACCCCATTTGCCTCACTAAAAAAAATTAAAATTAAAAAAAAATGAAGGGGTTGTCTCGAATGACCTCTAAGATCCCTTCTGGCTCTGAATGGAATATTTCTGTCCCTGGCAGGACCTAGCCTATCTGTCAGAGGGCTTGGAGGGCAGAAGTCAAAGCCCTGTGGCACTACTTTTCGATGCTCTCCTGCGCCCAGACACAGATTTTGGAGGAAGTGCTGAGTCTGTCCTCACCTGGGAAAATCAAGCCGAGCAAACGATCCCCCACCTGGTCCTGGGTCGCAATCTCCCTGGAGGTGCCTGGCATGTGAGTTGGGGAAAACAAGTTGGGGAGATCAGGGGAATTGGGAGAATCAAATGATGAAAATTGCTTCCGGTGGGGGGCCCTGTCTGTCCCTTCCCCCCAGCTAATGTATCATCTCCTCTTTCTGAAGAGACTGTCTTCCATCCCTGTTTCCCCCTATCCATCCCTCCCTTGGGTGAGCCCTGGGGCCATTGAGACATTGGAAGCAGAAACTAAAGGATTTTATTCTTATCCTTATCTAGTCCATCGAAGGCTCCATGGTGACCTTAAGCCAGGGCGAGTGGATGGGGCTCCCTGACCTGCAGTTTAAGGACTGGATGCGGAGGAAGCACAGGTGAGGAGATGGGGCCTGACTGGGGAGAAGGGAGGGAGAACTAGGGAGGGGAGGATGCTCCAAACCAGAGAAACACATTTCTCCTAATCTTGGCTGGGGCAGAAGACCCAGAATGCAGGATAGCGTCCCCTCTGAGCCTGGTCTCAGGGTCCTTTTAGTTTCCTTTTTGTGGCCCAGCCTGGGGTGATGACAATCATATTAGCAACAATAACAACAATAATAATGGTAGCCTACAGCTGTATATCAAATTAAAGTTTGCCAAGTACTCTATACTCATCATCTGAAAGCTAGGTCTTCCACTACTCTATCCACTATACCAACCAGCTATCCATAAAGGAATAGTCTATGTTACCATCCATCCTTGATTCTCACCATCTCTACTCTAGCTTTTCCCATACTATTAAGTGATAGATCTGGTCTGGTCATCAGCAGCATCCCCTAACATACCAGCCCCTACCAAAGCGCTCCGTAGAGTCAGCAAGGGGCATGGTAGAGAGACCCGTGTTCAAGTGCCACCTCAGACATTTACTAGCTGTGTAAATGGGCAAATTTACTCGACCTCCCTGTGTGCCTCCCTTTCCTTATGGATAAAATGAGGGAATGGGACACGGTGGCCCGTCAGGTCCCTTCTATCTCTAAACACGTGGTTCTGATTCCTCTCTACTTATGGACAGTCTTCTCTTGGATCCTAAGACAGTTCAGCAGTTTTAAATTTATTTTTTAAATGTCTTATGCATGCTTTTTACTTTTTACATGTCTGTTACTCTTCAGCTATGACTCTTCCACAAAAGTAGAACCCTGTCTTCTAACAAAGAAGGTTGGGGGCAGCTAGGCAGTACAGTGGATAAACCACCAGCCCTGGATTCAGGAGGAACCTGAGTGCAAATCCGACCTCAGACACTTGACACTTACTAGCTGTGTGACCCTGGGCAAGTCACTTAACTCTCATTGCCCCACAAAACCAAGAAAACAAAAACACAAAAAACAAACAAAAAACAAAAACAAAAATCAAAGAAGGTCAGTTAAGGAAAAAAGAATGTTGGCCCCATCTGACAAGTGCACATCCCCTCTCCACTGAGAGGCCATAAGAGTGCTTTAGCATGACTGCAAAACAGTTTTTGCAAGACTGAAAAAAGGAACTTTTACTGAGGAACTGAGGAGCCAAGTGATTTATGGGAAAGATCACTGAACTGAGAGCCCAGATACCTAAGTTATGAATCTTCCCTCCTTCATCTGTAAAGTGAGGGCATTGGACTAAATGAGTGCTCAAGTCTCTTTCAACACTGGCATTCAATGCTCTTTAAAAAATAGCCACCCACAGGGGGCAGCTAGGTGGTGCAGTGGAGAAAGCACCAGCCCTGGATTCAGGAAGCCCTGAGTTTAAATCTGGCCTCAGACACTTGACACTTACTAGCTGTATGACCCTGGGCAAGTCACTTAACCCTCATTGCCCTGCTCCCACAACAGAAAGATGAGTTTACAAAAATGTAGTTTCTTCTCAAAACTTTTGGTCTGAGTTTGCTCAAAATCTGAGTTATAGGTTATGTTGGCCAGCACAACTTAAAAGGTTCCCACCCCTCATTCTTTACCTTTGCCTTAACCCTGTCTAGAATATTCTGCCCCTCCCCCTTTTTGCTCTTGGATGTTTCCCCTTCCAACTCTCTCTTGTTGGACTCCCCATCCTCTCAAAGGGGAGAGCATAGATGGAAATTCTTGTCACGTACCCCAATCTGTTTGGGCTAGAGATAATAGCTAGCATTTACATGGGGGCAGCTGGGTGACACAATGGATGGAGCTCTGGGCCTGGAGTCAAGAAGACCGGAGTTTGGGGCAGCTAGGTGGCACAGTGGATAAAGCACCAATCCTGAATTCAAGAGGACCTGAGTTCAAATCCAGCCTCAGACATTCAACACTTACTAGCTGCATGACCCCATACAAGTCACTTAACCCTCATTGCCATGCAAAAAAAAGGAAGACCTGAGTTCAAATCCAGCCTCAGACACTTACAAGGTTGTGTGACCCTGGGCAAGTCACTTAACTTTGCCTTAGTTTTTCATCTGTAAAATGAGCTTGAAATGGTAAACTACTCCAATGTCTTTGCCAAGAAAACCCCAAATGGGATCATGGAGTATTGAACACAACTAAACAAAAGCTTTATATAAGTGTGTGTATGTATGTATGTATATATGCATACATATATATAAAACACATATATAGATATGTATACAAATATAATGTATTATATATTTATATTGTATTTAATTATAATATAGATTTAAAATATATTTATATTATATATGTATTTTTTACAAATATATTTATATAGAGCTTTAAGATTTGCAAATCACTTTTACAAATATTATCTCCTTTTATTTTCACAATAACCCCAGGAGGTAGGTACTATTCTTACCCTTAATTTACAGGTGAGGAAACTGAGACAGAGAGAAGTTAAGTGTCTCACCCATGGTCACACAGATAGTAAGTTCTGAGGCAGAATTTGAATTCAGGTCTTCCTGACTCCATGTCCAGGACTCTATCCTCTAAGAAGCTTATGGGCCGGTCCCTTTGAGAAAGCAACCATTGCATATGAGTAACTAGACATCCTAGGAAGCCATAGGTCAATCTTTTCTGTACCTTCTGATGGGAATAAGGGCTCACACACCTACCTGGTTCAGATCACCAAGACTGACCTCTGACCCTCCTCACGTCTGCTATCACAGGGGCCTTCGGGACAGCCGGGCTACAGCTGGGGACATTGCCCATTATTACCAGGACTATGTGGTAAAGAAGGGGCTCAGTCGCAACTTCTTCTGTGGCTCTGTGGTCACAGCCGTGGATATCGGGAACTCAGAGTCGGAGGAAAACAGGAGCCAGCAGGACGGGAGCCCCTTGTTCATGGTGAGTGGCTTTATGACCACCGAGGATGGAAGCCAGCAGCCCTTCAGTCTCCGTGCCCGCAACGTGGTCCTGGCCACGGGAACATCGGACAGTCCAGGCCGTCTAGACATCGTGGGAGAGGATCTTCCCTACGTTCACCATGAGCTCTCTGCCCTAGAAGAGGCCATGAAGACGGGGGCTGTGACCCCCGCCTCTGACCCTGTCCTCATTGTTGGGGCCGGGCTGTCGGCAGCTGACGCGGTCCTCTATGCTCGGCACTACCACCTCCCAGTGATCCATGCATTCCGCCGGCCCGTGGATGACCCTGGCCTCATCTTCAACCAGCTTCCCAAGAAGATGTACCCGGAGTACCAACAGGTGCACCAGATGATGCAGGAGAAGTCCATCCTCTCCTCCAGCACCTCCCGAGGCTACTTGAGCCTGCCTAAACACCAACCCCTGCTCTTCCAGGAGGACCGGCAGGCTGTGTTCCGGGACCAAAATGGGGAGCACAAGCTGTTCAGGGTCTCCCTTGTGCTGGTGCTCATCGGCTCCTACCCTGATCTCTCCTTCCTGGCCCATGGAGGCAGTGACCTGACTGTGGACCCAGACCAACCGCTCAACCCCAAGAGGAACCCCATTGAGGTCGACCCCTTCACCTACCAGAGCACCCGGCAGAGGGGCCTCTACGCCATCGGGCCCCTGGTGGGGGATAACTTTGTGAGATTTGTTCAGGGAGGGGCATTGGCTGTGGCCAGCTCCCTGCTAAAGGAGAATAGGAAGCCCCCCTAGGGCTTCCTCTGCCCACCCTTCATGCCCCCAACCTCACAGCCCCGGCTCAGACAAGGCAGGAGGCTTGCTTAGTCCTACCTGCTTCAGTGACTGGGACTCAGACCGTCCCAGTTCCAACAAGGGCCTCCCCTAGAGGGACGTCTCCCTGTAGGGAGACTACTTGTATATAAAGGGGGGATGGGAAGGGCGGTGATTCTAAAGACCAGCTCCTTGTTCATAGACCAAAATATCAGGTCAGGCCTATGCCCTGGGACTAGTACCATGTTAGTGGGTCTGGCTGGACCAGGGTCTGAGAAGTAAACTTAGTGCTGACCAGCTCAAGCTTTCCTGAACCCAAACTGCAGGCCCCTAGAACTTCAGGTCCTCGGGGGCCCCAAAGCCTTGGCCAATGAGCATCACGGATAATTGTACTCAGCCTTAGGAGGCTCCTGGCCCCCGCTCTTCCCCAGCACTACACCTTCAATAAACCAACTGGCTGCCAAAGCACATCCTTGAAGTTTGTCTTTGTGAAGTCCTAACTTGTCCTTGTGTGGCGATCCCAATGACCTCAAAGTGAGGCTGTGTGTATAAATCTCTGGTCATGTCTGAGAACAGGGCTGGAGTCAAAGACAGAGCTCACGAATAGGCAAGTGTCACTGACAGGCTCAGGGAGCGGAGGGAGGGAAGGGGTCAGTACATAACATTCAGCAACACTCGCCTGCTCCTCATCTCCCCTACCTCCAGAACATCTGGGACCTAAGCCCTTCCCCTGTAGTCACTCAGCCTCTACCCCACCTCAAGCCCTTCCCACCTTTTCATTGCAAAACTGCAACAGCCTCCTGTTTGACCTTCCAGTCTCTCCCCTTTCCAATCCATCCTCCCCACAGCTGCCACATCGATGGAGATATGCCTAAAACACCAATCTGACCGCTTCATCTGCCTCCTCAAAAATCCTCGGTGGCTCCCTATTGTGTCTAGAATAAAATACAGAATCTGCCATCTGGAATTTAAGGCCCATGACATCATGGCTCTCAACCACACTTCCAGTGTGTCTTCATGTCATTCTCTTTCACAAGCCTATATCCAGTCAAATTAGGGTACTAGCTGTTCCCCTATATATGACCATCTCCAGCCTCCATCCCTTTACCCAAGTGATGCCTCATGTCCAGAATGCCATCCTTCACCAATGCCTCTCTCAGGTGTCACCTCCTACATGAAACTTTTCCTGTTTGACCAGTTGCTAGTATTCTCACTCTTGAAATTAATTTCTATATATTTCGTGTTTGCCTCTATTTATCCATGCTGTTATTTTCTCAGAATGTAAGTTCCTTGAGGACAGTCTTTGGTTTTTGTCTGTATCCACGAGGCTTTGAGGGGGAAAAAAAGCAGGTGTTGAATGTTTGCTGACTTGAGTTTTATTGAATTAAATGGAGAGAAGAAGAGAGAAAGAGAGAGGGAAGAAAAGAGGGAGGGAGAGGAGAGAGAGAGAGAGAGAGAGAGAGAGAGAGAGAGAGAGAGAGAGAGAGAGAGAGAGAGAGAGAGAGAGAGAATATCAAGGTCTGAAGGAATGAACGTCAAAGGATGAGAAATTTAAAACTAGTATAGCCTTTTCTTTTCTTTTCTTTTTCTTATATCTGCTTCTACAGATGAGAAAACATGTAGGTTAAGTGATTTGCCCAGCTTCACACTGAGGTGGATCCAATTCCATCTCGCCTTGTAGCCCTGTGAGTGCGTGAGTGAGTGAGTGAATGCTGGGCTGGGCTGGGACCAGTGAGTGAGTGAGCGATCAGGTCCTGAAGGGCTCTTGGGAGGGGTGTGAGTGAAGGATGCTCCAGGAGCTCAGGAAGTCGGGTGAATGGCAGAGTTCTGGGGCTTTTGCCCGGCAGAGGGAGCGCCTGACTTAGAGAAACTCTTCCTTACTTGCCTGTCCCTGCAAGCTGAGGAACCAGAGACAGGGAAAGATGCAAGGAAGGCTCGATGCGCTGGAGGCCTCAGGGGCACTCCTAAGCCGGACTCCATCCCTTCCTAGATGCAGGGTCCGAGAGGCCCCAACCTGCGCAGCACACCTCATCTCTCCCCCTCACAGCCTCATCCCGGACCCGCGACTTCACGGATCCCAAGTGTCCTAATGCGCCCCCCAGTTCTCTCCGCTGGGACTGAGCCCCTAGCCCTCCCCCACCCCCATCATCCTCAGAAATAAGAGGAAGGGAGGGAGGACATCGGGGGTCCCGGGGAGTTGGGGCTCTCGGCTAGGCCGGGGATGGAGGCTCGGGCCCGGCGAGGCGCCCCCCTCCCCGGCGCCGTGGTCCTGTCCGCCCCCCAGCCTGGGTCCCGCGTCCCGAGTCCCGCATCCCACGCGGTGTCCGGGGGGGCGGGGTCTGCAGCGCCGGCGCCGCCCGGAGCGGGCTGGGAGAGGTGGCCACGCGTGGGCGGGCGGGCGCTGGAGCCAGGGGCGGGGGTCGGGCCAGCGGCGACGGCGGCTCCAGCGGGAGGGAGGCGGGAGGCGGGAGGCGGGCGCTGCGCGAGCGATGTGTGAGCGGGCGGCGCGCCTCTGCAGGGCCGGCGCGCACAGACTGCTCCGGGAGCCGCCGCCGCAGGGCCGGGCGCTGGGGGGGCTGCTCCGTTGGGTGGGAGCCAGGATGGGTGAACCCCGGGAGCCGCTGGCCGACGGGCCGGGGGCCAGGACTGGCCACGGGCTCTGTCCCACGCCGCCGCCGCCCCCGTCCCCGCCCCGGAGGGGCACCTCAGTCATCCTGGACGTGAGTAGCACCGGACCCTCTCCGGGGCCCCTCCCCGCCCCGGGCTTCCTCCTCCTCCTCGTCCTCGTCCTCCCACCCCCACCTCAAACCTCTCCTCCCTCTCCTCCACCTCTCTCCATCCCTGCACCGTCCCCCTACGGTCTCAGCATCTCTGATTCCCGCACGATCTTAGCTCCCCCTTCTCATGTATCCTCGTCTCCCATCCTTCGAGATCCCTGTGAAAGCTTCCCCTTCTCCCAGGGGCTCTCTTCTCCCTCCTCTCCCGAAATCAGCCCCTGTTCCCCTTTCATCCCGAAGGATCCTCGGTTCCCACCCCATCCCACTTCTCTGCCTCTCCGCCCCTGCCCCCACCCTCGCCTCCTCTCCCAAGACTGAGCTCCGATGGACTCCCCACCCCTAGACCTCTCCGAATCTGCAGCTTCTCCATCTCAGCCCTTCCCTGAACCCAGATATCCTCGCTGGGACAGTCCCTTCCCTAGCTCCTGGAGCTTTCCGGAATACTCTCCCTTGGTCACAATCTCTCTCCCAGAGTTCCTTCCCCTGCTAGCAGGACTCTCTGACCCCCGCCCCCCAATCTCCCTCCTTCTCTTCGGACCTGGTTCCCTACCCTGGACACCTCCCCTCCACAGCCCCAGCTTTAGGAATCTGTTTAGATGGGGTCGAGTTTAAGGGGCTGAGTCCGGGTGGTATGGTCCCATCACTACTTGATGGTTACGGGGCAGGGTCGAGGGGGTAGATTTCTGGGGTCTCCTTCCCTTCCCAAGCAGGTGGGGTTCAGACCCTTCGCTGTTTCTCCCCAGCAGTGGTGGACATATGTGTGCAGAAAGTGTTGTGCATCTGTGTGGGGAGGGGGAGGGGAAGAGATGTTTCCCTGAGCTGGAAGCCAGAGCCCCGACCCTTTTTAGGGGTGACTTCCGCATTTTCTTTTGAAGTCCTGGGGTGGAGGCTATATCTCGCCCTAAGTTCCCCCCACCCCCAACTAACCAGACCCTGCCTTGGGATGGAAGGTTTGGCTTCCAGATCTTCTCTTTGTAAATCTGAGCATTTCCCTTCAGTAATTTATCAAAAGAGAGTTTGGATTGGATGATGTAGGAAATTCTAGTTCCTAAGATTCTACTTGAATCAGGCACCGCCATAAATGGTTCCTTACACCTAGAAAAGGGACAGGTTCTTGTCCTTTATCTCTTGCCCTGCCCCCCTCCTCAGAAATCACATACCGATTGACTGACAGCAAACCGAGGCTGCTCAAGAAATGAGGATGTCTAAGGGCACAAATTATCCCGGCAGCAAATGCGGGGGGTTGGTGGGGGAGAGAAAGAGAGACAAAGGTCCCACTATGTTACTTATAAGAAAATTGTCACATGGAGAACCTTCAGTCCTGTATAGTAGTAGTGGTAATAATAATAAAAACAATAACATTAACAATCAATATTTCTATAGCGTTTAGAGAGTGTTTTCCTACAACTCTGTTAAATAGCTAGGGCAAGTATTATTCCCATTTTGTGGATGAGGAAACTGAGACTTACAGCGAGGAAGTTTCTTGTCAACATCCCACACAAGTATTGGAGCTAGCGTTAGAACCCGGGTCTTTCCATTGTATCATACCGCCAGTCCCCTACCCGACTCCTAGCCCCTTTGAACTCTGGCTGATGACTGCCTGGCCTCCGTTTCTCTTCTAGACTCTCTCTCTGATCCCACGGGAGGCTCCCTTTGGAAGCTCCCCCAGTCACAGAGGCAGTAGATCCCATGAATCTGAGTCTCTAGTCTCTTGTCCTGGCTCAAAAGGCTACTTAATATTTGCCTGCACTCTCATCCCTTCTAATCTCTGACTTCGAGATCAACGTGATCCCCGGTGCGCAGAAGTCTGGGCCCCTCTAGGACACTAGTTACACACACACACACACACACACACACACACACACACACACACACACAAACACACTCTTTTCCATTCTGAAGTCTAGTACTTGGGGCCAGGAGGAACTATTTGGTCAACTGAGTCAGGGAAGGCCCTATTCAATGCAGGTCTTGGGAAAGGAGAAAAAGAGGAAAACAACTCCTAGCCTCCTTCTAACACTTAGCACATAGTAAAAGCTTTAATAAATGACACTGGACTGACTCGCTGACTCCTTCCTACCCCCAAAACAACTTTCTCAGGATGCCCTGCTACTAATGACAGCTTAATAGCCGCTAGGTAGCACAGTGGATAGAGCACTGGACCTGAAGTCAGGAAGACCTGAGTTCCAATCCTAACTCAGGTGCTTATTAGCTATGTCACTGGGCAAGTCACTTCTGCTCTGTCTGCCTCAGTTTCCACATCTGCAAAATGGGGATAATAAGTACCTTACCTCATGGGGGTGGTTGTGAGGATCAAATGAAACAATGTTTGAAAAGTGTTTTGCAAACCTTAAAACACTTTGTATAAATGAGAGCCTCCCTCCCTGCTTACCTCAGCCCAGCCCCTGGGAGAATTGGGGAGCTCCTGAACTTTCTGCCTCGTGTCCTCTGGTAACCAGAGGAGAATCCATCCTTTGGATACATGAATATGAGGGCACGCATGGTTGTATGTGTTTGCATATGTCTCATAAATTCCTTCTAACTCTAAATTCTATGATCCGTGTGTGCGTGCGTGCGCGAGCCCAAGCATGAAATACAGGGCAGACATATAAGGTCGATCACAGGACTGCCTTCACCTATAGGCACAGCAGCAAATCCCTTCTGTGGTTTGAGTTGAAGGAGGTACCCCAACTAAAAGAGCTCCCCTACCTACCTTTCATGGTGCCTGAAATTCCACCATTAGATTCCTTGGGATTTCTTACAGAATTCTCTTTTTATTAAGATAGAAAAAAATTGGCTCCAGGAGGAATAGGAGAGGAGTTGAGAAGGCTGACAACTTGTCCCACGTCACAGTTTTGTGTGGGGGCTGAGCTTATTTGTATAGGGGAATGTCTATGTGTATAACTGTGTGTTCGTTGTATATCTGTGATTGTGACTGTGACTCTGCATGGATGTATGAATGTCTGTGGCCATATCTATAGGTGAGTGAGACTCAGTGTGTATAATAATATACATTTCTGAGATTATATGTGCTTCGATTCATCTTACCTCTTTGGCCACTCAGGCTTCTCCCTCAGGTGGGTAAAAGGGGTTGGGGGTAAGGCCTTCAGAGCTGGGAATTGGGAGTATTTCCCTTCACTCTTCAAATTAACACGGACTCTTTCCTTCTTGCAGATTTTCCGCCGTGCTGACAAGAATGGTGAGTACTCATTGGCAAAATTCAGCACAGGAAGAGGGGGAGAGACCCTAATTCGGGGGGTTTTAACCTTTGTAATCTTATTAATTTTATTTTATGCATTTAAAAACATGATTTTGAGGAGGGGTCCATTGGCTCCCCCAGACAGACAAAGGAGTCCAGAACACAAAAGAACCATTAAGGACCCCTACTGTAAAGGCAGTGAACCTAGAACACTGCACCTCTATCTCCGAGATGGGATCAGCAAAGCCCAGGATGGGCCAGGCATATCCTGTCCTTGCACACCTACTGTAGGCTCCCTTGTCCCACCTGTGACTTCATGAAAGGAAGGGACTGATTGGGGACTGGGGCTGAGCCAATGAGATAAGGGCCTGCATAGGGAGATTTGGGAACACACAGCAGAAAGAAAGGGATGAGGGAGACACGGAGACGAGGCTGGGTGATTGACAATGCAATTGAGACTTTCTGTGTAGCCAGATTGAGGGATGGCCTAGGCCAAATGCTTGGGCCTCCTGGGGCTGGGATTGGATTTGGCCTTTTATTCTCCCTGACAATATCCCCTGCCCCCTTCTTCTGCTAAAGTCCTCCTCTCTTACTACCTCCTGTATTTAAAAGTAACCTGGCCTGTCAGAGGCTATGGGAGCAGAGTGCAAATGCCAACAGGCTCTTCCAGGTTGGGAAGGTTTTAAATCTGGGACTCTTCCAGACCACAGATGTGTTTCTGGTCAGAGGATCAACCTAGTTAAACTCAGAGAAAGCTAATTACTATATTGGCCTTTGGGACATTAATGGGTTTGGGTTTTTTTTTTTGGCCACAACAACTCTGGACTCTGGACTGAGTCAGGAAGACCTAGTTTCAAGGAAGACAGTGTCTTGCTGTGTGACCCTAGACATGTGAGTTAACCTCTCTGGGCCTCAGTAAAATGAAGGGACTGGACTCCATGGACTCTAGATCCCTATCAGCTCTTAAATGTAGGCTCCTATGATTCTTGAAGAGGTTGTGATTAATGTCACAGTGGAGAGCACCCACACTGATGAAATTACAGGTCATTAAAGTATCTGGGCCCCTTAGCCCCACCTCCCCCACCCCCACCCTCTTTCAGGAGCTGAGCTGTTCCCAGCCTCAGTCCCACTGAGAATGAAGTAGGAGGGGGAGGTGAAACCCAGGCTTGAGCTGAAGCTGGAACTGGAGTTCTCTTTGAGGGGCATGGGGAGAGGGTGTGGTTGGGAAAACTGCCACGAACCCACAAGCTCCCCACTGAGCCTTGGGCTGGCGGGGGCAAAGTCATCGTGCATGAAAAATAAATTGAAATATAACCCATTCCCCAAAATGGGCATCTTGGCTAAGAGTGGGAGCAGCCTCAGAGTGGATCCTTACCCCCTCCCCCACCTGAATTCTCAAGCACAGAAACAGCAGAGAAATAAATGAAGAGGCAAATACCATCAGCCGAACATTACTGGTCCTTTTCATCCCCTATTCTGAAGAACTGGCAAAAGGGGGATTCCTTCACTCCCTCATTTAACCCCCTTTTCTCCCCTTGGGAGCGCACACACACACACACACACACACACACACACACACACACACACACACACACACACACACACACATCCCTACCTTTCCCCACCTACTTCCCCTACTCCCTTCCATTTTCCCCTCTTGACCTCCCTCACTGCCCTCTTTCCCTGCCTCTGCTCTCCCGTAGACCTGCTGGCTTGACTTTTGAATCAAAGGCTGTACTGGCACTTATTGGCATGGGGTAGGAATCTAGAGGGAAAGATGCCCCCCCCCACCACTATACTAAAGTTCAAGAATCAAACCCAGACCAAAACAGTCTCTGTCCTTAAGTTAAATACATGTTTAACAGGGGAGAGAAGTGACCCACACGTGAGACCATTGAATGACAACCAGAAGCAGTGAGTGAGGCACAAGGAAAAGAATACTGGGAGACAGAAAGTCTGGGTCTGGGTCTGGGTCCTGGCTCAGCCACTAACTTCCTGTGTGATTTTGAGAAACTCCATCTCTCTGAGCCACCACTGCATCATCTGTAGGGCTAGTAATCCCATTTCCCTGGTCAATTATGCATCGCCCCCTCCAGCCCAAAGGTTGGAACCCCCTCCTATCAGCCAGTGGTGTAAACGTGTGGCTTTGTACCTAATATTCCCTGGGTTTCTTAAGGGACCCCCTATTGGGTGCCTCTTTCCCCTTCCTAACCCACTGACTTGCTGGATAAATCAACAACTCAACAAAGCAGCCATTAAGTGATTACCACGTGTGGGCACTGTGCTAAATGTCGGGATACAAAGAAAGGCAAAAAAGAAAGTCCGTTCCTGCCTTGAAGGGATTTACATTTTAATGAGGGACGCCTGAAAAGGAGCCGAAACGGGGAGAGGAAGGAGGGAGAAGGTGCCCTTAATAAATGTTGATTGATCGATTGATTGATGTTGGGACATTGTGGAGAAAGACATCTAGAAAGTCAGGAGCCTGGAGAGGAAAGGCATAAAGGTGGTCAGCCTTGGCACTTTCCTTAAAATGGTAGTGGGGGGGGGGTTGAGCAGTCAAAGGAAGGGATGCCAGGCATGCAATGATTTTCCAAGGTGGGAAAGCTAGTAATGCTGCAGCATGGTGGAGAAAGAAGTCCAGAGAGGCAGGAGTGGAGCCCAGAGAGGGATGAAGGAGTGAACACTGGTGGGTGGTGGGAAGGGGACAGTGGGATCAAGAGTTAGGACCTAGGTGGGAATCTGAAGAGAAGGAGACCTCTTCCCCATCATTGTATCAAGGAGTTGTGGCTTAGATAGGCAAGTAAGAAAGGCTTCACCAGAGGATGAAGATGGTGGTGATAATAGTGATGATGAAGGGGATGATGGGGATGAAGAGGAAGGTGGTAGTAGTGATGACGAAGGTGATGATAATGAAGATGGTGGTGGGGATGATGAAGATGGTGGTGGCGGCGATGATGGCATTGATGATGCTGCTTTTGGTGATGACGAAGATGATGCTAGTCAGCATTCACATAGCATTTGAAAGTTTACAAAGAGCTGTACAGGTGTCATCTCAGTTGATCTTCACAGCTTTGTGGAGTGTTATTAGTCCCACTTTAGAGATGTGATCAACTGAGGCAGAAAGAAATTCATGTGACTTGCCCAGGGTCACACTTCTAATACATATCTGAGGGAGGATTTGGACTGAGATCTTCCTGACTCCAAGTCTGGCACTCTAGTCATTGCCCCCATCTAGTTCTGTGAGGGCAGGTACTATTTTGTTTTGCCTTCTTTCTCTCCAAGGTTCAGTGAGACCCCTGGCACACAGCAGAATCAATGCTGGTTGAACTGACTTGAGGTAAAGGGGCTGGGAGAAAGGGAAGAGGGGACATGAGAAGGGAGAAAAGAAAAGAAGGGGCCCTTGAACAATCAAGAAGGCATTTCAGAGGTCATCTAGTCCAACATCCCCAATTTTACAGCTGGAGAAACTGAGGCCCAGAGAGGCAAAAATTACTTTCCCCAAGTCACACAGTGAGTGAGTGGCCAAGATTTGAATCCACATCTTCGGACTTCAGAAATCTAATGTTCTTTTCATGGTAGAGCTAAAAAAAAAAAAAAAGGCAAAGTCGGGTTGAGAAAAACCTTTGAGAAAGCGTGGAGGAGCAAAAGGAAGACGTGTGTTGAAGCAGTGGTCCCTAAAGCTATTTTTGACCATCAGCGTATGTGACTCCACGTGAGAGGCTGTTCATCCCTTCCCCAAGCATAGACCGGGATTACATTTTCATTGTGCTTCTTCCTCCTCATTAGAAAGCTTAGGAACACTGGGTCACAGGCTATGATTTCTCAGGAATTTAATGGGCTCATTAGACAAAGAAGGCGGAGAGGGAGGACAGTGGGGAGGAAAGAGAAGATGGTTGAGCAGTCCTTTTGATGAGAGAAACTCCCCCACTGGTTTTCTTGAGGCAGGGGCTGCTCTCCTTCCTCAGCCTCGACTGCTTTATTTTCTCTAGTGCCCAGGTATAGCTATCGTGGGAGGGTTAAATTCATGCTACCTGTTACTATGGTAGTTTCCCCAGTCGGTCTCTGAATTTCAGACACTGTATGTCTATGTCTGTAAGATGTGGAGCTAGGAGGAACCTTAGGTATCTAGTCCAAGCTACCCATTTTCCCCTTTTTTTAAAAATAAATTTTATTGCTATCTTTTGCAAATCTCCCTCCTCCCTTTCTCATTTCTTATACTGAGAAATAAAGAAGAGATAAAAAATACTACAATTCATAATAACTAATCAATATACTAAAAAGTCTTAACACTGTGTGTGTGTGTATATATATACATACATACATATACATATATATATATACAACATGAATGCAAAGAAGCAGAGAGAGGGGGCAGGTACCTTTTCATATCTCAGAAGGCAAAATTTGATCATTTTTTGCAGCATATTCAGTTTCGATCATTTTGTTGTTCTTTCCATTTCCATTGTTGTAGTCATTGTGGGTATTGTTTTCTTGATTCTGATGACTTTACATTCATGTGTCTTCCCCTACTCTGTATTCATCACACTCATCATTTCTTACAACTCAGTAATATTCCACATTACATTAATGTACCACAACTTGTTTTGCCAATCCCCAATTAAGGGGTATTAACTTTATTTCCAGTTCTTGGCTACTACAAAAAAATATGCTGTTTTAAATATCCAAACTCTTCATTTTTTACATAGAGGGAAACAGAAGCCGGGAGAAGGAAAATAGCTTACCCCATATCAAATGAAAATCAGATCCAGGAATTAGTCAGGGATTCTGATTACAAGTCACATGACCTCTCCACTAGACCCTGCCATAGATTTTGTGGGGTGAAGACCCAGATTACCGACATATGCAATCTATCATCCCATGTCAAAAGAATCTTTAAAAAAATTTAAAGACTAATAAAAAAATGGTTAACCCTTAAGTGTCTATTGACGCCTAATCTGTACCTGACATAGTCATTTAGCCTTTGCTTTGAGACTTCCAATGAAGGGAAATTCATTATCTTCCCCATTCCACTTTTGGACAGTTCTACTTGTTAGGAAGGTTTTCTTCACTCCATCCCTTAAATCTGTGAGTTCATCAATGTGTGTGAAAAACTGAAACAATGAAGATCACAACCCATCCATATCCTCTTATCCTGAGTGACTGACTCTAGGTAGCACAGTAGATAGAACAAAGGACTCGGAGTCAGGAAGAGCAGAGTTTGAATCCTGCCTCAGACATTGACTGGCTGTGTGGCCCCCAGGAAGTCCTTCACTTTTCTTTGTCTCAGTTTCCTCATCATCTACCAAATGGGGTATTGATAAAAGCGCCTCCTTCTCAGGGTTGTTGTGAGGATCAACTGAGCTAATACATGTAAAGGTTCTGCAAACCTTAAAGGGATCTATAAATGGTAGCTATTATTATTTTTTGTCCAAGTCCTCCCCCAAATCCTCCAAAAAATCCTCTTCCTCTTTGCAACATCCATCCCTTGCTCCCAGTTCTGCTTTCTGGGACCAAACAGAATAAGTCAAATTTCCCTTACACATGATACTTGAAAATAGCTCTCTACATTCCCAAAGTTTTCTCTTTGTTGTTGTTCAGTTGTGTCCCACTATCCTTAACCCTATTGGGGATTTTCTTGGTAAAGATAGTGGAATAGTTTGCTATTTCCTTCTCCAGCTCATTTTACAGATGAGGAAACTCAGGCAAACAGCGAAGTGACTTGCCCAGGGTCACACAGCTAGTAAATGTTTGAGGCCGGATTTGAACTCAGGGTCAGCACTCTATGCACTGCACCACCTTGCTGCCCTGTCTTCTCTAGTTCTTTTAATTAGCTCACATGTGGCATAATCTCATGTCCCTTCACCCCATTCTTATTTGTCCTCCTTTTGATGTTCTGCAGTTTACCAATTTCTTTCCTAAAATTTGGGAGCAAGAACTGAACATAATAATCCAGAGATGATCTGACCAGGGCCCTGGGAAGTGATACAAGATGATAAGTACCCATACTAGGCTTCCTCGCACTAGTGTCCTGGACACCATAGCTCTTATAATTCAGCCAAAAATCAACACCTCCTCCTCCTCCTCCTCCTCCTCCTCCTCCTCCTCCTCCTCCCCCTCTTATCTTCATCCTTTGGTGAATCCTTCCCTATTTACCCACCCAAGCCACAGCTCCTTGGCACAACAACAGGAAGGAGGTCTCCTACCTAGCTCCTACCCCATGATCCCATTGTCCCCATCCTATCACCCACCATCCCGTGTTCACTCCATTCTTCTCTGGGCCCCACTCCTGACTCTCCATACTTCATTCTCCACCATGCCATGGTCCCCTTCGCATTCTGGAAGACCCTTTCCTCTGATTGATCAGTTCTTCCCTGAACCTCCACTTTAAGAAAAGAGCAGGGCCAATGAGGTGGTGTAGTGGATAAAGCACGGGCCCTGGATTCAGGAGGACCTGAGTTCAAATCCCGCCTCCGACACTTGATAATTACTAGCTGTGTGACCCTGGGCAAGTCACTTAACCCTCATTGCCCCACCAAAAAAAAAAAAGAAAGAAAGAAAAGAAAAGAGCAAAGCCCAATCATGTTCACTCTTTTTTCTCTAGACTCCACTTCCAACTCTCTAGGACTTCTTTCTCTACTATGCCCCAGTGTGGGTACCTTCTCCCACTCCTCTCCCCCAACTTTTCACCCCTTTTTTATATGTTGGCTTCCCTCATTAGAATATGAGCTTCTTGAGGACAGGGACTTATTTTTCTTTTTGCCCTTCTGTCCCAGAACTTAACACAGTGTCTGGCACATAGCAATCGCTTGTGCTGGTTGATTCATTTTGAGCTTGCCGTCTACTAGGACCCTTCAGATCTTTTCTACACAAACTGTCATTTAACCTTGTACTCATGCACCTGATTTTTTTCCAAACACAAAGACAAGACTTTGTATTTATCCCTATTACATTTCAGCTGCTTAAATTTGGCAGTATCTTTTTTTTAGGTCCTGATATCCCATTTGTAAACCATCCTCCCTAGCTCCCTGCCATCCCCCAATTGGATAGGCATGCCATCTACTGCTGTATCCAAGTCATTAATAAAAATAATTAAACAGCCCAGGGCCAAGGGCCCATTCTGCTGAAGGCCACCTTCCAAGTTGGCACTGAATAATTAATAGCTTCTCTTTGTATCCAGTCACTCAACCATTTCCAAATCCGCCTTACCTCTGTCATCTGACCCACAATCTCTCCATCTTTTCTACAATAACAACATAAAAGACTGTCACATGCTTTGCTTACATCTAGGGAAAGCATGCCTATAGCATTCTCCTGATCTATTCCTCTAAGTAAGTAACCCTGTCAGAAGAGGAAATGATTTAGTCCACACATAGTGATGCCAGATTACTTTGTATATGTTCACCAGCCATCCTTTAATAATACATTTTATTTTATTTTTTTTCCCGAGAATCAAAGTAAAGCTCAGTGACTTCATTATCTCAGTAAATGTCCTCTCTTCTTCAGGAGAATGGAGGCTACTTCAGGGGTGAGGTCTTTCATTCTGTCTTTATAGCCCAATCCCCAGTACAGTAATTTTCTCATAGTAGACACTTAGAAAATACTTATTGAATCGAACCGAGTTGACCTCTTGTTGCAGACTCTATCCTCCTTTTTTTTTTTTTTTGAAAACTGTGGCAAAATTTCCCCTCCTTTAGTCCCACAGGACCTTTTCGTGCCCTAAGATCTTCCAAATGTCAGTGAAAGTGACTCAACAATCACATTCAGGACTGAAAAACCTATTCTTCACGATCTTGGGATGCACTTCGTCTGGCTGTGGGGACTTGGATTCACCGAGGGCAACTAGCTGCTTCCTTATTAGTCACTTATGTTCTGTGCTTTCCAGCCCAAACACCATTCTCCTTTGCAAAGAAAATAGGAACAAAGTGAGAAATGAGTGGTTCAGCCTTCTGTCTGTCCTCTCTGCTCCAGCCATTGGGCCTATCCCTTTTTGATCCCTTTCTTTTCCCCAGAATAGTTTAAAATTCCCCACAAATTCTACTTTGTAGGAGTTTGTTGTCTAGATATGTATGAAGACAAGACCAACACAGGGGGATATTACAGTGTATGTACCCAAATCTTAATATGCCTGATCCTCATGTAAGTGTTGTAAGAGTTCAGGAAAGGGAAAATGTCTGTGGTCTGGAATAGTCAGGGAAGGCTTCTCAAAGTGTAGTTGTTCAGTCGTGTCTGACTCTCCATGACCCTATTTGGGGTCTTCTTAGCAAAGATACTGGAGGGGTTTGCCATTTCCTTCTCCAGCTCATTTGACAGATGAGGGAACTGAGGCAAACAGGGTGAAGTCACTTACCCAGGGTCACACAGCTAGTGTCTGAGGGCTAGATTTGAACTCAAGAAAATGAGTCTTCTTGACATTGTGCCACCTTCCCAAAGTAGGTGGGCTAAAGCAGGATCTAGGGGTGACAGGTAGATTAGAACAATATAGGGAGAGCTAGACAGGATAGGCTCTTAGAAGGGTACAGGGGAAAGGGTATCTGGCGGGTGGAATATGAGCAACAATTGGGAGACAGGGATTATCCTCATGGAGGGGAAAGAGACCAGCCTGACTAGATAGGGATTCGCTCAGGGACTTATGGGAGGCTGGGGCTGGAGAAGCAGTCTAATGTTGGATTCCACAGGGTCTTTCATAACGGTCTAAGGAGTTTGAACTTTTAGATCCAGTGAGCAATCGGGGCTCACTGGAGGTTCTTGAGGAAGGGGGCGACATGTTTAGTGCTGTAAATTAGGGAGATGAACGGCATGCTATGTATGATATGATATGGAGGGGGCAGCTAGGTGGCGCAGTGGATAGAGCACCAGCCCTGGATTCAGGAGGACCTGTGTTCAAATCCGGCTTCAGACACTTGACACTTACTAGCTGTGTGACCCAGGAAAGTCACTTAATACTCATTGCCCTGCAAAAAGACCAAAATAAAATATGATATAGAGGAAGAGACAACAGCTGGCATGGAGCCATTTAGGTGGCCACTCCAGCAGTTTAGGCGAGAGGTGATGAGTAGGAGAGGGTGGGTATGAGAGTTATCAGGAAGGAAGTTGCTGTAAAATCTTAGGGACTTTTTGAAATGCTGGGAATGAGGAAGAAGGAAAAAGATTAGAACAAACCAGGCTTTCTGGCCTGGCTGGCAGGGAAAGTAATTGTACGTGTCATTGATGGAAATTGGAAAGTCACAGAGTGGAGCTCATTTTGTGGTGTTAGACAGCTGATGTATTTGGTTTTAGACACTTCCATTTGGAGCAAGAAGAGGCCTTAGAGATTATATGTCGAGTCCAACCCTCCTACTTTCCAAACAGGGAAACTGAGGGCCTGAGAGGACAAAAGGCTTGCCCTGGTTCTGATGGCAAATTTGTGAGACTCAGTATCAAATGAGATAATATTTGTTAGAAAAAAAATGTCAAAACCACAGAGTAGTGTGCCCGACACATGGTAGGTACTATATAAATGCTTATGCCCTTTCCTTCCCCAAGTAGGAAGGGACCAAAGTGAACTAAGATTCAAGATTGGAGTAGGGGGTTGGGGTGGGGTGGGGTGCTGTAAAATAAAGGGAAAGAGACCTGTTGGGGGAGCGGTGAAGGTAAGGAGCCGAGAGACAGTCACTCAAGAGGATCCAGAGCCAGCCACAGATAGTGGGCAGTACTATCCATATTTCCCCACAGTATAGCCATGGGAGACACTTGAGTGTGTGTGTGTGTGTGTGTGTGTGTGTGTGTGAGAGAGAGAGAGAGAGAGAGAGAGAGAGAGAGAGAGAGAGAGAGAGAGAGAGAGAGAGAGAGAGAGAGAGAGTTTTAAAGGAAGGAGTTTGGCATTTGAAAGGTCACATGCCACACAAGCTGTCAGTGCTCACTTGTTAGTGAGGCTACTGGCCCTAGCTCGTTATGGAAGCGACCGGACCCATCTCGTTAGTGTAGGCTTCAGTCTCACTTGGTTAGCTCGGACACACTTGAATACACGTACACTTGAAGTTGATCCAACGTAAGGATGCCAGCCAGCGCTGTGGTCCAACTGAAGCCATTGCATTGACTTGGTGACTCTTCCCCCTAATTAGAGGTGGATTCATTAGGCTTGTGGTCCGTCACTGGGGACGGATGCTCTTGGGTTCATCGTCTCCTTCTTGGTTCTTCTTGTTATCTCTGGTCATTGGGCCGAAACGTCAGAGCAGAGATATGGTTAGAAAGAAAGAGAAAGAGATGAAAGCTGAGGCAGAGACCCTGAGTCATGGTTCCTCCCTCCTTTCTTCCCCCCACTCACCTTCCTATTCTCTTTTGCTGGCTTTCTTCCCCTATCCTGGGGAAGATATGGGTGGGAGCTCTTGTAGGGAGGAAAGGAGCCCACCAGAGTGTTTTAAAGGGCAAGTATCCCCCTGCTTTACTGGTCTCCTGGAATAACTCAGGACAAAAGAAGTTAGCTTCTGAAGACACTGTGAGACATATAAGGAGTGTCATGAAAAAGACCCCTTACCCCCATCACTATCTGGTGGGGGTTTTGGGGGGTTTTGTTTTGTTTTTGGTTTTGGTTTGTTTTAGTGAGGCAGTTGGGGTTAAGTGACTTGCCCAGGGTCACACAGCTAGTAAGTGTTAAGTGTCTGAGGCCAGATTTGAATTCAGGTCCTCCTGACTCCAGGGCTGGTGCTCTATCCACTGCGCCACCTAGCTGCCCCCCACCCCCATCACTATCTGTAGTAGACTTAGCTTTCAGACCAGGAAAATGAAGCATAGCAACCATTGATTAAGCTCCAACATGTGTACAGAAGACTGTTCTGGGGTTTAAATGAGACCCTGGTCTCTGCCCTCAAAGACCTTGTAGTCTAAAAGACACTAGCACAGGTAAGGATAATTCAAAACAGTGTGGGATAAATTCCCGAGTGAGGTGCAGAGGAGAGTGTTGGGTTGGGTTTGGGAGGGAAGGTGGATTCTTAGAGGAAAGCTTCATGGAGGAGGTGACGTGTGAAATGGGCTTTTAAGTTCAATCAAACTTAATCAATGAATCTTCAATCAATGAAGAGGGTGAGAGAGAGAATTCCAGGGCACGAGAACCAATTTGAGCAAAGACATTGGAGCAGGAGATCACAGAGAATGTTGAGTGATCCCGGCTTAAGAGTGGTAGAGATGGTTAGAAAAATAGAGTGGTAGCAGGTTTCAGGAGCCTTGAATGTCAGGTTATGGAGTTTAAACTTTATCCTGGAGGTAATAGGGAGCCACCAAAGACTCTGGAGCAGAGTGACACGGCTGGTCTATTTCTAATAAAGATGATCTTGGTAAAAGTCTGATGGTTAGTTTGGAAGTGGAAGAGAACAGAGATGATAAATGCTGTGAGAGAGCTGTTTGCAATAATCCAGGCAGGTGGTAATTAAGTGCCTTTACTGGGGATGATGGCAGTGAAATTGGAGAAGAGGAAATGAATACTAGTGATGTTGAGATAGATGAATAAATGAAAAATCATCTATTTAGCACTTACTATATGCAAAGCACTTTGAGCTCCAGGAATTAGCCCCCAACCTTGCTACATTGTAGGCACTTATTAATTGACCGGACAACATATTCTAATTGGGGCAGGAAGTAAAGTGTGGATAACAACACATATAGGAGATTTCAGTTGGAAGTGGGATGGGAAAGTCCCATGGACCTTTGGGTAACAGAGAAGGAAAAATCTCAGATAAACTTAAGACTTAGAATACAGTACCCTGGATGAATGATGGTGGCCACAGACATGGTCGAGCCAGAAGTATGAGAAGTTTTAGGAAAAAAGATACTAAGGAAGATAATGAGATAATGGGTCAGGTGAAGAGTCACCATTCTTAGTGCCTTGAAGAACAGAAAAGAAATGGGTGGATTTCATAGTTCATTAAGGAAGAGATTCAGGTCAAACAACCTCTGGAGTAATTAATTCCCCTCCTGTCTGTCTGTCTGAGAGAACTGTGTACTGATAGGACCCTCCTCCCCAACCGCCCAAGATACTGGACCCTCATGGTGGGGTTGTCTCTGATCTCTCAAGGAGGATGGGGAGGTTATTCTAACAGCAGCACCTACCAGGCCCTGGGGGTAATAGGAGAGAAGAGGAGGTAGAAGGAGTCTAAGTAGGGAGGGGGGAGGAAGGAGTGTTGGGGATGAGCAGATGGAGAAGGCGGAAGCTCATCTGTGTACCCTATCTAGAGCCTACAGGGCCATCTCCCTGGAGGAGAAAAGCCAGACACTTTCGCCCAAGATTGGAAGCTATGGAGACAGAAATAAACTCAAGAGAACCCTGTGCTCCTAGAACCCGACTCAAGCTGAGAAAAACAAGAGTGCGATTCTCATCCTGAGCCTCCGTGCCTCACTCTGGGTTAAGGGTTTGCTTCTGAGCCCCGTGGATATCTTACCCAAATCTCCTGCGTCTTTGCAGACCCATGAAGCGTCCAGAATGCATTCTGGCTTCATGGGCAGAGGGGACTATACCATGTAGATCTGGGCAAAGAACTTGTTCCCAATGGAAGTCAGTAGGCATTGGAAAGAGCTCTGATTTTAGAGTCAGAGGGCCTGGGTTCAAATCCTGTCTCAAATGCTTAGTGCCTGTTGTGATATTGGGAGAGTTACTAACCTCCTTGGGGTTCACTTTCCTTATCTGTAAAATGATGGTGTTGGGCAAATGGCCTCTGAAATCCTTCCAGCTCTGGTGCTATTACCTTATGACTTATGTGACCGCAGCCTCAGAACTGCAGGATGAAAGATAGATTGGACTTTTTCCTGCCAATTAAATCTTCCTCAAAAAGTAGCTCAGGTCTTCCTGTGGTGGCTAAGAATTGGAAATCAAGAGGATGCCCATCCATTAGGGAATGGCTAAACAAGCTCTGGTATATGATGGTGATGGAATATTACTGTGCTATAAGAAATACAGTAAACAGGATGATTTCAGAAAGGTCTGGAAAGACTTATATGAACTGATGTATAGTGAAGTGAGCAGAACCAGGAGAACGTTGTGCACAGAGACAGCAATATTGTTCAACGAAGAACTGTGAATGACTTAACTATTCTCAGCAATCCAATGAGCCAAGGCAATCCCAAAGAACTAATGATGAAACATACTCTCCACCTCATAAGAAAGAGCTGATATTGATTGAAGACAGACTGAAGCGTGCTATTTTTCACTTTTTTTCTTTTATCCAAGGTTTCTTATACAAAATGACTAATGTAATGTTTTCCATAATTGTACATGTACAACCTATATCTGATTGCTTACCACCTCAGGGAGGAGGGAGGGGAGGGAGTAAAGGAGGGGTAGAATTTGGAGCTCAAAACTTTAAATAAAAACGTTTATGATGTTTAAAAGGAGAAGTAGCTCAGGGCTGCCTTTCCTGAACCAGGGAACAGAGCAGTCTGAGGATAAAGGAACACCAAACCCTGGCTGGTTCCACTCTAGGGGAAAAAGAAGGACCTTGTAAGATGGGTGATAAAAAGACAGAGGTCTAGTATGAGATAGAGGAGAGATGGACAGATGGGTACACACTCCCCTTAGGCCCAGGCCTGGACTTTATCACAGTTGGAAAAGAGTTGATATTAGGGAGTAAAATGTATGGGACCCCTATACTATAGTTTCGGGGATTATCTGTTGATTGGGGATTATTTAGGTTTGGAATTTTCTAGATTTGGGGATTATCTATAATGTGTAGGTCACCTCTGAGTTTGGGGATTATTTGTGATTGGGGATTTGGGGGGTTAGGGATTACCTGAGTTTCCATTCTCCTTGCTCCTTGGTCCCAATGGACCACGGAGTTGCTCTTTGTCTCCTGACCCTTGATGTCTCCTGTCTTCTTTCTTTTTAGATGATGGGAAGTTGTCCTTGGAAGAATTCCAGTTGTTTTTTTCAGATGGTGTCCTTAATGAAGAAGAACTCGAGAAGCTCTTTCACACGATTGATTCTGACAACACCAAGTGAGTCCTCATATTTCCCCAACATGGAGCTGTTCTTATAGCCTGGGATCACTCACAGCCCACAGCAGCCACAGCTTTGTAACTATACCAATCAAAATGCAGGGGTTTGGGTGAGAAAACAGAAGAGCGAGAGAGACAACTATTCTCTTAACGACAATTTTCAATGTTCCTCACTAGTGGATGGGGGACCCTGGATAGCTTCTCTAACCTAAAAACAGTAGTTTGTCCAAAAGTCACTTTGCTTGACTTTTCAAGGAATTCTAGATTACATCGGACAAGATTCGTAGAATCTTTTTGTTTTGTTTTGTTTTAGTGAGGCAGTTGGGGTTAAGTGACTTGTCCAGGGTCACACAGCTAGTGAATGTTAAGTGTCTGAGGCCAGATTTGAACTCAGGTACTCCTGACTCCAGGGCCGGTGCTCTGTCCACTGTGCCATCTAGCTGCCCCTAGATTCATAGAATCTTAAGGGACCTCTTAGAGGACCTCCATGGCTTCTATTGTGACTGATGGATCCACATACCCCAAACCTCTTCCAACCTCTTTCTAAGAGAAAAGGCCTGGATCCATTTCCTCAGTGCACATATGGGAAAATAAAGGCTTTGAGGACAGAAAGGAGCCTAGAAAAAGGAATCTCTTAAGAACATGTGGATTAGGGGTAGTGGTGGGCTAGGTTTGTTCTCAGAAGTCCATTGCCACTTCCTTCTGAAGCCATCTTCGCCCTGTGCCAGAGAGCTGTAAATTGTTGAGGTTGCTCTCCCAGGTTCTGAGTGGCCCCAGGCCAGGCCCTAAGCTAGACTATGAGGTTATAGTATCACAGAATCTAAGAGTTACGAGGGACCTCAGAGGCTCTCTGGTCCAAAACAAATGTACCTGATTAAGTATAACCTCCATCAGCCTCCCCGAACAGTGCTCCTCCCACCTCTGCTTAATGACCTCCAATATAGGCTTAGATCTGGTTCTGTTCTCTGCAGCCAAGAAGAATCTAAGCCATCCTGTCAGGGTCGCCCTAAGCCTCCCCTTTTCCACCCTATGTCATATACTCTAGGCTTCTCACCTTTCTGGTTCCTCTCTTCTTGATGCTTTCCAGGGATCTATGTCTTTCCAGAAATGTAGAGTCTAGAACCAGATGTGCCTTGACCCATACACACACACATACACAGACATAGACATACACACATCTATATATGTGTATGTGTATATCTCTGTCTACCCATCCATCTATTTATCCATCTATCTAATCTATTACTCCCCCATTCTGGATACCGTGCCTCTCTTAATGCAGCCTGAGATAGCATTAGTCTTTGTTAGGTACCATGCACCATGTTGACCCTATTATGGGCACTAGGTGGCACAGTCGACAGAGCACTGGGCCTGGAGTCAGGGAAACATCTTCCTGAGTTCAAATCCAACCTCAGATACTTATTAGCCGTGGGACCCTAGGCAAGTCACCTCACCCTGTTTACCTTAGTTTCTTCATCTGTAAAATGAGATGGAGAAGGAAATGGCAAACCACTCCAGTGTCTTTGCCAAGAAAACCACAAATGGGGTCAAAGAGAGTGGGACATGACTAAAAAGTGACCGAACAACAACACCCTATTGTCTCATAATGAGTTTACAATCCACTAAAACCCCTAGATTTGGGGGGGGCAGGGCAATGATGGTTAAATGACTTGCCCAGGGTCACACAGCTAGTTTGTGTCAAGTGTTTGAGGCCAGATTTGAACTCAGGTCCTCCTGAATCCAGGGCCGGTGCTTTATTCACTGCTCCACCTAACTGCCCCCTCCCTAGATCTTTTTAATGGGAATTCTACTAAAAAGTCTGTCTTCAGTGGTCTCTCCTTCCCAAGCTCCAAGTCTCTGAGGACCTGCTCACCTTTACTCAGCTTTTCAGGATCCTTTCCCTGTCCTCCCCATGCACTCCCTCAGTGCCAGGCACCTGGGGACACAAAAATAAAAACAGAACAAATTTTGCCCTAAAGAAGCTTACATTCGACCAAGAAAAAACAAACAGATTATTGTGAATAAGGCACCCCGAGTAGGTCAGATTGGCTGGAATATGGAGGGAATAATAGGAAACAATTCAGGAAAGATGTGTCGAAGGCATATTGTGAGGACTTTAAATGCTAAACAAGGGAGTTTGTATTTGATCCCAGAGTCAATAAGGAGCCAGTGAGCATTCTTGAGCAGAGGAGCAACAGAAGCAATCCTGTGTTTTAGGAATATCAATATGACAATTGCATGGAGGATAACTTGAGAGAGACAAATCTGAAATCAGGGAGACCATTTAGGAGTAATTGTAGCAATCCAGGCAAGAGGTGATAAGGTGATGGGGCCATATGAATAGAGAGAAAGGGAAGGAAGCAAGAGATGTTGTGAAGGTGAAGTCCACAGGATTTGGAACTAATCGGATATGGGAGGGGGGGAAGCGGGGTGGGGCGGGGAGGAGGGAGGGAAAGACAGAGACAGAGAGACAGGGAGGGAGGGAGAGAGAGATACAGAGAGAGAGAGACAAAGAGATGGAGGGAGGGAGGAAGGGAGAGAGAGACACACAGAGAGACACAGAAAGAGAAGTTTCAGTGAAGTAGGAAGGTCAGCAGCAAAATTGCAAAGCGCTGAGAAGGGAAAGCTTCTTCAAGGATTATGACAGTGAAGTGGAGGAAAATAGCTTGAGAGGACGGTAAGATCAAAGGAAGGTGGTTTTTTTTTTTTTTTTTGGTAAGGGTGGGAGACGTCTGTGCATATTTGTATGCATCAGAGAAGGAGCCAGTCGATAAAGACTGGAGGTTAGAGAGATAGTGGAAGGAGCAAGCTCCAGTGAGTGGTAGTAGGGAGAAGGGTTAGTTTTGGCAAAGAGAAGTGACACTTCTTCAGAGACTGGAGCAAAAGAGTAGGGAAAGGGAATTAGGGTTCAAAGTATTGGAGGTGTGGAATTGAGAAGAAAAGAGAGCTCACAACAGATGGCCTCAGTTTTGTTGGTAAAATAAGAGACAGTGTCTTCTGCTGAGAGAGTGAGGACAGAGATGATATTCGTGTCATGAGAAGATTCCGAACCGATACCTTGAAAGAGGGGGATAGTTACAGGGAGCAGTAGGATTGCCATGCAGCGGTGAGGACCCAGTTGAAATTAGCCAACATTTTCATAGTGGACCAGTCAATATGAATGCCTGCCTTCCTCTCTCAATGTATGTCAGTGCACCAGAGTAGGAGGGGAGATGGCAAAATAGTGGGAATTTGAAAGGAATAAGTGGTGATCAGTGATTTGAAGAGAGGGGAGAGGGTAAAATTAAATGGGTTAACTATCGGGTTAAGATTAGAAAGAGAGAAATATGAGGCTAGAGCAAGGGTGATGGCTTGGAAAGCAGGGAAGGGAAGAGTAATTAGGGACTGGGTGAAAACAATATGTTTAGGGAGCATCAAAGAGCAGGGAGAAATGGAAACATAGGAGGTTGTCGCAGCTCTGGATTGTGGAGGTGTAACACTGGTGGGTGATGATATCCCTGGAGAGAAGACTTGGGCCATGGTAGTTGAGGTGGGGGAACTTTTTATATGCCAGGACTATCTATGATAGTCCTCGAACTTCTTAAGTAGACGATTCCTTGCTCAGCCATTTTATCACCATCCAAGTGACATTGATTTTTCCTCCCATATACAGTGTAGTGTCCTTGAGATCAAAACCTTTCCCTTCCACTTCTTTCCAGACCCTTTCTGCATAGCATCCCTTTGGCACAACACACTCTGAATTGTTCAGGATGGGTACATCCAGAACCATTTTTCTATAGGTGGAGAAAGTCACCATCATCCATAAGTGTTCGCTGAGGTCAGTTTTTGCCCAGCTTTGCACGTAGCCCTGTGAGGTATACAAAATAAATAAATACACACTTCCTGCCCTCTGGGAGCTCATAGTCCAATCGGCAAGACAAGACTTAGACACATATGAAAGCAATTAGCAATAACATCAGACTAAGTTCTGTGACGGCAGAAACTATTCGATTCAAATTAGGAAACAACTCTTAAGCAATCTACTATGTTCTAAGCTTTGAAGAAAGAGACCAGCATGAAATAGTTCCTGCCCCCAAGGAGTTTACCTCTGTATCCTCATCAGCACCTAGCAGGGTGAATAAGTAAATAAATGCATGAATGAGGAAACTAATGGATAAGTAACAAATAAGTCTTGTTGGATGGATGAATGGATGGATGGATGGATGTTGAACATTGATTGTTGACTGAAGAAATCTCAGGAGAGGGGGAAGAAGAGGAATACAGTGGGAAATCTAGGTGTTGTAAAATAACACCAATTAAAAACTTAATTTAAAAAATCTTATATATAGTATACACTATATATAAATAAGTGAGTTGTGGGTGCACAGTCTTAGAATTCAATTAACTCCTCTTAACAGAATGATCTGATGCTCACAGGCTGTTCTGTAGATTTCCTTTCAAGGTTGTCCAGCTCACCCTTTCAGTCCCATCCTTGGGTCTTTCCATCCTTTCTTTCTGGCTCCCAAATCTACTCACAGCTGCCTCTGAAGCTGCCCAAATTCTGACTCAGTGGTTCTGTCTGCCTTTGGATTGCATTCAGTAGCTCCTGATTAAGTCTCTCTCTCCCCAAGCTCATTTTTCTCTTCTCTCTTACCCTCATCTCCAGATGGTGGTGGTTGTTTGTCATTCGTTTCCAAAGGGGACCACTGATGGTCAGCCACTGAAGGACCAGATTACTCTCTGGCTGATTTCTCTAGGTCTTTTCCTTGAGTTTAGTCTGGGTCATACCCTTGGTCAGTCCCTGACCAGCCATCCATCCAGCAGCCAGGCTCTCCCTGCCGAGAGCCAGGAAAACGAGTCTGCCTCTGTTGTGGACGATTGCTTCCCCATCCAGCCAACCCTGACTCTGTGGCTGCCCAACCCTTTCTCCCGGCCCCCTCCAGGAGCCTTTGCTTCCATCATCCCCTGCTGTTTCCTCTCTCCAGTTTCTCAACAACAGGTTCCCTCACTCTCCGCATCCCTCGCTTTCTGAACTTCCACTTTCTCTCAGCGGTTTGCATCATCCTCTTTCATCTCTTCCCCTGTGGGGGACTCAGGGGTGGGGAATTCTGCCTGCCTCACACAGGCCACCTGTCAAGCATTTCTCGGCTGAGTGGGAACAGAAGCTCACTGACGCTCACATTTGCATTCCCATCGTTCCTGACCCCACCAAAGGGGGCTGATTTCAAAGCCCCGGATCCTTTCAAGGAGGGCTTTGCCAGACCCCTTCCCTCTGGTTGAGACTTCTCCACCCAGTGTCTGATGACTCATCCCATTTTGTCCCTTTCGGTGTTCAGTTCTAAAGGTGACGAGATATATAGAAAGAACTCTGGTTTTGGAGTCAGGCAAACTGGCTCTGCCACTTCCTAGGTATGTGGCCCTGGCTTGGTCAGTTAACAACTTTGCCTCAGTTTCCTCATCTGTAAAACAAAGGAACTGAGCCTGGTGGCCTCTAAAGCCCCATCCGGCTCTATTATTCTGTGGTTGGGGGTGTAATGTGCTTATGGAACATGTCCAGTGCACCCTCGGGGTCCTCCTAGGGAACACCTACAGATTTTTATTTATTTATTTATTTATTTGTTTGCTTTTGGTGAGGCAATTGGGGTTAAGTGATTTGCCCAGGGTCACACAACTGTTAAGTGTCAAGTGTCTGAGTCTGGATTTGAACTCAGGTCCTCCTGAATCTAGGGCCAGTGCTCTATCCACTACGTCACCTAGCTGCCCCAACACCTACAGATTTTAACCAGTCCTATCTGGAGATGATCCCCTCCACCTTGTGGACTTCATTGTCACTCTAATGGGAGACCAAAAGCAGGGAATATTTTGCCTTTGAGTAGGACCCTCACATCCCACAGAATCATAGACTTAAAGCTAGAAGGAATCTTGGAGACCATAAGATTTAATCCCCTCATTTTGCAGATGGGGTCACATAGAAGTTTTTAAGTGACTTGCCCAGGATCACACAGGGCAAGGATCTGAAGTAGGATTTGAGCCTGTCTTCCTGATTCCAAGTGTAGCCCACCACATCATGCTGCCTCATAGATGCTGCCAGCCTTTCTCCCCCTTCATTTGGGATCCAAACCTAGGGGTTTCGTCTTGGTGTCCCCTGAGTTGGAGATGTGAAAATGGAAAACCATGCTCACTGTCAGGCACCTCCACCTGGGGTTGGGCAGATGCAAGTCCACTGACTCTCCAATTCTCTCTCCCTTTCTCCCTCCCTCTGCAGCCATGTGGACACCAAAGAGCTGTGCGGTAGGTGCCCCTAGGGTTACTAGGTGTGGGGTTGGGAAGCATACCAGGGGGAGGATGTGAAAGGGCCAAAGGGGGCTCCCCAAGCAAACCAGATAGGAGGGCCTTGGAGGGAGGAACAAAAGGGGGAATGGGGCAAGAGGAGACTGGGAATGGAGCCAGAAGATTAAGAATCTTTCCCAAAGCCAGTGCCATCCACATTGACTTTCATTGCTCTTTGCCTTCATTGTCCCCTTTGCCTACACCCTGCTCATGAACACCCTCAATCGTCCTCCCCATTTAGGACTATAACGTGGTCTTCTCTGTCACCCCAAAGCAAGAACAGAGCTCAGATGTGCCCTGACCACCCCTTGCCCTCTGCCCCCTTCCCTTAGATTATTTCGTGGACCACATGGGAGACTATGAGGACGTCCTAGCCTCCCTGGAGACCCTGAACCACTCGGTCCTGAAGGCTATGGGCTACACCAAGAAGGTGAGTGCAAAGCCAACCTCTGCTATCCATCAATCACCAAGCATTTATTAAGAACTTCTAGGCACCGTGTACCCCTCAGATACAAACTGAGGGGGTCCTGGTCTGGCCCAGGAGGAAGGCCCTTCCCTCATGATCCACCTTCCTCTTCAGGGACAGGCAGGGAAAGTGACAGATATGGAGGAGATTGGATGTGTTGGGGAAGCCTTGTTTTATGATGCTTTTTATTTTATTTTTTAAATTTTTGGGGCAGCTAGGTGGCTCAGTGGATAGAGCACTGGCCCTGGATTCAGGAGGACCTGAGTTCAAATCCAGCCTCAGACACTTAACGCTTACTAGCTGTGTGGCCCTGGGCAAGTCACTTAACCCCAATTGCCTCACCAAAAAAACCCAAAAACAAACAAACCAAAAAAAAAATTTTTTTTTTTTGCGGGACAATGAGGGTTAAGTGACTTGCCCAGGGTCACACAGCTAGTAAGCGTCAAGTGTCTGAGGCTGGATTTGAACTCAGGTCCTCCTGAATCCAAGGCCAGTGCCTTATCCACTGCGCCACCTAGCTGCCCCGTATGATGCATTTGAGGGGATCCATGGAGGCCACAGCCCATCTGTGTCTCCTCTTCCTGGGTCAGTCTGGTCCAGATTCCTCCAAAAACCCTCCGTGGAAGATCTACTCCTAGTTCTGGAGGCCTCCTCCAGACACAGTACGGCCCTCGGGTTAGTCATCATTGTCCCATGCTCAGGACATGTGACTCATCCACCCCCTGTCACGGCCCTTTGTGACCTAGGTGATGTTTCATGGCGTGTCTTGAGCCCGGGTCTTCAGCACTGACCATATGCTGCAGGCTGCTTATGCCCACAGCCTGTCCTACAGGGTCTTTTTAAGGAAATCCACACCCACTGGAGTTCCACAATAGCAATCTGCAGAGGGGCAGCTCAGTTCTGCAATGATAACAGCTCACACGGCAATAGTACTTTAAAGGACAATAATTCGTTCTCCCCATGACGATCCTATAACAGAGGATGAGTATTATCCACATTGTACCAATGGGGAAACTGAGGCTCAGTCAGGTAAAGTGATGTGCCCCCCTCGGCACCCCCCCCAAATCACACAACCAGGAAGTATGGGAGTCAGGATTTGAACTCAGGTCTTTTTCCGCTGCACCTCAGTAACCATGATGCAATAGAAGTACTGTTTGGAAGGGGTCCTATTAGAGAAACTCCAAGGGGATTTGCCTACCCATGAGATAGCTTGTCCATACTAGATAGAGAGTGCTGGGTCTGGAGGTGGGAAGACCTGAGTTCAAATCCAGCCTCAGCCACTTCCTAGCTATGTGACTCTGGGTAAGTCACTTAACCTAACCTCGACTGTGAAATGGAGCTCCTAACGGCAGACATCTCCCAGGGCTGCTGTGAGTGGCAAATGAGATAATAGTTGTAAAGCTCTTAGCATAACATCCAGCTTTCTCCGCAGAGCCTCTGACCCAATGGTGGTGGGACTGGGGAGGGAGAGGGGAAAGGGAGCAGGGAACACAGAGTCAAAAAGAGGAGGCCACTCCTTTCAATTCCATTTAACACTGGTTGAGCACCTTTTGTATACAAAACCTTCTGCAGGGCCCTGGAAACCAGATTCAGAGATGGTAGGAGGCTTTAGGAAGAGTTGTGTGACCCCCTTCTATCCCTCCTTCTCAAGCCCCATATGGAGAGTTGGCACTCCCCCTCCTATCAGAGGTCTCTAACTGGGTTAGTCCTGAGGAGAGGAGAGGAGTGGAGGAGAGGGAGGGGAAGAGGAGAGGGAGGGGGAGAGGAGAGGGAGGGAGAGAGGAGAGGGAGGGAGCGAGGAGGGGGGAGGGAGGGAGGGGGAGAGGAAAGAAGGGGGGGGGAGAGGAGAGAGAGGGGAAGAGGAGAGAGGAGGGAGGGGGAGAGAAGAGCATGAAGTCTGGCTGAGTGAATCTCTCTAAGGCTCTGTGAGCAAAGCTTCCTGACCAGGCGACCCTACAGATGGGAAGACAGCGCTGGCTGCCGGGAGGGAAGGAAGGAGGGGGCGGGGGAGGGCTGGTGAGTCTGCCTGCCGCTTGGAGGGGGCTCAAGGCAAGCCTGATTAATCTTCATAGCCGTCTCCCAGCTCCCCAGAGTCTAGAAGAAGCAACTCTTCCAGGGACAAGGAAGAAAAGGAAGGACTTTCCCCACCACTCTATCCCTTGTGCCCCCTTGCCCATCCTCTGCCCGTTTCCTTCCCCATCGCTAGGGAGTCAAATATGTACTAGGAGGTCCCAGTGCTTATTTACCACACGTCAGGCTCTGTACTAAGAGCTGGGGATACAAAGAAACCTGGTCTTTGCCCTCAAGGAGCTCCATTCACATTCTAAGGGAGTGGGGTGGCGAGGAGAGCGCTAGACACGGAGGGAGGAGCACTGGGTTCAAATCCCAGCCCCCTCACCCCCTGTGACTCAGTTTTCTCATCGTACTCCCTACCTTGATATGAATCAGGTCAGTCAACTAGTATTTACTGAGCACCTACTGTGTGCCGGGCACACTGTGCTGAGAACACAAAGAGCTCACAGTCTCTGCTTGGACGACACGCCAACAACTATGTACAAACAAGATGTACGCTGTGTAAACAGCGAGTCATCATGCGAGGCAGGTACTAGCAGGGAAGGGGGTCCGGGACAAGCCCCCTGCAGGAAGTAGGGTTTGAGCTGAGTCTTGAAGAAAGCCAGGATCCAAAGGCGAGGAGTTGTCCTGGAAAGAAAACCTTAAAGCTGTGTCTAAATGTGAGGTATTACTATCAGGTCAGGGGGATGTGCTGGCGCACTTGTCTGGGGAGAACGGGGTCTGTGTGGTGTTCCTTCTCTACCACAAGGGCACCCTGAAGACCAAAGAGACCATCCGCCTTTACAAGCAGTCTGAGGCGGGAGAGGAAATCCTGACCCAGGGGACGCCGTTTTTCTTCTGAGGAAGCCTTCAGTCTCATAGGCTTGCCCTCGGGAAGCTGCGTGGTTCTGCTTTCCCACCATCCGAAAACAAGGTGGTTGTGGTTGGGGTGGGGCTGACCTTGTAATTCCATACCACTTTACTTACCTGTTGGGCAGCTAGGTGGTGCAGTGGATAGAGCACCAGGCCAGGAGTCAGGAAGACATTATCTTCCTGAGTACAAATCTGTCCTCAGATACTTCCTAGCTGTGAGACCCTGGGCAAGTCACTTCACCCTGTTTGCCTCAGTTTGCTCATCTGTAAAATGAGCTGGAGAAGGAAATGACAGACCACTCCAGTACCTTTGTCAAGAAAACCCCAAATGGGGTCATGGAGAGTCAGGCACCACTGAAAAGACTGAACAACAACAAATGACTTACCTGTGCAGTCAGAGAACCTAGGGGCACAGAGGAACGGGTCTCAGACATTTGGTTTTCTTTAAAAAAAAAAAAATTTAACTGGGAAGGATAATCAGTGATTATAATTCAGCAAAAGTTATCAGAACCTGAAGTAATTTTCTGAGTATTAATTAATTTTCCAAAAAGACAGTCTGACCCACAGCAAATCCTTCCCCTTCATCTTCACAATTACAATGCAGTCTCAAGCAGGCCATGAAATTGCCTGGGCTGGGGAAGATATTCCCATTGTGTCTCTTTCTGTCTGACTCTCCCTCTCTCTCATTATTACTGGCTTCCTTTCTATCTTTTCCCTCCCCATTTCGGTTTGTTTCTCCCTATCTCCCCACCTCTCTTTGTGTTGCTTTGTCCTTCTTTCTCTTGCCTTGCTCTTTCCTTGTCTCTCTTTAGACAGCTCGCTCTCTCTCTCTCTCTCTCTCTCTCTCTCTCTCTCTCTCTCTCTTTCTCTCTCTCTCTCTCTCTCTCTCCTCCTGCCCCCTTTCTCTCTCTATTCCTCTTTCCTTCTTTGCTCTCCCCTCCCCTTTCTTCCCACCATTCCTCTCTGTCTCTCTATTCCTTTCTCTCTCTGTCTGTCTCTTTCTCTCTCCTTCTCCCTCCCTCTCTTTTGTCTCCCTCTCCCTTTCCTCCTCTCTTCCTCTCTCCTTTCTCCTCTCTCTCTTTGTCTGTCTCCCATCCTCCCCCTCTCTTTCTCTCTATCTCTTTCCTTCCCTCTTTTTCTCTTTCTGTGTCTCTCTCCCTATCTCTGTCTCTGTCTGTCTCTATCTCTCTCCTTTTATCTCTCTCCTTTTCTTTCTCCCTTTCCCCTCCCTCATCTTCCTCCCTCCCCTCCCTCCCTCTTTCCTCCCTCCATTTCTCTCTCCTCCCCATTCCTTCCCTCCTCCTCTCTCCATCTCTGTTTTCTCTCTCCCCTCCCTCTCTCCCCCTCTCCCCTCTTTTCCTCCCTCCTCCCTCTCTCCCTCTTCCCTCTCTTCCTCATCTCCTATTGGTGAGTGTCTCCCCAATCCTTCAGTACCAATGAGGGCCCTAAAGCCCTGCTCTCTGCTCTCCTACCCATTAGACTGTGAGCTCCTTGAAAGCAGAGACTGCTTTATGTCTTTCTTTGTGTCCCCAGAGCTTAGCGCTGTGTGTGGCATATAGCAGACACTTAATAAATGCTAGTTGGTGGACTGAACCCGATCTTGCTTCTAAGATTAGGGATTCCAGGAGGCCTTTTGGACTTGGGCCTAGGAGCACTGAGGGGAAGGCCAAGGATGGAGAAGGAGGTTCCGTTGGGAGAACCAGAAATGCCAGTGAGCTTTTCAGACAGAATCATCTCATACAGGTTGCCTCCTCCTCCCTCAGATGTGTTGACTCTTCAGGGATGAGTAGGGAGAGGTACTGTGGGAGGTGTCGGCCGCCTGTGCCCGGCAGCAGCCACTCCTCTGACCCCATGCGTCTTCTCCAACACCCCAAACACACACACACACACACACACACACACACACGCACACACTTTGTGTTCCTCACTCCCCTGTTCCCCCCCCCCTCCCCGCCCTCCCGCCATAGGTGTACGAGGGGGGATCCACGTGGACCAGTTTGTGACCCGCTTCCTCCTCAAGGAGACAGCCAATCAGATCCAGTCCCTGCTGAGCTCCGTGGAGAGTGCGGTGGAAGCCATCGAGGAACAGACCAGCCAGATACGGTGAGGAAAGCAGTGTCGAGCCTGCTCTACCCGTCTGTGCCTATGTTTGTGTACATAGTAGGTGCTTAATAATTATATCGCATGAGCACATGCACAAGTATAGGTGTAGGGCTGGACTTGAGCCAAGAAACCTGGGTTCAGATCCTGCCTGTGGCACTTACTAGTTCTGAGACCTTGGGCAACTTACTTAACCTCCTGAAAGCCTCGTTTTGCTGTTAGGTCATTTTCAATGATGTCTGACTCTCCGTGACCCCATTTGTGGTTAAGACTCAGTTTACTCTTCTGTAAAATGGTGTCAGTAACATATACTTCTCCCTTAAACCTGCAGGGGTTAGAGAAATATGCTGTTATTGTTTCTGATGTACACAGGAACAGTGATGGCAGAGGAGAAAGGGGCTCAGAATTTGAGCAAAAGACTTGGTTCAGTCGCAGCCTGGCTGTTTACTAGCTGGGTGACCTTGGACAAGTCACTTCCCCATTTGGGGGACCTCCGTCTTTTCATCTCTGAAATGAACTCTCCTACTTATCATGTTGACTCTCACGACTTATCCTGGGGCTCACCTGGGCTTAGGTACATACAGTGCTTGCAAACCTTAAAAGTGTTAGGTAAATGTCAGGACGGGTCCTGGGATTTCTCTGCACAGGTGCCTGCATTTGTCTAAGTCAAGTCTCTTAGCATTCATTAAGCACAGCTGCTAGGTGGTGAAGTGGTTAGAGCACTGGGGCTTGAAGTCAAGAGGACCTGAGTTCAAATGTGGTTTCAGACATAGTAGCTGTGTGACATCCTGGGCAAGTCCTTGTTTGCCTCAGTTTCCCCATCTGTAAAATGAGCTGGAGAAGGAAATGACAAACCACTCCAGTATTAGTTTGACCTGCTGAAGTCCAATATCACTGAGGGGTGGGGTAGGGTGGGGTAGAGTCTGGCCCTGTCTCCAGTGCAAGCTGATTCCTAGGGAAGGTTTGGTTCTGACCCTGTTCCTGGACTAAAGAACCCAGCTGACTGTGGTTGGGGAAATGGGAGAGATCAGACATGCTGAAAACTTGAGTCATGGACTAGAGGGGGACAGAGGATTGATTGCTTCCTGTCACAGTCTCCTCCCCCTACTTCTGCCCCTCCCACAAATTCAAGGTACATCATTTCCCTGAGGCTGGAGACAGAGATTAGGATGATGAAGGGTGTGGGCCACAGTGATCATGGTGGGAGTGTGTCAGCTAGGGAGAGAAGCTATCCGCTTTGTCAGGATGCCTGGATGATAATAACCGTACCAAACTGATTATGGATGGAGAACATTGCGGCTTCTTTCCTCCTCCTAATAATTCTATGAACTAGGTACTATAGGTCTCATTATCCCCAATTTACAGAGTTTCAGAGAGATTGAATGACTAGCTACTCCGTGTCTGAGGCAGAATTTGAACCTAGGTCTTCCCAACACTGAGTCCAAGTGTGCCTAGAGAAGCTAGAATACATGTGACAAATGAACTGGGAACCCATGTGATGAATGGAGTCAGAGCCCAGAGAGCCGCCTCTATTGAAGGGAGGGAACGGCACAGCTCCTCTTGGATAACTGAAGAAAATCTAGCTCTCCCAGAGTTACATCCATGCCCTGGCCTTCAAAAGATGAGCCCAGTGTAGAAACAGTAAGTCCGTGTGTCAGGAATCTGGCGCTTCCCCTGAAGCCATCACGTTGTTTTTGTTTGTTTGTTTGTTTGTTTGTGGGGCAATGAGGGTTAAGTGACTTGCCCAGGGTCACATAGCTAGTAAGTATCAAGTTTTTGAAGTTGAATTTGAACTCAGGTCCTCCTGAATCCAGGGCCAATGCGCCACCTAGCTGCCCCCAACCACCGTGTATTTTTAACACCTTGCTTGCCCTACAGACAGAACCCTGGCAAACCCAGCCAAGGCGTGGCCGATGCATGGTATGGCAACCCGGCTCCCCGCTATACCCCTGACCACAACGTCTCATCTGCAGAGCCCAGGAAGAGCTTTCCGTCTGGTGAGTGGAACCTGGTAGGAGGGAAGTGTTCACTAGGGGCCCCCTGGAGGGTCACTCCAGTATAGGAGGTCCCTGGATTGTCACATAGGTGGGGCTTGGGCCATGAGGCGGAGCCCAGGACCCTTGGTGTAGAGGGAAGGGCTTGGGGATTCAAGGAGGCTGGGGAAGCTCTCACCTAACACAGATCTATTCGTCCTGGAGCAGAATGCTGAATTGGGAGTATTCCCAAAACTTGGAGGTAGGGGCTGGGGAGGGGGGAGTCACCAGAATTCAGGAGGTAGGATGCTAATTACTTAATAAGCATTTGTTAAGTACTAACTAGATGCCAGGCACTGTGCTAAGCTTTAGGAGTACCCATAAGGCATAGTCGCTGACCTCAGGAACTGACACACTGAGGAGACAATGTCTGTCCTGTCTGTCTGTCTTTCTATTTCTCTTTCTATTTTTCTATCTTTCTATTTTTCTTTCTGTGTCAATATCTATACATGTCAATGTCTATATGTCTCTCTCTGTGTATATATATGCACATATATATGATATACACAGCATAAATGGAAGGAAATCTCAAAGGGAAGGAACTAGTCATGAGGGGGACCACGCCAAGCCTCCTGCAGGAGGTGGGATTTGAGCTAAGCCTAGAGGGAATCCAGGGAAGGGAGGAGGCAGAGGTAATGGAGGAGAGCATCCAGGCATGGGGCAGCAGGACACTTCAGACGCAGGTCTGGGCCCACCCACCCTTAGCTCACTGAAGACTCCTCATCCCCTCTACCACCATTCATGACTCCCCAGTGTCCCGGAGGCCCCCAAATGAACTCTCCGGCTTTTCCTAAGCAGGTTCCCCAGACACCAAGGAGGAAGGGCTGGAAGCCCAAATCAGTCGCTTAGCAGAGCTGATCGAGAGGCTGGAGAATAAGGTAAGGAAGGTCTGGCCTCCGTCCCCTGCCTCAGAGGCCCCTTGGAGGCGCCGACTGCTCCCAGCCCTCACAGTCATTCCATCTATAGATCTGGAAATGCTACTTTCAGGGGTTTATTTATGCCACCACCTTCTCCACCTGGGAGCTACAATTTTCATTAGGATACGCTTTAACCAAGGGGTGGTTGGAGCCTCGATACTTCATGGGCTGCAGTCCCAGTATGGTCAACAGAAAGATGGAGGTGGGCCCCTTTTCTATTAGGCACAAATATAACTCGTTATTAAAATGGCAGACGGTGAAGTCTGATAAAGCAAGGTTCTCCTGACTGCCCCTCCAAAGCAGCTGTCCTTGTCCCTAGCTTTGTTCCGGGCTACCTCCTGTCTCCCTCCCTCCCTCTCCCTTCTCTCTGACATTGGTCCCAGGATGGTGTTCGAGGGATGCCTGTTCCAGGCATAGGTTGATCAGATGCCCTCTGAGGCCTGCTCCAACTCTGAGTCCTAACATTTTATGATTAAACTCACAGCTGGGTGCTGGGGAGGAGATGTTGTTCCTCCCTTAGGGGACTGTTAGGCTTTGGGGGATAAGTGGTTCTAGCAGGAGGCAGAATGCTACGTCCCCTCTTTGCCTGCCCCAGGGGGCAGAGCCCAAGCCTGCCCAGAGCATCCCTGCACCTGCAGCAGGCTTTTATCCAAAGGAAGAAAAATGTCTCTGGTTTGGTGTTGGTCAGGAACACAGTGGCCTCTCTGGCTAGAGATGCATATTGAACCAATCTGTTCCCATGTTTGATTTTTATTTCGATGAGTCTTTGGAGTGGAGGAGGGAGAAGATTGAGAGAAGGGAATGAGAAGGGGAAAGGGGGAGAGAGATAGGGAGGAGAGAGAGAAAGGGAGAGGAGGAGAGAGAAAGGCAGGGGGAGAAAAGGAGAGAGAGAGAGGGGAGGAAGGGGGATGGAAGGAGAGAAAGAGAGATAGAGATAGAGATAAGGAGGAGAGAGGAGGGAGGGGGAGAGAGATGGAGGGAGAGATAGGGAGAGAGGTAGGGAGGAGAGAGAGAAGAGGAGGGAAGGAAAGAGGGGGAAGGGAGGGAAAGAGAAAGGGAGAGAGAAGGCGAGAGAGGAAGCCTGTTTTTCAGCTGCTTTGTAAATGTCATCGGTGCTGTCCTCCTGGGGGTGGGGGGTGGGGGTGGGGGCCCTAAACAAGCTAGAGAGGAAATTGGGAGAAAGCCATCTGGACAAGGAGTGAGATTGACAGTGACACAGAGGGTGTCCTGAGGGACACCCCCCTCGGTGTCTGCAGAGATTGGGTTCCTGCCCTCTGACCCAGTGTAAGGGGACCTGTCAGGCTGACACCCCCTAGGGAATTTGCCAATAGGAACCAAAGTCCTAGAGACCATCAGTCATTGCAAAACAGCTGAATACCATTGATTTAATCTGGTCCTTCCAACACTTCCCAGTGGGATAGCCAGGGCAGGAGTGAGTTATTGATTTTTCATTTGATGTATGAGAAAACTCAGAGGTTAAAGGACTTATTGATTTCCATGCAGTTAGTTAGGGGCAGGGCCTAGAGCAGGAACCCAGTGATTCCAGCTCTGAAACCCACATGAGGCATCTAGGTAAATCAGTGAATTGAGCACTGGACATGGAGTCAGGAAAACCTGAGTTCAAATCCTGCCTCATACACTTACTAGCTGCGTTACCTTAGGCAAGTCATTTCACCTCTGTTTCCTCATCTGTAAATTGGGGATTATAATAGCCCCCTCTTCCCAGACTTTGTTGTGAAGATAATATTTCTTTTTTTAAAATTATAAAAGTATTTTATCCTTTCCAGTTACATGTAGAGATAGTTTTCAATATTTGTTTTTATAAGATTTCTAGTTTCAAATTTTTCTCCCTCCCTGCCTCCCCAAGACAGCAAGTAATCTGATATAGGTCATATATGTACGATAACATTAAACACATTTCTTCATTAGTCATGTTATAAGAGAAGAATCAGAGCAAAAAAGGAAAAACCTCCAAAAAAGAAAAACCACAGCACCAAAAACAAAAGAAATTGTATGGTTCAATCTGCATCCATATTCCACAGTTCTTTTTTTGATTTGGAGAGCGTTTTCCATCATGAGTCCTTTGGAACTATCTCGGACCCTTGTATTGCTGAGCAGAATCAAATCTATCACAGTTGATCATCACATGCAATGTTGATGATACTGTGTACAATGTTCTCCTGGTTCTGCTCATCTCACTCGTCATCAGCTCATGCAAGTCTGAAGATAATTATTTCTAATGGGTTTTGCAAATCTTCAAGCCCTCCATGAATGCTAGCTAGGGTTATCCCCCTTTCTGTGGCACTTTATGATTTACAAAACACTTTCCTTGCAAAGACCATCTGCTGTAGGTAGTACAAGTATTGTTATTCCCATTTTGCTGATGAGGAAAACTGAGAATCCTAGGTTTAGACCTGGAGGGGCCAATCTAGAGGTCACCTAGGCCAATTCCTTCATTTTACAGAAGAGGAAATTGAACCCAGAGAGGATATAACAAGGGTTCAAGGTCAGATAGGTAGTAAGTAGGAGAGGCAGGATTCAGATACAGATCTCCTAAATCCTTGCCCAGGGTCATGCCAGCCTGGAGCCAGGGAAAGAGCCCTGCCCTATATTTCTAGGTGCAGCCGAGAGCTGCTGAGTTATTGGCATTCTGTCCTGATTAATGATTAAGAGTGCCAGCCTGAACCAATCAGTAAGCAGCTATTGGGATTGCCTTGGGGGGGGGGGTCGGGGAGGGGAAGAACTGGGCCCTGAGCCCTGAAAAGCTTCTCTTGGAACCGCTGAGCAGAGGGAGGTGCCTGGGAAAACATCGGTGTAGAGTGAAGAGGGGGGGACCTTTCAGTTCAGTCCTTTTTCAGTCGCGTCCGACTCTTCGTGATCCCTACTGAGGTTTTCTCAGCAAAGATATTGGAACGGTTTGCCATTTCCTTTTCCAACTGATTTTCCAGATGAGGAAACTGAGGCACGCAGAGTCAGGTGACTTGCTGGGAAGCCATCACAACCCACACATTTTTACTGAGGCAAACAGAGGTTAAGTGACTTGCCAAGCAAGTCAGTGCATGAGGCAGGATTTGAACTCAGCACTTCTTGACTCTGTTCAGCACTCTATGCACTTCACCCCCTCCTTGCTCCCTGCCCCTTAGACCGTGACTAGGGCTGCAGCTTAAAAACCACAAATATCCCAGCAGCCATTTTCCTTCAGTGGAGCCAGAGGTGGGGTGATGGGAAGGCTGATGTGAGGACACAGACATAGGAGCCTGGTGAAGGTCCCTAAATGGTCTGGGACTGTGAGAGGCTGGCAACTGGGTGGGGGGGCAGCCTTGAGTCAGTTTGGGGGGGGGGCAGAAGCAAGCTGCCCCAAATCCCCGGCCTCGGCAGGAGGTGCTCAGCAGGACCAGAGAGCCCAGGTTGTCATAACAACTTGGGGCAGCTCAGGAGGGAGGCTCTCAGAGTCTATTATTAGAACGCTGGTCGTCCTAACAACCAGGGCTCTTCAGAGATGACAGGCTCACGGGCTAAGCTTCTTCATTATCTTTGATTTGTTTTCCTTCCCTTGTACCCCCCCACCCCCACCCCAGAGAAGGGTGGGTTTCCCTGTCAGGCTGGCCTGTGACCTGTTGGGATAACGGCTAGACCCACCCCCTGCTGTCACTGCCTTCCTTAGCCCACCTGCAAGTGCTCCCCCCAGGACCTATCTCTTACCAACATCACCATCGGTATCATCACCAATATTTCGCTTTGGAGTTTGCAAAGCACTCTGGGTATGTCATCTCATTTTATCCTCACGACAACCCTAGGATATAAGTGCTTGGATTATCTCCATTTTGCACATGAGGAAACTGAGGCAGGCAAACATCAAGTGCCATGCTCAGGGCCATATACCTAGTAAGTGTCTAAGGCAGGATTTGAACTCAGATTTTCTTCTGATCACCACCTCCTCCAATCTGCCCTTCCTTTTGTTAGTCCCCGTCCCTTTTTACTTTCTTATAGGGTAAGAGAGATTTCTGTATCCAACTAAGAGCCAGTTCTGATGAGAGTAAGGTTTAAGCTTTGCCCATCACCCCTTTCCATTTCCCCTCTATTATAATAGTGTTTTCATGCTTCTTTTGGGAGGTCATTTACCCCATTCTATCTCCCCCTTCTTCCAGTGAAATCTTCTTTCTCATCCCTTTATTTTTGGGGGTATCATTCCACCAAAATCACCTTATATCTGCACCCTCTGTCTACGCATACCCCTTAGAGTAATCAAATTCATACGAGTTACACTTACTATCTTGTCATATAAACATGTAAACAGTTTAACCTTTTTTCAGTCTCATATGTTCTCTCTTTCTAGCTCCTTTTTTATCTTTTATGTTTCCTTGAGTCTTGTATTTGGAGATCAAATCTTTTTATTCAGTTCTGGTCTTTTAATCAAGGATGTTTAAGAGTTCTCTATTTCGTTAAATATCCATTTTTCCTCCTGAAGTATTATACTCAGTTTGAACTCAGATTTTCTTGAAAAGGTCCTGGCTTCTACCCACTCCTAAATGTGTCGATGCCTCCCAGTTTCTTCAAACCTGACTCCCAGAAATCAGAGCCTCAGAGCTGCCTCTGGGGCAGAGAAACATCTGCCCTGGTCACCCCTGAGAAGGCCACAGTGACACTATTTAGCCCCAGCCCCTGCCCCCTGCCTGACACAGCCCCTCATAGCCGTGAACAGATGTCCTTCTTCCCTTTTCCTGTCCTTTTGTTGGGAGGCTAGAACACAACTGCTCCCTGGCTGGCCTGGGGAGGCATCAGAGATATAACGGAAAGGCCATTGGACATAGTCAGAGGGGTTGGGTTTGCCTCTGAGCAGCCACTCACCGTGATCTCGGCCAAGTCACAATGTCTTGGGCTTCAGGTCTGCCAATTTGTGATGTTCCCGTGCAGTTTGGCAATTCTATAAAGAAAGCTACATGGGGGCAGCTAGGTGGCGCAGTGGATAGAGCACCGGCCCTGGAGTCAGGAGTACCTGGGTTCAAATCTGGCCTCAGACACTTAACACTTACTAGCTGTGTGACCCTGGGCAAGTCACTTAACCCCAATTGCCTCACTAAAAAAAAAAAAAAAAAAAAAAAAAGAAAGCTACATGGATCTCTGAGGGGAGAAGAGTCCAGTTTGTAGCAGTGAGGGAAAAAGGAAGGAGGGGGAGGGGAGAACTAAGGACAAAGACAAAGGTTAGCAGGAAGTGTATATCAAGGAGGGAAAGTGAAAGGATAAGGTCAGGGACCGGGCACTAGGTTCACCCTGTCCTCAGAACTCCAGATTGTATTAGGTTTTTAAAGATTAAATTGTATTAGATTACTGAAAGATCTGATTTGGCCTTTTGTCAGAGTCCCCGAAGAGCTCAGGGAGAACAGGGGCCAAAGGGTTCCTAGGTAAGGTGATGCAGAAAGAAGAGAGAGACACAGTTGGGGGTCAGAAGGGGATCCAAGTGCTGATGGCACAAGGACTCCAACTTTATTGAACTTGGTAAGCAGTTTTATAGAGAGAAGTTACATAGCAAGTGGGGAGGGGGTCATATAACATGCATGCTTCAGGAGTTCTGAGATTCTTTGCACAATGGTTCCATACATTCTGTCGATGCATATTGTGGCAATCTCTGGTGCCAGACCCTTGGGAAGTTCCTGTTAGAAACTAGCTCAAGCAAACATTATTCTTATTCTGTAAGTGGGTTATTGTTGCTAGAGGAAGTTACAGATCTGTGCCTTGGGTTAGAGCTGCTGAGGGCTCCATATTTCTAGAGGGTCTAGGGACCTTCCTCAGGCTATAGCTCCCACGCCCGGGGCAGACCCTGTTAGCCTTTTATAGCCTGAATTTTGGCCACTTCAAAGCACTCTCTTCTAATTTATGGCATTGCTCTTACAGGGTTAAGTGCCCCAATAATGTTATTTTGCCTCACGTTGTGTTTTCACAGAACCGGTCAACAGGGTTAGGTACAGTTTGCCTGTCTACATAAAAAGGTAGTTGATAATCCCAGGTAGTATGTGACCATGGTTGTAGATCTTAGAGATCCTATAGTCCAGCTCCTCCATTTTTCAGGTGAAGAAACTGAGGCACATGGAGGACAAATAACAACCCATCTGTTGCCCTGGCCAACTCATTGCTTGGGGTGTTGGTGATAACCTCAGAGCAGTGGGATTCAGGTGCTTTGGGATCCTAAATAATGGAGTCAGGACTTGAACCAGGTCCCAAAACTCCAAACTCAACACTTCTACTGAGATAATATAGTGCCTCATTCAAAGCAAACACCTTTTTTTTCTTTCTTTGCATCCATTCATAATTTTTAAAAATTGTTTATTTTTAACATTCTTTTCTTTTTAAATTTTGAGTTCCAAATTCTCTCCCTTCCTCCCACCCCCTCTCCTACCCACTGAGAAGACAAGCAATAAGATATCAATTATACATGTGAAATCATGCCAAACACATTTCCATATTAGCCATATTTCCAAAAAAGCAAGAAAAACAAAGTGAGAAAATTATACTTCAATTTGCACTCGGGGTTCGTCAGCTCTCTCGCTCTCTCTCTCTCTCTCTCTCTCTCTCTCTCTCTCTCTCTCTGGAGGTCGAGAGCATTTTTCCATCGTGAGTACTTTTGGAATTGTCTTGGATCACTGTATTGATCAGAGTGGTCAAGTCTTTCACGGGTGATCATCATTACAACATTATTGTTACTATGCACAACAACTTCCTGGTTCTGCTCACTTCACTTTGCATCAGTTCATAAAGGTCTTGCTATGTTTTTCCGAAACCATCCCCCTCATCATTTCCTACAGCACAATAGTACACCATCGCAGTCATATGTGATCTCATATCCTGATGGGAGATTAAAAGGGGTAAGAGAGACAAATATAGCAAAGGAAGTGGAAAATGCCAGTTTTGGTGAAACTGACATTAATAAGTCTGGTAACCTACCACCATCAGACAAAAGCTTGAGAGAAGGAGGACAGGAAGGGGAGGTTAGGAAGGAAGGAGGGAAGGAAAACAGACAGATATAGACAGAGAGAGATGGGGGGGGGAGGAGGAAGAGAGAGACAAAGCAGACAGAGAGAGAGACAGACAGAGACAGAAACTGATATAGACATACAACCAGAGAAGAGGATGTTTTGACATACAGGCACCTCAGAGGAAGGAGAAAGCATCATGGCCTGACTGTGCTTAAGGAAATTTACCCAGAGGAAGGGGTACTTGGGCTGAGCTTTGAAAGATGCATAGATCTCTGCAAAGGTAAAGAAGGAGGTTGGGCAGGAAAGAGAGAAAGACATATTAGGTAAGAGGAACACAGTGAACAAGAACATCCAGGTGGTGGTGCTTAGTAATGAGAACATCAGTCTGACTGGAGTAGAAAGCTTGTGATGGGGAATAATGGAAGATGAGGCTGGATAAATGCCATACTGGGTTTGGTCTTTCTCCTACACGGAATGGAGAGCCATTAGAGGCAGCTTGACATAATGTCAGCAGGCCGGCCTTGGAGTTGGGAAGTCTTGGGTTTAAGTCTCAACAGACATGTTCTTGGCTTTGTGACCCAGGGCAAGCCACACTCTTTCTTTCTTTCTTTCTTTCTTTCTTTCTTTCTTTCTTTCTTTCTTTCTTTCTTTCTTTCTTTCTTTCTTTCTTTCTTTCGGGGGGGGGGGGCGGGGCAGTGGGTGACTTGCCCAGCTAATAAGTGTCAAATGTCTGAGGATGGATTTGAACTCAGGTCCTCCTGAATCCAAGGCAGGTGCTTTATCCACTACACCACCTAGCTGCCCCCAACAAACCACACTCTTAGTACACCAGGCAATTCAGTAAGACTGCAAATTAGAAGAAGGTGCAGAACAGCATCCCTTCACCCATCAATAAAATCACAGACCAATATGCACTTATTAAAGTGCCTACTATGTGCTAGGAACTGTGCTAAGCTCTGAGGATAAAAAAGAGGCAAAAGGAGCAGCTAGGTGGCGCAGTGGATAGAACACCGGCCCTGGAGTCAGGAGTACCTGAGTTCAAATCTGGCCTTAGACACTTAACACTTACTAGCTGTGTGACCCTGGGCAAGTCACTTAACCCCAATTGCCTCACTAAAAAATTTTTTTTAAATTAAAAAAAAATTTTTAAAAGAGGCAAAAGCAACCCCTGCCCTCAAGGAGCTTACAATATAGTGGGGAAACAAATATTTACAAATCAAGCTATGAACAGGATCAATTTTGTTGCTGTTAAGTCGTGTCCGAGTCTTTTTGGACTCATTTGGAGTTTTCTTGGCAGAGATACTGGAGTCGTTTGCCCTTTCCTTCTCCAGCTCATTTTATAGGTAAGGAAACTGAGGCAAACAGGGTTAAGTGACTTGCCCAGGGTCACACAGTTAGGAAGAATGAGGTCAGATGGAACTCAGGCCTTCTTGAGGCCAAGCCCAACACTCTATCCCCTAGACTCCCCCAAAGCAACCCAAGCCTCACCAAGGCTGAATTCTGCCCTTTCCTTGAGTTCTGGATAGAAGATGGGGAGGAGAGACAGAAGGAAGCAAAGTCCCCAATTACTACTTTGGATAGAAGAGAGTGTCTTCCCTTCAGAAATAGAAGAGGTTGAAACTGAAGTGTTTTAATGTTCCAGGGGGTGGGGAGGGATCCTCTCTCTCTACTTCTCAGTCCACAGCAAAGGATACTGAATGAAGGTTTGGTGGAGTTGTCCCTTTCTGCCGGACCATCCTCTTCTTTGAACGCATGTCTATCTTCATTTTCTCTGTCTCTCTGTCTTTGTGTGTGTGTCTCTTTCTCTGTCTCTGTCTCTCTCTTTTTCTCTGTCTCTGTCTCTCTCTTTTTTCTGTCTCTGTCTCTCTCTGTCTCTGTGTCTCTCCTCTCTCTTTTTCTCTGTCTCTCCTCTCTCTCTGTCCCTCTCCTCTCTCTGTATCTCTCTTTCCTCTTTCTCTTTCTGTGTCTCTGTCTGTCTGTGTCTCTGTCTTTCTCTGTGTGTCTCTCTCCCACACTCACAATTTCCCTGTCTCTTGTTCTCCTCCTGTATTCCTCTCTCCATTTCTTTGTCTCTGTCTCTGTCCTTTTCTTTCTGTCTCTCTCTTATATACGCCCCTAAATCCCCTTCTACATATACAGTATCCACCAACATAATGAAATCTGTATGGGGAGATCAGAATCCAGGCTTTGCCACTTATTTTCTTGCTGTGTTACCACGGGTAAAGCCACCTAACTTTTCTCAGCCTCAGTTTCCCCATCTTTAAAATGGGAATGATAGCATTTGTTCACAGTGGCAGTCCAGCCCAATGCCCCCAACTGTTATTTTACAGACGAGACACAGATTTGCCATAAAAGAAAGTACTTTGTGGGGGGAAGCTAGGTGGAGCAGTGGATAAAGCACCGGCCCTCGATTCGGGAGGACCTAAGTTCAAATCCATCCTCAGACATTTGACACTTGCTAGCTGTATGACCCTAGGCAAGTCACTTAATCCTCATTGCCCCCCCCCCAAAAAAAAAAGAAAGAAAGAAAGCACTTTGTAAAGCTATAGCACTCTAGTAATGTTAGCAGTTGGTACATTGATTTCAAAGCCCAACCTGATGAATGATGTGGATGGTGGTAGCCGCCATGTCCCCCTCCAGCGAGAGCCAGCCTACCTTCCTCTCATACTCCACCTCCATCTGGATTTTTCAGGGGAATGCCCCCTGGGGAGGCCTAGGTCCATCCCAATAGGTCCACACCGCAGGGTTACATAGCCAGGGCTGGGTACTGTACCTCCCCCTCTGGCCCACCTCCATCTGCAGCTGAGGCCAGGGACTTTGGCGGACGCTGGCCTGGATTTAAATGAGGATGTGCACAGCAGGGACTAGAGAATGTCCATTATGATGGTCGGCAAGTATTCTGGTAATTAATATACAGTTATTTCTATGTCCCTACCTTTCTTTTCTGTCCCTTCCCAACCCACTAACTTGAAATTACAAATTAATTGAAGACTTCCCTAGACTGGGAGTCCAGAGACCTGGGTGCTCTACCCCTTGCTTCTCTGTGACTCTGAAACCAATTTTGCCCCCTATAGTTTAACTCTACAAAATAACAGGAGAGAACTAGATGACCTCCTGCCCTGACCTTTGTGTTCTAAGGACTAATGCGGCACTCATGGGGAGATTTAGAGCTAAAAGGAGGAAACAAGCATTTATTAAGCACCTAATATATGCCAGGCACTGCAATAAGTCCTTTACAAATATCATCTCATTTGATCCTCACAACAACCCTGGAAGGTAGGCACTGTTGATTACCCCCCTGGTTATAACTGAGGAAACTGAGGCAGACAAGGGTTAATCGACTTGCTCTGGTTCACACAGCTGGTAAGTGTCTGAGGCTGATTTGAAACCCAGGTCCAGTATCTATTCACATTCTTTGTTCCAAGGGACCTGCCCAGCTGTGACATTTCACATTCTAAGGGTCCTTTTAGCTCTCATGCTATGATCTAAGGACCGTCCAGCCCTGACAGTCTTTGTTGCAGCGCCCTTCCCAGCTCTGACATTTTGTTGTAAGGGCTCTGACATTCTCTGATCTGTCTATCCATGAGGAAATGACACACACCATCTGCTCCTGGCCACCTTCCTCCAGCCTGGCGCTCGAATCGCACCACACACACACACACACACACACAAACACACACACACACACACACACACACACACACACACACATTTTTGTTCTGATGAACGGGGGTGGGCACTTCGATCGGCAGGATTCCTGGCTTAGTCCAAGTGTCAGACTCAAGGGTGAACATCTGTTCCTTTGGCTGAACCCCTGGCTCTTAACCAGGTGGGAGGGAGACGGGTGAAGGCCAAAGGGGTCCACAGGGAGACAAGGGCCAGAGCCTGGAGGTTGGAAATACAGACACAGTGCCTGTGGTTCATGCACTGGAAATGGCCCAGGGTGGCCCATTCCAAGACCTAGAGTCTACTCATCCCTAAGTTCTAGAAACTGGAGATAGGGTAAGACCCTAGAGGCCAGGGGGTGGCTCATTTCTGGTTTTGTGTTCTCAGTACCCAGCCTTGTGTCTGACACATAGTAGGTACTTGATGATTTATTGATTGATGAGGGGCCCACGTTCACAGATAGAATAGCTTCAGGTACTCAGAGAAGGGAGACAATAAAACGTCAATTAGATTAGTTGGCTTTTCTCTCTAGTGTCATGTCATCTGTGACATGGAGGCATGGAGGTTTCTGGGACAGCATCATGTCATCAGAATCATCCTCAGAGGCCCAAGACTTCCCAAGTCCTTTGGGGATCAGTACCTTCAGCCTTGGTCCCCTGTCCAACTCTGGACCCATTGGTTGGAAGACCCACATGGCCCAACAGAGTTCCCCAAATAGGACTGAACTTCTGAGGCCTCCTTAGAGGTAGCAAACAGTCACAGGAGAAAAGGGGGGAAAAAGGTGGGCCTGGGTTCAAATCCCTAGTTCTGGCTCTTTACTAACGGTATGACTTGGGCAAGGCAAGGCATCTCACTCATGGGGTCTTTAAGGGTTGTGGTGAAGATTCAGAGATAATATTATACAAAGTGCTTTGTAAGCCTTCTTAATAGGGTCTCCTGCATGAGTATACTTCACGTTGGCAGAGATCTTAACTAAACTTTGGCTCTCCCACAGCAGCCTCTGCCGCTGGATTTGTACCCACTGCTTGCTTCATAAATGTCGATTGAACTGACTCTTGTTTTATTGATTCCAGACCCTGTGGTTTGATCTGCATCAGCGTCTCTCAGATGGAAATAGCACGGCTTGCACTGTGAGTACCCATCCCCCACCAGGTTTTCTCTGTCTCTCTCCTTCTCGGAGGACGACCCCACAGCCCACTGCTGATAGGAATTCTCAGCTGGGGCAGAGAATTTCTCTCAAGTGAGGACCTTATAAAACTAATATCGGTGCTTGTTAGAAGACTAAAATTTGCCGCTTGGTCAAATGAATACAAGACACCCTGAGGTACAAAATGGTGGATTGCCCCCTACAAAACTGGAAAGGACTCCCCTCACAGCTGCAGCAGTGGAGAAGTACCATCACAGGGCCTGTGTAGAATGGGGTAGGGGCAAACGACACACTGAGAACAGGTGCTCATAAGGTTTAGAGCTAGAAGGAATCTGAGCAACCATCTAGTCCAGGGGTTCTTAACCTGGAGTCATGAACATGTTTTTAAAAATATTTTGATAATTTCATTTCAATATGATTGGCTTCCTTTTGTAATCCATAGGTGTTTAATAGTATGCATTTTGAGAAGGGGTCCATTGGCCTGACCAGACTGCCAAAGCGGGCCATGACACAGAACCCCTGGGCTAGTCCAACTCTCATTTTACAGATGAGGAAACTGAGACCCAGAGAGGTTAAATAATTTTCCTGAAGTAAGACAGAGAGAAAGGAGCCAAGTCATGCCTTGAAACCTGTGTCCTCAGAGGTTGGCAGCTCAGCTATCCCCTTCCTCTTCCCTTAGTATCTACTGTTGGTGAGACAAGAGATGGTGGTGTCACGGGAGCACCTGGGGGAATTCTGAGCTCCCTGAGGCAGTACCTGAGGAGCACAGCCGAGGACAGCCACTGCTTTCAGTAAGTCCCACTTGATGAATCGGGGAGGAGGCGGAGCAGAGATCCCAGTTCCACCCTCCATCAAGTGCCCTGATGCCATTCCCCTTCCCTGACTCATACTTCCTCCCCACGACAACTTGTCCATCCCACACCTTATGACTGGCCCTTTCTAGGTCTAAGATCTAGAATCCTGGGGTATCACCAGTAGGATGCAGGGAGGGGGTGGGGAATGCTAAAGTGATTTGGAGTTGATATCTGGTTCAGCTACTTCCTGTGACGCTTTACTAGCCATGGGTATGTCACGTGAGATTTTTTGAGTCTCAGTTTCCTCATCTGTAATATGAGTATAGTAGACTACTTCTACCTCTACCTCAGAAGGTTGTTGCAAGGAAAGCATTTGGGAAATCTTGATGTGGCAAATGAGAACAGTCACCATCATCTTCATTCCTAAGGGTCATTGATCTTATCCTGCTGATTCACCAATGCGAAGAGGGCTAGGGACATCTCTGGTACCACCAGCACCCTCTCACAGGGAACCTCAGGAGATAACACTTCCAGAAAAAAACATGTCTGATGACCTAAAGCCCTGCTTTAAGAGGGTGCTTTGAAGCCTTTTTTAAAGGGTGGCTTGCACGGCAGAGTCAAGATCCAAACAGATTTCCACAGGTTTGCCTCTTGAAATAAAGCTTATGAGATGATATGTAATGGGGACAAATGTAAATGTTATACTCAGGTTCAAAAAATCAATTCCCCATGTTCAAAATAGTAGCAGTTCATGGTGGTGGGGGGTGGGAATGGGTATGAAGGTTGTAGTTGAGTGCATGCTCAATATAAGTTAACAGTGCGATTTATTGGCCCCCAAAAAAAAAGGCTAATATGATCTGAGGTCTGCATTAGCAGAACCATGTGCAGAACAAAGACAATAATGGTCCAGTCTGCCAAGCTTAGACCACGTGCTCAGTTCTGAGTAACCACATTTTAGGAAAGGTATTCATGAGCTGGAGATCATCCAGAGAAGGAGGGAGAAGGGCCGTAAGATCTTTTGAAGGAAATGGAAATTTTTTACCTGGAGAAGAATGACTCAAGATGTATGGGATATCTCTCTTCAAGAATGTGAAGGGCTGTAATGGGGAAGAGGGATTGGGCTTGTTCTGAATGACCCCAGAGAGCAGAACTAGAAGAGTAAGGGAAAGAAAGGGGCAGAGAAGGAGACTTAAATCTAGCCCCTAGGGAAAGACTTCCTAAGGATTAGAGCTATCACTGAGTGAAAGGAACTCGCTGCCTGAGGAGATCAGCTCCTCCTCATTAGAGGGCTTCTTGCAGAGGCTAAAAATGACTTCTTGTCAGGGATTCTTGTATGCACATGGGTTTAGACTAGGTGGTGATTGAGTACCCATTCTGCTTCCATTGTTTGAGCCATTAGTGACGGCTGATCATGAATATCTCAGACTAATGTTTGAGAGGAGATGGACTGATTTTGATGAGGCAATGCTGTTATTATACAGAATTGTATAAGCCTGGTCCCTCTGCCTTCATTCATTTATTTTACAAATATCTATCAAAGGCCTGTATCCAAAGCACTAAGTGCTCCTGGGCAAGTGACTTAATGGCTGTCTGCCTTAGTTTTCTCAACTGTAAATGAAGATAACAAGAACACCTATTTCCCAGGGTTGTTATGAGGATCATATGAGCTAATATTTGTAAAGCACTTATCACAGTACCTGACATCTAGCAGGAGCTTAAAAAAGACTTGCTCCTTCCCTCTCTTCCTCCTTCCCTCCCCCTTCCTTCTTTCCTTTCTCCTTCCTTCCTTCCTTCCTGCCTTCCCTTTCTATGGCTAAGAACTGTTTATGGTCTCAGTACCCTCCATGTTTCTGGAATTCACAGTGGTTTGATGCCATGGTTTGTGTTCTCTCTCTCTCTCTCTCTCTCTCTCTCTCTCTCTCTCTCTCTCTCTCTCTCTCTCTCTCTCTCTCCCTCCCTCCCTCCCTCCCTCTCTCTCTCTCTCTCTCTCTCTCCTTAGGTTTGGAAAAAGCCTTAACAATTATCTAGTACAGAAGTTCTAAATATTTGTGTGTGTGTGTCACGGACCTCTGGGGCAGCAGTATAGTGAAGCCCAGGGACCCCCTTCTCTGAATGTTTTTAAATGCACAAAATAAAATGCATAGGATTCTAAAGGAAAATGATTATGTTGAAATACAATTATCAAATTTTTTTTTTAAAACTAAGCTCACAGACCCCAGGTTAAGAATGCCTGATCTAGTCCAACATGTTCATTTTGACAGAGGAGGAAACTGAGACTCAGAGAAGGGAAAATGACTTGCCCAGGGTTGCAAGTGGGATAGGCAGAATTTGAATCCAACTGTTCTAATCCCAGTTTCATTGTCTCTCTGCCTCTGCTTCCCCCCCACCCCCCCCTTCTCTTTCAGCATCACTGCCGTGAGACTCTCTGATGGCTTCACCTTCGTTGTCTATGAGTTCTGGGAAACTGACGAAGAATGGAAGAGGTAGGACCAAGTCAATTTCCAGTATTTTACCTTGAGGACTCAGGGTGCCAGGGAGCTGGTTCAGTAAGACTTCCCAAACCAGGGAAGCAAATCTCTAGCCTCCCTTGCTGATTTGTTGCACAACTGATTCTGCTGCCTTAATGGAGAACTGTGGCTTTTGTCTTCCTTCCTTTCTTTTTTCTTCCTTTCTTCTTTCCTTCATTCCTTCCTTCCTTCTTTCCTTTATCTTTCTTTCCCTTATTTCCTTTCCTTCCTTCCTTATTTCTTTTCTCTTTCTTTCTCTTCTTTCCTTCCTTCTCTTCCTTCCTTCCTTTCCTTCCTTCTTTCCTTCCTCGCTGGGGTACAGGTTCCTCATTTGTAACAGGAGGCCATATGTTCCTTCAAGGTCTCTTCCCTCCCTCAACCATGCTCAGCATTTCAGATTCCTATCAATACAATCATCTCAAGTTCTTTTACCTTCCCTCACAGAGTCATGGATTCTCAGAGTTGCACCTGAACAAGAATCTCCCCACAACAACATTCCCAACAAGTTGTGTGAAGACCACCTGTGAAGGGGAGCCCCACCCCCCAGTCAGCTGAGGCTCTTTTGGGCCATCTCTCACCCTTGGGAGATTCCCCCTCAAATTCTCTGTCTCTTTGTCTCTCTGACTGTCTCTCTCTGTCTCTGTCTCTGTCTCTTTTTCTCCCTCCCTCCCTCCTTCCTTCCTTCCTTCCTTCCTTCCTTCCTTCCTTCCTTCCTTCCTTCCTTCCTTCCTTTCTCTCTTTCTTTCTTCTCTTGGTTCTACCTTTCAGGCCCTATTTCTCTTGACCCATCGATCCCTCCAGGTATTGGAAGATAGCTCTCATGTCCTCTCCATAGGCTTCTCTTCTTCAACCTAACCAGTTTCTTCATCTGCGCTCCCTCTGGCCACATCTTCCTCTTGACTTATGCCCTTCTGTGATTTTCTGCTTTTCAATTCTGCCCCTTCCCATTTTACCAAATATTCCTTATAGCATTCTGCCTCTGTGAGGTTTATGTACAGACACCACTGTGGATGGAGGGCTCTCCCATCCTCCTTTTCAGAAGGGGCAGCAAACAGGTGAGTCCCAAAGGAAGAAAGCCAGAGACAGTCCTTGGGCCCCCACATACTAAGGAGGTGGTTCTAATATTTCCCAAGCCTCACGGACTTCGTTTCCCTGAAATCACATCATGTGCCTTCCTCAAGTCCAGGCTAAAATAGCCTTCCCTGGAATGGTCGAGTGGGTTCCTGGGCATCAGATAGCTGTACTCCAAGGAAGCCAAATCCTGAGCCCAGCAATGGGTGCCTTTTGAAATGTGTGTGGCTGAGATAAGATAAAATGGGAAGCTGGATGGGAATAATGTTGCTGAGTTAAGTATCCCTGTTGACGAAAAATTTTTCTACTTGAACCTGGGACCAAATCCCCATCTTCTATTAACTCAGTGAGATGAGAAATGAGATAAAGACATTGAAAAGTTGCACCATGCTGCATGAGCATAAGTAGGCTCAGGTTTTTAACTCCCTGGGGGTCTCGCACAGGCATTTTCTAAATGGCCCCAACAATTTAAAGCCTTCAGGAGCTGTAGACTCTGTAGAGAGACGGGCAGAACTGTCCAAGGTGGGATGTGGGGCTCAGAGATCTGATGTTGTGCCCAGGGGAAGATCAGCAAAAAAAAGGTAAGGGGCAGAAATCCAGGCAGGACCTGCTCCCCACCTGACTCAGGGTCCTAGAAAGATCACTGGACTCAGGAGTCCAAAGATCCGAGTGCTAATCCTGGCAGTGCTGCTTACTAACCGCCAGTCACTTCTCTCTCTAGACCTCAGTTTCCTTATCTGTGAAATGAAGGAGTTAGGCCTAGAATAGGGCTTCTAAACCTTGTGCATGTGTATGTCCTGGACCCCTTTGGCAGTTTGGGGAAGCCTGAGGACCCCCTCTCAGAGTCATGTTTTTAAATGCATAAAGTAAAATCAATGGATTACAAAGGAAACCAATATTTTAAAGAATGATATAAAATATAATAATATATTAATACAGCATGTCATAATATATTAATTAATATATAATACAATATAATGTTACATTACAGTGAGATGAGACGATATGATGTGATGTGATATATTCAGGGACCCTTGGCCTAAGGTTACTTGGTGACCTCTGCTGGGAGGTGTCACGGTATCGGCCTGATTTGTAGTTGTTTTCTTTGCTCCAGAAGGCTTTGCTTAGACTTCTCCTGCTCTCTGGAGGGTCATGGAGGAAAGGATGTCTTCCCCTCAGGCTGTCTTTAAACACAAATGGACTCTTGAGGCACAGCTGCTCCACTTCCTGGGAGAGCAAAAAGCCCAGCCTAGCCTTGGTATATAGAGCAGCTAGATAGTGCAGTGGATAGAGTGCTAGGCCTGGAGTCAGGAAGACTTGAGTTCAAATCTAGCCTTAGACACTTACTAGCTGTGTGACCTTGGGCAAGTCATTTAACCCTGTTTGCCTCAGTTTCCTCATCTGTCAAATGAGCTGGAGAAGGAAATGTCAAACCACTCCAATTTTCTGCCAAGAAATACCCCAAATGGGGTCGAGAAGAGTTGGACATGACTGAACAGTAACAATAGCCCTGGTATATAACCTTCCTAGCCCCTGTACATGAAGCTCTGTGGTTCAGCCCCAAGAGGGATGTCAGGAGGCTGTCAAATGCTAATTGATGGGCAACTGAAGCATCTCTCTGTGTTGGGGGCCGGGGGAGACGGTGTATCACATTCTTTTATATATTTATTTATTCATTAAGTATTCATTTATTTATTTATTTATTTATGCGGGGCAATGAGGGTCAAGTGACTTGCCCAGGGTCACACAGCTAGTAAGTGTCAGGTGTCTGAGGCCAGATTTGAACTCAGGTACTCCTGAATTCAAGACCAGTGCTTTATCCACTGCACCACCTAGCTGCCCCTAGTGTACCACATTCTTAAACCCCACTCCCTCCAACCTCCACCACCTCACAGAGCTTAGAATCCCAGGATTTAATGCTCAAAGGAATCTCAGAGGCCGTGTAATCCAACCCCATCATTTTACAAATGAGGAAATGGGCCAAGATTAAATGATTTCTCCAGGGTCACACAGCTAGCAAGTACAGGAGGATAACCCATTGTAGAGATAGGGAAACTGAGGTTTAGAGAGGGAAACCCTGAGTAAGCGGCAGACCCCAGAATTTGAACTCAGGTCTCTTGACTATACATCTAGTGTTTTTTCCCCAATATACCCTACATCGGGCTGCCTCACAGTGATAGTAGGCTTCTAGAGAAATTTCTTCAGCCTGTGAAGGTAAATGGATAGATATTGAGATTCTACAGTGGACCTGGTGCAGATGACATCTGATTCACACCTTCTCGTCCTACCTGATGACGGTTGTCCAGTTCTTATGGACAGCCCTCCATGGAGGTCCCACCAAGGGTGTTGGGACCTCCCCTTTGGAGGGTTCACAGACATCTGTGCATTGTTTGGGTTGCCCATCCAGCACTCCCCTCTTTCACCCTCTGGCTGGCCCACTCAGACACATCTGATGCCATTTCTCCCAGGGGGTGGCCTCTTCACATCTACCCCATTTCTTCCATGCACTGCCTTGGGGGTTTAGGTCTTCTGAGATCATAGTATTTCTTTTTTTCTTTTTTTTAGTGAGACAATTGGGGTTAAGTGACTTGCCCAGGATCACACAGCTAGTAAGTGTTAAGTGTCTGAGGCCGGATTTGAACTCAGGTCCTCCTGACTCTAGGGCCGGTGCTCTAGCCACTGCGCCATCTAGCTGCCCCCGAGATCATAGTATTTCACCACCCACAGCCAAACAGCCTCGCTAGAAGAAAACCTGTGTTGAAATGATGGGCTCTGGTGACTGGGAACAGCGGGAGATCACTGGAAGGACCAGGCACATTTTTTGAATGCAGTCCATCCCCAATGACCTCTTCTTATTCACTTCTCCTTACCTATCTGTACTGTCTATTCCTGAGATATGTGACCTGAAGGAGGAGTCCTTCAAATTAATAATATTTGCTGAGTACTTGTGGGACAGCTGGGTGGCTCAGTGGATAGAGCAGTGAACTTGGAATCAGTTCAAATCCAGCCTCAGACCCTGGGAGAGTCACTTAACCCTATTTTCTTCAGTTCCTCAAAATGGGCTGGAGAAGGAAATGGCAAACCATTCCAGTATCTTTACCAAGAAAACTCCAAATGGGGTCACCAAGAATGGGAAATGAATGATGTGGACAACAACAGCCAGGTGCTATGCATGAGAAACTGTGGCCTCTGCCCTTAATTCTGAATGAGACCAGAGGAACCAGATAACAAGATCCACTAAATTATAAGTGACAAATGAGCAGAGCAGGCTATCCACCCAAGTGCTGTGCAGCAGCCGAGGGGTCTGCCTGGGGCTGAAGTGGTCAGGGAGCTCTGTGAGATGGAATGGAAAGGAGGACCACAGACCTAGGTCTTCCATGGGGCTAGAAGAGATACTCAGACAGAGATGGAGAGAGAAAGAGAAAGACAAAGAGATATGAAGAAAGAGAAAGGCGGAGAGAGCTCAGGACTGGGAATCAGGAGCCTTGAGTTTTGACCCTGATAAACTGTATGACCTTGGGTAAATCATTTCCACTCTCTGAATCTCAGTTCCTATGTCCGTAAACAAGGGGAATATCTGGAGCTCCTTCTAGCTCTAATATTCAGCGACTTTAATTCCAAGTGATTTTCCCCAGGCCACACAGAAAAGCAGAAACTGAGCTTGCCATAGGTGACTCTTGGATTTCCAGGCCCTTTCCTGGAAGTGTTATTCAGGACCCCAGACCCTTGGATCTGTGCAAAGGGTGTTAATAAGATCTAAGTTACATCCTTCCTTCCATCCTCCCTCTCCCCCAATCTCTCCTTGGGATTCAGGCACCTGCAAAGCCCAGTCTGCAAAGCCTTCCGGCATGTGAAGGTGGATACACTGACCCAACCAGAAGCTGTCTCCAGCATCCCAGTGCCAGGTAAGGGCTTGGGCCAGAGGGAATACCTGGGTGGCCAGAGGAATGAAGTGGTGCTAAGAGGGCATTATGACCTGGGGAGGGGATTGGGGGAGGAGAATTGGCTTAGACTGTTCATTCAAAACCGCATTCATATAGCCGTGGTCTTTCACACACAAGCTACAGTTGACAATACAGATGTAGAAAATATAAAATAAGGACAATCATGGAACACGTTCAGTCAAAGACCGGGAAAAAGCTGAGATATCTGCAGAAAGAGCATTAATTTGACCTCTGAGCCTTTCCTGATCGAAGCACTCAGATTTCTAAATTTGCAGAACACCCTTCAAAAAAAATCAGAACGTGGGCCAGCTAGGTGGCACAGTGGATAAAGCACCCGCCCTGGATTCAGGAGGATCTGAGTTCAAATTCAGCCTCAGACACTTGACACTTACTAGCTGTGTGACCCTGGGCAAGTCACTTAACCCTCATTGCCCCACCCCCCAAAAAGATACAAATGATGTACGGTTGAGGCAATTAACTATAGCTGAGATCTCTACAAAAACAGCATACAAAAAAAAAATCAGAACCAAGGATCAGCGAAGCTGTTCTCAAACCCAGCATCTCTGCACCCACCTTGGAAGAGTGCTTCTGGTTTGTACGTAGGATGGGAGCATCCCCATCACTTTGTGGCAAGCACGCCTGCTTCCCTTCCCGGCAGGTAGAGAAATATTTTCAAAAGGGCATTCTGGAGATCATGCCTTGATCCAAAAGAGGGACTCATGTAAAGAATCTCAAGCAGTTGGTGGAAGGGCCTTTGGGAGCTGGACAGGGTGACCTCAAAGATCCAATTGTAAATTCTGTCGAAGCTTTCCCTTTCCCCTGGGGACAGCCCGCCATCCAAATGTCACACTCTCTCACCTTTTTATTCCCTTTGTAGCTGCTTGGTGCACGCTGAATCAAGACTGAGGCGGCCCACCTTAAAGGACTCAGAATGTCGGGCCAGGGACTCGGCCACTCATTATAAAGGATCGTGTGTCTTTTCTAAGAACCTTGTTCCAAGTGCTGTCTTTTCAATCCACTTCTGAACAGGAATTGTATTTTCTTGTTGTTTGAAGTGAAGGAAAAAAAATCCCTCCCTCTCCCAATACCCATCATTATTCTGTATCCTTGGGGCTCCCTTGTCCCTTTGTTACTGTCAGAATATTGAGGCTGTTTCCTTTTAGGCCCACTAAAGTTTGGGGCCTTGAAGGAAGCAGAACCAACCAAGATCTTTGTAGATCAAGCAAGAAGCACAATCCTCCCCCTGACAGTACACCTCTCGGCAGCAGCCACCCCTCCAAGCGCCCACCATTGGCCCAGTTACAAAGCAGCTCCATCCCAGTCAGCCCCATGAGGTCCCCTCGTTTTTCAGCTTCCCACAGCCACGGCCCAGCCTTGTCTCTTTCTCTCCTGCTCTCTCCCCAGCTTTCCACCTCCTCTCGATGCCCATGATTCATTTCCTTCACTTTAAAAACCATGCATGATCGCTCAGCCTCTGTGTACTTTCTCAGGCTGCCCTCCCTGCCTCAGCTCCCTAGCGGACCCATCCAGTTATTTATTTATTTATTGGTGTGCTACTTTCCCCTTTGGTACCTGAGACTATAAAGCAGGGACTCGGGGCCTTTAGGCTGCTAACTAGCGGATCTCTGCCTTTTGGATAGTCCTGGTGGATAGTATTCTTCTTCTTCCCTTAGGAGCCTCAAGCCTCTAGATTTAAACTGTAGAACTTTGCAAAATGTCCGTACAGTATTTTAGCCAATGTAAACTGTTTACCATTAGGTGAAAATAAACTCTGATCGAGGAGCAGCTGTGGAGTATGTGTGTTTTTCCTTCCTCATCCCTGTAACCCTTCCAACACCTCATCCCTTAGCATTTACCATAAATATGGGTTTTCCTAACTTGGGCTGAAATGATTGATCACATGGTAGAGAAATACACAGAACAGTGGCTTGAGTGGGAAGAACACTCTATTAGAGTCCAAAGACCTGGATTCAGATCTTGACTCTGCTACCCTTTGAGTGACTTGGGCCATTTCACTTGACCTCTCTTAGGCTTCACTTTCCTTATATGCAATATGATAGGGTCAGGCTAGGTCTCTAGATCCACTCTAAATCCTATGAACATGAGAGGTGAGGGACTACATATGCAGAAGGAGACAGGAATTTGTTTTGCTTGATTTAGGGTTTAGGGTTTTTTTGGGGGGTTGATGGGAAAGAGAAAGAATAAATGTTTGTTCATTGAAAAAAATAATTAAAAAATAAATTCTCCCCACATACTGAAGACGTGATTCCCATTCCACCTGCCATTCTCTCCTACCCTCCTTGTAGGAGATGGATCTTTTCCCCAAATGGAATATAAGCCCACTGAGGGCAGGGACTCTTTCTTGTTCCTTGGTTTCCTCCGCACCCAGGAGAGTGCCCAGCTCCAGGAGGAGTTTAATTAATGCCCTTGGTTTAAGCACTTGTCCAGGCCTTGGCGAGGAGGAGGTTCTCCCAACTCCAACCATAGTATTACTTCAAACAGCTGAACTCCGTTCTACTGAGGAGGAAAGGACTCCGGCATCTGAGCCCACCCATTCACCTTGAACAGCCAGCATGCTCAGCTTCTGTCAGGCTCCCTAACATAATAAGCTTGAAGCACCTAAGTGGTGAACCCCGAGAGCATGGGGAAATCCTGAAAGGCTGTCAGAGATTCAGGTCCCCTTGGGTCCCAGTGCTGTCACTAAATTCACGGTGTTGTGTGTTGTTCGAGTCACTCGCATCCCTGGGCCTTACTTTATTGATCTGTAAAATGGGTGTTTTAGACAGAAAGAAAAACAAGCTCTGAATCCTTTGATGCTCTGGGCACTGGATATTCCTTGTAGCTCTAACATCTTATGGGCTCTAAACACTCTAGTCCCTGATGGGGCTCAACCTCACCTTTCCACAAATAGCAACACACACACACAAATCCCTAGCTTTCACCTACTGAATAATTTCTTCTTCAAGGGCCATATCTCAAAAGAGACTGAGGCCAACTCAGAAAAAAAAAAATACCCACAACTTTCGGCACCATGTTGTCCAGCAGGGCAACATACGCCAGTGAAGACAGTGTGACAAGGTAGAGAATCAATTAGTCAACAAGCATTTATTAAGTACCTACTATGTGCCAGTCACTGTGCTAAGTTCTAGAGATATAAAGAATGGGGTAGGGGTGGGGCAACTCACCTGCTGTCCCCAGGGAGCTCACATTCTGATGGAGAGAACACATAAATAACCAGGTATGTACAAGATAAAAAGAGTTCCTTAACTGAGAGGGGAAGGTACAGACTTTGGAGTCAGGATGATGGAAGTTTGAATTCCATGCCAGACATTTTATCAGCTAGTGTGGACTCCCTCATACTTCCCATGCCATGCAAATCACAAGTTCCCAAGCCTCAGTTCCCTCATCAGTAAAATGAGAATAATGCTGAATAGGGTTTTGGGAAGGTTGTGCAGACTCTGAAGCTGTTATTATATCGGTGTGTGCATTAGACCAAAGCAAAAGGTGGACCCGACTGACCTCCCTGTAGCCACGCATCACTCAAGTGATGAGCACCGGGTCATGATTCTGAGTGAGAGCCAGTCAATAACAGCCGACAGGACTTGCTTTTGCTATCAATACTCCGCAGATGGAAGATGCTCTCCTCCGACCAAAACCCTGTGTTAATGCTCGAGACGGCACCGAGGCTGTGCCAATACTGGGTGAAGAAAGGATAATGAGAAGTACGGGAGGACAAGAGCAAAGCTGGGCCTGAGATTGAATGCATTTCTTAATGGAATCGCTCAGACCCTTTTCAAATAAAGGAGCACTCAGGGTTTTTGCTTGAGAAACTTTGGGGACGGATGCATTTTTTTTCCAACGAAGCAAATTCTCTGTCATTCATAGTCACGTCTCTTTTCATGCATAGGGGCTAGGTCTCCAAGTCCCCCTAATCCAAACACAGGCATCCCCTCCTCCATACAGGGTTCACACAACCTCTTTTGGAACACCTGCAGTGATACAGAATTCACTTGCTTGTTGGGTTGTTGAATCGCCCCAGTTAGAGTTTTCTTGCTTAGGTCAAGCAATATCTGCCCTCTTGGTCCTAGCTCTGCCCTCCAAAATTATAGCCTGTTTGCCCTCTGAGAAGCAGAATAGCTCCCTCAATTTAGGAGTCCAGAGACCCGAGTTCCAGCTGCAAATCCACCACTGTGTGACCTTGGACAAGTCATTTTTACTGCAGTTTCTTTATCTGTAAAATGAGAGGGTGGGACCAGTTTGTCTCTAAGGTTCCCTCCCTCCTAGCTCTCACATTCCATGGTCCTATGTAACCTCCTTCCAAATGTGTGAAGAAGGCAGCCACCATATTCCCTTAAGTCCTTTCTTCAAACTATAAACATTCCCAGTTCCATTCATGTGCCACAGTTTCAAGACCCCTCACTTGCTTCATCCTCAAAAAATGTGGATCCTAGAACTAGATACAATGTCTCAGCTCCATCCCATCCAGGCCTGGGAATCATCATATAATGCTTCTTAAGATTGCCTTCATTCCATTTGACCACTACAACCGTGGCACCCTGGCTCCTACTGAACTTGTGGTCAGCCTCAGAAGCTTGAGGCAGGGTGTGAAACAGTAGAAAGAACACTAGAATAAGAATCAGTAGACCTGAATTCAAAATCTGTCTCTGACCCTTCCTAGTTACGAGACAAGTTCCTTACTTCTATGCCTCGATCTGTTCAGCTTTCAGCTTATTCTTTTTATTTGTTTTGTTTTGTTTTGTGTGGCAATGAAGGTTAAGTGACTTGTCCAGGGTCACACAGATAGTAAGTGTCAAGTGTCTGAGGCCGTATTTGAACTCAGGTCCTCCTGAATCCAGGGCCAGTGCTTTATCCTGCTGCCCCCAATTTGTTCATCTTTCAAATGCGGGTCAAAATACTTATACACCCTATTTCAGAGTTGCTGAGAGTAAATAGTGTTTTGAAAATCTTAAGACAGTTTAGAAGTATATTATCATTAAGGAGAGTACCTGTGATTTCATTGGTATAGGGAACTCCCAGATGAAGAAATTCCTTCTACCAGTGCAACTCGTGTACCTTCTCTGCAGCTTATAGATGAGAGGGTAGCATGGGGCACCCAGATGTCAAATCACTTGCCCAGGGTCACACAGCCAGTATGCGTCAGAGGCACTCTAGAACCCAAATCTTCCTGGCTCTGAAGTCAGCTCTCCATCTAGATGGCCCTGGGTGCCCCTCATTAAAAAGCATAGTTATTCTAACTACCCAAATCCTCAGGGGTGGGTGAACTACCAAGCCAGGGCTCCCTGTTCTATATTTATCCGATGGCTTGTTTTTCTAAGATTTAAGTGTAGGATTTGACATTTCTTTGTTAAATTTCACCCTCCTGATTTAGTTCATTGCTTTCAACACCTTTTGAATCCTGATTCTGTCATCCACTATGTTCGAATGCCAGCTGCAAATTTGACAAGCACGTGCCTTTGCCCTTCCTTTAAATCCATGATTTAAAAATACTGGACAAGGCTAGGCTAAAGAGATAGTGAGATCCAGTGGGAAGACCACTGGCTTTGGAGTCAAGGGAGGTGGATTTAAATTTCAGCTCTGATGTGACCTTAGGCAAATCTCTCAAATGCTCTGGGCCCGTTTTCTCATCGGTTAAAAGAGAGGATTGGGGGCAGCTCAGGGCGCTGGCCCTGGATTCAGGAGGACCTCAGTTCAAATCCGGCCTCAGACACTTGACACTTACTAGCTGTGTGACCCTGGGCAAGTCACTTAACCCTCATTGCCCCCGTTTTAAAAAAAGAAAAAAACAACAACAAGAGAATATTGAATGTGGAGGCATGAGATCCCTTCTAGCCTAAGATCTTACATTTCTAAGTATTTTCTCCCTTCTGATTGACATCAGTAAATTAAATTCTTTGCACCTCCCCTACTCCACATCCCATAACCCCTTGTTTCAGAAAAAGAGGTAGGCAGTTCTTTTCCTTGCCAAGACCAACACTTGTACTTGTACACTTGACCCCGCCTCCTCTTATTACCTCTAACATATTGCTTCTGCAACTACTCCATCTCTCTCCAATTTTTAATATCTCCTTATCTAAAAAAAAATCTCCTTATCTATTGACTCACTCCTACTGCCCCACTTGACCCTAACATTCTCAAGAGACTGTCCTATGTCTTTCTTCCCTTTCCTGGCCAAACTCCTAGAAAAAGCGTTATCTGTTCTCATTGCTGCTGCTTCTCTTCCCCCTCTCTCTTCAGCACTTTGCGGATTGGCTTCTGACCTTATCATTCGGCTAAAATTGCTCTCTCCAAAGTTACCAGTGATTTCTCAATTTCCAAATCCAATGACTAGGTTTCAATCCTCATTCTTTTTGACCTCTGCAACATATCCCTCTGGCTATCTTTTCACCGACTGCTTTACATGCCAAGACCATGCGAGGACTGAATCTTTGTGTGTCCAGACCAGGGGTCCCAATATTTGGCTTGATGAGAGCCTCTTGCGTCCACTATTCCAGAAGGGTGCCAAGCCATGCTTTATTCAATTTACCTACTGCTTTTTTGTTCGATCATGTCGGTCCTGTCCAACTCTTCATGACCCCATTTGGGGTTTTCTTGGTAAAGATACTGGAGTGGTTTGCCATTTCCTTCTCCACTTCATTTTATACTCAAGGAATTGAAGTAAACAGGGGTAAGTGACTTTCCCACGTTGACACAGGCGAGTAAGTGTCTGAGGCCAGATTTGAACTCAGGAAAATGAGTCTTCCTGACTCCAGACCCAGCATTCTATTCACTGTACCACCTAGCTATCCTCCTTTATCACTACCCTCTTCCCGTTGTAGAACAATAACCAAATCAACTCTACTAATACTTCTGGAAAAGGGTGGAGCAATCTACCTGCCCCTCCCACTCATCAGTCTGATCAGTCAATAAACATATAAAGCACCTATTATGTGCCAAGCACTATGCTAACTTTCCAAATAAAACACCCCTCCCTGATCACCAATCACCAACAATATGTGCTGTTTCCTCCACGAGACCTTAAACTCCCTGAGAGCAGGGATTCTCTTTGCTTTTGTCTTTTAATCCTAGTGCTTAAAAATACATCTTCATGTATTCAACCCCATTAACCACCTTCTCCTGGGTTCCCTCTCCTCTCTGGTTTTGAGACATTGCTATGCTTGGTTCTCCTCCAATCTGTTCGATTGCTCCTTGTTAATCTCCTTTGCTAGATCATCTACATCCTACCCTTTGATAGGGGGTGCTCTGTCCTGGCTCTCACCTCTCTCTGCATGTATTCTTACTTGGTGACTTCATCAACTCCTATGGACTCAGTTATCTCGCTGCATGATTCCAGATCTACAGAGCCAACTCTCATCTTCTCCTAAATTCCAGTTCCTCATCACCAACTAACTACCTGCTGGACATTTCAAACTAGAGGAGCTGTAGACTTCTCAAACCCATCAGATCTGAAAGTCATTACTGCTTCCTCCCAAACGCATCTTCCTTCCCATCTTCTTTCTTTCTTTCAAGGACATCACTACTTTTCTGGGTTTATAGGTTCACAACCTTGGAATCTTTTACTCCCCCTTCTCCTGCTAGTCTCCCTCACATCCAATAAGTTGCCAAATCTCTTCAAGTCAGTCTCTCTCTCTCTCTCTCTCTCTCTCTCTCTCTCTCTCTCTCTCTCACACACACACACACACACACACACACACACACACACACACACACACACACACACACGTTCTTTGGCCCCAACTATTACAATAGCCTCTTAATAAGTCTCCCTGCCTCCAATCTCTTCCCCTCTCTCCAATCCATCCTCCACACAGCTGCCAAAGTCATATTCCTAAGTCTAATCTAGAATCAAATGCAAACATTTCTGTTTGGCATTTAAAGCCCTTCACAACCTGGCTCCAACCTCAAGTGCCACCTCCTATGGAAAGTCATTGCTTATCCCCCAAGCTATTGGTGTCTCCCCTGAAATTACCTTTATTTATATATTTGTGTACACCTTTGTCCTGCTCTCTACTCCCCAATAAAATGTAAGTTCCTTAAGGACAAGGTAGCTTTATTTTTGTCTTTGCATTCTCTGTACCTAGTATATAATAGGCACTTCCTAACTGCTTGTTAATTGAAAAGGAGGAAGCTTCATCTCCTGCTTTTATGCTCTGGCTCACAGGTTTTTGGGGTGTATACGTGTGTGTGGACATGTATATATGCATATGATTAGCGCGCATGCATGTATGTGTATGCCTGTATATGTGTGTGCATATATGTTTACATGCATTTGTATGTATGTGTGCTTATGTTTATATGTATGTGTGTAAAATATCTTTTTATATTAAAAGGTGCTAAAAAAACTAATATTTGCTACCTTCTCATACATTAGGAATCACTAAGGTTATAGGTCAGTACTATGTAAGGCTCTGTCATGGTCAAAATGGGGAGCTGCCTAGGGGTATCATCCTGCTTAAGGAGAAAATGAGAAAATAGCCGCATGAATTTCAGGTGTCCAGTGCAAGGTGGGAGAGGGTGGATCTAGAAACCACAGATGTATTTATGTATATTTATGTATGTACGTGTATATATATATATATATATGTATGTATATACACACATGTGTATATTTGTACAATACTCTTAAGCAAAGCGAGCACCTGAGAAGGTACCCAGGGCCAGGTCAGTCTCAGCAAGTGTCCACGGCTTCTTGAATTGTCCAAGAGAGATCCGTTCTGCTCAGCATCTTCCTGACCCCCACATTCACATCCAGCCAGAGACTCAAATCTGATTTAGAACAGACCCTCAGAATAGATCCAAAATGGCTGAACTGGTGCTCTGCCCAAAGATAAAGGTTCCAGTCAAAATGGAGACCCCACCCCAGACGGTCAAGCAGGACCTAGGGATTGCAGAAGGAAAACAGAGGAAAAAACATCATTAAGTCCTTTCCTGACATTTTCATAAGAACAAGAAGAGATAGGAAAAAATCATTTTAATGCACGGGAAATGAATGCATGCAGACATTTCTCAAGCACTCATAGTGATGAGGGCGGCAAGGGTATGAAAAATTAAACTGCAGGCAATAAGAACATGGGTCTTCAGCCTTTTTTTTTTTTCTTTCCAAAATCACCAAAGCAACTATCAAGGGTGAGGGAGGGGAGGAGATTGGTTTGAAGCTCAGCTCCCTTTCTTTTTCCTCTGCTCAGCCTCTACTGAGAGGGAGAACAGGAAGATGTGGAAACAGCTTAGATTTGGAGTCAAGATCTGCATTTGAATTCCCTGCTCTTGCTCCTTGTGGGTCCTTAAGCAAGTCACTTCCTTTCTCTGTGATTCAGTTTCCTCCACATGAAGAGGTAGAACTAGATGACCTGTTACCTGCAACATTCTTTCAGTGGAGGAAGGACTAAGGAAAAAAAAATAGCTTGCTTATCAGATTCAGGTTTCCTTGGAAAGGTGCTGTGGTATTGGGGGAAAAGTACTGGCCCTGTTGTCCAAAAGTCTGAATCCTGCTTCTGATGCTCATTACCTGTACAATTTAGGGGAAATGACTTAGCATCCCCCGGCCTCAGTTTCTTCAACAATACAATGAAGGGGATGACTTCTGAGGTGCCCTTCATCCCTAGATCTATGATGAGATAATATTTATATGCTGGGTGCACAAAATTTAATGTAAAGGGGGCAGCTAGGTGGTGCAGTGGATAGAGCACCGGCCCTGGATTCAGGAGTACCTGAGTTCAAATCCGGCCTCAGACACTTAACACTTACTAGCTGTGTGACCTTGGGCAAGTCACTTAACCCCAATTGCCTCACTAAAAAAAAAAAAAATTAAGCATGAAAATCTGGTAGATAAAAAGTCAGTCTCATAGTATGTCAACACTTCAAAGATCATCTAGTGTCCCCCCCCCCATTTTACAGATGAGGAAACTGAGACCCAGAAAGGTTAACTGGTGACTTAAGGAAACATAAGTAGTAAGCAGAGTTAGGCCTCAAAGCCAGGTCCCCAGATGCCAAAGGAGGGGTTCTTTGCAGTTTAAATTAAAGAGTCTTTGAGAGGCAAAACAATAAAGAAGAGGGAGGGGAGGGGAAGGAGGAGGAGGGGAAGGAGGAGGAGGAGGAGGAGGAGGAAGGTTTTCTACCTTTTGCCTGTAGACAGTGATCTGTTTAAAGGGGTAACAGCTAAGAGGGGAGATTGACTTCACATACACACCCAGCCCAATCCCAAAACAGACCACCAGATATTTTCTACAATCTAGAAGGAAACTATACTCAGATCACCTCTTTGGAAAGAAAAGTTCAGGCCCAAACTGCTGACAACAGGTTCTAAGGGCCAATCCACATATTGTCAAAACTGGAGGGACTTCAGAGGTATCACATTCAGTCCCTACAAGAACAAGCATGCCCTCTACAACATACCTGGCAGGTATGTATGTGTGTGTGTCTTGTTGTTGTTGTTTCAGTCATATCCAATTTTGTGACTCCATTTGGGTTTTTTTTTTAATTTGGCAAAGATACTGGAGTGGTTTTGTCATTTCCTTCTCCAGCTCATTTGACAGATGAGGAAACTGAGGCAAATAGGGTTAAATGACTTGCCCAGAGTCACATGATTAGTAAGTGGCAGAGGCTGGATTTGAACTCAAGTCCTCCTGACTCCATGGCATTCCTTTGTGCAAAGGCCTCCATTGAGGAGGAAACCCACCAACCCCTGAAGAACCCCCTTTCACTTTGGGGGCAGCTTTAATGGTTAGGAGCCTAGTCCTGGCTCTTTGCAGGCCCCCTTTTTTTTCTGGTGAGGCAATTGGGGTTAAGTGACTTGCCCAGGGTCACACAGCTAGTAAGTGTTAAGTGTCTGAGGCCGGATTTGAACTCAGGTACTCCTGAATCCAAGGCCGGTGCTCTATCCACTGCGCCACCTAGCTGCCCCTGCAGGCCCCTTTTAAAGACTGGACATGTCAGAGTTCCTGCGGTTTAAGAAGGTGGGACCTCAGACCCTCCTGTGATACAAGGCTGAAAAGCCTGTGTCATCTCTCATGTACATGCTGCACAATCCAATTCAAACACATTGAAAGCTTACTATCTACACTTGGAACTGTGGGGAACAGGGAGATGGAAAGCAGCTCTGTTCCTCAAAGAGCTCCTACTCTATTAGGGGAGACACTATTAGAGGCTGGTGGATGGTACAATGAAAAATATCCAGGGCTTGAAGTCAGGAAGAGCTGAATTCAAATCCTGCCTCAGACACTTACTAGCTGGGTGACCCTGGGCAAGTCACTTCATTCACCTCTCTCAGCCTCAGTTTCCTTACCAGTAAAGGGAAGGGCTTGGACTCCATAGCTCCTAAGGTCCCTTCCAGGTGTAAAGCTATGGGCCTATACCGTATGTAGATAGAATACAAACAAGGATATCATGAGGACAAAAGCAAAATGCTCTAGAAAAGTCTGGAGGGGAGGGATTTGACTGGGGCTGGGGGGAGCTTTATGGAAAGCTTTATGGAGGAGATGACGAGGAAGCTGAGCTTTGAAAGAGGAGGACTGTTAACACAGGAGAGAGAGAATGAGCTCCAGGTAGGGAGTAAGGTCTGGGTGAATGCCTGGCAGCAAGGGAGAGGGTTTAGATTGCAAGATCTCTAAGATCTACGATTCCATCTATGACTGCACTCATCACAGAGCAGGAGGGCAGACTTAGCCCACCCAGTGACACTCACCTCATTCTTGGCCTTAGGTTCTCTGCATCCACCGCACAAATGAGACACAGCCCTGCCAACAAAGCACAAAAATGGGGGTCAGCCGTCGGATCCCCCTCAGTGGGCTCGTTCATGTTATTGCCTGGTCTTCCCCTCAGAGACAGACTAGACCATCTCCAAGTTTCCTTCCAGCTTTATACTTCTATGATTCTGAGGCCTTAATACTGAAGCTAATTAATCTTGTTTCAAGAGCCCAAATTAGCATGTCTAAATTTAGGAATCATGGAAACACAAAATGCTTAGAGGAGTAAGGTTACTTTAAACAACTAGTTAAAATCCCAAAGCAACCTCCTGCTACCGCCACAGATGGGGAGCACATAATAAAGGCCAAATTTCATTCCCAGACACTTCCAACTTCCTGATTCCCTCTCCTACTCTGCCTCTTTTTCTCCCACAGTCCTTTCTAGCAATCCGCTGAGAAGCCATCTGATTGTTTTCTGTTCCCCCCTGGGAAAAGCATTCTGTGAAAAGTATGGTGGGTGCAGATAGGATATCCTGCAAGACCAGCTTTGGCTGGAATGGAGATTTACAAAGGAGAAGGGGTGTTAAGTCAGTCTGGAAAGATAGTTTAGAAGCAGATTGTAAAGGGCTTTAAATACTAAGTCCTTTTGCCAAGTACCTACTAGATTCAAGGTCTTATACAAACCTCCTACCTCTTCTGGGGCAAAGGTGATCTTGGGCTTGGGAGAGAGGCATGGGTCCCTTCCATTTCTGAGGCGCTGTGGTAACTGCCATTTCTTTTGGATGTTTCTCCGATTTCAGGCTCTATCCAGTTTGCTAGCCAAGATCAACGCCTGTCAGAGTGTCTCTTTCTGTGTTTAATGATGATATACACTAGCAGACTTCTCCAATTCAATGTCGTAATTTACATTTCAGATTACTAAAACCTCTCAGCCTCTATCGATTTACCATCGATAGACATTAAGAAGTCGGTTAGCTCTCAATCCTCTGTGCTGATGGATCATGGTGGAAATCAGCCCTGGGCCCAGGAACCTTGATCACAATCATATTTCATCATCTATAAAAATGGAGGTTTTCTCAGGAAGCTTGTTCAGTCCCTTCGCTGAAGTTCTGAGTTTAGGCTGGAAGCCCAAAAAATGACTTGGAGAAATAATTGGCAGGAGCTGGACATTGTTTGGCTTTGAGGAGGACTCCCTGACTCCTGATGGGGCCCTCAAAGTCAGTCTAACATGTGTCCTCCCCCCGCCCTTCCCCCAGAGACCCGAGTCTTCAGAAGCAAAGCAAGAGTACAAAAAAGCCTGGGGAAAGAGGAGCTGCTCACCTGGGAAGATGAAGATGAAGAAAGCACTGATGCCGCCAATGACCACAATGACCTCCCCGATGTCTGGGACAAACAGAGCCAACAGAAGCGTCGTGGCTACCCACAGGCCTGTCAGCAGCACCCGGATCCAGGTCCCCGAAGGGTCTGCACACCCTCCACAGCCCCAGACATTGGAGCAGCTCAGCCAGAAGTCCTGTATCACTGACCTGGGAGAAGCCAGTTCATAAACATTTATTTAGTCTCTATTACATATGTGCCAGGCATTGCACTAAGTGATGGAGATACAAAGAAAGGCAAAAGAACAGTTCCTGCCCTCAAGGAACTCACAATCTTATAACTGAATCGAATGAAACATTACTGTTCTTGGATGGCACCAACCTTTGGCATTGGTGGCCGCTAATGGCTTATCCCTTCTTCCTGAGACAGGGTGTGCTTCTTCTCACATAGACTCCTTCCTTCCTTCGTTCCTTCCTTCGTTCCTTCCTTCCTTCGTTCCTTCCTTCCTTCCTTCCTTCCTTCCTCCCTCCCTCCCTCCCTTCCTTCCCTTCCTTTGACAAGGCAATGAGGGTTAAGTGACTTGCCCAGGATCACACAGCTAGTGTCAAGTGTCTGAATCTGGATTTGAATTCAGGTCCTTCTGAATCCAGGGATGGTGCTTTATCCACTGCGCCATCTAGCTGCCCTTTCACATAGACTCCTAAGGACCTTCTACGCCCTCTCTTTTCCCCCAGGTAGTCCAAGCATTTGCTATCACCCCCACTTCCGGAACTACCTCAGATTTAGGCACTGTGGTGTTGGGAATAAGGCACTGGACTTGATTTCAGGGAGACCTGGGTTCAAACCCCACCTCTGACATTTATTAGCTTTCTGACATGTAAAATGAGGGAGCTAGACTAGAGGGAGGCACCTCCAGGGTCCTCCCAGCCCCCAGCTCTAAATCAATGACGCTATGCTTTATTTTGTGTTTACTCTGCTCGGTAGAGACTTCACATACATATTGAGAGCAGCAATTGTGTTTTGGGGTTTTTTGGGTTTTTTGATTTGTTTTTTGTTTTTGGCCTTTGCATCTGCACTGTCTGGCACACAATAGTCACTTAATAAAGTCCGGATTGATTTTAAGATCTCCAAACAAGTACTCTGAATTGAACAAATGCCAAATATTTATAAGGCAGCTACTATGCGTCCAACACTGGACACCGGCTTCCCATGCTGGGTGCTTCGGGAAGAGGAAAATAAAAACAATGGCTCATGCCCTTACGGAACTTATGCCTTGCTGGGGAGAGGAGACTGGGGAAACGCTAATAGAGCCCACTGATTTACTGCTTTAAAGTTACCAAGCACATGCCCCACAGCAAGCCCTGGATGCAGACTGGCAAGAATTGTTATGCAGGAGAAGATAGAACTAAACTGCCAAGGCTTCCCACTCCGATGGGCTCTCCGCGATGACATTCGCTTGTCTAAAAGACTACTTATGGAGGACTTCCGCGAGGCCAGAGCTCGCATGGAGGTCAGAAGAAGCGATACAAGGACACTCTCAAGGTCTCTCTTAAGAATTTTGGAACTGATTGCCCGACATGGGAGACACTGACACAGGCATGGCGCATGCCCTCATCAGAGAGGGCGCTGTGTGCTATGAGTGAAGCAGAATTAAAGCGGCTCAGAAGAAACAGGAGATGTGCAACTCTAGAGAATCCACCTCAAACGCTCACTGTGCCCGCCCTGTGGCAGAGCTTTCCGAGCTCCTATCGGTCTGATCAGACGCCCTGGAACTTGACTTGCACACAGTGACGTCATTTGGGTCCTCTCTTGCAGAAGGACAACCGCCAATATGCCCATTTTACAGATGGAAAAGCCAAGGTCAGTGGAGGCTCCTTTCTGTTATTCTCTTCTCCACATAGTCTACATTTTGAGCCAACCTCAACGGCCTCCTCGCATTTGAAAGTTTCCAACCTCTCAGTCTTTTCTGATACTGCTCTCATGCCTGGGATGCCCTCCTCCTTCCTTCTTTGCCCCTTGAATTTCTACCCATCTTTTAAAGCCCAGGTGAAACACAGAAGGAAGTCTTATGACTATCCCCATTTTACAGATGAGGAGACTGAGGCAGGCAGAGGTGGAGTGACTTGCTCAGGGTCACATAGTTAATAAGTATCTGAGGCTGGATTTGAACTCAAGTCTTCCTGACTCCAGGTCCAAGCACTGCCGCCAGGTGCCTCTACACACACAGTGTAAACACTGCACCAGACTAAGCCCTACGAGGGTAGGAACTATTTTGGATCTTATGCTAGCACCTAGCATAACACTCAATACCCAGCGTGTGCTTTATAAGTAAGAGTGAAAAGAATGGACGGTAAGTGTCTTGGCTGAGACAGAATGACTGACGTGAGATAGAGCCAGGAATCAATTGTCCTTTCTACCGCATGCACACATTAGGATTCTAACATATAATTCACCATTAAGTGCACATGGTAAGCGTTCAATAAATATTCTCTGGCAATAGTGATCCTGAACCAATAATCCAGAGCAGGGTGCCCTGAGCAGCTGGATGCCAGGGTACAGAGAGGGCTCCCTCACCTGGGACATGGGGGCTCGGTCCCACCAAAGGAATGGCCTCAGGCCTTAATCTAAATGGCTGCCACACTCTGTTACCTGCCCAGGAGGAGAGCAATGGGGTAGACGGTCACAATAGAGACACCGAAGAGGAAGCGGGCAACGATGACCACAGTGTCATTGCCAGGATAGGACATCAGCACGTCAGCAGAGACGTTATCTCCGAAAGTCAGGAAACCATAGAGCCCTACAAAGTTTCAGGGGATTTCAAATCAGGAGAGATTAGAGAAATCCTACCTCACTTTGGCTTAGAGTCCACAGATAGGACCCGGCTGCCCCACAGGCTCAGCTAAATCCCTTAACATCTTGGAAGATCATTTCCTAAGTCGCAAGGTCTAATGGGAACTCAGAAGCATCTCTGCTGAAATGAAAGCTTCCGTGCCTCAGAACAGATGCATCCACAGCTGCTAATTTAGTAAGGAGATAGCGAGTGGGTTAAGGGGAGGGAAGACAGAGTCGACCTGAAAGTGGGGAGACAGAGTAGAGATGCGTGGATGCGCCAGGCTGACCCACGTGGAAGCCCATCAGAGATCCCAGCTGAAGGGGAAGGGAGCCTGAGTGACTGGGCATCCAGAGGATGACTGGGAGGCCAGGTGGAGGAGCCCGGCCACTGCCATGTGGGCAGGCAGGGATCGGGGATGCTAAGCAGTAGCTAGAGGGTCTTGAGCAGACAAGGCCTGAGTTTGGGCCCCAACGTCTTCATCAGCAAGATTCCAGTTTTGCTGCATTAGTCAATAGCACTTATAATTGCCCCCTGTGTAACCCTCCCTTCCTCATCTATAAAGCTGAGGGGTTGAGCTGGATGTCTTGAACGTCTCTGTCAGCCCTCAATCTTAGGAGCCTAAGAGTTAGATTTCCTAGAGACCTGGGACAGTGTCATATTTTTTGTAATATTATGGGCAGAGTTCTGTGCCAAGCATCCCAGGGCCCCCGCTATGAACAGAGGAATAACATTATCAATCAGGCAGCTCTAAAGACCACCACATACAAGGTGCCAGTCTTCTGACAGAGGGGCGCTCTCTCCCTGATCATGTTGCAGGTTTGGACCAAAAAGCCAACCCCAAAATCATAAAGGTGGAGCCAATGCTTATTCATATTCTTTCATTTCAGTTTCCCAACGAGGAAACAGAGGAGTGAAGTCACTCCCCGGCCCAAAATAGCCAGGCTGAAGGCAGTGGCCTCAGCCCCCCCCCCCCCCCCCCCCCCAGTATAAAAGGTTGATGGAGAAAGGGATGTGGCTCCAATTTCAGGGAGGCCTTTACCTGTCAGGGAGTAGATGAGGCAGCAGGCTAGCATGGCAGCCACTGATACCATGGTCCAATGGAAGAGGTTTTGGTTGTACATGCTACAGTAGATAGATACACTGGCTTCATGGCACTGAAAAACAGAGGAAGTCATTGAGCATCCCCACGCCTACCCACAGGACTCTGAGCACTTTCCAGGTATGAGAACAGGCCATGGCGTCCACACCTCAGAAGTCACTGGGACTGCAGGCCTTGGATCCAAGCACAGAATCCTATATGAGCACAGCATCAAGCCCATGGCCTCTACCCTGAGAAAGGAATCCAGGAGCAGGGCATCTTTGGCTCCCCTCAAAGACTTTTACAGCCTCGCTTTCTCTGGGGACGCCAGATGGCCTGTGTGTGTGAACTGGCCCGTGCTCAGCCTGGGGCCAGATGAAAACTGTTCTATCAGTCAGTCTGTCCACAAGGATTTATTAAGCATTTATGAGCCTGGGCCTCTGCCTCTCGGCCTCGGGGCCTCTCCATTCTGGCAGTCACAGATCTAGAGAAGGAAGGAACCTTAGACATCCGATCCAAACCCCACACCTTGTAGTCAGAAAACTGAGGCCCAGCTCATGGGCAGAGATTCATAAGGGCTGGCTTTCTTCCTCTCTCACTCTCTCCCTCCCTTCTTTTCTTCCTTCCTCTGCCTTTCCTTTCTTTTCTCTCTTTACCCCTTTCTTCTTTCTATTTTCTTTTCCTTCTTTTCTTCTTCCTTCCTGCCCCCCTCTCCTTCCCTTCTTTTCTTCTTTCCTTCCTCCTTTCTCTTGCCTTTTCTTTCTTTCCTCCCTATTTCCCTCCTTTTCTTTCTTCCTTCCTCCTTGTTCTTTCCTTTTCTTTCTTCCCTCTTTCTTTCCTCCTCTCCTTTCCTTTCTTTCCTCCCTTCTTCCTCTCTCCCTTACTCCCTTTCTTTTTTTCTTTTTTTTCCTCCCTCTCATTTTCTTCCTTCTCTCTCCCTCCCTTTTCTTCCTTCCTTCCTCCTTCCTTCTTTCATTTCCTTCCTTCTCCTTCATCTTTCCTTCCTCACTTCCTTGCTTTCCCCCTTCTCTTTCTTTACTTCCTTTTTCCATTTCCTTCCTCTTTTTCTTCCTCCTTTCTTTCCTTTTCTTCCTTCCTCCTTTCTTTTTTTCTTCCTTCTTTCTTTCCCTCTCTCCTTTCCTTTCTCTTTCCTTCCTTCTCTCTTCCCCTCACTCCCTTTCTTCCTTCTTTCTTTCCTTCCTCTCTCCTTTTTTCTTCTTCTCTCCCTCCCTTCTTCCCTTCTCTCCTTCTTTCCTTTCCTTCATTCCGCCCCTTTTTTTCTTTCCTTCTTCCCTTTTCTTCCCTCCTCCCTTCTACTGAAAAAAAATTAAGCGATTTGCCTTGGTAATGGGGTAAGTAGCAGAGCTGGAATGTACACCCAGGGCTTCTGACTCCACTGCTAGCACCCTTGCCGCTGTACCATGCACCCCATGAAGTCCCCACGCCCCTCAGTTCTATCCTCCACTCTAACAACCCTCACAGTCACAGCACCTCTGCTGCTGAGTCTCGCCTCTTCCCTGCTCCCTTCTCTCCTGTCCTCAGACCCATGCCCATGGTTGCAGATGTCTCCAAGGGCACCCATTCTTTCCTCCTGCATGAGAATATGGAGGACCCGCTCTATAATCAAGTCATTCCTGGGTGGGGGTGGGGACGGGGAGGCTGCAGTCCATCCTCAGCACCTCTCTCTCTCCCCACATCCAACATGCCTGGCAACAGCAGCCCTGGCCACTGTTGCTAGGAGAGACTGGAGATGGAATCCAGCAAAAGGGGAATCAGGGCTCCCCCTTGTGGCTCTCTGGGCAAACACCTTGGGCAGACCAACCTCACTGTACCCTGATGGGAGCTGTGAATGAGCATTGCAGGGGCTGGGGCTGGGGCTTGGGGGTGGAGGGGGCATGTTAAACTAAATATAGACAGCAAAAAAATTTAAATTAAAATTTTAAAATCTTCTGGATTTTTGGGAAAACGAGATAAAAGCAGAGAAGAGAAAAAACCTGGTAGGTGCCTTTCAAAAAGTCACAGATGGGGGCAGCTGGGTGCCGCAGTGGATAGAGCACCCGCCCTGGATTCAGGAAGACCTGAGTTCAAATCCAGCCTCAGACACTTGACACTTACTACCTGTGTGACCCTGGGCAAGTCACTACTGAACCCTCATTGCCCCCCCCGCCCCCCCCCCACAAAAGTCACAGATGGTATATACTGAAGAAGCAACAGTAAAGAAGAAAGGAAAGCTTTTGGGGTAAAGCCATGGTCCTCCATGAACACCGGTGAGAGAGAAGGGGCCAGAATAAAGAAGTCCTTCCCAATCACAGGGAAAAAGGGAAAATAACCCCTCAAAGCCTCCCTCCTCACACCTGACCCCCAACCCCAAAGGCTTGTGGGGGTTTTTTAGGTAATGGAAGTTAAGTGACTTGCCCAGGGTCACACAGCTAGTGTCTGAAGCCAGATTTGAACTCAGGTCCTCCTGACTCCAGGGCTGGTGCTCTATCCACTGATCTCCCACCTGCCCCAGGACTTGCTCTTAATGTATCAGGGGAAACTTTTCAATTGGAAGCATTTGGGGGGGCAGGGCAATGAGGGTTAAGTGACTTGCCCAGGGTCACACAGCTAGTAAGTGTCAAGTGTCTGAGGCCGGATTTGATTTCAGGTCCTCCTGAATCCAGGGCCGGTGCTTTACCCAATGTACTACCTAGCTGCCCCCAAAGGGGAAGCTTTTTGGCATTTTTGTGAGATAAGTGGAAAACAAATTTTCTTCCTTCCCTGAAGGAGAAAAATGAAAGGAGTATTGATCACCTTCTAGGAAAGGCAAAAAAAAGGAAACAGACACCTGAAGAAAGTCTCCTCCTTTCTCTTAAAGTTCCTGGACCTTACTATATACCTGGGGCAAGACACGGATGCTAAAGAGCCTATCTTATCTAAACCCCCTCATTTCCCAGAGTAGGTAACTGAAGGCCTGTTCAGATGAGTTGTCTGAAGTCATACAGAATCCAAGCTCTGCCATTTACAAATCCAGGATGGTGTCTGTCTCTGTCTCTGTCTCTGTCTCTCTCTGTCTCTCTCTCTCACACACACACACACACACACACATACACACACACACACACACACACTACTCTTAGAGATTAAAAATTGGAAGGGAATTCATGGGCCATTTAATTCAATTTCCTCATTTTACATATGAGAAGACCGAGTCCCACAAAGTTTCCATAATTATCCTAAGGTCATATAGTAGCATCATACATAGAATTTGAACAAAGGTCCTCTGACTATAGAGCTTATTTCTTTCCACTTAATTGCAAATCTGGTATCCTTTCTACTATAATCATGTGTCAAGTAGAGATGGGAAGAGCAGGAAATGGAAACTGCTGGTACTAGGTCAGCACTGAAGTTAAAATGTCACCGAGTCATCAGTGAACATTGATTAAATACTTACTATTTGCCAAGTACTGTGATAAGTAACAGGAATACAAAAATTGCACACTGTTCTTTGGGTCCTATTCTAAAGAAGCTTACATCCTCGTGGAGAAGATGACATGTAACCAACTAAGTACATACAAGATATATAGAAAGTAGGTGGATGGGAATCTGAGTAGGGAGGGCTTTAGCAGCTGAGGAAGATGAGGTGCAGCTTTCCAGAGTAGGTGGGATTTGAGTTGGGTCCTGAAGGAAGACAGAAGAACTAAGACACAGAGGTGAGGGGGTCACAGTTCTAGGCAGGGAGGGACAGCCAGTGGCAAGGCATGAAAAGATGGATGCTATATTCAAGAAACTACAAGTAAGTCAATATTTCTAGAATATAAAGGGTATAGAGGAGAACAAGCTCTAAGACAACTGGCGAGGTAGGAAGGAGCCAGGTCATGAAGCACTTCAGATGCCAAATAGAGGAGTTGATATTTGATCTGGAGGTAACTGAGTGGTGACATCGTTAGACTGATACTGCAGAAAAATCACCTTGGCAGCTGAATGGGTGATGGATTAGGGTGGGGAGAGACTAGAGGTAGTGAGACCAGGTAGGAGGTTATCACAATAGTTCAGGCAAGAGGTGATAAGGTCTTTAATGAGGGTTGTGACTATGCCAAAGATTTTGTGAAAGTAGACATGGCAACAGATTGGATATGTATGGCAAACAGAAGGGAAGAGTAGAGAAGAAGGCTCAGGACAAAGCCTTGGGGTGCCCATGTTTTGTGGGTGTGACATGGACAAAGAGCCAGCAAAGAAGGCTGAGAACGAGTAGTAGGGCTGTGTCATGAAAACAGTATAGAGAAGGGGGTGATCAGCCGTGTCAGAGGCTGCAGAAAGTCAGGAAGGGTGAGGGTTGAGAAGAGGCATTTGAGTCATTCCCCAATTGAGGTATGGTCAAAGGATATGGACAGGCAGTTTTCAGAAGAAGAAATCAAAGCTAGCTATTGCCATATTAAAAAATGCTCTAAATCACTACTGATTAGAGAAATATAAATTAAAACAACTCTGAGGTACTGCCTCATACCCATCAGATTGGCTAATATGACAAAAAAAGAAAATGATAAATGTTAGAGAAGCTGTGGAAAAATTGGAACACTAATGCATTGTTGGTGGAGTTAAACTAATCCAACCATTTTGGAGAACAGTTTGGAACTATGTCCAAGTGCTATGTGACTGTGCATATACCCTTTGACCCAGTAATACCACTACTAGGTCTGTATCCCAAAGAGATCATAGAAGAGGCAAAAGGACCTACAGTACAAAAATATTTATAGAAGTTCTCTTTGTGGTGGCAAGGAATTGGAAATCAGGGGAATGCCCATCAACTGGGGAATGGCTAAACAAGTTGTGGTATATGAATGTAATGTGCTGTAAGAAACGATGAGCAGAGGATTACAGAGAAACCTGGAAGGACTTACATGAACTGATGCTGAGTGAGATGAACAGAACCAGGAGAACACTGTACACAGTAACAGCAACATTGTGTGATGATCAACTGTGATAGACTTGGCCCTTCTCAGCAGTGCAATGATCCAAGACAATTCCAAAGAACTCATGATGGAAAATGTTCTCTATACCCAGAGAAGAACCATGGATTCTGAATGCAGATTGAACCATACTGCTTCTACTTTGAGGCTCTTTTTTTCTTTTTTGAGGTTTTTCTCTTGTGTTCTGATTTTTCTTTTACAATATGACTAATGCAGAAATATGTTAAATGTGATTGTACATATATAACCTATATCAAATTGCTTTCTATCTTGGGGAGGGGGGAGAAAAATTAGGAACTAAAAATCCTATGAAAACAAATTTTGAAAACTATCTTTAGATGGAACTGGAAAATAATAAAATAACTCTTATGATTAAAAAAGATATAGTTTCATTAGGAAGCATTAAATCTATTTATGACCCCCCCAAAAAAAGAAAAGGCATGTGACCCAGCCATTAAGACACATCACTGGCAATTTGGGAGAGGGCTGTTTCAGTTCAACAATGGAGTCCAGACTCCAAATCCCATAGGATTTAGAAGAGAGAAAGGAGAGGAAGAACAGACACCTGCTGTTGACGGTTTTCTCAAGTAGTTTAGCAATGAAGGAGAGGGGAGATAAAGGTTAGTTGGTGAGGATGGCTGGCTCCAGTGAGTTTAAGGGATGGGTCATCCCTTGACCTTTGTAAGCAGCAAGAAGGAATAACAGATGGGGAGAAACTGAAGATAAGAAAAAATAGGATGGGGGCAGCTAGGTGGCACAGTGGATAGAGCACCAGCCCTGGAGTCAGGAGTACCTGAGTTCAAATCCGGCCTCAGACACTTAACACTTACTAGCTGTGTGACCCTGGGCAAGTCACTTAACCCCAATTGCCTCACGAAAAAAAGGAAGGAAGGAAGGAAGGAAGGAAGGAAGGAAGGAAGGAAGGAAGGAAGGAAGGAAGGAAGGAAGGAAGGAAGGAAGGAAGGAAGGAAGGAAGGAAGGAAGGAAGGAAGGAAGGAAGGAAGGAAGGAAGAAAGAAAGAAAGAAAGAAAGAAAGAAAGAAAGAAAGGAAGAAAGAAAGAAAGAAAGAAAGAAAGAAAGAAAGAAAGAAAGAAAGAAAGAAAGAAAGAAAGAAAGAAAGAAAGAAAGAAAGAAAGAAAGAAAGAAAGAAAGAAAGAAAGAAAGAAAGAAAGAAAGAATAGGATGATAGTGGGGATAATCTGCTGGACAAGTCCAAAAGGGATGGGATCAAGGGTGTGTAGAGAGGATTTGGCTTTGGCAAGAAGAAAAGCCATTTTTTATCCAAGACCAGAGCAAAGAAGGAGTTGATGAGGGAAGGTGTCTGAATGATTTGAGGTGAGGAGGGGATCGGGGGAGCTCTCAATGAATGGCCTGAATTTTTCCAGTGTCATATGAGGCTAGGTCCTTAGCTGAGAGAGTTGCAGGTGCAATGTGAGGCAGGAAGAAGAACAAAAAGATTTTGAACGACCACTGTGGAAAGTAGGATGGCGAGTCAGTTAACAAAAAAAAGAATTCTTGCTTTGCTGTAGTGAGGACCCAGTTGAGATTAGATAATAAATTTGTAGTGGACCCAGTCAACAATTTCCTGATTTTTTTCTAGCTTTCTTTGTAGCACACAAATAGGAGCAAAGAAAATAAGTGATGGGGATAATCTAGGTCCTATCTTGGCAAGCATAAATGGCGAGAGCACCAGGGGGCAATAAAATTCAAGAGTAGAGGGTACTGTGGAGTTGCGTTGGTTGACTGGGCGATACAGATAGGGAGCTCACGCTGCATGACCAGCCCATGTCCCCTTCTGCTCTGCTCACACATTTCCTGGAGACTGTCTTTTATGTCATACCAGTCCAACTCGGGCATTTCATCACGGCGTAAACACAACCCTGGATTCTCAAAGTCAGATTGCAGGCTGGATTATGCAATCTACCTGCAGGCCTATTGTGGGACCCTGAGAAATCTCTCCCCATTCAATGTATCCTACACACAGTCGACAAAGTAATTTTCCTAAAGTTTAGATCTGACTGTGTCAACTCTTCCCCTCCTCACTAAGCTCCCCATTATCTTCAGTCTCAAAAATAAAAGTCTTCTTTGGGGCATTTGAAACTCTTCAGAACCTGGCTCCATCCTACACTTCCAGTCTTATTAGATGTGGGCACACTCTTCCTTATGGATGTTTGTGCCTTAACAATGGCTGTTCCTGGAAGCTAGGTGGTGCAGTGGATAGAGCACCGGTCCTGGAGTCAGGAGGACCCGAGTTCAAATCCGGCCTTAGACGCTTGACACTTACTAGCTGTGTGACCCTGGGCAAGTCATTTAACCCCAATTGCCTCACCAAAAAAAAAAAAAAAAAAAAGCAAAACAATGGCTGTTCCTCCCATGCCTGGAAATGTCTTCCCTTCTTGCCATCACTTGGAATCCCTGGTTCCCTTGTCACTCGGTTGAAATACACCACCTTCTCTTAGAAGCCTTTGCAAGATCCAACCCCCCTCACTGCCTCAACACCCCCAACCCCTGCATTCCCAATCCCCAGGGTTATCCTGTAACTGCTTCCTGTTTTAGATATACATTAGACAGTCTCCCCTTATCGAATTGAAGATTCTTGAAGGCAGGACCAGTTTATTTTTGTCATTGTGGCTCCAGGGCCTAGCACAGTGCCTGACCCGGAAGAGGCACTTCATAAATGCTTGTTCATTGATTGGATGGTTCTACCCAGTTGGAGAGTCTTAAGTTCAGTCCTAAAGAAAAAGAGCTTCCCTTTTATCCAACGCCCAGCCTACTTGTGTCTGTAAAAGGCTCATTAGCAAAAGATTGCCCACTGGATGATGAATTCTTCAACCATGGCAACCCATGAAAGAAAAGGGAAAAAAAATTTTAAGCTTTTCCCCCTGTATTTAAGTTAAAATTACCTGAAATCCAAAGCAGATGGTGGGGAATACATTAAATACAGCAAACCAGGAGGAAGGTCTGTAAATAGATGAAACCAGGTGTTTAATAAAGAGGAAAACTGAAACCCCAGCTAACATTAGAGGTACAGAAAGTACAAATGGGTATGAGGAAAAATTCTGCTTTTGATTGCACAGGATAAAAATCAGGCTTTGGAAAAGATAAAAATGTGTTCCAAGCACTTTGGGTCACTGGCTGTTCTCAGGCCAGAGAGGACATAGGGATGGGATACATCTTGCCTGCTTCTCTCTGGGATGGAAGGAAGGGGAGAGGAGGAATCTTGAGGGGCTGGAGCACGTATATTGGAGAAACTTGGTGGGATGTTCTTGGGCTAGCCTGGTGTTTTGACCACAGTTTGAGGTATTTACCTGCTATTTCCCAAGCTCCTGGCCGCAGTTAACACCTTAAGGGCCCAGAGCTGTCCATATACTTCAGTCAGTAATTGACCTTCAGCTCCACAACTTCCTGAAGGATGATTCTTGCTAACTGACATCTCAGCTCTACCCACTGTATCCCTGACCATCTGGTGCCATCAAGAGAAACAGACAGATGCCAGCAGTTTCTGAAATGATCCTCTGTAGGACTCCCAAGAAACCATTTAATTGTACCTGCCATCCACTCCCAATATCTACACACCCTGAATCCATTCCATTGTCCCTTCCTCCTCAGTCCCCTTTCCTGGATCTTCATCCAGGTCACACGCATCTCACAGCGCTCTGTCCTGGACCCTATTATCTTCTCTCTCCATCTTATTTCACGTGGTGAAACCAGCTCTCATCTCTATGTATTTGAGTCTCAGATTTATTTATCCAGCCCTTACCTCTCTCCTGACCTTCAATCTTGCATCTCTGCCTAACTATCGAATATGCTGAACTGGAAGCCTTGGAAACATCTTAAACTCAACATTTACAAAACTGAACTCATTATTTCCCCCTCCCTAAGTACTCCCCTCTTCCTAACTTCCCTATTACTGTTGAGGAGCCCACCATCCTCCCAGTTACCTAGGTTTGAAACCTAGGAGTCATCCTCAGCTCCTCACACTCCCTTACCCTCCCTCCAAATGCAATCAGTTACTAAGTTCTGTTATGTCTACCTTCGTAATGTCTCTTATAAGAGCACACTTCATTCTTCCCACACTGTGACTGCCCTGGGGCAGGCCCTTATCACTTAAGATGGGTTGGGGGTAGGGTGTCTCTGCCTCAAGAATCTCCCTCTAGTCCATCCTCAGCTTAGCTGTCAAATTGATCTTCCTAAAACACAAATTGGGGCAGTTAGATGGCTCAGTGGATAGAGCATTGGGCCTGGAGTTAGGAAGATCTGAGTTCAAATTTTGCCTCAGATACTTTCTAGCTGTTTGACCCTGGGAAAGTCACCTCACCCTGCTTGCCTCAGTTTCCTCATCTGTAAAAATGATTTGGAGAAGGAAATGGCAAACCAGTCCAGTATCTCTGCCATGAAAACCCCAAATGAGGTGACGGAGAGTCAGGCAACTGAAAACAGCTTCCTGTAAATGAGGGGCCACTCAGAGCCTAGTGACCAGCTCTACATCAATGACAATTGACATTAAGTACTTAAGCTCTCTAGCCTTAGTTTTCTCATCTGTAAAATAAATGGGTTAGACTTGAAGGCCTCTAAGACCCCTTCCTTCCATAATCTATGCTCCTGTGGCCTAATATTTAGCCCAGATACACCTATGAGAAGACCTCCATGGGTCAGGACTAGAGTTCCTAGAACAACTCAAGAAGTAGGAAGATGCTGCCATACTTCCCTTGTCCCTCAGTGGCTTGCAAACTCCTTGAGGGTAGAAACTTTCATTTCTGTCTTTGAAACTCCAGCACCCACCAAAGTGCCCGGTGCACAGTAGGTGCTTGAAAAAAGCTTCCTGAGATTCCTTACCACTGCCTCCCCTGGGGACCAGGAGCCGCCAGCTCCCTGACACCCACCTCAGTGACTGATGGGTTTCAGGAACAAGGTTGTCAGGCTTCAGGTAATACTTCACCACGATGACCAGGCTCAGATAGCAAGCAGCCAGTGTACCTAGGATGCTAACACACACACACACACACACACACACACAGCTTAGTTGGATTCTCCCATTGAGCTGAGCCTGGGCTCACATGGACTATAATTAGGTTAGAATGAATGAATGAAGAGCAGGAAGCCCAGCCAAGCAGGCCCCATACCTGGCTGGCTTGACTGGTTTCCTGGCTGCTGCGTTAGCTGCCATGTTTATTAGAAAGACAGGGCCACTGATTTACACGCAGCTCGCAGCTCGCAAGCTCTGCCCTTCCCTACCCTGCCCTTCCTTCCTATGGGACAAAAACTACCTGGAAATCAAATTTGAGAAAGGATCAGGGAGGCAGGCAAGACACTTGTCTCCTATTTTCCTGAATTCAGTTGCTGTACTTTCCTCCTAAAAGTCAGGTTTTTCCTTTCCGCATGGGAGAAATAGTTGATCATAGTATGCAGAGAGCTAGGTTTGGATTAAGAAAGCCCTGGGTTTAAATTGTACCTCATACAGCCTGTGCGACCATGGACAACTCACTTTAAAATCTCAGTTTCCCCAGTCAAACTAAGTTACGACTAAGTTACAGACACAACATAGAACACAGAGGGAAAGGCTTTCCCCACTGGGAGTTTCCCATACTCCTGAAATCATAGGTCAGAAGCCCCACCTAAAAATGGGTGTATGTGTATGTGTGTTTATTGGAGAAACATAATCCCTGACACCCCTGTCCCTTCCCTAATCTCAGTCCAAGAAAAGTCCAAACAAAACGCGTGGGAAAAATCCCAAACCCTAGCCCAATCTATCTTTAGTCTTCCCAGGGGAGCTACCCCTAACTGTGGATGTACCTTGTATATTTCTGGAAGCTGATTTCCCGAGGAGCAGACAGAGGGAAAATGATGAAGACGCAGAGGATGGACAGGGTGAAGCGTTGATCCACGTACCAGGGCCGAGGGACAGCTGAGACACTCCCACTGAAGGTTTCATTTGTCAAGAAGAAATCACACACTGGAGAGAACAGAAAGGAAAATCGGATCATAGAGCTGGAGAGGACCTCAGAACCCATTAAGTCCAGTTCCTTCATTTTGCAGATGGGGAAACCAAGACCCAAAGCGGTCGCTTTGCCTGAGGTCACACTTAAGTGGTAGAAATAGGGTTTCAACACAGGTCCCTCTAACTCCAAACAAATACTGCTGGGGCCACTGAGGATGCCCGGGGAAAACACTGGGGGGTGATGTTTTTCAGGAGCATCACTCATCCCCTTGCCAATAGTAAGATCAAGGGTTTTCAGCAGAGAGTCTCAGGAGGACCATGAAAGAATGCCCAGGCTTCTTCAAGCTTGCTTTGGTGTACAGCCAGTTATCAAAGCTATTAGCCTCAAGCATATGGCATGATCGGTGACCACCAAAGCATGATGCAAATATGAGTTATTATCGTTGCTGTCATATTCTTATCAAGTCCAGGGTTTATAGGGGACATTTTTCCTGCCTGAGGAAAGGCAGGCTACTGTGACAGACTGAACAACTCATTTAGAGTCAGAAGATATGTATTCAAATCTCAGATTTGCCAATTTCTAGATAAGCCTTTTTTTGTTTGTTTGTTTTTGGTTTTGGCGGGGCAATAAGGGTTAAGTGACTTGCCCAGGGTCACACAACTAGTTAGTGTCAAGTGTCTGAGGCCATAAAGAAGGCATTTTACCTGTGTGTCAGTTTCATCTGTAAAATGGGGGTTAAGAGTACTTGTACTCCCTACCCCATAGGCTTGATGTTGGGGAAAGTGCTCTGTAAACTATTAAGTGCTACAAAAATGGGAGTTATTATTATGTTGTTGCTATTTTTTATTATGATCATCCCTGTTAATCCCTTACACTTAAAGAGGTCCATCCTCAGATGTTTTTCATAAAAAACACATATAAATATCCACCTAGTTATATACACACAAACCAAAATACATACGAACAATGCAAATGCTCCTTCCTTTCCTTAGGGAGATGAGACACTCTGGATACCAAATGTCAACATGGCCAATGCACCTCTTGGTTTTACAAAAGTGTTTTTCTTTGGTACAAGGAGAAGCTCCCTTGGTTGGGGAATGGGTATATATCCATAAGTGACTGATGTGAAAATAAAAGGCATCAATAGCTACTATTTATATCATGCTTTAAAGCTTGTAAAGTGCTTTACAAATATGCCCTGTGGCTTTAAGCTTTAATAGCTTATAACTGTACTAAGACTTTTGGGACACCCTATCTCATCTCATTTGATCCTCACAACAACCTAGGAAATTGTTGTTATTGTTGCTCAGTCATTTCAGTCGTGTCTGACTCTTTATGACCCCATTTAGGGTTTTCTTGGCAGAGATATTGGAGTGGTTTACCATTTCCTTCTCCAGCTCATTTTACAGATGAGGACACTGAGGCAAACAGGGTGAAGTAACTTGCCCAGGGTCACACAGCTAGTAAGTAACTGAGGTCAGATTTGAACTCAGATCTTCTTGACTCCAGGAGTAGTATATCCATTTCACCACCTCAAGGAGGTAGGTGCTATTATTATCATCTCCATGTTACAGATAAAGAAACTGAGACAGCCAGAATTTAAGGTAAGCCCAGAATGACACAATTAGTAAGTGTCTCAGGTCTTCCTGACTCCAGGTCCAGTCCTCTATCCACTGTACCACCTAGGTGCATCAATAAAATTATAATTTTATTATTTTTTTTTTTTTGGTGAGGCAATTGGGATTAAGTGACTTGTCCAGGGTCACACAGCTAGTAAGTCTCAGGCCAGATTTGAACTCTTGTCCTCCTGAATCCAGGGCTGGTGCTCTATCCACTGTACCACTTAGCTGCATCAATAAAATTATAATTTTTTTAAAAAGATAATACAGTGTTCCTTAGAGCAGAGCAAGAATTGGAGTCAAAACTCACGTGAGTTTTTTTCCAAACCACCAACTGGGACAACATGACGTTTCTCTAGGCATTAAAGGAGAAGGGACGCCCCAGTTGTTGGCATGGCATTCTCCTGCCCAGTTTGTCAACAGACACGGAATGAGAGACTTTAAATTTTCAAGAGATTCAGGACAGAATTAAATTTTAATTTAATTGAATGGTTTACTACCAGAGAGTGGTTTTGGCAGTGGGGGGGAGAAATTGTCATATAATTAACTCAATAAGCATTCCAACTCTTCACTTCTTTAACTCTGTGACCCTAATCAAGCCCCATTTCCCTCTTTGAACCTTAGGTAACCCCCCCCCCACCTAGCTCACAAGGAAAGTGCTTTTGTAAACCTGAAGCCACCGTCAAAAAGTGAGTCGCTATCAAAATGGGGTATGTGTGGACCTTGGGGTTGTTGGCAACAAACTCTCCAGATACATCTGAAGGGACTGGTCCTTACATTTTTCCATCTGATCCCCCACAACCTTCAGAAAGGCCACAGAAATCATGAACATATCTATGATGAAGCAGATTTCGCAGAGCTTCCCGATGGCCGGTCCACAGAGCACTCTGACCACACCCTGGTAGGTGGACTGACCACTGACAGAGGCAGCATAGCCCAGGATGATCAAACCACTGATGAGGAAGACTAAAGACACCTGTCAAAAGAAGAACCGGTGGTGAAGTTGGGCTGGGACTGCGGGGCCTCTTTCCCCAAGAACACAGGCAGGGGAAGATGAGAGAGGCCCACCCGATGGCACAAGTTGGGAAAATATAAGGACACTCAGGGGTCTTGCCCTTTGATTGCTAGGTCCACTTCAGTAGAAACTCAAGCCCCAGAGGCCATGCCGACCAAGTGTCTTCTGTCATCAATTTATCTCTACAGTAGGACTGCAGAATTGAGAACTGGGTAAAATCTGAAACCTTCAAGAACAAAGGTTTAACCCAAGGTCCAAGGACCATCACCGTATCTATATAGTAGGACTGCAGAATTTAGAACTGGATAGAATCTGAAATCTTCGAGACTGGGTGTTCTTAAGCGAAGGTCCAAGGACCCCTGTGGATAGAATTCAGGGGGTCCATGAACTTGAATTGGGTGAAAAAAATTTCACCTTTATTTTCACTAAGATTTGAGTTCCTTTGCAATTTTATGGATTTTATTGAATGCATTTAAAAACATTATTATGATAAGGGGACCATAGGGTTCACCAGACTGTCAGTCAGAGAGTCAATCAGCAAGCATTTATTAAACACCTGCTTTGTTCTAGGCACTGTGCCAAGACCTGTCAATGGGGTCAATGACAAAAAAGGCTAAGAATTCCTGTTCCATCTAGTTCAAACAGCTCATTTTATAGATGAGGAAACCAAACACCAGAGGGGAAGAGATTTGCCTAATAGGTGGCAGAGCTAGAATTCAAACCCAAGTCTCCTGACTCTAATGGCAGTGTTCTTTCCCCTCAAGGGGCAACTAGGTGGCGCAGTGGATAAATCACTGGCCCTGGAGTCAAAAGGACCTGAGTTCAAATCTCACCTCAGACATCTACTAGCTGTGTGACTCTGGGTAAGTTACTTAACCCCAACTTCCTTAAAAATATCTGGGGCCATCTCTAGTCATCCTGATGTATATCATGCCCCTGGACCCTGATGGCTCTGGAGTAAGGTTGGTGAAACTTACACAGCCCTCTCTCGCTTAAATCCAATTCACTGTAAGTCATGACTTGGCCCTGATATCATGGTCCTCTTCAAAAATGAGGGACAAACAACAACAATCTTTCTCCTCAAGCATGTATGTTGGTGCAGTGGCTTGGTATAGTAGGAAGAACCTTTAGATTGGAATCTTAGGTGTAATATTTTTTATGTATAAGTTGTATGATCCTGAGCAAATCATTTAACCTCTCTGAGATTCAGTTTCCCCATATGTAAAATGGGGTAATAATACTTGGACTCCCTGCCCTACAGGATGGTTGCAATGAGAGGCTTTATCGACCTTAAGGTTCATTAACTGAGGAATTCATGTGGCACATGAATATAATGGGATGCTACAGCACCAGAAGGAATTATGTACATGAAGAATATGGGGATTCTTTTGTTTGTTTGTTTGGTTTTTTGGCAGAGCAATGAGGGTTAAGTGACTTGCCCAGGGTCACACAGCTAGTAAGTGTCAAGTGTCTGAGGCCAGATTTGAACTCAGGTCCTCCTGACTCCAGGGCCGGTGCTCTATCCACTGTGCTACCTAGCTGCCCCAGTACAAGAGATTCTTTAGGAAAGCTATGTGAACTGGTAAAGAGTGAAGTAAATAGAACTGGAAGAATAGTTTAGTGAATAGATCTCTGGACTTGGAATCAGGAAGACCTGAGTTTGAATCTTGCCTCAGACACTTAGGAGCTATGTGACCATGAGCAATCATTTAACCTCTTTGGGCTTCAGTTTCCTTATCTGTTAAATTAGGGAGTTGGACTGGATAAATTCCAAGGTCCCTTCCAGCTCTGAAGCTATCATCCTACAAAGACTGATATAGTGAACACAATAGCACAGACTAGTACTGAAAGACTTAAGTCTAGTCAATGCAATGACCAGCTGTGCCTCCTCTTATTTGTTGACAGAGGATTGTCATTCAGTCATTTCAGTTGCACCAGACTCTTCATGACCCCTCTTGGGGTTTTCTTGACAGACACTAGAGTACTTTGCCATTTCCTTCTCCAGCCCATTTTACAGACGAGGAAACTGAGGCAAACGAGGTGAGTGACTTGCCCAGGGTCACACAGCTAGTAAGTGTCTGAGGCCAGATCTGAATTCACAAAGATAAGTCCTCCTGACTTCAAGCCCAAGCCCAGCACTATATCCACTGCAGTGCCACCTAGCTACCCTGGTAAAAGGCTGGTAAACTATATATGTACTCAATGAAAAATGCATTCTCATACACAGCCAATGTGTTGATTTCTTTTGTTACCAGAACTTTTTTTTTTTTTTTGCATGGGGAAATGAGGGTTAAGTGACTTGCCCAGGGTCACATAGCTAATAAGTGTCAAGTGTCTGAGGTTAGATTTGAACTCAGGTCCTCCTGAATCCAGGGCCGGTGCTTTATCCACTGCACCACCTATCTGCCCCCTGATTTCTTTTCACTATACATATTTGTTACAAAGGAGAGACATCCCAGTGACATTAAATAAAAAGATTAAAATATTTTAGAAGAACTTTAAGACACTATATAAATGTGTTATTATTTCTCTCCTTATTGCCAGAGGCTTAAGTACTCTGATTAAGAGAGAGCTAGATTGATAAAACTCAGTTCAGCCACATGGTCTTTCTTGAATCATATCCCAGAATCCATTCACTCCTCAGAAATAGCATCTGTTCCCACTCAGCCATATGTCATAGAAAGAACACTGAATCTGAGGTCAGAGGACCTGGGCTCTGCAACATTGGACAAGCTGGTTCCCATCTCTAGGTCTCAGGTTTTCCCTCTAGAAAATGAGAGGGTTAGTTGAAATGACCCCCATAGTCCATTTAATTTAGACAATTATGGGAACAAAAGTAGGGAAAGATAACCTCAAGGGTTTTGGACTACATCAACAGAAAGGTTTTAAAATAAAAAGCAGAAGAGGGCCATGGGTTGAATGGTATGGCTTGCTTTCAAGATGTAAATTATAAATGCAGGTACCCAAGAAAAAGGGCAGAAATTCAACAATCTGGATGGTGCCACTTCTTCGTTACCAATGCTATGGCCTTCTTGCCTCCTGACTTGAATGTAAAGTCCTTGAATGTACTTCTACTCTGGTGTTTGGTTTCCTCATGTATAAAATGAGGTGTTTGAGGTAGATGGAACAAGAATGTGTAACCTTTTGTCCTCATTCCCTCTGGAGGGTCTTAGCCTAACACATAGTAGGTGTTTAATAACCCATAACCTTACACACATATATGACCCTACACACATAATAGGGACTGTGCTTTTTTTTAATTAAAAAAAAATTTTGTTGTTGTTTGTTTGTTTGGTGAGACAACTGGGGTTAAGTGACTTGCCTAGGGTCACACAGATAGTAAATGTTAAGTGTCTGAGGCCGGATTTGAACTCAGGTACTCCTGACTTCAGGGCCAGTGCTCTATCCACTGCGCCACCTAGCTGCCCCAGGGACTGTGCTTTTTTTAAAGGACTTTGAAGATCATCTGGTCCAGAGGATATGGACTGTTTTTGTGTCCTGGGCCCCCCTTTTCCAAATTCTGTTTTTAAATAATTGAAGGAGAGGCAGCTAGGTGGCGCAGTGGATAAAGCACCAGCCTTGGATTCAGGAGGACCTGAGTTCAAATCTGGCCTCAGACACTTGACACTTACTAGCTGTGTGACCCTAGGCAAGTCACTTAACCCTCATTGCCCCCCACATACACACACACACACAAAAGTCTAAGTAAATAATTGAAGGAAACATTGAATTTCAGTTAGAAGTGAGTAAAAAACAAAGACATAATAGCTTTCCATCTAAGTTTGTGGACCTTCCTGAAATCTGTCCACGAATGGAGGAGGTCCATAGACCTCAAGTTAGAAACTTCTAACCTTGCCCAATAACCTTAGTTGAAGATGAAGAAACCGAGGTAAAAGTTATTTTTCCAAGGCCATTCAGGTAACAAGTAGCTTAGCCAAGATTCTAACCCAGATCCTACAACTCCAGTGCAAGGCAGGGAGGGGGAGTCTTTCTACTACACCATGGAGCCTCTTGCTTTTTTGAGGGGACTCCTCTCAGCTTAGGGTTATAGTGAAGAGAACGACAGAATTTAAATGAGAAGACCCACATGTAAATCCTGACTGAATGACTGTGGGAACATCATGTCCTCTCTCTGAACCTCAGTTCCCTTGATCAATCTGAGAACTAGTTATTACAAAAAGAAGGCTGGAATCAATCACCTCGCCTGGATCTTGCTGGTTTTTAATTCTATGATCCCCAGGTCACATGACTACAACTTGACTTTATACTCAGCCAACCTTTCAGTAGCCCGAGCCAACCGAAACTTTCATTTCCAATCTTCTCTGACATCATCAGCCCATCCAGTGGGTGTCAGGAGAAATGATTTTTCTCCAATAGCCCAGTGGGGGGGGGGTTGGGGACATATATAAGAAGTTAATAAACTTTATATTCTTCTCAATCAAATAGTAACAAAGGAAATTTCTATTTTCCTCAGGGAGGGGGAAAAATCCATTAGACCTCTAGGAATGTTTACTTACTAGTGTTTAAACAGCCCTGAACTAGAAAGGATATTTGTATTTCTTTTTTTTTCTTTTTATGGTGAGGCAATTGGGGTTAAGTGACTTGCCCAGGGTCACACAGCTAATAATGGTCAAGTGTCTGAGGCTGCATTTGAACTCAGGTCTTCCTGAATCCAGGGCCAGTACTCTATCCACTGCACTGCCTAACTGCCCCAATATTTGTATTTCTTTCTTTTTTTTTAACAGGGCTATGGGGGTTAAGTGACTTGCCCAGGGTCACACAGCTAGTAAATGTCAAGTGTCTGGGGCCAGATTTGAACTCAGGTACTCCTGAATCCAGGGCCAGTGCTTTATCCATTGCACCACCTAGCTGCCCCTGATAATTGTATTTCTTAAAGAAATAAATGTGAGTGAGGATCCCTGCCCTCAAGGAGCTTAAAATCTAGTTGAAGAGATGAGGTGAATGCACGGGAAAGGTCAAGTCACTACAGGGTAGTATAGTTTTTCCCTGCAGAAAGGCAAGTACTAGAATTTGAGAGCTGGAGAGGCCCTCAGAGGCCATCCATTCCAGCTCATACTGGAAAGGAATCTTTGCTGTAATATATCCTCCAAGAGGCTATCTAGCTTCCAAGAAGGCTAGATGCATTTCCAGGAAGCTCATTCTGCTTCTTACAAAGTGTTTCCCACCATCAAACCTAAATTTGCTTCTAAGTAGCATCTGTCCTCCCCAGCCAAAACTAGTCTTCACAGCTGTTTCATTATAGTCTTATGTCCGATGGTTCCTAACTCTAGCCTGGCTTGGTGGACATCAATCTGAGCAGCCAGCCTAAAGCACCTACTATGTGCAAAACACTGGAGAATATAAAAGGCACAGTTTGGTACTCAAGGGGCAAGAAGATACAAAAGGGAATCTAAAGTATGGAAAGTCACCAAGTCTTGGTAGTAACATCAACAGAGCGGTTTCATAAATTGTCCATTTCAGTAACAGCACACACACAAAAGACTTGTGGCAACTGTGGTTTTGCTTCTTCCCAAATGAATGAGGTACCTACTAAAAGTACCCATTTTAAAAATAAGGGGAAGGGGCAGCTAGGTGGCGCAGTGGATAGAGCACCGGCCCTGGAGTCAGGAAGACCTGAGTTCAAGTCCAGCCTCAGACACTTGACACTTACTAGCTGTGTGACCCTGGGCAAGTCACTTAACCCCAACTGCCTCACCCCCCCCCAAAAAAGGGAAGGGGGCAGCTAGGTGGCACAGTGGATAAAGCACTGGCCCTGGATTCAGGAGCACCTGAGTTCAAATCCAGCCTCAGACACTTGACACTTACTAGCTGTGTGACCCTTAACCCTGCCAAAAAAACAAACAAAAAAACCCAGAGCAAGTTAGAGCTTCCATATTGATAAGTACTAGGATCAGCATTTCCAGCCTGGCTAAGACAGGGAGACCTAGTCTCAAATATGTGCATGTATGTGGATATATACAGGGTCACATAGCAAGTAGGTATGAGAGGTAGAATTTGAACCCAGGTCCATCCTGACTACAAATCTGACACTCTTTCCATTCCACCCAGTTGTCTCACAGTATTTACTTAATCCTTCCTCTTTCAAAAGATAAGCCTCAGTCTCTAGTAGGAGAAAGTAGTCATTTGTGGTTTATCTGTACTTGGCAAAAAAAAATAAAACCAAAACGCAGGTTCTAGTCCTAGCTCCATCTCTAAGTTACTGGGTAACTTTGGCCTATTCATTGTCTGTCTGATATCCTCTCTCTTCTCTCTCTCTCTCTCTCTCTCTCTCTCTCTCTCTCTCTCTCTCTCTCTCTCTCTCTCTCTCTCTCCCCCTCCCCCCCTCTCTCTCTCTCTCCCTCTCTCTCTCTCTCTCTCTCTCTCCCTCCCTCTCTCTCTCTCCCTCCCTCTCCCTCTCTCCCTCCCTCTCCCTCCCTCCCTCTGCAAATGAGGAGGTCCAAGATTCCGTCTAACTTAAACAGTCTGTGATGACTCAGCATGTATACAAATGACTTTATAATAACATAGCATTTGATAGGAACAAAGGGAAGGACCAGACAAAGGGACTAGGAGAAATTCAAGGATGGATTTTTTCCCCCCAGTTAGGAAAGAGGTAGCATCTGAGTCAGGTTTTGAAGAAGAGGAAGGAAAACTTGACAGGGATGAAACTGGAGAAGGGAAGAGTATATCCCAGTACCAGCATGCACACAGAGATGGGGGAGAGCAGAATGAGAATGAGTGATAATGAGTAGTTTGGTTTGGCTGGAAAGGGATATGAAAAGTATTAGTATGAGAGAAGACTGGACAAAAAGACAGGCAGACAGTAGACAGAGACACAAACCAGATTCTTGTGAGGAGAGAGAGAAGAGGGAGATGGAGTCACAGAGAGACAGAGAGAGAGGAAAGACAGAAAAAGAGGAGAGAGACAGAGAGACACAGAGAGGCAGATTCTTGTGAGCCTTGAAGGGGTCTTGATTACCTATTCTTTTTTTTTTTTTTTTGGTGAGGCAGTTGGGGTTAAGTGACTTGCCTAGGGTCACACAGCTAGTAAGTGTTTAGTGTCTGAGGCCAGATTTGAACTCAGGTCCTCCTGAATCCAGGGCCAGTGCTTTATCCACTGCACCACCTAGCTGCCTCTTACCTATTCCTTTAGTATGGATTTTTAAAATCTTGTCTTAAAATAGGCTTTTCAGTGTTGTTAACAGAAAAAGGGCAGTGTGGTACAGTGGGTTGAGGGCATCTTGTAGTCAAGAAGCCCTGAGGCCTCCGTTTCAGATTGAGAACAGGAAAGGCTCTCAGAGTGCCTGCCTCGCTCATTTTACTAGACACGGCAGCCAAAGACCAGAGAGGTTAAGTAACTTCACTTGAAGCCAGGTCTTGTGACCGAGACCCTGGGCTCCTTTCTACTCTGCCACACTCATAGATTAGTCACTGAGCCTCTCAACACCCCCAGGCAAGTCTCCAGGACTTTGAGTAACCACCAACCTGCATCAGTGAAGGCTTTCCACACTACTGAAGTCAGGGGAGAAAAGGAAGGGAAAATCTTAAATCTTACATCACTGATTTTATACGCGTCTGTCGAGCTTTGCTGGAGGATATTTGTTCTGCAAACCCCTGTTCCCTGTCCCCCCCCCCTCCCCCGGCGACAGAACATACACTCAAACCACTTCTTGCCTAGGATTTCACAGGGACCAAAGCGAGACTCGTGAGGACTTACCAGCTCCATGATTAAGGTAGAGGTGATGCCACCTGCTTGACTGAAAGCCCAGGGAAAATTTAGAAGTCCAGCTCCCAGAGCTGATTTCAGCAGAATAAAAACAGCTCCAAGAGAGGATAAGCTAGGCACCCTGGCATCCAAAGAAGGCTTGTTCAACAGGCAAGTGTTTTCTCTGTTCATTTCTTCCATATTTAGAAAAAGGAAGGGAGGAAATTGTCCAGTTTTCACAACTTTCCCTCTTCTTGGTCCAGCGGGGTCTCCTCCTCCAAGAGTAAAGTTAGATCTGATCTGCCTCCAGGAGGACAAAGTTTCTCTGTCCAGCTTCAGCTGGAGCCAATGAATACACCTTGACTTCCCCCAAACGGTGAGACACTTAAGGAGAGTTTGACAGTTTGATCAGAGGCTGACTCCACCCCTCCCCTCAGTCTAACACCTTTTTTTCTGCCCCTTTCTTCATTACCCAATTTCTACCCCCTCAGTTCTACCCTGTCCTCTCCTCCCTCACTACTATTTATCTCCTCTCTCTTCTGTCTCATACCTCCACCCCACTTATCTCCACTAGCTCAGCTGTAATGAATGACCAATCCATTCCTAATTGCATTCCCATGTTTTTCGAGGTCATAGGTACCTTTTGGGTATATCCCTCAGATTCCAACCCTTCACATAACCTCTCTTGCCCTCTGTTCCTAACATCTCCCTCACCCAAACTCTCCTCCTCCCATCCTCCTAAATTCAGTTTTTAAGTGGAGAGAGAGTGTGTATGTGTTTCCTCTCTACTCCCAGAAACTAGCTTTTTAGCTTGTTTTGGCCTTGAGAGGGTTAAAGAGGATTACATTCTTAGAGCCAATAGGAAGGTCTGAGGAAAGGAGATTCAGTACTTTTGTCCTTAAACCTTGACTGGCTTTGGATGGTAATTGGAAAGGACCACTTCAGTTAATTTGGCTTTTCCCCCCTCTAGGAACTCATAGAATTCCAGAAGCTTAGAGCCACTCCCAGCTCCCAGAATTAAGTGGTCCGATCCACTACCAATTCTCTGTCCCCTCCATATTGCCCCCATTAGGAGGAACTGGAGACTGAGCATATGGCGAGTTGTTCAACCAATGAAGGGTTAAAGGGTAGCCAGATGGCAGAGAGCAGAAGCTCACTATAGATAGATGTTGATTGATAGGTAGATGGATGGATAGACAGACAGATAGATAGATAGATGGATGGGTAGACAGATAGACAGACAGACAGACAGACAGACAAGACAGATAGATAGATAGACAGACAGACAGATAGATGGATGGGTAGACAGACAGACAGATAGCTAGATAGCTAGATAGCTAGATAGATGATGGATGGGTGGATAGACAGAAGGATAGAAAGAAAAATAGAAATAGATAGATGGATGGATAGACAGACAGATAGCTTTATTATTCTTGGATTTCACTGAAGGATCTTGGCCAGTGCTGCCCACTGTAACACTTCACCCAGACTCCACAAAGAGGGCCAGTGGCTTCTAGCCTCCATTACTCCAGCATTCTGGTTGCCTGGAAGCACGAGGCAAAATCATGTGATAGAGTAGAAAGAATACTGACCTCAGAGTCCAAGGTCACACTTTCAAAGCCTGGCTGTGTTACCTCAGGCAAGTTCCATCCTTTCTCAGGACATTTGTTTCTCCATCTGTAAAATGACAAAGTTGGATTTCAGGAGCTCTTAACTTGGAGCTAATGACCTTAAAAGATATATATTTTTTACAATTGCATTTCAATAGAATTAATTTTCTCTGTAGTCTTATGTATTTTTTCTATTTCATACATCTGGAAACATGATTCTGGGAAGAGGGTCCAGAGGCTTCACTAGACTCCCAAAGGGATCCATGGCACAAAAAAGGATAAGGACCCCTGGATCAGACAATTTTTAAGGGTCCTCGAAGATGTAAATCCTGTGATCCTTCCCTTGACTTCCCCCATCTTATGCCTCTAGCCTGAGCTCACTGGCCCTCCTGCCCTGGATTCTTTCTAATTCAAACCTTAATCCATATGTCCCCCAGATCTGGGCTTTCGCCTTGCTGCCTTTGCTCATCCAATTCTGCCTCCTGCGCCATGCCCACCTGAGTCTGTGTAGCATGAATTCAACCATTGTACATTTCTTTCATGTGTGTTTTATTTCCCTTACTTTGGTTTCAAAGCATTTAGAACTGGTAGAGACTTTAGAAGTCATCTAGTCCGGGGCAGCTAGGTGGCGCAGTGGATAGAGCACCGGCCCTGGAGTCAGGAGTACCTGAGTTCAAATCCGGCCTCAGACACTTAACACTTACTAGCTGTGTGATCCTGGGCAAGTCACTTAACCCCAATTGCCTCACTAAAAAAAAAAAAAAAAAAAGTCATCTAGTCCAACCCACTTTACAGAGAAGACTGAGGCCTAGAGAAACGAAACAATTTGCCCAGTGATACTAGAGGAGTAACAGAACTGAGACTTAATCCCCAATCCTCCAACTTGAGCCTGGCATTTAAGGCCCTCTGTGATTTGGTTCCCACTCACCTTTCCAAGCTGGTCTCACGTTATTTCCTTTCAGTTGCTTTCTGTTTCAGTAACAAGGGCCTCCATGCTGTTCCTCATACTTGGCATTAACATCTCCTACCTCCATGACTTTGTGCGGGTGATCATCCATGTCTGGAATGTTCTCCCTCAAAGGTTCTACTTCAAAGATGCAGCAAGAACATGTATATAATTGTCTCCCATTTCCCCAACACTTGGGGGGAAGAGCATAATCCCAATTTTACTACGTCAGTTCTGGGACAACAGGTTCAAAATTCAGATCAGTTCCTAAATCACTCCCTCCAAGTTCGTCCATTGATGATGCACAGCTCAGCTTGGGCTGACCTGGGTCCAGAAGGTCACTCCTTGCTCCTTGGGGGCATTGGTGCTGAACTGCCTGTAACACCAGTTCTGGGGCACAAGTTCTGGGATGCCCAGACACTATGGTGCCCTCGTCATGCAAGACTCTGCTCTCTTCACCTAGAACGAAAAGAACAATGGAAAGGGCCAAGATGGCAGGCCCATTTCACAAGGCCACATGGCCTTGGAGGGGAGGAGGCCCTAAGACCTTTCCCCTTGGCACATGCCAGATACCATAAGCAGAGTGATCCAAAATCACCCAAGAGATTGAGGCAAAAGAACCACATATACACTCTGTATTTACTTATCTGTGAACATATTTACCAGTAGAATAGATGCTCTTGAGGTCAATTTTCTTTTTGGTCTTTGTAGCATCTAAAATAGTGCCTTGTATACAGCAAGCGTTTAATAAAGATGTGTTGAATCTAATTGCACTGGACTGACCTCCTGGGCTCTTACCGCTTCTGAACTTCTTGGGGCAGTCATCCAATTCCGTTTGAAAGGCCCTCACTGACTGACTAATTGACCAACTAACCCACTGCCTCACTGGCTCATCTCCCAGCATCCACTGGGAGTGAGAGTTCCAGCCAGAACCTCTGCTGGGACTTGGACTCAGAAATCCAGAAAGCAGGGGCTCTGTCTTCTGCCTCCTGGGCTTCTTGTTCCTGCTCCGCCCCATGTGAGAACATTCTCTGGTCCTCTGCCCACTGTTTATGGCTTGATCAAACAATTCAATTGTGTTGGGTTTGGTTTAGCTACAAGTCTCTTCTCTCCCAACACACACGTGTAAGCGATGTCCATTAGCCTTGTCTCCAGAGCTGAATAAATGGATCCTAATTTACTTTCTATTTTCTAGATATCTGACCTCCTGATCACAGGGAGAACAAAGAGATTTGGCTGGGGGGAGGGGGGGCAGCTAATTGTAGCTGTCATCTCCATTATCTCTCAGCTCTGCAAGTGCTTGGGGCCACTTCCCAGTCCCTGCCTGTTAGCTGGTCATTAACTGCTCACAGAGGGATTCAGGAATTATTAGCTTGCATGATTTAGAAATTGGCCATTGGGCTGTGAAATTCCAGCCAATGGGAAAATCTCTTAATTTTTGACAGGAGCTTTGATATCTCAGCTCTCTTTGGCATGGGGGGGGGGGTCTGTGACCTTTCCTCTGAAAGGAAACCTGCCAAGTCCTGGCCTGAGCAAGGGGGTGAATCAGCAGCAGGCAGACTTATCGAGCTCTGGGGACCCCACCCTCTCCGAAGCCTGGTCACCCCATTCAGGTCCAAGCCCCAGAACCTGGGAAGAGGGGAAAGACTCTGCCAGGCTGGCTCACCGGTCGTGGGTCGAGAGCTAGATCTGGAAAGGCCCCACAGTGGTCAACTGGTCCAACCCCTTCCTTTTACAGATGAGGAAACTGAGAGCCAAGGAGAAGCAATTTGTCACACACATCATAAGCCTCAGAGGCAGGATTCAAACTCGTATTCTCTGCCTCTGGAATCACTGCATTTTTCAATGGTCTTCTGACTCTGAGACCCATCCTTTTGCCACGACACCACAGCTGCCTCTTTGCTTGCATACGTTTTCTGTCCCTCTCCATGGTCCAACTCCCAAAAGCCAAATTGGAGGCTTCAGGTACAAGTCAGAAGAACTCACTTTTAGCTCACCACACACTTCAGATCTTTCCTTGCCTCCCAAAGACTGTCCCCTTGGGGACCACTGAGCTCTCCATATTCTTAGGGTTGGGGAGGGGATGGAGGGAAAAGCCAAGAGGAGGCAAGATGAACCATGGTAGTAAGGTCACAGATGAGAAGCTGCAAGGGAGCTTAGAGGTCAGCTGATCCAACTCTCCTCATGAGGAGACAGAGACTCAAAAAGGGAGCTGACTTCCTCTGGGTCACACAGGTAGCAAGCTGCAGAATCCAGTTTAGAATCCAAGTGTTCTTGCTACAGATACAGCATCCTTTCCACTGTGCTATCGGGGGTCAACAACAAAGATGCTACCTTAAGGTTTAGTCAGTTAACAGGCATTTATTAAATGCTAACTGTATGCTAGGCACTGTGGATAAAAAAAGAGAAACATAAGACAATCTCTGCCTTCACAGAGCTCACAATCTAATAGGATAATAATAGCTTTTTTGGTTATGTTTTGTTTTTTGCTTTTGCAGGGCAATGAGGGTTAAGTGACTGGCCCAGGGTCACACAGCTAGTAAGTAATAATAGCATTTTTGACAGCACCATAAAATTTGCAGAGCACTTTATAAATGTGATCTTATCCTCTCAACCCTGGAAAGTGCTCCTGTTATCCTCAGTCTTTCAGATGAGGAGAACTGAGGCAGGCAGAATTTAAGTGACTTAACCCATGGTCACACAGCGTTTTAGTATCGGGGTAGAATTTAAACTCGGATCTTTCTGAATGCTTCATCTACTTCACTACCTACCTGGTAGTCTCCACTTGGATGTCCAAGTCACCTATCTAATGTTAGAGTAAGCTTTCTGAAATGTTCATTAGCTCCTCTTGCAGTCTGGAACAGTCCTTATGCACAGGGAAACAACTTACTTCTGTTTCATTTCTAACATTTCTGACTGAAAGGTTATTCCTGGCACTTCCCATGAGATTCTGCAGGTTGTGCACATGCGTGGTAAGTTGGGTCTTAGAAATGTGTGTCTAACCTTTGAAATTTTTCTGCACATCCCCTCTGAGACAACCCTTTGAGGGTACTGTGAACAAACAGCACAACATCTACAGCAATCTGCTAGCCTCAGTTTTCAGGGGGTCAGAATAAACCCTTGTTGGTTGGGTTCAGTCTTAAGCTATCAAAAGACCTCCCACAAACCCACTGTCTACTCTTTCATTTCCTGATTCTGTCATCTTCTACCTGCCTCTATTCTTCTCATCCTTTGGATAATCTTTCCCCCGCCCCCTTCCCCTAACCTCAGGCCACAATGTGAAAAAACACAAAACACCTCAAGTGTGTGTGTCATAAAGGAAAGGTTGGGAAACTCTGGGAGAAGGGAAGGCTTTTAAAGGCATTTTTTCTCCCTGCTTCCAACAAACTGACCCAGAATTCTGGAGGCAAGTTTTGTAGGAAGCATGTGAAATTTTAGGCAAAAAAAGGGTGATGTCCAACTTTACTTACTGTGTAAGTCTTAGACTCCGTAGGAAGTTGTACCCATTCAGAAGTGGCTTATACACTTAATAACACTTGGTCCAAATTATAGGAAAAAGCAGGTTTCTTCATATAAATCAGAAACTAGAGGCTAGCAGGTGAAACTGGAATACATGGTTTCTTCTCCTTTGTCCAAAGTATAAGGCTCTCTGCTGGAAACACCAGTGGTGCTAAGCTTATGAGTCCAGAGAGGGAAAAAAAATGTTAAGTATTCTCAAATGAAGGAGGGAAGGGTCTCAAAAAGTTAAGATGTTCTTTCAGGTGCATCTATCCTTTCTTCCCATCTATTCAGTGTAAAGAGAAGACACTGCAAGTGGGTTTCAGCAAACAAATAAACATATAATTAGAACCCAATAGTAACAAGGTTGTGCAACAGAAAATATCAATGTCTCCCATTTGTATAGAACTTATTTTAGAATTTATGCTGCCATTTATTTTGAAACCTTTATCATCTGGGAGGAGCTGGGTCAGGTCCCTACTGTTTTAACCTTTACCATTGATGAGGAGATCAGTATTCTGCAGGAAGCCTACAATGGTTTTCAGCTTGGATCAGGAAGAGATCTAGGAAGTTCTCACTCTACTATGATCTTGGTTGAGGCCTTTAAGCCCCTTCCTCTTCCACATCCTCATTGGTCAAAAGAAGAGATGAAATCATTTCTAAGGTCCTGATTTGACAGATGGAGAAACAGACTTGGAGAGCTAGAAATGAGTAAGTGACAAAGCCTGGACTCCAAGTCAGGTCTGGCTCAGTTTAACAGCAGGACTTAATACCCTGGGCTCCCGCAGGGTTCTCAGAAAACAAATGGATCAAGGCTGACCTGAAACATGGATAACAATTCTATCAGAGCACAACTGTACACTTCACCGTGAGATGCATCAATGATGAGCTAAGATCACCTACAGTAAGTAGTAATGATGAGCTAAGATCACCTACAGTAAGTAAGACCAACCTCCCTTGAAGGTGATCATCAATTACAATTTAAATATTTGCAAACCAAGACATTTAACTGTTTCTCTGAAACTGTTTCCTATGAAATCATCTGGGTATGAAAAGGAAAGTAAGTTAACTTTTTGGTAGGAAATGAATCATTTTGCTATTTGCATTTTCTTGTAATATCTTGTGTTCATTGATGTAAGTAGTTACCCTCATATTACAGAAAAAGAAATGGGTAAGAACAGCATACAGAATCATAGAACAAGAAGGGACCTTAGAGATAACAGAGAAAACAACTATTGGACTGAGGCCCGATATTCTGATTTTACACAAGAGGAAACTGAGACTCAGAGATAGGATGGGACTTGTCCAGGGACACATAGCTAGTTAGTGACAGGGCTGGGACTCAAACCCAAGCCTCCTGATTCGCACGTTAGGGTTCTTTCCCTCACATCAACATCTTTTGCTATTAGTGTTTATTACTGTATGATTCAGCTTCTACAGAACCACTCACCTGTTTCCCCACCCTACACAGACACATGATGAACAGTCACGTTTATAAATGTCAAACATTTGCTTCACATGATGAGTACAGGAATGTAAGAGGAAACGGGGAGAAGGGTGTGATGCATGAAGGAGTCACCATTTTTGTTGACCACAATGAAACGTTGTCTGGGTCTCTGCCGTTAGGGCCCGCGCCTGAATCTTAAGAGGCAGGATCTTGGGTGGACCCAAATCAACCTTGCCCTCTCCTCGCCTCCCCCAGACTCCCTGGTCCATGTCTGCACACTGACAATGAGCATGAGTGCCAGGTCAGAGATGGGGGGCCTTTTTAAGAGCCAGCCCAGGGCAGGGCTGAACAAGTGTCTATGTTGGCAGTGAGTTCTGGAGCCAAGGTTCAAATCTTAGCTCTGACATTAATTAGTCGTTTGATGTAGGGCCTCTGTTAACCTGTATCTTCATCTGTAAAACAGGGGCATCAATACTTGTCCTTAACTACTCTACGGGTTTGTTATGAGGGAAGGTTAAACCTAGGAACAGCACTCACTGGCTCGCCAAAACTTTGCCATGTTGACCTGTTCTTTTTATTTTTTTAGTGAGGCAATTGGGGTTAAGTGACTTGCCCAGGGTCACACAGCTAATAAGTGTTAAGTGTCTGAGGCCGGATTTGAACTCAGGTCCTCCTGGTGTTAACCTGTTCTTGATTTACTGCTCTGTCTCACCATGATCCAGAAGACCCCAGAGTCCCTGACCTCCCTGTGTCAGTGATTGCCCAAGACCTGCCTACATATGCCCTCTCCTCACCCAGGGGCTGAGTGATCTCAAGCTACCACTCCTGTCTGGGCTGTCAAGACAGAACACGTCCAGCCATTCTAAATCAAAACAGCCAAGGAGAGCTATGATCTTAACGATATAGTGAAGTACAAACCCTGCAACTTGGGAGGAGAGTGCCAGGAGATGCGCTCCAAAAGTTAGGAACATGTCCTCAGACTCAATGAAACGGAAAGTCATAGGATCAGGGAATCTTGGAGCAGGAAAGAACCTAGGAGTATCTAGTCCAGTCCTCTCATTTGATGGGGAAACTGTGGCAGAGAGAAGGGAAATAAATTGTCCATGGTCAATTGCCATCCCACTAAGTAGCGTCAGGGCCAAGATTTGGGCCTAGGTCTCTTGACACACCCGGTCCAGCGCATTTTAGGACTTACATATTTTTAAGTTTTAAAAAGCTCTTTCATTTCTTCATTTCCCTACCTCTAAGGAGATCATTTGCAGCTCTTCAGTGGTGAAGCATCAGATGCAGGGAATTCTTCAAACACATCGTGCGACATGGGTGGCCCATGGGGATAACAAAGCCTGCCCTAACGACCTGTTTAATTAACATTCCTACATCTTAACATATAGAAACGTCATGCAAACCAAGTGTGTATGTGTATAGACAGAGGTATCCAGGGTCCGTGTGGTGTCACCTGCAGCTCTGAATGGGAGCAAGGACAGGAGAAGAGCTTCATGGGACATGGAGAAGTCGGTTCTAGTTCTAAGACTCTTGAAGTGACAGCAGCAGCTGAGTGGGGGTAGGTGCCGTGTGACAAGCAACCTGCCTGTCTCTGTTCGGGGCCCCAACTGCTCCACTCCTCCCACCAACTTTCTGAGCCTTCTAGTCCATGTGACCCATCCCCCTCCCCACCTAGAATCCCACGTGGCCATGAGCCAGGTCCCTCCTTTCCGCTGCCTTGTCATCTCCTCAGATGGGGAGGCAGATGAGTGGTCAGCTGGGGTAGGGAAAAACAAATTAATTACTCATTCAGTGACAAGCTGAGGGGGCAGATTCACTGGGGATCAAGAGTCAGGCAGGCTGCTTCAGAACCCGCTCAGTTAGTTGTCTGTAAAATAGACAATGGGGGCGGAAAAAGAGGCTGCAAGGCAATGTTTTCAGCTTCTTATAGATAATGCATATTTATTGAAAATTTCCTTCACCAACAATGGTGAAATCAAGACCCAAAATTACAAAAAATCATGGCAGTTGGTATTTATAAAAATAAAGTGAAGGTCTATGTCTCACAGATTTGTGCTAGTTTCTTTCCAGCCTCAGTCTGTCCCTTTTGCATCATAAAGATGGATGGAGCTTGTTACTCCTCATGATGGAATAGTAAAAAACTGCATTCCATTGCTAAAAAATAGTTGTTTCCAAATACCATTAAGTTCCTAAAGTGACTTTTTCCAACAATAAATATAGAAAATAGCCTTTAACAAACATTTCCATTTGGTCAGGATTTTTTTGTCTGTTTCAAAGTCTTTCTCCTCTCGAGTTAAAAGCAGCCCAACAGCCTTCTGAAAGTCTTCAAGTCTTTGGCGTGGTACATCCCGCTGCTCTTCCACGGAGCGTCTGTGCACACCCGACTGGAGGAGTCCCTTCTACCAGGGGCCAAGGGCAACGAGATGATGTTTCATGAGAGCCGAGTTCCACCCCCATCCCCCACCCCCATGTGTGGGCCAGACCCATTTGGAATGGGCAGCATCTAATGAAGAAATGAGATCACTTTTAGATGGGTGTCACCCGTGTATGAGAAATCTTCACCAGCAACAACCATCTGTCGTCCCCTGAGGCCATTCAAGATGGCCGGCGCTCTTTGGCGATAGGGGAATAGCTGCTTGGATATCACACCGAAGGGGTCTTTGGTGGATGGACCTGCTGCATGAGTTGCGGGCGCTTGACTCGGGGTTTCCTTCTCTTGGGCCTGCTTTTAGCTTTGTTGATTTGCACCACAAAGAAAGCCAAAACCACCATGGCACCCAGGAAGGCAAACACTGGAATCGTCTGTCCTACATCCTGATTATAGCGACCAGGCATGATCCCTAAAGAACGAAGGTGAAGTGAACAGGTCGGTCAATGACGCATCCACACAGTGGGACCTTTAATTTCTCTGACAGGCTCACGTTCAGCAGAGATGAAAAAAGCAGACAGTAACTGAGCACAAGTACATTTTAAAGCCTGAATTACCCCTTAAACATCTACGACAGCAATGGAGAATGAATCAAAGAAACCCTGCTTCTTTGGAGCTGCACCTTCACGGCTGCAGGAGGAGTCATGAGTCACGAGGGGTCCTTTTGGCTCGCTAAAGGACAAGACTGAGTTCCTCTCCGCTCATGTCTTCACACTAGGAGGAGCCCCTTGAGTGCTGGGAGAAACTGGTTGTTGGCTTAGGCCAGTCTCAAAGATCTGGGACCCCTACTCGAGTGTCTTAGCTAAGATCCCAGAGATTTTAAAGCCTCCTAGAGCAATTAATTAGAGGCTGTCCGTTCCACACTGATCCACAGCTCCTCCACACATGCCTGTAACAGCTTGGCAGCCCGAGGGAGAGTCCTTGAATGGTCCCAAGGAAGGGGTTCAGGCAGGAAACAGACCCCTCCCCTTACAGCTGCCAACCTGTACTCTACTCCTGTAGCCCCAGGTCTTCCCAGAGCTCCTATGACCTGGGGCTACAGGCAGAGAGAGTGCTTTCACCACTGATCTGGAACCTCCACCTTAGGAGAACCAAAGCAGGGGGCAGGGCTCCCCTTACAGGAAGCAGAATTTGCACACAGGTTAAAGGGAGTTTTCAAAATAAAGCTGGCCTACACAACGAAATGAAGGCCACTTTGGAACTGAATCAAGAGCGTCTCAAGAGGGACAGAACTCGTCTTTTTTGTCTCATTTAAAGACTTACCTCCCGGAATGTCCCAGGCCCCACTTTCTCCAGGAGACAAAGGTCTTACTTGGGGCCGATTGGTTCGGAAGCTGGGCAAAGCCATTTTGTCCAGGTCAATCGACAGTAACTTTTGATGTTTCCAGAGATTACTGAGGAAAACAGTTTAAAAAACAAGCATTTGGTTGGTTCAGGAAATTTTAGCAAATACTCATCCTGACAATAAACATCCACGTCTACGTAACAGCCTTGGCCTTACCATGACGCTACGGAAGCAGTAAAAGTCCCAGGACCCCCATTTTACAGACAAGGACACTAAACAGTCTCCCAAAGTCACACGGCTTGGTGGTGAGGGAAGCAGGATGAGAGCTCAGAATCCCTTCTTTTCACCCATTATGCCATGCTAGTGTTGGTGCCCCATGGAGAACCCATGCGGGCTGGTTCGCCATGTACGTGGCATCTATTCCCTCCTCTGTCTTCCCGGCGCCAGGAGCCTACTGCGTCACTTCTTGTCTGGGTCCTCTCTGGTCTCCAGTCTGCCGCTCACAGAGAGCACAACGCCCCTGCCCCCACCTCACACGCTTCTAGCGTGCCCCTGGTGCTACTGCCCTCCTCCCCAAATTACATGTAAACCCTGTAGCTAATTATCAAGGTACCCAGAACAGAAGTTTCTTGAGGACGGGGCTTTCATGTGGGTCTTTGTGCCTCTGAGGCCTAGTGCACCGTAAAGACCGGTGAAGCTTCTGATCCAATGCACCGGACAAGGAGCAGGGGGTTCCTGACTAGCAAGTTCTATAACCTCTCTCAGCATCTAAAAACAGGGCTCACGTCACTGTAGAGACCCGCATTTTGTATGAGGAAAGGAAATGATCCTCGTTCGGGGATTCTGACCCAAATGGAAATGGCAGCAAAAGAGAGAGAGCCTGGATGTCCATGGCAATCCACGGAGTGTGGGGCACGGCAGGCAGGGGAGAGAAGCTTCAGAAAAGCTGCAGATGGCATGATCCAAAGGGGAAGGAGGAGGAGAAAAACGAGACGGGCAATTCCCTTTCTCTTCCCTGGGGCTTCCTCGTCACTGACTTGCATCTGAGATACAAAGTTCAGGTTGGCCTGTGGCTTTTATCTCAGCTCCAGATGAAAACGGTGACGCTTGGCTCATTAAGACGACAGACGACCTCCAACCGGGCAGACCCGCATGTCACCTAAGCAGGCGAGTGCGAGCCCCGGCTGAGGAGCTCCCTGCATGGCCAGAGAGCCAAGCTCTGGAAACCCTCTCTCTCTTCCAGAACTAGGTTTGGCTTAGCACAGGGCCCGGCACACAGGTGATGTTTAACAAATGCCTTCTGATGACTATTCAGCTGTAATAAATCTGAATTTTAAAGGTACAATTGTGTTAAATTTGGGATTGGTTATGTGGTAATCCATGTAATTGGATACAAATCGGAATGCTTGAAATTCTGATTAGCTCACACTCTGGAACTCTTTATTTAGCAATGTCATTTGTAGGCAAAGGAATTATCCATGGTGAATTCCGTTATTAATACAGATCCTCCTAATAACCTGACTGGTTGGCAAAGGAGCACATACCATGAAGAGAGACGGCAGATGTGTGGCTGATCCTAACCTGTGAGGGTTGCAGTCACACAAAATGCTAAATTACAAAATATAAAGATGAAGCACTTGATTCTTGTGAATAATGCGGTTACTTGTACTCAGGACATAACTGATTTTGCTGAGGACAATTAAAGAAGATCAGTAGGGACAGCTAGGTGGCACAGTGGATAAAGCACCGGCCTTGGAGTCAGGAGGACCTGAGTTCAAATCTGGCCTTAGACACTTGACAGTTACTAGCTGTGTGACCCTGGGCAAGTCACTTAACCCTCACTGCCCTGCCAAAAAAAAAAAAAGAAAAGAAAAGAAAACAAAGGAAGATCAGTGACATAATGCAAAGGGAAATGGACCTGGGGTCAGAAGCCCAGCTCTACCACTTACTAGCTGTGTCACTTTGGGCACTCTGCCTCTGGACAGTCTGACCAGGGCAGACTAGGATGAGACCATCACCTCTCTCCCCTTGGAAACAAGGCTTCTCTTAATGCAAGTGGCATCAATTCTTACCTCCTTCTGAACATTGCCAAAACTTTTCTACCAACACAACTGTAAAGCCACGGTTTCCTTCTCCTTCCTTTATCCAGTGGGTTTTAAAAATCCACTCTTAGCAGATTCAGTCCAACGTTCCAGCCTGTTGGGATCTTTCTGGACCCTCTGCCTTCCAATGGGCTGGCTTTTACCCTTCTGGGTCGGGTCATGTGCACATCTGACTAAACGGGCCTGCTCATTCAATGACTTCATTCAATTCATTCAATGCCCCTCCATTCAATCACTGGTAAACTGTCCTAGGACATAGGGTCCAACACAGATCTCTAAGCTTCTCCCCCAGAGGCCTCTTTCCAAGGTGACACTGAGCCGTTAAACTACTCTTTGGCTCTGAATTCACCTGACCCCCTCGGCAGCTCCCTCACACCCAGCAGCTTTTCCACATGAGAAGCACGAAGTCTTTGCCAAGTGCTTTGCTAAAACTCCATGTCTGCCATTTCTAGGGCCCTGCCCTCATCTACTACTCTAATAATCCTGTGTCAAATGGGGATGTGGCTCTTGTAAGGTTCCTGTAAGACATAATGTGTGTAAAAACCCTGTATGCAAACAGACGTTTTTACACTTGCTGTTAACGAGGGGCTGGCAATGAATGTGTTTTTTCTGGTTCTCCTCCCTAACGGAGCCCTGAAAGAGATGTAGGGTTATTTCTGAGAATGGATGTCCACACTCACTAATGTAATGTAAAACTGAGTTAGAATGTAATTTTTGTAAAACTTAGTTAGAAGGAATTCTTGGTGATGTGAATTCAAATCCTTGCTCCGTACTTATTGTCTGTGTGACCCTGACAGACTGAGAAAATCCAGTAATTATCATCTTTAACAGACTGAGTTGGTGTTCCCTGAATTATTATTCTCTCTCTGTTTGAGGGGATCTAAGGTCCTTTTTAGCTCTGAAGCCTGTGGCCCATTTTTAACTTGATCATTCATGGCATTTAATTTGGTTTGAATGTTACTAGGAGGATAATGGGAAGACCATGATAACACAGGATTCAGTGCTGAAAAGGACTTAGAAATGGAAAATGACTTATCCAAATGTGGATTTACTGAATGAAGACAACAGGTCTGTCAAGACCTGTACTGAGGATGAGCTGCTAACATTTTGGCTCCTCTAACAGATAGTGTGAGGATCCTCTGAGGTCAGCATTGTCCTTTGGGACAATCCAGTAAGGCAAAAGAAAGGAGGCTGGAGAAACCGAGGTCTGGGACTAAAGCCACTCCTGGGCCAGCGAAGGGGTGCGGATCAAAGTCCATGGCTTCGTCCTTTACGGGTGCCCTTGTTTCTCTACATTCAAGGCAGACATCAGCAGCTCCAGGATGGGAGTTTACAGGCTGCATGCAGGTCTGAGGTGCAACCATGGAGTACAAAGACCGACTTCGATACTCCCCCGTCATGCTTCTCAGGAGCGTCCTGGGTCTCTCCTAGGCCAGCTACCAAGCACGAAGCACCTTCTCTTCTGAAGCTGCTTCCCTGAGTCACTCCTCAGTGGTCCAGACTGCTCTGGCATCACAAGGCCCCCACATAAGGGTTCAGGGCCCCAGGGGTAATTGTCTGTAAGGCGGAGCCCCAGTTACCTGTGTTCATCTTCCAAGTCATTAGGAGTCCCTATTAGGTTGAAATGGCTAAGGTACCCAGGTAGGATGTGGCCCTTCAAAGGAGGTTGGGCTAAGGACAAAGGAAGAAGAGACAGAGCTTGCAAGGGTGGGGCAAGCTGAAGAGGAAGAGGGAATGATGGAGAACGGAAGGGGAAATGAGATGAAGTCTTAGGTACCAGTCATAATGCACTAATCTAGATACGGCTTCCTTGGGACGTCTTGTGCCCAGGGCAGAGAGAAGTGGTTTGCCTTCCAAAAGAGAGGGGTGTGTGTGTGTGTGTGTGTGTGTGTGTGTGTGTGTGTGTCGCACACAGAACAGTAGGAACACTGGTACAATGTGCACCTGACAACTTCTGAAACTATTTTCTCAGGTGTGTAATAACACACTCAGGGTGGTGCTCAGTGCCTGGCAGGGGGCTCTCCCCAGGCACAGTAACTCGAAGCCTAAAGGTGAGCATTCCTTCACTTGTGGCTGGGCCTTCCTCCACCCCAGGACTCCTGCAGGACTCTCCGGTCTCCTGCCATCCAGAGCCAGGCCTGACCAGCGGTTGTCTCCAAGCTCTGCTTCAACACGGCTCTATTAACTTTTATCTACTTGCATCTTGAAGAAGTGATCTTGGGTTTTGAATATTGATATGCTACATCCCAAATTAGATTGGTTTTTCTAGGCTTGTCTATAAAATCCACAGATAACATTCTTCTAACCTCAATTAATATCTGGCTACTTGAACATGCATCCCCTCTTCATCCAAACAGACAGAACATGGTCTCCAAAAGTACAGAAGCCAGCCAGCCAGTGCAGGGCAGTCCCTAGAGAAGAAATCTGGGTCTGGGGTTGGAGGGAGGGCCCACTGCAAGTCAATAAGGAGCCACCGTGTGCCAACCTCCATCCCACACACCTGACACACTAAGCTTCTTTTTTTTTCTTTGTGGGGAAATGAGGGTTAAGTGACTTGCCCAGGGTCACACAGCTAGTAAGTGTCAAGTGTCTGAGGCTGGATTTGAACTCAGGTCCTCCTGAATCCAGGGCAGTGTTTTATCCACTGCACCACCTAGCTGCCCCCCCCCCCTCTTTTAAGGCTAGCCCAGAGTCAGTAAAGTTGGAGCTCAGATTGTGAAGAGGGACAATAGAGATTAAAACCACACCCACCTAAAAGCTTTGCCTTGTGGTAAAAAATGAAAGTTAGAACAGACATTTAAGAGTTGAATGGTTTTGAAGGACCCCCAGTTTTTGAAGGACTGCCCTTTCAGGGAGGAGACCGTGACAAACAGCCGTGCGCCTACTGCTGCCCGGGAGAGTGTGGCCAAGCATGCAAGACTTCCGGGGTGCCAGCTTAAAAAACTGGCTAGAGAACGGAAGTGCTCTCTCTCGGCTCGACACTCTGGCTCAGGTTTGACGGCGCATTCTGGTGACTGGCTCTGGTTCTCGGTGGCGGCACGAGTTTGACTCTGGTTCTCAGCCTGAGAGGCAGTTTTGGGATTCGATGAGTTTTATAAAAGAATATAGACTAAGCTTAGATCTAAGACTATTTATTTGTATTTCTACTTTCCTATTTCCCTAATCAGTATCACCTGTTTGTTGGCTAATTAATTCCCAAACAATAAAAGCTGATTCCTCTCTGATTAAAGCTCATAGGCTTCTTTTCTTACTGGTCTGGGAGATATATATATATATATATAAGGGGAAAGTTCAAAGGGGAGTTTAATGCTCTTATATCCAATTTTAAATCTCACAGCCCCCAGAGGTCTTTCACAAACCTGAGCAGCAGGGCACTGCTCATTTTGATACAGACCACCCTCAAGTCATGCCAATCGATGGACTTGAATGTTACTGGCCAATTAGCTTGGGTCAAGGTGCAGTGCCCCACCTCTACCTGAGAGAGGATAAAATCCTTGGGGGGGGTGGGGGGGTGGGGGTGTTGCTCCAGCTCGCGCTCGCTCTCGCTCTCTCTCTCGCTCTCCTAGGTAATGTAGGGCTTCTGAAGTTTTAGAGCCATGTGCTCTCTTTTTTACTAACATTTAATATGATTTAACAAATGCTTGATGCAAAAGACTGATGCTATAGCCTCTAATTTATAAGTAGCAATGTGTTAGCAATCCCAGCTAAGTTCCCTAAGACCTAGAACAGAGGGAGGCACCCCTAATATATTTTCAAACGACACAGAGTCAACGCTCACCTCAAGTGTTCCTCCTCAAACAACAGTCCCTTCGTGAGCTTTCTGGGACTCCATGGAAATGACTTTGCACTGACTGCTGGTGTACTGCTGCACCAGGGTCCGGGGAGAATGTGTGCTCCCTGGGTGCAGGGACCAGGTTGCTCTTGTCTATGCCTAGCAGAACGCTGAGCACAATCCCACTCTTTCTGAACAATCAGCAAGCATCTGAAACATCTGGAGCAAGCTCCAGGAAGTGAAGGGTGGGCAGAAGAAACCCTTACCTGGGGGCAGTTTCATTCAGAGGCTGTGGTTTGGCCCACGACAGGTGAGGGCAAGCAGGAAGAGCACGGGGTTTCGGATCTCCTAAATGGGCCTCAAGTACCTTTGAGTATCGATGCAGGTGGTTTCCTGTGGCACATGTGTACACACACACAGACACAGAAATCATTGCTATTAAAATGGAAGGGCAAATAGTTTTTCCCCCAGTTTTACAAATCTATATTGATGGAGCAGATACTGTCACGCAAGGAAGCCTTCCACAAAACCTTCAAGGATGTGGGCAGTTCTTTATGAAAAAGGGTTGATTTTCATGGCTACACCTGAATGAGCCCACAAACCTCCCCAATTATTGGTCCTCTTTCTATAGGATTGCTTCACGTGTGCCCCTTGTGTGAGTCAACATTTGCCAAGAAGCCATTTGAAGCCTAGCGCTATGGTGGAGATACCCATCAGGACAGGATCCTGCTCATAAGAAGCTGTGTAATCTAGGAGTTATTTGCTTAATTGCCCTAGTAACAAAAGTTGTAAATGAAAAATATTCATGAGATACCTTTGAAACAAATGGTCTGTTTTCAAAATGAGTATTGTTGAACACTATGCAATCAAGGGAGCCAACTGCCAGATGAACTTCATAAGCTGGTCAGAATGTCTATTGCAGAATCCCCAGGTTAAATCTAATCTAATTATCTTCCTTCAAGAAGTCACATCAACTTCCTTACCTTCCATCCTTTCTGGAAGAGCAGAGCCTGCTCCATTTGGAGGACGATGCCTGTTTTCAGAATGGCTGAGACTTGGAGGGATCACTCCATAAGAAGTATACTGAAGGAGAGAATCCAGAAGCCAAAAGCAATCTGTGGGTTAATTAACAGTGATAATTACCAAAGCTGTTAAGAAACAGATTAGGAAAAAAAAGGTGTGCAGACTATCAATAATATTAGAACTAACACGGGGGTGGGGAGGAGAGAAGTCAGGAATATAACCGACAGGACATAAACCTCTGCTCTCCTGACTGGGAATAATAAACCAAAGAAAGGGTGACAGGGAGGTTAAGTCTGGACAAACAAAAACAATTAAAACACAAATGATCAAATACCAGAACACACAAAGCCAATGATACCCATAGACAGACATAAACACAACTCTTAGATGTTTGTTTTCATGGGGAAAAAAATCCCTTGTGGGCCACTGATGCATAGAAACAAAGAACCACCTGAAGATTAGTCTTTGCGTGCCATTCCAAAGCTATCTTTACCCTCTACCATGCAGACACTTCTCGGGTGAGTATTAAAATTTTTATTTAGAGAATGTGTGTTGTAATTAAAATGCCAATTTGGAACTGGGGAATTTGACAAGTAAAACCTTAGTCGGTTCACATCAGCGTCTGTGAATTCTGCCCTGCTACTCCTAGCATGCCTTTGTGCGGTGACTGCTCAAACAGGCATCTACCTTCCCTTTCTGTTTTGTTTCATTATTTAAATTTCAAATTACAGGCTATGCAATGGAAAATTGTTTGAAGAATTACTGACTTTCTCCAGATAGAAATGACCTCTGAGGTCTCTCCCTATGTAGTGCCAGTTAGTCTAAAGTTCTATGATAAAACACTTGTTTTAATCAGAGAAGGAAAGTGAAGAAGCTACGCTGTACACGTGCCTACACTTACTACTTCCACTCATTCCCCTCTGTGTCTGTCCATTCCCAAGTACTGTTAATGCCAGCCTGGCCTTGACCTCAAGAGTCACAAAGAAACAAGCCACCAAGGACTTTCTCTTCTTAGTGAGCATTCATGATCACGTGCTCACAGGAGTCAAGAGGGCTCAAAATGAGCTTTGAAAAGCTGACCATGGAAAGTTCAGACGAGCCCTATGGTCTCAGGCATCTGAAATTTTTGAAAAAGACTTTCAGGGGATCTCAACTTTTGCAGAAAAACCTTGGAGACTTAAGAAATTAGTCTTTTAATCCAAATGTCACTTTAACTCCCATTTCTAATTTGTAAAATGGCTCAATCTCTTTCTAGGGATTCTTATTCATGTCAGAAATTCAACCACGTAGTCTGATTGGTATGGCACTGAATAGGTAAATTAATATAGGTGGAATTGTCATTTTTATTATATTATGACAATTCTACCTAAATTAATTTACCTATTCAGTGCCATACCAAACAGACTACCTAAAAATTATTTTATAGAGCTAGAAAAAATAATAACAAAATTCATCTGGAAAAACAAAAGGTCAAGAATATCAAGAGAACTAATGAAAAAAATGCACAGGAAGGTGGGTTAGCTGTACCAAAACTGTAGTTCTACTACAAAGTGGCAGTCATCAAAACTATTTGGTACTGGCTAAGAAATAGAGCGGAGAGAGGCAGCTAGGTGGCGAAGTGGATAGAGCACTAGCCCTGGATTCAGGAGGACCTAAGTTCAAATCCGGCCTCAGACACTTGACACTTACTAGCTGTGTGACCCTGGGCAAGTCACTTAACCCCAAGTGCCTCACCAAAAAAAAAGAAATAGAGTGGAGGACCAATGGAATAGGCTAGGCACAGGAGACACAGTTGTAAATGACTTTAGGAATGTACTGTTTGATAAACCCAAAGGCTCCAGCTTCTGGGATAGGAACTCAGTATTTGACAAAAACTGCTGGGAAAACTGGAAGATAGTATGGCAGAAATTCGGCATAGACCAACATCTTATACCTTATACTAAAATAAGGTCAAAATGGATACGTGATTTAGACATAAAAAGTGATGCCACAGGTGAATTAGGAGAGGAAGGAAAAGTCTACCTCTCAGATCTTTGGAAAGGAGAACAGTTTATGACCAAACAAGGGTTAGAGACTATTAGGAAAAGCAAAGTGGATGATTTCGATTACATTAAATTAAAAAGGTTTTGTACAAACAGAAGCAATGCGTCCAAAATCAGAAGGGATGCAGACAGCTGAGAAACAATTTTTATAGCCAGTACTTCTGATAAAGGCCTCATCTCTAAAATATATCAGGAACTAAATCAAGTAAGAATCTAAGTCATTCCCCAATCGAGAAATGGTCAAAGGATATGAACAGGCAGTTTTCTAATGAAGAAATCAAAGTTATCTATTGCCATAATAAAAAATGCTCTAAATCACTATTGATTAGAGAGATGCAAATTAAAACAACTCTGAGGTACCACCTCACACCTATCAGATTGGCTAATATGACAAAAAAGGAAAATAATAAATGTTGGAGAAGTTGTGGAAAATTGGAACACTAATGCATTGTTGGTGGAGCTGTGAACTGATCCAACCATTCTGGAAGAGCAGTTTGGAACTATGCCCAAAGGGGTATAAAGCTGTACATGCCCTTTGACCCAGCAATACCACTATTAGGTCTTTTTCCCAAAGAGATCATAAAAAAGGGAAAAGGACCCACATGTATAAAAATATTTATAGCTGCTCTTTTTGTGGTGCCAAGGAATTGGAAATTGAGGTGTTGCCCATCAATTGGGGAATGGCTGAACAAGTTGTGGTATATGAATGTAATGGAATTCTATTGTGCTGTAAGAAACGATGAGCAGGCAGATTTCAGAGAAACCTGGAAGGACTTGCATGAACTGATGATGAGTGAGATGAGCAGAACCAGGAGAACATTGTACACAGTATCATCAACATTATGTGTTGATCAACTGTGATAGACTTGATTCTGCTCAGCAATACAATGGTCCAAGATAGTTCCAAAGGACTCATGATGGAAAATGCTCTCCAAATCCAGAAAAAAAAAAAAAACTGTGGAATATGGATGCAGACTGAACCATACTATTTTTTTTGTTTTTGGTACTGTTGTTTTTCTTTTTTGAGGTTTTCCCTTTTTGCTCTGATTCTTCTCTTATAACATGACTAATGGAGAAATATGCTTAATGTTATTGTACATATATAACATGTATCAGATTACTTGCTGTCTTGGGGAGGTGGGGAGGGAGGGAGAAAAATTTGAAACTAGAAATCTTATAAAAACAAATGTTGAAAACTATCTCTACATGTAACTGGAAAATAATAAAATACTTTTATAATTAAAGAAAAGATTACATAGCTAGTTGGTGGCAGAACTAACACTAAAACTCATCTTCTAAACTTCTAAGTCAGTGATTTTTTTTTACATTGTATTTTGCTACCCCTTTTGATGAAATAAATTGCTCTGAATGATTAGCAGGAAATCATTCACATTGAGAAATAGTTATAATGTTACATGTTCCATTAATAAAGTCTCGATTCATTGATTAAGAAAAAAAAAAAAGAAATTCAACCATGTTAGGGCTGCTGGTATACCAGAGTGAAACAAAACTTTTATTTATGCTTCATACACAAAGCAAGACTCAAGATTTTTCTTTGGAGGTTTTTTAGTTTAATGTTCAGAATTGACACCTTGATACAAGGCTTCTGCACATGTATAACTGTTTCTGGACAGGGACAAAAGGGAACACATTAGAAATCTCCCTTTTCCAGTCACCAAGAGTGAGGCAAAAGGCCTGGATTGTAATATTTATATAGTACTGGAGAGAACAATTTTCCCACAACAGCCCTGTGCAAGGCAAAAACAACCATCCCTTTTAACAGAGGACGCTGAAACTCAGAGAAGTTAATTATTGACCTCAAAGTTACTAAGTGTCCCAGTTGCAGATAGAACCCACGCCTCCTGACTTCCACTTTGGGAGAGCCACCTGCCCTGTGCTACGCCTGTTCCATAAGATGCCGGGGATGTGGAGCACAGGGGGCCATGGCATCTCCCTGAGTTACAGTGAGGAAGGAACGTGTCTCCAGAGGACAGGGAGGACAAGTTTCTACTCAGACTCACACGCCTTCCAATGGCAGCCTCTCTGTGGGCACTCTGCAAGAGCAGGGCCAGAGGAGTGGGCAACTGCAGGCAATGATACCAAAGCTCCCCTCTTCCCCTTGGGGCAGACTTAGAGGTATGAGGCAGCCGGTAAGGAGCCTGGGAAAGGTACCCAGGGCTCTCCCTGGGGGCATAGGATCTCCTTGTTTGCAATCTGGACACCCAGACATAAGATCAGTTATCCAAGTATGTCACTGAAGTCACTAAATCCCATTGTCTTTTCAGGAGCACAAAACAGCTCTCACCCTTTTGTCGATGACTGTCATCCAAGCAGTTAGAGTCTCCGTACAGAACTATGCGACCTCCACCCTCCAAAGGGATCTGATAAAGACCCAAAATAGGGACATTTTCAACAACTGCCGTTTCCTGCTTTAAAACCTCCAGACCTGGGGCAACAAGGAAAACACAGCAATTTAGTAGAGCTTAAAAAACAAGTGAGGATGTCACACACTCAAGTATTTTTGTAAGAAAATGAATCATTTGCAATCGCTACTTGTCATTTGAGAGTTCATTCATACTGAGAATGTCAGATAAATTTGATCCCTTTGTAAGAAGTGCTGAACTGAATTTTAAGCAAGAAAGTCAATGCCTTGAATAACAAATCATTTTAAGTGTATACTAACTCCTATTTTCCCTTAAATTAATGATGGAGATTTGGTTCCTAATCCCAGAACTCACCTTCCTCTGCCGGTTATAAAGACCGAAACTGTTCCATCCTCTGGACATGTCATGTTGATGGTAAGAGGTTAGATGATTTAGAATGATAAAGTGATCTAAAAAAACACCACCACCCACCATCAATCTGGTACCCTGGACCTCACAGGCTACCAAAGTCTCTTTGGTTCAATTCACTTCCTGACTGCCTGCCATACCTGGGACATGGCCCCTGGCATCCTGGAGCCTCTAGCCTAGTATTTACTATCAAACAACTGTGAAGAAGCAAGTGTTCACACTTTACCCATAGGGAAGCTAATGCTCAGAATGGGGAAGGGAGTTATCCCTCAAATCACATGGCTGATAAGGGACCCAGCCCCATGACGTTAATCCTGTGTTGGCTGCACCACAGCTTCTATTTTCTACCTTTTTAAAAACCTCCACTAGTGGTCATTCAGACCAAACATGACTAGTGCTAGTGAAGAAATCCTGCCCTACATGACCACGTCTGCCTCAGGACAGAATGAAGACCGAAGCCATGTAGATCCACACAGCTGCCCAATCGTGTCCTTTCCATGCCACCACGTCCCAAACATGCCCCTTCTTTCCCCTCACGAAAGGCCACATTCAGGCTCTTTCTTTTACATGGTCTGTGTCTTCCACACAGCTGCCAGCACCATGCTTCTAAAGCCCAGGTCTGACCACGTCACTCGATAAATTTCACCGGCCCCTTATTACCTGTGGGATCAAATCTAGAACCCCTTGGCATTTAAAGGTCTTCCTAATCAGTAGCCCTCCTCTTCTTGCCTTTCCAATCTCCTTACACATCCCTGCCTGCCACTGCTCAATGGGTCCACCATGCTGGATCATCCCTGCTGTTCCTCACCTCTGAAATGGCTGCTCTGCATACATGCAAGGTGCTCTACTTCACCTTCCCGTCACAGAATCCTTTCTTTCCTTCCCCTACCTTCTCCATCCCCTACCAAAAATGTTACTTTGTATATAACCTTGTTTGTGGATGTTATTTTATCTCCTCCAACAGAATGTAAACTATTTAAGGGCAGGATCAGTTCATTTTTTTCTTTGTGGCCTTAACTGTTCCCAGAACACAGCAGATGCTTAATAAATGCTTGCTGATTTTTCTCTGAAGAAGGCAGAAGTTATTGTTTAGGTCCAAAGTGTTTTCATCAATATGAACAAGTAAGGAAACACCTGTCTTTGCCAATACTGCACTTTAGTTCCCTTCACATAGGAGCTCAGAAAGACCCAAAGAGACTAGAACAGCTGACTGTACCTGAAAGGAACAACAGTAAAAAGTGATAAAATGGGCACACTGTGCTACTATCTGTCTTGGCTAAGGCTGACAGCTCAGTTCAGATCTAGCTCCTATTCAGCACCCAAAGCCTGCTGATCAGTCAGTCAGTCAGTCAACAAACATTTATTAAGGTCCTACTATGTGCCAGATACTGTGCTGATCATTAGGGATAAAAGGCAAAAGAGAGTCAAGTTCACCGTCTAACATGCAAACAAACAACCATGAACAAAGCAAGCTATGTAAATAGAAAATAATTAAGAGGGAAGGCACTGACATTAAGAGGGGCTGGGGAAGGTTTCCTGTAGAAGGTGGGATTTTAGCTGGGACTTAAAGGAAGCCAGGGATGTGAGTAGTCAGCATGAAGAGGGAGAACATAGTAGGCGTGGGAAACAGCAAGAGAAAATGCCTGGAACTGGAGATGGAAAGTCTTATTCAACAGCCAGGAGATCCACGTCACTGGCTCAGAGAGTACTCTTGGAAAAGGACTCCAAACGCCAAGCAGAGAATTCTCTACTGGATCCTTGAGCCAATGGGGTTATGAGCTGAGGGCGACACGATCGCTGGCCTGTGGTTCAGGAAAGTCCCTTTAGTGGCTAAATGGAGGACAGATTAGAGTGCGGGAAGACTCGAGGCAGGCTGAGCCACTCACAGGTTGTTACAACAGTCCAGACGTGGAGGGTCAGACGATGGGTCGCTGCACCTTTCATCTGTCCTGCCTCTAGGCCCTGAGGTACCCTGCCCCGAAATGGATCCATCAGACTTCCCACCTGCCCTGGAGCGGAACCCTCCTGCTTGTGAGGCCTTCCTTCATTAGGATGTGAGCCCCTGGAGCAGCAGAGAGGATCCTGTTTTTATTAGTACCACCACTGTTCAGCAAAGTCTGCGGCACGCAATAAGCACCTAATGAATATTTCCCCATTCTATCACAGATGGTTCCCATCACAAGGTCATAGATCTGGAGCATGAAAAGACCCTACTACAGGGTATTTAGTTCAAGCCCTTCATTTTACATGTGAGGAAACTGAGGCCTAAAGAAATTATGAAATTTGCCCATAGTCAAAGAGGTAAAAGCTACAGAAGCAAGCAGGATTCAAACACGGGTCCCAATCTCAATCCCAAACCATTTTCTACCGAACCATGCTTCCCCCCTAAGTGTTTAACTACACTGATTCCACAGACTGGGAATGATTTCACTCCGAGGCAATCAATACTTTGGATGTATCAGCTTATTCTCCATATATATTTAGACTGTGAGCTCCAGGAAAGGAGCGGCCACGTACTCTTTGTAGCACATAGCCCAGGACACCGCACCTCCCTTACACCCATTGGTGAATGGATGAAAGAATGAATAAATGAATGTGTAAGACATCTGATGAACAGCATTCTCTACCTTGGTCCTTGAAGGTCTGCGTGATCACAATGCCATCTTCTGGGAATTTAGCAATACTGCACCCTGATGCATAGTACACTGAAAAACAAGTGTTTAGATTTCTGAAAGAGTACACCATAAATGAATATTTTTTTTTTTACCAATAATTAATCCAACTAGAAGTACCAAAAAGACAGGAAACCAAAATCACAGAAATCCTTTCTATAATCAATATAAAATATGAAGTAAAAACAATTTAAAACTTTGCATATTTAAAAGTATACATTATTCTATATTGTAGTTTTTCCCACTTTTTGGAAAATCTCTCTCCATATTTTTTTAAAATATAAAGTTATAGCAATTACCTTATTTAACTCTTAAAATTCACATGCAAGCCCTCCCCAATTATCTATTAATAAATTTTATGAGTCAGAAATATGAATTACTTTATAGTCACAAAATTTAAGTGCAATACTCCTACTGTGAGGTGATGAGGGCCTACACAGAACGGAGGCAGTGTCAGAGGAAAGAAACTAGTTTTTTTTGAGAATTGCTGCAAAAGTAAAATCAACAAACAGGCCATGGCAATGGACTGGATGAAAAGGGGGTGAAGAAGGAGGGGGGTGAAAGACCATGAAGACATGAGGATGACACAGATTGCAAGCCTGGGGGCCTTGGGAGGGGGGTATTGCCTTCAACAGTGATATGGGGGAAGATTTAGAGGGAAAGATGAATTCAGTTTGGGAAATGCTGAGTTTAAGCCGTGTATTGGAAGTCCAATCCAAGCTGTCTGGAAGGCAGCTGGAGATGTGAGATCTGAGGCTGGCAGAGGTGGGGAATGGAGAGACAGGTTTGAGGATCACCAGCAGAGAGATGAGAATTCAGTCCGGGGGAGCCAATGAGATCATCTGGTGAAGAAGCATCGACGGATGACAGAGAGCTCAGATCCCACCTTCTTCAAGAAGCCTCTCCTGGTTCTCCTTAATGCAAATGCCTTCCCTCTGTCTAGCCTGTCTGCACACAGTTGTTGGCACGGTGTCTCTCCCATCAGACTGAGCTCCTTGAGGGCAGGAGCTGCTTCTGCCTTTCTCTGTCTCCCCAGCACCTAGCCCAGTGCCTGGCACACAGTAGGTATCTAATAAGCACTCACTGACTTGACCTGCTGTTAAAAGCTACCTCATCCGATCCATACCTCACCTAGAAAACCTTCTACCATCTCCCCCAGGCCTGCTCACACGGCCTCTTCCTGAGGGGGATGGACTCGAGCCTAGGGCAGCCCACTCACGTGACCTGGAGACAACTAGTGATTACACCAAGCCTACTTGTCATCTCTTCAGGTTCTACCTATTTATTGCTCCTCCTCCTAATCTCTGGAGCCAAGCAGAAGAGAGAGAGAGCTCATTCTGCTTGTGAGAAAGCCTTTCAAATACCAAGAGGCAGTGACTATACCCGCTAAGTCCCCTCTTCCCCAAGCCCAACAAAGAGATCTGCGACCTAGGCCTCTCTCTCTTGGTCTCCCCCTTCTTCTTCTTCTTCTTTTTTTTTTTTGGCAGGGCAGTGGGGGTTAAGTGACTTGCCCAGGGTCACACAGCTAGTAAGTGTCAAGTGTCTGAGTTCGGATTTGAACTCAGGTCCTCCTGAAGTTCAAATAGGCCAGTGCTCTATCCACTGCACCACCTAGCTGCCCCTGGTCTCCCTCTTCTAAACAGGCCTTGGCTTTGCTGAAGCTCTTTTTTCAACGGTGGGGTCTATAAACAAACACTGTACAGCAGCCCAGGCCTGAGTGTTACCTCCCCTGTTGGGGGGGGGGGGGGGGAGAGGCCTACATCTCTCTTAAAGAAGCCCAGGGCAGCATGGCACTTTTTGACTGTGATGCCTCATTTTAGGTTCTAGAAGGCCAAGCTCTGTTGAGACCTACCAAGCTAGAAAGGCCTAAGAATGGGCCTGGCAAAGGCCTATGAAAAGAACTGCTCAAGCTAGGTTAGGAAAGGTTTATTTAAAAGGTGTTTGGCCACAAAGTGATAAATACTTTTGGTCACAATTCATGAAACTGCTTTGATATGGGAGGGTCAGATGATCTTTGAATGTAGAGGATGTGTCCACACTGATGAAATGATGGCATTTAGGATTCAGCAACGAAAGGAACCTTAAAGGTCATCTAATTCAATATGCATACGAAAAAATGAGGCCCACAGATGAAGTGACTTGTCTATGGTCACATAACAGTAAGTTAAAGAGTCAGAATTTGAACTCAGGTCCTCTGATTCCACAACAGGTTAAAGGGAAACCAATAAAAAAAAGATGGGGTAAAATATTTTGGAGGTATTTTTTTAAAGTTCTAACTACCAAAGATTATCTTTGTGGGAAAATTTTTAGAAATATTAGAAATGTGAAAATTTTATAATTTTGAGAGCAACCCCTGGGGGGGGGGGGGCAATGAGGGTTAACTGACTTGCCCAGGGTCACACAGCTAGTAAGCGGCAAGTGTCTGAGGCCGGATTTGAACTCAGGTCCTCCTGAATCCAGAGCCGGTGCTTTATCCACTCTGCCACCTAGCTGCCCCCTAACTTGAAATAATTTTGTGGCTCTTGTGTATTGCAAATTATTTAAGAGCATCTCTAAATATCTTGTCATTTTGTAGCAGAAATTTAAGGTATGGCAAAAGAGAGTTGTCTGTTGATATAGACACACTCATAAGCAGTGTATTCCACATAGCATTTACTTTGAAATTTTTCAGTGGCCCCTCCATAGACTCCTGTATTTAGGCATCATATTTTTATCTGAAAGTCATCAGATACATTTTCTTCAATTCTCATTCTTTATGAAATAACATGCCCCATTCTAAAATAAAACAAAACAAAACAAAAATAAAAGCCTTACTGTCATGGTTGGCCAAGGTAAAATCCCCTTCATACAGGCCATCACTGAACCCCATGCCCCAGACAGAAAGAAGTTCATTTAAAGCCGGAATATTAGCTCCTCCAGTATCTGGCATCCACCACTGTCTGTAGGGGAAGAAGGCACAAGCTATCGTCACACATAGAGTTCAAAATATTACTGCTTGCATTTGACCATTTCAGGATAGAAAGAATTTTCTCCTGTCCCAAATTCAAAACATACAGAATCATCTATAAATAATAATTAAACCCAAACCAGTTGCTACTACATAAAGCTTTAATGCAGACGTAAATGAACATTGAATACACAGAAGTAAAACTTTCAAAGAATTAAAATCACTGTACATTTTTTATTTTCTATGCTACTGGCCTAGAAAGGAAAATGGAAACTTACTAGAAAGATACAGCAGTCATGTGCTTGACCCATTAAAAAAATACAGAATGTAAAAATCCAGAATTAGAAAATAGGTACGTGAGGAGGTGATTATTCATATTACATAAGGCACATAATTGCAAATGAATGTTCTACAGGGACTCTTTCCTTGAGCACATCTAAAGTTTTACAGATCATTAACTGATGCAGAGAAAACAGGAACAAATCCTGTTATCATATCCAGGAGTGTTAGGGGTCACCAAATGATCCATTAGAAATAACGATAAAGCATCTCTATGAGAACTGTTTTTAAAGACTTACTTCACAAATATTAACTTGACTTTAACGTGATGTTAAAAACACAGAGAGGGAGGCTCCCTCTTAACTGCCCTTGCTAAAGAAGAGTCCCTGAGTATCTCCCTTCCAGTTCAAAGGGCTCTCAGCGGCATGCATAATCGCTTCCCTGAGATTACTGATAGACCATTCCCCAGCTCAAACGGATACCCGGGGAGAGCACTGTGCGGAGGCTTGCCTTCCAAGCCCCACCTCAAAGCAGTACCTTGTGTTCTCATCATAAAACTTGACTTTTCTCATGACTGACGTATTGTACCAGTCACTGAACACTATAAGTGAAAGGCCATTGTCAACATCCCTCCTCAGTTTGCGGATTTCCTCCGGGAAGTATTCTTCTTCACTGTCAACCATCAGCAGCGTCCCTAAATAAACAACGTTTGCACATTTTTAAATTAGAGCAGAATAGAAAAAGCCCCCTGAGGGCAAGGACTCTTTCCATTTTTCTTTCTGTATACACAGCATCTAGCAAAATGTCTGGCACACATTCTGAATTTAATAAATGTTGCTAGAAGGAATTTCAGAAACATAGTAAAGTAAAACTTATCAGGCCCAAACTCTCAATTTTATTTGTAATTCTCATTTTTTTTTGTTCATCTCTCTGCCCAATACAATTTTAAGAAAGGAAATTTTAAATTTGGAATTTTTGCTCATTTTTTTTTAAACTTCTGAAGAATGGTACAATGAATGCTCTCTTACAGGGGAAGGTGTTTTGGTACATTCTACTTGGAGTACTGGATAGGCAGCTGGGTAGAGTGTAAAGGGCTATGAACACAATCACAATTAATCAACACACCAACAAGCATTTATTAAATGCTAACTGTGTGCCAGGCCAGATGCTGTAGGGATAAGGGATAGTTGGCCTTGGAGTTCCCAGGAAGTGGAGTTGAGGAGGGGGAGCACTCGAGTATTGGGGGTAGCCCATTAAATGCATTAGTGGCAATGGAACAATGTGAATAAGAAACAGCATCTAAGTCAGTACGGCTGGGCCTCAGAATTTATGGTGAGAGTAGTGGAAAGGCAGGCAAGAGCCAGGTTATAAAAGTCAGACAAACAACTGTATTTGCCTGAAGAGGTAAAGGAGCCACTGGAGTTTACAGAGCAGGGAGTGGGGATTAAATGGTCAGGAGACCCTCAAGATGGCTACTTCAACAGACCAGGCCAGAGGTCATGAATGTCTATCCCTGGGTGGGGTTGAGTAGAGAGAAGGTCGTGTCTATGAGAGATGTTGCAGAGGGAGAGATGACAAGACTGAGCAGCTGAGGACATTTGTGGAGTGAGAGTACAAGGTCAAGGATGGCACAAAAGATGCAAATCTGGGTAACTGAAAGAATGACGGTGCCCTAGGAAGTCCCAGGGAAGTTCAGAGGAGAGTTTTGGAGAAGAGATAATGTCTGTTTTGGCTACAGAGTGTTGAAAGTGCCTGTGGGGCATCCGGTTCCAACACGGCATCAAGTGCAGTCGGTGATGCAGGACTGAAGCTAGACTAGGACACAGACTACGCCTAGAAATGAGGATGTGGGGATCGCCTACGGAGAAAGTGACTGACCTGAGCGATGGAGACCAAAGAGAAGGAGGTTCGGGTCAGAGCCCAAAGGCCCCATGGCTGGTGGGCACGATGTGGGTAAAGATCCACTACAGAAGGAGCAGTCAACCCAGCAGGAGGAGAACCAAGAAAGCTGGTTCTGCGCCACCAGAATGCAGAAAGCAGAGAGGATGCGGGAGGCGGTGATCAACAGTGTTAGAGGCTGCAGAGCGTCAAGAAGGAAGATGGGGAAAAGGCCACTGGGTCTGGCAATTACGAGATCACAGAGAATCCCAGAGAGCAACCTGGCCCAAGTGCACTGATGGTTACTGATGAGCCACATGACTTGGGCGAGTCACTGCCTTTCTTTAATTTGCCATTTCTTCACCAACAGTATGACCTGCATAATAGGGATCATGAAGCCTGTACTACTGACTCCCTGGGAGTGTTGTAGGAGGGCAAGAGAAATAATCCATGTAAAGCACCATGTGCAAGTTATCTGGTCATATCTTGCTTTTAACTATAATGAACTTTTGATCAATCTAACAAACTTTAAAAGGAGGCAGAATGAAAATGAGAACAAAAAGACTTGTTCATGCTCACCATACTGACTGGCATCAAAGCAGGTGAAGGGTGAGCCGAGAACTTCAACAAAATAGCCCATACTTCTCAGATGCTGGTACATGTCCCTGAAGTTGGTGTGTATGTGGTCCCCATTCCTGCACAAAGTAAAGCAACAGCCTCTGATCAAACCACATCCACAGAGAATCAAACAACTGTCATGCTCTTTAATTACAATCACATGTTATTTCTTGAAAAGAACCCTGACCAGATTAGGGAATCACAATCAGTCCATCACCATGAACACAATTTCAGAATTGTAAAGGATCTCAGAGGTCATCTATTTCAAGCCTCTGCATGAGCACCCTCTAAAATACCTTTAGTGACGGGGAACTCACTACCTCTCCCAGGGCAGTCTACTCTACATTGAGACAGCTTTGAAAGTCCAAAAGATCTTTGCAACAGAGCCAAAATGCGTCTCCCTCTAATTCCCCAGTTCTAATTTTCCCGAGAAACCAAACAGAATGAACCTAACCTCTATTCCATACTGTAATTCTTTAAATATCTGAAATCAGAGCCTATATCCCCTCTAAGTCTCCTCCTTACAACGCAACATCATTCATTCCTCTGACACCTTCCTAGACAATGAAGACTAATAGAGAAGAATGTTACAACAAAGAACAGAGGGCTGCAAGTCAGGAAGGCAGAAGGAACACTTTGAAGGAGGAGCTTGAGAAGCATGGAGTAGCCTGTGCCTGACAGATCCTGTCTACCCCACCCCTACCATAGGTGCCTAGACATGTATAAGCACTAGGTAAGACAGTGTTCACAGATGCACATATACTAAGCTGTATTTTATATGTAAGTGACTATACGCGCATGTGCGCTAAAGAGATCTAAAGGCAGACCCCTAACATGACAGGTAGAAAGAAGCCACATAGATTTCTGGGAAGATGTAGGTGCAAAGAAGGAAGGAATGGGCTGCAAGCTGAACCAATCATAGGACTGCAGGTCCATGAGAGCACTGAGGTACTAAAATATAAACTATGTATGTTATATAGTAACGGATGATGTATTATTTTGTCATAATGCTACAACGTCACACGCAGAATACAACACAAAAGGAAACTGAAAAGGCAGGGAGCCCCGGGGTATATTGGAAATCCAAAGAAGAGCAGCTGGCCGGGGTGTCCTCCTTAAAGTGGAGCCTCTGCTCAGGGCTCAACCACAAGGTACCCAGGGCCAGAAGAGATCATGGCTGTCAGGTTAAAGAGAAGGGCCTATAATTCCCTGGCCCCAAGGCGTAGAAAGCAGTTCCCTCTGATCCTAGCCATAAAGCTGAGCAGTGCCTTCTCTCCTTACCTATCTACATACCTAGCCTTCATGAGATGGCAGAGAGAAGATTGATACTTCAGGTAAGAGACAGATACAAATCAAGAATAGCCAAACTCTCCACGTGACAGCAGTGAATGTGACAAAAGAAGATCCAAGCTCTGTAAGCCACATAGAGTGTAGGACTTAACAACAAACTTCTTTATATTAGGAACTATTTGGGTTTCTGATATTACAAGTATGAGGACTAAAAAAAAAAAACAATCCAGAAGCACACCACTAGAACTTTCTGAAAATGAGATCCTTACTATTCAGCTCAAGGATATATGAACTTGCCATCAAGAGTAGATGGAGGGGGGCTGCTAGGTGGCTCGGTGGATAGAGCACCGGCCCTGGAGTCAGGAGGACCTGAGTTCAAATCCGGCCTCAAGAGACTTGACACTTACTAGCTGTGTGACCTTGGGCAAGCCACTTAACCCTCACTGCCCCACCACAACAAACAAATAAACAAAAGAGTATATGGAATTGGGGCAGCCACGTGGTGTAGTAGATAGGGCACCTGAATTCAAATCCAGCCTCAGAAATGACATTAGCTGTGTGGTCCTGGGCAAATCACTTAACCCCATTGCCTTGTGCGCCACCCCCCCCACCCCAAAGGGATGGATTTGTGTTTAAGATTAAAATGAAATTGCCATTAAAATGACAACTACATTTCTGACTTCCTTCTTTGGAAGCAGGAAGGTATCATTTATAATCTGTCACCAAGAGGGAAAAACAAACTACAGAAGTTCCCGTCCTATTATATAAAATCTTAAGTTCTTCAATCACATCTTGTGTCAATAATGAAAATCAAAGTCCATTTTGGACAGCTAAATCACCACCATCATTAAATTACTGTTAATTAAGCATCTACAGAAGAGCTGCCCGTCCTGCTCTGATCACTCCATTAAGTACTGCATTCCCTCCTGTCTCCAAAGGGTTAAGGCTGCACTTCTGGCAGCATCTCCATCCCCAAGTGAAAAGTGCTACAGTCTCCATATCATCAAATCAACGTTCTGTTTATTGGTAACTGGGTTTATGTTTTCTCTTTTGTTTAAAGGACATTTTGTGACCAAGCTCTTACTAAGGACAAACTAAAAACCATTAAGTTGATATCAGAATTATCAGTGAGGTACACTTTTATATTTGCTGATTCCTATAGACATGAGGTTCACTATAAATGCTCAGAGACCTTCTCTCATTCAGAACTGTCCATTTCCCAAATTTTTTTTTCTAAAAAAAATGCAAACTATTCTCTCTCTCTCCTTCTCCCTCTCCCTCTCTCTTTCTCTCTGCCTGTCTCTCCCTCTTCCTGTTTTGAAAGAAAAAAAAAATTGCCAGTAGATGGAAGATATTCATGCAAATTGCAAAAATGGCAGGAAGTAACAGCAATTTCTCCTCTCCTACATCAGCCGAGGATTCCACTTAAAACCAGCCCAAGCTCTAACAAAAGCAATCTCATCTGAGACGCTGTGTGACCCATCCCCAATACGTGCCAGTCCCAACCACAGGGGCAGCCAGGAAACGTCACCTCCTGAAGTCAGAATAATAACTAACGAAAATAAAACTTATTGAAGGATCGGAGTCACCCAGACCCTCAGTCTGTGTTTCTACTTGGCAGATAGATACCTACCAATCCAGGGGGTCATTTTTCATTCTCAAATTATCCCTGGGGAAGTATCCTGGCGGGTAGCGAAGGTTGTGGTACTGATCCCAGAGCACTCTCTTGCTCCGAGGAGGAGTAGGAACGATCCTCACCTTCACTGGGAGCTTCACAGTTGACGTCTGTTCTGCACCATTTTTAGACTGAAAAGAGAAAGAAGTCCAAGATAACCTTTTCCAAGAAGAGAGAGTGAAGTTTTACTGGTTGTCACAGCTATACTTGATTTTCCAATTTAATCCCCCAATTCTGAAGACAGTTTCCAGTACAACCAAAACCAGAAGAACCCCTGGGTCACTGCTCTAGTTAATTCCATGGAAAACACTTTTGCCTTCAGGACTTGGACTTTATGCTTAACTTAACATATCTGCAGTCCCATCATAATTAGGGATAGGCTGAAAGACAGGCTATTACAGGGCAGCTTAGTTCACTTGTCAAGTTAACTTTCTAAAGTTGCGTCAAATTTCCTAAAGCTCTAGAAACCTTCAAGTCTCAAATTCCACAGCTAATGCACCTAGTTATGTCCACTCCATTTTAAATCTACCACTTAGACTTAGTCTGCCTTGCTATTTTCAATCAGGAAAATATGAAAAACTTAAGAGGGATAAGAATCCTCACACCTTTTGGAGTAAGGCACTTAAGTGTCCAAAACTTACGTCAACGTCTGCAGGGGAGGATACTGTGATCATGACATGACCCTGAGCAATGCCTTCCCAAGAGGCTGCTTTCTTTGTGACAGAAATAGAGATGGCAAGATACCCTGACCAAGGCCACAGCACTGAGGAATAGGCGAAGGCAACTTCAATGTTATCTCCATTCTGCGGTAAATAGGGCTGCCAATCGGGCTGGAGAAGGAAGAGAAAGAATACTGGTTGAGGTAAAAGTTCTCAAGGAAAACATTTATAGAAATAGGTGAAACAAATGCAATTTCCTAACTTAACTAAAAAATCCACTCTCTGATTTTTTCTTCTTTTTCAGGGAGGAAGGGTAAATAGGGAGAGGAATGATACCTTTTAAAAATTAAGAGGAACTGAGACATAGGATCTATTCCTAAGTTGGTGTGCAATCTCACACCAAAACAGCTCATTGTGGGACCCAGCGGGGTCACATGACACATGACCAACCAGAAAACCCTACAGAAGAGCACTTGCGCTATCTTCAGTGCAAACCTTCCAAGAGGTGACAGCACATGTAAAGAAGGTTCAGGATAGGACTACTTTTATTTTTTCTGAAGAGGAGGGGGTAAACTCCAATTATATAGGAAGGACAGAAACAAGCATTCAGTAAGTGCCTATTATGTGCCAGAAACTTTATAAATATTCTCTCATTTAACCCCCACAACCACCCTGGGAGGTAGGAAACTGAGGCAATTAAAGTTTAAGTGACTTGCCCAAGGTCACACAACTATTAAATGTCTGAGGTCTGATTTGAACTCATATCTTCCTGGCTCCAGGCCCTGCGCTCTATCCACTGTGTCACCTAGCTATATAGGGCTTTTGAAAATAACAGAGATGTCTATGTTTGACACACTGCTCTTTGATTCTCTTAAAAGTCCAAGGGGACTATTAGGTCTTTATCCCAAAGAGATCATAAAAAAGGGAAAAGGACCCACATGTACAAAAATATTTATAGTTGCTCTTTTTGTGGTGGCAAGGAATTGGAAACTGAGGGGATGCCCATCAATTGGGGAATGGTTGAACAAGTTGTGGTATATGAATGTAATGAAATACTATTGTGCTATAAGAAATGATGAGCAGATGGATTCAGAGAAACCTGGAAGGACTTACATGAACTGATGCTGAGTGAGATGAGCAGAACCAGGAGAACACTGTACACAGTATCAACAACATTATGTGCTGATCAACTGTGATAGACTTGATTCTTCTCAGCAATACAATGGTCCAAGATAGTTCCAAAGGACTCATGATGGAAAATGCTCTCCAAATCCAGAAAAAAACAACTGTGGAATCTAGATGCAGATTGAACCATAGTATTTCTATTTTTTGTTTTTGTTTTTGTTTTTTGAGGTTTTTCCCTTTTGCTCTAATTCTTCTTTCACAGCATGACTGATACAGAAATATGGTTAATGTGATTGTACATACATAACCTATATCAGATTGATTGCTGTCTTGGGGAGGGAGAAAAATTTGAAACCAGAAATCTTATAAAAACAAATGTTGAAAACTATCTCTACAGCTAACTGGAAAATAAAAAAAATACTTTCATAGGAAAAGAAAAAACCAAAAGTCCAAGGGGAAATAAACAGCAAAAGGGTTATATGCACAACAGGGTTATATGGGGAAAGATGAATTAACTTGAATTTGACTATATTTTTTCCTTCTCAAAAGACTTAAAAAACCCTTTCTTTTTCAATTAACACATATTTGTTCTCTCTCTCACCTCCCCAGCCCATCCCCCCTCAAAAAGAGAAAAAGAAAACCTCTTGAAACACCTGAATAGCCATGGGGAAAAAATCCCTGCCTTGGCCACGCCCAAACACGTGTATTTTACTCTAGGCCCTGAGCCTATCCCTTCCATGTCAGGAGGGGAGTAGCACACCACCAGCATGGACCCTGGGGCATTGTGGTGGGACTGGAGCCTTAGTAAGACAATATGATGGGGATGAAGTTGAACTTCATTATTGCTTTAATTTTTATTTCTCTAAGTATTAGTGATTTGGACCATTTTTCATACGCCTATTGATAGCTTGAATATCTTCTTCTGAAAACTGCCTGCTCAAAGCCTTTGATCATTTATCAATTGGTGGATGGCTTTTATTCTTAAAATTAATTGATTTATATCTTAGAAATTAGGCCTTTAGGGGCAGCTGGGTGGCGCAGTGGACAGAGCACCGACCCTGGAGTCAGGAGGACCTGAGTTCAAATCTGAACTCAGACACTTAACACTTAACTAGCTGTGTGACCCTGGGCAAGTCACTTAACCCCAATTGCCTCACCGAAAAGAAAAGAAAAGAAATTAGACCTTTATCTGAAAAATTTATTGTAAAGATTCTCTCAGTAAAGTGATTCCCTTCTAACTTTAGCTACTTGGTTTTGTTTGTGGGAAAGCTTTCTAATTTTATGTAACCAAAGTAGTCCATTTTAATCTTCTGTAATTCTTCTTGCTTTCTCTGAGATGGTCATGAATTCTTCCCTTATCCACAGATAGAAAAGGTCATTTTCCCTTGTGCCTCTGATTCATTTATGATGTGACCTTTTATATCCAAGTGAAATATCCTAGTGGAGCTAATATTGCTGTGTGATGTGAGATGCCCATGTAAATAGATTTTTGAATGTTTTCCTCCTGTGACTAATTTCATCTTTCCAACATGTTTTTTACTGTTCTGAGAACAGTTAAGGACCTATAATTCCATGGTACGGGGCACCTTGCACAATGTTTTTATGAATTAACAGATGATGTTCCAGAGCTGCTATGGCCAATAGTTTCATAACCCTTGGACCAACCTGTTCATAATGAACTTCTCAGACTCAGTCAGGGTGGTCCTCATGTGACAGACATGAAGTCATTTAAGAACCAGGTGTGTTCACCAGGCATAAATGAGCCTGAGCACAATCCAAAGTTACAGCCATGCCACAGTAAGGCGTCAGTGCTGAGTACTTAGAATACACTCATGAAATGGTGAAGACTTGAGATATTTAATTCAACAAACATTTATTAAAGGTACACCATGTTCATGTGCCTGTGCTGAGCCCTGGGGATACAAAGATGAAAAGTGTCTGTCCCTGCCTCACAAAGCTTACAAATCCAACAGGAGAAATGGCACACACAAGCATTTGGGAGCAGTTGGACAGCAGTGAAATGCATGCTCCTGATGTTGGATGGTAAAGATGGAGAACAAAGTAGGATTCATTAAACTAAACATAAAACCGGCAATATCAGCCAAGAGCACCCACTTGGTGAGTACTCTCACCAAAATGCCTGTGTAGACTCTACTGTCAGAAGATCAAATCACAGTCAAAGCAACAAAAAGGTGCTCACCTTGTCTACGATCCTCCCAGTGACACCCATGCCATTGAGGATGGTGACATTGACTATGGTTGGCATCCCTCCATAGTAGATGGGCTGGGAGCAGTAAGGCCACATGTAGGGACACTCAGTCAGGTCAATGTAGCTGGGACTAAGACTGAAAACAAACAATACATTACTAAGATTGTGTAGGACACTGAGAGGGCATATGCTTTGCTCAGATGTGTCAGCAGGTCTTCCTGACTTCACACGTTACCATGTTACCTAGCTGCCTCCCTTCAAAACACAGCTCTCTGAGGGCAGGGACCATGTTTGTGCCTTTCTTTGTATCCCTAGCACTTAGCATAATGTCTGGCACATACTAAGTGCCTAGTAAATGCTGGCTATTAAGAGCTAAATAAATAACTACAGAAAGGAAAGCAAAATAACACTGCTTGCATTTTCTTTTTTTTTTTTAAAGGCAATCAGGGTTAAGTGACTTGCCAAGGGTCACACAGCTAGTAAGTGTCTGAGGTCAAGTTTGAACTCTGGTCCTCCTGACTTTAGGGCTTCTGATTGATCCATTGTGCCACCTAGCTGCCCCCTTGCATTTCCTTTTTAACCCTCAGAATGAATCACTGACTTACTTATCTACCATCATTTCTTTGCTTTTCTTTTTTTTTTTTGGTTTGGTTTTTTTCCCCCCCAGGGCAATGAGGGTTAAGTGACTTGCCCAAGGTCACACAGCTAGTAAGTGTCAAGTGTCTGAGGCCAGATTTGAACTTAGGTCCTTCTGAATCCAGGGCTGGTGGTGCTTTATCCACTGAGCCACCTAGCTGCCCCTCTACCATCATTTCTAAGCAGCATCAATGAAAGTTACCCCATGTGACGTAAAAGGCAACTAAGAGTTGACCTCAACATCACTACCAATAGAATCAAATCAACTCACAAATCCTTGAAGCTTTTGTAAAATGTTACACCTACTCCCAAAATTTGATTAGAAACATTCTTATACTAGACCATTCCAGCAAAGGTAATTGTTCTAAATAAAAAAGGTTTCTAAACAATGAGTATATGAGTACTTTCTGCAAAAGAATTCAGTTAAAAGAGTAGCAATTAAGTTTTTTAAAAAATCACTACTTTTGGGCAGCTAGGTGGTGCTGTGGATAAAGCACCGACCCTGGATTCAGAAGGACCTGAATTCAAATCCAACTTCAGACACTTGACACTTATTAGCTGTGTGACCCTGGGCAAGTCACTTAACCCTCATTGCCCTGCCAAAAACCAACCAAACAAAAACCCAATAGAGGATTTTGGGGGGGCGGGGGAGAGAAATCACTACTTTTAAAATTTAAATTTCAAAAATAAAACCCAAACTACTCATTCACATACAGTAAAAGCTGCCTGTCACCCACTGCCTTTTCCTCATCAGTTCTAAAGTTCCCTGAGTGTCTAAGATGTCATTTAATCACAAATAACGTGTGTGTGTGTGTGTGTGTGTGTGTGTGTACACAAACAACACAAAAAGACATACTATTCATCTTTCCACACATGGTAAATTTCAGAAGGGAAACCAACCTTGCCTGTGGTTTGTAGCTATTGAGGATCTGATAGGCTCTCAGCAGGTCCAGTTTGCCATGTCCCTGCTCAAACATATTGACCCCAGGAAGTCGTCGTGCTGATGCAATCAAAGCCTGCTTCATACTGGCTGGATTCACCATCTCACGCTTCTGAACAGTACTGAAAAACCACACATTTACTTACTGTTTTCTCTGCGTGGAAAAACTATCATCAGATTCACCCTCCTTGGCCTAATGATGCAAATCTGTGACCCATAATCAAGCTGTTTTAAGAGTCTAGCAGGGGCTTCCTGGGCACTAAATGTAAGTGGAGTATACCTGGAGTTCTGGGAATAGCTGACAACTTTCTGTACAGCTCTGTTCATTATGAAAGTACAAACCAATAAGACCACAGCCTTTCCCAAGAAATTCAAACCTGTGAACCGTTAAATGTTCTAACTTGATAATGATCCAAGACTCAGCTTGTTGGGGTTCAAAAGCACATGATCAAATGGTTGCCAACACTACCAATGTAGCCCCTGTGTGGATATGATTCTAAAGGCTATCAAAGTCTCTCAAAACAAAACAAGCCCTACAAGGAAATACAAAAGGCACACGCTCCTACATCTCAGAAATGGGTGTGAAACACAACCTTATGACCAACCCTCCTGTCTGATCGAATGCTTCTTCACTGACTCTGACCTGACCGATCTGGAGAGACCAGGAAACAAAACTCCAAGGAACAAGAGGGAAGGAGAGACAGGAATATCTTCGTTTTTATTTCCCTGCCTAACGTATCTTCCCAGACGTACAGAGTAAGTTCACCCTGGTCTGTGGGCACCTGTTTTTTTGTTGTTAATGTTGAGTCATTCATAGAACATTACCAACTTATTTCAGAAGTTTGATTCTACTAATCTATATTTACCTCACTAGCAAAGTGACAGCACCTGCTACCACTGGGGAGGCAACACTTGTTCCTGAGAGAGATCGGCATCCACCCTTCACACCAGAGCCTCTCACGCCAGAACCATAAGTGACAATATCTGGCTTCACACGACCATAACCTCCTGGGAGTTCCTGTGAATTAAGAAAAAAAAATCTGATCTGCCTATTACAACTATCCAATGGCACAACAAATATATGTAATCATAGCTCATCAAAATCTGAATGTAAATATGGATTGTTTTAAAAGTATATTGAAATGCTCTGTATGGATAACTAGAAATATGCAAGCCTTAGCATAAAATTTCCCCGTTGTGTATATTATAAAACTATGCTCATGATTATATATGAAAATAAAAGTATTTCCCTGAATTTTGTATGGTTACTTTATAACATCACTGGTACAAACATCTTCAAGTTAGGATCAGAAAACATTTTTAAAATGTAAAAACTTCATTATCACAGTCAATTGCTCTATCAAAAATATCCACTCCAAACAAAGAGCACAAAGACCCCCAAATATATAAAATATATTTTATAAATACATGTTTCCTACAAATATTTCATAGAAAGTTAACATGAAGCCTTGTTATGAAATAATATATGATGCATCCATAATAATGCAAATTAAGACTGGGAAGAGACACTAAGTATATTTTAGACTCTAGCCTTCTGGACTCTAGTCATCAGTAAGATGACTGCCCTTAACCATTAGACGAATTTCAACTTTATCAATGTCACCAGGGCACAGATTTGGGCTTCATTTAAGGAAGAAGGTCCTAGGCTCCCAGTCTGGCATTCAGAGCCCTCCACAATCTGTCTTCAACCTACTTTTCCAACTTCATTTCATGCTATTGTCCCTGATGTATGTGGGCACTCCAGCCAAACCAAACCATGTCCTCCCATATAGATCCTGGCACCTTCCTACCCAACACCCTTTCACGTAAAAGTGTTCTTCCACTTGAGGGACTCCTCTCTGCATTTGCTTCCCCAACTCTACCTGCTGATCAGCCACCCACCTTTCAAAGCCTAGGTCAAAGGTCTCTTCCAACAAGATTCCCCAATCTTCTCTCAGTTGGAAATGATGCTCACTCCCTAATCAGATGCCAACTGGAACTGGAAAAGGAGCTTAAAAGTCTCCTATCCTTTAATTTTACAGGTAAGGAAAACGAAGCCCAGAGTAGCTCTGGACTCTGTCCAAGGAGACAGGGCAAGATGCAGTATATCCGTGACTCATGAGTAATGGTAATCCAGGTTTGCTCTTTTGGCTGCTTGGCATTCTTCTTTTGGACACACTGGAGGTGGTGTGAGTTTGACCCTGTGATTTCATTGTATGGGGAGAGAGATCCCAGTGTGGAAATTCCTACTGCTATGGAATGGCAACTCATATGTAACAAGAGTCCTTACAGAGTCTGCTTGGAGACAATGAGGGATTAAGTGACCCACTTATGATCACAAATCGAAACAAGGGCAGAACCTGAACCCCAGGTCTCTCTAACTCCAAGTCCAGCTCTCTATGCACTACACCATCACTGGCATATTCAAATGTTTATCATAAGGATCTGTGCAGAGATCTTGATGTATTGCCTATGCTGAATTAAAAACTCAATAAGAGACTCTGTCTCACTTATCCATTTTGCCCAGTGCCTGGCATACCGCTCCACACACCTCAACAGGTGCTTGATAAATGTGCACTGGATGTGTGTGTGTGCCTGATCGAGTTCCTGTACAGATGGTGACGATCACTCAGACAACTCTAAAACAATAACAAACTTGTGTTGTCTAATATGCATCACATGTCACTGAACTCTGTGAGCTGGCCCGAGATTCAAACAGCCTTCTGGCTCACATCTCTGGACCATTTTACAAGTTTCTTTTATCCTTGACCAGGAATGCCCCCTGTTCACATCTGCAGAGCAATGTTCTACCATCCCATCCAATGGCAGAGAGACTATTCCACTTTCAGGCCAAGTTCATCAATAAGTCAAGCCAGCAAGCTTGCAGTCTTCTTTCCAGCAGGTGCCAGTGGCCTTTTGTCTTCCAATCTTGGGGAGAAATGGTCCACCTGTTGTCCTGGCTCTGGAATACAGATTTGCCTCCTCCTTGTCGACTTAAACCTATCAACAAGCTCCTAGGCTCTCAAGCAAAATGAACAGTTTTTCAAATGAGACTCAAAAAAAAGAAAGGCTTACCCAGGTAGTCATCCCCCTAGAAGAAAAGCGAGCTATATTATCTTCAAAGTCAATTCCGCCTACTCCTATCACATCCATCTGATCAGCAGGGTTATTGAGAGTGCTAAACGGAGGCACAAAAACAAGTGAGGAGGAGAGACAAAAACAGCAACAAATAACCCTCAGTAACAGCAAGTTCCCATCCAAAATGTCTAAGGTTTCAGCACATTCACTCTGTGACGACCCTCTCCAACTCTTGACAGATCAGGGTCTGGGAATAGCTTCTTTCCCATCCCCAGCCTGCTGGTGTCATTCCCTTCTGGGCTTGGTCCTGCTCACCGCTCTCACCTTCTGCCTCTCCCACACCAGCCCAGGCCAAGTTCTGCCCTCTGCAGAAGCTGTGCCCCACTGGCCCCAATCTTCTGAAGGATACATCTGAACTGAATTATTCAACATCTGATACTGCCTGCGTCGTCACCTGATAATTGCTTCATGTGCAATCTCCTTCACTTTTCAACTGACTTTGAGTCCTCCTGTTTCCCTCATAGCAAAAATGGAGAAGGGTGCTCAAGAGCTATCAGGATTTCTATCAGTGGGTTCACCCCACACAGTGGAGATGTCAAACTCAAAACAGATATGGGGCCACCATTCATACATAAGGATCGTTGCAAGTCACATATTGACTTAGCTTTAAAATGGTATGTTTTCTGGGTTTTGTTGTATTTTTATTTGTTAAATATTCCCAAATACATGTTAATATGACTTAAGCCACACTTGGGAATGCTGCACCATGTGTGACACCTCTGTTCCATAGCAAACTGTGAGGTTGAAGAACATGGATTATTTATTTTTAAGGCATCCGGAGCTACTAAGAGCAAAGATTCTAGAAGTCAGTCATATAATCTCTTTCCTATTCAATTTATGTTATATACTGGCACCCAAACAAGCTAAAATAAGAAAACAAAACCTTAGGCTTGAATTGAAAGTACAAGAAAGAAATAAAAGTACCTAATACTTGGCTCAAACAGCCTGACAAGTGAGACAATAAATAGAAAAAGGCAGTTGTGAATTGGACAGTAAACTTGCATTTCTGTGGCTCGCTATCAAAAAGTAGTCTCATAACAATGACAAAACCCTTAAGTGAATCTAGATGACACAAAAATATCATCAGCATGTCTGGCATTATTTTAAGAAAATATTTCAAATCAATACTTGAGTGTTTACCAACATAAAATCCTACAAAGAATCTCCATATAGAAAAGACTACTTAACGACTTACTAATTGTTAAATATGCTAACAGGTCTTTACCAGAGCTATCTATCTAACTAGTAACCACTATAATAATGACAATAATACTCTCTATACACATAAAACAAGATTTATATAGCAATTTGAAGTTTTCAGTGTACTTTACACATGTCATCTAATTTTATCCCCACAACAACCCTGGGAAGCAAGTGCTAGTATCATCTTCATCTTACACATGTGAAAACTGAGACAGAAGACAGAGGCTGAATAACTTGCCCACAGCTAGTGAGTGTCAGAGGCTGAATATGAACTCAGGTCTTCCAGACTTCGGGTCCAAAGCTCTATCCACTGTACCACCTAAGTGCTGGTATTACACTAACCAAAGTGAGTATTTGCTATCTGCCCAGAAGATCAATGAGAGATGAACTCTGCTTTCAAGGAGTATTTTTTTTTCCACTCTTAACTAGACACGAAGACACATGAAATACGAACGAACTTAAAAAAGGATTCAATGGTGTGGTCTTCCATTAAAGTTCATCATGGTATGAAGAAGATCTTCACCTCCAAAGGCTAAACAAGCCCTGACAGAGTCTACAACCAAATTAAAGAGCCTTCAACAGCAAAGGATCTACTGACCAAGGGCCAGCCTAGCCAAGTTTGGAGCAATTTGTGACTAAAAAGTAGCCAGCTAACAGGTGACAATTTTTCCAGATGTATCAATTCACAAAAACAAAGGTACAAAGGGGTTGCAATCTGCATGAGAGGAGAGATGCCTGTTCTAAACAAATCGTGTATACTAGAAGTAAAAATTGTATAGTATCAACAATATAAATCAGAGTTTAGGGCAAGGTGATATCAGTGTAATCTGCATCAGCTGGGGAAGAGTTAGTGTAGACAAGAGCACATGAAATAGACCCAGAAGAATGGAGAGAATCTAGATCAACAAGAGAGGAGAGAAGACAGACCAGGAGGAAGAACAATTCTCAAAGATGGGCTAGAAGAGTAGGAGACATAACAGGTAAGGACCTTTTTGTAGGTACCACCCAAAGCAAGTTCAGCAGTCACCTGATTTCAGCTTTGACTAAAGAAACAATCAAGGAAAAAAAGGTCTTCATGTTTCTCTCCCTGCCTTTTCTCCACCAGGACCACCTAAGTAAGGATATAGACCTGGGCTGCAACTTTACAATTTATCAACAAACTACACTTATCCCACCAAGCTCAAAGGCAGCCCAACAGTGAACTAAGCTGAAAACAGAGAAGGAAATGTGTGGGTTTTGCTCAAAGACAGTCTGAAACGTTCAAAAAAAGGATTCTTTAGGACTTTCTACAAAGAGGAGGTTCTCTCCTTAGGACTGGCTACAAAAGGGAGCCTTCGCTTTAGCAATGGATGTAATATGACTAAAATCTTCACTGGCTCCTCACAACCTCCATTCTAGCCTAGCCAAATCAAACTGCTCATCAGTTCCTCCCCAAGCCTCTCCTGCCCTGAGGCCACCACCTCCACTTGGAATGACCGCCACGGCTGGCTTCCATTTCCAGCCCCATGGCCCCTGTGCACCCCCCACCCCAACGCCCACCCCACCTGACCCCTCCTGCCTTCTCAAGTCACATGACCAATCAGGACTTGCTTTCCTGTTGGTACAGCTGGACAACCTATGTCCTTTTTACACTGGGACCTCACTCTTTGTTACAGAGGAAAACTCAAGCTATGGAGGATCCGCTTTGAATGGTTTGCAAGAGGATATCCTTAGTGAGTTTTCTCATGACATGGACTTTGGAAATAGGACTGTACACATGTCTCACACGATTTAAGGGCTGGAAGGGACACATCCTCTAACCCATCATCCATATTACCTCTGAGGAAAGTGAGATCTAGAAAGGTGATGGAAACTGCCCCAAGACCCCAGGCTCTCATTCAGTGGCAGCAAGGGTCTGAGCCCAAATCTACTTGCTTGATCTAAATCTGGCATGCTTTCAAAACATGCATTTATTGAATCAAATGGAATATAAGAAAGGGAAGAAGTCCTTTCTACTAAATAGGAATTTCTAAATTTGAATAAGTGGCTTAAGGATAGAAATCACCATTATCTACAAAGACAAAACATCAGCAACAATACTTTTGGAGAGAAAAGTCACTATACTTTTTAAGCTACTTACCCATAAAGTGGCCCATCATTGCCAATAGCAGAAACCATGATTACGTTGTTAGCTGTCAGTTCCCATACCTAAAAAGCCAAAAAAAGCATTGAGTATTGAATTATACCTTTTTAAATAACCATGTAACTTTCCAGAGAATAATATACCTAAAGACACTTTCTAAAAGGGAGGGACTTTCTCAAACTTTCCCCTAAAATGTTTAACTATTGTGACTATTGAGTAAAAATAAGCCAACTCCCAGATCATACTGGTTTGCATGACAGAAGGCATCCTGATGGTAACTGGACAACAAGCAATGGCTTCTGCCCATGGCAGTTTACAAGTGTTTTCTCTACCACCCTACAAGGTAGGGAGTCGGTGCAACTACTCTCAACCAACGGATAAAGCAAGTGAGCCTCAGAGAGCTGGGGTGACTTGCCCATAGTTACACCCCCTTCCCCTCCAGAAGAACAAGAATGGAATTCTTCAGAAAGCCTTCCAAGTTCGACGTGGGCTCCCTTGCCATGAGGCCCAGGCTACCTCTCCAGTTACAAACTCAGGAAAACACACTGGCAATGTGTTTAGGGAAGGAAGGAAAGGGTATTATTAGGATGCTATATACTACTCCTGATTATTTCCCTTGTTTCTAAGACCTGGGATATATTGATCACAAAGCCACACTAACAATCACACTACTGCAGAAATCACTAACCTAAGACAGGGTTCTCCAGCAGGAATCAGAACCTGAATACAACTTACACTGTCTGTAGTTTTCTACAAACCTGTCAAGCAAAGGGGTGATCCATGAAGTCTGGGCCACCGATGCTGAGATTTAGGACATCAATTTTCTTTAAAATAGCATAGTTGAAAGCATCCAAAAACCAAGATGTATAAGAAACCTAGTCAATTGAAAAACAATCTATTTTAGTATTTAAGCAAGTCTCTCACAAAGTTTAAACCAAAGTACAAAACCTGGAATCAAAGAAACATGATGCAAAATCATGGACCTTTACTTATTTTAAAATACACTTTCTGGAGTAAAGCAAATTCCTAAAAGTTGATTATATAAGCAAATCATTTTTCTATTAATTTCTGTTATGAAAATAGAGGTGTTCATAAGTAATATGATCTTAGCTTCACTCCCTCCCCAAAATAGTAAGAAACAACCACAAAGTGAGGAAATATATTTTAGAAGGCTTATTGAACATTAAAAGATAAAATGTCCATTAGACTATTGTAAGAAAGAGATGTGTGATTGCATGGGTGTATAGTCACTTTCTCCAACAAGGCAGAGTACATCTACACTTTAGGAGATAGTACCATCAGCTTCTACAGCTAAAGAAACGATGGACTGGTTGGTAGAAGCTAATCCTGGCATCTGCTAAGGCTAGTCCTCAGGCACCAGACACAGCTCTTCCTCAGACCTAGACACTTCAATGGCAGAGTTTTTGAGAATCCAAATGATTTTCATCTCAGGAGTCCTCGGATAAAGATAACTAGAATACTCAAAACGTTCATAATGTCTTCAAACCTAAAAAAACTGAACAGTAATTCCTTAGGGCTAAATTCAAGGGAGCAGAAAATGAAGCCTTTGTCCTAAGAAATGCCTGGTTAACCCACTGTACTCTAGTCACATTGAAAACCCCCCAATGGAAGCAGATGGCTCAAGTTAATCTTTACCAAACAACGGGATGTTCAGTATAGGGATCTGTCAAAAAAGTATTTTCATGACAACATCTGTGAAAAGTAAAATGATGGTGGGACAGAAAGCAGGTCATAGAGACAAGAAGACCAGGTCCAAGTCCTGTCCTCCAACACACAACTAGCTAACCCTACTCTCTCAGTGCCCAGGCAACTCCTTGAGACTAGAAATGACCAAGGAGTAGTTGTTCTACCTTAGTGGAGGGAGGTTCTCCACAAGTGTACCCAATGCCAAGGAAACAGGCCCAGACCTAATTAAGCAAGGGGAGAGGAGGGTAGGAGGAGGGAGGAGGGAGAAGGAGGAGAGAGGAGAGTGTGGAGTATGGGGGTGGGGGGGAAGAAGAGAAGAGGCTATGCTGTGGATGTAGGTTATAGACATTGTTTCTATTTTCAAAATGCACTCATTCTAAGTTAGGGAATTATTTGAGAATTCTAGTCTATTAATAGAAAAAATGAAGACTAGGTTAACCACATAACTTGCCATTTTAAATATAACTGAGCAAATTAAAATAGGCTATTCCCACTGCCTGTCCCCCCTCCCCCCATTAATTGAAAGATGAAATGATAAAGGTGCAATGATCCCTTAGAGATTATTTTAAAACCCCTAACCTTTGTCCTGACCCTGCTATTCCCTTACCCTCTATTTGGTCCAACAGCCATCCTACCTTTTATGCCCACATTCTAAGAAGGGTTATCTAGACACTCTCCTCCTTACTCAGCTGCATAACTTGGGGCTTCTTCATCTGGCCACCCTAGGACCCCAGGGAACCCCCCCCCCCCCCCCCCTACCCCTGCCGTGGTTATTCACAAATGATCACTATCTCGAAATCCTCTGGATCCTTGCAGAGTTGGCCCAGATCCCTCCTGGCCATTTCCCAGACTTTATCTGCCGGGCTTCTGTCCCACTGCTCTGTGACCTCGCCCATGCTGTCAGACCTCTCCCTCTCCTGTGCCAGCATCATCCTCCGTCTCCCCAGGCTCTGTGCTCCCAAGGCTGTGGTGTGCCTACATCCCTCCCCTCATCCTCAGACACCCGTGGCTCCCCACCAAGCTGCAGGACCCAATGGGAAATGCTCTTTTTGACTTTCAGAGCTCTTCATAGCTTCAGCTCCCCACCGCCTTTCTAGCCTCCCTCTCCATGTACTCTGGGATCTGGGGCCACCAGCTTCCTGGCTGGTTGGCCCCACACCTGGAGCTCTCACCTTCCTCACCTCCACCTCCTGCATTCCCTGGCTTCCTTCAAGCCCCCCTTCTACAAGAAGTCTTTCCAGGTGTCCCCTAATGCTGGATAACCGATCTGCTACCATCTTCTTTGTACACCCATATCTATACTGTTTGTATGCAGTTGTTTGTGTACTGTCTCCCCCATCAGACTGTTATTTTTGCCTTTCTTTGGTGCCCCAGTGATCAGCACAGAACCCAGTACGTAACAGGTGTTTATAATCTATTTATTATTATTATTTTTTTTTTAGTGAGGCAATTGGGGTTAAGTGACTTGCCCAGGGTCACACAGCTAGTAAGTGTTAAGTGTCTGAGACTGGATTTGAACTCAGGTACTCCTGACTCCAGGGCCGGTGCTCTATCCACTGCGCCACCTAGCTGCCCCTTATAATCTATTTATTGACAAGTAGATGAGCATGTGAAATTTTTTATATATATATTTATATATATATAAAAAAACCAAAGCAAGCTGCATAAAAGAGATTCCCAGCTTCATATATAATCCTGGGGCAGAGGAAGGCATGGGGGGTGGGGGGGTGTTGGTTCTACTTTGTATGTGGATATGCTCGTCTTAGTTTGCATCTGTTAAGTTGAGAATAAAAAAATTTAAAAGACAATTTTACCTCTTTCATTTAATAAGTGAAGAAAATTATGCCCAAGGCAATAAAATGGCTCATCCAGGTACATAAGCAGGTACACAGGAGCAGAGTTTGGAACGATGCTCCATGTACCGAGTGCTCTTTTGAGCTCATGGCTTTCCAGGCTGCCCCTCAGAGAGGACTTTTATCTCACCAATAAGGCTGTCAGTAACATATGTCTGCTTTTACCTCCTTACATATACACGGTACCCAGAACACTTAACCAGGAAAATATTCAATTTTACGCATTTGTTTGGAAAAAAATCATGCATACTGTCTAATAAGTGTCCAAAACACAAACACTTGTTTAAATTAGATAAAACAATTTAAATGTTTGGTCTGGTAAAGGTAGTGATCCTACCTAAAATGGCCATGACTTTACCTATTGAATTTAATGGAAATGATTTCTCTCTCAACCAAGTGAACAGTCTCACTAATATCTACCTTAATTAGAGTAATCATCCAGTTTTCAGCTGTGACTACAAAATTACTTACCTAGGGCAAAAAAGCAAAATTATTGCTTTGTAATGTATACTCTGCACTTTATAAAAATAAAATGTCAATCTAAGTTATTAAAAGTACGGATGAATTGTAAAGAATATGAATTAGGATTTCAGCAAATGAAACAAATTTAGCTTTAAAAACTGAAGACATGGGGCCGCTAGGTGGCGCAGTGGATAAAGCACTGGCCCTGGATTCCAGAGATCCTGAGTTCAAATCCAGCCTCAGACACTTGACACTTACTAGCTGTGTGACCTTGGGCAAGTCACTTAACCCTCACTGCCCTGCTGCCCTGTAAAAAAAAAAGTTGAAAACTCTCTCTCCATGTAACTGGAAAATAATAAAATACTTAAACAAAAATAATAACAACAACAACAACAAAACAAAACCTGAAGACATTAGATTTAGTTCTTCCTGATTAGTGAGGTGTCAGTTTGATTTAAATCAAATCTGACCTCTTTTACATCTCAAAATACCCACCTGATTATTGGTGAAGACCCTGAAAATATGCAACTCTGCATCAGGAGCAAATCCCTGGCATTCCCTCATGCTGGCTATCACACCTGCTACAAAGGTGCCATGGCCCAAACCTGTTGCCCACAAGAAGAAATAAATCATAGTTAAACACAGTTGTTTATTTGCTCCCCAAACTCTGTCCCAAAACAACTATTTGGAAGCAAAGACATCATTTGCAGGATTCCCAAAAGTGTCTAATATTCCCTGTCCTACACATAAAGTTCCAACCTTCTTTCCTCAATTGAGACCCTACTTCCAAGCTTCCTCCATTTGGGAAAAGTTCAGCTGATACGGAAGACAAGCTTAGGTCTGTACTGAAGAATCATGGTACCAAGATATACCATTTTAATAGGAAAGTTAGGGGATGGAAATGAATTCTTGTCACTTAGCACCTACTGGGGAGAGGAGGGCGATGGTGACATGCTACCTGTATCACTTTAGCAGGCTTCTGGATCACCTACCATCATCTAGCGTTCTCTCATTAGTCCAGTTGGTTCTCTCCTTGACATTTTTGAAGTGGGGATGTTTCTCACTCAGTCCAGTATCAAAAACAGCAACTCTTACACTAGCTCCTAATTCCAGAGACAAAACAAGATCATGTTTAAATAAATTTGCACCTTGGTAATCTGCTTGATATATTCTGAACAATGAGACAAAAAGACAGGGTGGAACTAAATCACTAAAGAAAAAAGCTGGGCTAGAACACCAGGGACTGTAAAGAGGGAAGCAAAGAAAATGGGGCTGATGGATTTTGTAAGAACTTGCTTATGCAATTCTACTATACAAAGATACTGGGCGAGAACATTGCTACTAGGCAGTAGGTGTGTGCCTTTGGTTTCTATGTCTGTGGATGCTCTCTTCATCACCTCTCATCTGGGAAGGGCAGTCAAAGATGCTGAGGGGCCTGGGGCCAGGGACTGACCGTGTGCATCTGTGGCAAGGCCCTAGTGCTGAGCACATTTTATACATGGGGGTTTGTCTGAAATGAATGATGTGCCCAGAGTCAGCAGATACCAAATCTCTGTGAACCCTCCCCAAGTTCTAGAGCAGCCATAGACCCTGGACAATATGACGCTTCTTAGGTACTCAACAAGAATAAGAATCTAATAGAGAAGAAAGTCTCCATCCTAGGGTAGAGGAAGACAGGTACGCAATGCAGCCAGAGTAGCAAAGCCACCTTGTCCCAAAGAGACCCAGGGACCTCAGCCATTCCCACGGGGAGGAGTGATCAGTAGGGCACACACATAATGGATCACACCCCCCACCACCAATGTGCTGTCCTGGGCCCCTCAGATGGGCTCAGGAGGACCCAACTGGCTGGAAGACAGCAAAGGAGAAGGGTCAAAAAGGGGAAAAGAATCAACACCACAATAGCCCCTCAGGCTGCACTGGCCAGTCCGTTACTTTTCCCTCCCTCCTTGCTGCCCTGACATGTTCTATTCAGCTAGATTTCACCCAGACACAAATGGTGCTGGGGACTCCCCACGAAGTGTAAGGGCCCCCGACTCTGTCAGATACAGCCTGCTGATTCTAGAGGAAAAGCACCAAGGAAGTTTCCATCTAAGGGGTGTTGTTGTTTATCCTTCATTCTTGAGGAGGAACATGACATTGGGAGGTGATGTCCTGACTTGCAGTAAATTGGATTTAAGTGAGGGAGGCTGTGCAAGGTCACCAACTTCACTCTCTCCTCCAGAGCCATCTGGGTCCAGTGGCGAGACAGACATCGGGATGACTGGAGATGGCCATTTAAGGGGTGGAGTTGATAGGAAAGAGGGAAGTGGTTTCTACCCTTCAAAGTAATCCAGAAAAATCTTCAGTCATGCTGAAGAGGGCTGTGACTAACTAGGCAACGATGTGGTGCCTTGAGAAACACCGTGTTCTAACCATAAGCCCACACTTTTGGAAATCTCCTAATGGGCTACTTTCCGAACTGAGAACTAACTACTTGTCTATTTATTAGTCAATCTGTAAGTATGAAGGTTCTGTCCCTTCTGGTGTGATCTTTCCAACCACCACAAGCCCTCATCATTTCTATGGCACTGTGGGATCTTCACAAGTCCCTTCTACAGACTATGTTCTCTCTCATTTGGTCCTCACAAGAGTGCAGGAAGATAGACATGGAAGATTACTTTTTTTTTTGTCACTGCAGTCACTTTATTTGTTTTTTATAATTTTCTTTTTTTTAAAAAATTAATAAAGTATTTTATTTTTTCCCATTACATGTAAAGATAGTTCTCAATTTTTGTTTATACAGGCTTTCCAATTTCAGATTTTTCTCCCTCCCTCCCTTCCCTCCCCCCTCCCCTAGACAGCAGGTAATGTGATATAGGTTATATATATATATATATACATACACACACACATATATATATATATATATATACACACACATAATAACATTAATCCTATTTCTGCATTAGTCGTGTTATAAGAGAAGAATCAGAGCAATGATGAAAAACCTCAAAACAGAAAAAACAACAGCACCAAAAACAAAAGAAATAGTATGGTTCAATCAGCATCTATACTCCACAGTTTGTTTTTTTTTCCTTGGATTTGGAGATCCTCTTCTATCATGAGTTCCCTGGAACTCTTCTGTACCATTGCATTGGTGAGAAGAATATAGTCCATCACAGTAGATCAACATTCAATGTTGATGATACTGTGTACAATGTTCTTCTGGTTCTGCTCATCTCACTCATCATCAGCCCACGCAAGACCCTCCAGGTTTCTCTGAACTTCTCCTGCTCATCATTTTTTACAGGACAATAGTATTCCATTGTATTCATATACCACAACTTGTCCAGCCATTCCCCAACTGATGGGCATCCCCTCAAATTCCAATTCCTTGCCACCACATAAAGAGCAGCTATAAATATTTTTGTACATGTGGGTCCCTTTGTCCTTTCCATGATTTCTTTGGGAAAAAGACCAAAAGTGGTATTGCTGGGTCAAAGGTATGGACAGCTTTATCGCCCTTGTGGGCATAATTCCAAATTGCTCTCCAGAATGGTTGGATCAGTTCACAGCTCTACCAACAATGCATTAGTGTTCCAATTTTCCCACAGCTTCTCCAACATTTATATTTTCCTTTTTTGTCATTTAGCCAATCTGATAGGTGTCAGAGTTGTTTTAATTTGCATCTCTCTAATCATTAGAGATTTAGAGGCATTTTTTCATATGGGAATAGATAGCTTTGGTTTCTTCATCAGAAAACTGCCTGTTCATATCCTTTGAGACCATTTCTCAATTGGGGGAATGACTTGGATTCTTATAAATTTGATTTAGTTCCCTATATATTTTAGAGATGAGGCCTTTATCAGAAGTACTGGCCACAAAAATTGTTTCCCAGCTTTCTGCCTCCCTTCTAATTTTGGATACATTGCTTCTGTTTGTACAAAAATTTTTTAATTTAATGTAATCGAAATCATCCATTTTGCATTTTATAATATACTCTATCTCTTGTTTGGTCATAAACTGTTTTCCTTTCCAAAGATCTGATAGGTAGACTATTCCTTTCTCTCCTAATTTACCTATGGTATCACCTCTTATGTCTAAATCGTGTATCCATTTTGACCTCATTTTAGTATAAGGTGTAAGATATTGGTCTATGCCTAATTTCTGCCATACTAGGAAGATTACTTTCTAGTAAGGCAACCCAAGGGAACACAGCGAGTCACTGGGAGAGCTGGGTCCCACACAGGCAATCTTTCCATTACACCATGCTGAATTAATAACAATTTGACAGGATTTTCAAAATGGGATTCTCACTTATAAAAAACAAAACAAAAAAAAGTTGTGTTGGCCTCACATTGACACAGCCTGAGTTGAAAAAATCCTAACAGAGTTCACCTTCCCACCCCTGTACAGATATGTCCTGCCAATTCTCACAGCATCACTGACATAACAGGACAAGGAAGGGGCAGGGCATTTCACACCCCTATACTGGTGATGCTATGAAAACAAAAGGGCATCTCTTGCTCTAGGATTACACACATGCTTCTGAGCACCTGGATGTAAATTAAATTGTCCAATGAATCTACTAGGACTTGAAGCTATTCTTATTTCAAAGAACCCTGAGGTATTTAAATATTTTTAAAAACAAAAATTACTTTTCCCAATGTGAATAATTATCTATTGGGTTATAGGTTTTCTAAGTTCAAATTATATCAGGTTTTTTTAAAAACAAATATCTGACCCCTAAAAGATAAATATGCACATTTATGAAAAATTAGCAGTAGGCAGGAAGCCTTCACAACTAAGAAAATTATCACCTTTCATGTCTACTTTCTTGAGTTACCCCCCATTCAAACATTTAACCCAACAAAAAAAGTGAAGATAACTACCCACCCCTAACAAAGCTTACCCTTTTACACTGATATCAAAAATATTTACTTGGTTTTATTCTTCCCACGCCTCCCCTCCAATCTGAGCAATTGAGAATAAAAATATCCTCTGCCCTCTCATTATAAAGAACCATTGTAGGGCTGAATGAAAGAGTGACTTGGCCCAGCTCAGGCACCATCTTCTCAGTTAAGTCTTCCCTGTCGCTTACAGCCACAACTGTTCTCACTTCCTTCAAATCTTTCCTAGTACTTTTCCTATGCTCTTCTCACATTCTAACTGGAAATGATACTTATTGTGTCCCCGGTTCATATCTGCCCTACTTGATTCTAAGCTCCTTGTTAACTATTTATTTGCTTTTTTATCACCTGCAATCCAAAGAGCAATCTGTGCTATTGGAATCTGATTAAGGTAAGGGAGAGAGGCTGAAATGTCAGTCAATAACATCCTTCCTTGAGCACTTGGACAAGAGGGAACTGGGCTGTGGAGAAAGTACCTGGATTCCCTAACTCTGGAACTAAAAGCTGAGGTTTCTATCTTTCTTATTTTTTAATTTTAATAAACATTTTTATTTAAAGTTTTGAGTTCCAAATTCTATCCCTCCCTGAGGCAGTAAGCATTCAGATAGAGGTTTTACCTGTGCAATTATGTAAAACATTTCCATATTAGTCATTTTGTATGAGAAGACTTAAATAAAAGAAAAAAAGTGAAAAATAGCACACTTTAGTCTGTGTTCCATCAATATCAGTTCTTTCTTTGGAGGGGGATAGTGTGCTTCATCATTAGTCCTTTAGGAATGTCTTTCACAGTTCTTCATCAAACAATATTGCTGTCTCTGTGCACAATGTTCTTTTAATTCTGCTCACTTCACTATATATCAGTTCATACAAGTCTTTCCAGGCCTTTCTGAAATCATCTTGCTTATCACTTCTGATAGCACAATAATATTCCATCACCATCATGTACCAGAGTTTGTTTAGCCATTCCCCAATTGATGGGTATTCCTTTGATTTCCAATTCTTAACCACCACAAAAAGAGCTGCTCTAAATATTTTTGTACAAATAGGTCTTTTTCTCTTTTTTGGGTTGTCTTTGGGATATAAACCTAGCAGTTATCCTGAGATTTCTAAGTAGATGGTGTAATGGCATTGACTAAGAATGAGAAATCTGGGATAAAGAAGATTTAGAGGTAAAGATTAGATTTTCTACCTTTACCAAACTGAATTTTAAGTTTTAGCAAATACCCAACTGAATGTATTCTGAAGCCCATATAAAATATAAAATTAACCCAAAGGAGAGAGACTGTTGGTGTGGTCAACTTAGGACTTAGTTACACATAGAGATGATGTAACAGGGGGAATAAAAGGAACCCTAGAAAACAACAGTGAAGAAGAGGCCTAACCAAAGACAGTCACTGAAGAAGAGCCAGAGTGGCCTTTTTAAGAGAAGTCAATGGCTTTGTCAGAGAAGTGTAATTGCCAGTGGATACCGTTGAGATTCCAAATAACGATGGGGGAAGAGTCAGACCCCACAGGCCAGCTGTGATAGCAGTGACAGGACACCCCTCACCTGTGTATCCCATCTGCCAGAGGACATCCGCCTGGAGGGTCTGAGCCACCTGCCGTGGGATGGCCCTCAGCAAGCGCCTGCTGGAATGCCTTCCTGTTGCGTGCCAGAATCCAGAGCCGAGGGAGAGGCTTGCTCTTCTGAGGGGGCGAGATGACTGCCATTTCTGTATCCATCTGGTCTCATTGCAGGGCACCGTGGGGTCAGCTGGGCACCAAAAAGGAAATGTCAGAACAAAAAAAGGAAAAATACTTTCAGGAAGACTCTGAAAGCCAGTTGTTTTGTTTGTCTGTCAGTTTGTTTCAGAACAGTAAGTGGAAGGAATGATGGTGGGCAGACTCAGAGACCTCATACTCCACAAGGCCACTGACCATCCAATGGCAGACAACTAGCTCAGGAGAGAAGCCCAAAGCCTTTCTCAGGCCACCCTAACTTCTAAGATGACAGAATCTCTTATTCTTCAATACTGCCAGATAGATGAGAAGCTGACAACAATCCCTATGAAATGGCTTTACCAAAGCTGTCACCTCCTTTATGGCTGCTACTTTCCTTCCAAGGTTCACAGCTACAAACAGATCTTGGAAGTCAGCAGACATTAGCTTTTTGTGGTCACAGGTGCTAACATTTAACTGGGTTCAACTGACAAGCACCTATTAAGCACCTACTATATGCACATACTGTGCTGGGGACTGTGGATATAATGACAAAATTTTGTCCTTAAAAAACTCTTAGGGGAAATAGCACTCACATATGTAATATATACAAACAATGTCAAGCACACACAAGATGAGAAGCAGCATGACAGAGTGACAGAGAGCCCACCTCACAGCCAGAAAGGACTGAGTTCAGGCCTACCTCAGACACATACTGGGCCAGTCACCCATCACAGCATTCTGAGTAACGCCGGTAAATGCAAACACCCTCCCCCCCCATCAACCCCACCCCAGGACCACATATTGTGTCATCAAAACTTAAGTAGAAACAGAGGCCACCAATCCATCCATAAGGACTCCATGTTACCCCAGGTTTTGCTGTATTTTTATTTTGTTACATACATCCTGATTACATTCTAATCTGGATCGGGCCGTACTTGAAAGAGCCTCTCACTGACACCTCTGCCCAATTCATACCAATGGAATCCAAGGTCTAGTCCTCATCCCTACATACAAAGTAATGTGGTGAGCAGGAACTGGGGGCGGGGGGGAGGGAGGGGGGTGGAAGGGCTGACAGGAGGTGAGTCAGAGCTGGGGTTTTACAAGGAAAAGGTGGGAGCAGATTAATTCTAAGCCTGGGTATATGTAGCATATGCAAAGGCCACTGGGGAAATGACTGGCAGAAACTGCAAGGAGACTAGTTTGGCTGGACTGCTTGAGGATGTGTGAAGGAATAATTGTCTTTAAAGCCCAGATAGACAGGTTAGAGCTATATTGTGAGGGCTTTAAATGGCTTTGCGCCTAGAGGTGTTAGGTAGATACACAAAATCTTTTGTTTATAAACACAAGAATGTATTTCCTTTTTAATTAATACCTAATAAGAAAAGCAATTAAACCAGGAAAAAAAAGCACATTAATTAAAAAAAAACTGTAATGAATTTTTTTGAGATGCAACCTGAGGGGAGTATGTGGGCGTAGGGCTTTCTCTTCACAAAAGACAATTATATCCTCTCCTTCCCACAAAGAGATGAGAAACAGAAGGGTGACAGTACAGTAACAATCTTTTAAAAGGGAAGTTAATCTGGGTATTGAAACAGAAGAAAAATCTAACTCTAGATTTACCAACTCACCCTCACTAGATTTGAGAAAAATTAAAATAAAATATTTGGAGAAAATAACTATTAATTAAATGTTTTTATTACTATAAAGTGGTATACATTTATTAAATAGCTTCACAGTTTACAAAACATTTTGCTTCCAACAAAACCCTGAGATGTAGATTATTATCACCACTTTACAGAAATAGAAGCGGAGGGTCTGACACCTTAAGAAACTTAACCTGGCCTTCTGGCCTCAAGTCTGCCACCTTCGCCTCATTGCCTTTGACCTAACCTATGCAGTTTCCAGGCTTGAAAAAAGGGCAAGGTCTAGCTTCTGCCCTTCTTTGGTAATGTCTAGCATGGAGCAAGTGCTTCACAAATACTTTCCAGACTGGAAAGGAAGAACCTATTTGTATGTTGTCTCCTTTTTTAAAAAGATCCTAGACAACCATTTGTAGAAATTTTTGAAAAATGAAATAAAGTAATGCCCATCTTCCATAAACTTGTCTTCCACTATCCTACTTCTCCCAGTAGTAAATGAATACAGCTAATTAATACCACTGCAGTTTCCAGTCTCTCTAGTTTTAAAAGTTAAAAATGTGAGCCAATAAAAATCCAAATCAGCTGAAAATCTAGCAAAACTAGAATAATTACAGGTGTTCCATTTCTGAAGTTAATTACTATAATTTTATTCCAGCTCTTTCCAGTCTCAGCCAATTAAGATGAACTAACAACTAAAAAATGATACATACTCATGTCAGTTTCCATTAAGTGAATAATTATTTACACAGACAAGCTGAGATTTTACTGTACAAAACCTCCCATGCTGCTTCCTGGTGCTAAAATGAGGACTCCTACATTCTAGGTAACTTTAGTCTGGGAGGAAAGAAAGTTAATGTATCTAATTGTGTAGTTAGTTCTAGTTAAGTTTTCAGGGTTTTTAGTTGTTCTTTTAAAATTTAATGAAAATAGGGGGCAGGTAGCTAGCACAGTGGATAAAGCACCGGCCCTGGATTCAGGAGGACCTGAGTTCAAATCCAACCTCAGACACTTGAAACCTACTAGCTGTGTGACCTTGGGCAAGTCACTTAACCCTCATTGCCGCCCCCCCCCCCAAATTAATGAAAATAAAATAAGACAGTGAGACCACCCAGGCCCTTGAAGAAGCCTAAGACACCTGTTTCATAAAAATTCATTTAGAAAATCAGACTTCAAGTTGAAAGGGTTCTTAAATCCCATTCAGTCCATTTCACAGATGAGGAAACTGAGATGTCAAGATGTGAAGTGATTCACCCCAAGTTACACAAACCTGGATTTTGCCCCTGCACTCCTTCCCTATGCCAGCTATGAGTTTACTGCTGCCCTGATGTCAGTAAGCAAGTTACTGGACACTCAGGCTTATTTCTACCTTATTCCCTGCATCTGTTTAAAAAGCAGCAAAAAATGTTCAGAAGGCATCAAGTCTAATATTTGATGAGCAAAGTAAAAACCCAGGATTCCAGAGTCTTTTCTTTCATTTTTCTTTTAAATGATGAAAAGACCTGAGAGTAGGAGAAGGGCCAATAAAAAGCAATCCACCTCCCTGGAGTACTGTGATTAATATCTTCTAATTCCCCTGGAAAGAGTTATTTTTAGAATCTAAAAAATAGAATTTTAGTGCAAAATCCATCAGGTTTACTTTATTTGTCCATAGGAGGTAGAATTAGTTCACACTGCTGGTAATAAAAGGACTAACAATCAAGAATGATTTTGATGCCGAACAAGTACGTCTCTCTTTAAGGTCTGCCAATGCTGTCTATGTAGCAATGCTCCTTAAACTGGTTCACAACAACCCTAGGAAGCACTAAGAGTTGGTCCTCTCATTTTACATAAGAGCAAATGTGGAGAGAAGGTCAGTGATCTGCCCCAGGTCCTCCAACCAGCCAGTCTCAGAGAGGCAGGCTGGGGGCCCAGGGCTCTCTGCACACCAAAATCATGCTCTTCCCCCTCTTCTGTCCTTCTACACCCTGCAGAGATGTAGGCAGCTTACTTGACCATTCCTGGGGAAGGCAGACTTATGCATGATCGGGCAATCCTGGAGAGAGGAGGGGAAGCCCAAAGCAAGAATGTTTTTGAGACAATGTTTTATGAAGAATAAAAAATAAAGGGGGCAGCTAGATGGCACAGAGGATAAAGCACTGGCCCTGGATTCAGTAGGACCCAAGTTCAAATCCAGCTTCAGACATTTGACACTTCCTAGCTATGTGACCTTGGTTAAGTCACTTAACCCTTATTGCCCTGGAAAAATAAAATAAAATAAAAAATAAACATTCAACAGCTGAAGAACTCAAAAGGATGCATCTCAAAGAATGGAGTCATATCCTAGCGTCTAAGGCCAAAATCACTCTTTTTTGGTCATGTCAACGATCCCTTTTGGTGTGGATATTCCTTTCCAACTATGGAATTCCCAATGATCTCAATTCCCAGGTTTATGGTGCTCATGGCTTGGACTTACTGGAAAAAAGTCTTAATCCAGTGATCATGGTGACAGGTCAGGTGCTCAAGGGAGAGACCGTTGATCTAAATCTTGGGAATGGACCGTGGTCCAATGGACCTGACAGTGTCCTACCTATGCTACAAGTCCTGGGACCTATAAGACTTCTGCAAAGGCACTATGTTATGTATCTATAGAAATTAAATAATCCTTTTGGCTTTTTTTTTTTTAGGCCCTTATGACTAATTGTCAATCTGTATGCTTATGTATACCTAATGCCCTCCCTCCCTCCCTAGGTCCTAGTAAAGCTTAAAGAGATAATAATAGCTCACGTCATTCACACTCACGTTCAGTGTACTTGAGAGAACGAAAGACTCTGCGTTGGGGGGTCACTCTCTTGATGTTGGGATGATCTTCTAGAGTCAGCACTCCAGTCTTCTGTTTTTCTTTGATCTGTATCACTTCAAAGTCACTGGGGTAGTCACTGGATGGATTGTTCCGAGGTATAATCCTCCAATTTTCTATTTCACTGCTTTTCAGTGCACTCGAAATAAACTTATTTCTAGCCTTGGCAGTAAAGTATCCATTGAATGCCACGATATATTCTGAAAGCAACCACCACAAACAAAATAAGCATTTCAAATGTACTTTATATCAAATGCAGAGTATATTTTATATAATCCAACCATTCATTTTTATGGTATCAAGAGATCCCATTCAAAGCAAACTTTTTTTGCACCCCAAACTCAAGAGCAATAACATAAATCTAACTTTTATGCACTGGGCAATAGTTGATAAAAAAAAGCTCCAATTTAAAATGGTTTGGCTGGAGCAGCAATTCTCATACAACTTACAGAACAATTCATTTGAAATAACACGGACACTTTTTTTTAAAAATGCAAAAACAGAGATCAACAGTCTCTAAATTTTTCACTGAAAATACTGTCAAATCCCTACTCAGATTATGTGGAACAGAAACACAAATTTTCAGAACTAGTGAACAGAACATAATGCTAAAAGCTGGGAAGGAACTTCAAAGATCACCTAATCTGATGCCCTCACTTGACAAAGGAAAGCTCAGAGAGAAAGTGACTTGTCCAAGGTCACACAGTTAGTGCCAGAAGCAGAACTACAAATAAGATTTGTTTCTTGGGGGAAGGACTCTCCTCACTTTTCTAGCCTGCAGTCTGGTCCACTTAATATCGATATGTAAATGTTAATTCTGTAAAAAAGAAACCTTCAAGGGCAGCTAGGTGGCGCAGTGGATAAAGCACCAGCCCTGGATTCAGGAGGATCTGAGTTCAAATATGGCCTCTGACACTTGACACTTACTAGCTTTGTGACCCTGGCCAAGTCACTTAACCCTCATTGCCCCACCAAAAAAACCCCAAAAACCCTTCAAGGGGATTAAAGTTCAGGTAAATAATGAAGAATTTGGGTTTCCTTGATCAAAATTATCTAACTATATTGGAAAAAGCAAAAGACTTAAGCTTATTTCATATCAAAGTGCTCCACACACAACCCACCTAAAATCTCTGAGTGGTAAGATTTAATACTGAAGTAAACAGTCGTGTTTGCTGGCAAATAAAGAATAAAAAAATCACAGTCCAAAGGTTTAATCAAATTAAATGAGATCATTCATTTGTCCATCAGTAAGTGACTGGCTGAACAAGTTGTGTTCCATTAACATAATAGGACATGAACATGCTGTACAAAATAGTGACTACGAGGAGTTTGGAGAAGCAGAGGGAGACTTCTATGAGAACTGATGGCAGGTGAAGCAAGTAAAACTAGGAAGGCAACATGCACAATGGCTACAACAACGTTAACCGAAAGGGCAGCAAGTGAAATGGGATGTTGGGAAGGCTGGTCCCCAAAGAAGGCTCCTCTCCCTGCACTTGTGAGGAAGGGTATCAGATAGCAACCTTTGTCCATTTCTTTGTTTGGTTCAACTGTTTACCCTCTTTTTTAAATAAGAGATGGCTCTCTCTGAGAGGGAAAGTAGAGGAGTTCTCTGGAAAATTCAGGTAATGTAAAAACAAAGCATACCAATAAGTTCTATTTCAAACCAAACACTACACCATCATTACCGTGTTCCACGACTGTTGAAGAGAACTCCACCTTCAGAGAAAGCTGGGGGCACCCAGAGCACAGAGAGGTCTCATGGGATGAGTTTTCCAGCCTGCCTGCCCAGTGCCTCTTGCCACAGAGCAAAACCACAATCAGAAGCAGCCAGATGTTTACAAACTTCATGGTCATGAGAGAATGTGGTCTTAAAATGCCGTAAATTCAAATCACTTTTTTCCTTCTTGTCTATTAGTTCATTTTTGTTTCAGCCAAAAGTTGAAACATTGCTGGTCAGCTGTCTTACAGTCTTGTCCAACATAAGTAAAAGTTAAATTCCATGGTCTTTTGGGGTTTAGCCTGAAAAAAGGCATTCATTTCTTTCTTCTCTTCTTCTCCATTTTTGACACAGGTCTTGCTCACTCTGGCTGCGACAACTGAGTCCTGAGTTCCATTTGTACTAAGAAAGTAAAATCCAAAAGGAATTATCAACAGGTTCGCAAGCCAACCTATAAAATGAAAACAAAGCACACATACATTACTCATGACCCAGACATAAATCTAGATAGAAACCAGAGATGGACCTTAGAGATTTGTTCAGGGCTGAACTCCATTTTACAGATAAGAAAAGGGAAAGAGTTGAAGTGACTTGCCCAAGGACTCACAGTTGGGCAGCACAACCAGAGAGAAGAACTGAGACTCCTTCCTACTCCTGCCCCACCTTTACACCAAACACACTGTGACTGTTTCATGCCTGAATCAAGCTCACAGAGATATTGCTGGTTACAAGTCAACCAAATACTCAAGATGTCAAATTCAGAGACTTAGGCAATAGAGGACAACTCTTGAGATCGTAGTTTCTTGTAATCTGTAACTTCACACTGCTCCCTCTCCCCCTGATTTGTTACATTTTTATGTTATTAATGTCCTGAGTTCTTCCAATTGGCATTGCTTTTCCTAGAAGTTGCGGTCATCTCCCAGGAATGTCTGGTAAAATTACCCAAATTGTGTGGAGGAAAAAAAACTTTTAAAATAGTTAAAGATTCCTCAGAAGTTAGCACTTTCTTTAGGGATATTTTACACTTTTTTTTTTCATTCCTTTGCCTTTATCCAGTTAAACATTTTCTTCAAGTTTACAGAAAATTTCTTTTACTCATTCAACACACACACACACACACACACACACACACACACACACACACCCTGTTTTGCACAGGGCACTGTAGGAAATGCAGTGAGAAAAAAAAGGACACAATCCTTCCCCCCCATGAAATTCACAGTCCAGGTGGCAAATTAAGGTACCTACAATATTCAATAATTTGTAACTGCAAAATAAGTAGATAAAGAACTATAATAAAAGATGTGTTGCAAAAAGAAAACAGAAAAGAGAAAAGAGATATAAGTTCAAGTTCAAGAGAGGGACTAATTCTGGCTGGGGAAATGGGAACTGCTATGGCATCTGAGCTAAGTCTTTAAGATAGAAAGTGGACAGGCAAGAGCTTTGGAAGATTTCTTTTTAATTACATTAAGTTTCAAGTATGAGGAAATTTCAGGCAACAGCACAAGCCATGCTGGATAATTAGGTAAGCTGCATCTACTGAGGAAGTAAAGCAAGAGGCAAACCAGTCTATATCCTCAATAAAACACCTACTGTCACCAGGTACTTACTGTGCTGGGTGCTGGGAAGACAAGTTCAGAGAATGTTTATAAGGAACATACAAATACATATAAATTTGTTGCTTAAGATGATGGAATATACTTTCCTCTTCTTTGGCAGAAGAGAAGGGGAACATGGGTGCAGAAAGTCATGTGCACTGTCACATAGGGCCATTTGGGTTCGAATTAAAGAAGACCGTGTCTAAAAATCAAGAAAAGAAGGATATAAAAACCCTTACATCAGGGCACTAGGTAGCGAAGTGATAATGCGCAGGCCCTGGATTCAGGAGACCTGAGTTCAAATCCGACATCAGACACTTTGACACTAGCTGTGTGACCCTGAGCTAGTCACTTAACCCTCACGTGCACTGCCAAAAGAAACCCCACAAAACCACAAAACCCCATACCATAAATTATTGGTTGAAAATATTGCTATATATGTGTTTTGTGAGTGAAACTATATGAGAAACGTATGGGCTCCAACCAAAATTGTCTCAAGAGAAATGTTATCCCAAGAAAATACTTGGGGGGGTGCCCCTATTTTACTTTTGCAATGAAAAATATAGCAATACGAGACATTGGCTTCTGAAATAACAGAAATGAGCCAAAGGCATCTACGACCCACCTGTAATAGTATATCTTAAAATGGAGGAAAAATACCTAGTGGAGGAAAAAAGCCCTTGAAACTACAAACCTAAAGTTATAAGATAGACTGTAGAACATAAAATGCTGGATGAGATCACGAGATCATCAAGCGTCTAACCTTACAAGCAAATATAAAATGACAAAATGGACACAAGTAATGAGGAGATGCTGAAGAAACATGGAAACAAAGACTTGAGACAATGTTAAAATATATATTGACAGGGGGGCAGCTAGGTGGCGCAGTGGATAAAGCACTGGCCCTGGTGACCGGAGTTCAAATTCAGCCTCAGACACTTGACACTTTACTAGCTATGTGACCCTGGGCAAGTCATTTAACCCCATTGGCCTGCCCCCCCCCCAAGGATTACACACACTCTATTGACACACTCATCAATTTAGCTATATTTGAAAAGGGCATCAGTTTAGAAGAGTGTGAAAGAAAAGAGAATTAAGATCATTTTCTAGTACAGGTCAATACCTTTGAGAATCACAAATACTATGAGGTTGCCTAGTCCAGTGGTGTCAAACTCCTAGCCCACAGGCCACTTAACCCCAAATGTTTAAACCATAAACAAACATACCAATAACAACACAGATGATGCTAATTTTAGTGTCTGGCTTAAGTCATTTGGGCCCACAAGGATCCAAGTTTTACACCTAGTCCAATCCAAGCAGAATCTATGGAGAAATGATGCATCAAAACTGGGCGGGCCCTGTCCCCTGGCACAAAGTAAAGCAGGGCCTTTCCTTCCTCCCTCCCTCTTTCCTTCTATGCTTCCTTACGCGCTTGTTCTCCATCCCTACTCCCTTCCTCTCTCCTCTCTCCTTCTGCAGAACTGTGAAGAGGCAAAGTCAACAAAACAGGTCCCTGGCTCAAAATTCTCTTCCATAAGTACAGTGATTCATTAAGGGTGAACAAGCTCCTCTTTTAAAGATCAAGGCCATAAGTATTTGTTGAATTTCACAACTGACAGTCTAAAAAATTCATAGCTATCAGGCTTCAAGATCACTTAGAACAAACTTCTCACCTTGCCCTAAATCACACAGATTCCAGATACTCTGAAGTTTGGGCAGTTCAAATTCTCCACACTGAGTAAAAACTCCTTTAATCAGACTGTACAGATACTAAGATCAACCACGGAGAACAGGAGACAATGTTGAGCCCCCCAGGTCTGCAGGGGAGAGGCCAGGTTGGGGCCCTAAGTTATCAGGCTCTAAACAACCACAGGGCACTGAGTTTCAAAGTCTGAGCTACAAGGGGTTATTAGTAGGATATTAAGGAAGAAGACACTCAGAAAGGCAAGTGAGGAACAGTAAGGCAAACTCAGACCTACTTTGCAAGTCTACGGGCGGGGCGGAGGGGGTTGGGTGGGGGGGAGCCAGATGGTGGAGGAAAGGCTATGACTCTCCTTACAAATCTGTCCACAGTACCTCAATAAAAAAAAAATGCCATAAGACAACTTCGGGAGCAGGCAAAACCCACAAAAGAACAAAGTGAGACTATTTCCGCCAAAGATGGCTTAAATAGGTGGCAGGAATTGGCTGCTATATGGGGCACGGAGCCTGGGAAGACCATGCCTCCAGAGCTCGTAACCTTCACATCAGGAGCTTCTTCTGAAACGCAGCTCACTGACTGGTAAGGGGGTCCAGCGATTGCCTGGGGGGAAATAGTGAGGGTCTCTGTGGGAGCAGAGGCATAGCATGTTGCCCAGGAAGCAACTTGAGTGGCAGAGGCCCCGGGGGGGGAGGGGGCACAGGCATGCCAAGTTTTCAGGTCACAGAGAATCAGATTTCTATCAGGATTTCTGCTTATGGGGTAAAGAGAAAGCAGGCCCATGGTTACTTACAGGTCAGCCAAGCTGAGAACAAACCTAAATCCTACCACCTGGGACCCCTGTAGCTTGGGACAGTGCATCCTGGAAGCAGTGCTACATCGTGAAGAAGGAGTTAAAAGCCATGAAATTAGGCGGTCAAGATGGCAGGGCAGAGGAAAGGTGGCAGGGGACCATCAAAAAGTTTCTTTGATGGCAAGGGAGATCAGAATACACCCTCAAAAGAAGATAATAACAAAGTCAAAGCTCCTACATCCAAAGCGTCAATAAAAATATGAATTGGGTCTCATGCCTGGAAGCGCTCAAGAAAAGACTTTGAAGAGAAAGTAAGAGAGGTAGAGGAAAAGTGAGAGAGGTAACGCAATTCTACCTCAGGCTCCATAGGTGCTATCTGCCACATGCCACCAAAAAATCCCCTAAGGACTGAGAGCTGCTGTAGTGCAGGAACAAGGTCTGGTTTCTGAACAGACCTGAGTGGGCAGTTTGGAGACACGGGCCAAGACCATTTCTGATAGCAGAGATGGCCAGTTACAGCCTTAGGGAGAAGAAAGGATAATTCGTGTTAGTTCCAGGAGGGCAGGTCCCTTGAGTAAATCCTATCTGCTTTTATCTCCCCAGTGCCCACTGCAGGGCAAACAATAGGTGGCGTTACTAAATAATTACTGAAATAAATGCATGATGGAACAAACAAGGCGGGAAGTTAATTCACTGATACATGGACTCTAGAGAAGGCCGGGGCCTTATCAGCAGTCAGACAGCACTGCTGACAGAGAAAATAAGGCTCAAAGGACTGTGGGGTCGAGTAGGAGCCCATCTGGCTCCTGTTGAGCAACGACGTTGCTCTTCCAGCTTCACAGGACCCAAGGGGTTTGGGAGCAGGGGGAAGGACAAAAAGGAAGGTATGGCAGCTCCTCCAGCATGGATCCCCTCCCATCAAGAAGGAGAATGCCTGAAAAAAAGACCCGATGGTTTTGATATTAAGAGATCTCTGTTGACCTTGGAGAAAACAATTTTAACTGAATAATGAGGCCAGTACCTGCACTGATCAGGGCTGGGATGTGAACTGGAGGCAAAAAAGTATAAATTGCCTTTTCAGGGCATCTGGCTGTGAAAAATTGGAAAGGGAACTTTTACACACACACACACACACACACACACACACACACACACACACACACACACACACAATCCCTTAACAACAATGTCATTGCTCTTACTTAGCATCCCTATTCAAAACCAACTCCATGCACCTCAGATTCCAGGGGCAGGGATCCCTCCCTCTACCCAAACTCTCCTAACCCTAAAAGTAACAGCAGCTAATTATCCTGTGTAGGCACTGTAAGGAAGAGGGAGGGAGGGAGAGACTGAAGCCTTGGGAAAGGACAAAAGGCCTGCCCCACAAGCAGAACCCAAAGTTAGCTGCACAGTTCAGCTAATCTATACCAGTCATGGTAAACTCAAATAGAAACAGAGCCACTAAACTGTACCTACAAATCCTTGTAAGGCATACTGACTTAGAAAACCACATATTAATGTTATCGATGTCCTACTGTTATTTTGCTAAATATTTCCCAATTGGATTTTACTCTGATTTGGCCTGTTAGTCTGCCCACTGTTTAATACTTCTGATATGCATAGCATCGAAGGCTGCAGAGAGGTCCAGAAGGATGAGGACTAAGAACATTCAAAGGGAAATAAAGGATACTGTATTCAAAGAAAGAAGAAAGGAAATCCTTAAATAACCAACCAAACTGGGGGGAGGGAGGGGGCTAAAAAGGCACTTGGGACAGCCATGTTCTAAGTCACACAATACCCTATCTACTGAACCCCTTGCTTGCCTGTCCTGAGATTGTCTCTAATGTAACAGAAAAGTACTTCTGTGGGTTTCTGATTCCTAAATGAGAAGAGATTAACTAAAAATATAAAGAACCTGTAGTTCCTTTTGAAAACATTAAGCACCAGGAAGTGTTTTCCTGTTTTGCTCAGATGGGCTGAATCTGATAATGGTCTAGGGAGGCTCACTGAATTCTTGCTCATGTCTGAGGAACCAATCCTTTGAAGCAGCTGTTGCTTGTGCTGGGCTATATCAAATGATGTCAGTGCCCATAATTATTGGGAGAAAGATGAGAATAGGAACTTATGTTTTTGTGGTTACCCAAGGCCAAAATAAGAACATGGAGAAACACAAATTGGATACCCTTTGGGGGGAAAAGTTGTACAACAGGGGAGGTTGAGTTTAAGGAACTTCTTTTGAGAAAGTCATCAAATGTGGGTCAGTCTCCTTGTCTGAGTCAAAGAAAAGAAGAAACAATTAGAAATCAATCAATAAACATTAAGTGCCCACTATGCACCTGGCAGTGTGCTAAGTACTGGAAATTAATAACTCCACAAGATGGTAAAACAATAAATTCTAGAAGATAGATCCCTGGTATAGTATTCTTTAAGAGGTATGGGAACAATTTTTTGCAGGAAAATAGGATACACACATGCTCACACACACACACACACACACACACACACACACACTCTCTCTCTCTCTCTCTCTCTCTCTCTCACATCCTTTGAAACAAAAATGTCTCTTAGCAGAACATACACAATTAACTGCCCCACAAATCAATGATCTAAGGAAATTGGTATTGGCTCACTATTTTGTCAAAAGATAATATGGTGCATTAAAAGTGACAAAATATAAAGGTATACCTACTCTTTGACTTCACCAATATATGGGGCCCCAAAGCACAAATATTTCACTTTACACCACCCTGTTGTGCTAACTCCTCAGCTCATCAGTTTGACTTGAGGATCACTACCTCATTCTTCAAGTAAACCCTGTCAGCCTTCACCTTATTAAAAGTGAAAGGGCTGGGGGGCAGCTAGGTGGTGCAGTGGATAGAGCACCGGCCCTGGATTCAGGAGTACCTGAGTTCAAATGCGGCCTCAGACACTTGACACTTACTAGCTGTGTGACCCTAGGCAAGTCACTTAACCCTCATTGCCCTGCAAAACAAACAAACAAACACCCAGTAATTAGAGAGCATAGTGAACTGAGAGCTAGACTTGAAGTCAGGAAGATCCTAGTTCAATCTTGTCCCATATACTTACTAGCTAGGTAATATTGGGCAAGTCATATCTGTCTTATTTAGCTCTAGTTTCCTCATTTGTAAAGTGAGAACAGCACTTTACAAGTGAAGATCAAATGAGAAAATATATTTAAAGAACCTTGTTTGAAAAATCCTACAGAGCTATAGAAATGGTGCTATTATTATTATTATTATTATTGAGTCAAACTCACATAGAAACAGATCTTTATAGCCCATATGGTGACTTAGAAAAACACAAATTAACATTATTGTGTTGTATTTTATTGTATGTTCATTTTGCTAAACATTCCCAATTACTTTTTTTTTGGGGGGGGGGGCAGGGCAATGAATGTTAAATGACTTGTCCAGGGTCACACAGCTATTAAGTGTCAAGTGTCTGAGGCCAAATTTGAACTCAGGTTCTCCTGAATCCAGGGCAGGTGCTTTATTCACTGCACCACCTAGCTGCCTCCCCCAATTACATTTTAATCCAGTTTCACTAATGAGAAGTTTTGCTGCCCAAGAGAATACCTTTGATTAAGACCATTTACTAAGGTGTAGAAGGGCTACCAATCTGTTTAGATGGAGAGAGTATAAATCCATACAAATGAAATCTCAGATTCATGAAATATTTAACATAAAGAGAAACAAATGATCAATGTTACCTTCCTTGTGTGTTTTAATAATATGCTGTAGTAAAAAATCAGGAATTACCTTCAAAATTTGGGCTTGCCTCATGTTATTAAGTTTTGTTTTCAAAGTCTCTTTGGTTTTTGGTTTTTTGTATTCCAAACTTAACATTACACCAAATAAAAGGCTCCTGCCCATGAAAACAATAGAAGAAAAAAGGACTGCACACTGCAGATCTCACATACAGTGTGCTTTTCTAGTTAAATATATATTAAATCTATAATTTATATAATAGACCCCCTCTCAACCTATAACTCTTGAAGCTGTTCTGCTTGTCTATTTCTCTCCCTCCTTCCTTCTGTTCTCTTCTGTACATTTCTTAAAAAAAAAAAGCTTCATTGACCTTCTTTTCTAGCTATCCTATCTACCTTTCTTGTACTTCCCTTGCAAGACTGAAAAAAAATAAAGTTCTTATAACAAATATGCATAATCAAGAAAAATAAAATTTTACATTATCATGTCTGAAAATATATGTCTTATTCTGCATTTTAAGTCCTTCACCCCTCTGCAACAAGGTGGGGAGCATGTTTAAGCAACAATCCTCTGGAATCATGGTCAGTCACTGAATTAATCAGAGTTCTGAAATCCTTCTCTTGTTTTACTTTGTTATTACTAAACTGTTCTCTTGGTTCTGCTCATTTCACTCTGCATCAGTTCCCACAAGTCTTCCCAAGTTTTTCTGAATTCATCCCTTTTATCATTTCTTATGATATAATAATAAATTACATTTACATGCCATACTATAACTTATTCAGCCATTCCCTGATTGATAATACCCCCTAAGTTTCTATTTCTACAAAATTAGACTTGTCAAAAGGCAATCACAATGTCATCAAAAGACTGAAAAGCAAATTTCTAGAAATCAAATCTTGTCTTTTTATGGACTAACATAAAATCAGAGATATGTTTTTATAGGAAAAAACCACTAATCACATAAAATTACATAACTTAAAAAAATCAGATATTTAAAAGAAAAATGATGACTACAAATAGGTCATAGCTTTAAAATGTCAAATTAAAATTAACAGTGTACCACAAAATTTTTGATGAACCTATTATCAGAAATTATACTCCCTTTGGGGTTATGTTACTGCCTGTTACATCCAAAACAAAGAAAAATTCCCTCAAAACCCATAAATTTTTAGTTATTCTTTCTAACAGGAGTTAGTGAATATGAAATCTCTTGTTCACCAAAACAGATCAGGGTGTTATTATTAGGACTGAGCTCTTCATCAAAAGTTCCATTTCCCTACATATATGCTATCCTCACGGCATAAATGTCATTAGTACAGCTATGTCGGTAAACATGTATTATTAATCTATCACAAATTAAATAGCACAGTACTTGTCCCACAGGGCTTAACGAATTCTTTTTCATTCATCCATTCATTCACTCAGAAACAAACATTTACCTTACCTTCCAGCTAATTAAATGTAATCAAGGCAGATTTGCAGGAGAAATGAAAAAAGGATTTATAGCTTACATAACAGAACAGTACACGTAGGAATGTAAACTCCTGGACATAATTTAGTATTAATGCATTTTAAAATTCCCCCTTTAAGAAAATTATTCGAGACTATATTCAGCAAAGTAGGGGAAACACAAATAAATGCCCATCGATGAGATGTCCAACTTCATGGTGAATTAGGAAGATTCTACTGAGTTATTTCTTTAGACACAGAAGCAGAAGCCAGTTTGTTAAAGTATGACATCTCCCTCACAGGCCAAGACACAGAGGATTATTGCCTGATCTTCACACAACTAATAAATACAAAGAATGAAACAATCCCAGCTCTTAAGATTCTTCCATTCTAAGGAGAGACAAGTACATGTTTAAGTACAGACAGACTAAATATGATACAAATAAATACAAAGTAGTCAACTACAAAGAAGCTTTGTAAGGAAGGGAATTACAGAGTTAGGAGGGTGTCTGAATTGTCTTGAATAAAGAGAGGAATTCTATGAGGTCGGTGTAAGGATAGAGTGCATTCCAGGCATGAGGGATGACAGCCAGGGCAGAGAGGAGGTGAATCTGAGTCCAGGAAGGAGAATTATGTATAATGCTGCTGGAAAGACAAATTGGGGCAAATCGGGGACAAGTGCTGAAGAGCTTTAAAAGCTAAAACAATTTTGTATTTGATCCTACAGACAACAGGGAGCCACTGAAGTTTAGTGAAATAAGGAATGACATCTGATAAGATCCACAATGAAGGAAGATCACTTTAGGGACAGAGGGCAAAGTGACCAATTAGAAAGCTAACTATAATAATCTAGGTCAGGGGGCAGCTAGGTGGCACAGTGGATAAAGTGCCAGCCCTACATTCAGGAGGACCTGAGTTCAAATCCGAACTCAGCCACTTGATACTTACTAGCTGTGTGACCCTGGGCAAGTCACTTAACCCTCATTGCCCCATCCAAAAAAAATAATAATAATAATAATCTAGGTCAAGGCAATCCCAAGGGACTAATGATGAAGCTGACTATCCACCCCCATAGAAAGAACTGATTAAAAAAGAGCACTTGTGGATTGTACATATATAACTTGGTTGCTGTCTTGTGGAGGGAGGAGGGAAAGGGAGGGAGAAAAATTTAGAACTCTAAATCTTGTGAAAATGAATGTTGAATGTAACTAGAAAAAACAAAATCTTTGTTGCAAGAAAAAAAAAATTTTAATTCAACCTCAAAAAAGAAATTTAAAAAAAATAATAATCTAGGTCAGGAGTTCTTTAACCTGGGATCCACAAAGCCGATGGTCCTTAGCTAAAAGGGAGAAAGGGAAAGATGTGGAAATCTTGAAAAGGGAAGATTTAGAAGAGTTTCTTTGAATGGGAAATCAATTAGAGGGGAAATAAAAGGATTTTCTCTGCAATAAGGGAAGAGTGAAGTTCAAGATGGATAATATGAATTTATGATGTACCAAGTACCAAGTACCAAGCAAGGAGCAAGTTCAAGAAGCCAGCAGCAACTGTGTAAGACCAGAGCAGATCAGGGCCTCACTTCCAGCTTCCAGACCAGTCCAAAGCCAGTAGAGGAAAAACCAGGGCAGGAATCACATAACAAAGGGAAAACCATAAGGCCTTTCATACCAAACTCATAGAGCTTTCCAGCTGACTGAGAGGGGCTGAATCCAGCAGCAGTCTACTGGAACCTTAAATGGGCAAGCCCATAAGTGTGCTGCTAAGAACAAAACCCAAACTTGCAGAGTTCAGAGCAGGAGGGCAATGATCACTGGCTTGGATTACACCACTCTAAGAGCACTGAAACATACAGGTCTCAAGCCTGAGCTGTCCAACATCCTAGAATAAGATAATGCTTGATATTTTAAGGAAGAATTTTACCACAGAGCTATGCTAGTAACAGGGACACTCCAGACACAAACCCAGAAGAAAACAACTGAAATATCTACAAGCAAAGCCTCAAAGAAAAATACAGCTTAGGTACAAGTTAAAATAGAATTGCTGGAGATGAAGCAAAAGTGTTTTTTTAAAGTTCTAAAATGCTTCCATAAATTAAATGAGAGTGCTAGAGGAAAAAGGTACAAAAGAAATTAAAGTTTCAGAAGAAAGAATTTGGAAAGGGAATTAACAGTTTGGCAAAAGAGTTACGAAACCTTACCCAAGCAAAAAAGTCCTGGAAAATTTAATGGACTAAATAGAAGGCAATGATTCTATGAGAAAACAAACAATAATTTTTAAAAAAGCTCAAAAAAAAATGGCAAGAATGTAACTGACCTGAAAAAAATAGATTAAGGAGAGAAAGTTATTGGATTACCTACAAGCAATGACAAAAAACAAAACTAAACTAAAAATACTCCTCCTGATAATATATTTATGTAGCCCATACTATGTGCCAAGCACTTTATAATTACTATGTCATTTGTTTCTCATAGCAACCCTGGGAGGCAAGTTGCTTTTATCCTCATGTGAGGAAACTGAGGCACACAGAGGTGAAGCAATTTGCCCAGGGTCACACAGGTAATAAAATGACTGAGGCCATATTTGAACTCAGGTCTTCCTGACTCTAGGCCCAGTGCTCTATTCAGTGTGCCACTTAGCCTACACAATATATTTCAAGAAATCATAAAAGAAAAAAAATCATAAAAGAAAACTTGACCAGACCTCTTAGAACCATAAGGACTCAGAGTAGAACCAAAGGACTCAGAGTAGAAATATAAAGAATCCGCTGGTCACCTCCTCCTGAGAGAAATCCCCAAATGAAAACTCCCAGGTACATTGTAGCCAAAGCCAGAGTTTCCAGATCAAAGACAAAATATTACAAGCAGCCAAAAATAAAGCATTCCAAGTACCAAGAAGCCACAGTCAGGAGTCATACATGATTTAGCAGCCACCACTGTAATAGACTGGAGAAGTTATAATTCGATATTCCAGAAGCAAAGGCTAGAGGCTTAAAACTAAGAATAACTTACCCTGGGGAAAAAAAATAATCCTAAAAGTGAAAAAAATGGAAGAGAACTGCCAAGTATTCCCAACAAAAAGAAAAGAGCTATGCAGAAACACTTACATGTAAATAAAGGAGTCAAGAGAAACAAACAAAAAACAATTAGAAAACAATCATAAGGAACAAAACAAGGATAAACTTTATATTCTAATATGTGGAAATCAGATGTGCATCTGCTTGCTATGAACATCAGATATCATTTATGGTTGCTGAAGTCTGTATTCAAACAACATCAGTTCTTCAGACAGCATGCTTCATCTTTCGTCCTTTGTGACTGTCTTGGATCACTGTATTGCTGAGAAAAGCCAAGTCATTCACAGTTCTTCATTGAACAATGTTGCTGTCACTGTGTACAACATTCTCCTGGTTGTGCTCACTTCACTTTGCAACAGTTCATGTTAGTCTTTCCAGGTTTTTCTGAAATCATTCTGCTTGTTGTTTCTTATAGCACAATAATATCCCATCACAATCACATACCAGTTTCTTTAGCCATATCCCAATTGATGGGCATTCCTTTGATTTCCAATTCTTAGCCACCACAAGAAGAGCTGCTATATTTTTTGTACAAATAGGTCTTTTTTTCCCTTTTTAAAATATCTTTGGGATATAAACTTAGCAGTGGTATTGCTGAATGAAAGGGTATGCAGTTTTGCTGGCTATCTCTGCCATCTTGGCTCTGCCCCAAGGTATGAAGTTTTATAGTTCTTTGGGCATAGTTCCAAATTGATCTCCAGGATGGTTGGATCTGTTCACATCTCGACCATCAGGGGATTAGCATCCCCTCCAACATCCATCATTTTCCTTTTTTCCCCATATTGACCAATCTGATAGGTGTAGGGTGGTACCTTAGAGTTATTTAAATTTGCATTTCTCTAATCAGTAGTGATTTCAAGCATTTTTCATATGACCATAGATAGCTTTGATCTGTCTGAAAAACTGCTTGTTCATAATCCATTGACCATTTATCAACTGGGGAATGACTTGTATTTTTACAAATTTGACTCAGTTCTCTATGTATTTGAGAAATGAAGCCTTTATCACAGATACTTGTTACAAAATTCCCCCTCCCACCCCATTTCCTGCTTTTCTTTTAATTTTGGTTGCATTTGGTTTTATTTGTACAAAACCTTTTTAATTTTATATAATGAAACTTACCTATTTTACATTTTGTAATACTCTCTATATTTTGTTTCATCTTAAATTCTTCCCTTATCCAGCAATCTGACAAGAGAAACTATTCCATGTTCTCCTAAGTATCATTCTTCATGTATAAGTCATGTACCCATTTTAACCATCTCTTGGTATATGACTTGAGATGTTGGTCTATATCATTTCTGCCATACTGTTTTCCCAGTGTTCCCACTATGTTCTGTCAAATGAGTTTTTGTCCCAAAAGCTTGGATCTTTGAGTTTATCAATTACAAGATTACTATAGTCATTTAATACTGTCTTTTGTATCTAATCTATTCCATTGATCCACCACTCTATTTCTTAGTCAGTACAAGATTGTTTAGATAATTACTATTTTATAATACAGTTTGAAATCTGGTATGGCTAGACCAAAGGAGGGATTAGTTCTAAGCAAAACAAACTCTTAAAAAAAGATGTATAAGCACCTCTTTTTGTGGTGGTAAGAGAAGATATCTAATAACTGGGGAATGGCTGAACAAATGATATATAAGTGTAATAGAATATTATTATTCTGCGTGAAATGAAGGGGATGGTTTCAGAGAAACCTGGAAAGACATGCATGAACTGATACAGAATGAAGTGAACAGAACATGACAATCTATATAATGACGACAACACTGTACTGACCAACCACAATTACAAAGGACTCATAATGAAACTCAAAGTGTCAGAAATAATTCAGGAGTGCAAAATGAGCTTTTTAAAAATATAGCCAAGGAAGAAATCTGTTTTGCTTGACTATACATGGTTGTAATGAGGTTTGTTTTCCTTTCTTTCTCAATGGAAGGTATGAAGGGAGACAGCTGAAGGAAGATAGGAGTGTAAAGGCAGATTTGGGCTGATGTGGAAAAAAGTAAAATTTAATTTTAAAAAAGTAATAATGGGGGGCAGCTAGGTGGCACAGTGGATAAAGCACCGGCCCTGGATTCAGGAGTACCTGAGTTCAAATCTGGCCTCAGATACTTGACACTAGCTGTGTGACCCTGGGAAAGTCACTTAATCCCCATTGCCCTGGGAAAAAAAACCTATTTAAACTCCTTGGGGACAAAAAGCAATAATGGAAACTATTATAATGGACCCATTCAGCACAACTGTGACCCTCTCCAGATCTATTTAGCAGCATGTGACTAGGAACAGAGATGGATGGTGGGAATAATCTGGGCCTGGGTTTTGGTAAGGGATGACCAGAGACAAGACGAGATTCAAGATTAGGTAATAGTATGGAGTTGAATTGGCTAACTACAGGGACAAGACTGCAAATAGAAGAATGTGAATTGATTAGATGGTAGGTTTAAGAGTTAAAGCATGGAATCAGAGCATGTTAGTCAGATAAAGGAATGCCAGAATTTTTTATTCATGGAAATAGACTACTTAATGGTTAATGGTGAGATCCTGAATGTGACTATCCCTGTGTATGGTTAGAGTTTATGTAGGAGAAAGTTAAGGTATTCAGAAGACTGAGGAATTCAGAGGTTAAAGTCTGAGAGAACATGCATATGGACATACATGAGAGCATGTCTCCTAGCATGAGAGCAGGAGTTGAGGAGAACAAGAAGACAGAAGGGGTAATAATATAAAATGAGACTGGAAGGACAGGCTGGAGCCAGACTGTGGAACACTTAAATACCAGGTTAAAGGGCAAAAGGCAATTGCCAAACATAATTCAGGGAAACTCAAAAGGCTAAAACAGAATGCTGAAAACAGCCTGGATCACACAGATGAAATCTATTTGCAGCATCCTTTATCACTACCTCCTTGTATGGTAAGATGATAAAGTGCAAAGAAAACTGAATCTGAAGGCAGAAACCGTGTTTGAGCCCACTCTTCATTTATACACCCTGGGAAAGTTTCTAGCTCTTTGGCATAAAACAAGAAGTAGGTAGTTAAAGAACTATTATTCACATTTTTTAAGGATGAAGGATTGAGGTTAAGAATGTTCTAGACCAGAGGTGTCAAACTCCTCACCTGAACTAGATTAAAATGTAACTGGGAAATGTTTAACAAACTAAATAAAAATTCAGAACAAGATAATGTTAATTTGAGGTTAAGTCATGCGGTTCTGGCTTCTATTTGAGTTCAACACCATTTCCCTCAACAAAACTATAAAGCGGATAAAACTGATTTCAGCATTGGCCCTCTTCCCCATTGCCAATCCAAGGCAAGTCCATCCTCTCAGGTTCAGTGATCAGCACGGCCAGTTAGTACCCCCAGTTTCTCCCAAATAAAATTGATTTTAGCCGGATAAAATAATCCCCAGTAAAGATACAGACATTTTTCCTGGGCCGTTCTGTAAACAATGCCCCTCTCCACCTTTGTTGTCTAACCCGCACCCATTAACAGGAATGGAGACACTAATGGACACTTGGGGCCAAAGTAAGCAATTACTGTCAAAGTTGAGATTGATGTAGTTTGGAAGTGTCATTTAAAATAAAAGCAAATGTTTAACTTATTGAGACTGTGTAGAAAGCAGGGACAAGAAACTTCAGGGAGCCTAACAACTCAAGTAGCAAGATACTAATCAACAGTATTTTGTCAAACCTAATCTTCAGGTTTTTACCCCTTTTATATTCATACACTATTCTGCATTAGAGTTTATTTGTGCACCGGCCTTATCTCCCCATTAAATTGCAAGGTCTTTGAGGAAACAGATGCATTATGCCTTGGTACCTCTCTCCTGGTACAGAAAACCCTGAACTTGGCAAGCACGCAAGAATGTTTATCAAACTGTTTATCATGTTGTTCAGTTATATCCGACCCTTTCTGACACCGTTTGGGGCTTTCTCCCCAAAGATCCTGGAGCAGTTCAGTTTGCCATATCCTTCTCCAGCTCTTCTGACAGATGAGGAAATTGAGGCAGACAGGGTAAAGTGACTTGTCCAGAGTCACATAACTAGTAAGTGTCTGAGGCTAGATTTGATCTCGGGAAAAGGAGTCTTCCTGACTCCAGGTCTGGCACTCTATCCACTTTGCCTCCTGGCTGCCCTTACTAAACTTAAGTGGATGTAAATATAGGCATAGTAACCTAATGACCCATGTTTAAGTACAACTAGATTTTGAGACTCCAGGATCTCATTCTGAATCTGAAATTTAAGACAAAGAACTAAAAAAAACTTTTTTATTCACTTGGAAAAGAGAGTTACTATGTCAAATAATAATGAACAGAGTACAACTGAAATAACTCTTCAAATCTGATACCACAACCTGACAGGTAACACACCTACAGAGTTATCACTTTTGTTTTTTCCCCTAAGGTCAAGGGCCAGAGTTTGTTATTCTAGTTACTCCATGTTTATTAACCTCAAGTCTCTTTTACTAGATGTCCAGTAGACATCTTAAACCAAACATGTCTAATACAGAACTCATTATCTTTCCCCTCAAACCCCACCCCTCTCCTACCTTTCCTTTTATCAGAGGGCAACACCATCCTCCCAGTCCCTCAGACCCACAACCTAGATGTCATCCCCTACACCTCACTAACTCTCATCCCAAACCTCCCCCACCCCACCAATCCCATCTGTTGCCAAGGACTTGTCGTTTTCACTTTTGCAACATCTCTTAAATACGAGCCCTTCTCTCCTCAGACACTGCCACCATCCTGGTTTAGGCCCTACATCATCTCACACCTGGACTAAGGGAATGGCCTGCTAGCGGTCCACCTGCCTCAAGTCTCTCTCCACTCCATTCCATCCTCCATTCAGGCACTAAAGTGAGCTCCCCTCCCCCCACCCCCATACTCAGTAAACTCCATGTAGCTTCCTGTTGCCTCTGGGAGCAAGAACAAAACGCTTGGCTTGGCTTTCAAGGCCCTGCAGGACCGAGCCCCCTCCTACACTTTACACCCTAACCTACTCTTCAATCCAGTGGCACTGGACTCCTGGTACTTCCACAAGCAAGACTCTCCATCTCTGGCTCTGGGCCTTCTCTCTGGATGGTCCCCATACCTGAAACACTATCCCTCCTCTCTGACCCTCCTGGTTTCCTTTAAGTCCCAACTAAAATCCCACCTTCCACAGGACACGTTCCCCAACTTGTCTTAATTCCAGTGCCTTCCCTCTGCTAATCACTTCCTCCTTACCCTGTATATAGCTTGCTTTAAATGTTGCATGTCGTCTCCCCCATTAGATTAAGTCCTTCAGGTTAGGAATAGCCTTTTGCCTCTGTTTGGCTCCTGGCACTCGTTAGAGATTTAATAAATATTTACTGATTGATTTTCAAGAATCCCATCAACACAACTGAAAGTCAGGCTCACAAAGTTACATGGTATTGCCTCCATCATGTGTCTTCAAAACAATGTCCTTTTATCCAGGATGTGTATGAGCTGACTTCTCAATACCAGACTACCAGAAGCAGACTGGGCCTCAGAGGGGACATGACAATTTCAAAGTTTAAAGGACACTACTGTGTTCAAGACTCTGGACTAGGTGCTACAGGAGACATAAAGATAATTCAGCTTAATGCTATTTCCTCTGTAAGTGAGGAAAAGGAAAGACCCAATGGGCCTTCTCCCTTGGGCCTCAAAAAACACTTTGTCTTTCAGCTCTTTAATGCATGTATCATAAATTCTAGTTATTTGTGCAGTATCTTCTCTAAACCAACACAGTACAATGCTCTGCACACAAGAGATTTATATGGGTGGATGTATATGTGGGTTTATGTGTGTGTATATATGTATGTGTTTGTATGTATATGTAGATAGATAGATGGGTGGATGGATGGATCCAGTCCGGACATTTCCAGACCATGTGACCTTTCTCTGGGCCTCTCAAACTTCTCCAACAGAACTTAACTGTCAGAGATAAACCAATTTCCGCAGGCTCCACAGACCAAGACCCTAAGAACCCTACCAACATAAGGACGGGCTGAATGAACAACAGAAGGCTAATTCCCAGTCCTTCGGGCTCTCACTCAGGACCCCAGTCCCTCCATGTTTCTCGATGCCCCAAGGTTCGGAGGAGAAGCAACCTGGGAACGCAGGGTGCCAAAAGTTCTGTACCTCGACAGGGCTCAGCTCCAGGAGTGAGGGGGCAGAGGGGGCCAGGCCGGTGTGGCTGCTCCATTAAGCCTGGGGGAAAGGGGCTAGCATTCGGCCCCTATTTCAAGTCAGGATCCGCATTAAGTCCCTCGGTGCCGACCTAAGCCCTGGGGACACAGAGAGGCCAAAATTGGCCCCTGCCCTCCAGGAGCTCGGCCTGCCGGGGTGAGCGCCCACAAACCAGCAGGTACTAACGAGACAGACACAGGAGATGGGAGAGAACCCCCGTGGCTGCACCCCGGCAGAGATGAGGAGGGAGAGAGGAGACTGGCAGGCGTGGGGCACGGCTAGAGAAAACACCCAGAGCTGAGGGCCAGGTGTGTGAGCACCGGCCAAAAGGGTCCCCGACACAGAAATCAATGAACAGCGGGCGCTTTATCCAGCGCTGAAAGGTTTGCAAACACTTTTTTGCAGTCACAAAGGCTTCCTAAAAAAGCATTTTACGCTTTTCACTCATTGCATCCTCCAGACGACCGTGGGAGGGAAGGGGCCATTAGATCCCTATTTCACAGGGGAGGAAACTGAGGCACGGGGCGGTCACCTGCCCTGCCCATCAAGGGAGACTGTGGTCTTCCTGATGCCTAACGAGAGGTTAAGCAAGAACTCGTGCTTCGGGGCTATCTCACGAGATCCTCCACCCCACGGCCGCGACTGGCCCTGGTGGGCCCCTGGGAGTAAGGGCCTGGCCCGGGGCCACACGGCTGGCGAGGTATTAATAACAATAACATCGACGGCCGGGCGCTTCGAGGTCATCCAAGCCCTTACAAAGAGCCTCCTTGGGTCCTCGGGAGGCGGGGAGGCAGGCGCTATGATGGTCCCATTTTACAAATTAGGTAGCCGAGGCCACAGAGGTCAGGCGCTAGCTCAGGTCACCCGGCTGGACGGGGTCGGAGGCCGGTCCCTGACCATGCCGGGGGCCTCCCTTCTCCCCGCCCGGCCGCAGCACCCCTCCGCACCCCCCACCCACGGCTCGGCTCTCCCTTGGCTCCGCCTAACGGCGGCCTCAGCCCGCCCTGACGGTGAGGAGGGGTCCTTCTCGGCCTCCCCCATAGCTGGGGCCCGGGCCCGGGCCCGGGCCGCTCCAGCCAGGACCACGCGGGCCTCGGCCGCCGGAGCCCCCGAGGAGCCACAGCAGGGAGGCCCGCAGGGGCCGTAGGCTCCGGGGTCCGAGGCCAGGGAGGCTGGACGTACCTGCTCCTCTGGCCGGCGGCGGAGCGGCCCCTTTAAGCCCCGTCCCCCAGTCCCCGGGGTAACGGAACGGCGGCACTGGTGGTGGCGGCGACGGCGCACACACCTCCGTCCTCCATGGGGGGGGCGGGGGGAAGAAACTGTTTACTACCAAGTCTCGCGAGAAGCACGGCACGACCGGGAAAGCTGGGAGACAGCCGGGAGACAGCCGGCAGAGCGAGCGGCGTGGGCCTGACTCCGCCTAGCGTGCGGCGTCCGGTGCGTGAGAGCCGAGGGCCAAAGCGAAGTCCCTGGAGTAGGGAAGGTCTCGCGATGCTTAGCATCTCAGCCCTGGAGGAGAGGATTCAAAAACCAAGCCGTGGGCGGAGCTCGCACAGGCTGGCTCCGGGTCAGCCAGACTGAGGTTTGGTTTTGCTCTTACCGGCCTCAAAGTCCTACACTACCGGGTCTCGTTCGAACTTTTTTCGTCTGTGCATTCATTCATTATGCAGTGCCATGCCTACGGTGGAAGCCTAATTAAGGGATTTGGGTTGAAAGAATGAAGCGAATTTGAATCCATAATAATAATAATACTTATATTCATCACCAATAACCGACACTTTCTATAAAAACCCACGAGATAATATATATAAAGCGCTTTGCAAACCTTAAAGTGCTGTAGCAATGCTAGCCATTATTATTGTTAGCCCAGGAAAATTAAGCCCAATGAATTAACTTGGAGCTTCTCCCACAATCCTAATTTTATTATATTTCCAATAATCTGCTGTGTCAGCCATCAATCACAAACATATTTGCAGAACTCTTCGGCGTTAAGTGCGTGATTCCTTCAGACCAGCGCCTCTTTAACTTTCTGTGACGATCAACCTTGATGTCTGACCCCTTTGGCCAATGGTGAAGCCTGTGGAGCCATTCTCATAATAATTTTTTTTAAAGCATAAAACACGTGTGATTACAAAAGAAGCCAATTAGAGTGAAATAGTTATCAAAGATATTTCAAGAAAAGGTTGGGAACCTTCCCCCATCCTACCCCTCTAAACTTCACAGATGCTGAATTATTCAGAGCTTTTAAGAACCTAAGCATTCAGGTTCTGGGAATTTTCTCTGGCCACCCACCACGACTGCAATGCTCTCTCCCCTCTGCTTAGGACTATTAGCCTTTAAAGTGCCAACTAAAATCCCACCTTCTACAGAAGACTTAATTCTAGTGCTCTCCCTCTTTTAATTATTTCCTATTTACCCTGTATATATAGGTTGTTGCTCTTGTCTCCCCCATCAAGATTGTGAGCCCCTTGAGCACCCGGACAGTCTTGTCCATGTTTTTGTATCCCCCTAGCTTTGCCCAGGGCCTGCACAAAGAAAGTGCTTAATAAATATTGATGGATTACAAAGGAGCCTTATTCCCATTTACAGATAAGAAAACTCGAGGCTTAGACATGAGCTCAGTTAAGCAGCCCATGAGAGAGGGAACTGGGATTAGAACCCAGGTTTTTCTGACTGCCAAGTCCAGGACTATTTCCTACTCCACCAAAACATTCTATTTTTCAAGAGCAAGCACATAAGCAGTAGCCTGTCTGTGTCTTAATTTGGCAGCCTGAATCAGATCCTAATAGGGATCCCTACCTTTGGATACAGGTGTCCATTGAGGTTTGTATTTTTTTTTTTTTAGGCAATGGGGGTTAAGTGACTTGCCTATGGTCACACAGCTAGTAAGTGTCAAGTGTCTGAGGCCAGATTTGAACTCAGGTACTCCTGAATCCAGGGCCTGTGCTTTAACCACTGCGCCATGTAGCTGCCCCCATTGAGGTTTATTTTTAAGCATGCCCATATTTTACACTGGCCTCTTTTCCCTGAGAAGGGGCTTCAGAAGAATTGTCACCGGTGAGAAGACTGAGACCTGGTGACAGTAACTGCAAAGTGAAGAACAGGGGGAAGGGGAGGAAGAAAGAGAAAGGTGACAGAGACAGACAGGTAAGACAGAGAGAGAGAGAAAGAAAGATTGAGATTGAGATTGTTGGGGATGGGGAAGGGGCAGGTTGCTGATTTAGGCTTCTAGGCTACCTCACTTTAATTCACAGGCTGCAGGAATTGGGCAGCCTCTTCCTCTTTCCCTGCCACCATCTGTTTAAAAGTAGCTGGCCCTTGTAGAGTGCTTACAAAGCACTGCCTGGGAGTCAAGCAGCTACTTACGCGTCAGGGGTCAGTATTAGAACTGGGGTTTTCCTGACACCGAGATGGGTTCCTTTGCTAGCCACTTATTTCAACCAGGGTTTCTTTTCTTTTCACACTCTGGAATCCAAAGATTCTTGCACATTCCCTCTTATCAGTTACTATGAGCCAGGTACGACGCTAAGGGCTAGACTAGGGGTACAAGGACAGGCAAAGACCTGGGTCCCAGCCCTCAAGGAGATGCAGTCTAATGTAGGAGGCATGCAGACAATTATGTCCAGCAGCCATTGTCAATGGAAGGTGATCTCAGAGAGAAGGCACTAGCACGGTGGAGGACTGGGAAAAGACTCTTGCAGGAGGTGACATTTGAGCACTCCTGAAACTCTTCTGAAATCTTAATAACTTTCCCCCTTCCCAATCCTGACCTTAGATTAGCCAGGTTGGTGTAACGCTATATGCCCTGCTGTCAGCTCCTTTATCGGCTTGTCCGTGGGTGCCCATGCCTTGCCAAACCCCAGCTCTAGATTCTTCCACCATCAGCTTCCTCTGCTTCTCTTCATTTCCGTTGCAGGGAGCTGGCAGAACTCATTGGAAACTGTCATCTCAACTACTGCAAGGTCATTCTTCCATTCCTCCCTTATTGTTTCACTGTCCTCAGCAGCTGTTTTAATGCTCTTCTCACCTCTGTTCACCCTTTGCCCTACTTCACTAAGGAAAAAAAAAAGGGCCTTGTAAACCTCAGCTCCCTCTTCTTCCCACCCTAACATTTCAAAACCCCTACCCATTTTTGTTATATATCAGTCTCAGATGAAGATGTAGCCCTTCTCAACAAGACAGACTCTACCTTCTATTTGTCCTCTTATAAAGAGTACTTGCAAAGCACTTTATAAATATCTCATTTGATCCTCACAAGCCTGGGAGGCAGGCACTATTATTAACCCCATGTTACAGATGAGGAAACTGAGCAAAAACAGAGGTTAAGTGAGTTGCCTGGAGATCATGGAGCTACATAAATGTCAGAGGTCATACTAGAACTGGGTTCTCCACCCCAGATATCCTGGGGTGCCTCGCAGCTGGTCCTCTCCATGGCTAGTAAAGTCCACTCCGGACCAGAGTCTGAGACAGGATGTGGGTTAATCATCCATTTTAGAGCTTGACCCAAGCCTGCCCCAGACATGTTTCTCATATACACACCCCATCACTCTGTTGTAGCTTCATCTGCCTGCATGATAGTATTCATATAGTGCCTACTATGTGTCAAGCACAGTGCTAAGGGCTAGGGATACAAAGAAGGGACCAACAGTCCCAGCCCTCAAGGACTTCACAATCTAATGCTGAAGACTACGTACAAATAAGATACATACAGGAGAAAGCGCCAGCAGGAGGACACTAACACTGAGGACCAGTGTTGTATATGAGGAACAGCAAGAAAACCAGTTTGCTTGGACTCTATAGAGTTCAGGAGAGTAAGGCATAATGAGGCTAGAAAGGCTGGGGGCAACTTGTGAAAAGCTTTAAATGGAAGAGTTTCTATTTCACTATAGAGGCAATAAAAAACTAATGGAATTTGTTTACCGGTACTGACACTGTCAAACTAGAACTTTAGGAAAATCATAAATGGTTGTGTGGAAGGTGGAAAGGGCGCCCAATTGGGAAGCTTTGGAAGTAGCTGAGGTGAGAGGTGAGAGGTGATGGAAGATCCGAACCACGGTGTTTGTCCTGAGTAGAATTAGGTATTCAAGCTATGAAGATTTGGCTACTCATTTTATGGAAGTGAGGAAGTGGACAAGCATTTATTAAGCATCTACTATACTGAACAATTTACTAAGAACTGATTTATCCTCATCTGGTTTCCATACCTAGTTCAAATCTAGCCTCAAACACTTGATGCTTACTAGCTGTGTGACCCTGGGCAAGTCATTTAACCCTCACTGCCCCACAAGAAAATTAAAATAAAAATAATAAAGAAACCTTAGGTCTCTTAAAAATTTTTTAAATTTTTTTTAAAAGAGTATATGGGAAAAAAAAGAGTATATGGAAAGGAAAGTGAAAAGTAGAAAGGAGATAACCAGCAAGAAAATCAATCAACAGGGAAAGATTGGGGGTGGCTAGGTGGCACAGTGGGTAAAGCACCGGCCCTGGATTCAGGAGTACTTGAGTTCAAATCCAGCCTCAGACACTTGACACTTACTAGCTGTGTGACACTGGGCAAGTCACTTAACCCCCATTGCCTGGCAAAAAAGAAGAAAGAAGAAGAAGAAAGAAAAAGAAGAAAAACAGGGAAAGACTGAAAATGAGTGAGAATGGGAATGATAGGATAGGCAACTTGTTAGAGAAGACTTGATAGAATGGGATCACTTGTGTACAAGACAGTGCCTTGGTAAGAATAAGGGCCACCTCCAATGTGAGGGAATGGAGATAGTGTCAAAAGGCATCTGCGTGATGTGAGATGAGGAGGATGGAACTAGAGAGAACTCTTGGCAAATAGTCTTTTTTTTTTTTTTTAACTGAAATATGAGGCAAGGTTCTCGGCTGAGAGAGTAGGGGGAAGGAGAGTCATAGGCTTGAGAAGGTATTGAAAAATTTGGTAAAGTCAAGAGACTGGAAGAGGCAAGGATAAGGCCATGGTTGTGAGCCTGAATTACTAGAATGCTGGTACCCTCAACAAAAATAGGGAAGTTCATCACAGAGGTGGGTCTCAGGAAACTGACTTATATTTGTATCTGGACCATCTGACAGTTCTTGACTTCATTCAGTGCCTATCATTCATTCATTCCCTGATTCCTGTAATATGATCCACCCATCCTTAAAAATGCCTCACTTGATCCTCCTTCCTCCTCCCTCTCTTAACCAACTTCCTAGAAAAAGCCCTCTCCATTTATATCTGCTTCTCGCTGCTCAATCCCAATGTCAAGATATTGTCCTCTCTTGCTTCTCCTATCTGATCATTTTTCAGTCTGCTGAATCTTCATCTGTAGCCTACCTCCTAACTCATGTAACTCAGAGCTCTGGCCTGGGCCCTCTTCTCATTTCTCCACTCTTTTTTGCTGATCTCCTCAGGATCCATGGATTCTGTTATCCTCTCTATTCAGATCACATATAGCCAGCCTTCATCCCTCCTGATCTCTAGTACTTCGTTACTAGTAGATATTTCAAATTGAACGTTACTCAGGATTCAAAACATCTCAAAATGTCTGATTATCTTTTCCCTGAAAACTACCCCTTTACCCTGCTTGTTAGTCTCAAATCTACCATTCCTCTACTCACACCCAGGTTCTTGTTCTCTCTGGCCTCACATATCTAATCAGTTGCCATATCTTATGGATTTTATTTTCCTCTTCTCCACTCACAGTCAAGTCCTTGCCCTCATTCAAGTTCAAGTCTTTGCTGGCTTGGATCACTGCAAAAGCCTTATAATTTATCTCCTTGCCTCCAGTCTCCCTACTCCACTCAGCTTCTAAAGTTATATTCCTAAAGTCAAGGTCTGATCAGGTCACTCCTCTGCTCACTAAACTCCAGTAGCTCCCTATTTTAATCTCTAGGATCAAATACAAATGCCTCTGGCATTTAAAGCCCTTCAAAAACTGGCCCCAGCCTGCCTTACCAGGTGTCCTTTCCAGGAATACCTCCCTCCATGGACTCTGTGACCCAGATGAGCTGCCTCCTCTCTGGTCTTTACAATCCACATTCCCAAAGCTCCAGTCCTTTCTATCAGGGGGTCCTCTAGACTTGGATAGTATTCATTTTGTCACTTCCCCTTAAAACCCTCTCCCTGCCCAGTATTACCTTGTATGTGTTTTGTGCATACTTATGCAGTGTTCCCAAGGCCTTGGAACAGTCTCGGTCTATTAAACCCGCAAAAAGCCTTTGGGGGCACCTGTAAGTGGACAAGCTGTCTTTTTTGATCCCATGTAAACACCTTGTTGGCAGCGGCTTCCATGTTTTGCACCCAGTACAGTAACCCTCACGTGGCAGGTGCTCTGTAAATAAATAAATGAGCACTTGGTGCTTTTTTGCTTGTGGTAACTAAGAAGTCAAGAGATCTTACCTTGTTCCCCTTTCTCCTTCTTCACCTAGGCATATGGAAAAAGACCAAGCTGCAACTAGGTAAGAATTGATGAACGGACTGGAGAAACCTGGGGGTCAGAGGGAGAACGGAGGAGGATTTAGGAATAAGGAGACAGGGAGTGCCAACAAAGCTTCTGAGACTGTAAGAATTAAGGGGCAGGAGGGAGTTCAGTATGAGATGGCTACAATCCAAGGCAGCTCTTCAGAAGATATATGTCCATGGGTATGAAGAGGCAGAGGGAACACTTGGATGAGGAACCTCCCTCTAGCCATGCAGTCTGGCACCTTCTCTGCAACTTAGAGCTTCAGGCTATGGAACAGATAGAGCAGTGAAAGGTTTACATGTCCAGGGTCACACCTTTGATAAGTCTAAGGGAAGGCTTGCACCCAGGCCTCCTGATAATTATTACCCTGTATAGCAGGCATATATGACCTTTTGCCTATATATGCATATATACTCACGTAGACTTGATAAGTGCATCTTATTTCATCAGAAAACAATTCCACTAGAGCCATGATTTGTAAGTACTTTTCCATATATGCCTATATGTATGTGTGTACTGGATTGTGTATTAATTCATGAGAAAACAACTCCACAAAAGTCATGATTCTTAAATAATTTTACCAGGCTTATGAATACTCAATACATCTGCACTGGAGTCACAAAATTAAATGCAGAATTATTGATACGTAAATAACAACAATACCTTACATTTGTCTAGAGCTTCACAGTTTTGACAGCACTGGATGGTTCTTACAACAAGAGTTTTCACATAAGATACTATGATCTAAACCAAAAACATCACACACACAATTCTATTTCAGAACTAATCCTGTCTAAGCAGTTTAGTCATTTTTACTCCAACACAATTGTTCATTTTATTCATTACATTCATTGCACAAACAAAAGATACACTTCTAAATCTGTTATTATTTCATCAGATACAATACATAGTACATAATTATTCCACATTTTAACTACCTCAGCAAACAATTTTTTTTCCAATAAATGCTGATTATCACATAGAAAACTGAGATAATTTTCTTTCTAAAGGGCAAGATTTCAGTTTAAAAAAAAGTAACACACTGAAAATTATTGCATCATCCAAAAGAACTGTATAAATTTTTTTTAAAAGTTTGAAACATTTCATAATATACTTGCAGCTCCAACAAAGGGTTAGCTCCAAAATAGGTAAGAATTTAACAGAAAATAATAACTTATTTTGCTACATTGTGGAGGCATTTTAAAAAATGCTTTTTTAAAAATACCATGAAATACAATCAATCTCCAGAGAAAAAACTGATGGTATCTGAATACAGACTGAAGCATTAAAAAAAAGTCCCATGAAGCTCCCACTCAAAGCCATTTTTCATATATCTTTAAAAAACTGATTTGCCCATTAGTTATAAAGTTGCTCATACAGATCTCACCATTTTCTAAATATGATCAACTTTCAAACTTATCTAACACAATTCTGTTCTTCAATGGAAAAGCAGCATTTTCAACACAAGAGTTTTAAACTACAAAATGTATGGAATACAATACACATAGGTAGTTGGATTTCTACAGCTACTAACACCAGTCATTTTTAGCTTCAAAATAGTTCTTCAAACACACTTTTTCCAGTTCTTTTTTTAGAAGAGAAATTAGAATTCTTCAAAGGAAACACATGAGCACTTTTAAAACAAGAAGATTTAAACTGAAAAGACCCAACAAATCAAATTGTGAGTACATTTCAATTTCAGTTCATCTTGGTTCATAGCACAACACTGACTCACTGACATAGTTTTTCCAGTAGCTTACATTAAAAAAAGGAATACTCAACTCTAGGCTTCCTAGATCAGTTCTCATCACATTCAATATTAACCCTGTGCCAATGCCTTCAGGCAGCTCCACAGTATTCTTTAAAAGTACCACATCTGCTTTATCAATGATATAACAATAAGGTGCCAGCAAAATAGTTAAGAGCAAATACACAATTAAAATGAAGTGTTGTTCTTGAATACTGTAGGTTCACATAATTTGGCAAGACTTCCTAAGGTGATATATCCAGGTTCACAATCTATGGGATAAGGCCTCATGACGCAATGAATTGTTGATAATATTTGCTCCCCAAGCCCAGAGCCATTCTGGCATATACTGTGCAAAAAGAAACTAAAAAAGAAAAAGAGGAAAAGTTACTAACAATACCAGAATCACCCAAAATTACAATGATCACTAAAGGTACCAATTAATAAGGCTTCAGGATATTCATCAATTCTTAACAGTCCAAAACATACAAATACTAATCATATAAAATACTATAAAGCAGAAAGAATTTCCAGAAAAGACTAATTCAATCCTGCAGTTCTTTGCTTAATACTGATGGTCACCTAGGATCATCACTGCCTAGAACCTGAAACATCAGGGGAATTTCATCTCGTTGAAGAGTTTAGTCCTTCATTAACATCCTCCTCTGGTGCCTCATTATGGTATATTGTTGACCCTGGGTTATCAAGATTATGCAAACCAATTCTATTTTCTTTTTTTTTTTCCAGGGCAATGAGGGTTAAGTGACTTGCCCAGGGTCACACAGCTAGTAAGTGTTAAGTGGCAAACCAATTCTAAAAAGTGGCAGATCTGAAGCAGAAGAAGCTTCTGGTATGAGTCAGGTATTAGACCAGGTATTAGTCTTCCTAGGACCAGCTCAGTTAGCTAAGTGCAGAAATACTCTTCACTGAAGATTTGGTCATTACATGATGGATTCTGGGGACAGGAGCAACCCATTAAACTGATTAAGGAAGTGGTTTACAAATTTCTTTTTTGTTTCCAGTACAGTCTTTGAACTATGAGGAAATGAGGTACACTGAAGGTTTATACTGGCACTAGCACAGCAAAGTCAGAAGACTTGCACAAGCAAAATTTCCCTTTAATAAGAGAAGCCATTTTTGTTGAATTCTTTATAAGTTTAGTGCATATGTATAATAGAAAAGCTGTGTTTATTTTTCAAACACTACACTTATCATATTATATATGTAGGATAATTAAAATGTATATTAAACAAAAATATTTAAAATGTTCTTTTATCTGCATTATTAGAAATTCCAAACTTTCATGGCACACCCTTTGAGAACCACAGGTATAGAGAAGTGGCCAACTACATGAGAAGAGAGCTTATTCACATGATGAAATCATGAATCCTCAGAAGTATTAAATACTAAAGTAAAAAGCTTAATATTCATCCCACTAATGAAAAACACAATACACACATCTTCCTCTACTGGGTATATCTTTTGGGAATGGCTACAAATATCTGGGACCAAGTAGACAGAAATACATACACGTTCAAAATCAAACAAAAACCTCTCCATCCTGCTCTGCCTGTCTATCCTAACTTTAGTGTGGTTTTGGCTTCAGCTACAAATACATCACCATTCCCAAATTTTTATAATAATTAACCCTGCGAAAGGTATTTATTAAATTAGTTTGTTTTTCGATCAACTCTACCCTAGAATGTGTCTGGTGCCTTTTATTAAATGTCACAGATGGGAAATTAGTAATGAAAAGGCCACACTTTTCCTGCCAGACTTTTTGCACGTTCTGAGAATAAAAATGAAAGCTACAGCGGACAAAACTAACGTAATTCTAGAGTAAGAGGAGAAACGCTTTCCAAACCAATATTAATAGTTCAACAGTACCAACTGGCAATAATTCCTCCAGACCCCCTTTCTATCTGCCCTGCAGGCTAGAACTGTCGCTGACATAGCATACACAAGATCAGGCTTGACACACTACAATGCTGAAGCTCTAAAAGTCAAATACAACCATGACTGAAATAGCTCTTCCAATTTTGCTTCTATTTAGAATATTATATCTATTATAAAAAACTAAAAATATTTGAGAGGGAAGAAACTGTTTTAAAGAATTTAGTATCTAAAAGAACCCTGAAGGCATGGGACACTTGTACATACTCCATTAGAGAAATCCAACCCACGATAAAATTATGCATGTTTCTTTCCCAATACTTAAAATACCCAAATTCTCAACTACTTCACTAAACTATTTACAAAGACATCAAGAGATTTAAGTATTTTAAGCATGTTCTAATATGTAATTTTTCATTCCTTCATCTCTTAAAAATGTCGCAATGTATTATGCTATTTCATCATTAGGCACAAAAGTCTTCAGAAATAAAGATTTTGCAGGTTTACATTGTTCAGATGACCCTGTAAACTGCAGTATCCACTTTTATACACATTACCAGTTACAGTTAGATCTACCACTTAGATACCAATGAAAATATTTAGCAATTTTTACAATTATACTCCAAAAGTTCAAGAATCTGAGATTTCATCAACGTGAGTACTCTCTTCCCTGATGTAGATGACAACTCCTTTATAATTTATAGATAGGTCTTAAGAGTCATTGTGTCTTTAAAACTCATCACCTTTTGAAGGAGCTAGTGATGAGCCCCTTCAGACATGTGTAGACACTCCTTAATATGGCTGGCATTCAGCCAGTCCATCACTAGCCCTATATTCAAAACATTTACTGCTTTATAGGAACTTATAAGGCAGGCAACCCTCTGGTATAGTCTTTTGAGAACCAAAAAAGCTCCTCTACACAACAATATGGTATCAAATTAAGATGTGTTTGAGAGCAGCTAGGTGGTGCAGTGGATAAAGCACTAGCCATGGATTCGGGAGGATCTAAGTTCAAATCAAGCCTCAGACACTTGACACACACTAGCTGTGTGACACTGGACAAGTCACTTAACGCTCATCTCCCCACAAAGCAAATAAATAAATAAATTTTTCCCCACCCCAAAAAAAAAATCCAGTAAAAGAAACAAAAACAAAAACCAGAATTAAGATGTATTTTCTGCTGTCATTTGCATTTTTGTAGAGAAGCCCTTCTCATCTTTAAGATCTTATATCCATTTAAATTTTCAATTATTTTAATGCAAATACTACTGAAAGAGAAGCTTCTGTGACAACCAAAAACAGTAAGGAAGTCAACCAACGTAAGAATCAATCAAAATTGGATGCTTCTCAACATTAGGCTTCATTTAAATTTTAAAATTTTTAGGAATCATTCAAAAAAATTAAGTTTATGCTGACTTAAGTAAGGCAAAGTTCCCAATATTATTACCTGTATTGAATGAAACCAGTATCCTGTGGTCCTTTTTGAGATTCCAAGAGTAGCAATTGCATGATGTGCATATACTTTTGGTGATGGCACCAACCAAGAACAGCCATATAGAAAGCTGCTACATGCTCTTGCATTTGTAGCTACAGAGAATGGAATTAAACTCTGTACGAAAATTCCTTTGGAAGCATATTCATACTGTAATGCTCTGCTGAAGTGGTCTAAGTAAGCCTGTTTAGATAGAAGGACAAAAAAAGAAAGAAAACATTTATTTCTCATTTTTCATTAAGAGAAGAAATAGTAGTCAGAGCACTCACAGCTGCAGTCACAAGGACAACAACAAGGTTTTGCAACCCGATCAAGTGATTCCAGTATTATTTTATGCTAGGGCTCTCTTCCCAAGCCACAATGATCATCACCTTTGACGCTGAGTACGCAGTCATCTGGGGTGTGGGTTTGCAGCAGGCGCCGGAGGAGATGTTCACAATTGCACCCTTCCTCCTTGCCACCATCCCTGGCAATACTATATGGACCAGCAAGCTGGCAGCTGCGATGTTGACGTTGATAATGTCCCACAGTTTGTCCTCAGAGACCTGAGTAAAATACTGTGGGTAGGGGTAAAACACTCCAACGTTATTCACCAAGATACCGATGTCTCTGTCTCGTAAAGCTTCTCTGATAAGTAAGTAAATTCCTCGGCCATTGGAGAAGTCCGCGACTATGACCTCTGTTTCAACTTTGTAGGTCTCAGCTAGAGTTTTGGAGAGCTTGTGCAGCTTCTCTTCATTCTGACTGATGAGGACAATATTGAGACCCCGGCTTGCTAACTCTTCAGCGTAGGCTTTTCCAATACCATCGGTGGCACCTGGGTTAGAAAACAGAAAAGGTAATACAGCATCTGAGTATCTTGATCTTGTGTTGTGCAGCATTTGGTCTTGGAACCATCAAACAAGGATATCAATGAGAATCATGGAGGAAAAAAGGAAAAAATGAGGCCTGAACTGCCTCATCTCACATGATACTATAAGGTGACAATGTGTTAATAAATAAATGTGGGTCAGTATGCTGAACAATAAATGACTGTTAAATGCTCACCTGGAACAAAATTATACAATTATGATAAAATTTATTTAAAGTTAAATGATTGTGTAACACTGAATATTTCTATAGTTTTCAATTAAAAAAAACTTCAACAACTCATAAGAAGGCTATTTCCTATGTTGCAACAAAGTCATTCTATGAAGGTAAAACTCCCCAAACCCGAAATTTCATAAAGCTGAGGTAATAGCCAGCAAACATTTCAGAGAAGTTAGGATAAAAGATATTATGTGAGAAGCAGCATGTTATGATGCTACTGGCTATCATGGGAAAGAGTACAAGACAAGGCCTGAGGACAACCTCCCTCCCCCTGTCTCATTCTAGTTCTGATTCTGCAGCTCCCTGGCACCTGGGTCATCTAAAGTAAGTCCTTTCTCTTCTCTGAGCTCAATGTTCTCAGCTGTTAAAATGAGAGAATTGAACAAGGTCATTTCTGAGGTCCTTTACAGCTTTTATATTCCATAAAAATCTTTTTAAAAGTTTTTCTTCTAAAAATGGAGTGAAAGGGGATACATAAAAGAGAAAAAAATGTGCATATAAATACACATAGCTTTTAAACTAGTATTTTCAGGAAATGAGTTCCAAATAGCCTTCTAAATAAGTTAAAGGAACTTGACCCTTGATTTCACTGGTCTAGGGCAGGAGTATCAAACTTAAATAGAAACAGATCAAATTGACTTAAAAAAACACAAATAAAAAAAAAAACCCAAACCCCCAACACCCCACAAATTGATGTCCTCTATATTGTAGTGCATTTTAATTGATTTTGTTAAACATTTTCCAATTACATTTTAATCTGGTTCTGGCCACTTGGGAGTGAGTTTGAGTACAGAGAACTCCCTTTACCAGTGAGGTTGATACCTTCTCTGCAGCTTATGGTTTCCAAGTTCTCTAGAAACCTGAGAAATTAAGCAACTTGCCTTGGGTCACACAGCCAACAATATGTCAAAAGCTAAAATTAGATTTCAACTCTCTACCCACTGTCATACTTCAATAATACTTCTAATTTAAAATCAGATATTAAACATACATGCATAACCCATATCTGATTGTTTACCATCTCAGGGAGGGGAAAGGGGAGGGATAAAAATTAGAACTTAAAACTATAAATAAAAATGTTTATTACTGAAAAAAAATGTAAAAGAAAAAATTTTTTTAATGTTTGAAAAGTAAAAAAAATATATCAAATAGCAACTTGGATTTTAAGTGAAAGTCAGAGTACTGCTAATTTAGTTGCTTACCACTGACGACGGCCCACCTTCCATACTGCTTAATGAGATCAGCTCTGCGCACCAATCTAGGAATGAAATGCAGTCTGATCAGGCTGTAAAAGTCACAAATGATGGTGATGCTTTTTCTGGCGGTGTACCAGGCTCCAACCAAAGCTAAAGCTTCCATGTAGCAATTGCAAGACCGGGCAATTTCCCTGTATAGGAGGTAGAAACTGTCAACAGCAGCCATGGCCAACAGAGCCCTGGGGAAAAGAAAGAAAGAAAGACGGTGAGAGTAAGCAAAACGCCTCTGCCTAATAAATCAATGCCACATACGCTTCAAACCAGAAAGACGCCTTTTGTTTCATGGGGAAATGAGAACGTGATTCTTTGGCACGAAAGTGACAACGACTTTTCAACACGTGCCTAGCCCATGCAGCCAGTTCATTTAGGGTCTGAATGCTTCATTTGCTTCATAACTAGTCTTTAAAATGTTTTTCCTTCCCCAGAGGTAAAATCATTTAAAAGTCACTTAAGACAGAAAGAGCAAAGCCTACTGCAGCACCCCAGTCCCCCAAAACAGTGAATGTAATTATAAGGATCTTGCTCTGGAGTTTGACACGAAATGGAGGAAGGGGGTGGTTACCCTCATTAGAAAAACTGTACAGGGGGCAGCTAGGTGGCGCAGTGGATAGAGCACCGGCCCTGGAGTCAGGAGTACCTGAGTTCAAATCCGGCCTCAAACACTTAACACTTACTAGCTGTGTGACCCTGGGCAAGTCACTTAACCCCAATTGTCTCAATAAAAAAAACTAAAAAAAAAAAAAAACTGTACAAACCCAATGCAATTTTGATTTACTACTTGAAATGACATTATTCTCCTTTAATACAGAAAGCAATGTTATTACTGGAAGTAACAACTCACATTTATATTGCATTTTAAGGCTTACAAAGACCTTTTTCTCACAAGAACCCTAAGAGAGCCATGATACAACTGCTACTGACCCCATTTTACAGAAAAAAAAAAAAACAAAAGAAGAAAAGTTGACAGTTTTGTTCAAGATCATCAAGTAAGTCTCAGAGCAAAGATGTGGACCCTAGGTCTCTCCTAATTTAAAATCTAGCACTGTTTTCATTCCCACTCCTACCCCTTATCCAAAAGTAGTAGATTTGGAGCCAAAGGGCCTGAATTCTAATACCAGATCTACATCTATCTGTGTGACTTGAGACAAAAATCACTTAACCTCTTTGAGCTTCAATTTCTTTATCTGTAAAATAAAAGGGCAAGGCTAGATGCTTTGAGATCTCTTCAAGCTTTAAAACCTATGATCCACAATTCAATAGTCTCCAAAAGTACATTTGTAAAATATATGTGTGTATATATGTATATCTGAACAGTCATCCAAAGAATTTATTTCAGAACAAAAGCATAATTTAAATCATACTTAAAGTTCAACACCTAATAGAACAATAATGTTCTGATAAAATATTATAAGTGTCAGTTCCAGGTCACGTGAGAAACAAGATAAGACTAGACATTTTTTCCTACCTCCATGATCTCTCAGATCTCTATACAACAAAAATTATACTTCAAAGATAAAGCAACTTCAGCTGTTTCAATGGTCTAGGACACTCAAAATATAAAAGGAGGTAAAAGGGAAACTCCCCAAACCCAGGAAGGTCACACTCACTGACCATGAGCCCATTCAGCACCTCTCCTCTACCTCCCATGCTACAAAGAAGACTCAATGACACAACACAGACTTGCAACAAAACCCCCCTGTACCATGTCAGAACCCCCTCCTCCTTTCTAGTGCCATGAAGACCTGGCTGTAGAAGCTTGTTTGGGCTTTGACAGCCAACTTGGTCACAGCCCTTCAGGAGCAAGAGTGTGCTAGGAACTGAAACCCGAAAGTACTAATGCTGCAAAGTAATTAACTACTGATACCAAGGAATGGGACAGGTCACCAGGAGAGGGCATTGTGCATATGGGAAACTATGTAGCACTTTACCAAGCCTACGAGAAAGAGCATAAGATCCAGCTAGGGCCAGTTCTAACCACCTAAAAATCATTTGAAGCCGAGACCTAGGTTGGTGTACCATAAATTGCCCAGTGTGGGAGGAAGATGAGACACTTTTAGATCGAGCCACAGGGAAATCACGACCGGAAGGGAAAGAATTAGAAGTCAGGAAATGAGTGATAAGGAAAATAAAGGGGTGGGGAAGAATGAACATACCAAAGATGTCAGAAAGAAAACTCAAAGACCTTGAATATAAACAGATAAATCAATAGGAAAAAACAGTAACAACAGAAGGAAATATGACCTCTAGATGTCACAAAAAATTCAGGCATCTATTAATAAATATTGTAAAACAAAGGAAAGCAATCCCACACTTGATAAAGACAGAAGAGAGGACCCTGTAGAATTTGAGGAGAACATGGAGCACAACATACTGCTCCTGAGTAGTTTAAAAGAGAAATGAGAATCATGAGGGCAGATTCACAGCAAAAATAGTAAACAAATTCAAAAAACTGGAATTTGCAGCAGCAAATTTCACCAAAGAAGCAAGAGAAAGACAATAGATTGGGAATGCAAATACACAAAGTAAAGGACAATTTAGAAAATCGGATGAAGAAAATAACATCAAAAGAAAATGTTGGGGCAGCTAGGTGGTGCAGTGTGAATAAAGCACCAGCCTTGGATTCAGGAGGACCTGAGTTCAAATCTCATCTCAGATACTTAACACTTACTAGCTGTGTGACCCTGAGCAAGTCACTTAACCCTCATTGCCCCACAAAACAAAACAAAAACAACAACAAAAAACCAAACAATACATTTTTTCAAATAAAGAAAATGTGTTCACTATGTAAGCAAAACATACTGATTTTAAAGACAGTACTCCCTAAAGACAACCTGAAGATCATGCCTACTAAAAGAATATAACAAGACAAAATTCTTAAGCCCACAATGAAGGAAATGATAGACAATAACTGCCCATAACTTCTGAACATAGAAAATGAAATTCCAATGGAAAGAATTCAGACTGTCTCCAGAAAAAAAACAAATCAACCAACCCAAGGCTGCAAACTCCAAGACAATTAGTGGTTAAATTTAATAATTCAATTCAGAAACAAGTTCTAAGCTATGAGGAGAAAGACCTTCAACCACAAAGGAAAGGGCATTTGAATAATGCAAAACTATTCAGTGCCCAATAGAAAAAGGAGGAGGGAATGGAATAATTTGTTCCAAAGAGCAATGGAGCTCAGAATGCAGCCCAGGGTGACCTATCATGCAAATATGAGTTTAACCATACAGGACAAATGATGAATGTTTAATAATAAAGAAGAATTTGAAACATTTATAGCATGAAAACCAGAACTGAAGAGATTCTTTGCTTCTTGAACACTCCAAAAAAATAGAAATGCAGGAGGAGGGAATAAACGCACACAGTAACAGCAAAAGGATCATAACAGAAAGACTTCTAAGTGTACACAAGGAGACAAGTGAAGGTGAAAATCCAATAAAGGTAACAGTGAAGAGACAGACAGGGAACAGGCATGAAGAGAACCTGGTGATGCCCTGCCTGCAGGTGAATGTTTCTTTTGTGGAACTACATTACAACACAAGAGGGTACATTATAAAAGGAGGGGGTAAAGGGATAGAGAGGAGTAAGTGATGCACCTGGGTCTAGTCAAGGGCTAGCAGAGAAAGAGAAGAGTCTACATGGAAGTGGGGGAGGAAGAGGAGGGAAAGATTGAAAAGAAGGAAGGAAAGGAGGCCTTCCTTTGGAGGTAGTTTCACCCATGAATACTCCTAAGGAGAAAGAGTGATGGTCATAGAGGGAGATGAGTATCTTATTCTGGATGAGGCCCGGAAGATTAGGTGCTTGAAAAGTCTACTTGACTAGGGAGGGAGGGAAGGAGTTGGAACACCTGGGGGGAAAGTGGCACCTGGAGGAGTTAGAGAGCATGCAACACAGGAAGGAGATTTCCAGGCAAATGGGGGTGGGGGGGAGGTCAACCAGAAAGGGTATAAATCAGTGGTATGGGAGGGACTCTACAATGGGGCACTGTCTTCTCTGATACTTAAAAAAACTGGCATTGTTTTCGGAATGAGGCACAATGAAAAAGGGGAATCCATGGAGTAAGCTCTACAAGGCAGTGGCAGAAAGTGCCTAGAAAGGAAAACCTAAATGGATACCCTGGAAACTTTGATTGCTGAAGAATACAGAGAAAAGAAAGAGACTAGATAATTATAGGGTTTATTAATAAGGGTCTAGAGTAAACAGAAAGAGAAAATGGATAATGAAGAGAGAGAGAAATCCTTTTTGGAAATAGATGCAAAATCTTAAAAACTAATGAAAAGGGGGGCTGCCTAAGTGGTGCAGTGGATAGAGCACTGGCCCTGGATTCAGGAGGACCCGAGTTCAAATTTGACCTCAGACACTTGACACTTACTAGCTGTGTGACCCTGGGCAAGTCACTTAACCCCTATTGCCTCACCAAAAAACAAAGACAAAAAAACTAATGAAAAGGACTAGCCAAAGGGGAAGAGAGGAAAGAGAAATCTATTTGAATAAGAAGAAAAAGGAAAAGGAAGAAATAAATAACTAGATAAAAGCAGGAGAGCAAGTCAATGGGAACAGTGCTACTTTAAAAAAAAGATTAAAGTAAAGTAACTGAAGGAACTACTCTGTTTACAGCAGGAGGGAGGAAATCTTAAATTAAAAAAACATACACAATTGGGGCAGCTAGTTGGCACAGTGGATAGAGCACCGGCCCTGGATTCAGGAGGACCTGAGTTCAAATCCGGCCTCAGACACTTAACACTTACTAGCTGTGTGACCCTGGGCAAGTCACTTAACCCCAATTGCTTCACTAAAAAAAAAACCAAAGAAATAAAAAAAAAACCATACACAATTATAGAGACAGAAGATAATATAAACCTAGTATGTAACTTTAAATGTAAATGAATTAAACAATCCAATAAAATGAAAAAGAATGACAGATCATATAAGAAAACAAATTATACAGTCTGTTGCTTACAAGAAATATGTTTTAAAAAACAAAGACATACAAAATGAAACTGAAAGTATAGGGCAATTACTATTCATCACATGAATCCAAAAAAGGAGGAGTTGCCATCATGCTATCAAAGTAAAAACATTCAAAAAATAAAAAAAGATAAACAAGGAAATTACATTATGTTGAAAGGAACAGTAGACATCCAATATCAGTAATAAACTTATGAATTCCAAAAGCCTTAGCATCCAAACTGATAAAGGAAACATTATCTAAGCCTCAAGAAGGCAAAGACTCAATATTGACAGGAAACTTCAATATCCCTCTACCAGTTTTGGATAAGTCTAACAAAGATAAACAAAAGGAAAAATATGGAACTAAATAAATTTCTGGAGAAGCAAGAGTTAAAATACTTAGTGGCATCTTCTAACTGGAACACAAAAGAATACATATTTATTTCTCTTCCCCACATGAAAATTTTACAAAAATTGATTATGTACTTCCTAGGACACAGGGATATTGGAAACAAATATAAAAGGACAGAAATAGTCAATACATCCTTTACAGACCATGATACAATAAGAATAGAAATCTGTTCTGGGACCACAAACAAAAGACACATATCCCAAAAAGGACTTAACAATGAAATTGTAAATAATGAGTGGGTCAAAAAACAAATCTCAGAAACAATAACTACATAAAAGAAAATGCTAATGATATAAAACAACATGCTGAAATTTCTGGGATGCAGTTAAAGCAATCTTCAAGGGAAAAATCACATCTTTACAATCATACATGAATAAAATTTTTTAAAGAGAGAATTAATGAACTGAATGTTTTTTAAGAAATTAGAAAATCAACAAAAAACTAAAATAAGCATAAAAAGGGTTATTAAAATTAGAAAGTACATAAAATGAAAACAAAAAACAGAAATTATGAATAAAACTAAAAGTTGGTTCTTTGAAAAGACAAATAAAATTGGCTAATCTCATTAAAGAGAACAGAAAATCAGATCAACAAAGTAGAAAATGAGCAAGGTGAAATCACAGCAAAATCAGAAGAAAGAAAAAGAATAATCAGAACATATGCACATTTATGTGTTAACAAAACTGAAAACAGAAAAGGAACTGAGGAATACCTTTTAAAATATAAAACATCCAAACTATTAGAAGACAAGATAGATATATTAAATAACTCAATCTCAGGGAAAAAAAAAAACAAACTAGGTACAGTTATATAGGAACTACCAAAGGAAAAAACCTCCTAGTTCTGATGGATAAACAGCAGAATTCTACTAAACTTTTAAAGAACAGTTAGTACCCATACTTCACAAATTATTCTCAACAACTGAGAAAGAAAGCACCCCACCAGAATCCTTTCAGGAGATAAATATAGTCTTTTATGAGGTAAATAATATCTAAACCAGGGAAAGATAAAAACACAGAAAGAAAACTACAGGCCAATATCATTCATGAACAGTGACTCAACAGTGTTAAAATCCTATCAAACAGACTACAGCAATTTCTCCAAATCATTCATTCTGATCAAGTGGGATTTATACTAGGGATGTAAGGATGATCCAACATTAGGAAAACAATCAACATAATCATATTAAAAACTGAAACATCGAGAACTACATGATACTAGATACAGAAAAAAAGTCTTTGACAAAGTACAATACCCTTTTAGTTAAAAACTCTAAAGAGTATCGACACAGAACCTTTTTTTAGTATCATAAAAAGCACTTATCTAAAACAAAAGTAAGCATTATATGAAATGGAGATAGTCTAGAACTTTTTACTTTTTAAACATTATTTATCTTTAACATTGATTTTTGGTTTGGGGGTTTTTTTTGGGGGGGGGTTGGGGGCAATAAGGGTTAAGTGACTTGCCCAGGATCACACAGCTAGTGAGTGTCAAGTGCCTGAGGCCAAATTTGAACTCAGGTCCTCCTGAATCCAGGGCCTGAGCTTTATCCATTGCACCACCTAGCTGCCCCCAACATTGATTTTTTTTAAAATGTTGATTTCCAAATTTCTTCCCACCCCTTCCCAAACCATAGAGAAAGCAAGCAATATGTCAATTATACATGTGAAGTCATGAAAAACATATTTCTGTATTAGCCATACTGAGAGGGGGAAAGCAAGAAAAAAAAAGTGGGAAAAAAGTATTCTTCAATCTGCGCTCAGAGTTCATCAATACTATCTGGAGGTGCATAGGATTTTTAATCATGGGTCCTTTGGAATTGTCTTAGAATCTTGTCTTGAATAGAGTTAGCCAAGTCTTTCACAGTTGGTCATCCTTATAATATCGCTATTACTGTATACAGTGTTCTCCTGCTCTAGCTCCACTTCAATTTACATCAGTTCGTTTAAGTCTTCCCAGGTTTTTCTAAAACCATTCTGCTCATCATTTTTTTCTTTTTTTCTTTTTTGGTAAGGCAGTTAGGGTTAAGTGACTTACCCAGGGTCACACAGCTAGTAAGTGTCAAGTATCTGAGGCCACATTTGAACTCAGGTCCTCCTGACTCCAGGTCTGGTACTCTATCCACTGTGCCACATAGCTGCCCCACTCATCGTTTCTTATAGCACAATATTCCATCACAATCATATGCCACAACTTGTTCAGCCATTCCCCAAATGATACAGTTTCCAATTCTTTGACACCACTAAAAGAGCTGCTATAAATATTTCTATACAAAGAGGTTCTTTTCCCTTTTCTTTGATCTCTTTAGGATACAGAACTAGGAATGTCTAGAACCTTTTCCACTAAATACAGGAGGGAAACAAGGACACTCACTCTCCCTACTATTATTTGATATAGTTCTGGAAATGCTAGCAATAGCTGTAAGACAAGGGAAAGGAATTAAAGGAACAAATCCCTGTTTGATAATGATATGATAGTTTACTTGGAAAACCCCAGAAAATCAGTAAAGATACTAACTGAGACAATTAATAGCCTCAACAAAGCTGCAGGCTACAAAAAAAAATCCTCAAACATCAATAGCATTTTTATATGATAAAAACAAAACACAAGAAACAATAGAAAAGAAAATCCCTTTTTAAATAACTACAAAATACCTCAGAAGCTGACATTCCAAAACACACAAAAGACATATACAATCAATCACAAAATATTCCTTAAAAAAATAAACAACCACCCAAATAGCTGGAGAAATATTCAGTTCTCATGGCTAGGTTGTGTTGATATGACAAAAATGAAAATATTGACAAAATTAATTTACACTTTAAATGTTATTCCAATCAATTTGGGAAACAAAAGATCTAAAATATCCCTGGAAATGATAAAAAGAAGTAAGGACCAAGAGGAAATAGCACTTCCAAACCTCAAACTATACTATAAATCAACAGTTATCTGTAACGATTGGAATGACGCCACCTGCTGGAGACTTACTGTAGAAGAGTTCCGCCCATGAAGCAAAGGTCTTTGAGGGCAAGACCAGGAGTCTTTTCTTTGGCATCTGGAAGTGATGTCTGCTTGTGGGAGGAAGAAGGAAGAGACGGGGGCTCTTTCTGGCACTCTTTCCTTTGGACTCTGGTGGAGAGCGGAGCTAGAAATGTGCTCTCCCTTTAATAGAAAGGAATCTAGGCCTTTCTCTCTCTCGTTACCAAATTCTTATTCTCCTTAATAAATTCTTAAAAGTCTAACTCTTGCTAAAGCTTATAATTTATTGGCGACCATTCATTAGATATTTTAGACAGTTTAGCTAGAATTTTAGCCCTTAACAGATGGCTGACCACGAAGAGGAAAGCTAAACCTCACTCTGCTGATCTTCTGGTTGGGTAAGAAATTTCCCCTACCCTCTCCCTTTAACTAAGTACTGGCGTACTGGCTGTGTTTTCCCCTTAAATTTTTTCAAATGGACCTTTTAAACTCCCTAATTACCCTATTTTTTATTTTAGTCTGTTTAACCAGACAAATGGGAGATAAGATCATGTTAATGCTTTGTTTTTGTGGATTTTCTATTTTTCTTTTTCTTTTTGTTAAAAGAGCCAGCAATTTACTCACACAAGGAAATATCTCTCCCACTCCCAACCATACTTTTTCAGAGAAACCTGAAGAGATTCCTGCAGCTTTTCCCAGTTCTAACACTAATTGTTGCTCTAATTTTGCATGCCTGGAGGCAACGACCCACCCTCTAGAAGTTTTTAATCCCCTATCACCTGGAGGCAAAGTGGGGGAAGAGGAATCCAGGCCTGAGTTCAAAATCAAGTCTGATTCAAATTGCGCTGGTCCCTCCCCTCCTCTCCAGACCCCACCCTCTACTCCTCCCATGGCGGAGCCCATTGCTTCCCGGGCCTGGGAAGTCCAGAGATCTGATGCGCATGCTCAACTTTCCCTAACTATATTTGCAGCTTCAGGCTCAGCCCTTCCCCAGCCTGGCTGTGCTTCTGAGATAACCTTAGAAAACCCTTTAAATTCCAGATATGCTCGTTTTGTTCATAATTTTGCTAACCTGCTTTTGTCTTTAATTAGTAATCTTATAAAGCATTTGCATGGTGAAAAGACTGACAGACAATATAGAGGGGTTAAAGAAGAAAAACTTAAGCTGAATAAGAATGACAACCATCAACATAGTTCAAGACTCCCCTTCTTTTGCCATGGAAGGGTATATATTTTACAGAAATGTAGAAGGAAGCAGCAAGGTATTGATGTAAGTATTGGGGATTTTAGATATCGGAATCAAAAGTGTTCTGAATTCACTCAGGGTAATAATATCAGTTCAGAGGTTACATAGGATTTCTATGCTATTACACCTACATTTTGAAATTAATAGTATGGGTTTATTTTCATAGAGATTTTCATGCTTTTGAGATTGTGTCTTATACTTAGTTTTTAAAACAAGGAGAATATTTGTAAAAGCTTTTTATAGTCATGTGATCAAGTTTATATTTTATAATACTCTTATTAATATTAAGTTCATATTCATTGAGATTTCCCTAGTTTGAATTTCATTGTCTTTTATTGTTCCATGTGTATTTTCTTCTATTCTTTTGTCTATCTAATTTTGAAACATTGCAAGATGGTTTTGATTTCATAATACAATGTTGTTGTTTTTTAAATCTCACTTAATTTTTATTTTTATTTATTTTTTTTTTTTAGTTAGGCAATTGGGGCTAAATGACTTGCCCAGGGTCACACAGCTAGTAAGTGTTAAGTGTCTGAGGCCAGATTTGAACTCAGGTCCTCCTGACTCCAGGGCCAGTGCTCTATCCACTGCACCACCTAGCTGCCCCCATAATACAATGTTAATTCTAGGAGTACTGTGCTCCCATTTTCTAAGTTGTTTGTTTTTGCTATTTTTTTTTCTTTCAACTGATTATTTGATCAAACTCTTTAAAGCATTTCCTTGGCAAATTGGTTGCCATGGCAAGTGTAAATTGATTCTAGAAGTATTATTTTTGATAAGCATATTAAAAAAAAAAAGAGGGGAATGTTTGTAAAAGCTTTCTTTTTTCAAAAGAAGTTTTCTTTAGGATTGTGTTGTGCTTTAACTTGTATTTAAATATGTTCAGATTTTTCACAAAAGTAATTGTATACTAAGTTTTTAAAAAGGGGTATTATTTGAAATTGTTGCATAATTATATATTGCGTTCTGAGTCAAGATGTATTCACATTTTTTGCAATCATTTATTGTCCTCAATTTTTAAATCCATATGAGATTTGGATTATGGGAACTTATCATTTAAGACATTAATTGCCTTTATTCTGAGTCATCAGATGCCAGATGGCCAAGATGCCATCCAATCACAAGAGGAATACATGCAAGAGCAGACACTGAACTGTCACATGAGGGGAGACATGCATGAAGTCAAGGTATGGCCGAGGGAACGGCTTTTGACAAATGTTGAGGTTGGATTCTCTTGGTTTAATATTTTATTCTCTTTTTCCCCACAATATTGTACAGATGGCTGGAAGTATTCATCCCACCCATCTCACTTCTACACCTGGCTTCTATGCTCCCTCCTATATGCCTGATGCCATGGACATCTCAATCCCATGCATCTGATTAAGTCTGACTCAGTTTCTTCCAATATGTTCGGTGGCATGGACATATATTCTATCCACCTATTTTAAGCCTGGCATACTGTATGGGCAGTACATATTGCTCAAGTGTGGGAATGCTCATATCCCATCATTTCTCTGTTCTTTTCTGGTAACCCCCATAATTATCTCAGGTGTCATGATAAATAAGTGTTGAATTTGGCCTTGACATCTGTTACCAATTATATTAGATTTTAAATTTCTCATAATGGCATGAGGATAATTAGGCAGATGATGCAAAAAGTGATGAAACAAAGATAAAAATTATTTTTAATAATTAATATTGCAGCAATTGTCTTCTCAATTACCCTCCATAAGGGGGGACTATAGTAATATAATAATTTTAAAGAATGTTTCAATTTTTGTTTTATTGTATGTTTCATGTGTTAACAACTAAGATTCTGTATTCCCTTAGACATGTTTTTGAGAACTTTCATTGTTTGATTTGATTATTGACAAAGCTATTTTAGAGTTGTGTTAAGCTCAATTTTGTAGGAAATTTTCCTGGCTGATTACCAGAATCCACACATCAACCCCTGAAAAGACTTCCATTCCACGACTACACCTAGAGGACATCTGAGAAAAGACTTTCAGAGACTTTAAATGAACAGTTTTGTGTTGTTGTTGTTGTTTTTTCTTTTCTCTTTCTGTTATAATATACACCATTTGTAACATGTACTCTCTGCAGAGGTCCTCCCTTTGCAAGACCAATGTCAAAGCGTCGGTTCATGAGGACAAAAAAATCTCCCCTCTGGACAAAACTTTCCTCTCTTCCTTTTCTATATTGTTGTTCACATATTATTAGTTAGCAATAGTTATTATATTCTTTTTACTGTTCCATCAAGGAAACATTCCGTTTCTTGAGGAAGCAAAGGAGGGAAATGTGGTAAAAAAATATGAAAGTTTTTTAACAGTTGGTTAGGATAACTAAAAGACGCCAGTTTTTTTTTTTTAAGGACCACCCTTTCGGGGAGGAGACCAATGGCATGAGCTACGCACGCCAGTCCGCCTGCTTCGCACGTCAGACTGCCTGCTAGCACTCCACTTCCGGGGTGCGAGCTTAAAAGGCAAGGAGAGAACGGAAGTGGGAGTTTTTTCCTGCTCTGCTGGTCTCCTGACTGCGCTGCACAGGCTGATGCTGATGAGAGTTCGACTGGGCCTGGCTCTCCATTAGCAGCAGCACTCGCTTGACACGGTCTCTCTCTCCCCCAAGGTGGCCTTCGGCTTTTGGTGAGTTTTATACGGAATATAGACTAAGCTTAGACTTAAGACAATTTGTATTGTGTTTCTACTTTCCTATCCTTCTAATCAACATCACCTTGTGACTACCATACAATAAAAGCTCTAACTAGAAAACCAGAAGCTTCTTCCATTTACTAGTCTGGGAGATAAATTAAGGGAAAGGTTAGAGGGGAGATTTATGATCTAATATCCAATTTTAAATCTCACATATCAAAACCATCTTGTATTGGTTAAAGACTAGAGAGAGACCAATGAAACAAACTAGACAAGGGAGAGCCATAACTCAATAACCCAGTGTTTGATAAAGGAAAACATAAATTACCTAAGGAAAAACTCCCTATTTGATAAAAATTGTTAGGAAAACTGGAAAGCAATCTAGCAGAAATTGGGCTTTGACCAATATCTTACACCACAATATGTTCTAAATGGATATATGACCTTAATATTAAAGATCATACTAGAGAAAATTCAGAAGAGAAGCGTCATTTACCTCTCACAGTCAAAGGTAAGAGATGTAGTCTTAGGAGGCAATCACAAAAGATAAAAGGGATAACCTTGATTTCTTGAAACTGAAAAGCTTTTGCACAAACATTAATAGATCTAAGAAAAGAAGAGAAATAGTTGAATGGGAAAAAATCTTTGTTATCAAAATATTATGGTATCTTGAATTTTTCTTTGTTTCGTATCTGTCTATAAGTTCCTTGACAGCACAAGATTATATACTTTTTCTATTTCACTATAGCCACTAGCACATAGAAGTGCTCACTAAATTGAATTATGCAAATATATTCAAAATTAGTAGCTAAAAAAATAATAGCAGTTGAAACAGTATTTCTTTCTTTTTTCTTTTTTTTATTGCAGGGCAATGGGGGTTAAGTGACTTGCCCAGGGTCACACAGCTAGTAAGTGTCAAGTGTCTGAACCCGAATTTGAACTCGGGTACTCCTGAATCCAGGGCCGGTGCTTTATCCACTGCGCCACCTGTCTGCCTTCTTGAAACAATATTTCAAAAATAATCCTGAACATATACTGAAATGTACTATATGAAGAGACATAGTATCATACAATTTAGAGTTGGTAGACCATCTAGTCCAACCTCATTTGTATGTTGATTTTTATCTCAGTCCTCCACTCTTCTTAACCTCTCTCAAGCTTTCTGACACTGCTAACTACCTCATGCTCCTCCCACATACCCTAATACTGTTCTCTTCTGGGTCCCATGGGTTCTACCACAATCTGCATACCCAGTTTTTATTAAGCTCTTGAGTTACAATTCTACTTACTACCTGCTGTGTAATTCCACCCCAAAGGTCCAGGAGAATCTCAAGTTCAACAGAAGGTCTAACATGGAATTCATTATTTTTCCCTTGATCTAACTCTTCCTCTTAGTTTCCCTATTTCTATTGAGGGCACGAGCAACCTTCCCCAGTCATTTAGTTTCACATTAGTCATACTGAACTCTTCACTCCATCACCATGCCCCCCCAATAAAAGTGGGTCTTTACTGGAATCTCAGGAATAAAATGCTGTACAAAGAATCTTAAAAGAGCAGTTTCCAACTTTACAGGTTTGACTGTCATTTGGAATTAAAATTGTTTTCCCATAGAAACATTGATGATAAGGTTCCCTTGAAACAGTCATTTTTGTTTGAATTAGAATAGTATTCCAAGTAATTGCTACTACTACTACTACTACTACTAGTTAGCATTTGTATAACATCTTAAGCCTTACAAAGAACTTAAGAAATATCATCTCATTTTAACCTCACAATAACCCTGAGAAGTAGATGCTATTATTATCCCCATTTTATTGATGGGAACACTGATGTCAGAGAATTAAATGCTAAATAGAGTTGCATAAATTATTTGCCCTGGGTCACATAGCTAGTATGTGTCTAAATTTGAACTCAGTACAGTGCTTCTACAATACCACCAAGCAGCCTATAGAACTTAACTACCATGTGTAACAATGTTTCTGTGGAAAAATGTGTTTAGACTGCAGCTAGAACCAACACAACAATCAGTGTTGATGTACTATTGGTGGATCTATGAATGCTAAATGCTGGGGAAAACAATTTCACAATTATGTGAGAAACGTTATGCAACTGTTTATATCCTTTGACCATCAATGACTCTACCATGTACTCCCAAGGGGGAATAGCAGACACAGAGAGCATTTTGAGATTTCCAAAGAGCTTTACATACAGTAAGTATCTCATTTCCTCCTCAAAACCACCCCGAGAGGTAGATTTTAGAGGTTTATATGGCTCTTTCCTTCACTGAGCTGAAAGAGGATATGGATTTCTAGAGGGTCACACCACTCAAGACCCCAAGTGGGGCTCAGGCCTAGTTCTCACCTAACTGCAGTGAGGGTCCCTTTCATACAGCAGCATATACAGAGAAATCAAAACTTGGTCTAATAGACACCCATTATGTCTAAAACCTGGTACAAGACATACTTTCTACTGGGATAACAGACAGGCCCCCTTACCTGTATATAACACAGCAAGCTTTGTCTTAGTTCACTACATTTCTCTGCAAAGATAGTATAGTAACTTATCATTATTTCACAGTAAAAGAACAAAAGAAATTTCTGGTAACTAGTGCAATAAAGCTCCATTAAACTATTAAGTAGTATGATTTTTTTTGTTTTCTGGTCTAAGTTATGAAAATAATAACAAAGAAGCAAATAATTTACAGAAGATGAAAGAAACGATTAATACCAAGCTAAGCATGATGAATAAAAAGGTGTTTTTTGGGTTTGTTTTGTTTTGTTTTGTTAAAAAAAAAAAAAACACCTTATGGGGCAGCTAGGTGGCGCAGTGGATAGAGCACTGGCCCTGGAGTCAGGAGTACCTGAGTTCAAATCTGACCTCAGACACAACACTTACTAGCTGTGTGACCCTGGGCAAGTCACTTAACCCCAATTGCCTCACTAAAAAAACAAAAAAAAACACCTTATGATTTAAGAGAATCAGGCTTAGTATAAATGTGGACCTTAGAGATACTGTTCACCTAGGACCTTCATTTCACAGATGAGTAATCTAAAGGTCACCCAGAGAAGAAATAACTTGCCAAAAATCACACCACCAGTCAGTAGCAGAACTGAGTTACAAGAACCCAGGGGTCTTGACTCACAGTTCAGGGTCTTTCTACCACACTAGAGCAAACAACACAGAACTATATTTCATCAAGTTGACAGGTTATATCAACAGAGAAAAAAAATGTAAGGACCAAGCCTGCAGGTAGGAAAGTCAAATTTCCTAGAATCCCATTACTCCCATCTTGTTGTTCACCTGACTATGTCTCAACTAAGCAAGATATAAAGTAGAAAGAGTCAATACAAAATCTGTGTGGGACAATGTTCTGAGGAAAAATGACTGAAGGAATTTATTGTAACAAAAGGAATAAAAAAACAAATAGTAAAGAGTCCAAGAAGGAAAAGGGAAGTAAGCAATGACTATTTTCAAAAACTTTTTAAAGCTTGGATTAAACTGAAGAAATTTGGAAAGGAATTGATGGCCCCATCCTTCAAATTCCTCACTTACAAGAGAACAAAAGAAAAGGAAAAAAAGGGACCTTATCTTAACTAACCGGATTAAAAATTATTACAGAGGGTAAGGAATTAAAGGGAAGAGAAACGGTAAATAAAATAATATTTTAACTAGAACCCTCAACTGTGTTCAAAATAGTGAGTTTACAATGTACTTGAATGGATGTGAAAGGGTAAGTTCCAGGGCTGGAAAATAAACAATAAATAATAAAGCAGGAAAAGGAGGTAAGCAGTAACGTCTCAAGAACAAGGAACAACCTGTGTGTGTCCTGGTATCCACACAATGTTAAGATTGCTAGAGGACGGCCTCACTCCCTCTGCAAGGAGGGGAACCAAGCACCTCCCCAGGAAGGAAATTCCACTTTGGGCAGCTCTCCTAAATATTCCTCTTTATAATGTCCATCCATTGCTCCTGGTTCTGACCTCTGGGGCCAAGCAGAACAAACCTATTCCCTTCTCCTCCTCCACATGCCAGCCTTCACATAACTGGCTTCCTTGAATCTTCTCTTCTCCAGGCTTTAACAAGCCCATTGCCTCCTCTCCTATGAGATTAAGGCCCATCGCCATCCTGGCTGCCCTCCTCTGCACCCTCTACAGCCTACCAGTGTCCTTCTTCAATGGACGTGCCCAGAACTGAACACTACTCCAGATGAGGTCAAAGCACCCTTCATGCAGCCCAAGATCACATTAGCTTTTTTGGCTGCTACGGCACCATGCTGGCTCCCAGTTGAGCTTGCAGTTAGTTCACTAATACCATCAGGTCTTTTTCAGGACATCTTGCACTCATGAAACTGAAAATGTTGTACCCAAATATAAGATTTTACATTTATTCCTATTTAATTTCAGTCTAACGTTCTAGTCTGTCAAGATCTCTTCAGATTCTGACTGACATCCAACGTGTTAGCGATCCCTCCCAGCTTTCTGTCATCTGCAAATCTGAAGATCATGCCCTCTATGCTTGTATCCGAGTCATTGATCAATATGACAAAAAGCATGGAGCCAAACACTTGGGATTCTTAGGATCTTCCAGTGGAGATTCAAACTGATAACAACCCATTAATATCTACCCTATGAGTCTAGTAATCTAATCAGCTTTGAATCCATCTGACTCTATTATTATGTAACCCATACCTCTTCATCTCCACAAACCAGTATGATATACTTCATCAAAAGCTTTGCTATAAGCGCATATTCACAACATTCTTATCTACTGTTTTAGCAATCCTGTTTTTAAAAAAAAAGGCAATGAGGGTAGTCTGGCCTGACCTAGTTTTGATAAAGTTGTCTTTGTAATCACCAATTCTTTTCCTAGATGTGTCTCAATAATCTCTTTAATTATCTGCCCTAGTATTTTCCCAGGAATCAGTCATTTTAGCCAGCCTATAGTTTGAAGATGATATTCTCTTCCCTTTTACAAAACTGGCAAACATTTGCTATTCTCCAATCTTGTAGCATCTCTGTAGTTTGTGTCTTTAGCCCTTCTCTGGCCTACAGAAATCCCGTCCTTTACAAAGCCTTCCCTCATCAGTCTACTCCCTGAATTACAGTCCCCATAATACTGGTCTGTGACAACCATTTGAAGTTTATAGAATTGTAAGATTAGAAGGGGAAGGAACAGTACAGGTCACCTATAAGATCATAGTCTAGAACTCTGAGAGGTCTCAGATGCCTTCTTTCTTGTTCAACCCCCTAATTTTACAGAGGAAACTGAGGCTCAGGGGAAGTAAATAGCAGAGCTGGGATTCAAACTCAGATTCTCTGATTCCATATTCCTTGCTTCAAATAAGCATCACTGTGCTTGTTGAAATGTTTCACGCCTTATCTCTCCAACTAGACTCTGAGTTCCTTTTGGCCAGGGGACTGTATCTTTTATTTCTTTTGTAGCTCCTCTTATCTCCTAGTACAGTGTTCCTTGTACATAACAAGGCAAGTCGAATATATTCATTATATAAATAAACTGAAATATTACTCAATGAGGAATGTTGCAAGAAGGTCCTAATCATTTGGCCATATTCCCAACCTTTGTGTGAGGAAAAACTTAGAATTCTGGGGAAAAAAAGTCCCTGGTATATCCTGGCTTATTGATGTTTATTTCCCTTTGCCAAAAGTTGATATATCAGTGACTGAGGAAGGTTGAAAAACAAAGGCCTATTCATCTACTGGAAAGAGTAACAGAAGGTGCGAGACCTGAATTCCAGTCTCAGAGCAGAGGCCCACAAAACCTTTGAGCAAGTCATTTGTTTCCCTAGTTTTCTTTTCTCTATTTGAGCAATGTAGTTAAAATAATAATGGTACTTTTCTCTGACCAAAAGCCATGTTGTGAAAACAAATGAGATAATATATACTATATATGCATGTCTAATTAAAAAGGGTACTACATAAATTCAAGGTATTTATGATTGTTAAAACTGCATAAATCCACATTTGAGATCATACTGAAACTTATTTGTAATATCTTGCAATATGCCATAGAAACATGGATGATAAGGTTCCCTTGAAACAGTCATTTTTGTTTGAATTAGAATAGTATTCCAAGTAATTGCTACTACTACTACTACTACTACTAGTTAGCATTTGTATAACATCTTAAGCCTTACAAAGAACTTAAGAAATATCATCTCATTTTAACCTCACAATAACCCTGAGAAGTAGATGCTATTATTATCCCCATTTTATTGATGGGAACACTGATGTATTAGTATCCTTTCATCTTTTTATCCATGGGACAGCTACCTGATGCAGTGGCTAGAGCTCACCCTGGAGTCAAAAGAACCTGAGTTCAAATCTCACCTCAGACATTTACTAACCCTGTGACCCTGGGCAAGTTACTTAACCCCAATTACCATAAAACATCCAGGACCATCTCCAGTAGGCCAGAAGTATATCTTGCCACTGAACCTAGATGGCTGTAGAGGAGATAGTGAGGCTGGTGACTTTGCACAGCCCTCCCTCACTTAAATCCAATTCACTGCAAGTCATGACATCACCCCAATGTCATGACTTCAAGAATGAAGGAAAAACAATCACCATCTTTTTATCCTTAAAAACCATTTTAGGGGGCAGCTAGGTGGCACAGTGGATAGAGCATCCCCCCTGGAGTCAGGAGTACCTGAGTTCAAAATCGGCCTCAAAACATTGACACTTACTAGCTGTGTGACCCTGGGGAAGTCACTTAACCCCAATTGCCTCACCAAGAAATAAAAAAGAAAGGGAAAAAAAAATTTTTAAACTTTATAGTGTTTTATAACACTCAATATGGCTTTTTTAATTAAGTAAATAAAAAGCTTACAAAGATTTATAAGCCAAGGAACCTGAAGCTCATCGACTTCCTAAAACGAAGCCCTGAGCCTCTCAACCCTTGACAGACAAAGCTAGTTTCTGGGATGGACTGAACTCCTGATGATGGGGGAGGAATAGCGTCAAGAGGGATGGGGCCAGAAGCAACAAGAGTGGCCTTGAAAGAAGAAAGGGATGGTGACCTCTTGAGGGTTGCTGAGGGAGGGATGTAGGACAATGTAACTGTACTCACTGCAGCCCGGCCAGTCAGGCTTTAGAAAGGCTCTAAAGGAAAGATGGAGCCAGGACTGGGTCAGCCTGAGGCCTGTCTTGAGTTGCTAAGATGGATGGCTGTGGCCATTTTGTGTGACCACATAGGGCCTCTATTCAAGGAGCTAAAATCAAGATGGGGCTGGTAGACAGGACTGGTAGAGACAAAGAGAAAGGGGCAGGACCAGTTATGATGGGTAAGGATGGGAGGGATGTGAGTAGGAATTCCTGAGGAAGGGATTGGGACCTGATTTGGTCGGAAGGAATGGAAAAGATCCATGGAGGCCTTAGGAAGGGAGATAAGGATCTGGAGGATCCTTGCTTCAGGATGGTTACTTGATCAAGGGAATGTGGCCAGGAGGGACAAATGGGCCTGGGGCCTGAGAGAAACTGTCAGGTTGTCAGAGGGGGTGCAGAGTTGGGAATGGGCCTGAGGGAGAGGACAGAACTAGAAGGGGGAGGGAGGGGGAGAACTCGGGAAAAGAGGAAAGCACTGGAAGGGATGGAGTCAGACTGTGGAGATGAGACCCTGTGGGAAGGAGAGGGCTGAGTTCTGGGGAGGGATCATCTGAAAGGATGGGTCCTTAGTGAGGGATGGGGTTTGGACTTGGGGTGAAAGAAGGAGGGCCAGGCCTGCAGGGAAGGGACTAGGACCCAAAGGGAGGAAGGCTCAAGTAGGTCTGGGAGGAGAGGGCTCAGGTAAGGATGGGGTTGGGGGGGGTGCATTCAGCTCAGGTGGGGGACGGCACTGGGGATTGGGGCGGGGATCAAGAGGGAATGAGGCAGGGACGGGAGCCTCTGCAAAGGATGATGCCTAGCGGGGGTGTCAAGAGGAGAGAGGCCCTAGAGAGGATGAGGCCGGAGGGGGAGAGAGTTCAGGTGGGGATGAGACCAGAACCCAGGGGAGAGGAAGATTCTGGAGAGGAAGAAGAATGGGGGGAGGATCCAACTGGGATGGAGATGGGAGGCGAGCTCGGGAAGGGGTGGAGGAGCTCAGGAAAGAGCAGAGGCATGCTCAGACAGGGATGGGGCTGGGACGTGGGGAGGGGAGGGCTAAGGAGAAGATGGAGGGGCTGGGGGGGGGGCACCTCAGGCCAGGGGCTCAAGAAGGGATGGAGGAGGGAGCGCCCCCTCAGAAGGGAATTGGGGAGGGGCTCAGGCAGGTGAGAGAAGGGAGATTGAGACAACGATGGGGCCGAGATGGAGGGAGGGCTCGGTAAAGGGTCGGGGCTCAGGAGGAGGGGGGAGAGGTATAGCGGAGATGCTCAGACAGGGATGGGGCCGGACCCGAGAAAGGCTGGGAGGGGAGTAAGGGGGGGGGTGTTAGGAAAGGGCGCCCTCAAACCAGGAGGGAGGGGAGGGAAGGCGGGGCTCACACTGGGCTGGGGCGGGGCGGGGCGGAGCGGGGGGGGGGGGCTCAGGAGAAGATGGAGGAGCTCGGAGGGCGGGGGGGGGGGTTGAGAGGAGACTCTAGAGGGGATGGGAAAGGGGCTCAAGTAGGGAGGGGGAGGGGACGCGAAGAGGCCTAGCCTGGGATGGGGACAAAGAGGGGACGGACTCGGGAGTACGGGGGGGGGGGGGTGGGGGGGCGCTCAGGTTGGGCTGACGTTGGGATGGGGCCGGGCCGGGGACGGGAGAGGGCAAGGCTCAGAAGAAGCTGGGGGGCTCGGAAGGGGGTACGGGGGGATGCTCCGGCAGGGAAGGGCCCGGCCAGGCGGGGGCGGGCGCTCGGGAAGGCCGAGGCGGGCGGGGGCGGGGGCCCCTGGCCGGGGTCGCAGCACGCCCTACCTGCAGATGCGAGGGGCCCCTCCGGCTGCGGCTCCCGCCAGTCCAAGACAGCGCCACGCCCAGCCACGCCGCGTCCGCCCGCGCCGCACCCCCCACGTGACCGCGGCCCGCGCTGGGCGGAGCCGTTGACAACACTGGGCTGCCTGCGGCGCGGGGCCCGGGCGGTTGCCTTGGCGACGGAGGAAGCGTTAGGGCGCAGCTGCGGCGGAGCCACAGCTCTGGGAAGAGAAGTGGACGGTTTGACAAGGTGGCCGAGCGAGGGTCGGGGACCCAGCCCGGGAGGGTCTTGGTCTGTGCCAAGGGGAGGGAGGGCAGAGCCCCGCTCCACCGTCATCACCACCTTAACCCCGAGAGCCCCTAGTGTGTGTGTGGGGGGGGGGGGCAGGGGCAGGGCTCGGGGCCGGGGCCCCCCAAGGGGAAGTGCCTCGTGAAGGGGAAAAAGCCCTAGGTCCGAATCCCCGTTTTCTCTTTCCACACTTAATTGTGTAACCTTGAACAAATCGGTTCTCTTCCCTGGGCCTCAGTATCCCCATTTGTAAAATGGGGGGGCGGGGGGAGTTCGGACTAAATTGAACTCTTAAGGTCTGTTCCTACAACATCTTGACCTGTAATGGGCCTCCAATGGAATAGTCTCCTCCTATGGAGAACTGATTAAACCATAAAAATGGTCTTCAGAGTATAATTTCTAAGCCTGGGTAGCGCCTGCTTGACCATCACACGTATATGTGTTTGCAGAACTAAAAATGCATCCAGAATCCGGAGCACCTGAGCAGGAAGATGGAACTGAACACGGGGGTGTGCCAGAGGAATCGGAAGAGTCTTCACGGGACCGTAGGAATGGAGAGGGGGTGCTCATAAGCAATGCAGGTAATCCCTGCGCAGCGAGCCATGCTGTGCCACCAGCTCAAACTCAGCTGCTAATGAGTGACCTCGAGAAACAGTAACAACAGATCTCATTTTTGCAAGACGTTAAGGGTTTTAAAGCACTGAAGTTATTGCATCCCCCCAAAATCAATCAATACAATATTTATTAAGCACCTACTATTGCCCGGCACTATGCTAAGCACCAGGGATACAAAAAGGGGCAAAAAACAGTACTCGATGGGGCAGCTCGGTATTGCAGTGGATAGAGCACCGGCCCTGGAGTCAGGAGTACCTGAGTTCAAATCCGGCCTCAGACACTTGACACTTACTATCGGTGTGATCCTGGGCAAGTCACTTAACCCTGATTGTCTCACCAATAAAACAAAACAAAACAACAATAACAACCAAAAAAACCTACCTCAAACTCACAGTCTAATAAGGGAGGCATGTGAACAAATACATACATATAAAGGATATATATATAAAGCTATAAAAAGGTTAAACGAGAAATAATTAACAGAAGGAAGGCACTAGAATTAAGAGGGTTTGAGGAGGTCTTCCTATAAAAGATGAGGTTTTATTTGGGACATAAAGGAAGCCTGGAAAGTCTGCAGGCAGAGTTGAGGAAGGAGAATGTTCTAAGCAGGGGGGACAGCCAGAGAAAAGGCCCAGAGCCAACAGATGGAGTATCTCTGCTGCTGGATTGAAGAGCATGTGTTGGGGAGTAGGTTCTAAAAAGGCTAGAAAAGTAGGAGGGAGCTAGTTTATTAAAGGTTTTGAATGCCAAAAAAGAATAATTTGTATTTGATCCTGGATGTGATAGGGAGCTACCCCTTCTGCCTTATCTCCTATCAAAACTGTAGTTTCCAGTCCCCCACTGATGTATGTAAATTTTTACTAGTTACCCAGAGAAAATAGTTCAAAATAAAGGCATATAACTATAACCTGTGTGGTCCAGAGTCCCTCAAACTCTGGGCTCACATGGACCTAGTCCATTCTTGGGGACTGAGCCCAAAGATTTGTTTTCTCTTAGCAGATATATGTTGTCATTGTTCAGTTATGTATGACTCTTTGTGACCCCATTTGGGGTATTCTTGGCAAATATGCTGGAGTGGTTTGCCATTTTCTTCACCTCATTTGACAAATGAAGAAACTGAGTCAAACAGGGTGAAGTGACTTGCCAGGGTCATACAGTAAGTATCTGAGGCTGGATTTGAACTCCGGTCCTCCTGACTCCAGGGCTTTATCCACTGCACCACCTAGTGGCCCCCAGAAATCTTCCTCTTGTAACTAGGAGGCAGAGGTTCAGGAATGAAATTGCACTTGCACTCATCTCAGGCCATGTGACTGAGCACCTGTCAGTTGATGTGTTTCTCCTGGACACTAAACCGTCTGGAAAACTCTGTGCTTGCATCTCTGTTCTCTCACTTGTGGTCAGAAAAAGGGAAAGAAGGCCATCCCATGTACATATACAGCTCCCAAGCATGAATCACTTCTGGAGGTGAGGGAGATTGTGGGGGAACCACCTGCTCCGTTTTCATTCTCTTTGGGGAAAAAAAATAGAAGGGAAAAGGTAAAAAGTGGCCAGAAGGGCCTGAACACTTCTGTTGGATCAGTGCCTGATCAATTTGATGGATTTACCAGGAAGTGAACTCTTGTTTGGAACCTTTGATTGGGATGTGGTGACCATTTTCTCCTTGTTAGAAGACAAAAGACAACCACTGAGTTTGTTGGCTTGGAGCAGACCTTGGTGCCTCCTTGGGACACTTCCAAGGTTTTATGGTTTTTTAAAAAATTAATTACTATTTAGAGCTAGTTTCAGTGAACTGAGCTGGGGCCCTGTGAGGAAATGGCTTATTTAGGCTCTCACAAACTTGTCAGAGAAGCCACTCCTTTGTGTTGGCCTATAAAAGGAGTCTTTACTGAATATTTGGGGTTCCTTTTTCTCTTCTGCCTTCTAGAAATCAAGTACAGCTGGTATACCATGCAGAGAATTCCTTTGATCAGCCTCATTTATATAATAAAATGGCATGGGGAGAAAAGTAGCAATAGAGCATTCTCCCCACAGACACATATTCCATCCAGGGAACTTGTGGCTAATGACTCTTGGGGAAGGGGAGGGTGAAGTGACTCACCCAACTATGTCTGCAGACCCAGGCTAGCACTCTTCTGCATGTTGCAATAATGCTAGGCACGGCACTTCACCTTTCCACAGAAGTCTCAGTTTCCTTACTCATTCACTAAGAATAATAATACTCTGAGGTACCGAAAAGGTTGTTGGGAGGATCAGATAATGGCTTTATAGGCTTTAAAGCCTATAGTATACAAATGGGAGCAATTATTATCTCCTACTTTTTTGATTTTTCATCATCCTATAGTCAGAGGGGAAAAAGTCATACTGTCAGTGAATCTCTTTTCTCCCTAAACCCTATTTTAACAGATCTGCTGAGGAAACTGAAATGGACTAGCTTTGTCTTTCATCTCATTATTTTTCCCATTTCTCATCTTCATTATTTAGCAAGAAAAAATACACAAAATGATATAAATGTTAGCTACCATTATTACTAATATTACCATTCACCAGTCAGCTATCTGAAAGTCAAAAAGCAGGAAAGGCATAAGCTCCCAAAATGGGCCTTTTAATAAATTGTATTGTCCCTATTTTTCTTAAGTCATCTTCTCAGAAATGCTGATCTTCCCCTGTAATATTAGTAATGGTTCCATGAGACAATATTAATGCTGGCAATATTTTTCAGATATAGTATAGTTCATATATAGTAAAAATAAAAAATAAATATATAACATATACAAATATATAGTAAAGATATTATAAAAATGAAATTATGTGTATATCTGAGATATACATATAATTTTGTGTAGCATTTTTTCCAGTGTGAAAGTGAGTTTAATTTTCCAAATTTGATCTGACTTCCCTTTGTCTCAGCGATGTCGCTTATGCACAGACCTACTAGACCAGCATTTATGGATTGTGTCAATATATTCCAACCCTCAAAGCCAAATAAGCTTGGGAACCATTGTTCTATAGCACTGGTTTTTCACCTCTAGAAAGGGGGAAAAAATCACAGTCACTTGCTATTGTGTATTATGTGCCTAATCTATCCCACCGATCTACCACCTTGTGAGACAAACCTTTCCTGCCATCTTTCTAAGTTGTCTTGGGCTGAAAAATCATTTCGCCCCATCATTTTGTGGGTTCTGTCAATCGAGAATTCGATTTGAGGCATTCTTTAGAGTTGTGTGGAAGAGAATTTGGGAGAGCTATCCTGAGTGCTTCTGCCATCTTGGCTTTACCTCCACTGCCTTATGTTTTCATATAGGCCTACATCAGACCACATGGCCTTTCACCTCCTCCACCTCCTTCCCAGGTGCCTGACTCCCAACATCACCAGGCTAAAGACAGAAGCAGGATTTCTTCAAAGTTGGACTCTGCTCCCAGGGTGAAGAGAATACTGTCCTAAGCTTCAGGCCTAAATTTCTGCTGTTTTCAGAGCTAGCTCTGAGGTTCTGTAGGTTTTCAGAGCTTCCAAAGTGGTATGATCTAGGGAATGTGTATCATACCTTTTACAAGGAGATTAGAAAAGAGCAAATTTGTTTACTTTAGGAGTCTGCTTTTCATCAGACGAGACTCGATGTTTTAAAATTGTCTGAGAGGAAACCTAGATTCTAGGATTAGCCTTGTCATTGACTCTCTCTGTCACCTCACAGAAGTCACATTAGCTCTCTGAGAATCTTTTTTGATGTGTTCAATGAGGGGCTTTGACTAGATGATCTAGCATTCTGTGAGCTTATTTGTAGGAATATTTGAATCCAACTTTTAAGAGGTTATGTTTTGTCACATAATGTGCTACTCTAATTAAAAAGACCAAGAAGATGCAGGGATCCATCTTTTAATATGTTATCTTTAGCACCATGCATGGCACATGGATCTCCTAGTAGATATATTAGCTTATTCTTATTTCAGTACTTAAAGAGTGTTTAATTTCATTGGTTTTGGATACTCCTTTCATTATTTGGTATAGGATCTTTTGGGGATCAATACATAGAACTTTTCCTGTAATTGTTTAGGCTGTTATGACCTTTGTATGTATCTTGTGGTCTTGATTGTATCATCTAACACATTAGCCATCTTTCCAGACTTCTCTTCATTTGTGTGTTTGACAAGTGTGCCATCCGTGACTTTATCCAAGTCAGTGATGCAGATCGTCAGAAGCATAGTGCCAGTGATGGGTTCTTGGGATTCTCCACCAGAGACCAGCCTTCAGGTTAGCATCCACCCAGTAATGAGTATTCTTTGGATTGAGTCATTCAACCAGTTCCACACATCTAACCCACATCTCACCATCCTCTCCACAAATATGTGAGGCCTTTTCAAATTGTTTTTGGAGGGCAAAGGAAGAGGGGATATTGTGGCAGTTTTCTGAGGTATCACCTACATACCGCACAAACTGAGAAGTGCGGCATGTGTTGGTATCACAATGTAATATCAGTTCTAAAAGACTAAAGAGGAAGGGAGATAAAATCATTATCAATGTCATGAATTCTGAATATCATAAGAACTGGAGTGGACTGGAAAGGGGAAAAAAAACAACAGGGTCCAGAACCTGGCAGATCGAATCTGCATAAAGAATTCTTAATCTAAGCAGGATGGGTTGAAAAACTTCACACAAGTACAAGGTTGAGGATCTCTGGTTAGTCAGTAATTTGCCTGGAAAAGACCTGGGTCTTGCTGTGAGTTAATAGCATGATATGGCTATTAAGTGGATGCTGTCCCGGGTCTGAATTAAAAGAAGCATCATGGCCAGGAGGCAGGTGATAATCCCCCCTGTGCTGGTCAAGTCCCCTGGCCAGAGCCCATCTGGAATGTTGTGCTACATTCTGGCACCACATTTTAATCAAGGCATTGATAAGCCATAGAAAGTCCCGAGGAGAGCAGCTCAATCAGTGAGGGATGGACCTCAGGTCTATAACTGAAGGAACTGGAGATATTCACCATGTACAAGAGAAGGCTGTTTGAAGAGAGGGACACAGGATCTGTCCTCATGGATCTGAAAGGCTATCACGTGAAAGAGGGACCTGACTTACCCTATTTGGCTCCCACAGGACAGAACAGGAAAAATGAAGAGAAGAATTTAGGTGATGATGCAAGGGGAGCAAGTGCCTGACACTTAAAGCCGTCCAAAGAGGGAATGGGTTCCTCTCACCAGAGGTCTGCTGCAGAGGTTAGATGGCCTCTTGTCATGTTGTCGTCATGGTAACGATTCCTTTTCCCGTGTGATTGGACTCTATGACTACGGAGGTCACTACAGCTAGTAAATTGTCATTCTGCGGTCCTCCCGCTTCTAATGCTGAGAATGACTGATTCAGTTGTAATGTCTCATTTGTAAATGTTAACGACAGCTTACATTTCTGTAGCCCTGCACTGTTTACTAAGAGCTTTCCTCACAAGAGATGGTTAGTACAAGTATTATCAAGCCCATTTAAAGAGGAAGAAGATGAGGCTCATAGAGTTTGTGACTTGCTCAATCATTGATCTATTAAGTGACACAGCCTGGACTTGAACCTGGGTCTTTGGACTTCAAATCTAATATTCACTCTACTACATCGTGCAGTCCTGACGAAGCCAATGCAATTTGAGCTAAAAGGTTCAACCCAGGATAAAGACCTCGGAATCATTGTACGATATCCTTTCCTCTAGTTGATTCTTAATCTCCTAAAACATTACTTTCCATCTCTATAAAATGGAGATAAATAATAATTGTGTTACCTACATTACAGGTTTGTTTTGAGGAAAGCATTTTTGTAAACCTTAACATGCTATAGGAATGTATATTTTTGTTGCTCTTGTGTTCCTTAATGACATCCTACCTAATGTGCTACTCTAATTAAAAAGACCAAGAAGATGCAGGAATCCATTTTTTAATATGTTGTCTTTAGCACCATGCATGATGCATGGATCTCCTAGTAGAACTTAAGTTTTTAGATGTTTGTTTTCCCAGTAGTCTGGGAAAGCTCACTTTCTTGTGAAGAAGCCTTAAATGCTAAACATAGGATTTCCAAGGTAGAAGGGACCCTAAAGGTTCTCTAGAGTAACACTTTCATTTGGCAGACAGATGAGAAAAATACACCCTGAGGAGCTGGTAAGAGGGTTTCCCATAGAGGTTTAGCTTCAGAGGGTAGGTCTTTAACTCAGTGCTCTTTCTACCATCCATGACTGCATTAGAAGAACATCAGTGGGGCAGCTAGGTGACGCAGTGGATAAAGCACTGGCCCTGGATTCAGGAGGACCTGAGTTCAAATCCAGCCTCAGACACTTGACACTTACTAGCTGTGTGACCCTGGGCAAGTCACTTAACCCCCCCTGCCCTGCGGAGAAGAAGGAGGAGGAGGAGGAAGAGGAAGAGGAGGAGGAACATCAGTGGTCTGAGCAGCCCCTAAAACTACTCTGAGGCCGGCCTGACATTTTAAAAACATGCCTAGCCTGCTTTTAGAGACAACTCTGGGTAGAGGAACAGGAAAAAACAGCTCAAGGCAGTTTAGAATGCTGTCTGCTCTGAGCAAGGGAAGCAAAAAGGAAGAATGTTTATGGGAAAGGGATGCACATGTCCAAGTGAAGAAGCAGTTGCAGAATAAAAAAAGAGGCTTAACATGTATAAGTTTAGAAGGAGAAAGAATAGAGTTAGAAAATCAAGTCTGTGATGTTTTTGGCCCAACTAGATCTTTTCTCTTATGTGCGTACAGCCAAACAGAAAGGGAAGTAGCTGGTAGTGATAACACCAGGTTGGGCAGTCAAACTCTTGGGGTCTACTCCCAGGTTGTACTTACAGGGCAAAGATCTGGGGTTTGATCCTCATGAGAGGTGGCTTGGTTGAGTGGATATTGTGCTGGAAATGGAGTCAGGTGGACTGGTTTGGATCCTTACTGGCTCTGTGGTCCCGGGAAGGTTACCCAGCTTCTCAGCACTTGTTTTCTCGCTTATAAAATGGCCACCTCAGAAGTACTTGGAATGGGGCAGCTAGATGGCGCAGTGGATAGAGCACCGACCCTGGAGTCAGGAGTACCTGAGTTCAAATCTGGCCTCAGACACTTAACACTTACTAGCTGTGTGACCCTGGGCAAGTCACTTAACCGCAATTGCCTCACTTAAAAAAAAAAAGAAGTACTTGGAAAAACTTAAAAAATAATATATGAGGGGGCAGCTAGGTGACTCAGTGGATACAGTATCAGCCCTGGATTTAGGAGGACCTGAGTTTATATCCAGCCTCTGACACTTGACACTAGCTGTGTGACCCTGGGCAAGTCACTTAACCCTCATTGCCCTGCAAAACAAACAAACAACCCAATATACGAGCATGTTGTTATTAATTTTCCATTATAGATTCATTTGTAAAGTTTTACTAGGACAGTGAATGATAATGAGCAAGATCTCACAGAACAATGAGAAGCAATAGGAGAAACAAGTTTAAAGAAACATTGGTGAGAGATATGATTAATTAACGTTATGCTAAAGATGTTTTAAGGATGAAACTGGAAGGACAACAGACAAAAGATAGAAAAGATCTGTAAAGATTTTTATACCAAAATCTTTTACTATCAAGGACAGTGGAGCCATTGTATCTGGACTCTTAACATCATGTTCTAGATACGTCTCTTGAAAGCATCTGAACTAGATCAGATGTATATAGAGGAGGTCCTTGATGGATGTGACACAGTTTTGAGAGATTCTCAAGGTGAATGAAGGAGAGGGAAAGAGACCAAAAGGGTGAAAAATTCTTGGACTTTATTACCTCCAAAAGGTAATTGAGAGATCATCAATAATCTCTATATACTAACTCAGAAGGAAAACAAGTAGGTTTTCTCAAGTGATATTCCACAGTAAATCACATTTTTACCATTATATGTTTGATATAACAACATGTAGAAAATAGAAGATTGCATTAGAGTTAAGGTTTGTTGACTGTCAAAAACCATTTGATTCAATAAAGTAAAATGCTATTGTAAAGGCTTCCTTGTATAGCAAGGCGTCTCCCATGCATATATCAAAGTTTTGTAAGATTCCTTGAATATCACTAATCTTATTTAAATCTTCTCATTATTAATATCAAGCAAAGCATAACACAGACAAAGGTATGCTTGTCAAATATAGTTGTCATTTTCATGGACTAGATCCGCACACAGATTAGATCCACGCACAGATGCTCCTGTTTGTGGATAACATGATACTGATTTCATCAAGTTAGGAATGCTGGCATACCATCCTAAATGAGATCCATACACAAAAAAGTTTGTTCTAATTGCCTATATGAGAGAAACTGAAGATAATGAGAATGTTTATTGGACAGACTATAACATAGATGGCTGATAACTTATACAGCTTATCTATCTATGTGTATATTAATGCATACACATAGATGCATGCATGAAACACATATATGCATATGTATATATATATATTTACAAACACTGTAGATGAACAATGATCTTGGCTCAGAATTGACCAGGAAAAGAATGACCTTTGGGAATTTGCAGTTCTTTTAATAAGCTTAAACTTCTTCCTAAAACAAAGGCATATATTTTAATAATGGATACTTTAATAGTAAATATTTTGAAGTATTCTTCGTATGACTATGAAACTTGGAACATTACAATCTTCAAAGAAGTGAAGTTGAGAATTGCCCAAAGGGCAGTGGAGAAAACCATGGTGGATGTGAGCAAGCTACAACATATTACACATAATGAGTTACAAAAGAAAATCGATATCAAGCAGAGGTGTCAAACTCCCACCAGGGCAAAACTTACTACCCTAGTGACGTCAGAATCAAATTAAAATATAATTGAGAAGTATTTAACAAAATAATTAAAAATATAGCATAACATAGATAGGGTTTTCTAAATTAATTTGAATTTAACATCACTGGTGTAAAGGATGTCAGGAGACATTTTAGTTCAATGGGGAAGAATAGGAAGCTTAGAGTCATAAGAGCTGAATTTCAATTTTCAATTCAAAATTCAATTTCAATTCCAGCATTGCTATTTACTTCCTATATTACCTTAGGCAAATTACTAACCTTTCTGGGCTTCAGTTCTTCATCTATAAAGTAAGGGTGTTGTTTGACTACATGAATTCTTAGTGTTCTTTCTGATCTTATAATCTCTCTCTCTCTTTTTTTTTTTGTTTTGAAGACTGCCTCAAAGGTACAGTTAACAAAGAAAATAGGCTAGTCACCCAGCGAGAATAAGGGATGACTGATAGCAACTTGTGTTTTCCATTGGTTTTCTTGAAATCTCAAGAGAATTCAAGGAATGTGAAGAACATATTAAGTGGACTCCTGTGGAGAGAGTATATGTGAGGCAAGAGGATGCGCAGGGAGAGATGAGGCACATTTTTTGCTCTTCCTTAGTATGTCTATGGGGGAAATGCCCCACATTCAGTGAGATCACGGAACCATTGTATCCTTATCCTCTCAACTTCAGAAGATAGGTAACCCTTTTGTACTATCTTAGTAGGTGGTCTTTTGCATATTCCTGTGGCTCGAAGAAAAAACCATCACTGTGTAAACCAATCTGGCAATGAAATCCAGTTTGTAACAGGAGTATCAAACTCCATTGCTCTTTGCTCGGTCTCTTAAGCTATAGTCATGATTCAGGTGATTTGAAGGGTGTCAGTAAAGGAAGAGGGAAATGGGACACCAAGAAGTCCAGAATCCAGGAGTAGTGGGTGGAAGTTATAAAGAGGCACATTTAGCTTTGATGTCAGAAAGAAACTTCCTCACCATGACACTGTCCCCAAAGAGAGTAGGCTTCCTGGGCAGGTGGCAGGGGTCACCTCCTCAGAAGGAGATCTTTACAGAGACTGCAAGAACCACTGCTGGTCATGAAAGTCTGGGACTTTCACAGATGGGACCCTACAGCCGGCTCTCGATTCTGATTCTTTGTGAGCATATACTCCAATTTCTTTGGGGCCCTAAAAGAATGAAATCATGTGGTGGGTCCCAGAGGTCTAAAACAGAGGCTGGACTCCTCATGGCAGGGGATGTTATGGAAAGGATTCCTTTCATGCAAGTAGCCATCCTTTGTGAGAACAGGCAGGTTGGAGGCAATGAGTAAAAAACAAAACCAACAACAATAGCCACATTTATACTATCTCCCTCACAGAGTAACTGTGAGAAAACCCCCATGTAAAAGTGAAAATGCAGACATAAATAAATGCTGTGTGTGCGCCAGCCTCTGTAGAACCTAAGCTCCTCGTCTTCTGTGTCCCTGGCCTCCAAACGGTGACTGTATAGAGCGGGGCTTCTTAAATTCTTTCTACTCTTGACCCATTTTGCCCAAGAAATTTTTCTACAACCCTGAGTAAAGGTATACAAAATAACCTCTTACTGCTGCAGATTTTTTCATGACTTCCACATTCAGTTACATGACCTCATATGGGGTCACGACCCACAGTTTAAGAAGCTAGGATATAGAGAAGGTGCTTCATAAGTGAATGTTCCTCAAAATTTAGTATTTCCTACATTCAGCTCGAATCAAACTTTTATCACCTGCCTCCATGCCTGGCATTCTGCTAAGTGTGGGAGGCAAAAAGGTTGAAAAAGAGCAAAAGTCTCTGCTCTCAAAGTGCCCATAATCTGCTGAAAGAAACCTTCCTTGAGCTCCCCAGTCAGGACCTATTCCTATGGATCTCATGTAGTATGTTATTTTGTCTCTAATGTACTTAACACATGTTGGTGTGTTTGTCTTCATGCTTTTTTTTTTTTTTGGTGAGGCAATTGGGGTTAAGTGACTTGCCCAGGATCACACAGCTAGTAAGTGTTAAGTGTCTGAGGCTGGATTTGAACTCAGGTCCTCCTGAATCCACTGCACCACCTAGCTGCCCCGTCCTTCATTCTTGAAGAGAACTATGATGTTGGGGAGGTGGTCATGATGCAGTGAATTGAGTTTAAGTGAGGGCTGTGCAGAGTAACCAAGCTTAGTGTCTCCTCAGGAGCCATCTGGGTCCAGTGGCAAGATAGACATTAGGACAACCAGAGAGGGCCCAGGATACAGTGGGAGCCCTTGGCCTCTTTAAGCTAAGGTCTTTCCCAGGGCTCAGTTTGTCTGAGGCAACACCCATTCAGTGATTAAGGCTAGGTAAAAAACGAGGCAAAGAATGTCTTCTGGCACCTAATATTACCATGTAATAATGCATGGGAATTATCTATACTATAACTTAAACCTTCTCATTAAGCTGCAAATTCCATGAGGGCTTGTGAGAAATAGTTATTAATGAACAGTATATGGGGAACTTCAGATTTCCCTTTGTGTTACTTATAAGCTCTCAGCCAGACTCACCGTCCCACTCAAGACCACACCCAGATAGAAGGAAGCATTCTTGACTCAGTCTGGGTGGGGTTTGAATTCTTTGGAATGACTACCCTATATAGAGATATTGTCCTAAATCTAGGGGATACTGGGTCCCTCTGACCTGATGTAATCCACCTTCAATTAAGTGAACCAATTAGATTTGGTTGATATGTAATAACCCGATAAAACTGAAAAAGTAGCCAGCAGTCTCTTTAGACAAGGAGAGGCTAGGGAGCTGCTTTGTCAGTCCCTTACCAGTAGAGACTGATAAATTGATAATAAGCTTGCCCAAAACTTGTGTCTCTTGCAATTATTTTAACGATCACAGGCTGAGATGGTTCCTTATAACGCTTTATAACTTTCCCAGTAACCAGTGTTGTGCATACACCAAGTGCTTAATAAATGTTTGTTATATGTTATGTTTGCATAGCACTTTAAGGTCTACAAGATGAAAGGAGGAAAGATGGAAGAAAAAATTTGACAATATGAACCTTGCCTGCTCATTACTGTTTTGTGTTGTAGAATTCTGTTCTTAAGCCCTTTGTTCCAAATACTTAGATATGATTAATCAACAAGCATTTATTAAGTACTTTTTATATCCCAGGCACTGTGCTAGTCACTGGCAATAACAAAGACTCTTTGTCTATCCAGGATTGCTTACACAATGCTGGTGTAATTGTTTAAGCCTTAATATTCAGCCTGATGTGTAACATGAGTGTGAGACCCTGATTTCTGACAAATGGATGTAGTTCAATCTTGGGTACTGCCTTCTAATCTCTATGGTCCGTTTCCCCCTCCTCCCCTTCACCCCATTCATTCAAGTTCTCTCTGGGAACTTGAGAATCTGGCCTATATCTCTTTAAAAAAGTCCTTGAAGGTGATGAGGCTAACAAAAGGATTGTCCATAGAATCCAGGTATGAATGGTAGTGTAGAACAGGCACTGAGACAGCCCCTCTCAGGGATGCCCCATGGCCCTTTCTCTGAAGGGTTGGTCAAACTCCTCACAAATTCATAGCCCTGATTAGTTCTAGTCCCTCATCCCTTTAATTCTCTCTGACTTTATCTCTCCTGAACTAGCCACCCTCTCCTCTTTTCCCTATCTTGACCCTTGTTGAACCAGTTCAACTGTACACTGGATCCCTTATATCACCAATTATGTTCTTCCAAGCCTCAGCCTTGGATAACTCCAATCATCCACCTTCACTCTTACACACACTATGTGTTGTGATGAAGGTGTGAGAAAACTCACATAACTATTCTAGCTGGGGTTCTACTACAACATTGATGTTATACCACCTCAACTGGGCTCTCCTGCTATTAGGCAATCATGCTATACCTCCCTTACCAATACCATCCACTCTCCACGGTGGCTCTTCCAAACCTTTTCATCCCTCCTCACACCTCTTATGGTTCCCCATTTCCCCACTCTCTCAACTGAACTTCAACTTCATATTTTATTGAAAAGAACTGAGACCATTTTCCAAGAGCTCCCTTTTCCCTCCTCTTCCTCATATCACTATCTCCTCCTTGACCTATCTCACACCAAGGCAAACCCTTCTACTTGTACAAGCTATCTCATTCTATCTTATCTCTTCCAATAGATTGCCCCTCTCTCATTTATCTTCAATCTCTTCCTATCTACTAGCTATTTTCATAGTGCCTATAAACATACCCATGTTTCTCCCTCCTGAAAAAAAAACCCTCCTTTGATTCTTCTGTACCTACTGACTTCAATGAGGATGAAAATGGCATCAAGACAGACATCCACACTAATGGTAAATGATTTAATTTGAAAAGGCTACAAGCCAAGACTAAAGTACAGGGAGAGTTGGTGTATGAATTTTTGTTTGCTTCTTGTATCTCCATTAGACTGTAAGCTTCTTGAGGACAGCAACTGTCTTTTGCCTCTTTTTGATTCCCTAGAATTTAGCACAGTGCCTGGCACACAGTAGGTGATTAATAAGTGCTTATTGACTGGCTGACTGTTGAAATAGCCTGCTGTTTTGTCTCCCTGCCACGAGTCTTTCCCCACTCTAGTCCATCTTCCTCTCATCGTCATCATCATCACCACCACCACCACCATCGTCACACACATACACAAACATACAGAGTAAATTCCATTGATTCCCTGTCTCCTCCAGGATCAAAAATCCTGTTTGGCTTTTAAAGTCCTTCAGAACCTACCCCCATCTTATCTTTCTAGCTTCTTTTTGGGTTTTTTGGTTTGGTTTAGTTTGGTTTTGATCTTTTAATTATGTATATTTTTTAAGTCAACAAAAATCTGCCTTCTCTTCCACTTAATCTTCCTCCAATTGAAAACAAAATAAAAACAAAAGCCCTGTTACACCCCCCCACACACACACACACACACATTTAGTGAAGCATAACTTTGGCCATGTCAAAAAAGTCTCATTTTTCACTCTGAGTCCTGCACCTTTCCATCAGGAGGTAAGGGAGCATGTTTCATCATTAATCCTCTGGAATTGTGTTTGGACATTACACTGATCCTAGTTCCTAATATTTTTAGTTGTTTATTTTTACCACGTTATCTTTTCATAAATTTTTCTCTTGGTTCTGATCACTTCACTGTGTATTAGTTCATCTAAGTCTTCCCAGGTTTCCTTGACATCATCCCCTTCATCCTTTCCTATGGTACAATAATATTCCATCATATTTACATACCATAACTTGCTTGTCTACTCCCCAGTTTCTGGGTACCCCCTCAGATTCCCATTCTTTGCTACTTCAAAAAGAGCTATAACATTTTTGTACATTGTTAGAGTTTGTTTTGTTTAGGATTAATCCCTCCATTAATCTACTGTTCCTCAACCTCCCCCTTCCCTTCTTTTCTTTCCATTTCTCTATTGAAATACATGTTTGTACTCAACTGTGTATATGTGCATTCTCCCCTCCTTTGACCACTTCCTATGAGAGTGCAGTTCAAAAGGCAGCTACTCCCCCCCCCCCGCCCCCCAATCCTCCTGACATGTATAGGTATCTACTTGAACACCCTGCTTATGTGAAATTTTTCTTAACCTTCCTTTCTCTTCCCTCCTTAGTGTATTATTCTTTCTTTCTCTTTTTATTATTAAAATCATTAAGATATAACACAACCATTCCTGGACCTTTTGTCTAATTAAACTCACTTTGTGACCCCTGATGATGATAGAGTTCAGAGGGGATATCATCTTCCCCATATTAAAATATAAACAGTTCATCTTTAATTTTTTATCTTTTTTGACCATAGTTACCTTTTTTTGGGTTCTCTTAACTCCTGTATTTGAAATTCAAAGTTTGTATGCAGCCCTGGTCTTTGCTGCAAGAATGCTTGGAAATCCTTTATTTCATTAAAGATCCATTTCCCCCCTAGAATTATATTCAGTTTTGCTGCTGTAAGCCTACATCTTTTGCCTTCTAGAAATGTTGTAATCTAAGCTCTCAACTCTTTCATAATAGTGACTGCTAAATCATGTGACTTAGCAATAAGTACCTAGGGGCCTGACTCTGGCTCCTCAGTACTTGAATTCCTTCTTTCTGGCTATGCTTGAAACATCTTTTTTTTTTTTTTAAATCTGCAATCTCTGGATTTTGGTTATAATGTTCCTGAGAGTTTTTGTTTTGGAGTTTGTTTTTTTCAGGAGGTAATTGATGGATTCATTTTATTTCCAATTTGCCCTTTGATGTTAAAAGATCTGATTAGTTTTCTTTTGTGTTTTTTGTTTGTTTGTTTTTGTTTTTGTTTTTCTGGGCAATGAGGGTTAAGTGACTTGCCCAGGGTCACACAGCTAGTGTCAAGTGTCTGAGGCCGGATTTGAACTCAGGTCCTCCTGAATTCAGGGCTGGTGCTTTATCCACTGTGACACCTAGCTGCCTCAGTTTTCTTTTAAGAGTTATTGAGGGGGCAGCTAGATGGCGCAGTGGATAAAGCACCGGCCCTGGATTTAGGAGTACCTGAGTTCAAATCCGGCCTCAGACACTTAACACTTACTAGCTGTGTGACCCTGGGCAAGTCACTTAACCCCAATTGCCTCACCAAAAAAAAAAAAAAAAGAGTTATTGAGGGGCAGCTATTTGGCAAAGTGGATAGAGCACCGGCCCTGGAGTCAGGAGGACCTGAGTTCAAATCCGGCCTCAGATACTTGACACTAGCTGTGTGACCCTGGGCAAGTCACTTAACCCCAATTGCCTCACCAAAAAAAAAAAGTTATTGAAACATCATGTCTGGGCTCTTGTTTTGGTCATGGCATTGAAGCAGTATGATAATTCTTAAATTTTTTTCTCTTCAATCTGTTTTCTGGGTCAGTTATTTTTGCTATGAGATTTCTTACATTTTATTCTTTTATTTTTGGTCTTTTGATTTTGTTTTAATATTTCTTGTTTCCTCATGGGAATCATTCATTGGCTTCTATTTGATCCATTCTAATTTTCAGGAAGTTCATGTTTGGGCAAGGTTTTGTACCTCGTATGCCAAGCTGTTAATCCCCTTTCCAATCCCATATTTTATAGTTCTCATTTCTTTTCCACTTGTTTTCCTCTGGTGCTCTTATTTCATTGATAACATATTCTTTAACTCTTGATTTAGGAATTCTAGTTCAATTTGTGCCCAAGCTATGTTTTTCTCTGAGGTGCTGCTTGTAGATCTTTTGATGTCATTTTCTTCTGCATTTGTTTCATTTGATGTTATTCTCTTTGCTCATCGTGGTGAGGTTCTTTTTCATTTGCTCATTCTTCAAGCCTACCTCTTGGCTCCAGACTTTATACTAGGTCTAGATTCTGGGACAGTTCTGGAGGGAAGGTCTGGGGTGGTCCTGTTTCTGGTTTTTGGAATTTTGAGTGCTATATTATTCCAGAATCCCAAGGACAGCTCAGTCTGGGCACCTGCAAGCTTCCACTGCTCCAGAAGTGCTCTGATCCAGGCCCAAGTCTGATTGTTGTCCTCCCCCCCCCCCACTTCTGAGCTCTGTAAATTCCTGACCTGGGTTTGGGTCTGAGCAAGAGTAGATGCTGCTGGATTCGGTCCCTATCAGACACCTGGAAACCTCTACAGGTTCAGATCGACAGGTTCCCTTCTCAATCTATCCTAGATCTGTGATCTGGAACTGGGTAATGGGCAACAAAGCTGTCTGCACTTTTCTCAGTTGCCATGCCCTATAAGGTTCTGGGAACTCCTCTTGCCCTCGTGCACAATCTCTCCTTACTCTGGAATGCTCTGGGCAACCACACTTCTGGCCAGACACCATCTCCATAGTGTCCACAGACCCCTCTCTGTTTCCCAATGCAGACCTGGGCTGGAAGAATGACTCACTGTGACTTTTTCTTGGATTTCTCCATCAGGACTTGATCTGGTGTATTTTCTTGGTCTGTTTGGAATTGTGCGGGGAGATCTTGCTGTACTATTTCCTGATACTCTGCCATCTTTCCACCTCACACACACAAGCATATAATGTGATATAGTGACTCTGACCTCCTGGCTGTTCCTCACACAAACTACTCCAGCTCCCAACACTGGGCCTTTTCTCTGGCTGTCCTCCCCAAAACACTCTCCCTCCTCATCCTGCCCCCTAGCCTCCTTCAGATCCCAAATATAATTGTGGATGTGTGTGTATAAACAAAGAAAGAAATATGTTGTAGAGTCGTACGTGATAATGTTTGTATGTTATCTCCTCCTCATGTTACACTGTGAGGTCTTTGAGGACAGAGACCATGGGTTTTGCCCTTTTTTGGATCCCCTGTGTTCAAAATGAGACCTGGTGCTTAATAAATGTGTATCACCTGTTGACAATTAACTAGCCAAGCTTTTGCTAAGCTTAGGAGTCCAGTTTTGCCAGTGATCCAACTAGCAGGAGCCCTCCCTCTGAGGAGCAGCTCTAAAACCCTCCCCATGTGGGTATAACATTGTAGAATTTTGAATGGACAGTCGGACCTGAGAGCTCATCTGGTCTACCCCCTCCTTTGACAGGAGAGACATTCAGTGACTGACCCAGTGTCACACAGGTTTTTGGAATGTTGAGTGCTATATTATTCCAGAATCCAGAATGGCAGAGTGGGGATTCTAATGCAGTTTGTCCAACTCCAAACCCAGCCCTCCTTCCCCCCATCCTCATGCTACTTCTCAGCAGACTGCCTGCATGCATGTTTGTGGCCAAAAACATTCACTACTTGGTGGCCAACCGACCCCCGCAACAAGTGGCTAGGTTTGTTTTTGGAATAGAGACATAAAGGCCATCACCAACTCCCTGCTAGAACTCTTTCCTTGCTGTGCTACAATAGCTTTCAAAGACCCCGGATGAAATCAGCTGTACACCATGATGAACATCACACTCAGGGATGTATAGGAGCCATGGCAGTTCCTGAGAGCTGATCGTTCAATGTTGAGTCTGAGAATTTACATCTCAGCAAAGCTACAAACCAAGGCTTGATTCGTTAATGGTCTCTCAACAATGATGGAGAAAATTGTAATAATGTAGACTAAACTTAAAAGCATTCATGCATGCATTTTCTTCTGGGGAACCCTTAAGTAAACATTTACCAACATTAACCAACACACCACCGATCAGACTTAGAAAATGTTTATATTTCTTTTGTTTTTTTCTATTAAAACATTAACATTAATGACAAACAGACTTTCAGATGTTGACATTAACTATAGTTAATGATTGGAGTCCTTTTTTGTGGAAATTATTGCATATAACTTTTGCTTGTATTTTGAAGAAATCCCCTCTCTCTTTCAGAGATTAAACCTAAGGAGAAATTAATAGACTCTTCTTCAGAAAAACAGTACCAAAGTGACCAGAAGCAAAGTGGCAATCAAAACTCAAAAACTCATTCCCCAAGTCAGAAAGATAATGAAAAGGACAATGGTCATAGGTAATGTCACCTTTAATAATAGCTTATTGATATTTTGTGAAAGGCTAGGATAGGAGAAAGAATGGAATGAGCTCCTATCTCCTTGAATAGGATGGAACTATCCTAAAATAATACTATTATTGGAAAATGTTATGTAAATAGTGTGAAGTCAAAATGTTTGAAAGGAAGGGAAAGAGAGAGGGAGGGAGGGAGGGAGGGGGGGAGAGAGAGAGAGAGAGGTAGAAAAGGAAGGAAGAAAAATAAAAGGAAGGAAGGAAGAAAATAGGAAAGCATCAATTCTAGACAGTGGTACTATCAAACTCAAATTCCCTGGGGCTCCATATCGATTTAGAAAATCACACAGTAACATTATGGATATTCTATTATATTTTTCATTTATTTTGTCAAATATTCCCCAGTTACATTTTAGTCTGGTTCAGGTGGCACTCAGGAAAGTGGAGTGTTTTCTATCTTTGCTGGATACATTCAAAAGGAAAGAGTTAAACAGTTATCTCAGAGGCATCCAGCTTCCTGTTAGTATAAACAGAGACATGCCTCATCACTGACTTTTTTCTTTGATTCATCCCGATTTTCTCTTTCTTTTTAAAAAGGTATTGTTATTTATATATAAATATAAAACTTATATCGGATTGCCTGATGTCTGGGGGAGGGAGGGGAGGGAAGGAGGGAGAAAAATTTGAAATTGGAAATCTTATGTAAACAAATTCTGAAATCTATCTCTGCACATAACCAGAAAATAATAAAATACTTTTATTTTTTTAAAAAATGTATTGTTGTGGGGACAGCTAGGTGGCACGGTGGATAAGACACTAGCCTTGGATTCAGGAGGACCTGAGTTCAAACCTAGCCTCAGACACTTACTGGCTGTGTGACCCTGGGCAAGTCACTTAACCCCCATTGCCCTGCAAAAAAAAAAAAAAAAAATGTATTGTTGCATTTTCTTTTGATTCAGCAATCACTTTCCAACAATACCCAAACAAAACCCCACCCTTTACAAAAAACAAAGTAAGGAATGGATGTATCCTTTGACTTGGGTAATATGTGATGATTGGAACAGAGTTCTGTTGCCTCTCCATGCTGACCTTGTTAACGTTGTTGTAGTCACAGTGCAGATCATTCTTTTGGCTCTGCTTTCTTCATCCTGTAGTAATCTTCATTCAATATTTCTCAGATTCCTCAGAATCTTTCATGTTTGTCATCCCTTAGGGCATAGTCCCACTCAATTTCATTCATATATTCGTTTATTCCCTAATTGTTTGTCCACATGTCTTGTCTTTATTGTCACAAATAACACATATGGGTCTTTTCCTCCTGTCAATAATATCATCGAGATGTAGTCCCAATACTACAATCTGTGGGTCAAAGGATAAGAACAATTTGACTTTTTTGGATAGTTCCAAATTATTTGATATAAAAACTGACTTTTAAAAATCACTTATTTTACTTTGTTATGATTTCAGAATGACTAAAAGTTTCCTTAGAAAACTTTGCAAGGAACAAAAATTGTATTTGACTCCGGCATTGAATGACACGCTTTATTTGCACTTCAAAGGTAAGGCTTCTGTTTCCAGACAACCTGTGGGTCTAAGAAGGCCGGCCTGGGTCTGGGCTTGGACCTAGGTCTGGGCGTGGAGTTAGAAAGCCCAGGTCTTATCCCAGCTTTTCCCTCACTGGCCCAGTGACCTCATGCCGGGGGTTCTCCCTGGGCCTCAGCATCTCCTCTGGCCACAGAGAGCTCAGGATACCTGCTCTACCCATTTCACAGGATGGCTGTCAGGGACATAATGTACCTAAAGTGATTTGTAGGAGGGCAGAAAATGGGCTTTTATTAAGGATCCACTATGCACCAGGCAGCCTCTAAGGACTTTTCACACGTCTTGTTTGATCCTCACAATAGCCACAATGGCTGTTTCTTTAACAAGGGGAGTTGTCATTGTTTTGTCCTTCAATCTCAGAGGACTGTGACATCTTGCTGCTGTCATGACTTGCACTGAATTGGAATTAAGTGAGGCAGGGCTGTGCAAAGTCACCAACCTCCCTCTCTCTTCCAGAGCCATCTGGGTCCAGTGCACAGGAGATATCAGGATGACTGGAGATGACTCCACATGTTTAAGGCAATTGGGGTTAAGTGACTTGCCCAGGGTCACACAGCTAGTAAATGTCTGAGGTGAGATTGGAACTCAGGTCCTCCCATGCTCTATCCACTTCATCACCTAGCTGCCAATGAGGGAAGTAGGAATTTGGGGGCAGAAGTTTGCCCACTCTGCCCTCCAGAGAGGCAGGGTACTGGGCTGGAATTATATCGATCCGCTTCCTTTAAAATGACCAGTCTTAGGGGCAGCTAGATGGCACAATGGATAAAGCACTGGCCTTGGATTCAGGAGGACCTGAGTTCAAATCCAGCCTCAGACACTTGACACTTAACTAGCTGTGTGACCCTGGGCAAGTCACTTAAACCTCATTGCCCTGCAAAAAAAAATAAATAAATAAATTTTTTAAAAACGTATCAGTCTTGGGGCAGCTAGATGGCACAGTGGATAAAGTACTGGCCCTAGATTCAGGATGACCTGAGTTCAAATCCAACCTCAGAAACTTGATACTTACTAGCTGTGTGACCCTGGGCAAGTCACTTAACCCTCATTGCCCCACCAAAACCAGTCTAGAGGATGTGGTTTATCAGGTTCAATAAACCTTCTGATTGGGGGTTGCAGGAAGCAGGACTCTGAGCTTTCTATCCAAAGCTTGACTCCCTTTCCACAAATACAAGTTGCTCAGTGAAAACACATAGAAATTAGCAAAGAAACTCGTTTACCTAATTTGACAGCAAAGCAGAAATCAGAGAAGGAATCCAAAGCAGAGCAGACACAGGCACACACACCAGACAGTACAGGTGAAGGAGCTTTTTTCCCATTGGCAGTGAGACAAAGCCGCTCAGCTGAGAGAGGCCCGGGTCTCGCCCAAGGAGAAGTTCCCAAAGTCTCTGGCATTGCAGTCTCCGAAGCCTGAAGAGGGGCTGGCATCAGCCATCTTCTCTCTGGAAGCCGGAATGCCCCCACACAGGCAGAGGGCATTGACCTCTTCCACTAAGGAGAAAAATCCCATTCCAGTGAGTATTGGAACTAGCGTCACTGTGGATTCACACTTTTTGGTAAAACCATTTCCACCACTACAATGTTAATAGAATCCCAATAGGCTTGGGTTGGTAGGAGTTCCCCAAATATGATATTGTCATTCTATGGACACATCGTCTTGTCTTGTTCCAGTCTCGTTGTGTGTCTTTTCTCTCTCATCTACCTGCTCCATGCACTTTCTCCTCCTTAGCAGTCTGGGCATTCATACAGCCTACAAGCACAGGAGAACACCCCCACCCCACCCACCCATTTGATGGATGAGAAACCTGATGCCTGGAGCCAGGGAAGCAGCTTGTCTGAGATCCCAGTCAGTGAGAAGCCAAGCCAAGGCTAGACCCTGGCAGCCTGGCTCTAGGGCCTAGGAATTTTTCTATACAAAATTAGCCTTAGAACAGGATCGATCCCTTAGATATTTTGCCCATCCTATTATGATAAAACTAGACTGATCTTTGCCCTAGAGCAAGCTAGGTGGCACAGTATAATAGAGCACTGAATCTGGAGTCAGGAGGACCTGAGTTCAAATGCAGCCTCAGACAGAGACTAACTGGGTGATCTTGGGCAAGTCACTTAACCACTGTCTGCCTCAGTTTCCATGAGTGTAAAATGGAAATAATAATAGCATTTCACCTCACAGGGGTGTTGTGAAGATCAAATGAGGTAATATTGTTGTAAAGTGCTCAGAACAGTGCCTGGCACATAGTGGGCACTATATAAGTCCTTTTGCTCTTCTCTTTCTTCATTTTTCTCTTTGTTTTACAACTCCCTTCATTCCCATCCCTAACGGTTCTTGGGCACCATTCCACCAGACCTTTCAAACTGTGGTTAGAAAAATGAGGGAACAGGCCTATGGCCAGCAGTGGTTGGGCTCGGACAAGCAGGTAAAAAAGAAAGCCAGGGGCAGTGGACTTAAAGGGAAGGATCCAGGTAGTGGAGGGGGAGCTAATCAATTGTTAATTGCCTACTATGTGCCAGGCACTGCGATAAGCACCAGAAATACAAAAACAGACAAAAGACAGCCCCTGCCCTCAAGGAGCTTACAATCTAATGGGAGAGACAACATGTAAACAAATATATACAAAACAAGTTGTATACGGGATAAATAGGAAATAATCAGCAGAGGGGAAGTACTGGAATTAAGAATTAAGAAGGGTTGGTAAAGGCTTCCTGTAAAAGATGGAATCTTAGTCATAAATCCTTCTCCAGTCACCAGGGCAGAATTTCAGCGTCAGAAAGACCAACTCCCTGAGTTCTTTTGATATACTGTCAAGGCACAGGTTAGACATTCATTCATTGGCAGACATTTATTAAGAACCTGCTTTGTTTGGAAAAGGAGCCTCACTCCTAGAGGAATCACAAAGTTGAGATGAGACAACAGCCCCTGTCCTCATAGAAGTCAGAGTGGAGGGGAATCCATAGAATTTCATCATAAATGCATTGCAGTGACATGTCACAGGACACTATGTGAAGTCCAAAGGCACTGGGGAGAGCTTCTGAGAGGATGCAGCAGGGCAAAGATCAGTCCGGAGGGCCTGGCCTGTAGAATGTGTGCACAGGAAGAACATGAGACAAGTCTGACACCCTCCACGAGGGCCTGGCCGTGCCCCAGTGGTGGTAGTTATACTTTTATGTGGTGCGCCGATAGCATCTTCCCTTGAACTTCACCCCCATGTTCTTCGTTCTAGGTTTTGATTGCATTGAGAACCTGGAAGAGTACACAGGATTACGATGTCTTTGGCTAGAATGTAATGGGATACAGAAAATTGAGAACCTGCATGCTCAAACAGAATTGCGTTGCCTCTACTTGCAATTAAATCTAATTCATAAAATTGAGAACCTCGAACCCTTGAAAAAACTGGATTCCCTCAACCTCAGCAATAACTACATCAAGACCATTGAGAACCTGTGTAAGAAGCCCTATTTAAAATCATGTCTGTTACTTTCTCTGCTTCCAAACCTTTTCCATACTTTCAATGCTCATCTGGCTATAATTCTCTTTCAGCTTGTCTTCCAGTTCTGAATACCCTGCAGATTGCTAACAATCACCTAGAGACTGTGGAAGACATTCAGCACCTAAAGGACTGTCTAAGTATTTGTGTCCTTGACCTTTCCAACAACAAGCTGAGTGATCCCGATATCCTCTGTGTCCTGGAAGCCATGCCCGATTTGGTAACAAAGCCTAGGAAATTAGTCTTCATTCATTCTATCCATCAGCCAGTCAGCCAGGATTGAGGAAGCACCTCACAGGCGCTGAGGACTCTCCTAGGTGCTGGCACGGAAACCCAAAGCATGAAGTCATTCCTCTTCTTAAAGGAGCTAAGACTCTATGACTGTAGCCTAATAACACTACATTTTCTGTCATTTTCTGTCTGTTCAGTTAGTTCTGGGTACTATGTTTGAGGAAGAACACTCAGGAAATACCTTTGTATCTGACATCATTAGTCATCCGACTTTGGGCAAATCACTTCACCCCTCTGAGTCTCAGTTTGCTCGTCTGTAAAAGGGGGATAATGATATTTTGGCACTACCCGTCTTAAAGGGTTGTTGGGAGGAAGATGCTTTACGGGTGTGAGTCATAAGGAAATTGATCACATCCAAAGGGGGTGAGGTGATGGAGACTACCTTCTTTGGGGACACTTAAGTGGGAGCTAAGGAGAATTAAGAGGGATGGAAGAAAGGGTTAGATGTTTGGCTTGACTCCAGAGGACAAAAATAGAAGCAATGGAGAGGCAGCTTTCAGCTCCATGTAAGGGAAAACTTCCTGATTATTGGAGCTGCCCCAAGGAAGTAGACTCTGCCCAGGGGTGTAGTGGAGTTCTCTAAGAAGGGGTTGTATGTACCCTCATCAAGGCTGCTCTGGAGGGGAACTCCTGGATCTGGTGACCCCTGAGGTCCCTCACAGCTCAGAGAATCTGGGACTCGAGAGGGAAAGTCATTATTGCAGGCATAGAGATTTTTGAAAATGTATTTACCTGCCTGTTATCTTACCTGATAACTCACTTTGAAGTCCTAAAAACAGAAGAGGCATTGGTGAAATTCTGAGGGATCCAGGAAGATCCTGGAGGTGTCTAAGCAACCTAATCCACGTTATAACCTGCTGTGGTCTTCCTCTGTAAGGCTAAGCTGATCAGCAAGGCCTGGAGGGTCTTTCCCCCAGTAACATGCCCAGAAGATAAAGAGGCATCTTTATGCCTGAAACAGTGGCTCCTATGTTTGATAAGCAGCACTTTTGGTTTTAAAGGTGGTTCTTGTTGGAAAGGGAAACACTGAGTAAATCAGACATAGGTTGAATCTAGTTAAATAGATGGAAGGAGCAAAAGTAATTCATTTGCTAGAGATGGATAGTGCCAAGAATAAATGTTGTCTCAGAACTTAGAGATCATCCAGAGGGGGGCTCTGAACCCTTTTTTTTTTGGTGTCCTGGCCCTCTTTGACAGTCTGCTGGTCTATGGAATTCCCTTAATAATGTTTTTAAATGCAGAAAATAAAATAGAAAGGATTCTCCAGAAAGCCAATTCTATTGAAATAAAGGTATAATTTTTCCATTCAAATTCACAGAACACCCCCCCCCCAAATTGGGGTCCATGAACTCCAGAATATTCATAACCCTTGGCTTAGATGTTAGTATAAATTCCTAATTTTACAGGAAACCTGAGCTCTAGAGAAAGGAGTTACACAAAATAGGGAGGGAAGGGAAAGGGAATAAGCATTTACATAGCACCTACAATATGGCAAGCTCTAGGCTAAGCACTTTACAATCATTATTTCATTGGATTCTTACAAAAACCCATGGAGGTAAGTGTTATTAATGTCTGCATTTTACAGACGAGGAAACTGAGACAGATGGAGGTAAGTGATTTGTCCAAGGTGTCTGAGGCTAGATTTGAACTCAGGTCTGCCTGACTCCAAGCTCAGTACTCTATCCACTATACCATCAGATGCCTCAATAATCTATAGAATAGTTCGCATTATTCTTGAAAACTTTGTGAATAAAGTCTCAGACCACAGCTGCACAGTCAAAGAAAAGGGCCATTCTGTTACCTGGAGAATGCCAATAAGAAAGTAATCCCTAAGTTATCTGATAAAGGATCTTATGAGACATCACTTTTTTGTGCAGATATATCTTGTTAATTCACAGCTCCTTCATGCCTGGAATATGGAACCATCTTAATGACATCAATTTTCTTTCCAGTGCTTAATTTTATTGTGCTTCCTTGCTCCCAGCGTGTACTGAATTTGATGGGAAACACAGTGATTAAGAAAATTCTGCACTACAGAAGAACTGTTACCATTCGACTGAAAGTCTTGACCTATCTGGATGATAGGCCAGTTTTTCCAAAGGACAGGTAAAAATAATTATGATGAGCTTAATAGACAACATTTGTCTCTCCTTTTACAGTTCACATCATTTTCACAAACATTTTATTTGATCTTCCAAACAACCCTATGAAGAAAAATATGAATACTTTATTTTACAGAAGAGGAGACTGAGGCTCAGAGAGGTTACTTAGCTTGGAGTCATATGGATTGTTAAATAACTAGAAGTAGGACTCAAACCGGATCTCAAATGCAATACTCACTGGGGAAATTTTAATTTTTCAGACTGTCAGACATAATGTCTTCTTTTCTTTTTCTTTCTTTTTTTTTTTTTTCAGGGCAGTGAGAGTTAAGTGACTTGCTCAGGGTCACACAGCTAGTAAATGTCAAGTGTCTGAGGCTGGATTTGAATTCGGGTCCTTCTGAATCCAGGGCTAGTACTTTATTCACTGTACCACCTAGCTGCTCAGACAAAATGTCAAGCTCCAATAATTTAGATTTCTACTTGAGAAAACTGGTATTAAGGAATTGAGAGTTTGAAATATAGAACATTTTCAAATGAACATTCACTTGAACCAGCTTCACTAAGAGGATCTGCTTCGGAGACAAGTTTAGAGCATTAAGACACATCCTTACCAGCCACCAGTAGGCTGGCACTCCCCTGGCAGAGCCTCCAGAGCCACCTCCACACCAACACACTGGGACTTTAAGGAAGGCATGGAATTGGGTGACTTTTTAAAAAGGAAAATTAACCCATAACCCACTTTCTTTTCCATATGCAATGAGTGTTTACAGATAGGTTCACTAGTTTTCCACTGAGACAAAACAACCTTTTGGCCACTCCAACATCTGCTCTGTATTTTCTTTTAAAATGCAGATTTGTAAATGTCACGACCCTCCCCTAAATTTTTCTGAGGAATTCTATGCTTTTCTCTTCTAAACAGAGCATGTGCAGAAGCCTGGGCTAAGGGAGGGAGTGAAGCTGAGAAAGAAGAAAGGGGGAAATGGGAAACCAGAGAAAGGAAGAAGATTGAAGAGAGCTTTGAGGCATTGGCCACCATTAGGCAGAGGGCGATGGAGAAAAAGAAACAGAAAGAAATGGAGGAAAAAGGTACTGTGGACAGAAAAGGTGAACACTCGACAACAGGCCCGTGTGGAGAAGGAGTCTCTGCTTTAACCCTTCTCAACTGGAAGTCCTGGGTTCAAGGGGGCATGTGATCCCGGGCATGTCGCCTCATTTTTCATTGTCCTGGACAACTTTTATAAATTGTTGATGTGCATCAGCAGAGGAATTTGTACACTGGGAGTTCCCTAGACCAATGAAATCACCATCTTTTTTTGGCTTAGTACCTTAACCTAATATGCCCTGTCTTAAGCCTCAACTCAGCTTGTCTTCAGATGGGCAGAGAAGACATGGTTAAATGCAGAGAAAAATTTGACTTGGACTATGAAAGAGAGTACATTTTTTAAAATTGCCCTTATTGAACTAGAAAATAACTCATTATATAATTTAAAAATTGTACTAATTCATTTTAAGTCTTGAATTCATCATTTTATACTAACAATTGTTTTTATTCACTGAGTTTTTAAATCAATTTTTAAACATTTATTTTATCATCATCATGATGGCTTCTCTATTTACACCTTCTTCCCACTGGGCACTTTATCATGAAGTAGCCCTGGGTTCTTTTTTTTTTTTTTGGCAGGGCAAGGTGGGTTAAGTGACTTGCCCAGGGTCACACAGCTAGTAAGTGTCAAGTGTCTGAGGTCAGATTAGAACTCAGGTCCTCCTGAATCCAGGGTTGGTGCTTTATCCACTGCGCCACCTACCTGCCCCCTACAGCCCTGGGTTCTTGAAGGCTATGTCAGGAGAGAGTGAGGTAGCAGGTATCATAGAGAGGGTCCTGTCCAGCTTGCCTTCAGGGTGACAAATTTTTTGATTACAGCCAGTCTTGATATCGGCCGTGATGGAGCAGTTTGTGGTGGTCTCCACACCAACCATTGACATTCCAGCTCAGGGCTTCCTGATGTCATGTCTAACCATCCTCTCTTCCCATTATCCGCGGCTGCTCTAAGGACACCTTGCAGTGACCCCTTCAGGCAGGCGCCTGCATTGGGAGTCAGTGCCCCTGGACATTTCTGCATCATGAACTGGGCACTTAGTATGTTTTACTTGGTGATGTTATTAACGCCTTCCACCTTCCCAGTGAGCTCATCAGTGCCTAGAAAGTGAGGGATGTGTTACCTACTTCTCTGCCTCACGGTGCCTACTTCCATTTGAGTGTTAGGGGTCTGTGCACACCTTTGGGGATGACAGACCCCAGTTCCCACTCAGAGCCAGCCAGCGCATGGGCCTGCCCGAAGGACACCAGGGTGGCAGAATGGTGGGCCTCATCACCATCATAGCTAGCCTGAGTATCCCACTGAAGGATTTACAAAGTGCTTTGCAAGTACATCATCTCATTTGAGCCTCATGGCGACCTTTATGTATTATACAGATGAGGAGACTGAGGCAAGAAGAGGTTGTGACTTGCCCAGGGTCACACGGTTCATCTGTGTCTGAGGCCCGGTTCCTGCTCAGGTTCTTCCTGTCCGATGCTCGCCCTGCCCACCGCGCCCCTTAGCAGCCCTCAGTGTGTAGGAAAGCGAAGGGAGCATGTGGCTGTCGGCTGCACATTTAGAAAGGCTCCTTGTCTTACAGATGACAGAAGAGACAGATTTCCCCATCACTTCCTAACATATACTCAGACATAAGCCTGAAGGCCTCCTCTTCTTCACTCTCTAACTTCATGTAGGAGAGATTCCACTGCCAAACAGCAGCATCGGCCCAGATCCGGACACAGAGGGAGGTCTGCAGCCCTCTGCTGAGGAGGGTTCGAAGCAGAAGATAGAGAAGTTTGTCAAAGACAGTTTTGAGGCCCGGGATGAGGCCTTTCCTGAAGAGTCAAAGGTGAAAGGAAAGGCCCCTCCTGAAGCTGAAGGAGAAAACCAGGAGGAGGAGGCAGAGCCAGAGTGTCCAGCAGAAGACACACAGCCCCCAGCCCTCAGAGCTGCACTGGAAGGTAATTGCCAGTCAGGAGATAGCCATGAGTGCAGACCAGAGCCAGGTGTTCAACTCCCAGTGAACGGAATATCTGCTGAGCAATGTCAGCAATAGATGAATCAGACCTGAGAGTCAAGCGACGCAGGCTTTAGTATTGGAGTTATTGGGGGGGGGTGTTGTTTTTTGGGGTTTTTTGTGAGGCAGTGAGGGTTAAGTGACTTGCCCAGGGTCACACAGCTAGTAAGTGTCAAGTGTCTGAGCTCAAATTTGAACTCAGGTCCTCCTGAATCCAGGGCCAGTGCTCTATTCACTGCGCCACCTAGCTGCCCCTGGAGTTATTGTTAAATGTCTAGAAGGCGGGATCTCCTAGGAAGAGAAACACAGCTGGTCCAGTGGTGCCAAGGAAGCTCGCCTTGGTCTCCAGGTCCTTCTCACTGCCTGAAGCTCAGGCTAATACAGTTTCCCTTGAGCAGCCACTTGTTGGCAGTAACCAGGACAAGTCTGAGCCAGCTCTAGATAATCCCCATGCCAAGGCTACACTCATCCCATCCTTTGCCTCCCTGTCCTCTTGGCCTTTTGAAGACTTCCTGTTCTTCACCCCCTTCTATCAGCATTGATCTTGGAGGACCCACGGATATGCCTGCCACAAGGACCCCCTGGGCCAGCCCCTGCCCTCCTTGGCGCTGAGGCCCTATTGAGAGGTGGCTTGGTAAATGCAGAACCAGGGGGGAGGGTGAGGAATGGCCTTCCTGCCATAGCAACATCCCCTCTACCCTTGGGAGCAGCCTCTCATAATCCCTCAGGCTCCAAGGTTACTGCTGATATTTTTAGATGGATTACATTTTAATTTGGTTACTTCCCGGGGCCCTACAAGAAGGAACTATTGTCTTGGTACGCGGCCTTCAAAATTACCTGGTATACACTAATACCATCCAAAGAACTCCAACTCTTATTAGCTCCTGTCCCAGAGGGGCCCTTTCCTTTGTTAAAGATGTTTTATTAGATTTATGTTGATCATTAATAAACCAACTAAATATGCTTTTAGTGATTTTTGCTTTTAAATGCATTCCCTGCGCAAAGCAATTTGAGAATTCTTTAGTAACTCCAGGCCCTCATCCACGTTCACGGCTTCTTCTACGTGGTCATACGTGGTCGATGGGAGTCGTTCTTCTCGTCCTGAATTTTTCTCTTTGATTTATTTTGTACAGCTTTTCCCAGGTTTCTTTTATGATGTGGTAGACCCTTTCTAACTGCAGTGTCTTGCCCTTTTCCATAGTCACTTTATTCTAGATCTTGGGCCTATTTTTCTTTTTCTGTCTTACTCTTGGACCTGTTTCCCCCTGTTTATCAACTAGAAAACACCCTACAAAATTAATTCCAGGGTATATGCCATATTTAATGTTTCTTAGAATCAACACTAAAAGCTCTGACTACAAAGAAGGCAGAACCAGATGGAGCTGAGGAATTAGAAACCATTGAATTGGAGGCAAAGAACAAGCTCTTCATTGATGTATGTAATGGTTGCCCATGGTCATTGATATTTATGTTATAATTGATTGGCTGTCCGGTCAAATATGGCTCAACTCTCAAGTCAGTCCTTCCCTCATTTGGCCAACCACCCAGATTCTTGTAAATGCCCATGAACTGTGTCGCTGGTGGGTGTGATGGAAAAAACAGAAGACTAAAAAATCAGAGGGACCAGGTTCTAGTCTCAACTCTACCACTAATGTGTGGTATGAATTTGGGCTCGTAACTTCTCTCAGCCTGTGTTTTCTCCTCTAAAATACAGGGTTGGACTAGATCTGCAGGATCCCCTTCTGTCTCTACTATTCTGCGAATATTCAACATTTTTATTTAAAATATCCATATAATGGAGGGTGGAGAGTAGGGAGGTCAGTATTAGATAATCATCCCATTTTTCTGCTACAACTTGCATGATGGGCATACCTCGGGAAGGAGCTTCTCTCTGATAAAATTTTGGGGACATTTTTGCCCTTCCCTGGTGACATATTTTGTAATTTAATCCTTCAGGATCTGCCTGATTTAGAAGATATAGAATTTAGTGAGACCTTGCCTGGAAATTCAGATGAAAATGTAAGTGTCATCAATAATATGAGTTTATTCTCCTTTTACATGTTTGGTTTAATATCATAATTCTGAGCCATATTTTAATTCTTGATTCTAAAAAGTAAAACTTCTTAACACAAATGAAGTACAATAAAGTCTTTAAAACAGTTTAACGTTTTCTTCATAATCAGTGTACACTATATGAATCATTTATTGATCAATATAAAATAGTAAATTATCTAGTCACTTCTACTTGATGTGTTACATTTTCTTTTTTTATCATAAAAGTATTTTATTAGGGGGCAGCTAGGTGGAGCAGTGGATAGAGCACCAGCCCTGGAGTCAGGAGGACCTGAGTTCAAATCTGGCCTCAGACACTTGACACTTACTAGCTGTGTGACCCTGGGCAACTGCCTCACCCCCCCCCCAAAAAAAAAGTATTTTATTATTTTCCAGTTACATGTAGAGATAGTTTTCAACATTTGTTTTTTTGTTTGTTTGTTTGTTTGGTTTGGTTTGGTTTTTTGCCGGGCAATGGGGGTTAAGTGACTTGCCCAGGGTCACACAGCTAGTAAGTGTCAAGTGTCTGAGGCCGGATTTGAACTCAGGTACTCCTGAATCCAGGGCCAGTGCTTTATCCACTGCGCCACCTAGCCGCCCCCAACATTTGTTTTTATAAGATTTCTAGTTCCAAATTTTTCTCCCTCCCTCCCTTCCCTCTCCCCTCCCCAAGATAGCAAGCAATCTGATATAGGTTATATATGTACAATCACATTAAATATATTTCTTCATTAGTCATGCTGTGAAAGAAGAAGCAGAGCAAAAGGGAAAAAACACAAAAAAGAAAAACAAAAAAAGTAGAAATAGTATGGTTCAATCTGCATCTAGATTCTATAGTTCTTTTTTTCTGGATGTGGAAAGCATTTTCCATCCTGAGTCCTTTGAAACTATCTTGGACCATTCTATTGCTGAGAAGAGTAAAGTCTATTGCAGGTGATCAACACACAATGTTGTTGATACTGTGTACAATGTTCTCCTGGTACTGATCCTCTCACTCAGCTTGATGTGTTATATTTTCAAATTAACCGCTTAACTGAAAGCTGAGAGAAAAGGAGGAGAGCTAAACTTGGAGTCAGGAGTTTGGAATCCCGACTTCTATGACACTGAGTAGCCATGGGTGAGTTATTTCAAGGATAAATTAACAAATGAATGAATGAATGAACAAATGAATGAATAAATGAACAAATGAATCAACAAATGAATGAATGAATGAACTATTTATGCAGGGCTTGCTAGGTGCTCTCCAGGAACTCACATTCTAAAGAAGAAGACAACTCAACTGGGAGGTTTCTGCTGTAAGTTAGATGCAAAGGTCCCATAGTCTATAGACCAAACAGGCCATAAAAGCACCTCCTTTGATGCCATTTCCAAGGACAGCACCATGTAGGTTTCTGATGCTAAGCTCTTTGACAGAGCCCAGGACTTTGGTGAGAACTTTCCTTTCTGACCCTACTGTAGCTGTAGCCAGCCTATATCTCCATGGATTTGCTTCCTGGAATCTTGACTATGGACACTGGGCTGGGAGCATTGCTATTCCCAGTCCGTAGGCTCAGAGTTCTGAGCCATGTCTCCTTCAGGGTCAGAGGGGAGATAGTGGTCAAGATGTGGTGGTCTGGCTCACAGCGGCCCTTGCTGCTTCATCTAGGTTGGCTTGCCTGCCCTGGGAGTGGCAGTTGGTGGGCAGACAGTGGGGGTGGCTGGCCCCTTCTTTACAGCAGCTCCCTCATGTCTTTGAGCTTCACTTTTATTATCTATGAAATGGGAATAACAACAGGTATTCTCCATCTCCTCTGCTTATGAGGAAAGTGTTATCGTCATGACACCTTGCATAATTTACCCTTCCATTTTGAGGTAACACCATACTCTAGTGCAATATCGTTTGGCTGGTCACCTACTTATAATAGTGCTCCCTTGGAACTGACTGCCCTGTGTAGTACTGTTTCACCTAATGTGTTTTTGCAGAACCAATCAAAGATATGCCAAGATATGTCTGTTCACCGTGTCTTTGTAATACGTGTGTATCAGTCCTTTATATGTGTAGGAGATCATGTGTGGAGAGAGAGAGGAACCAAATCGCTGTGATGAAGACTAATCCATTAGGCCATCAGACACTTTTTGCACCCATGTAGTTGTAAAGGGAAGGATAAACAATCACCATGCGTTTATTAAGTACTTCATTTGAGTCAAGCACTAGGCAAGGCCAGGAAGTATAGAAACAAGAGTGAAACGGCCCTTGTCCTCCAGGGGCTTACATTCTTTTGGGAGGCCTTCATGCAGAAGGTGATGCTTGAACTGATCTTTGATGGAAACTGGGAATCCTAAAATACAGAGGCCTAGGGGTGTATAGAGGCATGGAGAGGTGGGAGGTGGCAGGTTGTGGGTGAGGAACCAGAACAGCAGTTGTGGCTGGGGAAGGCTTTCCATGCCAGGAGTGGATGTGGACGTGACTGGGACCCAGAACATCTGGAGAGGGGCTCCTGGCCCATACTTTTTCAGTTCTTATTCCACCCGTAGAGAACACATGTCTCTTCTCTTGTGCTAGTGTAGGAAATGCCGATTGTGGAGAACAACCAATGATGCGTCACCTTTTTAAGTCTGGGGGCTGCTGTATTGATAGGTTTTCAATTGTTTTTCCTTTTGCTAGAAAGTCTCTTTTCCGAAAATTGAAATAATTTCTGGAGCAAGTGATGACAGTGATCCCGAACTGGAGCAAGGCTGCACGACGCAGGACAGAACGTCTGCAGATGCACTTTCTAATATTTTTAAAGTTTCTAAAGATGCCTCAGAAAAGACCATCACACCCCTTACAGAAATATTGGAAACGGAATCAAAGAGGGACCTGAAAACCAAACATGACCACACAGAGCCATCAGAACCATTGATTCAAGAGATCAGTAAAAATCCATTAGAGGAGGAGTCACTGATATCCCCGACCTGCAATGAAGAAAATCAACAAACTCTTTCCAGTGTAGATAAGGATCATCCTCCGGCTTCCTCCTCTTTGTCAGGTAACCTTCACAGGTACTTGAGAGGGTTATCTCTTCACTGGAAACATGCTGGTATAACCTTGAAAACAGCTTCTGAGGGAAGAATCTGGCCATGCTTAGAGGATTCAAAGCTAGAAGAGGAAGGATCTTAGAGGTCATTTGGTCAAATGCCTTCACTTTATAAAATGAGGGAAGTTAGGCCCAAAGATCCTCATTGGCCCATAGGTTGTAAGGAACAGAGCTGGACCCGGGCTGCCTCTTACTTATCCCAAGGGGCTGTCATGCTGTCATCTCTAATATCCAGTGATCATTTAAAGCAGCAGATTCCCAGCTGTAAGGTGTAAACTGATGGTCTCACGTAATCTGGAGTTTGTTTCATGATGGAATCATATGCTTCAGGGCTAAAAGATGACTCTTAGTTGGCCGTGTTTAACATCTCTATTGGCAGTGTTTCTGTATGAAACCCAGTTTAACTAAGTGAGATAAACATTACGGTCTCTATTTTAGGATTGGAAATATAAAGCTCATCCTGTGGAGACCAATATCCTTGGGTAGCACTTTTGATATCTAGCAGTAATACTGGGTCACTTAAGATTTATACGGTGATGCTTTAAGGATTCCCTCATGCTTTCTTCACAAAAACTCCTAGTTGTATAGGGAGTATGTTCTTTCTCCCATTTTACAAATGAAGTAACTGGGACTCAAATGGAATAACTTTCCCAGGATCACACAGTTAACAAGTGCCAGCACCAGGCCTCAAACCTAGGTCTTCCCATGCCAAGTGCCATAGTCTTACCTCTGACTAAGAGAAATCACATCTCCCAGTTGAATGATGTTACTCAAATGCTGGTTTTCCTCTTTGCTGTCCCATTCTGTTGTGACACCCCCTTACTCTGGACTGTACGATAACTCCAATTAGAATAGCCATAGCCACTCATCCAGGAGCCAGAATAGCTTCCTTTCCTTGGGAAGCAAAAATCTATGTATTTCAGAGGTCCAGTCACAGAGAAGATGTTACTCCTTGAGGAGTTGGTGCCCTGGATATAATAAAACAAAATTCTACTGAAGAATGAAACAAACCCTTTTAAAATCACATAAGAAAATAACATACGAAGTGTTAGCAATAAAATTCAACTTTCTAATGCTCGTTTACAACAAATGAAAACATTGAAGATGAAAATATAATATATTCCAATGGCAGAAATTCTGGTAGTGGTGTCATCTGCCCCACATATTGGTCACATAATAGGAAGGAAAAATTGCCCTAATAACTTCACTGAGTTCTTCACTAACTTCAAATAGCTTGAACTCTTTCCACCATCCAACCCACGGACTGTCTGTCATTCTTACACTTGGACTTAGTGAAGATCCTCTTGTTGATGACAAACAGATGGAGCTTCTATTAAAGTTTTCTTGAATTGGGAAGGACAACAACAGATAAAGCTAAGAACCAAAAATTCATTCACTCCTTGCTGAGTGATAAAGGCTGATAACTAAATAAATGATTCCTGTTTGACTTCCACACTATTTTTGAAATTGGCATGCTCATTAGAGACTGTTAGCACATCAATATGGCATCTGTTAAACGTGACAAAAGTGTTGAATATTACTGGACCCTGTGGATAAGATGTAGCCTTAGCATATTAAAGTATAGAAGCTGATGATGGCAGCTAATTGTGGTTAGAGGGAGTAAGTAGCCAGCATGGGATTTTCCAAAGAATACATTTGTGATCATTCATAAATTATTCAATTCCAGAATTATATTAAATAATTTTCTGCTAAACGGCGAATACATCTGTAATGATGCCATGAATATTATCGAATTATGGAAAGTACCTATATTAACTTGTCTTTTAACAGGACACACAGATTTCAGTAACTACATTGTACCATATTTTTCAGGAATAAGGCTAATATTTTGTGTTGTGTTCCAACAGGAAGTGATACTTCAAAAATTAAGGTGCAGTTTTTGACCGAGACTGAAGATTTCACTGTGCGTGGAATCAAGGAAGGCAATGAAGACATTGAATTCGGGCTAGATTAAATATCAAAGATGGACAGTGTGGGACAGTTAGCACTTATCTTCCCACAGGCATATATGCACACCAGTTTTCAGGGCAGTTAAAATAAATCTTTAGGACTGTGAGTTTATGGCTTTAAGAGTTAGTCGCTCTTATTGCCCAGTAAAAAATATGCTGATTATTAGGCATTGTGCCACTGTCCAGAGGCCAACTTCAGATCGCTAGGATGAGGGTGGAAAGAAAAGATGTGGCAGTCTTAGGTAAGGAAGAGTACTAAGGCTTATACTCTTGACAGGTGCTTTTAGGTAATAGCTAAAGTTGAATCGCTCTGTCTATTCAGAATGTTGACTTACTCTTTTAGCTTTTGTAAAATATGGGAAACAGAATTCCTCAAATTCTCATTAACTTTGGTTCACTCTGTTATATGACTATATGTTTTCCTTTTGAACTTTATAAAAATTTCAACATCAATTTTGAGAATCTGTGTTTATTTTCACATATAATTTCTATCCTTTAAACATACACTGAAGGAAAATTTATCCTATTAACATTTACTTATAAATTGGCAACATATTATCATCGTATCATAAACTTAATAACCCTTCCTTAACAGTACAAAACAGCATGTTCAGTTCAATTCAACAAATTTTTATCAAGCCCCTATTGTTTGTAAGATACTATGAGTAAATCCCCCAAAACCATGAAATCTGAACTATTGATAAAAATAAAGAAAAAAGAAAGAAAATTGATAACAGAATGCAAACTTTACCAAAACACTATAAATAACAGTTCACTTGGTCTGTGTCCCTCTTCCCTCTTCATTGTCAGAACAGGTACGCAGTATTATTGGTTTGTGCTTTTTAAAATATATTTAGGGGCAGCTAGATGGCACAGTGGATAAAGCACTAGCCCAGGATTCAGGAGGACCTGAGTTCAAATCCGAATTCAGACACTTGACACTTACTAGCTGTGTGACCCTGGGCAAGTCACTTAACCCTCATTGCCCCACACGCCCAAAATTTTAAATATATGTATATATTAATATATATAATTAATATATATATAGTTGAAAGAAATAGGTATTTTAATTCTGCTAACTTTATTTTGTATCACTATATAAACTTTCCATCTTTATTTGTACTTTTCATCTTTGTCATTTTAAACAGTACAGTAGTATTCTACTATACTGATATGTCACAATTTATTATTTCCTAAACATTGGACCCAATAGTTTATTTTTTTGCTATTACAAACAAAACATCTGTGAATACTTTTATAAAGTTAGATCTTTATTTTTATTTTATCTGTTTTTTACTATTTTATAACATCCATTCCGCAGGTGTCGTTTTGTAAATATTTTTTTACAATGCCAAGTTGTACCAATTTATCTTCCCATCCATGATTTGTGTACCTGTTTTTTTATAGCCCCACTGATACTCAATTTTATTGTTTTCTAAACTATTTTTTTTACCAATTTTGTGAGTGTAAAACAACATTAAATGTTTTAATTTACATTTCTCTGATTATCAGAGAGTTTGGATAGTTTTTCAGGAATTTATATGAACAATATGTTTTTTTTCTCCTTGAAGTACTCATTGCACAACTATTAAGTGGTTACTGTATACAAGGTGCTGGGACTAGAAAGACAAAATGAAAACAGTCCCTTTTCTCTGGAAGTTACTATTCTATTGGGCTGGGAGGGAGTGGAATATTTACTGGGAGAAGAGTTATTTGAGGAGGAGGCAAGTGCTAACAGCCAAAAGAGGCCCCTTCTGGCTCTAAGTCTATAAACTTGGATTTTAACTGTAGCTAAGTTCTGACCTCCCAACCCACTGACAAGTTGGGTCCTCAGATGGTGGCTACATCTGAGGATTCTAGGGTCACCCCTGAGAGGTTGGATGGTCTTTGTAATACTGTTGGCTCAAGCCCTCATTCTCATGTTCTCTCTGGTATTAATCATCAGTGATTGCTGTCCTAATATCATTTAACAAGTTCACTATCAATTTAGCCAGGTATCTCCATTGGTATCACCAGGAGGCAATTAACATCCATTTAAGTTTTAGAAAAGGGATATTTACTGAGAAGATATAACAAGAACAGAAGTCAATCCATCAGGAAAATAAGCGTTTATTAAGCTCCTGTTTACCAAGCACTGTGATAAGGCACAAAACCGTTCCTGTTCTCAGGAGGAGATGTGAAAACCATTAGGTACAAACAAGATACACACACACACACACACACACACACACACACACACACACACACACACACACACACACTAAATTGGAGACAATCAGCAGAGGGAAGACAGGTTTCCAGGGAAACCTGGGGTGTTAGCTGGTATGGTAAGCAACAGGGAAGATGCGAAGCAGAGATGAGAAGGGAGAGAATTTCAGGCATGGTGGAGGGGGAGGGGTTGGCTCAGAACTGAGAGATGGAGGGTTGTGCAAGAAAAAAGGGTCACTGGATCAGAGTATGTGAAGGGAGTAAGGTATAAAAAAACTGGAAAGGTTTGGGAGCAGGTTATGCAGGGCTTTGAACACGAAACAGGATTTTCTATTCTTGGAGGTGATAGGGAGCCACTGGAGTTTGTTGTGTAGGGGAGTGATATAGATTTGTGCTTTAGGAAGGTCAGTTTGATAGTTGGATGTAGGATGGATGAGAATGGGGAGAAACTTGAAGCAGGAGTATAACCAGCAGGCTATAATTTCAATAGTGCCAGGTATGAGGGGGAGAGGGCCTGGACCAAGGTGATGGTGGTGTCAGAGGAAAGAAGGGTGTATAAACAAGAGATGTGAAGGTAAAATCAACAGAAACTGGCAACATTGGATGGGGGGAGTGAGAAAGAGTGGGGAGTTGACACCTATGTTGTGAGCCTGGGTGACTGTGAGGATGGTGGTACCTCAACAATAATGGGGAAATTCAGAGAAGGGAGGGATTTTTTTTTGGGGGGGTGGTGGAAATAAGTTGTTTTGATCATGTTGAATTTAAGATGTCTACTAGACATCCGGCTTGAATGTAATACGTAGTTAGAGATGTAAGAGGTCAGGAGAGAAGTTAGGGCTGGATAAATAGATTTGAGTACCAGCATAGAGATTATAATTGAATTCACGGGAATTTATGGGATCAACAAATAGTATGAAGGGATAAAAGAAGGTGGTCCTGGACAGAGCCTGATGGGACCCTCCCTATTAACAGGTGTTAATAGGTTAAGTGACTTGCCTAAGAATTAAGAAGGAAAGGCAGTGAAGGAATCCGTTGTAGGACCATCTGTCCTCAATAGCCTCATCTCACCCTGAGCTTTACTATTCTTTTTATTATTTTTATAGAATCATGGACTGGATTTAAGAACACCTTGAAGAACCAGCTGCATATACACATACATACACACACACACATACATATATATATATAATTTTACTTTGAATTAAAAATAATTATCCTTTATCTACTTTTTTTTTACCTTTTGGAAAAAGCCCCACTGTGTCAATTGATGCATTTGGTCCTTCAAGGTATTTTTTTTTTTAAGTGAGGCAATTGGGGTTAAGTGACTTGCCCAGGGTCACACAGCTAGTAAGTGTTAAGTGTCTGAGGCCGGATTTGAACTCAGGCACTCCTGACTCCAGGGCCAGTGCTCTATCTACTGCGCCACCTAGCTGCCCCCAAGGTATTCTTAAAGTCCAGTCCATGACCCTATAAAAATAATAAAAAGAATAGTAAAGCTCAGGGCGAGATGAGGCTATTGAGGACAGATGGTCTGGGACAACTAAAAGTAATTTTGTTTGTTCTTCTTTCTCTCTCTTTTTTATTTCTTTTGTGCAGGGCAATATGGGTTAAGTGATTTGCCCAGGGTCACGCAGCTAGTAAATATCAAGTGTCTGAGGTTGGATTTGAACTCAGGTCTTCCTGAATCCAAGGCTGGTGCTTTATCCACTGGGCCTCCTAGCTGCCCCTGTTTTATTTGTTCTTAAGCTATATCATGGAAAAGAAGGATCACTGCTTAGGATGGGTGGAATGATGGTTATAGAACAGAAAAAGTGGAGCTACTCAACTTTCATTTTGCTTGTTTTCTCTAACAAGGAAAATGAACTTTGGACTAGAAAATTCAGAACAAAACCAATGGATAGAGAGCTGGTAGCAAGGATAAGAGGGAGATAGAGAGCAATTAATAATCTTTGGGCCAAGTTCAAAGTACCAGACCCAGATGAGCTTGCTCCCAGGATACTGAAAAACTGGTCGATGTCATAGCCAAGTCATTTCCAATGATCTTTGAGATTTTGAAAGGCTAGAATTCTTATCTTGATACACCAAGAGTCCAAAGGACTGCAGGTGAAATGTGCTGCTCACTCTCTCCGCAGAGGCGATGGAATTGAGGAATTCATTTTGCTGGACTACAAATACTTAGGATGAGGCTTTTGTTTTTCATTTCTGTTGTTGCCGTTCAGTGGGATGGGAGGACTAGTTGGAGGGAAAGATAATAAATACATGGAAAATTATTTAATATAAAAAAGAACAAAAGCTTGTGTCAAATGGAAAAGGCACTACAGAACTGGAAAAGACCAAATGCCCCAATTTTCAAAAATAAGGAAAGTTTGTGAAATCTATAAACCAAAGGTCGGTGAACTCAATTTGGGCTCTTGGGAAAGTTCTAGAAAACATAATTAAAGGGATGGCCAGTGGACATTTACATACATAAGGGTGTTGGGAATCACAGTGGGCTAGTAGGAACTTTTCAAGACATGCCGAACCATATTAACTTCCTTTTTGATAGGATTTCTAAATTGATAGACCAGGGAAATGCTATAAAATCTAAATAATTTACTTAGGAAGAACTTGATAAAGTCTCTTCTTGGGGCAGCTGGGTGGCACAGTGGATAGAGCACCGGCCCTGGATTCAGGAGGACCTGAGTTCAAATCTGGCCTTAGACACATGACATTTACTAGCTGTCTCTTCTTATAATTTTGTGGAAAAGAAAAAATGTGGGGCAGCTAGGTGACTCAGTGGATAAAGCACTGGCCCTGGATTCAGAAGGACCTGAGTTCAAATCCAGCCTCAGCCAAGTGTCAGACACTTACTAGCTGTGTGACCCTCATTGCCCAGCAAAAAAAGGAGGAGAAATGTGCAGTAGATGGTAGTAATTAGGTGAGTTCAAAACTGGTTGAATGACCAGACTCAGTAGTAATTTACTGGTTTTGTGTAAACTTAGAAAGGGGTCTTCAGTGGAGTGTTCCCATGATCTGATTGACCCTGTGCTATTTCATATCAATTTTTACATATTTTTATCTGTATAAATTACTGGTATAGATGGCAAACTTATCAAATTTGTAACATTGGGTGCAATGCCAGCTGACTCTTCCCCACTCCACATCCAATCAGTTGCCAAATTTAGTTAATCCCAACATCTTTCAAATCTGTCCCCATCTCTAAGGTCTGATTTGAACTCAGGTCCTCCTGAATGCAGGGCTGGAGCTTTATCCACTGTGCCACCTAGCTGCCCCCTTGATCATCTCTCAACTGGATGACTACAATTGCCTCAGGACTGGTCTTCAATCCCCTCTACTCTCCAAACTCTCACCTACACCAGAGATGTCAAATGGGCAGCCTCTTGTGGCCCACAACATTCCAGAATGCAGCTAGAACCAGATTAAAACATAGTTCCTATGTGACTGATGTATTAGGGGAAAAAATATACACACAAATTGATACATATATATATGTATATATGTATATAAATATACATGTAGATACTTATGTATCTATACACAAACACACACACACATATATGTATAAATTTTGTTTTCTAAGTCAATATGCAGCCCACAGGAATTCTTACATATGGTATCATTGCCCCTGTTTCTATTTGTTTGATACCAATAACCTACACTACTGCCTATTGATATTTCTAAAACATGAATCTAACCATCTCCCTCTCCTACTCAAAAAATTTTCAATGGCTCCCTACTGTCTACTAGTCTAGTACAATCCCAAGCTTCCTTCAAAACATAGCTCAGCTCCTACATGAGGACCTTCTGTATCACCTTGTAAATAGGATTTTCTTCTTGAAATTACATTGTATATATTTTGGGGACAACTAGGTGGCACAGTGAACAGAGCACCAGCCCTGGAGTCAGAACGAAATGAATTCAAATCTGGCCTTTGACACTAGTTGTGTGACCCTGGGCAAGTCATTTAACCCCAATTGCCTCCACCAAAAAGAAAATAAATTACATTGTATATATTTTGTATTTATTTATGTGTGTAAATGTATCCTCTCTTTCTCAGAATAATACAAAGTCCTTTAGGGGAAGCCCTTTTCCCTTTGTGTCCTGGTATACCCCAGGTTTATCCATCATGCCAAGGAGGACAATTAGAAGACTGAAGAACCTTGAGGTATACCACATGAGAACTGGTTGGAGAAAGAAAAGAATTTTGGTTGGGGGGAAGGAGGGAAGATGGAAGGAGGGGAATACTCACGTCTGTATTCAATCAGACTTTCTCTGCTTGGTCCCAAAGGGCAGAGCTAGGAGAAGTGTGGATTAGATGTAGGAAAATCTTCCTAATAATGAATTATCCAGAAGTAGAATGGGGTTACTTTAGGCATCAGAGAACTGCTTTTCACTAGGGGTCTCCAAATGAAGGCTGGGGGAGCACTTCTCATGTCTAGACCTGACTGGACTCTTTTTCACATGGACTAGATAGCCTCCTAGATTTTTTCTAATTTATAGATTCCATAATTAAGCTTCATGCCCCTCTCTCAAAACTCTATTACCAGGGGCAGCTAGGTGGTGCAGTGGATAAAGCATCAGTCCTGGAGTCAGGAGGACCTGAGTTCAAATCCAACTTCAGACACTTGATATGTACTAGCTGTGTGACTCTGGGCAAGTCATTTAACCCCCAATTGCCTCACCAAAAAACAAAAACAAAAACCCAACACAAAACAACACAACTCTATTACCAGGGGCAGCTAGGTGGGGCAGGGGATAAAGCACCAGTCCTGGAGTCAGGAGGACCTGAGTTCAAATCCAACTTCAGACACTTGACATGTACTGGCTGTGTGACCCTGGGCAAGTCACTTAACCCTCATTGCCCCGCAAAAAAATTAACAAATAAAACAAAAAAAACCAAAACTCTATTACCACCTCCTTCATTGCTTACCACTCAGCTGCACAACCCACAATAAGAGAGGAGAGAAATGGAGGAACAACCTCATTTGATGCTCACAACCACCCTGGAATGGAGGTGCTACAATTATCCTGATGATCACTGCTTTCCAACTCTGCTCCTTAAATCCAGGATGGGGTTAAGGATACCACCTCTTCATGGACACAGCTATTCAGTTCCAGCAATGTCTCTTTTTTATTCCCTTATTATTCTTTTTTCTTCCAACTTTATGATCAATAAAATTATAGAATATATGCAAGCAGAATTTATTGTACTGGATGGCATAAAGCATGGCTATAAACTTTTTTTTGCTATATTACTATCCAATTTTCTTGACTATTTTTTATTGAATGATGATCCCTCTCCCTTTAGTAGTTGTGTTTCTTTAAAGAAGATTGATTAGGTAGAAAAATCACTCACTATTGATAGAGGAAAGAAAAACCTGAGGTGGAATGTTGAGCACTAAAAACCAGAAGCTACTGAATCAACCCAAAAGCACACCTGTTATGTGCCTGGCACTGTGCTAAGTACAGGGGATACAAAGAGCAAAGTAAAAGTCCTTACCCTCAAGGAGTTTACATTCTACTGGGGAAGAGACTAAACCTTTATTTATTTATTTATTTTTTAGCTTTTATAAAGGTATATTTACTAAGAAGATGTTTTAACAACAGAAGTTACAAAGCATTTCCCTCCAACATCTGGGATCACACTCTCTCCTTCAGGTAAGTAGGTTCAGCAAAGCACTTGCTACAGTGGAGATAAAAGCACCTCCCTCCCAGGGTTGTTGTGAGGATCAAATGAGACAACATTTCTATAACACATTGTGCACATTAAAGCATTAAATAGATGCTTTTGTTGTTCAGCCCATGTCCGACTCTAGGTGACCCTATGAACAAGGTTTTCTTGGCAAAGATACTGGAGAGGTTTGCCATTTCCTTCTCCATTGTGTTCCCAGTTTACAGATGAGGGACTGAGGCAAGTAGGGGTTAAGTGACTTGCCCAGGGTCACAGTAAGTGTGTGGGGCCAGGTCTGAATGCAGATCTATTATAATAAATGCTAGCCATTGCTATTATTATTAAGCTCATTTCTGAGTAAAGGATGAATTCATCTGCAGAGCACAAGTTTGGAACTTTTAGACCTCATTGTTCAGGTAAAGAAACATGACCTAAAATGTTTTGACTTGCTCAAAGACACACAGTAAGATAAAGGTACTCAGGTGTTATCTTATTCTTGCCTACACTGAATCTCAATTTGCTATGTCTCCATTTACACACAGGGCAGCTCAAATTCTTTCTGTACTTTTCCACATGGGCTTGCCATTTCACTAGCTATAGTGTTTTCTACTAGCTTTGAAATTATGACAGAGCCTCTCCCTACCAAAACATTTATTTCAGTTCATGTTGTTGCAGTCACATCTATGTATTGCTGGGTTTCATTTTTAAGTTTCATCAGTTCCTTTGTTTTGTTTGTACCAGCTATTTCCCAATATTTCCCCCTCAGAATTCTCCCCCTCTCCCATTATTCCTCCCTTTGGAGGAGTGAGATGTCTGCTACCTGCTTGTTTAAATTGCCTGTATTGCGTCAGTGTTTGATTCCAACTTCTTATGTAGTCTCCCCCCCATCTCAATCTGGGCTCTCACATTCCCCTGTCCCCTCTCTACTACAGGGGAACAAAACCAAACCAATTAAACAAAACCAAGCAAGACAGCGCATAGTCATCATTCAAAGCCCAGTCCCCAACCACTCCACTGAGACACTGGCAAAATCTGTCCAGTGGGACCAAGGTTGGCTGTTGTACTTCATTGAAGATGAGCTTTTCTGAGTTGACTAGAATTGCATTAAATCTCTAAGTAGCATTTTTATTATATTGGGGTGGCCCAATAATGAAGTGACTCAATTATTTGTCCTTAGCCATATAGAGTGTTATATGGTATTTTTGTAGCAAGTATTGTATACATTTTGTAGTTACTTGGGAATTTCTTCCATCAGATCATTTATTTAGTTTTGGTTTTGGTTTTTTGTTTTTGTGAGGCAATGGGGGTTAAGTGACTTGCCTAGGGTCACACAGCTAGTAAGTGTCAAGTGTTTGAGGCCAGATTTGAATTCAGGTCCTCCTGAATCCAGGGCCAGTGCTTAATCCACTGCACCACCTAGCTGCCCCAGATAATTTATTTTTTTTAAAAAAAGAAAGTCTTTCAAGACCAGCCGTGGTATTGATCAGCAAATATTTATTTGGTACTTTTTATGTAGAAAACACTGACAAATATAAATAGGTTTAAGGCTTCTGTCCTTAAGGGGTCCTGCTTCCCAAAACTCAGCTTATTTTTTTTTTCTTTCCTCAGAGAAGTGTTTCTCTCTATTCTTTTGGTTTCAGTCAGTTCCTTGCAAAATCATTGGACATGAAAACAAAAACAATTTAGTTTTTAAATTATATTCCTTTGGTTTCTTTCGGGCACCATAATTCATATAATTAAAGTCCTTCCCCTTCCCCACTCTCCCCCTCCCCCCCAGTAAAATTCTATACTTCTAAGTAACAGCCCCTTTTCCTCCTGTTATCAGCATCTAATGATGTCTAAGAGCATGGATGGTCAGGTTAGACACTGTAATGGACTAAAATTCTAGCTAGTCTGTCTAAAATATCTAATGAGTGGTTGCCAATAAATTATAAACTTTAGCATGTTAGACCTTTAAGCATTTATTAAGGAGAATAGATTCATCTATCTTTCAAAGAGAGAACACATTTTAGCTCCACTCTCCACGAGTCCTCATAAAAGAGCGAGCCACACCTCCTTCATCCCACAAGCCTCCTGTGAAACTGGGAACAACCCATCCACATGCACACACATCTCCAAGCTAATTGGCTGGTAGCCTTGATTGACAGTACCCACGAGCAAACTTCCTGACGCCGAGGAAAGCCGCATGGCTTGCCATCAGATGCCTTCTCCTCATGGTGGAGTTTTCCTACAGTTACTCTCCAGCAGGTGGCGTCATTCCAATCGTTACAACACATAAGGAGAATGGTGCCCAAATCTCAAAGTCAGAACCGGAGGGGTCTTACCCCTCTCTTATGTGCTCATCAGCCTGTAGGTCATGGTGAAGGGATCGGCAAGTCATTTCGAAGAAGGGAGTTAACCAATAGCAGAAAAGGGTATCATTTTAAAGGCCCAGAGTTTAGAAATTGAGTTGATGTCAAAGGTGAAAACCTGAGGCCACAGCTACAAGATGGCTCGTCATTCATGCTCCCCAGCCCAACCTTCAGAGTCCCTTCTAATTTATATATTTTCCCTGGTAAAAGTGAGACTTTGCTCAAGTTTAAGGGCCACCCTTTTTTTTGTGCTCTGGATCATGGCCACAATGATGCCCAATATCACAGCCAACTGTAGTGGATCTCTGTGTCCCCTGGGGGGCTCTTCCCCATCTGGGTCTGGCTGTGAAAAATAAATACCCAAGGCCAAATGGCATAATTATTAAGCCCAGTTTCAGTGGTCGGAGAGGAAGTGTCAGAAGCAGGGCATAAGGGGAGGGCAACTTCTAGTGATCTCCCATGAACTTAAAGAGGATTAGTATATTTTGGGGGGAGGGGGGCAGGGCAATGAGGGTTAAGTGACTTGCCCAGGGTCACACAGCTAGTAATTGTGAAGTGTTTTAGCCACATTTGAACTCAGGTCTTCCTGAATCCAAGGCAGGAGCTTTTATCCACTGCATCACCTAGCTGCCCAGAGGGATGACTATTAAAGCAAATAGGCCAGATTTGGGTTTTTACAGGCAAATGAATTGAAAACTTTTCCTCAACATCAAGACTGATCCAACTACCCAGCGGTGGAGGCTGGGTAGAGCCAGACGCGGATAGACTTTGTCAAAGTTGCAAGGTGATGGAGGAGGAAGCATTGGCTAGTGATCATTAACGCTTGTATGAGTCTTTTTGGGCCCCAGTTTCTTCATCTTCCGGCCTAAAGCTACAGTCCTATGAGGACCAGATACTTCTGAGGACCCTATGATCCAAAGAAGTCCTTAGAAGCCCATGCGGGGCTTTTTCTTACGAGGTTGTGAACCTGCAAGGGAAGGAGTGTGTTGGGAGGGCAGGGTCTGAGTGCTTGGATTCTGGGAGCGCAGTACTGAGTGTCTCCCTGGCTCAGAAGTGGGGAGGCTGTGGCTGCTTGGATTCTGGGACAGGGGTGTAGAGCAGCCCCCTGAGTCTGGAGAAGGGAGGACCGCCAGATAGTCTCGGAGTGTCTGCCGCCGCTCGCGGGGTATGCTCCAGGCCCATAGCTCCTGGGACAGCTCCAGAGATCGAGAAGTTTCAGGCAGCTTGTGGAGGGGGCTGGGAGTCTCATAGGAACGGTGAGGGGAACTGGCAATGTCCGAGAAGTCAGAGTTGGTTCTGACGGAGGAGAAAGAACTAGAGAGCTGAGACCTCCTCTTCTGCCGCTTCCGAGGCACCTGGGTGCTGCCTTGCTGGCTGTCCCACCAGACGGCCCCCTTCCCCTCCCAGGATGCTTTCAAACGTTCGCTCAACTTGTCCTCTGGCCCGAAGGGCTCATGTGCAGGGGGAGGATCTGAGGGAGGGAGTGGGCCCAGGTCCTCTTGCTGCAGGAGCCGGCCTTCAGTCATGGCAGCCTGCAGGCCCTCTCGGACCTCCCCTTTGTCTTCTTCCTCCCTTGACCATCGGAGATGATGGTGTTGGGAGAATGTAGGGGGTGTCCAAGGAGGGAGGGCTGGGGGCACCTGAAGCAGGGTCTTCAGCCAACGGCGGCAGCAAGCAACAGCCTGAGCATTCCAGGAAAGGGCACAGGCGTCAGAAGCCGTGTTCAAGGATGGGGTAGCAGAGGTCTGATCATGAGAACTGAAGCCTGGATCATCAGCGCAGTCAGTGGAAGAGATACCGTTTTGGGGAGAATCAGCATTTTTGGAGCTGCTGTCTGGCTGGAGCCAGAGGCGCTGATAAAAAACATCTCCGGCAGCTGAGAGTTGGAAGAGCAGCATGCTGGGAGAAGGGTGACTCGGTGGGACGACAGCAGCCAAGCCTGGGGAAGGACCAGTGAAGAAGAGCCCAAATCCAGAGCTGTTGGATTTGAACAGCCAACTGCCAACTGCTCAACAGCCCACGCAGGGGACATCTTTAGCCCCGTTCCCTCTTGCCCTCCCACAGCCACCAGCACTTGCCTCAACATACCTGTGAGGGGAGCCTTGAGACGGTCCTGCAGCAGCTGCTGACCGTGTGGCTCGAGGACTGGAAAGCCATGGAGTGAGTCAATCAGTGAAGGGAGTGACTGCGGTGGAGCCGCTAGCTGAGGGGCATGACTGGATCCTCCTGGGAGAGAGAAGAGAGTGGGGAGTAGGCGGGAGGCTCCAAGCCCAGCATGGCCGCTTGGCTCCTGCTAGTCTCAGCCCCAGGCTTCACCTGAGAGATGCAGCATCCGCAGATGGCCCCCAAGGCCTCCAAGCAGCAAGGGAAGAGGTGCCCCAGGACAGGGCGGGGGCAGGAGCTGAGCCAGCAACGGTGGGGACATGAGTGAGTGGCTCCACTTCAGCATCGGCACAAGAGGCAAACGCTCGTCCAGCAGGTAGAGAGAGGACTGGGGGAGATCAGGAATCACATGAGGAGGGCAGCACCCCCTTTGCACGCACCCATCCTGGGAACTTTGAGGAACGGGGGCAAGTCAGGTTTAGAAGAAGTCTTTGGGCTGAGGGGAAGATGTCTCCAGAGCGTCTGCAAAGGGGGAATTTCACTTACCTGTGAACAGATGAGGTGAAGGGTGGGGCTTAGGGAGAGAGGACTTGGTGTCCCCAAGTACTGGGCCAGTAAGACACGCTCCCCTCGTTGACACGAGGCTTCTGCCCCGACACAGAAAAGGAGCTCACCACAGTCTGAGGGACCCTGGGGTCAGAGACAAAGACAGTAGGTCACGTCCCCATACCCCGAGCCCACTTCCCATACCATAAAATTAGCAGCCCCCACCCCTACCCGGACATCTCTTAGGTGGACTCCAGTGCGGTCAGCGATGGTCAACATCCGGGGGTGAGCAGCAAAGTCCACCCAGCGCCACGAAGAGGGGTCCTTGAAGACAAGGGTCTCAGGGTCTTTGTGGATTTGCTGCAGCCTTGGGGAGAGAAGGAGAAAGCGTCTCATTCTTCATGGCCAACAGGAGGATAAGTATCTGGCAAGATGTCCAAGCTTACTGGGGCTGCGTCCCAGGCCGGCCCGGGAAAGCCTTTAGAGCAAGGGGCTGGGGGAGAGACCAGGAGAGTTGGGGGGTCGGTTGGATCTGACCCTGGGGCAAACGTTACCCATCTCTTGGGCTCCACAGGCAGACAGTTCCTGAGCGGGTGCAGACTGCCAGCTCTCCAGGAAGATGGGGGCTATAGGGATGGAGTGAGTCATGTCAGCAGGGGGATCCCCTTTCCTTTCAGTGGAGCCTGAGCCTCTCCACATGCCAGGCCCCCCCCCCCTCACCTGAGGCTGATCCCTGTGGCTCCCTTATGTGTATCCAGCACCTGCAGGGGCTCAGGGCGCCCTTGACAACCGACTTGCCACACAGCACAGTGATGATCAGAGCGGACAGCCACCAGAGCTGAGGAGAGAGCAGAGGTGAGCCAAAAACACTCCCATTCTCTGTTGATTAGGAGAGGGGAGCAAGGGGCACCAGGAACCAAATCAGGAAGCATCCTGGGAATCAGTGCAGGTTGGGGCCAGGGGTGGGGGTGGGAGATGAAAGGGGGCCAGTGAACAAGACTGTTTATGGGTCTCACCTTCTCCCTGGACCGTGCGGGTCACCACCTGCCGGACTGGTCCCCGGAGCGAGATGTGGGTTGGGTCCCCAAGGACCTGGGGCTCCCTGGTGGGGGACAGTTTTATCTTCTGGAAGTCTGAGTAGCAAGCTAAGGCATGTAGGGTCACAGTCTCCTCTAAGCCTCTTTAATGGAGCCCAGATCCAGCATGCCACTGCCAGCCAGCTCACTTGAGGCTCATTAGCCCCAGAGTCAGCCCCTCACAGGGCTCCCCCCGCCCCCACATTGTGGGGCAGTCCCTGGCCAGAGAGGATGAGCCAATCTCCCCCCTCCTTCCTGCAGAAGGATACTCAGCTGGTTGTGGGCTCGCCCAGTAGGGTAGACCAGCTGCCCAGTGTGGGCTTTGGCCCCAGGTACCCAAGCCAGAGCCCCACCAGTACAAGCGTCATCCAGCAGCAGCTCCTTCCATCGCGTCTCCAGCTCCTCGTGCAGCAGCCCCCCGAGCAGACTTTCCACTTCCTCACCCAGCACCGTGCCCCCGAGGAGGGAGAACCGGCGCTGACGGGTACTCAAGTGGGCCCAGGGGCACCTGGGAGAGGGGAGAGCCTCTTAAAGACAATACCAGAACACAGAAGGATCACACAGCACTGTTCTGATAGGTTGTGGAAGGATTGATATCTCCATTTTACAGATGAGGTAACCAAGGCTCTGGGGTCACACAACGTGTAAATGGCAGCATTGGGACTTGAACCCAGATCCTTCTACTCCAAGTCCAGGGCTTCCATTGTACCCACTGAGCTAGCGTGGGCGGGTGGGGGTGTCCAGGGGAAAAGTTGGGAGATAATTGGGTGAAATTCAGGTCCCACCTTCCAGTTCTCTCTTCTTCCCAATGCTAAAACCACCCAGCTTTGATTAACCCTTGCTTCTCGACTGACACCGTCCCCCCTCTCCTTTCCCTTCCCCTTGGGTCACTTGCCCCTTGGGCTGGTATCCACCGAGGTCCTGGAGCAACCGTCCCGCGTTCATCACTGCCCTGGCCTTGTGTGATTTCTGGAGAGAGAGCTTCAGTTACTTCCTGCCTCTGGCCAATCTGCCATCCCTCCTCAGGTCATGGGGGGGGGTCATTTTCCCCCCAGCCAGGGGTCACTTTTTTTGTTTTGTTTTTTGGGGTTTTTTTTGGTGAGGCAATTGGGTTTAAGTGACTTGCCCAAGGTCACACAGCTAGTAAGTGTCAAATGTCTGAGGCTGGATTTGAACTCAGGTTCTCCTGAGTCCAGGGCCAGTGCTCTATCCACTGTGCCACCTAGCTGCCCCTGGGGGTCACTTTTACCAGTTGTCCAGTGGTCAAATTTACCTTACGTTCTCCCAGGTTAAAATTCTCCTGCAGCAGCATTCCAAGGGGTCCAAAAGCAATGTCCCCATGATCCCACAAGAAGTGGTTGAGCTGAGAGGGGGACAGAGACAAGGATAGTGACCACAGACTGCGAGGGCCAAGATTAGAACCCAGAATAACCCTCAAAAGACCCAATGCCCACTCACCTGCTCTACAACATCTATCGTTGCTTTGGCCCTGGGAGGATGCCTCGGTCTCCCCCGGAAAAGCAGATCTCGGGAGGTCAGCTCAGGGTCCCAGGGATCTGAGGGGAAGATAAGGAGAAGGGGCCCAAGGTTGGGTGGGAAGTCTGAGAATGAGTTTAGGAGGAAGCCCTAAGAAGGATGGCAAATGTCCAAAAGGCAATCCTGGAGCCTTGTAGGTGAATCATCCCAAGTCCTTGTCCATGGTAGGTAATGCGGATGTCTGAGGACGCTAGGCTTTGAGATGAGTGCCTGCGCTCCAAGCAGCTGCTGCTGAATGAACCTGCCAGCTTTGGGCGGGCTAGGCCCCAGTAAAAAAGGGGTGGCAGGGAGGGAGGGCTTGAGGGAGTGTGTCCGAAAGCAGCAAGTAGGGTGGGGGCAGGGACAGCAAAAGGGGCCCCCTCACCTGCACCAGGATGCAGGAAAGGCAGGGGCCCAGGAGTGTCAGGCTTCCATCTTCCCCACTTTGTCACATATGATGCCTCACGCTGGGGGTTAGCCTGGGAGAGAAGAAAGACTCCATTCATGCACCCCATGGGGTATGCTGGAGAGACCTCAGGCTTTGGAGTCAGAGCACCCGGATTCCAATTCCATATTCGATGTTTTCAATCTGTGTGACCTGAGGCAGGTCCTCTTACCTCCCAGGGCCTCAGTTTCCTCATCTGTAAAATGAGGGGATGGGGTAGATTGAGAGGCCCAGGATCCATTCAGTTCCTGTAAATTAACTGGCCCTTCGCTTGCCACTGCTGAGCTAGGTCAAATCTTCTTGTCCCTCTAGGGAAGGTGGGAGCCAGCAATGGTTGTGGAGTCAGGGGACCTGCTTTCAAAACCCAGCTCTGACAGTTACAGCCTGTGTGACTTTGGGCCAATCGCGTCCTCTCTCTGAGCCTCAGATTCCTCATTTGTAAAATAAGGGGACCTCAGAGGTCTCTCCTAGGTCCAGATCTATGACCCCCAAGGAGCTTTTAGAGAGCACAGGTGATACTGTTCTTTCTCATTATGGAATCAGGGACAGGACAAACCCCCCAAATCAAGTCTCGGGGGTGCCCAGGACATCGGACATCCCTTTAGCTGAGCAGAAGTGAATAGCACTGTTGGTACCAACTAACAACTCTCCAGGTAACAGTTCCCCAGAAAGGGCCCTGGGGCTGCTCCTACCGATGGATCCTGGGTCTGGGGGGGCTTCAGCAGTTGCATATAGTCACTCCAAACAGAGGACAGAAAGGAGCCAGGAGAGTCACTCAGGCCAGGGGGACCAGGCAAAAAGAACGTGGGAAAGAGATCGCTGGGGAAATCCATCTGTGTGGAGGCCCGGGGCCCAATTTTCCAGTCTCAGTCTCTGTGAAACAAAGATAAGAAGGACACATTTTCTTTCTCTGATCAAGGGGAGCCCAGCACAAAGGATTTCATGGGGCCACAAACCTCCGGGAGAAGGGGCAACAATGAGTGTTTCTCTATTAGGAGTAAAAAGGAATTCAGTCTACGGCCATACCACCCTGGATGCGCCCGATCTCGTCTGATCTCGGAAGCTAAGCAGGGTCAGGCCTGGTTAGTACTTGGATGGGAGACTGCCTGGGAATACTGGGTGCTGTAGGCTTAAAAAAAAAATTAAAAAAGGAATTCAGAGCCAAATCTGTCCTCAGCAATATTCTCAGTCAAAGGAGTCCATCTGCAAGGCTCATGAGCAGATTTTTGCTTCTTTGAAACACACGGATCATTCATTCATTCATTCATTCATCCATCCAGCCAGCCAGCCAGCAGACATCTATTATGCACCTAACATAGGCAATGCACCTGCTATTCTTTGAGGGAGAAACAATTTGAATAAGATCTGGTTGCTGCCTTCATGAAACTCAGTCTAGGATAAGGCACAAGGTAACTAAAATGCACAGTATTGAATAAGTGCATTAAGAGATGCAAAGTGTTATCTATCTATGTGCAATCCAAGGGGTAAGTCATGATCTACTTGGGGGGGGGGGGGGGATCAACTCTGAGCCTGGATTGCCCCTTCCATCTGCCTCCTTCCCTCCTAGTCCTACTGCTGAATAGAGCAGGAAGTGGTTACAAAATTCTGCACACTGGGTCTACAATAGGCCTTCAATACTGTGTGAGATTCAAAATTGGATATATGGAGCATTAAACTCCCCCTTTTAACTTTTCCCTTATATATATATATATCTCCCAGACCAATAAGAAAAAGGAGCCTCTGAGCTTTAATCAGTGAGGGATTCGTTTTTATTGCTTGGGAATTAACAAAAGGTGACACCAATTAGGGAAATGGGGAAGTAGGAATACAGATGAATGGCCTTAGATCTAAACTTAGTCTATTTTCCTTTATAAAACTCACAGAATCCCAAACTGCCCGCCAGGCTGCAAACCAGCACACCCAAAGCCGAACAGCAACCACGTGTTTCCAAACTCCTCTCACCTGCCACGGCTACATTTAACAGCCAGAGATGCCAACTTCCGTTCCCGTCCTCACTTTTAAGTCCCTGTCCGGAAGTTCCTTGTGTTCTCGAGTTTTCCTCCCAGGAGGGGAGGTCCTTCAAAAGCTGCTTCAGTAGCATGCGCAATCTCTCAAATGAGTCAGCTAAAACTTCTGATATTAATCTTTACCACAAATAATTTTTACCACATTCCAAGGCATTGTGGATTCTATTAAGAGAACCTGGATAGCACCAGGTGTGACTAACACAGCATCTCGAATCTGCTCGGGCTGCTCCACATGTCAATCCTATAATCAGCATGCTTTCAAGGCCAAAGCTTATGGAGGACATCCTCTAGCATATACACCCTTTGAGCACTTGCAAATTGACTATATTACAATGCCAAAAGCAGGACATTGCCTTGTTATGGTTGATCAGCTCACTCGTGGGTGGAGGCATTTCCCAGCCCCCAAGCCACAGCTGCCTTTGTTGCCAAGACTCTTCTTAAAAAGATAGTTCCTCGATTTGGCCCACCAGCCTGCACTGATTCTCACAAAGGCACACATTTTACTGATTCGGTTTTATCCCAAATCTACTCTTTCTTGGGAGTAACTCCAAAATTCCACACGCCTTACCACTCACAAAGTTCAGGCCAGGTTGAACATATGAATAATGAGTTTAAGAGTATGATTGGCAAATTATGTAATGAAACCCATTTGAAATGGCCTGATGTTCTACCATTGGCATTATTCTATCTACGCAGTAGACCAAGAGGAGAACTTCATACATCTCCTTATGAAATGCTTTTTGGTCATCCAAGCTAAAACTTTTTCCCCAGTTTATACATCACTGGTGGGAGGTGATACTTCTGTTGCCTCCTATATACAGAATTACAAACTAGGCTATGTGAACTCCATAAGGCAAGAGTTGCTGTACGAGCTGGCCCATTAGATTTTTCCTTGCACAATTTAAATCCAGGAGATAAAATATATATAAGGAATTTTCAGCGAACCAGTGGAACCCAGCCCGCTTAGGAGGGACCTTTTCAGGTATTATTGACAACTCCTACTGCCATTAAAATTGGTGAAAAAGACTCTTGGATTCATTGTTCTCATGTAAAGCCTGCACCATTCATAGGTAAAGAGATTTCAGATAAAACTCAAGTAGACACTGAAGAGCAAAAAACTCTAACAGCAACTGTTAAAGAGAATAGAACCCGAACAGAGCCCAGGGGCAGCAGGCAGTTCCCATTTGATAGTCCCACTGATCAGTTACATGCTTTGGGACTCAGTCTTAGTAAAGTATTGGGAGATGGAAATTGCCTCTTTAGGGCATTAGCAGATCAGCTACAAGGTCACAGTAGGAATCATCTCAGACACAGACAAGAATCTACTTCTTATATGATTAACCATAGAACTGAGTTTGAGTCTTTTAGAATAAATGACTCTTCTTTTGAAAAATATGTTGAGGACTTAAGACAACCGGATAGGTGGGGAAGAAACGAAATGATTGTAGCGTTTGCTAGACATCACCAGCTGAATGTGATAGTTCATCAATTGTATCAGCCCCTATTGAAAATCAGTGTCACAGACAAAGCTGATGCTAGAGAACTCCACATTTTCTACCATAGAAAACATTATGACAGCATTAGAAAAATCAATGACGATTCGGAAACCCCTGCCATTTTGGCATGCAGAGAATTGGGGAACCAGTTAATACAATGCGGCATACCCCAAATTCTAGCAGCTTAAATACCTTAAATTTAACAAGCATTTCCTTCTACAGGCAAACCACTGAAGCACATGGCCTGGTTTTCTGGCCCACCTCAATCTCCCCCACCCTTTCCCCTCCTTTAATCCTGTCTTTTTTTGTTTTGGCTTTTGAAAGGCACTGAAAAGGCCTGGAATTCACCACACCTTCAAGTTCTTTAAGAGTACAAAAGAGTGCTTAGAAAATCTTTTGCTTTTTGTTTTTGCTTTGTTTTTTGACTTTTGTTTCTTTTGCTTCCTTTTTTTTTTTCAAACTCAATTTTGTAAACTAAGTGACTTTTCAAAGACATTTTAAGTATATGCTGTGGGTGGGGCCATTGGACCTCAGAAGCTACCAGAATTCTTTTTTTTCCTTTCTTTTTGAGAGAACCATGAGTTTTAATGAGTTTTTTTTCTTTTATGGGATTCTGTTTTTAACGAAAAAAGAGGATTATTGAACCCTATTGCTTATCTATCAATGAACATATTGAATACTGAATCTTGCTGATTGAAGCCTTATTTCCTTTTAATAAATTGATCACCACTTTAAGTATCTGTTACTGTTATACTAGAGAATTCATGTATAAGATGATGTGGTTTACTTGCTAAAAAGAAGATTGTGTAATAATATCTAATATAATCAGCTATTAACATTCATTTATCATTTATATGTCATTATACTCTGGGTATGGTTTGGAATTATTGTATATATTACTAGTATATCCTCAGTTATGTAGCATAACATGCATTTTTACCATTATACTGTCTTTGGTGAAATTAATATGAGATTTATGAAGTAAGGAAACCTATCATTTCAGAGACATAACTGACTCTTACAGTAAGCTTGATGCAGGCCCTGGAGAGAATATATGTGCAACAAGAGGAGAAATGGGTACAAGTAAGTCCATGGTTTGCTTATGATGGTGACTATGTAGAGTACAATTGCTAGACACAGTCCAGTTCCTTCCTCTCTCCCTCCTAAAATAACCTAATTTAACTGAACTTGTTTTCTTTTTGCCTCACTCAGTCTAATCACCTGTGGCCTAGCACAATCACTGGCTGTCTCGAAACCATGAGATATGGTATGATAATCTTTCCATAACATTTTTCTGGTGTCATGGACACATACTAAATTTGGCTTTGATCCAGATACATGGTGGTAAGAAGTGTTATAGATTGCGTAACTACCACAACCCTCTATTATATAAAGGAGGGAATGTAATTGAATGTATTAATTTGATCATTGACAATGCTATGCTAAGGTTTAGTAAAAAAAAAATCCATCAATTTGGTTAAAGAAGAGAATCCAGCTTTCCAGACCAGAGTCGAGAATCCAGTTTTCCAGATCAGAGTCCAGAGTCCAGAGCCCAGTTTTCTGGACCAGAGTCCAGTATCCTCCTGATGACTTCTTACTACTCCAAGAAGACAAGAGAACTCAGAGACTTTTTATGAACAGTTTTGTTTTGTTGGTTTTGATTTCTCCTTCATTATAATATACACCATCTATAACATATACTCTCTGCAGAGGCCTTCCCTTTGCAATACCAACGTCAAAGCACTGGTTAGTGAGGGACTGCCCCTCTGGATAAAACTTTCCTCACTCTTTTTCTATACTGTTATTAACATATTGTTAGTTAGCATAGGATATTATTTTTGGTTGTTTCATTGAGCAAACTCATTTGTTTTCAAATGAAACAAAAGGGGGGAATGTGGTAAAAATTATTTGTGGTACAGATTAATATTGGAAGTTTTAGCTGAATCATTTGAGAGATTGCGCATGCTACTGAAGCAGCTTTTGAAGGACCTCCCCTCCTGGGAGGAAAACTCGAGAACACAAGGAACTTCTGGACACGAACTTAAAAGTGAGGACAGGAACGGAAGTTGGCATCTCTGGCTGTTAAAATTAACCGTGGCACACAGGTGAGAGGAGTTTGGAAACATGTGGTTGGTGTTTGGCTTTGGGTGTGCTGGTTCGCAGCCAGGCAGGCAGTTTGGGATTCGGTGAGGTGTTTTTGTGTGTGTGTGTGTGTGTGTGTGTGTGTGTGTGTGTGTGTGTGTGTGTGTGTGAGTGAGAGTGAGAGAGAGAGAGAGAGAGAGAGAGAGAGAGAGAGAGGGGCAATTGGAGTTAAGTGACTTGCCCAAGGTCACACAGCCAGTAAGTGTTAAATGTCTGAGGCTGGATTTGAACTCAGGTACTCCTGAATCCAGGGCAGGTGCTCTATCTACTACACCCCTGTTTCGGTGAGTTTAATAAAGGAAAATAGACTAAGTTTAGATCTAAGGCCATTCATCTGTATTTCTATTTCCCTATTTCCCTAATTGGTATCACCTTTTGTTGTCTAATTAATTCCCAAGCAATAAAAACTAATCCCTCACAGATTAAAGCTCAGAGGCTCCTTTTTCTTATTGGTCTGGGAGATATATATAAAAGGGAAAAGTTAAAAGGGGGAGTTTAATGCTCCATATATCCAATTTTGAATCTCACAACTGCAAGTTTTTGTTATTGTTCAGTCATTTGAGTTGTGTCTGGCTCTTTGTGACACCATATTGGGGTAGGGGGGGGAGGAGGAAGGGGAAGGGTTCTTGGCAAAGATGTTGGAGGGGTTTGCCATTTCCTTCTCCAACTTTTTTTGGAGATTAGGAAACTGAGGCAAACAGGGTGAAGTGACTTGCCCAGGGTCATATGGCTAGTAATTGTCTGAACTCAGGAAGATGAGTCTTCCTGACTCCAGGCCTGGCCCTCTATCCACTGAGCCACCTAGCTGTCCCAATGCTTCAAGACAATCCTTTTAAATCCTTCCTAATTGATTTTGTATCCCACTCCCCAGGTGACTGTTCCAGACTTTCTCTTCTCCCTTCAAGCTTCTCACCCCAACCCCACTCCAAACCCTTTCAGTCGAGGGGCTGAGAAAACTGAGGCCATCTCAGAGAGCTGCCTTCCTCTTCTCCCCTTCTCACTAAATCCTCCCTCACTCAAGTCGTGGATGAGGAGGAGGCCCTTCTTGCCAAGGTGAACCCCTCAACAGGTCCCTCTTATCCCATCCCTTTGTGTCTTCTCCAGCATGGTGATCCCACTATCAACCCACTCTGTCTAAGCTTCAATTGCTGCCTATTTCCCAGTTCCCAACATACTCTCCCAAGTCTCCCTCAGTCTTAAAAAACTCCAAGTCCTGGGGCAGCTAGGTGGCACATAGAGTACCAGCCCTGGATTCAGGAGGACCCGAGTTCAAATCCGGACTCAGACACTTGACACTTACTAGCTGTGTGATCCTAGACAAGTCACTTAACCCCAACTGCCTCACCAAAAAAACCCCACAAAAACAAAAAACTCCAAGTCCTTCCATTCCTGCTGTCTCCTACCTCTCCCTCCCCTTCTCAGCTGAACTCCTGGACAAAAGCTGTCTGTTCTTGGTGCCTCGGGTTCCTCTCCTCTCTCTTTCTCTCACTTTTTAAGTCTTTGCCATCTAGCTCTAGGTCTCATCATTTCACAGAAATAACTCTCTAGAGTTATCAATGATCTCTTAAATGCCAAATCAGATGCTTCTCAGTCCTCAGTCTTCTTGACTTTTCTGTAGACTCTGGCACTGTTTACCACCTTCTCCTCCTGGAAACTCTTCCCTTTTGGTTTTCCTCTTCTCTGAGTATTGCTTCTCAGCCTCTTTTGCTGAAGGATCACCCATAAAATAACCACTAATTTTGGTGTACCCCAATGCTCTGTCTTTGACCTTTTCTCTCTACACATTCCCATTTGATGATCTCAATTCTCATGGGCTCCAGACCAATGTCTAGAGCATAGTATTCCTAGAACTTTTAGGGGCATCTAGATAGCTTGGTGGATAGAGCACTGGGCCTGGAGTTAAAAAGATGCAGGTTCAAATCTGCCCTTAGACACTTACTAGCTATGTGACCTCAGGCATGTTATTGAACCCTGTTTACCTAGGAGGCAACTAGATTGCCCAGTGGATACAGCACTGCCTCTAGACTCAGGAAGAGGTGACTTCCAATTCAGTCTCAAATATTTACTGGCTGTGTAATGAATGAAGTTCACCTTAATCTACTAGAGAAGGAAATGACAACCACTCCAGTATCTTTGCCAAGAAAACCCCATGGACAGTTTGGTCCATTGGGGTCATGAAGAGTTGAATGACTGAATAACAACATGGTCTATTTTGTGGGGTGGAGGGTTGTTAGTGGGGTTGGGTGACCCAATCTGGGGGAAGCACAGAATGACAATAATATGTGACCTAATCCCTGTGTAGCTGAAGTGAGATGATGAAAGTCAGTGATGGTGAGGAACTGAGAAGTCAGGAAGTGAGAATAAATAAGAAACTTTGAGAAACCTGAAGAGAGAAGGAAGAATGAAAGGGATGGATCAGGCTGGAGTATGCCTGAAGTATGGAAGAACCTGACATATCCAGGCAGAATGGGGCTAAATAGAACTTGGGTTCTAGCCTACCCAGAGCCAGGTCTGGTTATGAGACCTCAGGGGAGTCACTGAGACAGACAGTGAGGCAGAAATAGATGGGTTGAGGAATCAAGTCAAATTAAGCATGCATTTATTAAGTGTCAGGCACAGTGGAAAGAACTAGGTTACCCAGAGAGGCAAAAAAAAAAAAAGTTCCTGCTTGCAAGGTCCTTAGAGTCTAATAGGAGAGACAACAAGTCAACAACTGTTCAAAACAAAACAAGGAGGACCAGCTAGGTGATGCAGTGGATGAGAGCACCGGCCCTGGAGTCAGGAGTACCTGAGTTCAAATCTGGCCTCAGACACTTAACACTTACTAGCTGTGTGACCCTGGGCAAGTCACTTAACCCCAATTGCCTCACTAAAAAACAAACAAAAAAACAAGGAGATGTGGACAGAGTAAACTAGAGATAATCAACTAAGATTAAGGAAAACTGAGAAAGGCTTCTTGCAGAAGGTCTGCGGAGGCAGAGATGAAGGAGAGAAGTCGGGGACGAAGTCGGGAGATGGAATGCGACACTCTACCAACAGCCAGGACACCAGTGTCGCTGGATCGCAGAATACTCGGAGGGGACTGAGATGGAAGAATCCTGGAGAGGTAGGAAGAGGACAAGTTGTGAAGGAGAATGTTAGATCGTCCAGTACAACTTCTTCCTCTTACAGTTTTCAGGAAAGCAAAGCCTACAACGGGAAGGAGACTTGCCCACCATCCCACATCTCCTCAGGAGCAGATATGGGATTCAAATTCTTGTCCAACCTGTTTTCTGACGCGGGTCGAGGGCATCGTTCCATTAGGGAAAGAATCTCAGACTTGGCAGTTGAGAGGCGGGCCTGAATCCCAGCTTTGTCCCCACCGCCGAGTCCCTCCCTGTACCTCAGTTTCCTTGTCTGTAAATAGGGGCTTTAATGACTCCCGCCCTGCAGAAAGGCGAGCCAAGATTACCCAGACCTCTTCATCTTCTTCAAGTGTAAAATGACGGTTGTGACTCCATCCCCCAAAGTCCGTCCCACCCGTACCCACAAACGGGCTCACAAACCAGCCTGGGGCAGACACGTGGGAACCTAGAGAAGAAAGCCGGCAGAACCAAGGAAACTGACGACTCACTCACTGCGCAGGTGCGGGACGACGAGTCACCCGCCAAGGGATTTTCCAGGATTCCGACAGGTCCCGAGCTCCAAACCTGTGCACCGGAAGTCCTCTGCCTAGAGAGAGCTGCTTCACTAAATGTAGCGACCTCCTTAATCTCATCACCCAAATCGGCGACACCATTATCTTCGGCCCAGGGTTGGCCCCGCCCCCTTAGCAGTTGCGTGGGATGGTGGCCAGCAGGGGCCATTCCAAGGCGTCCGTAGAAACTCAGAGCGGAGAGCCGGAGACTTCTTAATAACCCAGAGCCTCTGGGAGGAGAGGAGTGCCCGGACCCTTTTTAACTGCCCTCGCAACATTCACCCGCCTTCAGATCTGACCGTGTGGTTCCCTTATTCAATAAATTCCACTGTCTCTCCATTGCCTCTAAGATAAAAAATAAACTTATAAATTCCCTTGTTTAGCTTTTAACACCCTATGCAGTTTGGTCCCAAACCAATCTTTCCTGCCTCATTAACACCATGAACATTCCCCTTCTCACCCTCTGTAATCCAAACAAACTACCCGTCTCTCATTGCCCACTACAGGACACTCCATTTCCCATCTCTGTGTCTTTTCACTGGCTGATCCCCACACCTGGAAGCCCCTCTCTGCTCACCTCTGCCTCACAGAATTCCTCTCCCAACAAGGTGCAACTCAAGCAACACTTTCTACTTGAAGCCTTCTCTCTGATCCCCCTCCCCCCAAATAGTGGTGTTCTTTCCAAACTCATTGGGATACATGAAGAGAATACAATTAGGGGAGTGGATCTGTTATGTATTGATGATCATAAGAAAAGAATGGGAAGAGGAATACACCAGGAGGGAAGGGAAAAGAAAGTTAGAGAAAGTTATCACATAATAAGAGTGCTAAGGCTGACATCTGTGCAAACAAAAAAGGAGAAAAGGCAGTAGTGGACACTTGAATTTCTCTTATTTGAACTATCAAAGGAAAGAAAACTAACACACATGATTCCCATTTCTTTTCCAATTTTTCCCTTAAGCACTCTCATGCCATTTATAAAAACATGTTTAAACTCTTGCTCCATCTCTTCCAATAATTCTAGGACACACAGAAAGATATGAATTGATGTAGTAAAACAAAGATCCATAAAAGGATGTCATATAGATAGATTGACTGCAGTTACATTTTTAAAAAGTTTTAAAAATAAAAGAAAGAAAAATATATCTATGTTGCTTCTCACTCTACCAATCATATGTATCATTTTCCCCATCTTTGATGTTGCCTTCTAGCATTTGTATGTACCTTTTTGACCAGAAAAGACCCCCATTCAGGGTCTTTTGGCTTGCTGAGGAGCTAAAGACCTCTTTTATTGGTAACTGCTAGCCATATCAATAGATTGAATGTGCTTGGAACTTTGTTGCCTCAGTTTACCTTAATTTCACTGAAGACAACCCTGATAGAGAAATAGACTAAACCTGTCTGGAAGGTCAAACCACCACGACCACTACCCCTCTCCCTCAGCCTAAGGCCCTATGTCCAAGAGCCCTTGTAATAATAGTACCCCACCTGGGTATGACATTTAAAAAGTTCAAGAGACATAATTTCTGGGTAATTTAATGATTTCATTAATAAGGCTAATATTTTTAGTAATAAAAAGAGATCTGTGGCACACTCGAATGTTAAAGGTCCTCATGGTGATGGGCTCATAGTTTATATACCCTTGGAGAAGTAGGTGTTCCTGAGGGTGGTAATGTACTCTGATTGGTTAACAATTAATGAGAGAATGAATACTATAATGAGATGTGGGCTCATGCTGAGGGTCTTAAAGGTATGTGACTTGGATCACCCAAATCTTGGTCAAAGAGACATCAATTTCCATATCACCTGTCTGATAAAAGAGAGGAACCACATTTCCCTAAACCTGTCTGATGTGAGAAAATAATTATTAATAATGGATTTTTTGGCGGACCCAGAGATCAGTCCTTTCTCCATGCTTTCCACCCCCACCCCAGAAAGTTCAGATCTTGCCTGGGACAAACCCAAGGGAACAAAAGAAATGGAGATAGACTCTTTTTTTAAAGCTCAATGAAGGACCACGCCTGGATAATGGACTTTGACTTAGGGCAACTTGAGTGAGGGTCTTTCCTGCTTTTATTAAATTATTGGGGAACTAGGCTGGATTTAAAAACAAAAATTAAATATGGGCAGCTAGGTGGTGCAGTGGATAGAGCATGTGCCCTGGAGTCAGGAGGACCTGAGTTCAAATGTGGCCTCAGACACTTAATACTTACTAGCTGTGTGACACTAGGCAAGTCACTTAACCCCAATTACCTATCCAAAAAAAAATTAAATAGTATTTAAAATTTAATTAATTAAATAAACTAATTAATTTAATACTTTTTAAAAAATCATCTTTGGGGGCAGCTAGGTAGCACAGTAGATAAAGTACCAGCCTTGGATTCAGGAGGACCTGAGTTCAAATCTGGCCTCAAACACTTGACACTTACTAGCTTTGTGACCCTGGGCAAGTCACTTAACCCACATTACCCGCCAAAAATTAAAAAAATAAAAACAAAACAAAACCCAACAACAACAAAAAATCATTTTTGTCCCGCTGATGGATATGAGGAGGAAACTTGGAATGGCTTTAATTAGCACTTCTCTAATTAGTAGTGATTTTGAGCATCATTTTACGGAGATATCTAGGTAGCAGGGCTTTCTCCCCTTGAGTTCTACCTGCTCCAAACGATCACCATTCCTCTCCTTGAATACTTTCAGTGATGGGGACCTCGATCCCTAACCATGTAGTCAATTCCATTGTCAGTCAGTTCTTATTGTCAGACAGTGTTTCCTTATGTTGAGCCTTCCTCCCTGTAAGTTCTACCTATTGTTCATAGCTCTTCCTTTGGTTGTTATTTAGAATAATCTCACATCAGATGGTAGGTGGTGCAGTGGACAGCATGCTGGGCCTGGAGTAAGGAAGACTCAATGTTCCTGAGTTCAAATCTGGTCTCAGACACTTTCTAGCTCTGTGAGCCTGGGCAAATAACTTAACCCTGCTTGCCTCAGTTTTCTAATCTCTAAAATAAACTGAAGAAGGAAGTGGCAAACTACTCCAGTATCTTTGCCAAGAAAACCCCAAATAGAGTCACAAGTCAGACTGAAATGACTGAACAAAAAGGTCTTTACCTCTACTCACTTCTCTCCTGTCAAGCCCAGTTTTGCCAACTATCAAATGATTTATTCAGTAAATTAAGTACTTGCTATGAGGTACTTACTATGTATGTTACTGTGCTAGGGACTAGGGATACAATTAAGAAAAATGATTAGTTTCTAGCCCTTTAGGAGTTTACAGTCCTGTAATCGGAAATGAAACATGTGCACAAATAACCAAGAGCTTAACATGTGAAAAGTGCATTAGGAAGGTGGAAGAGGAGTGAGATACTTGTAGATGGAGGGATAATTTCTGTTTGGGTGGACCTGGCAGCATTTCATGGAAGTATCTCTCATATGGTAAGTTTCCAAATACCCTAACTCACGATGAATACTCTCCAGTTTGTTAACATTGTTATGGGCCCAGAGCACCCCAGAAGTTCTTTGGGGTACATCAAGGAACCTTCTCCTTGAGAAACTAAACCAAAGGACAGACACACCTAAAAAGATAAGTGGAACAAGATCGGACTGAGCTAGCTTCGGGACCTCCACCCTTCATTCTAGTCTCCCTCAACCCTGGGGAGATACGTTTGGGTGGGGCTGCTGCCTTTGTGTCCTGAGGAGAGAGATGGCTTGAGAGATCCTCAGCCACCCCTCATCCAATTCCCCCAGCCACCACCTGTAGGGGATGGTCCTCCCTCACTAAAGGAACCTTCCACAGTCAGATGGTCACCCTGATCAGTCCTCTATAAAAGTATCTGCCTGTCTCCTGCTCGAGGAGATTGGTATCTCAGAGCCACACTCTGCCATGCCTTTCTCCCCATGAGAAGGATTTCTTTCATGGTTTCTCTTCCCTTCCCCTTCCCCTTCCCCTTCCCCTTCCCCTTCCCCTTCCCCTAAATAAACGACTATCTTATTCTAACTGCTTTTGTGTGCAAGAGGGTGTAATTCTTTAAAAAGGAATTCCTAAGGACCCCAATCTCCTACCCCTACCCAAACCCCCTACCCCATTTTCCCTAAGACAATGTGCTTCCTAAAATGTGGGACTCAGACAATATTCTCGATGTGTTCTGATTAGGGCAGAAGACAGCAGAACTGTCATTTCTATTGTTCTGCACACCAGGGCCATATGGCTAGGGTCACAGACAGGTAACTTTGGCATTGAGGCTTAAAAAGTATTATTAAGAAGATAAGACCCCAATAGAGACATCAGAAAGGTGAAAAGTTTGGTGAAGTTCCAGGCAAAAAGAAAAGTAATTACAATGATGGCCAGTGGGAAGTTTCCTGAAGTAGATAGCATTCAAGTATTCAGTAGGTGAAGATGGGGTCTTTGCTACCTTAGTTTTAGAACCTGAAAGGACCTTGGAAATCATGTAATCCAACTATCCCTTTTTATCTTGTATATACAGATTTATGTATGTTGTCACTTCCATTAGAATGAAAGCTTCTTGAGATCAAGGACTGTTTTTGCCTTTTCTTTGTTTCTACAGAGCTTAGCACAATGCCTGGCATTTAGCAAGTGCTTATTAAATGCTTTATTGTTATTATTATCATTACATTATTATTATCTCTGCTCCAAAAAATTAAGGATTAGAACAGTGAGACCCTAGGAAGTGAAGTGACTTTGCCAAGAAGTCATTCAAGTTGTAGAGTGTTATTAGAACATTGGATCCCGATGAGTAGTGATTGTTTCATGCTTTGTACTTGCGTCCCCAGTGCCGCTTGGCACACGCAATAAATACATGTTGAGCCAAGATCTGAATCTAGATTCTGATTCCAAATCCACCGCGTCTTCTGTTCTGCACCACAGTACAGCTGGCCAGGAATTGTGCTAGCATTCATTCTCTGACAACTCCATCCTTCAAAGAACACTTCCAAAGAAGCCTCTCTGGATCAATTCTATTTCATTCTCCTGAGACGGAGGTGTGTGGGGGGGTAGTGTGTGGAGGGGAAAGGGAAGGGAAGAGCTGTTGCTTTTAACAGCAATAAAACGCTTCTCTGTACACCACATGCTCAGAAAACCTTCCCCACTCAGGTTTTTCCAGGCTCAGCTGAGTACGGAGAGGGGGGAGGAGGAGCAACTTTAAGCAGCGCGCCCTCTGATTGGCTGGAAGCAGCCCCGCCGGCTGGTTTCTTATTAGCCTAAGTGCGGAGGCAGAAGGCGGGGCTGGGAACCAAGGGAACCATCACGTGGGTAACGGACGTCCTACGTGGGTAACGGGCGCCACGTGCAGAGGCCGAGGTCGCGAGGTGAAAAGAAGGGGGAAGTTGGCTTGGGGGGTGGGGTGCGGGAGTTTATCGCCGAACCCCGAAGCTTCAGTTTCTTGTTTTCCCTTTCTCGTGGAAACCCCCCTTCCCTTTGTCAAACAGGCGGCCTTTGCCCGGAGCCACCCCTCCTCCTCCCCCCAAGCCCGGCGGCGGGAGGCGGGCCGGGCGCTTAACCCTTGTGGCCTTGGCCAAGCGCCCCTTAACTACTCCAGGCCTCAGTTCCCCCTTTCATTAAAACGATAAGGCCTAGACTAGAGGGGCCCCGAGATTCCCCTCCAGCCCCCTCTCGCGGCCTGGAAAATGAGGGGGGTTTAGCCTTGTGACCCCTGGGCAGGTCCCTTCGCAGCTTCCTGCCTCAGTTTCCCCATCTGTAAAACGGAGAGAGTCAGAGCACTTCCCTCCCAGGGTGGTGGTGAGGCTCCAATCAGATCACGTTTGTAAAGCGCTCTAATAGGTGCCCCGTTCAGGGAGGCTGGGGGTGGTCGAGGTCCCATGTGGGGCTGTGTTGGTCACTTGCTGATCTCCTCCCCCCCAATCCACCCATCCCCCACCTCCCCATTTTCCTCCGCAGCTGCTTTTCTCAGCATGGATGAGGCCACCCGCAGGAAACCCCGTCTGGCCGCCTCCCTGCAGATGTCCCCCGGCCCTAGCCTGGACACCATTCCCTGGAAGCCCTTGGAAGGCTCTGCCCAGGTGTCCGAGGAGATCCAGCCTGGGCCAGCAGAGCCCCTCAGGGCCGAAGAGAAGAAGAAAAAGAAGAAGCCCGGGACCACCCAGGCCGCAGGGGATGGTAGGGGAGGGAGCCTGTGGGATTGTTGGGGAGAGGGTCCTGAGGGTTGGTACTGGGAGTGGGAGCAGGGGCAGTAACCACGAGGAAAGAATGGGGGGTGTTTGTCCTGGAGAAGATAAGAACAGGAAGGCAGTTCCCAGGCAGCTGTGTGGTTCAGATGTGAATTGAGGCACTGACCAGCTGTGTGACCCTGGGTGAGTCACTTAGGCCTCTGCCTGCCTTCCTTTCCTCATCTGAAAGAAAGGGGCAATAATGGTAACAATTCTCCCAGGGTTGTTGTGAGGATCCAGTGAGATCATACTTGTAAAGAGCTTTGCCAGCCTTAAGGTGCTATATAAATGTTAGCTGTTCTTATTGGGGAAGAGGGATTAGCCTTTGCCTTGCCTCATCCTTTGAATGAGTGAGAGAGCATTTATTAAGCCCTTACATGCCAAGCACCGGATCAGGTACTAGGCTTACAGATACCCAAAGGAGGACAGTCCTTTATCTTCATGGAGCTTATAGCTTGAAAAGGGCAGGCCACACATACATACCCTCCGTGTTGTTACTGTTCTTGTGACTAGTCGCTAGCACTCTTTCCCCCCCACCCCCCACTTTCTGGTGGCGCAAGCAACAGCAGATTTTCCAGGTGTTGGTGAGTTAATTACAGAAAACCCTAAATTCCTTTAAATTAGCTTAATTGGAAACGATCTGGGAATTGCATGGGCTAAGTTTAGAGTTAAGAGTATTTATCTGTATTTCTTTTTTTCCTATTTTCTTATCTTTGATTTTATTAGTTTTACCTTTGTTGTTTAATTAATTCCCAAGTAATAAAATCTGATCCTTCTGTGAATTAAAGCTGTAAGGCTCCTTTCTTATTGGCCTGGGAGAAATATCTTTAAAGGGCAGTTCAGAGGGGAGGGTGAACCTAAAAGGTCCCTCATATTTCCGGGACCCCAATATTTAGGCGAGTCACCCATATATCAAGTCCATATATCAAATTTTGGCCCTCACACCTCCACATACAGTAGTTAATATTTTCTCCAGTTAATTCTTATTTGATCCTATCTCTTTCCTTTATCACTTGATCTTCACTTTGTCTTTGTTGGATGATTGCAATCATCCAAACAGCAAATTCTAGGAAGGCCATTTTGGTTTGGAAAGTTACAGGGGTGGTTAAAGGGGAGTCCCAGGGACACCCTTTCTAGGAGTAGCAGTTGCAGAGAGGGAGATTTTGGCTTGATGACCTGCCAGCACTGTTCAAAGGTGGATGGTTGTCTCACTGAAGCTCTTTGAAGAGGAGGGTAGATGACTTTTTGTGGGAGTGAAGTGGAGGAAAGGCCTGTTTAGTTATAGGTTGGACCAGATGACCTTTGAGGGCCCTTCCAATTCTGTTTCTCGTTGGAGGCAGGTGGGAGTTGATTACTAGGGTGAGGGAAGTAACGGGTAGTGGAAAGAGCACTGGGGTGAGGGTCAAGGGCCATGGCTTCTAGTCCCAGGTCAGCCACTTACTAGCCTTGTGACTCTGGCTGTCACTCAGCCTCCTTTGACCCCTTTAGCAAACAGGAAGTTGGACTAAATGATCTCTCAGGCCACTGAAGGTTTCAGTTTTAACAGTCTGTGCCCTCCTCATTCTTCCTAGGGCCACTTTCAGATCCTCCTGCTGTATTGAGAGAGCTGATCCTCGGGCACAAAGACCCCCCTCCAGGCCAGGCTCTGAGCCTCCTCACTCGCTATGCGGCAGTCATGGGCCTCACTCTGCACTTTGTGGAGAGTGAGGTTCAGGGTAAGGGAGGGAGGGGGGAGGGTACAGGTCACTGTGTGCTGGGCGTTGGCATGGGATGGAGGACGGGTGTTGTCCAGGGCTCTGACCCCAAGGACACCATGGTCTGGTTGGTGAGATAGGAATAATGCCCTCGACACTCCCCTTGTGCTTCCCGCTCTCCTGCTGGAGATTCTCTTCCATAAAATCCCAGCTCTGCCACACATGGAAGATGAGGCAAATTATTCCACTACTCTGTATAATGAATTTGCTCTTTTTTACAGTTAAATTTTACTCTTTTCTATTAACAAGTGTTTTTCCTTTTCCTTCCCCACCTTGATAAAAGAAAAAAGGGAGGGAAATTGAATTCTTCATAACAAAGATGCACACCCCAGCAGAACATTGCCACTTGATCCACATCCAGAAATGTGTGTCCCTCTGCAGGTGCAGGCCGTCCTTTCTCTGTCTCCATCTTTTCCTTTTTCCTCATCCCAAGTCTTCTGGAATCATGCTGGTCATTGTGTTGAGGAGAGTTCTTAAGTCCTTTAAAGCCATTCACTTTTTTTTTTTTTTTTAGTGAGGCAATTGGGGTTAAGTGACTTGCCCAGGGTCACACAGCTAGTAAGTGCCAAGTGTCTGAGGCCACATTTGAACTCTGGTACTCCTGAATCCAGGGCCGGTACTTTATCCACTGCACTACCTAGCTGCCCCAAAGCCATTCACTTTTACAGTGTTATTGTCACTGCATAAATTGTTCTCCTGCTTCTGCTCCCGTCCTTGAGCATCAGTTCATACAAGTCTTCCCAGCTTTCTCTGACACTTTGTTGTTTCTTGTGGCACAATAGTGTTCTAATCATAGGCCATAATGTTTTCAGCTATTTTGGAAAGCAGTTTTGAACTATAGCCCCAGAGTTACTAAAGCGGGCATACCCTGTCATCCAGTGATATTACTAGATCTGCACCAAAAGCGATCAAAGAAAGGAAAAGGATCCATATGTATACAAATATTCATAGCAGCTCTCGCTCTCTTTTTTGTGGTGGCGAAGAACTGGAAACTAAGGGAACCTATTTGTTCCCTCTTGTCAAATGAGGGGAATTGGACTACAGCATCTCTTAAGGCCCTATCGTAGAGCCTATAAATGTTAAAATAGGGTTTTCCTTAGGAAGGTCTGAGGGGGCCTCGGGAGGGAGCTGGGGGGCTGGTCTTCTGAGTAGGTGGGACTGTGGAGACTTTCCTTTCTGAGTTGGAAATCCCTCTCCTTCCTTCAGTCCCCTTCCGACACTTCTCTGTTTCTGCCGTGCTGGGTGAGGTGCCCTGTTCTGAAGGCACTGGGAGCAGCAAGAAGGAGGCAAAGGGGCAAGCGGCCATCCTTGCCCTCAACTGGGTCAGGACCCAGCTGGAGAACCCAGGTAATAGTCCCTCCTAGAGAGTTCCTGGGAGAGGAGACACTGAAGCTACTCAGCTGCTTTCTGTTCTTGTGACCTTGGGCCAATCATGTCTCAGGGCTTGTTTCTCTAATTTGTAAAATGAGGGAGGGGTGATGAACTCGAGTGTCTATGAGGTGAGACTCCTAGGAGGGCATCCCCTGATCAGGATGCTAGAGAGGTAAGGCTGAGTTTGGGGGTGGGGGGGAGAGGTGACCATCTGCCCTGCCCTCTTCTATTCCTTGAGCCTAGTCATCGTGGTGGTGGTAGGGGGCCATTAGGGGATGGGACTGCCAGATTTGAGTTAGAAAACTCGCAATCTTGCCCCCCTTGCCCCCCTTTCATATCTGGGGGGAGGAGTAAAGTCTTTGTGTCCCAGGGAGCCCAAAAGAAAGATCCAACAGTTCCCTTTTTTCTTTTGCAGCCCCCTTCAAAGTTCCCAACAACTTCCCACTCTGTTCTTTAACTGCAGGTGAGCCTCCCCTCTACTCCACCCCAAATTACAGGGTTTGAATGGGAGGCTTCTCTATAACCTGTGGTCCTCAGCCTTCTTCTGTGGAAACACCTTCCCATCGCAGACAGCACATGCCATTTTGGGTAGTAGAACTTCTACCATTCGTCTTGGCTCTTGTACCCCAAAGTGTACCGGATGAAGAAAGGGGAATAGAGTCAGCATTGGGGATGGGGTAGAAGGATCCAGGGGCCTTCCTCTCCTCTCCCTGCTCCCAGTGATATTCCTGTCCTTCCTCTAGAGAACATTCTGACCCATGAACAGCGTTGTGCGGCCGTGGTCAGCTCTGGGTTTGACCGCCTAGTAGGAGAAAACTCCCCATACCGGGGCTGCAAGCGGGATATAGCAGCTGTCATCCTTGAGAGGGGTATGGAAGGCTGAGCCTTTCCTCCACGCCCTCTCCCTTCCATCTTCCACGGCCCCACCTCACAGTCCTTGGGGAGGGAGTAGGGAACCCCTAGAATCTCTTCTTTAGCTTTCCTTCTTTCCTTTCTCCCTCTAGCTCTCACCTCATGATTTCCCCAAGTCTCCTTTCCTGTCTTTCTCACCAGCATTCCTACCCCTTCCTAAAGGATTCTTTTCCAGACCTTCTCCCTACCAGCCCTTCCTCCCCCTGTTCTTCCTACAGAGGTCCCAGATGACAAGGGCAGCTGTAAGGAGACCTATGAGCTGGTTGCTCTGGGCACGGGTTCAGGTGGTTACAGGGGCTGGATTGAGTTCATGGGCCGAAGACTCCATGATACTCACAGCTTGGTCATTGCCCGTCGTGCCCTGGTCAGGTGAGAGATCAAGATAGGGCACTTGGCTCCAGGTGTGTGGTTCCTGAGCCTGTGGGGAAGGCCACTACTCGGGAGATATCTACCCATCTGTCATTTTCTCTGTCTTTCTCAGGTTTCTGTTCCGGCAGCTCCTGCTGGTGGCTAGTGGAGGCCCTGAGGGGGCAGAACGATCGGTGCTGACTCATCGACCAGGCCCTGGTCCTTCCCTTGCCCTGAAGCCCAAGATCTTCTTACACTTGTACCTCAGTCACACACCTGCGGGGGCTGCACATGACATCTAGTATGCAAGACATTGGGATTTGGGGGATCTCTGAATGAAGTGGGGAGGGAGTGGTCAAGGTGGGAGAAGGAGGATAGAAAGAACAGATCAGAAGACCTTCGGTTTTTGTGCCAGCTCATCTCCCTGATCTCTCCTCCTTTCCCCACTCCAGCCTCCCTTCCCCAGGGGGCTCTCTCCCTAGTCCCTCACTTCGCCTTCAAGTCCACGCCCGGGAAGAGCTACGCCCTGTCTGTTACCTGGCCCCAGGATTTCGGGCAGCCCGGGTCTGTTCGCTGTCAGCCAGTGATAAGGTGGCTCGATGGGCAGTGCTGGGCCTGGGAGGGGGCCTGCTGGCCCACTTCTTGCCCCCACTTTATGCAACCAGCCTTGTCATTGGTGAGAGGCCCAAGATAGGGGAGAGGGAAGAGGAGGCATCTCTGGGACTGGGTATAGAGAGGGAGATAAATGATCTTGATAAAGTCCATTCTAACTCTAAATCTTAGGAGGGATGAGTCTGCATAGGTGGGCAGGTGATTTTTTTGTGGAGGAGAGATGACCTTGCTATCCCCTCAGGCTTCTCTTTTTCCCCTCCACAGCTGACTCCTGCCATGACCCTTCAACTCTGAGTCGGGTCATCCATGACAGGCCCTGCCTAGAGGGAAGGCCAGGCCTGCCACCTCCCTATGCCCGTAATCCCTTGCACTTGTTTCTGGGGCCACCTGTGGCTCCCCAGGATTCTGTACCCCCTAGCTGCCAGGGCCTCAGCCTCAACTGGAGCCTGGGAGACACCAGCCTGGAAGTTGTGGACACAAACACAGGGCGTGTGTGGTCAGAGTAAGGCCAGGTGGTGTTGGGGAGGGAGAGAATGTGGAGATGGAATAAGGTGTGGGTGCGGGGCTGAGATAGATGAACAGAGTCGGTCAATTTGCTGGGTTTGCAGGTGGGTTGGGCTGTGGCCTCCAAGTCGGTCATAATCTCTTCTTTGCCCACTCAGAGGCTCCCTGGGCCCTCCCTCCCGTCTCTGCAAGGCCGCTCTCCTTCGTGCTTTCCGCCAAGCGGCCCAAGCCCTGGGAAGATTTGATCTCTTGGCACTAGACACATATGAGGTGGCCAAGGTCAGTGAGCAAGGCCTTGTCTTGAACCCCATTGCTTCTTTTTCATCACCATGGCCCTGCCTGAAGACTAAGGATTGTCTCCTCTTTGCAGGCCGGGACGTACCGTGCTGCTCGGCAGGAGTTGACTGCTTACCTGGAACAGCAGGACTTGGGCTCTTGGCCTTCCAAACCTCTAGTGGGCGGGTTCTGTCACTGACCACAGGTGTCAAAGGGTACCCTGTGTCCTTCCCAAAGGGAAACCTTGGAGGTGTCTGTTGGGGCCGGGGAAGGGGCTGCAGGAGGGACCTTAGTCCACTTAGGCACTAAGAGACTGGGCTGGGCAAGATTTCGGGAAGAAAGTCTCTTTGTTGGCAGTGAGAGGGGACATTTAAGGCTCCTGCTTGGAAGCTATGTGCTTTAGGATTTGTCTTGAATAAATGCTTTGTTCCCTGTGCAGTCCTGGTTGGAAATGGTAGTGTTCTCTGTCTTTGGACTCTCAAAATGCCCTCCTGAGATAGAGGGGGTGGTACAGGCAGGAGCCCATGCTGTGGATGAGGGGGTGGGAGTTCAGAATTTAGTTATCCTTTTTTTTTCTTGGTTGGGCATTGAGGGTTAAATGACTTGCCCAAGGTCACACAGCTAGTAAGTGTCAAATGTCAGAGGCCAGATTTGAACTCTGGTCCTCCTGACCTCCAGTGCTCTATCCACTGTGCCATCTAGCTGCCCCAGGAGTTCAGAATTTAAATGCCCTGTATCATCTTCCTGCCAATGCACAAGGAGGATGATTCACCAGGTTGGAAGGACTGGAGGCCGTGCCAAAGGGAAACTTTGCATTCCCAAATTTTAGGTGGAAAATATTAGCAACCCCAAGGCAGGCCCCAGGAATCCTGGGATTAAGTACAAGCGATCAGTCGGCAGGCCTGTCATTCTAGGGGAATGGCCTTGTGCAGTGTTACTCCAGGACCTGCTTAGAACTGTCTGAGGGGGGGCCAGGCTCACAGGGTGGCTGACCACCAAACATAGTAAACTGTGCAACAGTATCTTCCTCTTCAGAGAAGCATGTGGTTCTGTCCGGCTTTTCATCAAGCCCAGCTTTCTGGGAACCTTACATGCAGAGGATTATCTTCTAAGCCTCATAAATTATTAACACATCATAGGGCTTGGGAGTGAAAGTAGAGATCCAGAGTCGGGTCTCCTGACTCCACATTTCACAGACATCTCAGGAGTTGGTCCTGGCTCACTGCTCTCCAGGCATGGCCTTCCTGTGTTTCTGGTCTCTCCCCTCCCACTTATCCTGGGTACCTATTCTCAGTCGAAGGCCCCCCTCCCCTGCATGATTAGCAATTCCAGGGCAGTGTGGAACAGTGAGAGCATCTGGAGAGTTGGTGCCTTTTCTCCAGCTGGGGCCTGAGAGCTGTCTGTGCAGGACTCTGGACAGCTCCCAGCTAGTTACCTTCAGGCAAGCTAGCTCAAGGGGCCTCCCAGGCCCCCTGAGTGATTGGATCAGTGAATTTAGGGACCATGGGTTGTAGAGACTGGGAGGAACCTCACTGCTGCCTCCAAGCATACTCTAGGTTGCCCTGTCCTTGGAAAAAAAACCTCACCGCATCCTGTCGCATCAGCTGGATGTCGTCAGATAATGTCCAAAACTAAATTTGTCCACACTTGGTGTCTCTGCTTTCCTGTCTCGTAAACCCTCTGCATCTGGCTTCCAACCTCATTTGTTGTTGTTCGGTCATTTCAGTCACGTCTGCCTCTCTGTGACCCCATTTGGGGTTTTCTTGGCAGAGATGCTAAAGTGGTTTGCCATTTCCTTCTCCAGCTCATTTTACAGATGAGGAAACTGAGGAAAACAGGGTTAAGTGACTTGTCCAGGGTCACACAGCTAGTCAGTCTCTGAGGCCAGACTTGAACTCACAAAAATGAGTCTTCCTGACTCCAGGACTGGCCACTCTCTCCACTGTGCCTTGTGTCACATACCCAACATGCCCACCCAGGTGCCAGATCTTGCCTTCTTCTCGCGACATAATCTGTCGCAAACACCCTCTTCTCACCATCCACACAACCACCACTTGTGCAGGCCTCACCGGCTCACCATTGCAGTAATCTCCTTATTTTCCTTGCTAGTCTCCTCCATCCTCATCAAATCCAAATCCACCCACAATCCCATCAAAGTGATTTTCCTAAAGGGCATTTCTGACCCGTCCACCCTTTGGCCTGGTTGTCCTCTGTGCCTAAAATGTTCCCCGCCCTCACCCTGGCCTCTTAGAATCTGTGGCTTCTTTCAAGGCTCAGCTTTGTTGCTCCCTCCCTGCACAAGGTCTTTCCCAGGCTGCCCAGGCACTAATGCCTTCACCGCTAACACTGTCTTCTACCCAAGCGATTTCCCATCACCCTTCATGAATGTGGTGCTTCCCTCAGGATAAGCATGTCACTTGAGATCTCTCCTTATGGAGACTCATTCCCCCTTTGCTACTCTCTGGGGATGGGGGAGCCACCAGGGGCCAGGTATCTTCTTCCCCCCTCACTCCTCAGTTTCTTTTTGGGTGTTGTCTTCCTGCATTAGATTGTAAGGTCTCCAGGGACAGGAACTGCCTTGTTGGTATGTGCACTGGTGACACATAGTAGGTACCTGAGAAATGGTTTTGACCATTACCCATGCTGATTTGTGTCTATATTGTCTTCCCTCTTAGAGCACAAGCTGGGGGGTGGGGTGGGGGGGGTGGAGGGGGGCAGGAACTGTTGTTTGTTGGTTTGACTTTTTCTTTTTATCCTCAGAGTTCAGCATACTACCTGGCACTTAAGATATGCCTATTGAGGAAGACTTGAGTTTGAATCCTGGCTCACTTACTAGATGTGTGACCCTTGGCAAGTCACTTTTCTCTACACATGAAAAAGGTTTAGATTTGATGACCTCCAAGGTCTCTTCCTCTTAGGGGCAGCTAGATGGCTCAGTGGAGAGACTACTGGGCCTGGAGTCGGGAAGACCTGATCAGATCTGGTCTCAGACACTTAGTAGCTGTGTGACCCCTGGGTAAGTCACTTAATTCCTTTTTGCCTTAATCCACTGGAAATGGTGAACCACTCTAGTGTCTTTGCCAAGAAGACCTCATGGACAGCATTGGCGTTCTGTGGTCCATGGGATTTGAGGTGTCAGACGTGACTGAACAACAACAAAAGGTCTCTTCCAATTCTAAATCTGTGATTCTCTTGTCCTTTTTATGTCCCCTAAGCAAGGCTTCTTAACTTGGGTCCATAAACCACTAAGGAGTCCTTGAACTTGGCACAGGAAAACTGACACTTCAGTATCCTTGGTTTCTCTTGTGCTCTTATGTATTTTACTTCATGCATTTAAAAAGCATTATTCTGGGGGCAGTTAGGTGGTACAGTGGATAAAGCACCAACCCTGGATTCAGAAGGACCTGAGTTCAAATTCGACCTTAGACACTTGACACTTATTAGCTGTGTGACTCTGGGCAAGTCACTTAACCGTTTCCCCCCCCCTCCCCCGCCAAAAAAAGAGAATAAAAAGCATTATTCTGAGAAGGGGCTGCCAAAGGAGCCCGTGGCACCATCCTATAGCATGTCAGCAGCAAGTGCCTCAAATCCCCATGATTCAATTCAACATACATTTACTGAGCTCCCTTGAAGCCCAGCTTGAATGCCACCTTCTTTGCCTCAGCTGCTGTCACTTCCCTTCCTGATGACCTTGCATTTAAATATATGTGTCTGTGTGTATGTATACATGTATTACATATGTACATACAGGTCTCTATGTTAGCTCTCTCTATAGAATGTAAGCTCCCTGAGGACAGGGACTGTCTCATTTTTGTCTTAGTATACCCAGCACTTAGAGGGATAGCATAGTATAGCAAACAGAGACCTAGGCTGAAAGCCAGGGAGAGCTGAGTCCAAGTCCCATTTCTGACACTAGCTTTTTGATTGTGACCCAGTCACTTATCCTCTCGTGATCTAGGCAACTCTGTAAGCTGAAGAGACGGTGTGGACTGGCACTGCTAAGGGGAATTTCCTGACCTCAGAGTTCCCGGTAACTATGGAATCAAAGGACCCCTCCCCATCCCAAGCACCCAGCACATAGTAGGTGCTTAATAAGTGTTTGTTGATTAATTGATCACCCATGAGAGATGAAGAGATGCACAAGACACGGTCTAGCCTCAGGGTAGTGGTAGATCAGGTAGCTTTGGTGTGATGTTTAATTCATATTTAGAAAGTGGGAACTACAAATGGAAATGGGATGAGATCCTACTCTTCAGGAAGTTTAAGATCTATGTCCTCCTCCCTTTTCTTCCCCACAGGCATGCACACAAATAATAACAGCTAACCTTTATGTAGCCCTGTAGATTTTGCAAAACCCTAGCCACATAACTGATTTGGAGCTTACGATAACTTGGTGAGGTGGATACTCCAGAAATGACCATCTCCATTTTGCAAATAAACCCAGTAAACTGAGGCTCAGTGAAGTGATTTGCCCATGGTGACAAAGCAAGTATTAGAGGTTAGGATTCATTCAGCAAATAATATCCTGGACTCAAAGATGGCAGTAGGAGAAGGTGGAAAGGACAGTGGATTGGGAGCCCAGAGGCCAGGATTCCAGTTTGTGCTATGCTGCTATTTAGCTTTGTGACCTTGGGTAAGGCCCACTCTGGGCCTCAGTTTCCCCATCTACAAAATGAGTTGAATCTCTAAGGTTCCATGATATGGCAGGAATGACAACAGGCCTTGTACTTACCAGTCTAGCGTCCCTTTCCTTATTTCACACTGCCATTGCTGTGGCCAAGTTTGGGGTTAGTGTTGCTAAAAAATGTTTTCCATCGATTCAATGATTGACTGCATTTTGTCATGGAAGGACACAGGTAAACAAAGCCCTCCAGATTCCATTTGCTCTTATACTCTAATTGAGTATCTCACAAATACAGAAGACAGGTGTTCAGGCTATTTTTTGGTCCAAGGCTTACAAACAAATGCCTGGATTATTTCATTCTGCTCTAGTCCTCATCTTCCAGGGGCAGACCCTGCATCTCCAGTGATACTGTGGGGTCTCAGGATGTGATTCCATTTAGTTGGGAAACAGAATAGATTTCAATTAGAGATCAGCAAAGAAGGAAACACTGGGGGACTATTCATTGCCCTCCTTTGTCCTCCCCTTCCTATTACAGACACCCTTCTTATTTTTTGCAGGCATCTTTCAAGAGACAATCTTGGGGAAAGAGGTGGTGATGGCTTGGAATTATTACCTCAGTTTCTCAAAGTCTAATTTTGAGAAACGGTCAAAGGCAAACAAAGCATTCTAGGTCACGGTGCTGGTGTTGGAGAGATCCATATTTAAGAAAACGGAGAGAGGGAGGAGCCAGTTCACCTCTCTAGGCACTGGTTTGATCACATTAACAAAAAATCCTTGTGCCTCTCCCAGCACTCTGAGCTGATATAAAATGAGATGGTTGGATTGAGGGAGGACCAAGGAAAGGGGGGGGGGGGAAGGGCAGGCCTTTGTGAATCTAAAGACCAGAAAATGCAGTGAGTGGTTGGGCCACATCTTTCACTTCCTCTCCAGCTTTGAAAACCTTGGGAGCCTCTGATTTCTAAAACCCTTTTCTGCTCTAACATCCCATGATTGGCACTGTGTGCTTGTGGGGTATGAAAGTGCCATGCTTCCTGCCCTCATGGAGTTTGCCATCAAGTTAGGGGAAAAAACCTCAAACTAATATATAAAACAATTTAAAGCAGCTAAGTGCTAACCTAAAGCAACACATGCACTATCGAAGGGATGCTTAGTGAGCATGTAGAAAAGGAAGCAATGAGAAAGAGCTTCATTTCCTTTTATAAGAGTTACTCAACCAACAAGTCTGGGTAATGTTGAGGAGAGGTTCTTAACCTCCAGTCCACAGGCCCTCTAGGTGACCCATGAAGGGAACTCATGGGGTTCGTGAACTTGAGTGGGAAAAAATGATATCTTTGTTTTCCCTAACTTCTAACCAAAATTGACCATTCCCTTACGTAAAAGCATTATTCTGAGAAGGGGGCCATAGGCTTCCCCAGGCTGCCAAAGGAGCCACAATATGGAGAAAGCTTAAGAATCTCTGGCTTTGATAGAATTTGCCAAAATTCCGGCAAAGTGCTTTGCAAACTCTCTTGTGATGTACAAGGTGGGAGGTGGCGGGGGTGGGGTGTGGGTGAATATGTACTAAATAATAGGGCGATGAAGTAAATGGAATGACCGGGAATGACCAGGCAAGTCATTATCTCATTAGTCAAGTGTTTGAATAACCAGACTCTGAGGAATTTTTACTGAATCATTGTCAGCTTGGAGAATTTTTAATGGAATTCCCCAAGGAACTTACTCTTGATTTGACACATTTATCAATGACTTGGAAGAAGACAAGGCCAGCTTAGCAAAGCTTCTGATAACCCCAAACTGGGAGGGATGGTTAACATGTTGGATGAAAGAGTCAGGAATCAGAAAAGACCTTGTTTGACAAGCTAGAATACTAGGCAGAATCTAATGAGATGACACTTCGTATCTCTAAGTCAAGTATTAAGTACTTACTAAGTGTCAGGGGCTGTGCTACATTTAGAGTAAATCATAGCTTTGCTACTCGTGTCACCTTGGGTGGGATAGCTAACCTTTCTGGACCTCAGTTTTCTCATCTGTAAACTGAGGGACATTTTCTTAGATAATTTCCTAAGATTCCTACCAGCTCTATCTATGAATAAGCATGAGATTATGAGAGGGGAAGGGGACAGGAAGGTGGAAGGAGGGAGGGAGATATGGAGAAGACCTGCCTCACTGGAGTGGAAGATGTATATTTGGGATAGTGGGAGATGAAGTGGCTGGGGTAGGGTGGGGTGAAAGTCAGGAATACAGATTTTTTTTTTTGCTAAATTTTCCAAAAGATTGACTAATTTAAATGCACATGTCTGTGAATTTACTTAATATTCAGCTACTGAATAATTGTTGTGGTTGGAGAAAAGGAAAAAAAATAATGATTAAAGACCTAGAAGCCTATTAACTAGCCCATTTACTACAGATTGTTCCCTTAGGAAATCATTTAAATTGATTTACTTCTTTTGTGCTGGGCTGATGACATCAACTGAGGCCTAAAGATCTAGAAAAGTGCCTGCCATTGTACATTATGTCTGTATCCACCAAACCTTTTGGTGCCCATTAATCACATAGTTGTTGGGTAAACAAGTTATTTAGGGTGACATTAGCCAACAGTGTTCTGCCAAATAAGTAAGATTTGTTCCCACATAGCATCAGTCTGCTTCCTCACTCCTTGGCTCCCAGGATCGTCTCTCGAATCAGACCTTGTTCCAGAGCTTATACACAACTTATGGACTGGGTGGGGCAATAAAGGCCCACTTTGAAACAGAGTAGACTGAGTTTTCCTGCTCTCATGTTCCATACACTGCAGGTCAAGTCAAGTCCACCCACTATATGAGAGACACTGTGCCAGACACAAGGATACAAATAAAGCCCCCCCCCCCAAACAACAAAAACTACAACAGTCCTTGCTCTCTAGGCACTCACAATCTAATGAGGGAGGCAACTTGAAAACAACCATGTAGAAACAAGATATAGATGGACCCAAATGGGGGGTTTATACAGGGTACAAAGCTCTCTAGGTCATAGTTGTGCTCTCTGGGCACAACTTGGTTTCAACTCTAGCCCAGAAAATTATATTCTGCCTCTTCCATGAAGCCTCCCTTGATTTTCTCCAACAGGAAGTGATTTCTCTCTCCTCTGAACTCCTAATTTGAACCATTCCTGTGCTACTTTCCATGCTTTGCCTTTGATTTTTCTCTTTGACTGGTTGCTGCACTGAACTGTAGAGGGGAAGGGCAATCTCAGTGTCTAGCACATAGTATATATATTTACAAATGTTTGATGATGAATAAGGGGAGGATATTAACTATTCACTTTCTTTAGGAGCAAAAGATCATAACAAGTTAACCTCAGCCCTTAAAACTTCAGTTTCATGAAGAGTCTTAATTTTCCCACAAAAATCAGAACGTGGATTTGTGTGTACCTGGTGGGAGGAACTGGACTTCACCAGGACTGGATGTGGGACAGAATCCTATTTTGTATTTCCCAGAGGTCCATTTGGGTTTCCTGCATGAGCCTACTACTACTGTATCAGCTAGACTGGCCACTCACCTTCTGAGCCTGTCCTCCCAATCTCCCCTATCTTTCAAGGTTAAATTAAGTACCAACTTCTCTATGGAAAAGATTCCCTTTTAAAAATATCCCAGGGGCAGCTAGATGGCGCAGTGGATAGAGCACCGGCCCTAGAGTCAGGAGTACCTGAGTTCAAATGCGGCCTCAGACACTTAACACTTACTAGCTGTGTGGCCCTGGGCAAGTCACTTAACCCCAATTGCCTCACTAAAAAAACAAAACAAAACAAAACAAAACAAAACAAAACAAAAATATCCCAATAGTTCTATGTTCTTAATAGGCCAAAGTGTAACTATTGACCTTCTAGCTCTTTTGTTAAATAATGCTTGTTCTTTCTGGATCCCTGCTGAGGGTATCTCTGGGACAGTAGAGCAGTGGTTGCCCTGAGCAGCTTTATTATGTTTTTCAGTATTTGGGGGGCAGTTTAAATGATATTTCTGAGCACTCAGGTAAATACATCAGTGTACCAGGGAATGGTGTTTCACTGATGTAGGAACTCTTTCCACCAATGCAGATCACACTTCTCCAGTCTTAGGGGAGCCTAAGGTTTGGAGGGGAGGGGTTAAGGAATTCACCCAAAGTCAAGCAGATCATAAGCATCAGAGAGAGACAGCATGGGATAGTAGGTTGTGTGTAGGGCCTAGTGTCGGAAAGCTCTGGCTTCACGTCAAATTACCCATACATAAATTTTTTAAAAAATTGTCAAAAGATTGAACCAAATGTTCTGATGAGAACATGTGAGTCTCAGTTAAACTGCTTAAAACCCTATGAAATGCTTCCTTGGAGATGTGACTTCGTGGCTTCTTGACATCCTGATGAGTTTCCCAGAAGTTTATTTCAGAATGGTGTAGTGGTTTAATTGGACCTTCACCCGACTCCAGAGCCTGCCTTGCCACCAATTCCTAAGGGAAGGGAAGGGAATAGGCATTTATGCAGGGCTTGCTATGTCCCAGGCACTGTGCTCATCTCTACTATTATTACTCATCTGATCCTTTGAGGTAGGCGCTATTGTTATCCCCATTTTACAGATGAGGAACTGAAGCAAACAGACATGCCCAGGGTCACAGAGCTAGGAAGATTTGAACTCGGGACTTCCAGACTCCAGACCCCATGCCCTGTCCACTGCTCTACCTAGCTGTCCTCCAGGCTTTGACATTTGCTCTGCCTCTAGGCCTGGCAGTTCTCCCACGTGGCCATTTGTCCAATTTATGTAAGATAAGGACCCCTGAGGCTTATTATCAACCTTTTAGAATTTCTGGGTCTTTCTATAAATTAACTTTTATATATTGTGTTTCCCCCAATTGGAGTGTGAGCTTGAGAGCAGGAATTGGCTTGATTGTTCTATTAGTGATGAGCACACTACTTAATTTTTGATAATGATTAAGCACTTGATAATTAAGTGCTGAATAATTCTTTTTTCATTGATTCACACACAGTCATCTGATTGTTTGACTGATTTTGAATCTATATGTCTGCTTTCTCTAGGTGATGGACCCTAATTTCTCTCTCTGCTTTATCCCCCTTTTCTCACTTTCCCCCTTCTTCCTTCTCCTGCCTCCTTCTCTCTTCTGTTCCTTCACCCTCCCTTTTTCTCCTCCTCCTCTTCCCTCCCTTTCTTTCTAACCCCCTTGCTTCTCTTCTTTCTTCCCTTCCTTCCTCTTCTCCCTCTACCGTCTTCCCCTTTCTTCCTTTCCCTCTATTCTCCCTTCCTTCTCTCCTCTCCCCATCTTCTCTTCCTTATTTCTCTTCCACTTACCTCTCTCCTTCCTTTCCCTTTTGCTCTCCACCTTCCCTTTTTACCTTCCTCCTTCCCCTACATTGGTATTTTAAAAATCTGATCCCATGGGGCAGCTAGGTGGTGCAGTGGATAGAGCACCTGGCCCTGGAATCAGGAGTACCTCAGTTCAAATCCGGCCTCAGACACTTAACACTTACTAGCTGTGTGACCCTGGGCAAGTCAACCCCAATTGCCTCACTAAAAAAAAAAACAAATCTGATCCCTCTAGAGTCATTTATATAAATGTCCCCCATTGATAAATTGAGGTTAACAAAGATGTTTGAGTGAGTTGATTTTTGCTCCCTGTGCAGAAGATACAAAAACTAATTTCTTAATGGCATTTAACATTTCTCTTGGGAAATTGGGGTGGGGGTCGGGGTACGGAAATAATCCGACAAGTAAAGTTATGGTTCAGAGAATGCCAAGCATCCCCAAGGAGGTTTTAATTAAAACTGATTAGTGAATGATTTACAGCAGGAGCCTTGGACAGCAGTAATATCAGCTAAATATAACCCAAGGCACCAAATTCATCACCAAATTGAATCGCATAGGAACAAAATGTCCCACTCAACTTTGCTCCTGTGAAAGAGTCAGAACAAAGGAACAGACACAACTGTGGTTGAGCAATTTACAATCTGGGTTTCAGCCTTTCGTTGAGACTGGGTTGCTGCATAGGCATAATTTAGCAAGGCTTAGCACAAGTATAGACAGCATTAGGATGCAAAGCTTTTGGTCTCCATGGCCAGATTGCAATAGGCAGTGTCCTTCTACTTTTTTCTTGGCACTTGAAGCAATCTCCCCATTTTGCCGTCTTATAGAACTTCTTCAGCACTTGTCAAATGCTGTGTTTGGTTTGTGAGGCCAACATAAGCAACCTACATAAGCTCAACTTTCTGAAGGGGTTATAGAGTTTATGAAGTTCCCCCTGCCCCTAACAGTCCTGAAGCTTGCGCAGAGAAAAATTTCTTTCTCAATTTTACAGAGAAGGGAACTGAGGCTCAGAGATCAACACATAGCAAGTAGCAGAACCAGGATATGAACTCAGGTCTTCTGACTCTTAAAAGCCCATCAGATGTCTTTCAGCCACACAATGGCTGCCTCTTACTATGGAGACATGAGGCCATGTAGTAGAAAGGGCACTGAGCTGTAAGAAATGATAAAGGGCATGGATTCAGTGAAATCTAGGAAGACTGATATAAACCGATGCAGAGTGCAGTGAGAACAACTGGGAGAATAACTTATACAATAATAACAATATTGTAAAGACAAACACCTTGGAAAATACTTAGGGACTCTATAGCGACCCACTATAATTTCAGAGGACTCATGATGAAACATACTCCCTACGTCCAGATACAGAGGCAAAGGACTCAGAGTACAGATTAAGCCACATGAAAACAATTTGGAGCCATTTCCATTAGGGAGCTGGCCCATTTGAGAGCGAATGTATAAATAAAAGCCTTTGATACTTCTCCAAAAAAAAACCCAACAACACAAAAAAGCCAATTTGGATATGACCAATGTGAGAATTTGCTTTGCTTGACTATACATGTTAGTAAGAGGGATTTTGTTTCTATTTCTTTCTCAGTGGGGTGGGAAGGAGAGAAGGTAGGTTTCCATTGATTGGGAAAAAAATCTTTAAAAAAGAGCAATGGATAGGCAGCAATCAGGAGATCTGCCTTCTCACCCTGCCTCTGTCATTCAGTCCTTCCTTCAGGCATGTTACAATGGCTTCTAAGGTCCTTTCCACCACCAACATGTCTATGATTCTATGATAAAGTAAGAAATAATTGGTGCTCCTGGACTGACTTGGGAAAGCACAATCTTAGATTCTTCCACCTTCCACTAACCAAGTGCCTGCCTACTATGCTTAAAGCCCTGTCCTAGGTGCTAGGGGTGATAGAAAAGTTAAAGAACACAGATCCTGATCTTATGGAACTTATAGTTAGCCTAGCAGGAAAATGTGACACATAGAAAATATATATATGTTTGTTTGTTTGTTTGGATCTGTGATTTCAACATTGGAGGAGAACTCCTGGCACAGAAACTTTGTACTGTGATAGCAGCTGTATTTAGCCTATAATTTTAGACCAGGGGTTTGTAACTTGACTTTTTATTTTTTTGTCATGGACCCCTTTGGCAGTCTATGAAGCCTGTGAACTGCTTGTCAGCATGATGCTTTAAAATAATTTATGGAAATGCTAAATTTCAATTAGTGGTTAATAAAAATTAAAATGGAATATTTCCCCCCTCATCGAAAGTCATAGACTTCCTGAAATCTGCTAGGCTAAGAATACCTGTCTTAGAGAGTTATTGGGGCACTGAGAGCTTATATGATTTGTCCAAGTGACTTGTCCAATGTGAGCTATTGGCCTTTTTAAGTTAAGCGACCTGCCCATAACTAGTATGTCTCAGACACAAGACTTGGATCTGACCCCAAAGGTGTCCTTCTACCCACTATGGTACCTCTTACAGAAATCATTGTAACATGAAATGATACATGATACACGTACCAGAGAGGAGGCAAACTATTATATAAGGTTCAAGGAAGAAAAAGTCATTGACCAGGGGAATCAGGGAAGACTCCATAGTGAGGGCTCTTATAATAATAATCAGCACTTAATATAGTGCTCAGCACATAGTAAGCACTTAATGATTATAGATTTAGCAAACTGACTGGTGATGAGGGCTTGGACCATGGTGGTGGAATTTCTTTAAAAGGAATAGGAGGAACTGAATGAAAGAAATATTGTAGAGGTGGAATCAATAGGATTTATTAGCCAGTAAGATGTGGGAAGTGAGGAAGAAGGAAAAATCCAAGATAACAGATTGTGCACGTAACTAATTAGGTGTATGTTGATGCCACAAATAGAATAATTGAGGTGGGAAATGAGGACAAATGGATTTGTGGGAACATAACATTAGTTTGAGACATGTTGCCTTTGAGGTGTCAGCAAGAACCCCAGTAGTAGGTATCTCTGGGTGATTAGATTCATGTGTCTCTCACTTAGAAGAAAGGTGGGGTGGGGCATGGAGATAGAGAGGTGATCTGTATAGAAGAGACTATTGAACCCATGGGAGTTAATGAGACTACTAAGAGAGTAAGTATAAGAGGGGGAAGACAAAAGAGCTGAGAAAGTACTATTGGGGGATAATCACATTATGGGATGGAGAAGTGGGTGAAGGAGAAAGAGAAGGAACACTTATAGAGAGCTGGGAGAACCAGGACCCAGTGGTGACTCAGAAAGCAAGGGAAGAGAGAAAAATTCCTATGTCATTTCAGTTGACTAGATTCCTATGTCATTTCACTTGATCAAGCTGGTGACCACATTGTACCAAATTTCTAGAGAAGTGACTTCAATTCAATGGAGGCCATGTTTATGATATAGCTCACATAGAACCTTAAATAAAAGGTGTTCTTGTTTTTTAATTTTTAAATAACATTTTATTTCCCCCATTACATATAAAAACAATTTTAACATTTTTTAAAATTTTGAGTTCTAAATTCTATTTCTCCCTTACCCCTCTGGGTTTTCTTGTTGAATATGGAATCAATTTACCTTTGTCTAGAATTTTTCTAAAGTTGTCCTTAGCAATATTACTTAACCCAAAGGACATGAATTTATGGATGCATATATATAAACATAACAAATATGTTTAAATGTGTGTATTTCTATGCACACACATAGCTCAACAACTGGGGATTACATGACCTTGTGTTGGCCAATTATAATGAAGAAAAATACTTTACAGGAATGATGACAATGGAATAGCTTATAAAATGCTCTTGGGAAGTTGGTAATGAAAAAAATAGACAATTTAATTAAACTATGTTTGGCCAACTGAGTCTAATTTACTACTCAAAATTAGCAGAGAACTTCAATTTGTTTTTATGTTAAAACATTAGGTGTATTGAAATTGAACTGAATTAAATTGAGATTTAATTAAGAGTTTTGCTGGTATATGCAGCACAATTGGGGTTTTTATCGTTTTTAAGGGTTTCCAATAGCAAATATATTTTAAAAACTCAACTTTTTGGAGAAAAAACATTTAGGGAGGCAGTATAATGAGATGGAATAAGAATTGGGCTTGGAATTTAGAGAACATAAGTCTTGGTACTGGCTTTGTCACTGTGTGAACTCAAACAAATCATCTCCATGGTCTGGGCCTCAGTTTCCTCATTTGTAAAATGAAGGGGTTGGATCAGGGTGTAAGGATGTGCTCATTAAACTAGAGAGGGAGGGTAATACAGGGGAAAGAGAAGTGGTTGCAGATCCAGAAAATGTGAGTTCAAATCTTGAGTGATCTTGGGTGGGGGTTGGGTCGGAGAGGGAACTTAGTTTCTCCATCTGTAAAAGGATGGGGTTGGAAGGGATGGCCTCTAAAGTTTTTTCCAGCTCTAGGTATGGGATCTCCATATAATTCTAAGGAGTCTATAATGCCAGATGAAAAAAAAATGTGATCTCGGGGAGAATGCTGAACTAGGAGTCCAAAGATCTGGCTTTTAGCCCTGGTTCTGACCCTAATTTGCTGTGTAATGTTGGGTAAATCTCTCTGAACCTCAGTTTCTTCATTTGTCAACTGGGGAGTGTAATATCTGCCTTGCTCATTTTGTAGGCTTGTTGTGAGTATTGATAAGACACAGAATATATATATGAAAATGCTTTGAAAAGCGCAAAATGCCTATATGTGTAAACAGTTGTGGTTGTTATGAACAATAATAAAAATTAATGGATTTTTTTCAAGGAACTGCTTGAGACTGCTTCTCAGCTAAATCCACAGCAATCGCAGATTTGAGCAGCATGACTTTTTATTTGGTGATTATTTATGTGTAGTGCAGTCATTAAAGACTTTATGTGCTTTTATATTAGCTCTCCGTGCCTTTGGCTATAACTCTCTAATGTGCACAGCTATCTAGGAAGTAAATCTGGAAGGTCACCCCTTCTGGACTGTTCCTGGGGGGATGTGCCCTTCTGCACCATGGGACAGCTGACTGCCTCTCTATTTGTCTGTTGTTAGGATTCCCCTTTTCTCAAGGGTGCAGAAGTGTTGGTGGGTTTGGTGGAAGTGGGGCTGAGGGTGGGGTGGGGTTAGAGGTGAGGTGAGTAGATAACAGTATACAGTGAACCTTCAATAGACAACCAGTGTTGTATGGGAAGAGCACCTGGGTTCCAATCCCCAAAGTGCTACTCACTAGCTAGGTGGCTTTGGGTAAGTCACTTCTTTATCTGTAAAATGAGAAGATTAGACTAGCTGAGCTCTCAAGGTCCTGTCAGGCTCTGGTTCCTATGGAACTGCCTGGTTCAGAAACAGAGAGCCAGAGATAGGGAGGACAATGCCTCCCGATGTCACCAAAGCCATTTCCTCCAAAAGAGCTAATAGTGGGTAATGGCTACTGTAGGATGGCCTTGCTGGATGGTACAGATGGAGACACCTGTTCCTCAGGTACCCTGCAGAGGCCAAGTGCCTGCTCAGAAACCTTGAGGAGGAATTCTGAGCCCTTAAATAGCTACAGTGCATCAGCAGAGAATTGATTCATGTCAAGAGTCAGTGTGAGAAACTAAGAGACATCAAGATCCTGGTGGACCATCCCAGGAGTAGCTAACAGGATGCTCAGAGTCACAGAAAAGGTCCCAGGCCTGGAGACCCTTTGAAACTTGAAATCACCAGCATCTAGTTTACAAATTATCCCAGAGAGGTGGCTTAGGCCCTTACTATAGGGTGGTGGTGAGGTGGCACGGTAGAGTGCTAGGCCCCAAGGTCAAATCTGGCCCCAGATGCTGACTGTGTGACCCTGGGCAAGTCACTTAACCCCATTTGCCTCAGTTCCTCAATCTGTAAAATGAGCTGGAGAAGGAAATAGCAAACTACTCCAGTATCTCTGCCAAGAAAACCCAAGTGGGGTCACAGAGAGACAGATATAACTGAAACAACTAAACGACAAAGGGAGAGAGAGGCTTTAGGAGGATGCCATTGGGTGCAGAAGCATCTAATACCTGTCATATGATTTGATGTGATAGAACCTCTAGAACTCTGGGTGAGAGTGTGAGCCAAAGCCATTGGGGAGTTACCTTGCTTGTAGATTCTTACTCGGGGTATGGCTTAAGAGGGAGGGTTAAGGTAAGCATAGATTTCCATGGGTCTCCTTTTTTAGGGACCAAGGACACCCAACCCCATAGGAACTCCATGACTGGTTTGGAAATAATAACTCATATTTTTATAGCACTTAAGGTCTACAAAGCATTCCCGCCCACAAAAAACCCTCTAAGGCAGGTAGCATAGTATTATTATGCTCATTTTATAGGTGAGCAAAAGGAGGCTCAGAAAGGTAAGAAAGCCCCAAGAAAGGGAAATAAAATGGGCACAATTTAATACATCAAAGCATGACCTGTTTGTCACATGGAGGCGGGGGGGGGGGCAGCAGGGGCTTCAGGTAGATGTCTGGAGCAGGACAAGCCCATCTTTGTAGCCATGGAGTTTTGAGAAGGTCACAGATCAGAGCTGAGCCTCTGGTATTGAGCTTTGGATGGGGTCTCTAGAATCCTAGAGAGCTACAGTAAGTAAGCTTCAGCTAACAGCAATTTGCATGTAACAGCAGTGAGCTCAGAGTCAAGAGAGCTAGGTTCTCCTGCTGGGGACCTCTCACTAGCATTCTGGGTGATCACAGGCAGAGCAAATTTCTTTTCTGAGGTGTACTTCTACCTGTAAAATGGAATTTGTTGGACTAGTTAATCTCCACGGCCTTTTCTACCCGGAACACTTCCCCACTTCCATCCATGGGGGTTTCCTTCCCATCTTTCACAGTCAGAGGTATTTGATGGGCGAGAACATTTCTTCTCAGAGCAGGTTGTTCGTTTCTTGAAGGATCTCCTGCTCACTGGATGGATTGGTGTTTTGTATGCGGCTGAGCCGGGCCTGAAGCCTCTCCTGTTCCTTTTTCAGTTCTAGATAAGAATGAGAGAAAGTGTGAAAGATGGACGTAGCTGGGAACGCCATGATCAATATCCCACTCAGGATGCTGCTCAGGGCAACTACTTGTCCTGGGACGCTCCGGGGCACCATGTCCCCATATCCCACAGTAGTCATGGAAATGATAGCCCACCAGTAGGATGCCGGGATGCTGGTAAACTCGAGGACCCTCCCCGATTCGTTCTCGGCCACGTAGACTAAGGGGGAGAAGAGGGTGACGGCAACGCAGAGGAAGAGCAAGAGAAGGCCAAATTCCCGGGTGCATCGGCGCACAGTGAGACCAAGAGTCTGCAGGCCCAGGGAGTGCCTGGCAAGCCGCATCACGTACAAGATCCGCAAGGCCCGCAGGATCCGTAACACCAGGCCCACCTTCTCTAAGTAGTTGTTACTGCTGGACTTCTCCCTCTCTCCTTGGGGATCATCGGACACAAAGAGTGACAAGTAGTAGGGGAAAATAGCCATGATGTCAATGATGTTCAGGGGGCCCTGGAAGAACTGGCATTTGTTCTTGGCCTGGATAAACCGCAGGCAGAACTCCAGGGAAAACCAAGCAACGCAGATACTCTCTATGATGAAAATGTAATAGCACTTCTGAGAACATTCACCCTGTGAGGGGAGGGGGAGGGAAAGAGAAGAACAGACACAGCAAAGAAAGGAGATCAGTGGGCTGGGTGATGAAGGTCCAGGGCCCACCCCCATGGGGAGTCAGGCAACCTTACTGAGTTCTACTGCTGGTTCTGTGATGAATGACCTGCTTGGCCTTCACAAGTCACCTCCTTCTTGAGGTCTCGGTTTTCTCTTATGTAAAATGAGCATCTCTAAGGTCCCTCCCAGCCCTGACATTCTGTGTTCTAAGGTCCCTCCCAGCTCTGATATTCTGTGTTCTGAGGTTCTTCCTGGCTCTGATATTTTGTGTTCTAATGTCCCTCCCATTTCTGACATTCTGTGTTCTAAGGTCCCTTCCAACCCTGACATTCTGTGTTCTAAAGTCCCTCTGAGCTCTGATATTATGTGTTCTAAGGTCCTTTCTGACTCTGATATTTTGTGTTCTAAGGTCCCTCCCATTTTTGACATTCTGTGTTCTAAAGTCCCATCCAACTCTGACATTCTGTGTTCTAAGGCCCCCTCCCAGCTTTGACATTTTATGTTCTAAGGTCCCTCCCAGATCTGATATTCTGTGTTCTAAAGTCCCTCCCAGCTCTGACATCCTATGTGCAAGGATCTTTCCAAACCATAACATTTTATGAATCTTTAATTCTAGAGCAAAGAAAATCAAAGGAAGTCAACTATATTCCTTATGCTGCCTTCAGAAAGAGGAGTTCTGATTACTTCAGTCAGATAAATCATCTGATACCCTTCTATCCAAAAACACAACTCTTTGTGGCTGGAAGGCATTTCTGCTATGATAAATATTTTTGACTGACTGACAACTGCCTCCCTGAGCTTTTTCTCTTAAACCCCAGAAAGACTTGATGTTGTGGCCAACGGAATAACTAACTTCTCCAAACTCACAGTAGCAGAGCTGTAGAGGGAGCCTGGTGACAGGACACCTGGACCTGAATTTTAGTTCTAGCCATTCCTAGCTTATCTTACCTCTCTCAGCCTCAGTTTCCTTACTTGCAAAATGAGGATAATAGTACATACTCTATTAACGTTGTATGGGTATTGTGAATTAAATACATTATAAAAATATAATTGTCCCTATTTCTACCTTCAAGTGATGGCATGAGGGAGTAAGATACTCCAGGATTAGATGAAAGGCCAAAGAACGCCCCCACCCCCAAATATTCATTGATCTAGCATTTTCTTTATTTTTGCAGGGCAGTGAGGGTTAACTGACTTGCCCAGGGTCACACAGCTAGTAAGTGACAAGTGTCTGAGGTCAGATTTGAACTTGGGTTCTCCTGAATCCAGGACTGGTGCCTTATCCACTGTGCCACCTAGCTGTCCCAATCCAGCATTTCTTAAACTCTTACTAAATGTAAAACTCCAAATGATGGTCAGTTGGAACCAGCCTCTGTACTCAAGAAGCTCACACTAATAAGACTCAGAAACAGATGAATTTGGAGTCAGGAGGCATAGATTCAAATTCTGCCTCTGCTGTTCACTTGGTATATGACTTTGGGTGAATCACTTCCCCTTTTCTGAGTTCAGTTTCCTTAGATGCAGAGAGAGAAGACTGGACTAGATGGTATCCAAGGTCTTGTCCCAGTCCTAAAAATCTGTGATGTGACTTATAAATAATAATGCCAGGGGAGAGGGTAAGCGGCTTGTGACTAGGCTTTAAAAAGAGTTGTCTTTGCATGAGCATGAGGTCTTTCCCCTTATCTGAATTTTTTTAAAACATTGGCTGCTGACATGTGACATACTAAGAAAGTATGCCTGGCCATCTGGGACTCCTGAAGACCTTCCCCCACTTCCTCCCTCACCCCAGCTAAAGGGGGTGAAGAATCCTATTCAATGGGATCAGTGGGAGTTACCAAGTCCCACCTCAGCCAATGGGAGTAGAGGTAAGCTCTCCCTGGAAAGGATGAGATTAAAATAGCTTATACAACTCTCTAGGGACTGAAGAAATACAGCATCATATTTGCCAAAAGGTATATTCATGCACACACACACACACACACACACACACATCATCATTATCATATCTTTTAATCCCCCCAAAAAGTCCACCGGTACTGGGATGAGAGACCTTAGCAGACCCCTTTAGGCTGGTTGGAGCACCATAAGTTTCCTGCCACTCTAGAGGACAAAACTAACTCAGATGGGGTTTTTTGAGGCCCTAAGAGGTTTAGGCAGGGCAGGTCCTGAGGTCCCCACAGAAGACCCACATGTTATTTTATTTTATTCTATTATTCTTCTTTACTACCTGTCTGCTAGATTCCATGAAAACAACAACAGGGTCTGCTTGGGTATCATTTATGCTGGCTAAAAAATAAGCATTTGGACCTCATTCTATAGATAAAGTTGGACTCAAATCTGGGAAGACCTGGGTTCAAGCAAGTCTCTGACAAATGACAAATGAGGACAAAAGAGGAGGAAGGTTCTTAAGGACTTCCTGCTTCTGGCGTCTAAGTAATTCACTGTCCCTGTTTGCCTTCTTAACCTAGGTTGCTCTGTGATATCCCTGGGAAGGGTTATTGCGTGGGGAGGGTGAAGGATGGTGTAGGAGCTCTCCCAAAATGGTAGTGAGGAGCAAATTACTCTCCAAGGAAAGGAAAACAGGGATCATGGTCATGTGAACTGGAAGAATCCTTAGCACAGAGAATATCAGAGCTGGGAGATCTCTTGTTGTTGAACCGTTTCAGTTGGTTCTGACTCTCTGTGACCCCATTTAGGATTTTCTTGGCAGAGATACTAGAGTGGTTTGCCATTTCCTTCTCCAACTCACTTTATAAATGAGGAAACTGAGGCAAACAGGGTTAAGTGACTTGCCCAGAGTCACACAGCTAGTTAGTATCCGAGGTTAGATTTGAACTTAAGTCTTCCTGACTCTAGGCATGCTGTTTTGTCCACTATACCACCTAACTGCCCGGGAGGGCCCTTAGTACAAAATAATAACAACTAGCATTTCTGCAGCATTTTAAGGCTTGCAAAACACTGTATAAATATTGCCTTATTTCATCCTCCCAAAGCCCTGGGAGGGAATAATTTCCATTTTATAGATGAGACAACTGAGCCGATAGAGGTTGATTTGCCCAGGGTCATACAGGTAACTATTAAGTGTCCAAGGCTGGATTTGAACTCAGGTCTTTCCAACTTCAAGAGAAATGCTTAATCCATGGTGCCATCCAGATACTTCTATCACAGAACATAAAATATCAGCACTAGAAAGGACTTCGAACCATAGACTCATAGTTCTAGAGTCAGAAGGGACTTGAAAGGCTACCTGGTCCAGCTCATTTCTTTTGTAGAAGAGGAAACTGAGGCCCAAGGAGGTGAACTGACTTGTGCACCCCACTGTACTTAGTGCTGGAGGAAATAGAAGGTTTAACTAAGAATAAGTCATCCCTGAGCAGTAGGGTAACAGCTATGATCTAAGTGGAGAAATTATGTTTTAGCTAATATGTTGGAGATAAATGGATATGAAAATTGGCCTTTTGTCACAGTGTATTTTAAGAGAAAAGCATATAGTATTTTAATTAAATTCTTATACTCTTAACTTTCTTTGCATACATAGAAAAGCAGTTCACAGAATCACATAATTTTTGAGTTAGAAGGGGTTTCCATGGCTATGTAGCCAAACCCATCCATGAAAGAAATCCTCACTGTGACAAATCAGAAAGTGGTCACTAGCCTCTGCCTACTGACATCTAGGTCAGGGGAGTCCAACACCTCTTGAGGTATCCACTTTTGGACAGCTCCAACTAGTAGGGTACCATGCTTACAATGGCTTTTTTTTTTTTTTTTTAGTGAGGCAATTGGGGTTAAGTGACTTGTTCAGGATCACACAGCTAGTAAGTGTTAAGTGTCTGAGGCCAGATTTGAATTCAGGTACTCCTGACTCCAGGGCTGGTGCTCTATCCACTGTGCCACCTAGCTGCCCCTACAATGGCTTTTGCAGATTCTATCCTTTGCTCCTGGTTCTGCCTTCTGAGGTCAAACAGAACCAATCTGATTCCTCCTTCACATGATGATACTTCAGATCCTTGAAAGCACCCATCATGTCATCCCTGAGCCTTCTCTTCTCCAGGTGAAAGATTCCTTCGACTGTTGCTTGGATGACATTGACTCATGACCTTCACCATCCTGGGGGCCCTCCTCTGAACACTCTACAACTTCTCAATGATCTTGAGCTGGCCTCTATGAGCCCAATGATCATTGAACTTGATCTGGGCTTTGACATAATACTCCAGATGAAGTCTGATAGGGTAGAATATAATGGTACTATCACCTACTTATTCTTGGAAGTGACAGCCCTTTTAATGCAGCCCAAGGTCCCAAAAGCTTTTGTGGTTGTGTCCAGTTGTTTCAGACTATTTGTGACCCCATTTAGGGTTTTCTTGGCAAAGATACTGGAGTGGTTTGCCATTTCCTTCTCTAGCTCATTCTACAGATGAGGAAACAGGGTGAAGTGACTTGCCTAGGTTCACACAGCTAGTAAGTGTCTGAAGTAAGATTTGAACTTAGGTCCTCTTGACTCCAGGGCCAGAGATCTATCCACTGTGCCACCTAGCTTCCCATGGTTGCTATACCACACTGCTTACTTATACTGAGCTTGAAGTCTACCCCTCAAGATCAGAATAACTGCTCTTTAACCAAGTACACTTCATCTTGTATTTATGAAGCTGATTTTTTTTTTTGCTCAAGTGTAAGACTTTACATTTATCTAGATAAATGTGCTGGTAAATGTTTAGTAACTAGCTCTCAAAAATGTATGTACAACACACTTTTAAGTTTAATAGGCATTATTAATATTTTCTCCATCCCTTTTGTTAAGTCTAAGCAATCTACAAAATAATAAATCAAGCCCTGGTTTGTAGCATTTATGGATTTCTGAGGTATAAATGGTCACAGTGAAAATTCAACAATCAACTCTCAGGAGTCAGTAAGAGCCAACTCTAGCATACCCCTGAATTTATCCCTATTCAATTTCATCTTATTGAATTCAGACCCATGTTCTAACCAGTCAAGATCTTTTTATATCCTGGCTTTATCACCCAGTATGTGATAACTGTCCCTCCTAGCTTTGTGTCATCTGCAAATAAAATGAATCTACCATGATATCTCTGCCTTCATCCATGTCGTTGATAAAAATGTCATGAAGCACAGATCCCTGATGCACTTAGCTGGAAACCTTCTGCCATGTAGACATGGACCATTAACATGTACTCTTTGAGTCCGGCTAGCCAACCAGATTCATCTGATTGTATCGTCTGTTACAGTATGAGGTACTTTATGAAAAACTTTTCTAAAGGTTGGGTAAACTATATCTACAGAATTCCTTTCATCTGCTAGTTTAGTAATCCTGTCCAAAAAGGCAATGAGGTTAGTCTGGCACAACCTGTGCTTGGTTAAACCAGGTAGGTCTTTGCCATCACTACTTCCCTGTCTAGCTCTTCACTAATGATATTTTCTAGAGTTTTCCCAGGAATCAAAGTCAAGATCACAGGCCTATGATTTGAGGACTCTATTCTCTTCTCTTTTGTGAAAATCAGGATGGGATTTGCCCTTTTCCAATCTTACACCTCTCTTGGTTGCCATGATCTTTCAAATATCATGAGCAGTGGCTTAGCAATCATATCTGCCAGTTCTTTCCAAAGCCAAAGATGGAGTTCATCCAATCTAGGTGATTTGAATTTATAGAGGGCAGTGATGTATTCTCTTGCTATCTCCTTACTTATCCTGGGTAACCAATTTCCTGGCAGTCATTTCTAACATAAAGCTCATTTTCCTTTGCTTAGGACAGAGAAATGGAATAAGGAATGAGCAGCCCTGCCTTGTCCCTTATCATCATCACATTTACATCATTCCAAAGTCCTGTTCCTTCTTTGATCATCTTTTTTTTCTCCTGATATAGCATAAACAACCTTCTTCCCTCTCTTTGGATTGTCCTTAGCTTCCCTTGGCAGCCTCAGCTTATTCTCAGATCTAATCTGCCTCTTCCCATAGAAAATTTCAGTTCCTTTTTCTGGTTGCCTAAACCTGTGCATTTGCACAGAGACATTTAAGGCTATGGATTTTACTTTACTTTGGGTTATTTTCTTAGATTTTGTCTCCTGTGATTTTCTGGATACTTCAGCTGCTATTCTTTTTTGTTTGTCTATTTTCAAATTATTTTTTGTTTCATTTTGTTTTTCTTTTACAAATTTTCTTTTTAGCTGGTATTCCTCAACTCCTTTCTCCTTTGCTGCTCTCTAATCTGAGGGATATACTTCCCCCATCCTTTTCAGTCTAAAGTCCCTTTGATTCGATTTGTCAGACACCTGGCAAATATATTGTCACCATTCTTTGTTAGGTGTGTGCCCTCTCTGGCCAGGAATCTCTCAACCCTATGGTATGAGCTCCGGCCCAAAACCCATTTTCAGAAGCCACCTTCTTTTCCAGCTGTTCACTTTCCAGATTAAATTTTCTCTTTTGCATTCCTTTCCTTCAATGGGCAAATGGTGAGGGAAACATAACCTCTGCCCTTGTTGTCTTCGGTTTCTTGCCCAATACTTCATAATTGTTGGCAGCATTTTTAGCTTCCTTTTGTAAGCAACATATATGCCTACTTAAATCATAGAAGCAGGTGGTGATGATCCATTTGGATAAGTCTTGGGAGGTTCTCTGTGATATGCCCTGGGAAGCCAATGGAGCTTTCTCTTTTTGTTATCAGGTCAAGAAACAGGTGCCTTTGCCTCCCCTCTCCCCGCCCCCCCCCCCCCCCCAAGGAGCAGGGAATGACCAACTATGATTCTGATTCTCTTCTTCCTCTGCTTCTTACTGGACAATCTGTTCCCAGTGGCTTCTCTGCCTCTACAATATCATTCGTGGGGGGATAGGCAGGTTCTTTTTCCTCTGGGCATTCAGCTCTCTCCTTTGAGGCAAGAGCCTCAAATCAGATTTTAAGTTCTAATTAGGAAGCTGTCCCTTTCCTTCTCTTTCTCCTCTGTGTTATATTTTCCCAATCTCCATCATCCTGACAAGGGTCAAGCCTCCCCTCTTCCACCTCAGCTTTCTTTTTTGTCTAATGAAACCTTGTTTCTGTTCCCCTTAAGAATACATCGTTGTCCCTTGCAACCTGGAACACAGAGATGTGTTCTTGGAGACCTTTAAGCACATGGCTTTTGACTGTCATTCTGGGTTGATTTGGGTTGACTTAGAACATAGGTGAAGTGGCACAGTGAGTAAAGTGACAGACCTGAAGTTGGGAAGACCTGAGTTCAAATTTGGCCTCATGTATTTACTAGTTGTGTCACCCTGGGCAAGTCACTTTTGCTTGCCTTAGTTTCTTTATCTGCATAATGAGGATAATACCTAGGTCCCAGGGTTGTTGTGAGGATCAAATGAGATATTTTGTAAACCTTAAAGCCCTATATAAATGCTAGTAGTTCCTGGGCTGTGATTGGCAGAAATACAAACACCACACACTCCATAGAAATCACCACTCAATTTCCTCTTTTCTCCATAATGGTTGAAATTGTCAGCCTTTTTCCTTTGAACAATTGGTGGATGTATATACGTTAACCCTGCCAATGATCACCTCTTAGTTTGACAAGCCCAGTTGAATTCTTCTTCCTCTCAAGGACTTCACAGGCACAGCCAGACCCACCTCCTTTGCAACCTGGTTTCTAACCCTCTATTTCATTAGTTTGGTTCTGTCTTTAGAGTAAAAGTGACTTAAAAGTAGAGACAGCCCACCATTCCTAGCACAGAGTCAGCACTTGGCATTTCAGTTCAATTCAACCACTTTTATGTGAAGGGTAGTAGGAATTCAAAGAGAAAATGAAACCATATTTGATCTCAATATTTTGGATGAACAATCAAATATAGAAGTAGAATGATTCTCTAATCCCCAACTTTGGAGTCAGCTCCATACTCTAGTTATGGCCACAACACAGTATAGTAGAATGAATACTGATTTTGGAGTCAGATGCTTTATTTCAAATCCTGGCTCTGATACTTGGTAGCGGTATAACTTTAGGCATGTAACCATGCCAGTCCTTGTTTCCTTAGCTGTAAAAATGGAGAGGTTAGACTAAATACTATTTTTTTTTGCAGGGCAATGAGGGTTAAGTGACTTGCCCAGGGTCACACAGCTAGTAAGGGTCAATTGGATGTCTGAGGCTGGATTTGAACTCAGGTCCTCCTGAATCCAGGGTTGGTGCATTATCCACTGTGCCACCTAGCTGCCTCCTGCTTAAATGTGGGAGTCACAAAAATTTGGCAACAGTAAAAGGGTATATATACATATATATATATATATATATATACATATATATATATATATATGTCCTGGGTAGCATAAAAATTTCTTGGGCGAAAAGGGGTCATGAGTTGAAAAAGTTTAAGAAGTCTTGGACTAAATGACTTCCAATCTATATCTTACCATTCTGTCCTGAGTTTGAAGACCCAAGGAGCAGCATCCTAGAATTATCTGGACCTTGGCATCTTTCCCTTTAGAATGTAGGATTCTTGAGGGCAGGGACTCTCATTTTGACCTTTGAGTTTCCCAGACCTTAGACTACTTGGCACATAGTTAGGGCTTAATAAATGTTTGTTGATTGATTGAGATCATAGAAAAAATTGTATAATAAATAATAACAACTTTCAATCAATCACCAAACATTTATTGAACACCTACCTAGTACATGCAGCATTCTGTGAAGGATACAAAATTATATGTAACTGTCAGAGCCCTTGAAAACCTTAAAATCTAGATGAAAAGACAAGATATGTCCAGAAAAAACCGATAAACATGATATAAGACTCAAATTTTAATGTTGTTATTTCTTACCTATGTGATCTTGGGAATGCTATTTCACTTCTCTGTCTCTCAATTTCCTCATCTGAAAGATGGTATTAGATCAGATGACCTCTAAAGTCCCGTCTTCCTCTATATACCCTTGTAGCCTAAAATGTTCAATAATACATGAGGGGCATAAAGAGTGCTATAGGAGATTAGAGGAAGGAAAATGAAGTCATTGTGGGCTGGAATGGTCATGGAAGACTTCCTGGGGGAAGCTTTTTCTTTTTTTTTTAAGGCATGAGCAAGATCCAAATAACCAGAGATAAAGAGATTTGGGGTGGGGGTGGCGTTAGCAATGCTAGAGAGATGAAACTTCATAAGGTCTGTTGAGGGGTGGGCAAACAGCCCCATTTAGCTCCATCAGAAGGCGTGGGTGGAAAAGTAATGGAAGATAAGGATAGAAAAGTAGGTTGGAACCAAATTGTTGATGGTCTGGAATGCTAGGCTAAGGAGTTTCAACTATTCTGGAGGCAAAAAAGAATGATGAAAAGTTATTGAATACAAGTGTGACATGAGAAAAAAGTGGAGTATCAAGGAAAATCAATATGGCAATTCTTGTACTGATGATTACGAGGGATCATTGACTAAGTAAATGTCAGGGTTAAATATCTTGTCTTGGAAAAAATGGGGATGTTGAGAGATGGTAATGGTGATGAGGAATAGAATACTAGTTAAGAAGGCTGAATAGAAACAACTAATGAATTCCTCCGGGAAGAAAAAATATATAATAACTGAAGCTTTGCAAGTAAATTGGACTTTTTCTCTGAGCAAAGACAGAGGAATAATGGATTTGTTTTGTCTGAAACTTGCTTGCTAGTATGGAATCCTCTATACATTTTCCTTCGGAGTCCCAATTTGATCTAGAACTACTTTCAGAAACTGTGTAAGTGAAAGTAACAAGGTTTTACACTGGATATGATAGAGCACAAAGGTCAAGAGCTTTGTTGCATGGTAAAGGAATAGGTGAGGAGGGTAGGAAGCAATGGATTCTCCCTATTTGCTTACTTTTGTTCAACTTAACTTGCTTTTTCATTGGAGAGAATCTTGGGCATAAAGTGGATTTCATAGCTTTTGGCACCACATCGCTGTGTTTTTGGTCAGAGTTCCCAATTTAGGTTTTGTAGGCGTGTTATATCCATTAAGATTAAATAGTAGTTGCAAAGAATTCGTTACTCTAAGCCAAATAGTTGTTTGAGACCTCAAACTTTTCATAAGAACCAAATACAGATAGTGAAAAGAACACTTAGTGTAGCCTGGGACACTTTAGTTGCCTTTCTTTCAGCAGCGCTTCATTATGTTTGGTGGCTCATATCCTCACTTTCAGGCTGAAAAGTTGTTAGCTTGCCTTTTCCAAGAAGAGGCTAGAAAGCCTCTACACCATAAGAATGTCATTACACCATAACAAACTAGAGCCAAGACCCTAGTAGATGACCCTGAAGAGCCAAAGCACAAAAGATGGTGACAGAGAGAAACTTAAATAACCATGGGTTCAATGGGAACACACAGCTAAGACATGCATCCAGCAGAGACAGGACTTAGCAGAGACAAAGTACCTATCAGAAGCAACTTACTCATTAAAAAGCAACAGAGGGTAGCATGATGACATTACTTGAGAACATTGGTAGCCCTACAGTATTGGTGTTTTGAATTGTTCTGGACACACTCATCCCTTCTATGTATGTCCTAATCACACAAAATTATAAGCTCCTGGAAGGCAGGAACTGTATTTTGCCTTTTCTTTGTATCCCTAGAGCTTAGCACAATGTTTGACATGTAGTAGGTTCTTAGTAAATGCTTATTGATTGACTGATTGACACAGGTTCCTGTGTTTCGTATTTGTTCCTTGGTTATATGTGTTCCTTATGAATTTGCTCTCCATGAGTATTCCCTGGTCATGCATATTTTATGTATGTTTTACACTGGTGATGTGGCAATCTGTGGGAAGGTTTACCTCATGTGTACATGGAAATATTTTTTATTGTTACTTTATTTTCTATTCTCTTTGAGTAAATGTCTTTTGGTCTGAACTAATACATCCTTTCACTAGCTGATAAAAATAAACACATTGGTGGGGGCTTGTGAGCTAAGGTTTTCAGTGAGTACTAATCCACAATGTGCTTTCAATCTGGGGTAGCTCTTCTGGAGGTCTGCAGGTAAAAGGGAGTTTCTTAGATACTGGATTAAGAATCAAGTTAGCAGCAGCCAGGTGGTGCAGTAGATAAAGCACCATCCCTGGATTCAGAAGGACCTGAGTTCAAATCTAGCCTCAGACACTTGACACTTACTAGCTGTGTGACCCTGGGCAAGTCACTTAATCCCTCATTGTCCTAATCAAAAAAAAAAAGTCAAGTGACCTGGGTTCAGGAGAGGTAGTGTGGAGATCATAAACTCTCTTAGGGCAGGGAGTTCATAGAATCATACCTTTAGAGTTGGAAGGGATCTTGGAAGTCATATAGTCCACACACCTCATTTTTTTAAAATTTATTTTTATTTATTTTTGCAGGGCAATGAGGGTTAAGTGACTTGCCCAGGGTCACACAGCTAGTAAATGTCAAGTGTCAGAGGCTGGATTTGAACTCAGGTCCTTCTGAATCCAGGGCTGGTGCTTTATCCACTGCGCCACCTAGCTGCCTCCCACACACCTCATTTTACAGATGAGGAAACTGGAGCCTAGGGAGCTTGAGAGCTGTGTGACTTCCCCAAGGTCAAACAGGGCATAAGTAACAGAGACAGAATTCAAAAACAAATCCTGTGACTTGAAATCCTGCAGTCATCTTTGTTTATCCTCCAATGCCCAGCATAGAACTTTGCATGTGGGAGGTGTTACTAAATCTTGATGAACTTCTGGTTAGGAACTTCTATTAGAAGCAATACTTGACTGGGAATCAGGAGGCTTTGGTTTCAGTTTTGGCTTTATCATTAACTCACTATGACCTTGGTCCAGTCACTTCCCCTCTATGGGCTTATCTCTTTAGTCCCGTTCTGAGAATGTTTGCACATTCTCAAGACTTTCTCCCTGGCTTACAATCTAGGGATAACTTCCTGAAGTTCTGGTGGAATAATAAGTCAGGACAGTGCCTCCTTTGAGCTGCATGAATGCTAGGTCTAGAGCCTTTCCATTTGAATATTCCAGGCATGCAGCAGCCCTCCCCTCTCCAGGCCTCTCCTTGCCCAGGGCTCCAATCACACTGCACTGCAGCAAGAGCATGCTGACTCATTCTGACTGCATTGCTGCTCTTATTGGAATCATTAAGTCACCCTCTCCAGTCCAGCCCGACCCTCAAAGAATGGGAGAGCTGAGTAATGACACATCACTGAGGTTGCCACCTCAATTTATGGGTCCTGAGATGAGAGAGGGAGAGGAAGATAGAAAGAGAGGGAGGGAGGGAGAAAGGGATCAGGAGTGGGAGTGGGCATGGGGGAGAAAAAGATGACCAAAGAAAGAGAGAAAGAGGGGAGGGGGTCAGAGGAGGGGAAAGAAAGAGGGGAGAGAATGAAAGAGGGGGGAAAGAGACAGAGAGTGGGGAGAGATGGGGGGAGAAAAAGGGGGAGAGAATCAGACAGAGGGGGAGGGAGAGAGAAAGGGAAAAAAGAGGGAGGGAGAGACAGAGAAACAGAGACAGAGAGACAGACACAGAGAGTGACAGAGAAAGACAGAGAGACAGACAATGAGAGCCAGGAAGAGCCAGGGCTTGCCAAATTTAAAAATTGTTTTATTTGCCAGAGGAAGTTCCAAATGTGATTATCAAGTCTCATAGGCTCACGGAATGTTAAACTGAAAGGGATGTTTGAGGTCATCCAGTCCAACGTCCTCAATTGACAGATGAAGAAACTGAAAGGAACAGTCCAAATTCACAGGGCTAAGAAGTAGCAGAGCTGAGATTTGAACCCAGAACCTCAGATTCCAAAGCTAGGACTTTTTCTACCACCCTTTTAGGTAGTGAGAATGGCATATTTCAGACTGCTTTGTGCAGATATCTACACTGAATAAATTGAATTTTGGAAACCTGTTAACATTTTGAATTCAAATTCAAATCAAATTTTACTTTGGTCTTGGCATTGTATAATGACTACCTGGGTTTGAATCCCAGTTTTGCTGTTTAATACACATATGAATTTAGGCAAATCCCTTTGTGCCCCATGGGCCTCAGTCTCTCCATCTGCTAAATGGGTAAATTGAACTAAATGTTTCTTAAGGGTCCATCTGGCTCTAAATCCTGTGCTCCTGTGATTTATCATCTGAAATAGGAAGGAGTTTGGTGAGGCAAAAGGGCTAGACTGGGAGTTAGGACAACCGGGTTCTAGTCCTTGTTGTCAAGGGTCAAGTTAATCTTATTCCTGCTTTGAGTCATATAATAGATTTCTCCCCCTTCTTATGAGTATCCTTCCTACCATCTCATGAGCAGCCCTAGCCATACTCATTTACTCCACTCTGTGTCTGTCTCTTTGTCTCTGTATCAGTGTCTCTGTCTCTCTCACCATCTCTCTTTCTTAACTAGCTAGCCCAGCCCTCCCACTTCCCTGTGTGACCTCAGGAAAATGCTTTGACTGCTCTGAGCCTTGGTTTCCCCATCTGTAAAATGTGGAGGCTGGACTCCATTCCTCACTCCCCCACCACTCTGAAAGTCTATGATTTTATGATTTCCAGTGACAGGGAATGCTGCTCTTTCACAATAGTCCACTGGGGGAGACGATAGTCACATATTCCAGTGGGGCTTCCTGGTTGCCAAACACTTGGAACTCCTTTTTAGGAGTATATTTCAATAACAATTCACAAGTACACAAGGAAACCAGGCTTGTAAGGTAGATTAATGACACCTCTGCAGAAACAGTATTCTTGTGTCTCCCTTAAAAGAACGAATATTACAATGATGGGGATCCAGGGGTCTCTGCTTTGCCCTGTGCTGTTCAACATCTTCATTAATTCCTTGGATGGAAGCTTAGATGCCATGTCTGTCACATTAGCAAATGAGGTAAAGCTGGAAAAGGTGGCTGCCACTTAGGATGGAAGAACTGAGATCCCCAAAGATCTCAACAGGCTAGAATAATGGGACATGGTGTTTAATAGAGATAGGTATAAAGTCCTTTACTTGAATTTTATTTTGTTTTTTGTTGTTGTTGTTGGGGTTTTTTTTTGCAGGGCAATGAGGGTTAAGTGACTTGCCCAGGGTCACACAGCTAGTGTCAAGTGTCTGAGGCTGGATTTGAACTCAGGTCCTCCTTAATCCAGGGCCAGTGCTTTATCCACTGCATCACCTAGCTGCTCCCAAACTTGATTTAAAAAACAAACAAACTTGTATAACTATATTTCAATATGATTGGTTTCCTTTATAATTGTATATGGGACTTATTTTATGCATTTAAGAACATTAGTCTGAGAAGGGATCCATAGACACATACAAGTTTAAGCACCTCTAGCTAATGAGAGAGGTGATTGGTCCTCTGTACCCAACCTTGGTCAGACCACAGATGGGAGGATGGGATGCAGGGCATTAAGAGATGTTAAGGAAGACCATGCCATAAGAGGATTGGCTGAAGGAAGTGGGGACCTTTAAGGCCAGACAAATGAAAAGATTTAGGGATAGACACGCACAAGGGCAGCTGGATGGCACAGTAGCTAGAGCACTGGTTCTAAAGTCAGGAGGACCTGAGTTCAAATCTGGCCTCAGACACTTACTAGCTGTGTGACCTTGGGCAAGCGACTTTACCCTGTTTGCCTCAGTTTCCTCATCTGTCAAATAAGCCGGAGAAGAAAATGACAAACCACTCTAGTATCTCCGCCAAGAAACCGCCAAATGGGGTCACTGAGAACGGGACACAACTGCAGTGAATGAACAACAACCCAAAAGCACAAGAGCGGTCTTCAAGGACTCTCTGGAAGAAGGATAAGATTTGTTCAGCTTGGCCCCAGAGAGCTGAACTGGAATCGATAAATGGAAATTTCAGAGAAGAGATTTCAGCCAAACAAAAGGGAAAATTTGTTCGTTAGAACTCACCCAAAGTGGAACGGACTGCCTGGGAGGAAAGGAATAGGCTTCCCTTCCTTGGAAGTCTGCAGTCAATGGCTAGATGATACACAGGAGGAACACCATACAGGACACTCACCACTCTGCAGCCACATATCAGTCCAGGGGAACCTTGACAAGGGTCCCTATGAACTCTAATATGCTGAGATTTTGTGACTTGGTGCTGCAGATGGTGGGGGAGCAGGTGCCCTGGGTTCTTTAGGAGGTCCTGACGATGCTGGACTCTTCCTTCCTTCTTCCTCCTCCTTCCCTCCCCTCTCCCCTTCTGTAATAAAATAGAAAATGCTCATGTGGGCAAAAGTGCTTCTGAAAACTTCTGGCTGAAACTGAGTAACAACTGCCTGGCTCCTACCTGTGGTCATTTGGCTAACTCATATCCTGGAATCCTGCTGATGTCATAGAAAGGGCTGTGGGCCTCTCCACCCAAACTCACTAGCAGATGGTAGACTGGGCTGAATTAATGAGGAGTTCACCTAATGATATCCTGTGTCTTTGCTTACCAGCTGCACTGGGGGCGTGGGGGGAACAACAGCTGCTGAGAAACCTGACTGTGTACTTTTGAGTCTGCCTTGGGCATTGTGTGTGACCTTGGCCCCCGGGCCTCTATAAAATGAAGGGGTTGGACTACAGCAGGGGTTCTGAACTCTCTTTGTATCATGGGCCCCTTTGGTGGACTGGTAAAGCCTCCTCAGAATCGAGGGTTGTTTTTTTTTGTTTGTTTGTTTTTTACATATAAGGTATTTTATTTTTTCCGTTACATGTAAAGATAGTTCTCAACTTTTGTTTATACAAGCTTTACAATTTCATATTTTTCTCCCTCCCTCCCCCCTCCCCTAGACAGCAGGTAATCTGATATAGGTTATATCTATATATCTATATAGATATATATATATACACAAATATATCTATACACATAATAACATTAATCCTATTTCTGCATTAGTCCTGTTATAAGAGAAAAAATCAGAGCAATGATGAAAAACCTCAAAATAGAAAAAAACAAAACACCAGCACCAAAAACAAAAGAAATAGTATGGTTCATTTAGCATCTATACTCCGCAGTTCTTTTTTTTTTTCCCTTGGATTTGGAGATCCTCTTCTATCATGAGTTCCCTGGAACTCTTCTGCACCATTGCATTGGTGAGAAGAATATAGTCCATCACAGTAGGTCAACACTCAATGTTGATGATACTGTGTACAATGTTCTTCTGGTTCTGCTCATCTCACTCATCATCAGCTCACGTAAGACCCTCCAGGTTTCTCTGAACTCCTCCTGCTCATCATTTCTTACAGCACAATAGTAGAGTCGAGTTTTTAAATGCACAAAATAAATTACTTAGGATTACAAGGGAAACCAATGATATTGAAATAGTTACCAAATATCTTTTTTTTGGGGGGGCTGGGCAATGGGGGTTAAGTGACTTGCCCAGGGTCACACAGCTAGTATGTGTCAAGTGTCTGCGGCCGGATTTGAACTCAGGTCCTCCTGAATCCAGGGACACTGCTTTATCCACTGCGCCACCTAGATGCCCCCAAAATATCTTTTAAAGAATTGTTCACAGTGATGATAGACTGTGATAGACTTTGCTCTTTTCAGTGCTACAATGATCCAAGACAATTCCAAAGGACCCATGATGGAAAATGTTCTCCACATGCAGAAAAAAGAACTGTGTAATCTGAATGCAGATTGAACCATACTGTTTCTACTTTTTTTTTGTTTTCTCGTTTTCCTTTTTTTGAGGTTTTTCCCTTTTGTTCTGACATGACTAATGCAGAAATATGTTTAATGTGATTGTACCTATATAACCCATATCAGATTGCTTTCTGTCTTGGGTAGGGGAGAGAGAAGGGAGGGAGGGAGGGAGGGAGAAGAATTTGGAACTCAGAATCTTATATAAACAAATATTGAAAACTCTCTTTACATGTAACTAGAAAATAATAAAATACTTTTATGATTAAAAAATTTTTTAAAGAAAATAATAAAATAAAAGAAAATTTTTTAAAATCACAGACTTCAGATTAAGAACCTGGTATCTAAGCTCCTTCCTAGGTTTTAAATCCTTTGATCCTGAAAACCACTAACATTCTGGACTTTCCTAGTATCTCAGGCTCTGTCTTTTGTCCTCCTCTCGGCAGATCTGCTGGGTTCACCAGTTTTACTGACTCCTCAGTGGATTTGTCCCTACTAGCTTCCAGGGGAAGTATGGGGCCTGAAATAGGCTTTGCCTTTTTCAATTATTCAACTTGAAAGAGAAAGTTCCTCTTAGAAAAGTGAAGTACAGACAACTCCCTGACTGATTGATCACTGACATTTTCAGATGACAGTCACTGGCATCTAAGGGCAATCTTGGGATGCCATAGCACTTGGCTTTTTGCGAGTACAGATTAGCCATCCTTGGAAATAGCTTGTTTATAAAGGAAAAGAATGTGAAGCGGGACCCATGTTCACAGGTCCACAGATTTAGAACTGAAAGGGAACTTTCTTTTCTTTTTTCTTTTTTTTTCCCCCCAGGGCAATGAGGGTTAAGTGACTTGCCCAGGGTCACACTGCCCCAAACAGTAAACTTTTTAATTTTTTTGGTGAGGCAATGAAATGAGGATTAAGTGACTTGCCCAGAGTCACACAGCTAGTGATTGTCAAGTGTCTGAGGCTGGATTTGAACCCAGGTCCTCCTGAATCCAGGGCGGGTGCTTTATCCACTGCACCACCTAGCTGCCCCTTGAAAGGGAACTTTCAATTGAAATTGGATTGCCTAATCCAGGGGTTTTTAACCTGGGGTCTCTGAACTTTAAAAAAATATTCTGCTGTTTTTCAACATAATTGATTTCCTTTTGAAGCTTATTTATTTTGTGCATTTAAAAACATCATTTGGGAGCAGGTAGGTGATGGGGGGAAGCTAGGTGGTGCAATGGATAAAGCACCGGCCCTGGATTCAGGAGGATCTGAGTTCAAATCCAGCTGCAGACACAACATTTACTAGCTGTGTGACCCTGGGCAAGTCACTTAACCTCATTGCCCCGCAATAAACAAACAAACCAACCAATAAATAAAAGTATCGCTTAAAAGCATTACCAGACTGCCAAATGGGGTCAAGATACAATACAAAAAGGGTTAAGAACCCTTGACTACTCTAGTCAGTTTCCTTATCTGTAAAATTGTGGGGTTAGAATTGATGGGTCTTTTAGGCTCCCTCCAGATTTTAATGTGCCACAACTCTAAAAATGCTGAGATGATGGTCTACTACAGTTCGATGGCTGTTTTCTTTTTGCCTATTGCCTTCCCAGATGGGAAGGGTCAACAAGGCTGGAAGCCCCTGTGGGTACCCTTGATGGGTAGCCTGTCACAGCCACTGGCTGCGTCTCCATTTCTACATTGCCTCTGGAAGAAGAGAGCAATCCACCATGGACGATTCTGCCTCTGTGTCATCTCCTTATCTCCTCTCACTCTTGCATGGTATAAGGGCATGTTATGCCAGCTCACCCTCTGCCAGGTTCCTCTACCAGGAATCCCCAGCCCTTCTAGAGATTTAGAAGAATCAATTTTTTCCAGCTCTAATATTTTTTCTTTTAAATTCAGACATTGTATATTCCAAGGGTGCTTCCAGGACTTTTCAATATTATATACTGTAAGGTCTCATACAAAACTAACCATCTACTTTGTTCTTTGTTCTAAAATCCTCAACGTTCTATGTTCCAAAGTTACTTTCAGGTCTAATATATTACCTAATCTAACATTCTATGTTCTAATTTTCCTTATTACCCTAAGGTTTTGTCTTCTGTGTTCTATGACCCCAAACAGACACAATGTTCTGTCTTCTAAAGCCCTGGCTTTAGGGTTGATGATAATACGATTCTAGGTAGAACATGAGGTGAAGGGTAAAGTAAAGACCTGAGCTACTGAAAGGCAAAGGATGAGAAATAGTTAAGCCCTGAAGGACTAAGAATGCCAACTTAGATATTCCTCAAGAAGTTAGACTTTGTCATTTCTTTGTATCTCCAGGTTCTTGGACAGAGTAGGCACCCCTAAATACTGTTTGAATTAATTGAATTGAAGAATGCTGAGTCAAAACCCTTGGCAAATTTTATATTGGTAAAGTAAATGGCAAGAGGCCCTAGCAAGACAGAGAAGCACAGTTTGTAAGATTGTACAAGAAGCAGGCAGGACTGGGTATAAGTCAAAGGGCAGGGAACCTAAAGACCATATCTAGTCCCAAAAGCTATATCCGTGAACAGAACTGAAACCAGGGGGAATGACTGGACCTTTGGCTCAGGGTGCTGGATTTTGAGATTCATGACCCCACCTTTATCACCAGCTTAGTTAGCAAGGATAATTCACTCAAATGGAATGGTGGGTTGGACTGGGCTATTCTTCCATCTAGCCTAGTTCCCTATATAACTGGACAAGAACCTGAGGTTCTCTGTGTTCTGTATTCTTCCCAATCCCTCCAGTCCTTCCTACGACTTGCCTTGGGGGATGGTTGTGTTACTTTCTGCAGAGCCCCAAATTCCTAGTTTTGTTTCAGTAAAATTCTTGCTGGTCGGTAAGATAAGCCAGAGTGGGGGCTTTCCTTGATCACTGCTTTGTATGAGTCTTCAGTGATTGCCTGAATCACTGCCGACAGACACCTGGCTTTCTCTTAAATACTTCCTTCAGCCATAAACAATTAATTCCCCATGGAACATAAATGGAACTTGGCTTCCAAACTTGCTAACTTCAGAAAATATGACCCCAAAAGAGAGACCAACTTGGAAAGACATATTTAATGGAATCTTAGAAGAGATTTTAGGGGTCATTTAATCCCATTTCCTGACTCATGTTGGTCATCTAAACCTATTTGAAGACCTCCAGTGACAGGGACCTCACTACCTTCCTCAAGAGATATTCCTTTCCATGTTTGGACAGTTCTTTTTACTGAACTTTTCTATAATTTCCACCATTTAGCCCTAGGCTTATTTTCTGCTACATCTTTTTTTTTTTTTTTGGGCAGAGCAATGAGGGTTAAGTGACTTGCCCAGGGTCACAAGGCTAGTAAATGTCAAGTGTCAGACACAGGATTTGAACTTGGGTCCTCCTGAATCCAGGGCCTGTGCTCTATCCACTGCACCACCTAGCTTCCCCCCAGGCTTATTTTCTGATCACAGGCTCTCTCTGTCATTCTTCAGATGAATAATAATACCTTTTATTTCTACCTCACTTTAAGGTCTACAAAGTGCTTCCGACACAACGATCCTATGAGGTAGGGACTATTATTATTATTATTGTTATTGTTATTGTTATTATTATTATTATTATTATTATTATTATTATTTTTGCGAGACAATGGGGGTTAAGTGACTTGCCCAGAGTCACACAGCTAATACATGTCAAGTGTCTGAGGCCGGATTTGAACTCAGGTCCTCTTGAACCCAGGGCCGGTGCTTTATCCACTGTGCCACCTAGCCGCCCCCAGGACCATAATTATTATTAACTCTATGCCTGCTTGGGTCACAGTTTTTTCATCTGTAAAATGAGAAGGTTGGACTAGATGACCTCAGAGGCCCCTAGATCCAGGAGAAACTGAGGCACTGAGCAGATCAACCTGCCTGCCCTCTCCTCTGCTGGAGACCAGGCATCCTCAGATCCTCCAACTGTCCTTCTCATGCTATTGTTCCTCACCATGCTTCCTTCCCACCGCCGTCCAGGGCTGTTCAGTCCTATCCAGGGTACAGTTAGAGGACAGTTACAATTTCGCTAGGGCTGATGGAAGGTGGTTTGGATTTTTCCTCCCAATCCTTTAAAAGAAGATTATCAGGGGGCAGCTAGGTGGCGCAGTGGATAGAGTACTGGCCCTGGAGTCAGGAGTACCTGGGTTCAAATCTGGCCTCAGACACTTAACACTTACTAGCTGTGTGACCCTGGGCAAGTCACTTAACCCCAATTGCCTCACTAAAAAAAAAAAAAAAAGAAGATTATCAGGATTATGGGGAGATAAGAAGCTTCCCACCTCCTGTTGTAACCCAGACATCGTTCTCTTTGTAAAACTTTCTCTGCTGCTCTCCCGCCTGCCCAGGATTTTGTGTGGCAAGCAGAGGTGGCGGGTGGGTGGGGAAAACGGCATCTAAGAAGCACTTACTATGTGCCAGGCATTGTGCTAATTGCTTTTACAAAAGTAATCTCCTTTGATCCTTACAATAGCCCTGGGAGGGAGGGGTAAAGACAGCAAACAATCTCAGCCACTCTTGAACATTATTTTATATTCAAGGAAACTCAGGCCCAGGGAAATTAATTGACTTGGCCAAGGTCACACAGATAGTAAGAGTCAGGGAGGAGAGGAGGAAGAGGGTGGAGGGGAACGGGCATTTATTAAGCACTTACTGTATGCCAGACACTGTGCTAAGTGCTGTACAAACATCTCACTCGTTTTGTTTTGTTTTGTTTTTTGGGGGGTGAGGCATTGAAGGTTAAGTGACTTGCCCAGGGTCACGCAGCTAGTAAGTGTCAAGTGTCTGAGGTCAGATCTGAATCCAGATCCCCATGAATCCAGGGCCAGTGTCCTATCCACTTTGCCACCCAGCTGCCCTTATCTCATTAGTTTTGAACATGGCTCCCCAGACTCAAAGCCAGAGCTTTTTCTCCCTGTAGACCATCCTTGGAGCCTTTCCAGTGTGGGAGGTCCTGATGGAACTTGTGCTTTGTTGACTTAACCTTGGAGAAAATAGGGTCATGAGTGAAAGAAAGAATGAATGAATGAATGAATGAAAAGGAATTAATTAAGTACTTACTATATGTTAGGGACTGAGCTAAGTTCTGTAGGTACAATTGTAAGCAAGCAAGAAAATACTTGCCCTTACTGAGCTGAAGGTAGGAGGATGAAAAAGAGGGGGCGGGGCTGGTTCCAAATAGGATAAGGTGAAAACTCATCAATCAGAGTTTTGTTGTTGCTATTCAGTCTTTTCAATGTCCTTGGGGTTTTCTTCGCAAAGATCCTGGAGTGGTTTGCCATTTCCTTGTCTAGTTTATTTTACAAATGAGGAAATTGAGGTAAACAGGGTTATGTAGCTTGCCCAGGGTCATACAGCTAGTCAGTGTCTAAGGCCAGATTTGAACTCAGGTCCTCCTGACTCCAGGGCCAGTGCTTTAATCCACTGTGCCACCTAGCTGTCCAATCAGAGTTTAGATGAATGGAAGAGAATTTTAGTGGAGTGCATGCGTGTGTGTGTGTGTGTGTGTGTGTGTGTGTGTGTACCTCAATCGCGAGCCTCTCACTCTAAGACCTGCCACACTATAAATAGAGATAGTTGATGGGGAAATGGGGAAAATGCTGGGCCTAGAGTCAAGAAGACGACTGTACAAATCCTGCCTCAGAAATTTACTTGCTGTGTTACCCTGGCCCAGTCACTTAATTTCTATCTGCCTCAGTTTCCTCAACTGTAAAATGGGGATAATAATAGCACCCATCTCCTAGGGCTTTTCAGGTACTTCTTAGAGCAAAGCACTTACCCTCTGATTCAGTTTCCTCAACTCTAAAATGGGCGCAATAATAGCACCTACTTTCCAGGGTAGTTGCGAGAATAAAATGAGATAATATTTGTAAAATGCTTTGTAAACCTTGAAGGTGCTTTATAAATGCTAGATATTATTATTACATAGGATTTTAAATAAATATTGAATAACATTCAAATAAATTAAATAAATATTTGGTCATAGATACTTAAAATAATATTTAATAAATATATATATTTTTTTAGTGAGGCAATTGGGGTTAAGTGACTTGCCCAGGGTCACACAGCTAGTAAGTGTTAAGTGTCTGAGGCTGGATTTGAACTCAGGTACTCCTGACTCCAGGGCCGGTGCTCTATCCACTGTGCCATCTAGCTGCCCCCTTTAATAAATATTTTAATGCCAGAAAATTCTGCTCTGCACGGCATAGAGGCGTTTGGTATTTGATTCATGAGTGATGTCACATGTATCACAGCAAAGGCTCAGTCTGGTAGAGAGCACTTGTCCGAGGAGCATCAATGTCTTGTTCTTGTTTCTTTAACTTTGAACGTGTCAAACACCAATGCTTCCACATGCAAAGGACAGAAATCAAGCCTCATAAACGAACCGTGGCTGTATCCCAAATGCATTTGCTCAGCTGTTTTATCTCTAATAGACCAAGGATGTGAGCAAACAATTCACAAAAGAGCAAATAAAGGATTTCAGTGGTGATAATGACAATAATTATAATTATGATAACTAGCATTGATATGGTACCTACAATATGCCAGGCACAGCACTAAGCATGATGATGATGATGCCGACGACGATGATAACCCCTCTCAACTTGTTTTCTTGAATTGCCCTATTTTCCAGGATGAAGTTCCCCCTTAGCTAATATAATTTGCTACTTTTTTGGGGGGTGGGGGAGGCAATTGGGGTTAAGTGACTTGCCCAGGGTCACACAGCTAGTAAGTGTCAAGTGTCTGAGGTTGGATTTGAATTCAGCTCCTCCTGAATCCAGGGCAGGTGCTTAATCCACTGCACCATCTAGCTTCCCCATAATTTGCTACTCTCAACCCTAACCAAATCCAGGCTCTTGAGAGTCAAACTAGCTACAAGACAGGCACCAGTCAGTCTAGCTAGCATTTATATAGTGTCAGGCACTGTGCTAAGCACTATAATAGTAATGGTGGTGGTGGTGGTTGTAGTAGTAGTAGTAGTAGTAGTAGTAGTAGTAGTAGTAGTAGTAGTAGTAGTAGTTGTTGTTGTTGTTAGCATTTATATAGCACCTACTATGTGCCAGCCACTATGCTAAATAATAATAATTAACATTTATATAGCACCTATGTGCCAGACACTGTGCTAAGCACTTTACAAATATTATCTCATTTGATTCCCACAACCACCCTGGGAAGTAGGTGCTATTATTACTTCCATTTTATGATGGAGAAACTGAAGCTGACAGGGGTTACATGACTTGCTCAGGGTCACACAACTAGTATATCTCTGAGATCACATTCAAACTCAGGTCTTCCTGGCTTCAAGCCTAGAGCTCTAGCTATACTGTTTTTAAAATGCTTTTAAAATCCCTAACTTCATTAATAATTAAAAGCATTCATTTAAAACAATTAATGCATGCTGTGTCATTGAAAGCAATGAAATGTACAAAAAAAGGTTTTGCCCCCACCTAGATCTGTGATTTCATTGGTGTGAGGAACTCCCTGGTGGGGAGACTCTATTCATTCATGCAGATTGGCAACTCCTCTGTAACTGGGGTCTCTCTTTGTATCCATAGTGTCCAGTACACAGTAGGTACTTAGTAAATGATTATTGACTGACTTAAAGTCTAAATGATAAGCAGGTCTTGAACCCAGATCTTTTTCACTTCAAGGCTGGCCCACTTTTCTACTACACCACACTACTTCTTTCAGAAGTGAGTGTAAGTGATCAAGCCAAGCATTGGTGGGGTTGCAGGGAAACTACTCATACACTATGAGTAGTATTGCAAATTGTGCAATCTGGAAGTAGGCTACAAGAGTCATAAAACTGGCCATAACCCCCGATTTAATCATACCACTGGGACTCTATCCCAAGGAAATAATTTAAAAGTTTAAAAAATATTTCTATTAAAAATTTATAATGGTGTTATATTTAATACTAGAAAAAAACAATATAAATTCCCAATAATGAGGAATGACTGACTAGACTGAGGTCCATTGATAAAATGGAGCCAAAGACTATGGAACAACCTATGTGAAATAATGAATGCCAACTGAGAGAAGCAGAATTCAGAGGACTTCTGGCCACAACCATATCCCTCCTCAAAACAAAACCAAACAAATTTTTGGAATTCAAGAGCTAAATCTTGAGTCCAACTCCCTCATTATACAGATGAGGAAACGAAGGGCTAAAGAAGAAAAAGGACACGGCCAAGGACACATAGCTAGTTAGAGGCAAAGCCAGGACTAGAACCCAGGCCTCCTTGCCCTCACTCAAGTGCTCTTTCCACTGTATTTATACACATACATGAATGTCAAACATACAGGTAGGAATGGTTCGTGGTGGAATTAAATTGCTGTGGCCAGAAACCTAAGAGAGGCCATCTATCTACTTGGAGTCAGAAAGACCTGGTTTCAAATTCCTCCACAGACACCTACTGGTTGTGTGATCTTGAGCAAGTCCCATAACCTCTCCAATTTCCTCATCTGTAAAATGAGGGGGTTGGATTTTATGGTCCCCAAGATCCCTTCTAGCTCAAAATCTTTGATTCTGACAAAAAAATTCCAAAGGAAAGGAGCATTCTAAGAGCAGAATATATATTCTTGGTGAAAGGCACTCATCAGTAAGAAGAACGAGTGGAATCAAAATGAGTGAAAAAGGATCTGGATTGGTGGATCAGAGGATTGGATTTAAGTCCTAGCTCTCTGCTGCTCCCAAGCTGTGTGACCTTGTACAAGTTATTTCCTCTCTCTGAAATTCCATTTCCTCATGGAGATTGCTTTGACTAAGTGACCTCTAAGGTCCTTTCCAGATTTTACACTCTGGGTTCCCAGTGATTCTCCAAGAACAGTTGAGGGAGATTTGTGGAGACAGATTAAGGTCGAGGTGATGAGGGAAGGAGGTTTGAGTAAAGCCAACCACAAAGAACATCTTAAATTGTGCAAAAAGAGGAGGGGCAAGTTTTGTAGACAGTAAAAACAGAAAAAATAAAAGGGGGCCTCTGGAGAAACTATCAACACTCAGAGAGCCAAAGGCAAAGTTGCAAATAATGGAGGAGCTCTTTGTGGGATTATTTCAGAGGCTAAGGAAAAGCAGAAGGAGGGAGAAGTCAAAGGGCCCTGAATTGTTGCTGCTCAGTCATTTTTCAATTATGTCTGACTCTTCATGACCCCATTCCGGGTTTTATTGACAGAGATACCAAACTGGTTTGACATTTCCTTCTCCAGCTCATTTTTACGGATAAGGAAACTGAGGCAAATAGGGTGAAGTGACTTGCTCAGGGTCACACAGCTAGAAAGTATCTGAGGCGAAATTTGAACTCAGGTCTTCCTGACTCCAGGTCCAATGCTCTACCCACTGGGCCATCTAGCTGCCCCAACTTGTGTTTTAGGAAGATCAATTTGATAGCTGAGCTGAGGATGGACTAGAGTTGAGGGTGGACTAGAAAGGGGATACTTGGGGCAGAGACCCACCCTCCCCAGCTTGAGTGATGAGGGCCTGCACCAGGGCAGTCACAGTGTGGAAAGATGAAGTGTGTTCATATAAGAGACATTACTAAGGTTTTCTTGGCAGAGATACTGAAGTAGTTTGCCATTTTCTTCTCCAGCTCATTTTACAGATGAAGAAACCGAGGCAAACAGGGTTAAATGACTTGTCTAAGGTCACAAAGCTAGTAAGTGTGAGGACAAATTTGAACTCGGGAAGATGAGTCTTCCTGATTCTAGGCCTAGTACTCTGTCTACTGCTCCATCTAGCTTCCCCCAAGTGCCCTGCTTAATTAAGGCCTGCTTAATTCTTTTTTTTTTTTTTTGGGTGGGGCAATGAGGGTTAAGTGACTTGCCCAGGGTCACACAACTAAAAAGTGTCAAGTGTCTGAGGCTGGATTTGAACTCAGGTCCTCCTGAATCCAGGGCTGGTGCTTTATCTACTTCATCACCCAGCTGCTCCAGGACTGCTTAATTCTAAGGAGAAAGGAGAAAGCACAAAGATGACCATTTTCTAGCTATTCAAGAGAATATGTGAGACTGGGATATTGTGGGAAACTCGGGCACACTTTTGTGCAGGAGAGTTTAATGAGATATGGGAAAGGGGGAAATGACAGTCAAAGGAGAGATGAGGGATATGTGTCTTCTTCCTTCATTCCTTAAAACTTATCATAAGATCGTAGCTTTAGAGCTTGGGAGGGTCCTTAGAGATAGCTGAGTCCAAGCTTCTCCTTTTACAGGTGAGATAAGTGAGGCTGAAAAGGTTAAGGGAAAATGAGGGCCTGGGGCAGCTAGGTGGTACAGCCCTGGAGTCAGGAGGACCTGAGTTCAAATCCCACCTCAGACAGAGGCTAGAAGAAACCGAGGCTAAGAAATGTGTCCGAGGTCACACAGTTGGTCTGAGGCACACTGTGCCAAGTAGCTCTCCAATGTACATGCAGAGAATGTGCCTGGGATAAATCCAGTTGCGTAGCTGTGGTAGGTACCTTCAAGGGACAGTTGAATCATGGATGCATCTGGGATTGGAGTTGGTCTAAGTTCCAGAGAGTCTCATTTAGCTCATATGGAAGTTGTAGGGGAAGCTGGGTCCCAGAAAAGGGCTACCACAATGATGGATGCCTGAGAATGGCAGCTCAGGGACATTTGAGCTGCCACTAAAGAACTCGGGGGTGAGTCAAAAGGATGGAAGGCATCTTGGAGAGGAAGTCTATTCCCCTGGGGAAGAAATATCCCTATTCGCTGCTGATATTGGCACCCTGGGCAAAAGCCCCATTTGCCCTGCACTAGATATAGTTTTCCACACACAAGGTCATTCTGTAGTTCAACTTTTTAATGGTTCAGTGGTAATAAAGAGGGAGGAACCGAGAATTGGGGAATAAGCTTAAAATTCCATCTGCCATGGGTAAATTCCATCTGGTTTATTGTGAGGAGAGCACTCCTGTGAAATGAAGAGATAGCAGAAAATAAAAAGAGTGAAAAGGGGGTTTTTGAAGAGAAAAGTAGAGTTAAAACAAAGATGAAGAAGGTCTTCAGGGTGAAGGCACACAGTGCGGTTAATGACAAAATCGAGACTTGAGCCCTATACTAGATTGCCATCCTGTCTCCCATTATGCCCTAATAATTCCCATCTCCCCTCAGGCCACTCCTAAGAATAAGTGTTTTCATTATTTTTTTTTTTTTGGTGGGGCGATGGGGGTTAAGTGACTTGCCCAGGGTCACACAGCTGGTGTCAAGTGTCTGAGGCCGGATTTGAACTCAGGTCCTCCTGAGTCCAGGGCCGGTGCTCTATCCACTGCACCACCTAGCTGCCCCCAAGGGTTTTCATTTTTAAATGATTCCAGCCATGTCATAGTTGCTTCAATAAATATTTATTGATTTTATGCCATGGGCAAAGAGCCCTGTGTTTGGTGTTGGGGGACATGGGAAAAGAACTTTGAAAGGGTTCCTGTTTTAATTTTAATTCATGCATTCATTTGTGTCGAAGAGGGAGTCTCCTTATCTTACTGAGACTAGGTGTGCAGGGTCAGCCTAGAGCTGCTCATTTCCCAGTTGGGCTGGTTTGCCCTTCTTAGTCTACCTGGGGGCTCACCATCTTAATGTCGAACTTAGTTTGGATACCCAGCAGGCATAGGATCTGCATCTCAAGCCCCCTGAGCTCAGGAGACTCTCTAGCCCCAGCTGTGCACCAATATACCTGGCTATGAACCCTATGTTCAAAGAGCTTGAAGCCTAATTATGGAGATCACACAGACCTCCAGGGGAAAAAATAGCTAATGGTACCTCTGTGGGTCTCAGTTTTCCTATCAGTAAAATAAGGAGATTGAATTGAATGGTTTCCAGTTCTCTATGAGTCTAGGAATTTGAATGATGGATATTCAGTTTTTGGAGTTTAGAGGAGGGAGAGATCATTATGGACTGAGATGGTCGGGGAAGACTTCACATAGGATGGAAGAAAGGAAAGAAGGCAGAAGGGAGGGAAGAAGGATGGATAAGAGGAAGGAAGGAGGGAAGAGGAAAGGAAGGAAACAAAGAGGGAAGGAGGGAAGGAAGAATAGAAGGAAGGAGGAAAGGAGGGAAGGAAGGATAGAAGGAAAGAAAGAAAGGAGAGAAGAAAGGAAAGAGAAAAGGAAGGAGAGAGGAAAAGAGGGAAGGAAAATAGAAGGAAAAGAAGAAATGAGAGACGAAAGGAAAGAGATAAGGAAGGAGGGAAGAAGAGGAGAAACATTTATTAAGCCCATACCTACTGTGAGTCAGGCACTGGGCTAAGTGCTTTACAAATATTGTCTCATTTGATCCACTCAGCAACCCTGGGAAGTTGGGTACTATTACTATCTTATTTACAGAAGAGGAAGCTGAGGCAAAGAATAGTCAAGTGACTTCCTCAGGGTCACACAGCTTGAAAATATCTGAGGAAGGTACTGAATTCAGGTCTCCTTGACTCTAAGCCCAGTCTGCTATTCACTGTAACTCCCGGCTGGCTTTTACCCTGAGTATGAATTGTATTTGGATGAAGAAGACGGAGGGGGAGGGGAGACTGAGTCTGGGGGAAGAACTTTCTTAAAGTAAAGAGCTAGGAGTCTTCTTTGAGTGAGTCACTAGTTAGGGAAGAAGATATGTATAGAAACATAGTGGAATGAAATATATATAAATGTAAATATGTATATATAATATACATGTGTACATGGACAGATACATCCCTGGAAAGCCAAGATGGGACCAGATTGAGGGGAACCTTGAAAGGCATTCTAAGGAATTTCATTCTATAGCCATGGGGAGCCAGTGAGGACTTTTGAATTGCAGAGTGACATGCTTTTAACTAGAATGCTTAATTTCCTTCCCATTTTGCTGCTCTCTCAGTGACCCAGGACCATAGTCCCTTAGTCGTGGAGCCAGAAGGGGCCTCAGGGACTATCTGGTCCAGCCCCCCTCATTTGTCAGATGAAGAAACCAGGCTGAGGGAGGTGGTGGGACTTGCCCAGGCCCATCCAGGTACTAAGGGTCAGAGGTAGACTGCCTGCTAGGATGCTGTTTTGTTCCACTCAAATCAGGGAATTCTGTAGTCTCTGATCCTCAGGAAGAATCCCTGGCCTTCTGTAAGAAAGAAGGAGCTTCCTAGGCTGTATGGGCATGAATGTAAATCTGTTGGTTTCAGGTTCCAAAGGCAAGATCTGCAAAAGAATTAATTTGTTTTCGAGACAAGTCATCCGGCTGCCTTGAAAATGGTCAGTGCAGGGCCTCTTCCCAAGAGAGGTTTCTTTGGATTTTGCAGATGGGGGAGCAGGGCTCCGGGTACTGGGGCCTGGAAGAATCTGAGCACCACCACTTCATGACTTTGCTCTGCGACCTTGTGAGAATCATCTGACTGCTCCGTGCTGCAGTTTCTCTGTTTGTAAAAAAAAGTTGCTGGGGCATCAGGAATTTTAGATCTGCAAGGGACCATTGTTTTAGATTTTATACTCTGACCTTCTAATGGGTTCATGGATTTGGGGCAGCAAGAGGTCCATCTGAGTGGTTCAGGAGATGATATTGTCCTTTGGGTGGGGACAACCTGAGGTTCAAGTCTTCCCATGGGCATCCACTAGCCATGTGACCCTGGGCAATTCTCAGTCTCAATCTCTCATCCTCAGTTTCCTCCCCTGTAAAATGGGAATAATAGCAGCCTCTCAAGGTTGTCATGAGGATCAGATGAGATAACATGTATAAAGTTCTCTGCAAAACTTCAGGTGCTGAATAAATACTAGTTATCATACTTGAACACCTTTATTTTGTAGGCGAAGAAACGGAGGCCCAAGAAGGATAAGTGACTTACCCAAGGTCACGTGGATAATAAGTGGCAGCGTTGGGTCTCAAACTCTGACCTCCTGACTCCTAATTTTCCCAAGTAGACTACACCAATAATAAATAACCTACTAATTAATGCATTTAAAAGGTAGAAAAGTGCTTGCTTGTAGTGATAAGAAGATTGGATTTGGAGTCAGAGAAATAATCACTTTACTCTGTTGGACAAGATTATCTCTAAGGTCTTTTTCAGCTCTGAAAGTCCATGGATTTATGACCTGTACTTGAACCCTGGTTTTCTTATTACTTGTGTTGTTGTCTAGTCATGTCTGACTCTCTGTGACCTTATTTGGGGGTTTTCTTGGCAAAGGTACTGGAGTGGTTTGCCATTTCCTTCTCTCGTTCATTTTACAGATGAGGAAACTGAGGCAAACAAGGTTAAGTGACTTGCCCAGGGTCACACAGATAGTTTCTGAGGCTAGATTTGAATTCAAGAAGATGACCCTTCCTGACTCCAGGGCCAGTACTCTATCCACTGCACCACCACCAGCTACCTACTCCTTGGACAAGTTCCTTTTCCTCTCTGTGCCTCTCTGTGAAGAGTTTCAACTACTTGGTCTCTAGAGTCTATGATCCTAATGGCCAAGTACCATATACAAATACATGAAGGAAATGCATAGGGGAACTCCTGGTGTGAGTGCTCTCTCCACCAATAGAGAGCATAACCTATTTATGACTTTGTAGATAATTCCTCAGGAGTTGAACTTAAGGCCCAGAGAAATTAAGGGACTTGCCCAAGTATCAGAGGTGAGAGTCTTCCTTGCCCCAAGCCCAGTGCTTTATCTGTCATATCCATTTGCTGTTATGCTATAGAAACTGTAAATAATCAGAAGGCTCAATATGCAATGAATCCAAGTGTACCCAGCACTTAAAGTTGGTTTTCAGTGGATTCAGCAAGCAATCTCACGAGGTTTTCTTTAAAACTGACATCACTGACTTGCTGTCTTGGAGAGGGGGGAGGGAAGGGAGGAAGGGAGAAAAATTTGAAACTAGAAATCTTATAAAAACAAATGTTGAAAACTATCTCTACATGTAACTGGAAAATAATAAAATACTTTTATGAGGAAAAAACCTGACATCACTGGAAAGAGAATATGGAATGCCAGGAGGGTATCTGATTTTTCTATGTACCATTTAAGTAGATATTCATGAACTCTCAGACCGTTGCACCCTGTTTAGTTTTATTTCAAGTCATAAATTACATTCTCTGGCTCTGAATTCCTACCTGAACAATAACACAGACATGGTTCTGGGCAGTCTGTCTGTCTGTCTCTCCTCCTCCTCCTCCTTCTCCTCCTCCTCTTCCTCTCTCTCTCTTTCTCTCTCTCTCTCTCTCTCTCTCTCTCTCTCTCTCTCTCTCTCTCTCTCTCTCTCTCTCTCTCTCTCCTTTCCTTTGCTCTCTGTCTCTGCCTCCCTTTTTCCTCTGTGTCTGTCTCTGTAACTCTCCCTCTCCCTTCTGTCTCTCTGTCTCTCCCCCTCTCCCAGTCTCTGTCTCTCCGTCTCCTTCTGTCAATTTCTGCAGTACATATAAAAATGGTTTCATCAGATGGGCTGTACATCGATGCTGTCATCCAGAAACTGCCTTTAGAGTCAGAGGAGCTGGATTTGAATACCACCTCTGAAACTGCAGCACCTTGGGCAAGTCACTTAACCGGCTTCCGTCTCAGTGTCCTCATCTGTAAAATAAAGAGCTGGGACTGGCTGACCTTTGAGGTCCTTCCCAGCTCTAGTTTTAGTATCCCAGGATCTTATGGACTCCATGGACACAAGTGTTAAAAAAAAAAAAAACCAACAGCAAAGAAAAAGCAACATAGGACATAGAATGTGAGAATACAGCACATCAGAGCTGGGAAGGACTTTAGAAGAGTCTCTTGTCCAGCCTCCTCATTTTATGGAATAGGGGACAGATGCCCAGTGAGGGGCAGGGACTTGCCCCAAATCTCACAGCACTTAAGAATTCGAATTTTAGTTTCCCCAATTCCAATGATCTATTGATTGACTTATACATGTTTGGTTTCTAGTACTGGAGACTCTCTGAACTGCAGAACTTAGCCCATTTTGTTCATATACTTTTTTTTTTTTTTAGTGAGGCAATTGGGGTTAAGTGACTTGCCCAGGGTCACACAGCTAGTAAGTGTTAAGTGTCTGAGGCCGGATTTGAACTCAGGTACTCCTGACTCCAGGGCCAGTGCTCTATCCACTGTGCCACATAGCTGCCCCTGTTCATATACTTTTTAAGAGTCACAAAGATTTGTTTTAAAAAGGAACACTATTTTGGTGGCCTAGGCAGAGGCATCTAACTGTAGAGTGGTGCAATGCACCCTGGAACTGGGTGCCAGGAGACCTGAGTCCTAGTCCTGGCTTTGCTGCTAATGAGCTGTATGACCTTACACAAGTCATTTACTATACCAGAACCTGATCTGCAATTTATCCATCTTCTTTTCCTTTACCGCATTCCTCCTCCCTAACAGTCTTTAATGAAGGTAGCTTTTTAAAAATTGAGAAGCAATCTGTCATTCTACACCAAATAAACTGTATCAGTGACATAGTTACTTCTCCTGAAGAAAGCTCTTTGGTTTGAGGGATAGGATGATAAATTGTGTGGCTTTTCTATTGTTGTTTGTAAATATCCTTTTTACTGAATCCAAATGAGAATGCCTCAGTATCTTGGATCACATGATATGGAGAGGAGTGAAAGCTTGTTTATAGATAGAAACCAATCAATCAATTAGCAAATAGTGACTGAGAGCCTACAGTGTGCCAGACACTGTGTTAGATGCTCTTGGGGAGAAAAACCATAAAGAATGAAACAATAGGGGCAGCTAGGTGGTGCAGTGGATAAAACACCAGCCCTGGATTCAGAAGGACCTGAGTTCAAATCTGGCCTCAGATACTTGACACTTATCAGCTGTGTGACCCAGGGCAAGTCATTTAACCCTCACTGCCCTGCCCCCCTGCTCCCCCCCCCCCCAAAGAATGAAACAATATCTACTAGAAGATAGCTTATGGTATAGTAAAATAGCCCTGGCCTGAAAGGATACCTGGGTTCTAGTCCCACCAAAGCCACTTACTAGATATGTGACCTTAGGGCAAATCACTTCCTTCTTTGGGACTTAATTTCTTCATTTACAAAATGAGGATGGTTAGAATACATGACCTCCAAGTTCTCTCTCAGCTCTGACATTCTCCGTTCTAAGGTCCCCTTAAGGTCTGACATCCTGGGTTCTAATGTCCCTTCCAGCTCTGACAGTCTATCATTTAATGATTATATATGCACATATTCTCTCTCTCTCTCTCTCTCTCTCTCCATATACATACACATACACATACACATACACATACACATACACATACACATACACATACACATACACATACACATACACATACACATACACATACACATACACATATACATATACATATACATATACATATACATATACATATACATATACATATACATATATTCTAGTCTATGACTCATTAGCTGGTTCTACATCCTGAGAGCTAACCTCTAAGTAACCCGTATGTCAGATGCCCAGGGAAAGTATACGCTGAGAAGCTGGGTTGGATTACTTGGGACTGCTGCTTTGGCTCAGACCTAAGCGCGTCTGCTCTGACCACCCACCCCCGTGTGCGGTGTGAAGGGGACTCACTCACCCTGTCCTCCTCCGCCCTCAGGTCGGGCATGGTGCTGACGCAGAGGCTTATGGCCGTCGTCGCCACGAAGAGCACGGAGAGGCAGGCGAACACCTTCCCGGGCAGGCCGGATTGCGGGTTTTCCACCATGTCCCTGAGGCGGCTCATAAAGAGCCCCCAGCGAGTCTCCTCCGGGCAGACGGCCGCGGCCTCCTTCTGTCGGTGCAGCTCCTCTTCCTTCTGCACCTCGGCCAGCTCCTCCAGCTTCTGCCGGAGCTTTCGCAGGCAGCACTTCTCGAGGTTGGACTCCTCAACCCCCCAGTACCTCAGCTCCTCGTTAAAGGACAAGGCGCACATGTCCCGCAGGAGCACGAGCTTGCCGGCTGCCAGGAAGCTGACGATCATGCCGAAAGCGCTGGGGCTCCGGTCGAAGAAAAACTCCCGGCTGTCTTCATCGTAGTCGTCGCAGAGCTGGGCGATCTCCTCGTGGTTCCTGCAGAATTTCAGCCTGCTCAGGCGCGTCAGGGGGAACTCGTCCAGCGTGCTCCACGGCAGAAGGTACTTGTTCCCACCCACGTTGACGATGATCTCCCTCTTAAGATCCACCGTCAGGAACTGGTCTGGATGGGCCACTCTCCGGGCTCTTTGGTAATAAAGTCCCTTGACGGAAGAAGCCCGGACTGGACTGGGCGAGGCCGGGCCCAGAGTGCTACAGGAAGCGTAGCAGTGCTGACCTTCGCCGCCCCCACCTCTGGAAAGCATAGGCATCTCTGAGGGAGTCTACCGGGAGCCGCCGCGGCTGGATCAGAATGGCTTTGTCTGTGGTCCAAAGGAAAAAAGAAAGTGGGGGACAGAGTGAAAGAGAGTAGAGGGGGGTATAGAAAGAGTGAGAGAGCAAGGGGGTAGAGAGTGAAAGAGAAAGTAGAGTGAAAGAGAGAGAGAGAAGGGGAAGAAGAAGGGAAAGAGAGAAGGGAGAGGGAGAAAGAAGAAGAGGAAGATGAGGAAAGAGAAAGAGGAGAGAGGGAGAGAGTGAAAGAGGGAGACAGGGAGATGGAGGAAAGAGAAGGGCAGAGATAGGCACACAAAGAGGGGGTAGAAAAAAGAGAGGAGAGGGGGGCAGCTAGGTGGCGCAGTGGTTAAAGCACCGGCCCTGGATTCAGGAGTACCTGAGTTCAAATCCGACCTCAGACACTTGACACTTACTAGCTGTGTGACCATGGGCAAGTCACTTAACCCCCATTGCCTAAAGAAAAAAAAAAGACAGAGGAGAGGGAGAGTGGAAAAGAAAGAGAGAAGGGGAGGAGGAAGGAAAGGAGAGAACAGAGAGGGAGAATAAAAGAGAAAGATGAGGAAAGAGAAGAGAAAGGAGAGGGGGAGAAAGTGAAGGGGGAGAGAAAGAGGGAGGGAGGAAAGAGAAGGGCAGAGACACAAAAAGAGGGGGTAGAAAGAAAAAGGGAGAAGAGAGTGAAAGAGAAGAGAGAAGGAGAAGAAACAGGGAGGGGAAGGGAAAAGGAGAAAGAAAAGAAAGAGGAGAGGAGGGTGAGTGAAAGAGGGGGGAGAGATGATAGATAGATAGATAGATAGATAGATAGATAGATAGATAGATAGATAGATAGATAGATAGATAGATAGATAGATAGAGACAGAGAAAGAATGAGTTGTGTGTTTGGACAACATTAAAACCATAGATTTCGATTTGGGGTTGAAAGAGACCTGAGGAAAGGATGGTCCAGGAAGGCTGACTTCCCAGGATCACGGTCTAGAGCTGGAAGGGACCTTAGAAGTCATCTAGTCCAACCCCCTTCATTTTATAGATGAGGAAGCTTAGAGATGGTTAAGTGACTTAGCCAAGGCCACATGGATAGTAAGTGCTGAACCAGAATTTGAACAGGTTCTCTGACAAAATCAGCATCTTTCCTGCTGCACTATTTGCTATCTTCTGAAATTCATAGCCTCCCCAAATCCTGGCTCTGCTGCTCTTTAGCTGTGTGACCTTGAATAAATCATTCATTCTCTTTGGGCATCACTTTCTCATCTGTAAAACCACGCTTACCCTGACTTTAATGGCTCTGAAACAACATATACTTTGGGTCTATTCTTGCCTTCCATCCTTCTCCACACCTTCTCTAGTTCTAAATTTCCCCTTCTGTAATATTGGGGGCAGAAGGGCAGTGTTGGACACCATGTTCTCTAAGATCTCTTTGGAAAAAGCCCTGCATTTGGAGTCTTTGTAGCCACCTCAAATCCTGTGTGACCTTGAGTAAGTCTCTTAACCTCTATGGACCTCCCTTTCCTCCTTTGTAGCTTGGGGACTTTCTAGGTTTGGTATCTTCTGTTCCAAAGTCCCTTCCAGCTTGCTGATGTTCTAAGCTTCAAGGCCCTTTCCATCTTCAACACTCTTAAGAGTGTGCTTGCTAATGATGCTCTAGAGAAGAGAGGGACTGCTGTGGGCTGGGGGTCATTAGGGAGGACTTTTTGGAAGAATGAGCACTTGAGCTGGAGGTCTTAAGGGACGGGAAGGACCAAGAACAGCAAAGAGAATGGGGGAGGACATTGTAGGTGGGTGGAATACAGAGTGGGAGAGAGTAATGGGTTTGGCATCAGAAGACCTGAGCTTGAAACCCATCTCTGCCGGTTTCTGCCTGGAGGAACATGGGCAAATCCCTGAACACCTCAGTCTCCTCATCTGTCAATGAAGGGACTGGACTTGATCTCTAAGGTTCCTTCTAGCTCTCAGTCCCCCAGTCCTAGGTCTCTGACCATCCCAATATCACCAGCAGCACTTAAAAGCAGTAAGAGAACTTAAACTTGAACACTCATTCATTAACGTTGCCAGTGGGGTGGGCACATTCATTACCTCCATTTAATCTTCCTTTAAATGCTACCCCATCCGGCTAACCCCTAGCTGTGTGACCTTGGACAGGTCACTTTGTTTCTCTGGGCCTCAGTTTCTTCCTTTATAAAATGAAAGTGAAAGGCTTAGCCCAGTTCCCGGCATATAACAGGCATCTGAATAAATGCTTTTTGACTATTTGATGGACTGGCTTTGATGATCTCTCGGGTCCCTTCCAGCTCTGACAACCTATGATTTTACCTTGTTGACTCAGTCTGAGTGTATTACATTATTATTCAGCATGCAGCTTTGTTTCCAGTTTTATACACAATCTCAGGAGCCCTGTGACCACGTTATGGGATAGTCCTTCCAAGCTGGCATCATTTGTAAAACTGCCCACAACCTCAGGATTCAAAATGCGCCTCAATAGAGAAAGAAACTCCGTAGCCTAAGACAGAGAAAAGTTCCTCTCCTTTCCAGCATCAGCTAGATTTCTAGTTGACAGAGAGCAGTTTGATCCTGGCCCTTGTATTCCATGCTTCCACGTCATACATTTTCTCCTGATACCCCGCTTTTATCACCACATCCATATTTTATGGGCAATAACTAAATGCAGGTGAGCCACACTCCTACGGGAGAAGTGTGTTCTCATGCAGAGTAGGAGAGCTACAAAGAACCTCCGGGACCCAGAGCTAATCTATCCCCTTCACTGTACAAAGGAGGGAATTAAAGTCCAAAGAGGCTTGCCGGAGGCCATGCAGTAAATTAGCAGCAGAGCCCCCTGGCCCCTGACTCATCAACTAGGGCTCCTGCCACCATGCTTTCCCTGCAGAAATCCCACTTGGAAATTCAGTCTCCATTTATTGACACCCTTCTTTGTTCCCTCCCCCCAACCCCCCAATCTGGCAAGCAAAGCCAGCTGTTGTTACCTTGTGAGCATCTGAGAAAGGTGCCCATTGGGAGCGTTATTCCCACGCCATTGATTTTTTAAATACTTTTTTGACTAAGTCAACCCCATCATGCCATCCTTAAGGGCAAACAGTAACTTCCCCCAAAGTTTGACTCACCATCCTGAGGTGGGGGGGATATATTTCCAGGTGCTCAGCCACCTTCCTGAGAAGACAGCATATTCCTCATTTCCCAGGGAATAGACATGTAGGGATATAGTGAAGAGGGAAGGGGTGGGGGAGAAGAGCTGGTTTGGGGTAGTTAAATTTCAGTCTCTCTGCTTTGCCTTTGCTCTTCCAGGGAGGAGAAGTCCATTCATTCTTTGCCTCAGAAAGCCCTGGGCTCGAAAAGGTACCTGCAAGTGCCCCTCTGGAAGGGGACAGGCTGCCTTGGCTTCCCAGCTCAGTGAGCTAGCAGAACCTGCCCTGCTTTCTCACTCCGCTCTGACTCCCGGAGGGACAGTCAGTGTGGTCCTGGCAGGCGAGGGGGGAGAGAATGGGAAGGGCTTAGGAATAATCTCTCCATCAGCCATCCAACCATCCAGCAAGCAGCAGCAGCAGCAGTGATGCCAACTGCCAGGCAGGAGAGCAGAGAAATGCCCTCCCCTCCTTGGCCAAAAAGAGAGGAACTTACAAGTAACAATAATAATTTGCAAGCATTAGACACAGCAAGGTGCTGGGAAAAGGGGGGGTTGGGTCAGGATTCCCAGGGTTCTAATCCCAGTTTTGCCATTAACTTGATCTATGACCTTGGGGAAGTCACTTCTGCTCTCTTGGCCTCACTTCCCTCCTGCTTGTGAGTGACCACACCATACTAGGATCAGTCAAAAGAGCCGGGACTAGTTAAGGAACAAGCATTTATTATTTACTCCCATGTGCCAGGCACTATGCTAAATACTGGAGATATACACACACACACACAAACGCAAAACCAAAACGTCTCTGTAAAGAGCTCACATTCTAACAGGGGAGACAAAATGCAAGTAACTATGTCCATAGAAGATGTATACAGAGTTAATAGAAGGTAATCTCAGAGAGGAAAGCAGTAGCAGCTGGTGGAACTGGGAAAAGCCTCCTGTGGAAGGTGAGATTGGAGCATTCCAGGCATGGGGGGGGGGGGAGAGGGAGAGGGAGAGGGAGACAGAGGGAGAGAGAGAGGAGTCAGCTAGTTTTGCTTGGTACCAGAGAGCAGAACTAGGAGTCCTGGGTGGAAATTGCAGAGGCAGATTCAGGCTTGATATCAGCAAAGTTCTCTGACAATGAAATGCATAGGTTGCCTGTGGAGATAGCGAGTGGATTCCGCCTCATGGGAGGTCTTCAAACAGAGTCTGGGTGTGACTGACCTCTCATCTCGAAGTAGGAAGGATTGCTGTTCAGGTGAGGGATGGAGCGGCCAATGTCCAAGATCTCATCCACCTCTCAAAGTTGGTTCTGCCCTGATGGAGGGTGGCAGGTCAGGGGAGGCAAGGGGGAAGCTGAGACTAGGTGACCTCTCTAGTCCCTTCCAGCTTTAACATTCTGTGATGCAGCAATGCTAGCAGACAGCCAGCTGTCACTTTTCATACCCAGAGTTCTTTCTGGTAACTTTGACTAATTGTAGCATGACTGCGTGCGTTTGAGAAGCTACAGAAATAACTTTCCTTCTCCTTCAGCTTTGGCTGACTTATGGCCGATGGGTGAGCAAAACGCACAGATCTTAGTGCTAGAAAGGCCCTGGAGAGATGATCTGGTCCAGTCCCCAGCTGTCAGACCCATGATTTATGATCATTGGCTCTGTTTTAGGGATGAAGCTTGTTCAAGGTCACAGGATCAGTTAGCTGCTGACAGAACTAACCAGCCGTGAGTGGGACCCAGGACTACTGGATCCCATGTGTCAGATCATAGGCTCAGGGACCATAGGACTTAGAGTTGAAAACAACCTTAGAGACCCACCCTGCATTTTACAGATAAGGAAACAGGCCCAGAGAGGTCAAGCCATTCATTCACAGTTACACAGGTACTAAGAGACAGAGCCATGTTCTGAATTCAGGTTTTGCGATTCCAATTCCAATGCCTTTTCTATTATATCTCACCTGCTCTCGTTAAATCTGTTGTTCTGGATTCCCAACACTGTGTCCTAGTGAGAGAGGCAGGATGTTGCAATAGGGTACCTGGAATCATTTGCCTTTTTCTTTCTGCCCCCCACTTCAGCTCATTCCCATGATGCCAGGCTAATCCTTCCCCTAGCTCCCCTCACCTTCTGACTGACACGAAGGTATAGTTTTGCTTTTATGTCTCACAGTGTCTTCAGCTATGGTCATGAGACCCTTGACTCAGATCTGGAAGGGACCTTACAGAGCATCTTGTCCATCTCCCTTATTTTACAGATGAGGAAACCAAGGTACAGGGAGATTAAATGTGTTGTCTCCCCCATTAGAATATGAACTCTTTTCTTTCTTTCTTTCTTTCTTTCTTTCTTTCTTTCTTTCTTTCTTTCTTTCTTTCTTTCTTTCTTTCTTTCTTTCTTTCTTTCTTTCTTTCTTTCTCTCTCTCTCCCTTCCTTCCTTCCTTTCTTTGTTCCCCCCATCTCTCTGTCTCTGTCTCTCTGTCTCTATCTCTGTCTCTTCTTTCTCTATATCCCCAGAATTTAGCACCATGCCATAGCACATAGTGTGTTGGAAGCCGTTCTCACAAGCTCAACCGGTAAATGTTCAACATGATTATTTTTATCTCAAAAATTGGCAAATGTTACAAGTTGAGACTTGACTTATTGTTTTATTGATTGTCCACATTTAAGAAACTGATGGAGAAAATGCAGATTAAACTTCAAAGTGTGTTCTTGCTTCCATTTTTCCCTTCAGAATGTTGTTAAACATTCATCAGCACACCCTTGTTGTCTTACTAAGTTTACAGATGACAAACCTGAGGCAGTAAGAAGTATAGTGACTGGGGTAGCTAGGTGGCACAGTGGATAGAGCACCAGCCCTGGAGTCAGGAAGACCTGAGTTCAAATCTGGCCTCAAACACTTGACATGTATTAGCTGTGTGACCCTGGGCAAGTCACTTAACCCCAATTGCCTCACCCCCCCCAAACAAAAACCAAACAAACAAAAAGTATAGTGACTTGCCTAAGGTCAAAGAAAAGTTGAGAATGGTTCCCTTTCCATAGCACCACGACATTGACTAGGAAATCCAGGGTGATTAGCCTGCCCAAGTTGTGGTCTGGGCTGGGGATAAGGTTAGGTTTTCTTCGAGAGCAGGTGCAAAGGTAGCTGGTGACTTCGGGAGCATAGCTCCCATCAGGGGCATGGTATCAAGATATGGTAACTGATTGCCAGTCTCTCTATTCTGATCCACTCTTACCACCATCTTGACAACTCTGTGCTCCAAGCAATGGCCTGCCTACAGTCTCATAGAACAGGGCTTCTTAAACCTTTTCCATCGGAGACCCCATTATGCAGGAGAAATTTTTATGTAACCTGGGTATATAGGCATATAAAACAGGTATACATAACCTTTTGCTGTTGCCAATTTTTTCATGACTCCCACATTCAGTTACATGACCCACAGTTTGAGAAGCTATGTTATAGACAGCATAGTGCTTTGTGCTTAGGAGACACTGCGCAATTGTATTTGGATTGAATTTATTGAAAGGCAATGTGGAAGAATAGACAGAGAGCTGATGTTAGGTGCAGGAGGACCTTGGTTTAACTCCCACCTCTGATGTGTACTGGCTGTGTGACTCTGGGCATATCAATTAGCCTCTCAGTGTACTGGGCATGTCTTCACTAGTCGTGCAAATTTTCAGTACAGTTGCTCATTGGCCTTGGTAGAGGGAGCTCTTTCATTAGGGATCTCACTATATCAATGAAATCAAAGGTCTCTTGTTGTTCAGTTGTTTCCAACTCTTTGTGACCCCATTTGGGATTTTCTTGGCAAAGATACTAGAATAGTTTACTATTTCCTTCTCCGGCTCATTTTACAGATGAGGAAAATGAGGCAAACAGGGTTAAGCAACTTTTCCAGGATTACACAGCTAAGAAGTATGTGAGTGTTAGATTTGAACTCATGTCTTCCTGACTCCAAGACAGCTAGATGGCACAGTTGATAAAGCAGTGGGCTTGGATTCAGGAAGACTCATCTTTATGAGTTCAAATCTAGCCTCAGACACTAACTAGCTGTGTGACCCTGGGCAAGTCACTTAACTCTATTTGCCTCAGTTCCTCATCTAAGAAGTCAAAAGGAAGAGAGCCAGCACAGGTGAATCTCCCTCCCATAAGAGGATGCTTTGGTCTGCCATACACTGACAGTAGAGAGAAGGAAGTGACCACCCCAAAGACACTCAGACTCATTAACAGCAGAGCTGGTGTTCACATCCACATCTCCTGACTTCTGATCCACACCTCAGTCCATTATTGCCATGCTCTCTCTAGCTTATGACCTTGGTTTAGTAAGCTGGACTCCACTTTATCTCTGTTCTCAGGCAGCTGTGTGGGATTTGGCATCAGGAATGCTCAAGTTCAAATCCAGCCTCACACACTTACTAGCTGTATGACTCTGGGCAAATTCCTTAACCTCAGCCTGACTCAGTTTCCTCATCACCAAAGTGGGTATAATAATAGCAGCTACCTCCAAGGGTTGTTGTGAGGTTAAAATATAATGTTTTGTAAAGCACTTTGTAAACCTTAAAGTGCTACATAAACGAATCATCATCATTATTAATTATTTTACTACTACTACTATTATTCAGTTCTCTTCTCCCAAACAACATATTTCCTGGATTTTTTCCAGGAGACCAGGGAAAGATGGATGAGTAATGGGTTGATACCAGTGATTAATTTGAGAGATGGTAAGCACAGACAGTTTCCACTTTTAAACTCGATATATTTTTGAAATTGTATTTTAAAGTGAAGTCCTGTGACATCTCGACAATTGGTATTAGACAGTTGAGGGGATGGGCCAAGTCCTGACTTGAAAGAAAGGAAACAGGAGGGGAGGGAGATCTAAGTGAGAAATAAGTCATTTCCTTTCTCTGATCTCAGTTTCCTCATTTTATTAATGAGGTTGATTTTAGAGCTGATTTCAAAGGCTCCTTCCACATTTGACAGTCTGTGTTCTAAGGTCTTTTCCAGTTCTAACATGCAGCATTCAAAAGTCTCTCTGTGTTCTCAACAATTGATGATAACTCCATGATAAATTTATTCCTGAGAAGAGAGAGATTTCCATAGGCTAAAAAAAGAGAAACAAAACAAAACAAAACAACCCCAACCCTGTCTCTAGGGTAAGCATTTCTCCCCAGGAGTGGAGAAAAATGTATTCTCTCCATGAGCAAACAGAGCCCCTGGTATGATATTAACCTGAATCAAAGTTGGACCCTGAGTTCTCAGAGTAATAAGTTGGTATTTCTAGAATGCTTTAAGTATGCAAAGCTCTTTACGCAGGTTATTTCAATGGAACCTGCTACAGATCATCGTAGGATGATGCTTATCCCTTGCTTCAGCTCGATCTTGTTACTGAAATAAGTAGACCCCCAAGATCTTCATACCAAATGGTCCCTGATGCCACAGGCATTGGGTAGAGAGAAGGTAGTCTTCTTTGCAGTGTGTTTTTCAGCCCATCTTGCTGTATGATCAATGACTGAGTGGGATATAGTGGACTTGAGTCAGGTCAGATTCTGAGGCTGGGGTCTGGAAAGTGCCCAGCACCCCAGTCCCCGTTATTGCCAGACCATTCTGTCCATATTCCATCCTGCTGCTAAAGCACTCTCCCCCACCTTGTTCTTTGGCCAAGAAGGGTGTTGTAGCAATCTCCCTGAGAAACACATATTTTGCCTTACCCCAAGCCCCTCCTCCTTGCTATTAGTGTAACCCCACACTGGTACCACCCCTCCCTTCTTGCATTTCAAAGCCCCCCTAGCTCCTGGTATCACCCCTCCCTCTTCGGTGGTTTGGTGGTTTCACAATCATCAGAAGTTTGGTAACCACCTGCCCTTTCCCCCTCTCTTGGACCTAGCTGAGCATGCCTCCAGACCCTGATCAGGAGCTCAACATGAGTACCAGGTGAGACAGGATTAGATGTTAGATTGTGAGCCCACCTGGTGCACGAGGGAACTGCCCCCTCAAATATCTATAAAAACCCAACTCCTGATCTCATCGGAGTGCTCCTCATTCCTTGCATGGGGTCACCTATTCTCATGAGAATGAAATTAATCTGTCTCTGCTTGACTCGGTGGTCTCCTCGAATTATTTAGGTAAACTGAGGAAAATTTCTCATACAATGATGATAGCCCCATCTCACTCCTAGAATCCCAGAGATTCCAAGATGGGTCTTCTCCCAGGGGTCACCATGGCAGGCAATCCCACCCACCCTGGAATCCTACTCAGAAAGTACAAATACCAAAAGGTCCTCACTGCTCCAGGGTCCCTCCTCTAGCTCATCTTGGGCATCTTTCCTTAAAGCATGAGGATACTCTTTTCAAAGTTCCCTTTCCTAGCCTAACATCAAAACAATCAGTTCATGTTCATCACCTGAGACTATTTCGCCACACACTGACCAACTCTTTGATGCTTTCAAGACATGGACTGTGTAGGAGAAACATCAGCAGGGTAAGAGGCTGTCTCTTGAAGTGTTCTAAACATAATTAGCATTTATTAAGCACCTATGCTTTTCCAAATACTACATTAAGTAACGATCACATTTCCCATAGTGTCTATTTCAAGCCTGTCTTCACTAGCTCTACTCCACCACCCACTTTACAGAAGATGACTGAGCCTCTTGCTCCATTGAGAAAGCTGAAGTTGGCTAAATTCCATTTAATCCTCATCCCTTTCCCTGCTAAATGTCCTGAAAAGGATGCCAATACCCAATGCTACCACTTCCTTATTGTCTCTTACACCCACCCCCATTGTACTGAAATCTCTTAACCATCAAATTCAGTAGCCTTTTTTTCAACCCTTGTCCTCTTCGATATCTCCAGTCATCCTGATGTATATCTTGTCACTGGACCCAGTTGGCTGTGGAGGAGAGAGTGAGATTGGTAACCTTGCACAGACTTTCCTTACTTGAATCCAATTCAGTGCAAGCCATGACATCATCCCAGTGTCAAGGTTCTCTTTGAGAATTAAGGACAAACAACAAGTCAGTCAATAAACATTTGTTAAGTGACTACCATGTGCCAGGCACAGGGCTAAGTTCTAGGGAAATAAAGCAAGCAAAAGACAGTCCCTGCCTTTGAGGAGCTCACAAACTTTTGCTTTGTATCAGTTCATGTTAAAAAGTCTATGCTTTGGGGCAGCTAGGTGGCGCAGTGGATAGAGCACTGGCCCTGGAGTCAGGAGTACCTGAGTTCAAATCCGGCCTCAGACACTTAACACTTCCTAGCTGTGTGACCCTAGGCAAGTCACTTAACCCCAATTGCCTCACTTAAAAAAAAAAAGTCTATGCTTTTCTGTATTAATTTTGCTCATTATTTCTTATGGCACAATAATATTACATTTCATTCATGTCCAACAATTTGTTTATCCATTCCCCAAGTGATAGCTGAGCATCTTTATTTTTGGTTCTTTACTACAACAAAAAATGCTGCTATAAATATTGTGGTATATATGGGGCTTTAAAAAAAAAAGTGTTGAGGACAGCTAGGTGGTGCAGTGGATAAAGCACCTGCCCTGGATTCAGGAAGACCTGAGTTCAAATCCAGCCTCAGACATTTGACACTTACTAGCTGTGTGACCCTGGGCAAGTCACCTAACCACCAATGCCCCACAAAAACCCCAAAACAAACAACCCCCCCCAAAGTGTTAACCTTCTAGAGATATATGCCTAGTAGTAGGGTTGAAATATATACATTTTAGTCACTTTCTTTACACAAAATTCCAAATAGCTTTCAAGTATGGTTTTGCCAATTCACAGTTCTACCCACAATGCATCAGTGTTTCCATCATCTCACAACCCATTCAACATTGACTATTCTCCTTTTTGGTCATTTTGGGATAATTTACCTGCTAAGAGTTGTTTTGATTTGTATTTCTCTTATTATCAGTGATTTGAAACATGTTATATGGTTATACATAGTTTGACGTTTTCCTTTTGAGACCAGTTGATTCATATTCTTTGTTCATTTATCTTTTGGGGCCTTTCCAACCTTTGACATTGTTAACAATTTCCTTCTCCTGGATCATCTTCTACTTCTCTGACTATGCTTTCTTATCCTTCACTGACTCCTTCTCCTTTTCTTAATCCCTTAATGAGGACATTTTTCTTAGCTTCCTTCCCAGCCTCCTCCATTTCTTTCTCTTTATATTTAAACACAGTCACTCTCATAATTTCAACTACCTACCACTTCTATGAAGATGTTCTTATTACTTAGTCCTCTATGACATCTCTGGAATCTATTCCTTCCCCTCTATTTCTACTGCTCTAGGATCGGCCCTCATTACTATTGCAATAATATCCTAATTGACCTTCCTGTTTCCATGCTCCTCTCCTGCATCCTACTTTTTATACCATTGCCAGAATAATTTGAATTATGCATAGATCTGATTAAAAAAAAGTCTGATGGCTCTATAGAGCCTGCTTAAAGTACAAACTCATTTGCTTGGCATTCAAGGCCATCTGCAATCTGTATCACTGTACATTTTCAGTCTTGTCTCAACACAATACAAAAATTACAACACAACACAACATAACATAATGCAATAAACATTTATTAAGTAGCTACTATGTGCCAGACACTTAGCCAGTGCTAAGTGCTGAGTATAAAAATAAGAATAAGCAGCTAGGTGGCTCAGTGGATCGAATTCTGGGCCTGCTATCAGAATAATCTTAGTACAAATCTGGCCCAAGACACTTACTAACTATGTGAGCCTGGGCAAGTCACTTAACCTCTGTTTGCCTTACTCCACTGGAGAGGAAAATGGCAAACCACTCCAGTATCTAGTATGGTCCCACAGGGTCAAGAAGACTCAGACAAGACTTAACAACTGAACAACAATACAAATAAGAAAAAAGGACAGTCCTTGTCCTCAGGGAACTTATAACATAATGGGAGAAGACAATCCACAAAAAGAAGTTGGAAAGTGGGGAGGGGGACACAAGGGGATATTTTGTTCTGTGGAGTTGAAACCAAGCAGAACTTGGCCATGCTTCAGTCAAGTTTAACTATTCTTTGCTCCACTTCCTACTAAAACATCTGAAGCATTCTAGAGGCAGGTAGGTGGGCCAAGAGTCAGGAAGATATGAGTTCAAATCCAGCCTCAGACACTTGCTAGCTGTATGATCCTGGGCAAGTAATTATCCTCTGTCTATCTCTGTTTCCAGAACTGAAAAATGGGGTTAATAATAGCACCTACCTCCCAGGGTTGTTATGAAGGTCAAATGAAATAATATTTGTAAAACATTTCACATAGCCTGGCATATAGTAGTAAGTGCTTAATAAATGCTAGTGACTGAAGTAGAATTCAAACTCAAGTATTCCTAACTCCAATTCCAGTTGGTTCTCTCTCTACTATGCCACCTAGGAATGGATTTGAGATTTCATGATGACAAAACTCCCTCTACCCATGCAAGTTGGCATTTTCTTTGAAACATATATCTTAGAAAATTGCCTAGAACTCATGCAAGATATATAAAAGAAAAATGGGCATCTGGGACAGGATGTTCAGAGGAGGTACCAACAGCTCCTTGAAGTCTTTCCTGTTTACAATTCTCAGTAATGGCCTTCCCTTTCATACTTCAATAAATAATTCAATGAGATAAACATTTATTAAGTGCCTACTATGTGCCCAGTAGGGTGCTAAGTGCTGGGTATTCAAAAAGAGGCAAGAGACAGTCTTCACATGACACTTTCTTCCATAACTCTATAATGCATTTTTGTGTAATATTCTATGTCAAAAATATGCAATAGGGATTATAAATCTTTTTCTACCAAGCATGAAGGCAGTGTGTGTTTCTCCTGGATGTTTTAGGAAATAGTGCTTGGTAATTTGAATAACTCTTGCCAGCTGCTCAGAAGGAAATAAAATGAACTGAGAAGGTAGTGGGGGTAAAAAATGAGTTATTTCCCATATACTTCTAGACTTAGGATGACTGTTGACATAGGCAGAAGATAAAGCAACCAGAAACTAGAGGGGGATTACATGAAATATAGTAATTCATTCTGAGCCCACAAGAACTGAGGAGAGAGAATGATTAATTTATAAGGTAGAAGGACATATAATCCTCTGGCCCCTGGGAGGCTTATTATATGTGAGACCTGGAATTGACATTCATAAAAAAGACTTCAAAAAAATTAAAGCACTTTGGCCTAGATTTTCATTTCAAACTGTAAACACATTTGGCCAAGACGGAGACTACAGGTTGTTTTTTTCCCTATTTGATATATAGGAGAGCTGATCCTCTGGGAATAGGCACAAGCGCCATCTACAGGAGGCTGAGAACCACAGGATTAGAAATGGAATAAAGAACTGCAGAACAATAGAAGACCCAGAAAGGGGCCTGTGACAACCAATAGCTATCTGCTAAGAACGAAGAAGAGCTGTGGACCAATGGGGAACATCAAAGCGAGTTACAATGGGGGACCTGAATGGTGACCTCTACCAGAGCAACCGGAGGAGCCGTGGAAGGGGGAACCAATGTGAAGGAGCAACCCTATTCCACCAATGCCCAGGGTCCCCAGCTGGATCCTTTCCCAGGCTAGTACTATTAAAAAATTCATTCTATATTCATTCTTTGGTGAGAGATTGCTCACCTGTGGGTATTGCTACTTTATATGGCAGGGGTTCTTAATCTGGGGTCCATGGGCTTAAAAAAAATTGGATAATTGTATTTTTTTTTTTTTGGTGAGGCAATTGGGATTAAGTGACTTGCCCAGGGTCACATAGCTAGTAAGTGTCAACTGTCTGAGGCTGGATTTGAACTCAGGTCCTCCTGAATCCAGGGCCGGTGCTTTATCTACTCTGCCACCTAGCTGCCCATAGCCTATGTATTTCAAACAATGCATTTAAACATTATCCTGAGAAGGGGTCCAAGGTCCAGACTTCCAAAGGGGTCTATGGTACAACCCCAGTTTTATGGGATCTTATAAGAGTTCAGCCGCTTTCCATGAACCTCTCAGGAAATCTTGTGATGCCTACATTTCCAAGGAAGGGGATGTAGAAATGAAAAATTCCAAGGTGAACCAGAGAAGAAGTTCCCAAATGGTACCCAGACAGTCCAAGTCAGGAGAGAGCTTCTTCTACAAGGGTTATAGAGATCTATGCTTGTGCCTTAGTCTCTTACTAGACTTAAGTCTCCATGAGGGCAGAGATATGAGCCAGAAGCTGTGGGAACCAAGAAAGGAGCAACAACGGCCATCTTGAAGGAGGCCTGGGGAATACCAGGTGGCTGCATGTCCCTACAGTTATTTCTCCTCCACTTCTGGCCATATTCTCTGCTGTATGAAGCTTTAGGCTGGTGTTAGTCCCCTTGAAGATTTGAAATTGGCCTGAGATGGGTGAAAGGAGGCGGGCAGACTAAGAATGAGCACTCCAATAAGAATAACTACATTGGAACATAGGGAGAGAGCTCGGTTGGATTCAGTTTGACATGAGGATTTAGTTACCACATGGGATGGAGTAACGGGGTGGTTATGGGGACTTGGAGAGAGCGAGCAGTGAGGGAGACTCGTGAGCTCATGAGATGGTGAGGGCTAAGGCAGGTGTAGAACTGGGGAGACCCAGGACACATCTCTGATCTGAGAGGGACTGTGGGTAGGATCCAGAGGTCTTAGTGTCCCCTGCCTAGATAGTGTATGTATCAGCCAGCAAGAGCAGGCAAGAGTGACTGTTGATAAGATTCAGTCTTGTATCACTTATGTGGAGCAGGTATTTTCTGAGCTCTTCCTAGGTTATTTTTGGAGGAGAGTACCCGGGGACACTCAGAGCAATGTAGGGCACAGGACATGCCTGGCTGTGAGTGACAGATATGGGACACTAAGTCTCTACTAAAGTTTTTGCCTCCCTTAGCATCATGTTCTGCAAACATCAGGTGCTTAATAAATGTTGGTTAACTGAAAGAACAAATGAATGAATTAGGTGATGGGGCTTCTAAGGCTCTTTCTAATCCAAATATTCTAAATAAATGATTCTGTGATTCAGTGTAATGTGGTGGGAAGAACACTAGCTTTGAAGTTAGAAAACCTGGGTATGAATTTTGGCTTTGCCAGTAAGCTGGGTGATCTTAGACAACTCTTCCCCTTCCCTGAGCCTCAGTTTCTTTATCTGTAGAATGGGAGGTTGGGTGGTACTGGAGCCTACCCTAATTTTAAATCTATGATTCTATGATTTAATGTATGCTAGGATAAACAGCAGTTCTCATCCTTGCTTCTGTGAGCTTTTAAAAAAAATAAATATTTTGATAAGTACATTTTAATAGGATTGATTTTCTTTATAATTTTATGTATTTTATTTTGTACACTTAAAAACTTTATTCTAAGAAGGGGTCTGTAGGCTCCCCTGTACTGCCCAAGGAGTTCATGACATCCCAAATAGATTAAGAAACCCTGGGTTGGAGTATTTTCTCCTCTCACCTACCAACAATGCAACTCACTATTAAACATATTGAATAACCTTGATAAGAGTTAGGGCTTGGAGCCAAATGTCCACAAAATAAGCTCCTGGCCAAAGACATGACCTAAGTTTATTCAAAGCCCAAACAATTGACGGACCTTACTTCTGGAGGAAAGAAACATTTCTTTCCCTTGGCAATAATTTTCTATTCTAAGATAATAGGATCTTGATCTAGAAGGGACTTTAGAGATTGTTTAGTCATGTAACTATAGATTGGTAGCTAGAAGTTAGAGGTCATCTAGCTCAACTCCCTCCTTTTACAAATGAGGGAACTAAGTTCTACAGAGTTCCACAGCAATCAATCAACACAGATTTATTAAGTGCCTACTATGTGCTAGGCACTGTGCTAAGTGCTGAGGATACAAAAAAGAGCAAACGACAGTTCCTACTCTCAAGGAGCTTATAATCTGGTGAGGGAGACAACATGTAAACACATATATACAAAACCAATTATATACAGGAAAAATGGGGAATATAATTAACAGAGGGAAGGCACTAAAATTAAAAGGGGTTGAAGAAGGCTTCCACTATAAGAAGGGATAAGCTGCTTGTCCAGTGTTATTCAGTTAGGATGAATAATGTTAAGAGCTTAAGCCCAAATCTTCTAACTCAATGACTCTTAACATGGGATTGAGGGGTCCATGAATAGATTTCAGAGGATCTATGAATTTTTTGGGGAAATTACATTTTTATTTTCACTAGACTCTAACTGAAATTGAGCATTTCCTTCAATTATTTAAAAGTATGATTCTCAGCTAATAGAGTAGAGTCAAGATGGTGGATTAGAAGGAGCAACCCAGCCAAACTCTCCCTACATTTCCCTCCAAACAACTTTAAGATAACACCTCAAACAGGATTTGGCAGAACTAACAAAAGATCAGGGAGACATTTTTACAGCCTAAGACAATGTAGGAGATTGGCAGTAGAGGTCTGTGACACTGGGGTGGGGTCCAGCTCTAATCTCTCATAGAAGCAACCAGCAGAAGGCCTTAGAGGTAGCTATGACAGGGGTAGCAGCAGCAGCTTTGGGAGCTCTTGGCCCAGAGATGGTTAGGGGATCTGACAACTGGTCAGGAAGAGATTATAGGGGACACTTTGATGGAACTAGGGGAAACTGGTGTTGACTGATAACTCTAGTTGACAAATGTAGTTCCGTGTTGTAGTTTGAAGGTGGAGAGGAGCACTTGTGTTGGTCACAAGGGAGCAGTGGTCCTGGCCACAGTTCCAAGGCAGAGGGGAGCAGTAAGATTCATGGCTGCCAGGGAGCAAGGGCCTTTCCTAATTAAAGACTAGAGCATAGAACAGGAGAGCAGTGACCACACCTCTCCCTGGATCACACCACCTTGGAAACATAAAAAATGAGCAGATACCCAGAACTAGCTCTGAAAACAGCAGCACAAAAAAGCCTAAAACTTGGTATACTACCTCCCTACCCCCAGGTGAGCAGAACTCAACTTTAACATAAAATTAAAAGTCAAGAAACAGGCTGGGAAAAATGAGCAAACAACAAAAAAAGAACTTGACCATAAAAATCTACTGCAGTGGCAGGGAAGACCAAGACACAATCTCAGAAGACAACAATGTGAAAACACCTACAACCAAGGCCTTAAAGAAAAGTGCTAATTGGGCAAAAGCCCAACAAGAATTCCTGGAAGTGTTAAAGAAAGTGATAGGAATGGTAGAGGAAAAATTGGTAAAACAAATTAAAGTGGTTCAAGAAAATTATGAAAAGAGAAGTAATAGCATGGTAAAAGAGACACAAAAAATACCAAAGAAGGGGCAGCTAGGTGCCACAGAGGATAGAGCACTGGCCCTGGAGTCAGGAGGACCTGAGTTCAAATCCGGCCTCAGACACTTAACACTTACTGGCTGTGTGACCTTGGGCAAGTCACTTAACCCCACTTAAACAAAAAAAATACTAAAGAAAATAACACCTTAAAAACCAGAATTGGCTGAATGGTAAAAGAGATACAAAAATTCACTGAAGAAAAAATTTGCTTAAAAAGTAGAACTGCCACAAGTTCTAATGGAATGGAAAAAGAGGCACAAAAGCTCACTGAAGAAAATAATTCCTTAAAAATTAGAACTGGGCAAGTGGAAGCTAATGACTCCATGAAACATCAAGAAAAAATAAAAAATGAAATCAAAAGAATTAAAAATAGAAGAAAATGTAAAATATCTCATCAGGAAAACAACTGACCTAGAAAATAGATTGAGGAGAGAATTTAGGAATTATTGGACTGGGGGTAGCTAGGTGGTGCAGTGGATAAAGCACCAGCCCTAGATTCAGGAGGACCTGAGTTCAAATCTGGCCTCAGACATTTGACACTTACTAGCTGTGTGACCCTGGGCAAGTCACTTAACTCTCATTGCCCTGCAAAAAACAACAAACAAAAAGTATTGGACTACCTGAAAGCCATGATAAAAAAAGAGCCTGGACATCATATTTCAAGAAATTATCAAGCAAGGAAAACTGCCCCCATATCTTGGTTCTCTCTTAATGGATATATACAATCAGTTACTAAGTCTTGCTGATTCTGCCTCCACAACATCTTTGAATCTCCATCGACTTTTTTCCATTCACATGGCTACCTACTATCCAAAGTCAGGCCCTCATTGCCTGTCTTTTGGGATATTGTAATAGTCTTTCAATTAGTCTTCCTGCTTCATCTCCTCCTCCCCTTAGCTCCAAAGTGATCTTCCAAAACACAGATGTCACCCACCAAAAAAACTCAATAAGCTCTATTACAACTGGGATCAAAGACATTTAAAGTTCTTCATAACTCTTTTAGTTGGTCTTTTTAGCTTTAATATACCCTCCTCTACATTCCAGCTAAACTGGCCTCCTTAAGGTTCCTCATGCATGACATTCTCTCCTGTGCCTTTGCACATGTATATACACACACCTGGAAAGCACTTCTCCTCATTTCTGCATCTTAGAATCCTTAGGGGTTTTTCCCCCCAGAGATTAGCTCATTAAGTCTTTCCTGTTCTCCCAAACTACTAGGATCAACCCCCCACACACAATACCTTGTGTTTATTCTATATAATTATACAAATATGATTTGTGTAATTATATAGTTATACAAATTCCACATTCCACAGGAAGCCTTCTCCAACCCCTCTTAATTTTAGTGTCTTCTCTCTGTGAATTATTTCCTATTTATGCTGTATGTAGCTTGCTTTATATGTATTTGTTTGCATGTTGCCTCCCTCATTAGATTGTAAGATCACTGAGGCAAGGCATTGTTTTTTGACTTTTTTTTTGTATCCTTAGCACTTAGCATAATGTCTGGCCCATAGTAAGTGCTTAATAAAGCAAGTAATAAAGTAAGAGCTTAATAAAGGTTTATTGACTGATAATAGGGTGTCCCAAAAGACTTAGTGCTGTGTTAAGCTATGGGACCTTAAGTGTACACTTATATGCATGGTGCTTTTCTGAGAGAGGTAAAAAGTTCAGATAAGACAGGATCCTTGCCTTAATGGGACTTACAATCTGCCTCATCTCCACAACTAAATTCCAAGCTTCTATAAGGTAAGGAATGTTTTATAGTGTTTTCTATCACCTGATCCAAGGTATTTGGTAAATACTAAGAAAATACTTTGTTGTGTTAAATTTTCATTTCCTTTTATTACTTTTTAAATGCCATTCCTCTTGCAACCTTTTGGCTAGCTGAAGACTGTTTTCTGTTAATATTAATCTCACCTGGCCAAAACTTGACTTATGAAATGTTAATATTAAGGGAAAACTTTTTTCCATTTCTCAGCTAAGAAGCCAAAGGAGAATTTTAAGCTTCCCAAGCTGATTTCCAAACTGATCAACTGGTTCTGACTCTGTAGTTATCTTTGAGGAATGTAAATCTCCCCTCCCCTAAGCAGTCCATTGTGAACCTTCCAAATGTAGTTTAATTAACCTGACTTAGTTTACCTATACAGTCTAGGTTTGTATACTTAGGGGATATACAAGAGTATGATTTTGTTTAACTAAATTTGTTCAGTTTTTATTGCTTGAGAGGATAGACTAGATTACTGTATATCAAAAATTATATAATCCTGATCTTTCTTCAGAGTTCTTTTTCTACATCCTGAACCTGGGATTAAGCATAAAAAATCCTAGGTTTTTACCTCTATAATTTCTGCACTGTGATAGGTTTATTTGGCAGCAGTAACCTACCACATGAACTCAAAGGGAGATATTTTTCCTATAACAGTTTGTTAATTTATTACTTCCCAGGTTTGAACAGGCATAAATATGTTCAACCAGATATAAACTTTCAGGGACATAGGAACATCCCACCTCATGGGAGCCAACATTTCCAAAAGACTCTTAATTTTTTTTTACCCCTATGGATTTGTTTTCATTTTCATTTTTTTGTGAGGCATTTGGGATTAAGTGACTTGCCCAGGGTACCCCTATGGATTTGTAAAATCCTTGAGAGCAGGGACTGTCTTTACCTTTCTCTGTATCCCCAATCCTTAGCACAGTGCCTGGCACATAGTAGGTTTTTAAGAAATGTTTTGGCTGACTGACACAACAGTGTTTTTCCATTTCAACAGATGCTCAGAAAGGCAGTGTGGCAAGGTGGATATATGGCTGCATTTGGAATTCGAAAATCTTGGGTTCAAATCCTACTTTTGACACTTTCTAGTTGTATGGTCATGGATAAGTCTCTTAACCCCCCAACCCTCTGAATTGGAAAAATAAGACTACTCAAGCCATAGCAGGTTTGAATGCTTCATCTTGCCCTCTCAGTTTAGCTTTAATTTATATGTGACTTTTAACAGTATTAACAGTCCTATATGAGTCTTATGTATATGGGAGAGAGTAAAGCCAGGTGGTTTTTTCCATCATGACAACCCAGCTAGGGTGGGTGCTGAGAAAGCTAGGTGGTATAGTGGACTTGGAGTTAGAAAGTCCTGAATTCACATCCAGCCTCAAACATTTACTAGCTATGTGACCTTGGGCAAGTCACTTATCCTCTGATTAACTCAGTTTTTTCATCTGTAAAGTGGGGATAACAATAGCATCTACCTCATAGAGTTGTGAGGATCTAATGAGATATTCATATAGAGCTTTGCAAATCTTAAAGTGCTCTACGAATGCTGTTTATTTTTTTAAAAGCCCTGGCTGAGCAAAAAGGGGTCGTGGAACCACTTGAGTATGTGTGGTTGTGTACACATATCAGTAGTCAAGTCCAATTTTACTGGTGCAAAAGGTGTCTCACCTTTCTCCTCTCACTCCCCCCACCTCTCTCAGACAAATCTATAGGAAGACTTGGAAAATCTGGGTCAGTGAGTTTCCAGTGAGGGAGAGAAGAGTACCAAGTGGAGTGCTATCCTCCTACTCACCTTCCTTCTTCCAAAGTAAGTAATTAATCAGGCAAGATGGAACAAACTAAATGCAATTGAGTAATTGACCTGATAAAAACAGGCTATGTCGGCTCTAGGCTCTGGGCTCTGCTGAAACATTAAAGCACTTCCTACCCCAAAAGGAAATAATTTTGTTTGCCTTTGCTTCGCTGACAGCCATAAACTTGACTTCGCCACTCACCACTCTTTCTAGCTTAATATATGAGTGAAAGGTAGATGAGGCAATCCATTAAAAATTGAGATCAGGGTGGAACATGAAAAAGTAAGGCAATTATCCAGAGAGCTTGAGAAGAATTCACTTCAATAAACATTTATTAAGCCCTTCTATGTGAAAGTCTGTCTTTTCTTTCTTTTTTTTTTCTTTTTTAAAGGATAGATTCTGCAAATGAACAATGAGCTGAGCCTAGAATTGAACTGGGGGGTGGTGGTGGGGGAGGTGAGGGAGCAGGTTGCCTTTGGCAAATTCCAAAGTTCTTTTAATGATCATAGTGTCTTCCTGAAACATTGACTTTTAAACATCATTATTCTTCCAATCTCTTGAAGAATTAGCTGGGAAGATCACAGCAAGGGGTCCTTGGTGCTGGTATCTAAGAGTTTACTGCAGTACATGACAAACAAGGGATTATGCAGAAGAAGTAGTGCAAAGAATGTCATCAAAGAAATGTATGACAATCAAAGAAAGGAAATGAGAGACCTGTCACAAGGGCATGGTTTTGAAATCCTGAAGCTAGGAAGAGACTGGGAAAGGAAATTAAGGTTAGCCTGGGCCCTTCCACAGACTCAAGGAGGAACTGGCCAATGGGAGAGAAGCAGATGGAACTTACTGAGGAATATTCTGAGTTGAAAAAGCTTCGCAAGAATAGTTGGATGTTACAAGGTGAGGAGGCCACCGTCCCTAAGGAAAGTTCTAGCATAAGACAGCACACTTGAAAGACCCTTTGTGGTGGACTGATGGGAAAACAGGGATAGGAGTCCCAAAGGATGGGCTGGCATGGATGGGTTGTGATCTCCTTCTCTCCCACATTGATCTATTAGAATCCCAGCTTATACCCAAAGCACTGTGCTAGATGCTGTGTGTACAAAGACAAGACCAAAACAGTTGTTGACCTCAATCACCCTTTAGTTTACTGGTTGGGGGAGGAAGACAACGTCTACACAAATAACTAAATACAAAACACAAAGTAATTTCAAGAGGGCAAGAGAAATTGAAAACTAGAGGAAGGAGAAAAAAACAGGAAAGACCATTTGTAGGATTTTAGGAATATAAATTCGATAGCTCAGTGGAGAATAGCTTGGAGAAGGAAGAGACCAGCAGAAGAAAAACAATTTAGAAGGCCATTGTAGCAGTCCAGGTGAGAGGGGATGAAGACCTGACCTAGGGGAGAAACTGTCTGAGTGGAGATGAAGGGGACTGATGCAAAATTCATGTTGTGGAGGCAAGATCACTGACACTTGGCAACTGATTAGATATGGAAAGGAGGAAGAGGGAAGAAATCAAGGACCACACGAAGTTTGTGGGCCTGAGTGACTAGAGGGATAATTTTGGCTTCTATTATTTGGATCAATTCACTACTCTGATTCATTCTGCCAATGTGGATCTGCATGGGGTTGTGCTGCCCATTTTTGTTGAAATAGGTTGAATCTGAGAAGAATGTTCCCTAGAGTCTGGTTATTTCTTCTAAGGCTCTATGTCTCAAGAAGAAGTACTCCCATCAGATGTGGCCAGTTGAGGTTCATTACTATTGATATAAGATCCATTCACTTCTTTCTGTTATGGGGGAAATCTCTACTCTTTGAGTTTAGGCTTCTGCTACCTAAATTAATCTACCACAACACAGAAGTTATGGAAGTTAAAAACCTGGATTTTAAACCTAAGCATAGGTTCAGGATTTAAAAAATAACCCTCAGCAAAGATTAGGATTCTAACGAGGCTTTTTATGGACAAAATTGTGTCAGAGAGACAGAGAACTACTTCTTGTATATATTGCAATCTCATACATCCTCTTAGGTCATAAAAGTTAAAAAAAGACATTCATAATCTCCTGCTTCCTTCAATGTTATAAAAGGTTGAACAAACTTAGTTAAACAGAATCATAACCTCACACAACCCCTAAGGAAACAAACCCAGTTGAACAGACTCTATAGGTAAACTAGGTAGGTTACAGATTAAGTGATATTTAGAACGTTCACAACAGACTGATTGGAAGGGGATATTTACCTGTCAACAGAGTCAGTGTCAGTAGAATTCCTTCTTCAAATAAGGTAAGTTAAGTTACTTTGGGAAGCCTTGATTCACTCTTTTGGCTTCTTATCTGAGGACTGTTTGGGGCCATGAGTAAATTTTCACATCCCATTGGACAGGTTTCAGACAGCTCAATAATCTAAGTAGAAGAAACAGCCCTGACCATGCCCCCAAATAAAAATTAATAAAAGAAAATTAAAAATCACAAATTCTCATAGCAATTCCAATATCTGCATGAAGAGCAAAATATGTGATTTAAGTTGGAACAGTGACATCAGAAGTGGAAGAACAAGGGATTCAAGCTATTTTTGTACTTAAGAGACAAAAAAAGGCAAAATCTGGTTAAACCACATGTTATATGTATGTAGCATTAGCCTCCTTAGAATGAGGCTCCTTGAAAGCTGCCCTTGGTAAATGCCTGCTTTGGGTAAGCATTTATTAGAAACCACAGCTCATGAGCCCCTATCAATGTTGTCCTTTTACCAGACTAACCAGGGAAATCCCTAGGTCAAAACAAAAGGTGCTTAATTAAGCAACATAGCAAAATAAATAATGAAAAATTCCTCCAATACACAGAATCAACAAACAATAAGCATTTATTAAGCACCTATTATGTGCCAGGTACTCTAAGTACCAGGGATACAAATACAAGCAAAAAGAAAGGCCGTATCTCTGGGCAGCTAGGTGGTGCAGTGGATAGAGCACCAGCACTGGATTCAGGAGGACCTGAGTTCAAATCTACCCTCAGACACTCGACACTTACTAGCTGTGTGACCCTGGGCAAGTTACTTAACCCTCATTGCCCCACCAAAAAACAAAAAGAAAGAAAAAGGCAATATCTGCTCTCAAAGAGCTTACATTCCTTCCCTCATTAGAACCAAAAGGAACTGAAAAGGTAGGGGGCAGGGATGAAGATACCCATGCAGGGGCATGGTATTGAAGCCCGGAAAATCAGACTGGCAGAGGAAGGAAATGAAAGTGGGTTGGCAAGTAATTCCAGCAAGCAATTTCCTTTCTTTGGATGCCAAATTCTTCTTCTTGGTGATTGCCAAAGCTCCTTCCTAACCAATGTTCCTATGATTTAATGGAATTTAACTTAAAACTTTAAAAAATTAATATTTTTGCTTTATTATCACTTTCATTTCTGGACACACTTAAAAGTGTGCCCTCTTTACATCCTTCAACCCCAGCTGGTTGTTAAACATTTACCAACATAGCCTCATTTGCTCCTTCCCCAGGGGTGTGCTCATAAAAATATTTAACTGGGTTGGGGTGGAGTATACACATAACAAATTTTCAAGTTTAATCTGCCTTATTAACACCCCTTTCTTAAGTCCAGCCATCAACAAAACAATAAATCAATTCCTGATTTGTAGCCTTTGTTAATTTCCAAGGTACAAGAGCTTACAGGGAAAATTTAATAATCTCCAGCTGGTTGGAGCTGACTCCAGCACACCCCTCCTTCTGCAATTAAATTGTCCTTTATGACAGGGAAAACAGTTAAATGAAAACTTCAGATCCTTAGACAATGTCTGACAATGTACCAACATTCTCTTCTGGTAGTTCTGCTTCTTTGCCTAAAGCAAGGAAATATGACCTGTTATCTGGGCTTTCTAGAACCATTATTGGTTTTCCACTGACTCTGATTTCCTCTTATGGCTCTTTCCATATACATTGTTGTAGGCATTGTGCGTATATTGTTCTTCTGGCTTTGCCTAATTCATTCTGCATCTGTTCATGCAAATCTTCTCCTGTTTCTCTACATTGCTCCTACTTCTCATTTCTTACTACAGTATGATGTTTTATTACCTTCATGTGTTTCAGATAGATCAAAGGTTCCTTAGTCAGTGGGTATACACTTTAGTACAAGTTGGTTGCTATCAGAATTTAACATTCACAATTCTGAATCCAAGTAGTAATAATCTCTATTATAAATAGGATTTTTCTATGTGTGTATAAGATTTTTAAAAATGAGGCAACTTTATGTATGTTTTTCTGAAGGATAAAAGCCTGGCCTATCAGCTTCTAGGAGAGTTATGAGGGCAGAAATTGTTTCTAAGTCTCCTCAGCCAAAGCTAAGTGCATCTCCTCCTTAAATTATCTAGGTGTGGGGCTCTGCTTTGGCTGGGTAGACACTGTTTGAAAGAAAAAACAGGTTTTTCTTTTTGACCTATTTTGCTGTTTGCTGAACATTCATATAAGGAAAAAAATTCCTAGCTGCCCGTAAGGCTTCCACCCCCTCCCACCTGATGTTACTGCCAAGGAGGGATGGGTGTGTTTGCTGAATGTGGGTGTTTGGGAGAGGGGGGTGGCTTGATGACTTGTTTGAATTAGGCTGATCTAGAACAGATGACCTTTAAAGCTCCCTTCCAGCCTGAGAATCCATGCCAAAGAGGCTATCACAGAAGGAAAAACTAAAAACACTAGAGGCACACAATGGATAGAACTCTGGCCCTGGGCTGAGGAAGTCCTGAGTTCAAATCCAGATGCAGGCATTTACTAGCTGTGTGACCTGTGCAAGTAACTGAACCTCTATCTGCCTCAATTTCCTCAACCATAAAACGGGGTTCATAATGGCACCCAGGGTTGTTATGAGGATCAAATGCCTGGCACATAGAAGGTGCCTAATAAATGCTTATTCCCATCCTATTTAAATAATTCATTGGCTTTTGCTCTCCAAGCAAGATGCCATTCAGGAACCATACAGATGATTTCCTTTTGCCGGGATCACATTTCATGAAGAAGTCTCCCCTTTCCTTTTATGAAGTTTAATCATCACACTCTTGAACTTAGGCTTACCCTCATTTCCCAAGCTGGCACTGCCGAGGATGTCACTTTTCTTCTACTCCAAGGCTAAATTCCAGGATTCTGTTGTTTAAGACTTCAGGATCCCTGCTCCACTTCCTCCATGGAAGAGTTCAAGGTCCACCAACATTTCTTAGACCCAAGCACTCTGCTGTCTCTTGGATGGAGAAAGTCCATTGTAATGATGTTTCCACTAAGGCTGCCTCCTCCAGGCACTCACAATGTCCACGTGCCTCTGCCTTGAGGTGGCCACTGCCTGGTCTAGGTGTTTAAGGGAGAAAGGAAGCCCCCCAAAGCAAGCTGGTCTGTCAGTTTGGTTTTAAAGACCATGGAGAGAACTGTTGGCTCTTATCGAAGTCTGCCATGCTGTGTTCTAAGGAGCCAATCAACTTGGAGGTAGTCCCTGTCACTGGGAGGCAATGTAAAGTTTCATAACCTCTTTGCAAGGTGCCAGTGGGCATGCTCAGACATTTCATAATGAGGTTCCCCTCAGGCCCCTCTGAATAATGCTTGCGCCCTGTAATTTCATCTGGTTGATTAAGGAATTCATAAGATTGCTCAGGGACTCCTCTAATCCTTCTCTTTTTGTCTGAATGTAAAATGGGCACCATACTACTTGCATTAAATACAAGAGGCAGCCAGGTGGTGCACAGAGCCTGGAGTCAGGAAGACCTGAGTTCAGATGTGACCTCAGACACTAACTAGCTGCAGAACCCTGGGCAAGTCATTTAATCTCTGTTTGCCTCAGTTTGCTCATCTGTAAGATGGGGATAATAATAGCACCTACCTCCTAGGGTTGTAAACTGGCGCATAGTAGGCACCATATAAATGTTAGCTATCCTGAAGATGATGATGGCAGTGATAAAGAAGAAGAAGAAGAATGCATAGGAGGAAGGTGCCACTTCTGGTTGAGGGAATCAGTGACAACTCCATGGACAGAGTTGGATAGGATTTCAACTGATTGAAATTGGAGGGAGAGGAGGGGAAGATACATCAATCAGGGCCAGTGTCAGGGCCATACTCTGCCCACAGCTGCACTCTTTGGTGGGGTACTCAGCACTGTTTGGTTCCACCCTGGGTCACTTGGGTTCCTGTGCTGACTTCTGCCTCCTGTTTTTCAGTTTCCCCAGGTACTCTGATCTTCCAGATCTCTTCTGGTGTCTCACAACAGTGTTAGGGCCCTCCTATCTCCTGGACCTAGCCCCATCTTCCTCGTAATGCTTCAGCTCTGTCCTGCTCTCCAGGGCTTCCAAAGTGCCCACCTTGGGGCTTTATGGGGAATTCTCAGGGAGCCCTCCCCTTTTGCTGCCTCTAGAAACACAGTCTTGCAGGTTACATGTATCCCTACCCCATTTCTTCTCTGGCTAAGAGACCACCTGCATTGGGAAGCCCCCTATCCTATTGCCCTCCAACTGATCACTAGTGCAGTTCTAGGGTGGAAGAAGTCACTTCCCGAGCTACTCACTGGATTTCTTGGTCATTATCCAGTCTGTTGAGGATTTCAGGTCTTTGCTAGAATAGGTTTGTAGGAATTGTACTGTGTACTTTTCATTTGGGCAGTCATCTCAGCCCATGGTGCCATTCCACTCAGTACTAATGCTTTTAACTAACACATATAAATGGTGAACATTTGCTCTCTGAGTTGAAATGAATCCTTAGTCACCCTGAGGCACTTCCCAGACAGGCAGTTAACATTTTTATAACTTCAGCCATTCCCTTGTTAATGCATTGCTCATAGTCATTGGTCACAGTTCCGTTCAATGGGGACTTAATTACCTTCTCTGCCATTACCATTGCATTCGCTGGAATATTTAATGATTTGAAATTTATTAAAGCATGAAGAGAAATTAAGGGAATTCATTTGAATGGGGAGAGAAGATAAACTTTGACTAAAAATCTCCATAACCACCCAAGTCTCCCCAAATGGCCACCATTCCTTTCTCTGTGTTTTGTGAAGTATAGAAGATTCAATGGGTTTGAGCATTTACTCATTCTCATCGGAGACTTTCTAAATAGGATTGTCATGACTCAGCAGCTTCTCCTTGATGCTTCTTGAGGCCTTATTGATTGGAGAGTGAGAAATGTGGCCATTTACAATCGTGTTTCAGGAGACTAATAAGTCCCATGATATCAATGGGAACATTTAAGCTATCAGGAAGTACATGGAAGGCTTAGAATTGTGGCTGTGTTGGAGGCTGGTTATTAATTGTGGAATCAGTCGGATGAAGGCAGCATTGTTAAGAGTTGATTCAATGGACAGTCACATCCCAATGCTAATCTTATTTGGAAGGGTAAGCTTTCTGTTTTGATCTTAAAAATTGGGCCTCATTCTTATAGGAGCAGAAATTCACATAGGGCTGGCTATGCACTTCTGGGGGGTAAAAGAGCAGGCATCAACATTGGAGTGGATAGAATCTTGATCATGGGATTTTTAGAGTAGGATGGGACCTTGGGAGGCAGCATGTTATGGTGTATAGTGGTGCTGGGTTTGGAACTGAATTCAAATCCTGATTCAGACACATGGCAAGTCACAACTTCTATATGTCTCAGGCAACTTCCTAGGACTTATTTAATGCCTCATTCTTATAAGGGACATTAAAGATCATTTATTCTAACCCTTCCTCCTTGTTTTATAGATAAGGAAACAGTCCCAAAGATGGAAAATTATTTGTCCAAGGTCAAGTCATAGGACTACTAGGTGACACAGTGGACAGAATGCTGGGTCTGGCATTAGGAAGACCTGAATTCAAATCTGGCTTCAGCTACTTCCTAGCTGTGTGACCTTGAGCAAGTCAATTAACCCTATTTACCTCAGTTTAATCAACTATAAAATGAGCTGGAGAAGGAAATGGCAAACTACTTCAATATCTCTGCCAAGCAAACCCCAAATGGGATCAAGAAGGGTCAGACATGACTGAGACAACTGAACACCAAATATAACAGGGATTTGAACCCAGGTCTTTCCATGCCAGATGTGGTACTCTTTTCCTTGTGTGATGCTATCCAGATTTATGTCCTGGCTCATTTTCTTGCTGTATGATCTTGGGCAAGTCATATAATACATCAAATTGTGTAAAGTATAAATGTAAATTAAGATGATAGTGATCATTATAGCTGCTATTAAGTGAACTTACTTGAATGAGCAGAATTGAATTTGCAAGGCAAGTCTGAGACAGCTTGCTGATTTCTTTAAGATGCTGCAATTTTGGTAACTGGTACTAGATCATCTAAGGGACTCAATTTCAGTGGCTAAGCTTTTCCTAGGTATGGGTAAGTGATAGATGTCAAAGCACATAAACTGCCTTTTTTTTTTTTTTTTTTTTTTGCAGGACAATGGGGATTAAGTGACTTGCCCAGGGTCACACAGCTAGTAAATGTCAAGTGTTGGATTTGAACTCAGGTACTCCTGAATCCAGGGCTGGTGCGTTATCCACTGCGCCACCTAGACGCCCGGCATAAACTGCTTCTTAAAAACAACAACAACAACAAAGGGATCACCTGGGTTTCTTTCCAGTCTTCAGGTCTAAGTGAGCTATTTCCATGAGCACCCTAGTCATGCTATTGTACCAAGTTAGGAGTCATAATTTTAAGAAAGCTCTCTTCCCTGTGTATTTCTGCCATAGCATCCTTATTTCTTTATCTCTATTTTTCCCACTCCCCACCCCAATATCCTTGTTTTACGTCACCTAATATGCATACTGAAAAATCCCTAAGCAAGGACATGGATTATTGACTAGTGCCTCTTTCTATCACCATACCATGGCCTTTTTCCACTTGGGGTGGCCCTGTACCCTTGGTGGTCATGTTCTTAAGTGCTTCCTAGCCCTCTCAGAAAAATTTCAGGTATTCATTAATATGATAAGAATTTATTAAATGTTTTGAACAATGTTTCATTATCATTTATGTTTTTAAAATTTTATTATTATTATTATTTTAAATTTTATTTATTTATTTTAGTTTTCGACATTTGTTTAGGTAAGTTTTCCAATTTCAAATTTTTCTCCCTCCCTCAAAAAAACCTCAAAAAAGAAAAACAACAGCACATCTAGCTGCCCCACCCCAATTACTTTTAATCTGATTCTACTATGCAAATGGATTACAGGTGTTTGACATCTCTGCTCTAGAAAAATGAGTTAATCAGTCAATCAACAAAGATTTATTAAGGGTTTACTATATGTCAGGCATTGTGGTAAACATTAGGGATACAAAGAAAGACAAAGACAGTCCCTGCCCTGAAGGATTTTACATTCTAATGGAGACAATGTGTAGATTACTATGTACATATGAAATATATGGGGGGGGGAGGGAACAAGCACTTATTAAGCATCTACTGTGTACCAGCACTTTACAAATATCTCATTTGACAAACAAAGTCGATGGAATGTGATCCACAAGGAGAAGGTCTTAGCAGCTAGGGGAACCAAGGAAGACCCCCTTTGGAAAGTGAGATTTGAGCTGAGTCTTAAAGGAAGCTATGGAAACTAAGATGGGGGAAATGAGGGACCAGAACATTTCAGGCATGGAGGATAGCCAATGCAAGGTAGAGAGAGAGGAGATGGAGAATCCTATGTGAGGAATAGTGAGCAGGACAGTGTAGCTGGATGATAGAGTGTACTTGGGGGAGTATAGCCAAAAGGTCAGGAAGGGTCCAGGTTATGGAAAGCTCTAAATGTTAAACAGAGGTATTTGTATTTGATTCCGAAGAAACCCACTGGAGCTCACTGAATGGGGAATTGACATGGTCAGACTTACACTTTAGAAAACTAACCTTGGCAGCTGAGTAGGGAATGGATTGGAATAGAGAGACCATTAGCAGGCTAATATGAGCCCAGACCAAAGGTGATGAGGGTCTTAACTGAGGATGTGGAGAAACTCATCACTTCTATTCTTACCTTCATCCTGCTAACTCAAGCCTTGATTGATACTACTCCCCTCAGCCTCCCTCTCCTCTTATGAGAGGGTTGGAGGCTGCAAGCCAAACTCCTTTCAATGTCTGCCTATAATGCTTTATAGAGGGTAGAAACTGGACTCTTAGCTCTCTCTACTTTTCTGTGGTGTCCCCTCTCATTAGATTGTAAATTCCTTGAAGGCAGGGATCATCTTTCTTTTTATTAATTGTATCCCCACATATAATAAGTGCTTAATAAATGTTTATTGGTGGGGCAGCTAGGTGTGGCAGTGGATAAAGCATTGACCCCGGATTCAGGAGGACCTGAGTTCAAATCCCACCTCAGACACTTGACACTTACCAGCTGTGTGACCCTAGGAAAGTCACTTAACCCTCATTGCCCCACCAAAAACAAAAACAAAAACAAAAACGATAAATGTTTATTGGATTGGAAAGTGGAATTTGTGAGAGATGCTGTGAAGGTAGGAATAGCAAGATTTGACAGTGGATTGGAATTCTGAGGTGAGTGAGAAGAGTCTAGAATGACACCAAGATTGTGAGCCTGGTTGACTAGAGGATGGTGGTGCCCTTGACAATAATAGCCAAGTTGGGAAGGTGAGAGGATTTGGAAAGATAATGAGTTCAGTTTTGGACGTACTGAGTTTGAGATGGATAGGAGTTACCCAGTTTAAGATGCCCAGAAGGCTAGACTTGTATGTATAATTCTGGGAATCACTTGCACAGATATAATAATCAAAGTCATGGGAGCTGATGAGAAGAGGCCCCAGGACAGACCACTGAGGGACACCCACACTTAGAGGGTGCGACCTGGAAGAAGTTGTGGCAAAGGAGACCAAAAAGGAGAGATCTGACAGGTACGAAAAGAACTAAGAAAGAGCAGTGTCACAAAACTCTCAGAGAGGAGAGTATCCAGGAGAGGAAAGTGATTAACAGTGTCAAGTGCCACAGAGATGTCCACAAGGGTGAGGACTGAGAAAAGGTCATTAGAGTTGGCGACAGAGATCATTGTCAACTTTGGAGAATGTAGCTCTAATTGATTGATGAGGCTGGAAGCCAGATTAAAAAGGATTTAGAATTAGAAGAGAGGGAGAAGAAAAGCAAAGGCTCCTCATGTTATTTTCTCATGGAATTTAGTCATGAAAGAGACAGATACAAAACAATAGAGATGGTAGATCCAAATGTGTGGTTTGGTTTTTTTTTTTAAAGATAGTGGACACAGAGGTGTTATTGTAGCTAGAAAGCAAGAAGCTAATATATAGGAAGAGATTGAAAATGAGAGAGAAATAAAAGAGAATAAGAATAAGAGTGATAATTGGGGGAAATCTAATGGAAAAGGTGGGAAAGGATGGAATCAAGGGTGCACATATGTTCTTGGGCCACATTTTTTTCCTATGTATTTTCCCTCTCCCACCATGGAAATTGGTGCGAATATGTGCATATGAAAGGGAGAGAATGTCTATGTTAGTTGTACTGTTTAATTAAATGCCTTTTATTTTAAGTTAATGTGCCCTGGGGTTGGTCTGGTAGTGAAAGTTTATGAACTATTATTTTTAGCGGGATGTTTTAAAAGTTCAGGAGACAGTTTCTGGGTAATTAATCATTTCATTAATAATGATAGCATTTTATTTTTAAAAATGGTCATTTGATTGTCTCTCTTGAACCAAATACAACTCATGGTGGTGGGCTCACAGTTTATATACCGTTGGCAAAGGGGGTGCACCTGAGGGTGGAAATCAACTCTGATTGGTTAACAAGTAATGAGAGCGGGGTAGGTAGGTGGTGCAGTGGATAAAGCACCGGCCCTGGATTCAGGAGGACTTGAGTTCAAATTTGGCCTCAGACACTTGACATTTACTAGCCATGTGACCCTGGGCAAGTCACTTGACCCCAATTGCCTCATCAAGAAAACAAAAACAAAAAAACCCCCAAGTAATGAGAAAACGAATATTATAAATGAGAGGTGGACTTATTCCAATCAGGGTCTTGAGGTACTCAACACTGAGCACCCAAATCTCAGTCAAAGAGACATCAATTTCTGTATCACCCATGGGACAAACGGGAGAATCCACATTTCCCCAGACCTGTTTGAGGAAACACAATGAGCAGGAACGCACCCATTTGCCTAAACTTAGAATTTCTTTGCTGTCTTTGATTAGATCTTAGCCTGGCTAAGTCTTTGCCCTGGTTGAGTTCTGGATGAAGAAGTAAAAAAGAGGAAAAACCTTCTTCCTAATTCAATAACCAGTTATTAAATACAAAACAATAATTTCTCTCATTAGTAGAGACTTATCCCAACCATATCTTCCACTTGGGTCAGCTTTCAGGGGCAACACATTTGGGGAAAACTTGGGCTGCATTTGTATTCTATGCATCTCTCTTTTATATATCACAATAATATTCTGTCATACTTATATAGTGTAGTTCATTCATCTTTTCCCCAGGTGTTGAATGTATTTATTGCTGTTGTTTTTGGTTTCCCCAAAGAGCCCATTATGTACAAAGTACAACATGAAAATCTTGGGGACATACCGTAGGAAGATAACTAAGACACCATCCTTGCTCTCATGCATTCCCTACATTAACCATAATGCCGACTGTAGTTCAAGTGAAGAGAAGAGAGGTCCAAGCAAAAAAAAGATGGTTTCTAGGGGGGCAGCTAGGTGGCGCAGTGGATAAAGCACCAGCCCTGGATTCAGGAGGACCTGAGTTCAAATCTGACCTCACACACTTGACACTTACTTGCTGTGTGACCCTGGGCAAGTCACTTAACCCTCATTGCCCTGCAAAAAAAAAGGAAAGATTGTTTCTATTTGGGAAAATAATACTGCACTGAGGAGATTAGTTTGAATGGAATCCAAGAGTCACTAGGAGGTAAGAGGCTTTCAGCAAACATTTATTAAGCACTTACAACCTGGGCTAGTTATATAATTTTTCTGGACCTCAGTTTCCTCATCTATGTAATGGGGGTTTGGTGCATGCTCAAATTACCTGAAATGGCATCACTTATGCAGAAAACACTTGGGACCTGTTCCTGGGTGATAAGAGAACTCTTGTATGCATGGACATTCTGCTTTGGCCTACCATGGGGTTGGGAGCAGGATTTTTAAATTGTTTACATAGCCAGAACTACCTGCATCTTTATTTGTTTTTGGTTTTTTTGCGGAGCAATGAGGGTTAAGTGACTTGCTCAGGGTCACACAGCTAGTATGTATCAAGTATCTGAGGCTGAACTTGAACTCAGGTCCTCCTGACTCCAGGGCTGTTGCTTTATCCACTGCACCTCCTAGCTGCGCCCCCCACCACCACTACCTGCATCTTTAAATCTATCTGACTAAACATTATTGTTTTCCCCCCTTGCAGTTACATCTGGGGGGAAGAACTTGGTCATTCCCTCATAGTAGGTGATACCACATTATAAAGGGGGAGGGCCTGAAAACTCCCTTCCGTTTTAGTCCACATGGCCCTGAAACACAGGCTTGGAGTGTTAGTCTCCTTCCTTTGTCCTTTTCAATTCTAGATGTGGAGCTCAAGTCATGGAGATCTGGGAGCATTAGGGTTCCAGACTGGATGTTGCATTCAACCCAGCATGGAGGCCAGGATTCCTGGATGCTAGTCTGTGGTTTCTTTTCCCTTCCCTTCCCTTCCCTTCCCTTCCCTTCCCTTCCCTTCCCTTCCCTTCCCTTCCCTTCCCTTCCCTTCCCTTCCCTTCCCTTCCCTTCCCTTCCCTTCCCTTCCCTTCCCTTCCCTTCCCTTCCCTTCCCTTCCCTTCCCTTCCCTTCCCTTCCCTTCCCTTCCCTTCCCTTCCCTTCCCTTCCCTTCCCTTCCCTTCCCTTCCCTTCCCTTCCCTTCCCTTCCCTTCCCTTCCCTTCCCTTCCCTTCCCTTCCCTTCCCTTCCCTTCCCTTCCCTTCCCTTCCCTTCCCTTCCCTTCCCTTCCCTTCCCTTCCCTTCCTTTTCTTTCCCTTCCTTTTTCTTCCTTCCTTCCTTCCTTCCTTCCTTTCTTTCTTTCTTCCTTTCTTTCTTTCTTCCTTTCTTTCTTTCTTTCTTTCTTTCTTTCTTTCTTTCTTTCTTTCTTTCTTTCTTTCTTTCTTTCTTTCTTTCTTTCTTTCTTTCTTTCTTTCTTTCTTTCTTTCTTTCTTTCTTTCTTTCTTTCTTTCTTTCTTTCTTTCTTTCTTTCTTTCTTTCTGAGGCAATTGGGGTTGACTTGCCCAGGGTCACAGGGATAGTAAGTGTCAAATATCTGAGGCTGTATTTGAACTCAGGTATTCCTGACTTCAGGGTCAGTGCTCTATCCATTGTGCCACCTAGCTGCCCTTGGATGCTAGTCTAATGGGGTTTTGGACTTGAACTTGGTGGGATTAATGCTATGTAGGAACCTAAACTGTGAAGCTCTCACTTCCCTCCCCAAAGACTGGGATGGTTTGTGTATAGGGAATTATGCCCCCCAGGTGTGCGTGCATGTGTGTGTGTGTGTGTGTGTGTATTTGTTCTTGTTATTCCTATGAAGTAAATATCCATTTGTAAAAGCTAATTTAATGTCAGACATTAAATCAAGCTGAAGTGCTAGTCACTGGGTCTCTAAAAAGGTGAAGCACAATTGGTGGGGGCTTTAGCCTCCCCGAGTACCAGAGAACCATGGGAGATGGGATCAGAGGTAACAGATATAACAGATCTGGCCTTCAGACATGGACGCCAGAGAAACTCTGTTACTTTTATAGAATAAGGGAGCTGGACTAGGTAATCTCTGAACTCTAAATCTATGATTCTAGGGTTTGTAAAATTCTTTTTTTTTTTTTGCAGGGCAAAGAGGGTTAAGTGACTTGCCTAGGGTCACACAGCTAGTTGTGTCAAGTGTCTGAGGCTGGATTTGAACTCAGGTCCTCCTGGATCCAGGGCTGGTGCTTTATCCACTGTGCCAACTAGCTTTCCCGTTTATAAAATTCTTTATAAAAATCACCTCCTTTTATCAATCTGTGAGGCAAAAGCATTACAAGTGTTATAATCACCTTTTTCAGTCTGGATTTATGACTTCATTGATGAAAGGAACTCCTGGTAAAGAGACTCCCTCTATCAATGTAGGTCAGCAATGTTCATCAATTTGTAGTTTATGGGATATCCCGGGACAGGTAAAGGTAGATGACTTTCTTGGAGTCATCCCAGCCAGTATGTGACCCAGGTCATCCTGACTGTAAGATTGGCCCTTTACCCATTATCCTTTTCCATCTTCCTTTAACAGGTGAGGTGATGAAGGGTCTGAGGGGTTGAGTCCATGGCCAGACACCCAATAATTGTCACAGGCAGGATTCAAACTCACATCTCTGTGATTCCAATTCCAATGCTCTTCCATTATACAACACTCCTTATCTGATTCATTCATACATGGGGGCATTCATCCCACTAACAATGGAGACAGCCCAACTGCATGGTCTATGACCCTATACCAGTTGGCCTCCATACCCTGGAAAATCCTTCATTGTCTAGTAATCTCTTGTAGGCCCTTGGGTTCTTGGGAGGCTCAGCTAAGATCTAATAACCAATTGACATCTCTTTGCAACACCTGATATGTTTTTCCAGCTCTGCCCTTATGGGATTCTTGTGGGCCTTGGTGAATTGAACTCCCTGGTACTCTATTTGTGAAATAATGATGAAAAACTTTGCCTTGCAGGGCAGCACGAGAGCTGGCTATTAAGAGTAATTAAGGGCTTTAGCAATTTAAGGAGGTAGATAACTACTATTATGACAAGTTTGTTTCATTAAAAAGATCCCTCAGGACTGTTAATGTTGGGGACTTTAAAAAAAATGCTGGTTATCTTTTCCCTAGGCTTTTAGAGATTAGCACTTATGTACCTTGGGCAAATATAGTGTGTCTCTAGCATATTCCTTTATTCTAAGAAAATCATAATAATGCTAAAAACTAGCATTTATATAGTGTTTTCAGATTAGTAAAGCACTTTATATGGTATATTATCTGATTTGATCCCAACAACAACCTTGGGAGGTAGGTGCTATTATTATTCCCATTTTGCCGATAAGGAAGACTGAGGTTGAGAGAGGTTTAGTGACTTGACCAGGGTCAAGGCAGGATTTGAACTCAGGTCTTCCTTTACAGGAAGTCCAATACTCTATTCACTACACCATTCTGCATCTCTATAACTATCATCTCTGCCATTAACTCTGCTACGATGATGATGGCCTACCTGCTGGGAGTCACCTTCTCTGTACCTAGTTAAGTGAGTCCTTAAGACAACAGGCAGTCTGTTGTAAGCCCTTTACTCAGAACACTTCCAACATGGGAGGAGCTTGGTTTGTTCTGGCAGCTAGGTGGCACAGTGGATAAAACACCGGCCCTGGATTCAGGAGGACCCAAGTTCAAATCCGGCCTCAGACACTTCCAGAGCCTGGTCACCTTCGTGCCTTAGTGAGGCATTGAAAGAGGGATCTTCTATTAGAAAAAAAAAAATTGTGAGTCATTTCAGTTGGATCTAACTCTCTGTGACCTTATTTGGTGTTTTCTTGGCAAAGATACTGCAGTGATTTGCCATTTCATTTTCCAGCTCATTTTAGAGACAGGGAAACCGAGGCACGCAGGGTTAATTGTCTTGCCCAAGGTTACAAAGTTAGTAAGTATCTGAGGTCAAATTTGAACTTAGGTCCTCCTTACTCCATGGCTCGTGCTCTCCCCATGAGCTGCCCCTCTATTGACACTAATAATATAATAAAGTTCTTAAGAAATACTAATTTGTATTTTATACAAATTTTTTATTTTTGTGTAATATTTGTATCTATATAATATTTTGTGTTTTTATAGAAAATATTTATATATTTTTCAGTGGAGTTATTTATGTAAGTCTTCTTCAATAATCTACCCACATGAGAAGTTTGTTTGCATTATTTTATAATCTCCTTCCACCAGAGTATTCCTACACTGTTTTATCATAACATGGAGGTGATCTGGGCCTCTGGAAGGGTATTCCGGCTGAACACAAGCCCAGCTCTGGCAGGTCCCATCAAACTAATTTCTTGTATAGGCCTATAGGCCTGTCATTGCAAAGATCCTCACAGAAACCCAGAGGGGTTGCAATCTGCATTAGAGGAAGGAGTACCTACATGAATGTCGTCAAATGACCTTAAGGTCCCGAAGAAGTTGATAATTCCATTCCATCAAAGAATGTTGAATTGGAAGGGATCGTGGAGACCATCTGTTCCAACCCCTTCATCTCACAGATGAGAGAACTGAACCCTAGAGCAATGGCTTGCTCTGTCACCGAAGTATTAAACAATGGCTAGGACTGGAACTGAGGTCTTTTGATACCAAACCCATGCTCCTTTCCACAACTTCACAGTGCCCCCTATTAGTAGAATACCCAACTTTATTAAGCATATAGTTTGGGTTTTTTTTGCAGGGCAATGGGGGTTAAGTGACTTGCCCAGGGTCACACAGCTAGTAAGTGTCAAGTGTCTGAGGCCGGATTTGAACTCAGGAACTCCTGAATCCAGGGCCAGTGCTCTATCCACTGCACCACCTAGCTGCCCCCAAGCATATAGTATCTGAAGGGCTGTGTGGTTGGTGTTGGGGTGGAAACAAAGATGAACAAAGCATAATCCCTACTCCATATGAAGCCAACAGTCTGGTGGGGATGGGGTGGGGTTAGACATAGAGAGAGGACTAGGATGTAGAAAACCAGATAGGAAAAGCATAAGAGCTGTATAGACCAACACAGGAAGTTGGAGGAAGGAAAGAACAAGTCTGGCTATGTTTTTTCCTCACTGATCACCTAAAAGGGTTTCAAATTTAATTGCTCTGCATTTCTTTGATGACCACCCTGTTTGGCATAGCTGGTATTTGCATAATGCTTTCAGATTTGCAAAGCCCTGTACTAAGGCTATTTCATTTGATTCTTACAACAAACCCCTGAGATAATGATTTTCTCTATTCTTATAAGTCAGTACTTTGTCTCCACCAAAAGAATATAAACTTGTTGAGGACAAGGACCATTTCACTGATGTCTTTGTATCCTCAGCACCTTGCACAGTTCTTAGCATATACATATTTTTTGGATGTTTTATTAGGAATAGGATTTTTAAAAACAGAGTGTCCATGGGAAATAAAGGGAGTCTGCTCACAAAAAAAATGACTATAGAACTAGGTGAAGATGCCCTTTGGCTGCATTAAATGAAAGCAGGCTATATTTATCATACAGCCCCCAAAAGGTATCTTCAACAAGACCTATGTCTTTTCTTTTTTCTTTTCTTTTCTTTTTTTTTGGTGGGGCAATGAGGGTTAAGTGACTTGCCCAGGGTCACACAGCTAGTAAGTGTCAAGTGTCTGAGGCTGGATTTGAACTCAGGTCCTCCTGAATCCAGGGCCGGTGCTTTATCTGCTGCACTACCTAGCTGTACCCAAGACCTATGTATTTTCTTTCTTTTTTCTGGTGAGGCAATTAGGGTTAAATGACTTGCCCAGGGTCACACAGCTAGTGTTAAGTGGCTGAGGCTGGATTTGAACTCAGGTCCTCATGACTCCAGGGCCAGTGCTCTATCCACTGTGCCACCTAGCTGCCCCATAGACCTATGTTTTTTCAATAATATTTTCTTTATCTTGTCAGCTTTTGTTGTACAAAGGAGGCATGTTGGAGAATAGCCTGTAAGGAGATATTTACCCTTTTGATGTAAAGGGTATCTATCTATACATAGTCTATCTATCTATCTATCTATCTATCTATCTATCTATCTATCTATCTATCTATCTATCTATCTATCTATCTATCTATCTTTCTATCTATCTATCTATCTATCTATCTTTCTATCTATCTTTCTATCTTTCTTTCTTTCTATCTATCTATCTATCTATCTATCTATCTATCTATCTATCTATCTATCTATCTATCTATCTATCTATCTATCTATCTATGTCATCCATCCACCTATCATCTATCCACACAAATATATACACACATATGTATTCTTTCTCTGTCTCTGTCTCTGGGTCTGTCTGTCTCTCCTCATCAAATAAAAATCACAATGATAGCCCAACTTTTCTATAGCTTTTGGTCAATTGTAGGACCATGAAGATATATGATTTACTATAGAACATCATCTCCAAAAGGCAGCTTGTCCCCTTGAAATGTGCTCAGGTTATTAGATTTTGTAGAGATGGGAGAAAGTAATAAAAAAGTTGTGTATATAAAGGTTCAGTGGTTGACTGGATGTTGTCCTTCATGCTTGAAAAGGACCTTATTGGCATCACTATGTTGAGGTCAAGGTACAGTGTGTCTGACTATGGCTGATCAGACCAATACAAGCTCAGAAGGCTCTACCACAGGTCGGGCACACATAATCTGGTGGAGTGGAGATGTCTCTAAATTTGTACATCTAATGTTTCTTTTGAGCTGCTGCAAATCTGCTTTGCTCATAGAGCACAGCACCTTCTCTGATGAGGGCATGCCATCCTGTGCCAGTTTCTCCCATATCTCACAATCAATTCCAAAGTTTTTCAGAGAGACCCTGAGAGACACCTTGTATTGTTTCTTCTGACCTCCATGTGAGTGCTTTCCTTTGTATGAGTTTTCCATAGACTAGTCTTTTAGGCAAATGTATGGTTGATATTTGAACAATGTGGCCAGTCCATCAGAGTTAAGCTCTTTGCAGTGAGCTTAAATGCTTGGCGGTTCAGCTTGAGAGAGGACCTCAGTGTCTGGTACCTTATCCTTCCAGGTGATCTTAAGAATCTTCTTAAGATGGGGCAGCTAGGTGGCACAGTGGATAAAGCACTGGCCCTGGATTCAGGAGGACCTGAGTTCAAATCCAGGCTCAGACACTTGACACTTACTAGCTGTGTGACCCTGGGCAAGTCACTTAACACTCATTGTCCCACCAAAAAAAATATCTTAGGACAATTCAAATGGAAACAATTCAGTTTCCTTGTATGGTGCTGGTATGCTGTCCAAATTTCATAGGCATACAGCAATGAGGTCAGCACAATGGCTCTGTAGACCTTCAGTTTGGTAAGCAGCCTAATACCTCTTCTCTCCCGCACTTTCCTTTGGAGCCTCCCAAACACTGAGCTGGCTTTGGCAATAAGTATGTCAGCATCATCATCTATGTGTACATCCCTGGAAAGTATATTGCTAAGGTAAATGAACTGATCCACAACACTTAAAATCTATTTGCTTTGATGATCCCACCTATGGATGGTGTAGTGCTGGCTGGTGGAGAACCTGTGTTCTCTTAGTGTTCATTGTCAGATCAAAATTAGCACAAGCAGCAGAGAATCAATCCATACTCTATTGCATCTCAGCCTCAGAGGCTGCACTGAATGCACAATCATTTGTGAACAAAAAGTCAAACATCAACTCTCCCTCTACTTTAGTCTTGGCTTGTAGTCTTCAAGTTAAATAAATGTGGTCGCTGACCTTGATGCTGTTTCTGTACTCATTGGAGGCTTCTTACAACATCGCCGAAAACATCATTCTAAAAGGCATGGGAACAAACATATAGTTTGCTTCACTTCATTGGCGACTGGAAAAGCATGAGAGCTTAGTCCATTATCTAGAATTTGGGCAAGGATGCCATCATGAAATTGATGTACAATGCTAATGAACTTCTCTGGACAACCAAATTTTGCCATGATCTCCCACAAGTCCTCATGACTAACAAACATTGTGTACAGATCTCTGTTCTGCTCCTGCCATTTCTCCTGGTGTTGTCATGCAGCAAACACCATTTTGACTGTTCCTTAGTCTTTTCTGAAGCTACATTGGCCCTTGGGTAGATGACCATCTTCCAGGTTAAGGGATCAATTTATGAAAGGAGACTCTGGCAAGAATCTTGCCAGCAATGACTAAGAGAGACCCCCACCCCCACCCCATGATCTTCACACAATAACCTTTTTCCTTTTCCTTCATAGAGATGGACAATGGAGGCATCTCTGAACTTCTGGGGGATAATCTCCTTTCCTATATAACCCAGAAGAGTTCAGTCAGCTTTTGTATAAGCAGTTGACTTCCTGCCTTGTAAATCTTAGCTGGAATAGAATCAGCACCAGGTGCTTTGCCACATGAGAAGAGCCTAATGGCTCAAAAACTCTTCCTTGGTTGGAAGTTTGGCTAGTGAGGGATTGACTTCAACCTGAGGTATGTGGTCATAGGCTTTAGTATTGATTGATGATGGTCTGTTGAGAGCACTATGGAAGTGTTAAGCCCATGTCTCCAAATACTATTGTTTCTACCTTCTAACATCTCTTGTATATGACCCCTTCTCTTATCAGACACTACCTCCACCCTGGTGTTAGGCTCTCATCATCTCTCACCTAGATAATTGCAGTAGCCTGCCAAATGGTCTCTCTGTCTCGAGTCTCTTCCCACTCCAGTCCCGACTTTGGAAAAATTGGTAAGTCAGGAGAAGTAGAAAGGCAGAGACATTGAAATGGAAAGGTGAAGACCGTCAGATGCAAAATAAACATTCTATATCTTAGAAGAACTTAATTGAAAATGAAGTTGCCATTAACCAACTTGTCTGGGTTAGCTTGGCAGTGGCCAAGGCCAGAAAGAAGCTGGATAAGCAAGCTGCTTGACCTGGCCCAGCCAAGAAGTGACCCACTCATCTGAGACACTGTACTCTGAGAGAAGCAAGTCCACACGAACTTTCTGTCCATTTGAGACACTATGTCCTATGAGGAGCCAGCAGAGATGAGCAGCAAAGCAACTCATCCATCACTGATGCTGTTTCCCGCATTTCATTTTAAGAGGACTGTTCAAAGAAAGAAGTTACACCTACAATTCCGTAGATCCTAGTTGCCTTGGCCCTGTTTGTTCCCTACATGTGTGTATCACTACTACTATACTTTAAGTTTGTACTCATTCTACCCCATTTTCCCATGGACTCTATGTGTTTCAGTGAGAGGGTACACTGCTGATTTGGGGAGTAATGTTTTGTAACTACTGTTTGAGTAAATGCCTTTGCTAAAGAACTAAGCCTACTGCCTGATTATAAAGAGGAAGCATACCACCGGGGGTGCATGAAGATAGCCACCAATAGGTCAAACCCTAGAACTCTTGAAGTAGTAGCAGCTATCCTTTGGCGAGGACCATGTCAAGGAAGCTACTGTGAATAAAAATGCAAAGTGTCTCCCAGGAACTGGGGACCTTCAGGGCTTAAATGACTTTGGTGTTTTGATGGACAGATGATTTCATTAGTATGGCTACTTCCTCCCATATTCCCCTTCTCCAGCATTCTTGTCTTGTATGATTCTCCTCCATATTTTCCCATAAAGCCTCCCTAGAGGCACTACTCAGTGCCCTGGAGGTTTTCTTCTGGGTCTTTTAGTGTCCCAGAACTGCCCTTGTAGCACACAAGCTGTTTCTTGGTGGTTGGTCATTTGGTCAGTCTCAGTCCATGACTTTCTCACCTCATTTTCTGATCACACATTTCCTTGCTAATGTCTTTTACATGTTGAACTCAGAACTTGCAGGTAAGTCATCCTTAGTGACCTGCCACAGCCTGCATATGTCTTCTACACCCCTTTCCATTAGACTAAAAGACCCTTTTGGGGCAGGCATTTTTTTTTCTTTGCACATGAATCTCTAGCACCCAGCACAGTTGATGACATGCTGTAAAAAGAATAGTAATTTTTATAGTGCTTTACAAATATTATCTCATTCTACTTCACAGAACTCTGAAAGATAGGTACTATTAGTATCCTTATTTTATAGATGAAGAAACTGAGGCAGAGTTTATTTTTTTAAATCGGGGTTAAGTGACTTGCCCAGGGTCACACAGCTAGTAAGTGTCAAGTGTCTGAGGTCAGATTTGAACTCAGGTGCTTCTGAATCCAGGGCTGGTGCTTTATCCACTTTGCCACCTAGCTGCCCAAGGCACTTAATAGCTTTTTTATCTATTTCCTTTAACTACTGGGCCATTCGTCATTTCAGTTAACACCCGAGTATAGATAAATTTACCTGTTAGGATGAAATGAAAAAGAATGCAATGTGGGGGGCAGCTAGGTGGTGCAGTGGATAGAGCATCGGCCCTGGATTCAGGAGCACCTGAGTTCAAATCCGGCCTCAGACACTTGACACTTATTAGCTGTGTGACCCTGGGCAAGTCATTTAACCCTCATTGCCCTGCAAAAATTTAAAAAAAATAACCAATGCAATGTGGATGTGTGGGGTAAGATATTTCCTGGCGATAGGGTGATGGAGAGGACAGTCCAGAGTCTGGGCTGGGAAGGGCAGGCCAGGCTAGAGCATTTTGAAAGGGCCATCTGGCAGTCAGGGGCCACCATGAGTACATTGGGCCTCTGAGGGAGAGGAAGAGGGAGGAACATAGAAAGGCAAGAGAACAACTATACCTTTTCCTAGGACCAGACAGAAACAATGTCTGTCTCAGCTGCTCCCCCAAATTGAGCTTCAGACCTTAGAAATATTAAGATGCTCTAGTTAGCTGCTCCATTTAGCATGCCAACTGAAGAGACCTCTCTCTGTGAAAAGTTTTCACAAAGCCAAGAATCTTTGGAGTGTAGCATCCACCCAAAATGCCTTCCCTGATATTTCAGCATCTAATGGCCATTCATTTGGAGTCATCTTTTGAAAAGCACTTTCTATAATGGTTCTGAGCAAGCTCACCTTCCTTGCTCACTGATTCAACTCAATGGTCTCTAAGGACTTCTGGATTATGAGAGCCAAGGACAAGTTCCTAAAATACTCCTCCTATTTGCCCAAGACATTAGTGTGGCACATACCCTGTCCATTCCAGTCAGATTCCTCGAGTGTGGAAATGGTTTCTATCTTTGTATTTGTATACCTAGTGCCTGGCACTTAGGAAACTCTTTTTTAGGGGTGGGGCAGGGCAATGAAGCTTAAGTGACTTGCCCAGGGTCCTACAGCTACTAAATGTCAAGTGTTTGAGGTTGGATTTGAACTCGGGTTCTCCTAAATCCAGGGCCCGTGCTTTATCTGCTGCCCCCACTTAGTAAATTCTTGATAAATGCTTGTTGATTGATTGTTTCCCTAAATTTCATGAATCTCCCACCTCCATGCACCTATACAGGCTTTGTCTTGTGCCTAGTGTACACTTTCTCCTCATCAGTCTTCAAGAATACTTTCTTTCCCTTGAAGATCAAACTCTTGAGATCCTTCTCTCATCCCCCTAACTATGAGTGCTCTCTCCCTCCCCAAATATTTTGAAGCATACAGTTCTCTCCTATTTCTACCCCTCCTCTACCTGGTCTTCTAGACTAGTCACCTGTGTTTTGTTTTTTTCTCGGATCTATCTGAGTTGTCTTTTGTATCTCTCCAGCAACATATGGACTCCAGGATGGCAGCCACAGCATGGCTTTCCCTCTATGAATCTCTTGAGTCGAGCACAGTGATTTGTATACGGTGGGTTCTTAGTAGATGTTTGTTGAATGTCTGTGTAATGTTGTCTCTCCCCATGGGGACAGTGGGGAGCTGCTTCCAGGAAGATCATGATGTGATGCAAGAGAAATGCCTTGGAGAGATTGTGATGAATGAATGAACATCCTGTTACTGGCTTACCACATAGTTGGAGGGAGCCCCTTTCCATTGGCCACATGGCCAAAGCTGTCAGGGTCTTCACAAAGACCTGAATCAACTTAAACCATCTCTTTGCTTCATTGTCTTCAGCTGGGCTCTAGTTGGGGTGTGATGCCATCTGGTGAGAGAGATACATTTTGTAAGAGGAGGGAATGCGAGACCTTGTTCCTCTTCTTTGGCCATCTGTCCCCTGAGAACCATAAGCTCCTTAGCCTGTGGGTTCATTCTTTTTTTTGAGGGGGGGATGAGGCAATTGGGGTTAAGTGACTTGCCCAGGGTCACACAGCTAGTAAGTGTCAAGTGTCTGAAGCCAGATTTGAACTCGGGTCCTCCTGACTAGAGGGCCAGTGTTCTATCCACTGTGCCGCCTAGCTGCTCCGGTTCATTCTTTTCTGTTCTAGGTGCAGGGAGGGGAGTCTTCATTTTGGGTCGGGAACTCAAGCCACGAGAATTCAAAGTCAGAATCCAGGCCAAGCATTGCAGCCTGCCCAGTGCTGATGTCGAAAGGAGCAATCTCTGGGAGTGATAGTTGAGACATCAGCCCAGTGGAAGGGTTCACCCAGCATCTATGCTGTCATTGGACATGTACTTGGTGGAACTGATGCTATGTAGGAACTGACCAATGCTGCACTGGAACTAAGCTAAGTTTCGAGCCTGTTCCCCCAAGAGGCTGAGGTGATTTAGGATAGATTATACCTTAGAGGCACTGGGGAAAGTGCTTGTACGTTTGTTCTTGCTATATCTTTGAAGTGTTGTTATGGTTGTTCAGTTGTTTTCAGTTATGCCTGACTCTTTATGACCTCATTTGGGGTTTTCTTGGCAAAGATACTGTAGTGGTTTGCTATTTCCTTCTCCATCTCATTTGACAGATGGGGAAACTGAGGCAAGCAGGGTGAAGTGACTTACCCAGGGTCACACAGCTAGGAAATGTCTGAGGATGGATTTGAACTCAGGAAAATGAGTCTTTCTGACGCTGGGCCTGGCACTCTATCCACTGTGCCACCTAGGTGCCCCTTATATCTTTCAATTATCCCTTTATAAAAGTGATTTAATGTTGTAATTAAATGAAATTGGAGCCCCTAACAACTGAGGTGAAAACAAGGGAGGGGGAGGGCCATTGGCTCAATGCCTGAGAAAAGAGACATCCCTCAAACTCCTTAGGGTACCTTGGAACCCAGAAGAGAGATTAACCCACTTGGCACTGAGAGATCAAGAGCAAAACACATGCTATAATTATATTTAATTTTTCGGGGGGAGGGGGCAGGTGGGGCAATGAGGATTAAGCGACTTTCCCAGGGTCACACAACTAGTAAGCATCAAGTGTCAGGTCAGATTTGAACTCCTGTTGTCCTTAATTCAGGGCCAATGCATTATCCACTGTGCCACCTAGCTTTCCCCACATGTTATAATTAAATTAAGGCAAACCTTCCCTGAGTTACAACTGCCCTAGTTGCACACACCAGGGAAATGATCAACCTTGAAAATGAGTCCCTCACCAAGTAGACATATAGTTCCTTAGATGAGAGCATCTGGTATCCTTACCCTGGTCAAGAGCAATATTGTATCAGTGAATAGTGCCTAGTTACTTAAAGATGAAGTCTGTTGTGTGGGTGTACAGGTAGTGGAACAATGTAAAGGGGGAGGAAGAATGATTGGCTGTTGTTCTTCGTTGTTGAAGAGGACTAAAATGACACCACAATGTTAGAGTCAAGTTACAATGTGTCCGACTGTGGCTGATCAGACCAATATGGGCTCAGAAGGCTCTACCACAGGTTGCACACAAATAGTCCATGTGAACATTTGGAATGGATTCTCTAAATTTGCATGTCTCACATTTCTTTTGAGCTCCTTCAATTCTGCTTTGCTTTTAGAGCACAGCACCTTTGATGTGGGTATGCCATGCTGGGTGGTCCTGTGCCCAAATCTCTCATGTTGCACAATGAGTTCCAAAGGAGGAAGAATGAATTGGGTTGTTAAAAGAGGAAACTTGGTGGCATGGTAGATAGAGGGCTGGGTCTGGAGTCAGGAAGGCTTGAGTTCGAATCCAGCCTCAGACACTTAATAGCTGTGTGACCCTAGAAAAGGTCCTTAACCTCCATCTGCTTCAGTTTCTTCAAAATAGGGATGAAAATATCACTTTTCTCCCAAGGTTGTTGTGAGGATCAAATGAGATAATATTTGTTAGGTGTGCTGAGAACCTTAAAGTGCCATATTATTTATACTCTGCATCAAGTGGCTTTGGGTTATGAAATATAATGGGTCAGATGTACCTGGGATTAGCGCACCCAAATAACCAGGTGGCTCTAACCTTCTCTGGGTCTCAATAAGCTATCTGACGACACCATGTTCCAAGGGCCTTTTAAATTCCTCAGATGCTTGGTGACCTGCTTTCCTGCTCCAGGGCAGGGGTTTTCTCTTCTCCTGGAAAGGCTGTAAAGAGAGTTCACACAGCCAGGTAAGTGGGGATTATATTCATTTTGAAAATGTCTTCTAGATAGAATTTAAGCATTCTAATCTCTGCTGAAATCATTCACAGAATCACCAATCCTCATGTTTTGGAAGGTACCTAAGAAATAACCTTGACAGGAATCCCCTCTATGACATACCAGACAAATGGGCGTCCATCCTTCACCTGGAGACTTCTGCTGATGGAGGACAAACATATTCTCTCCTGAGCCAACCTTCTTCCACCTTGTCTCTCCCTTTCTCCCTTTCTTTCCATGGTTGCCATTGCCTACATTTATTGTATTCCCCTATTAGAATATAAGGTCCTTAGAGAGGACTGTCTTTTTTTTTATCGTCTGTGATTAGCACAATGCCTTGCTCATAGTAAACAATGAATACTTTTTCATCCATTCATCTATTCATCCAATCATTCCTAATTCTATCTTTGGACAGTTCCAATTATTAGGAGGTTTTTCCTTACCCCAAGCATAAATATGGCTCTTTCCAATTCCTCCCCATTGTTCCTAGTTCTCTCCTAGGGGTTGGGAATTCCAATCCTTCTTCTACAGGAAAGCCCATCAGATTCTTGTGGAAAACTAATTTGTCCTTCCTCACTCCCACCCTGGCTCTTCCTGCCCCCCCCCACCTCTGCTCCCTCCATGTTAAACATCTCCAGGCTTTTTCACCATTCCTCATACGGGACAGCCATGAGGTCCTTCACCCTAATAATCACCTTGCTCTGGATGCTTCCAGCATGTCCACAGCTATCCCAGAATGTGTTGAACAGAACAGAACACCATATTCCAGATGCGGTCTCACAAGGGGAGAGAGCAGCCTATTGTTGGGCTGAATGTTGCCGTTTCTTCATCCATCCATGTCTGCAGACAACAAATTCCCTCCACTAACCAAACCTTTATGTCTTCATTTAACCCCTTCCTAAATATCTCAGTGAACACTGACTCTTCCCTGCCCCAAATGGCTTATAATGTTCTCCTTCCTCTCTCCTTCTCTTGTCTTCCCATTTGTCAAGGTTCAGGATAAATCCATTTCTTCGATGAAGTTGCCCCTGACCGCTATACATACCTTACAGTGATCTTTCCCTCCTTAGAACATCCATTAGTCCTGACTGGAAGCATACTTTCCTCCTCCTCTTTCTCTTCCTCCTCCCCCCCTTTTCCTTCTCCTCCTCTCCCCTCCCCCTCCCACCACCATTCCCACTATTACTATCACTACCACTATTGTTATTAATTATTAATTATCTATTATTATTATATTACCTCTCAGATCCCTTCTGGCTCTAGTTCTATGAACATATGGCTATGTTGTACAGGGCAAGATCTGACTTCATAGGCTCTTATTTATTACTTATTTGTTGCTGAAAAGCAGCAGGGATGACAAGGAGTCAGGTCACAGCTCGATCCCTACATAGTCTTTTTAAAAAAAAAAATTCAGTCCTAGTGCACAGTTCGAGTCTTTCATCTACCTAATACACATCAGCTCATTAACTTTTACTTCCTTGCCTTTGGTTACTGAAATCACCCTCATGCCCAACCCATTCCCTAAATACTCTCTTTTTTTCTTTTTGCAAGGAAATTGGGATTAAGTGACTTGCACAGGGTCACAAAGCTAGTAAACATCAGGTATCTGAGGTTGGATTTGAACTCAGGTCCTCCTGACCCTAGGGCCAGTTCTGTATTCACTGTGCCACCTACCTGCTCCCTTGACTTACTCTTACTGGAAGATACAATCTAGCCCACTCCCTTCATAGTCTCTGGGTCTCCTTGCACTCTCCCTCCATCACTGTTCCTTGGAAGTCTCCAAACCTCCAATTCAACTAACACTAGTCCTGGGGGGGGGCTGCTTCCTAACAAAATGCCCCCCACCCCTGGACTGGTGGACAGCTGCCTCCCCGGCAACCTTTGGGGCATGCTGGTTTCTTTTTTCTTTCTTGGCCCCGTACCATCTCAAGAAACAAGAAACTTCTATCAGCCCTAAACCATGATAACTGCCTTCCCCCATCACCTATGGCTTATTGTCTGGATTCCTGAGCTTTGATCCATCTCTGAAAAATCTCTGCCTGTTTACTTGGCCTCCTGATGGGTTGGTGAACCAGTAACTACAGTAATTTCATGCGTTTGCCTTCAATGGGATACAGACGTGTATATGGCTGGTTCTTCACTCTAGCTTAGCTGGCTTGGCTCCATTATAGCCCCTGAGCTAGGAATAGCAGGGAGGAAGAGACCATTTGCCTTACTTCTGGCTCCCAGAAGTGCTAATTGTTTGATATCTCAGCTGGTAATTATATTGATTATCTCGTTCAGCTGGGAAAATTCCCTTACATTTTATCACATAGCTGTTTCCTCTTCAGACTTCTGCTATTTATTTTAATTGCTCAGAGCCCCTCTCCAGCTGCCTCAAATGAACTGGGGGAGGGGGAGAAAGGAAGAAGGAACTTAGGGTGGTAGGAAATTTAATTTCCAAACCACTTAGGATACTTTAGGCTATTATCATCTTTGAAATAATCAGCTTTAACCTGCTGGATGGTGAATCAAAGCAGTCCTGAAGGAGAATTAAAACAAGGAAGGAAATCTCTGTATGTCTAATCTTCTGGATTGTTGCAAAAATGGCATTTTATTGTCCATCGACTCTCTGTCCTCAGCTACATTTCTCAGTCCCTTTGCAGAAATAAGTCTCGGGGACAATTCATCCCACTGTGCAATGGTTAATGATGCATGAGGCTGTTCCAGGTCTCAGAGTGAATGACAAACTTTCAAATGATAACCTTCTGCAAAGGGATTGGGGGCAGCGAGCCAGATTCAGAGCTTCTATCATCAGAAGCATCACTGGGGGAGAAGAAATGCTTCTGAAAAGATCAGTGGGAGGCAGCGAGGAATCTGGGAATCCATGTTACCTCTGGAGTCTGAGGACAAGCCCGTCCCCAGCACTCATTACCTGCATGTCCTTGGACAATTTACTTCATCTCTTTGGGCCTCAATTTCCTAAACTCTAAAATGAAAGGGTTGGGCTACATGGATTCTGAGGTCCATTCCAGTTCTAAATTTATGAAAAAAAGAGCAAGATAGGAATTCTAGAGCTTGTTCAGGTACTAACTGTGTGACCTTGAAGTCGCTAGTTATATGACTTCCTCTTTTGTGCCTCAGTTTCCCATCTCTTCCCTTTTATAAAATAGAGGGTTGAGATAGATGATATTTAAAGTCCCTTAAGCCTCTAAAATTTATGCTCTATCCCACTCTGCTCTTGAAAATAGCCCAATGTCCAGGCCCTTGTAAAAGTATGAAAATGTTAGGCGATACTAGGTCAACTGTTACTTACAGAGGGACATCAGGCAAATCACATAATCTCTCTCACTTACAAAATGACAGTGTTGGTCCCTTCCATCTCTAATCTATGAGTCTCAAGACACTGCCCTCGGATGTCATTGGGGAATCAACCAAGGCTCCTTCCCATTCCAAGCAATGGCCGCCATGCTTGAAAGTTCATTGATTCTCTCTAACTCCTTATGTGCGCTCTGCTAGCTCTGAATGAAGCCCTGTCCTGCAGTTCATTTCCTTGCCCCACAGGCCCTCTGGGCCATCTGCTTTGGGTATGTGGATGCCCTCTATTGCCATCTGGGTCCTTCACAGATGGACAAAGTGAAGGAGAAATGCAAAAGGAGAAAGGAGAGACTTTACAGGGGAACTGGAATTTGACATATATTTACATATTTGTGTCTACTGGTAGCCATCTCTAGGGCAAGGGGAAGGAAGAGGAAGAAAAAAAAGGGAAAAAAGAAAAAAAGAGAAATTTACAATGATAACTTCAATTACATATTTTAAAGGAATAGAAAGTTGTAAATAATAGATTTGCAGTTTCCTGTGCAATCATTTCTTTTGGTTATACAATGTAATAGAAATGTTTGCTTTATTCCATAAATTAAAAAAATAAAATAAAATAAATTTTTTTAAAAAGAAAAAAAAGGAGAACTGAAAGGAGCTTTAGCACCCTGTTGTTCAATTTCATTTGAGTCCAATCCCCTTGTTTTAGTTACTTGCCAAAGGTGACCACAGCTAGTAAGTGTCAGAGGAGAGATTTGAACAAATTTTTTTTTTAGGCAATTGGGGTTAAGTGATTTGCCTAGGGTCACACAGCTAGTAAGTGTCTGAGGATGGATTTGAACTCAGGTCCTCCTGACTCCAGCACTGGTACTCTATCCACTGTACCACTTAGATGCCCCCAGAGGTGAGATTTGAACCCAGATCATAGCTTTAGAGCTAGAATGAATCTTAGAGATCATTAAGCCCAACCTTCTCATGTTATAAATGAGAAGTTGACAGGTTAAGTGACTTGCCCAAAGTCACACCTTTTGTACGTCTGAATAGAGATTTGAACCTAGGTCTTCCCAACTCTATGTCCAACACTTTATCTACTAATTTATTCTTGCTGAATTGAATAATAGGTAATACAATCCCAGCCCTTTCAACGTGTGAGCCATGAGTTCACTTAATTTAACAAATGCTGGTTGTCTTGGAATAATCTTGTCCCTTTAAGAAGTCAGACTGTCAATTCTAGAGTTTTCCTTGCTAAAGAATTTCAAGGGAGTCAACATGTGAATAAAAGGCACTGGATTTGGAATCTAAAGGCTTCAGCTGGAATCTCACATCTGCCGCCTCCCACTCCTGTGCATGTTCCCTCATTTCTCTGGACTAAAGTTTTTTTCTATAAAGTGAGGGAGTTGTTTGATTGTTTTCAATTGTATCTGACTCTCCAAGACCCCATTTCCAGTTTTCTTGGCAAAGATACTGGAATGGCTGCCACTTCCTTCTCCAGCTCATTTTACAGATAAGGAAACTGAGGCAAATGGGGTTCAGTGACTTGCCCAGGGTCATACAGATAGTAAGTGTCTGAGTCCAGATTTGAACTCTGGAAGATGAGTCTTCCTGACTCAAGGTCTGGTAATGTATTCACTGCACCACCTCACTGCCCATAGTGGAATTGTTCAAGACTGTTATAAGGATTACTCAGCTCACAAATCCTTGGCCCTTTCCAGTTAACATCGGGCATCTCCTAACTTTTTGGGAGTAGAGTAAAGCTGTGTAATAACCTGTCCCCTCACCTAGCCCCAGACAATATAAGAACATTCCCCAGTGGTTCACAGATTAGAGGAATGATCTTCCCCTCATGAATAGGACCTCCCTCCAGTCCCCATATATACCCCTTGTTTTGAAATTGTAGGCCCTAAGGGGCAGCTAGGTGGTGCAATGGATAGAGCATTGGCCCTAGTGTTAGGAGGACCTGAGTTCAAATTTAGCCTCAGACACTTGACACTTACTAGCTATGTGACCTTGGGCAAGTCACTTCACCCCAACTGCCTCACCAAAAAAAAAAAAAAAAAAAAGAAAAGAAATTGTAGGCCCTAATGAGTCATTTTGATAATTGAGGAGGCTTTTTTTTTGCTTTTTGATGGAATAAGGTCCCCCTTAGTTCAAAATTTGGATTTAAAACTACCTTCCTTGGAAAAGGTCTACCTCTTCCCTTGGCCTAGAAGAGCTCAGGATGGAGATTGGATGTTGATTCATCCCTATGAGAGGGACCGAGGAGCAGCCTAGGATCCTAGCAAGAAGGGACATACCTAGAGGCATATGATCAAACTTGGCCAGTGTAGATAGGTGGAGCTTTCAGAATGAGGCCTTCTGCTCTTCCTTCTCTTGATTTTGTCTCTTCTAGAAGATGGATCAGCAGGGACTATGGCGGCTTCATAATGGCTCAGCAGGCAGCCTTAGATAGAAGGCTTGGGCAGAGTAGTAATCAGTCATCATCCCTTTTCCTCTGCCTCTTTGTTGTTAGTGGGTAAATCCCACATGACCTTGTATCAAGCCCAATAACACTGAGCCCGGACAGATATTGATCGATCATCCTTTTCCATCCTCATTTCAGGAAGAATTGTATGTGATTATATTTTTTTGAATTATCATTTAAAGAATATTGAGAAGTCATTTTATGAAGCTGATCTTGGAACTTCCCCTGATATCCCACATGCTTGCAAAGCTTCAATTTACATTGAGTTTATCTGAGCATTATTGAACCAATATTCTCTCCAATTGTCCATTGTGCTTCATGGCTTCCATTAAACACTTCTATCGCATGCCCTCAATTGTGTCTTTACTTTATAGGTTTTAGCTTCCAGTCAGTCTTGCTGCACTGCCAGGGTCTTGGAGATCCTGGCCCCCAAAAGATTGGGGAGTTGAGCGGGCTGGAGAAGAGAGGCAGAGAGGGGGAGCAAAAAGCCTTCCTCTCTCTATTAGGGGAGGAAGATAACAAGAGGATCTCTTTCCAAGCTCTCTTCCAATTTTCAAGTTCTCTGGTTTTATATATAACCCATTATAATAGATCTTGCAGAAGGATTTCTGCTTTGGGAGGGCCTTGGCATTTCAAATATGTGGGATATCAAGGGTAATGCCTAGCTCAGTACAAACATTCAAACCTATTAAAATTATTCCTATGTATTGGGGGCAGCTAGGTGGTACAGTGGATAGAGTGCTGGGCCTGGAGTCAGGAAGATGAATCTTCCTGACTTCAAATCCAGCCTCAGATACTTACTAGCTCTGTGACCCTGAGCAAGTCACTTCACTGTGTTTGCCTCAGTTTCCTCATCTGTAAAATTAGCTGGGGAAAGAAATGGCAAACCACTCTAGTATCTTTGCTAAAAAGAAAAAAAAGTCAATGGGGTAATGGAAAATAGGACATGACTGAAATGACTGAAAAACAACAAATGGACTTACCAGCCATTTTTATCCTAATCATCTAGCAGTAACAGATAGAGATAAAAGCATGAGATACAGGAGGAAATCAAATCTCCTCTGGGATCATGCCCCCAAATCTTCAGAATAAGAATTGTCAGCCTGTATGAGGCTTTTTTCCCCCCAATCAATGAACCATAATGATAAAAGCCAAGGTACGTTGGGCCAGAGGTGGAAGTACCTAGAGAAGGTGACATGAGAGTGGGTGGGATTTCAATGGATAGAGATAGGAAAAGAGAACCTTCTGGCCTTAGGGAATGGGGAGCAAAGGCCCAGGGATACAGGAAACTATGGGTTATGTTCAAAGAATATGTTCATAGAACTGAAAGAGAACGTAGCAATCATGTCATGTTTCAATCTTCTTATTTTATAGAGACATCTTGGTGACACAGTGGATCGAACACCAGACCTGGTGACAGGAAGACCTAAGTTTAAATCTGGCCTCAGAGACTTAGGAGCTGTGTGAACCCAGGCGAATCACTTCATCTTTGCCTCAGTTTTCCCACCTGTGAAAAGGGGACAACAATAGCACATACCTCCCAGGATTGTTTTGGGGATCAAATGAGACAATAATGACAGTCCTTGGCACAATGCTTGGCACATAGTAAGTGCTATATAAAAGTTAGCTATTATGACGATGAGGAGGAAGAGGAGAGAGAGGAGAAGGATCAAATGAGATTTTGTTTTGTTTTGTTTGTTTTTGTGGGGCAATGAGGGTTAAGTGACTTACCCATGGTTACACAGCTAGTAAGTGTCAAGTGTCTGTGTTCAGATTTGAACTCAGGTCCTCCTGAATCCAGAACTAATGCTTTATCCACTGTACCACTTAGCTGCCCCAAATGAGATTGTATTTGCAAAGCACTTGGCAAGCATTAAAGGAAAGAAAGGAAAAAGCCAAAACAAAACAGAGTCCCTGCTGTTGAGGTGTTCACAATTTAATGGGGGATACATGTAAAGAAATATGTACAAATAAGATATGTGGGATAAATTGGTGGAAAGCTCAGAGGGAAATCATGAAGATCAAGGAGGGATGGGAAAGGATTCTTGCACAATGTGGACTTTAACTGAGATTTCAAGAAAGTTAGGGAAGCTAAGAGGTAGAGATAAGAAAGGACAGCAATCTAGCCATGGGTAACAGCCAGTGTAAATGCTTGGAGATGGGAGATTTGGCAAGATCAACTTGACAGCTGAGTCTAGGCTGGAATGGAAGAAACTTGAGGCAGGGAGACCAACCCTATTGTCTATTGCAATAGTACAGGCATGAGGTGATCTGCCTAAAGCTCAAGTCTAACCATGTCACTCTCCTATTCAAACTCCAATGGCTCCCCATGACCTCCAAGATCAAATAAAAAATCCTCTGGTTGGCTTTGGCCCTTCACAATCTGGTCCCTTCCTAACTTTCCAGTCTTCTAACATCTTTCTCCCTTTCAAATACTCTATGAGATAGTGACACTGGCCAAGGCTGTCTCCCATGCCTGGAATGTGTTCCCTTCTTTATTCAGCCTCCTGGATTCCTTTAAGACTCAGTTCGATTTCTACCTTCTGTTAGTGGTCCTTCCCCACAATTTTCCCATCCTTTATCTCCATTGTTGGTGCCTTTCCCTAGATGGCCACCTCCCATTTATCCTGTATATCTTATATTCATACAGTTGTATGTATATTGTCTTCTCCATTAAACTATGAGCTCCTTGAGGCTAGGAACCATGTTTCTGCTTTTCTTTGCATCCTCAGAGCTTAACCTAGTGCCACATAGCAAGTACTTAATAAATAAATAAATAAATAAATGCTTGTTGACTGACTGACCAAGTGAATTTAGAAGTATTCTTCCTTCTTATCTCATAGACAGAAAATTAAGGTTCTGAGGGGTGTACAAGGTCTTATGAAGTAGTAAGTGGCAGTCACAATTTGCAGGCAAATTCCCCATACTATACTGGCTCCTGGAGGCTGGCATCATATTGCCAAGGGCCTTGAATGCCAGGCTGAGGTGTTTGGACTTTATCTGGTAAGCAATAGGTTTTTAAGGAGGGAATTAACATAACTGGAGGTATTTGTTAGGAAAAACAGTTTATAGATAGATTCGCCAGCACCATGATTAGTTCTGTGGTATCTCTTGATCGTTCTAAAAAGATACCAATTAGTAGTTTACATTACCTCTCTTGCACTCTATTTTAATTTATTTAATTTATTTATTTTTTAGTGAGGCAATGGGGGTTAAGCGACTTGCCCAGGGTCACACAGCTAGTAAGTGTCAAGTGTCTGAGGCCAGATTTGAACTCAGGTCCTCCTGAATCCAGGGCCGGTGCTCTATCCACTGCGCCATCTAGCTGCCCCTCTTGCACTCTGTTAAGGTCAAGATTTAGGAGACAATTGCATGTCAAATATTTCCTCCCAAGAGAGCTTGATGTCAGTTTATGAGGTCAAATCCAACAAGTCTCTACAGGAAGAGAACTAGAGATAAAATAGTATATCCTTCACATTATGAAGTGATTACAAGAGAAGAACTTATTAGTTCACAGGCTTGCTTCCAGAAATCCCATCATGCACTGACTCCTACAATTGAATATTTGTTTCCAGAAAAGCCTTGCCACCCTGGAGGTGACTCCAGATAGTTTTTTGCTGGGCATTTTGTGAAATACTTCACATCTCATGAGTGTTCCTGTTATAGGAACCACAGAAGATTCCTCCAATAACCTTGGCAAAGATTAGCAGACCAGAAACTGGGGAGGAGAACTATTTTTCACCTCAATGAAATATTCATTTCAAAACCATCAGTACTTTTGAAGTGGATGTTTTTAATCATGTGGGGGAGCCTTGCCAAATGGGTTCTCCACACAACTTAGGTTTTCTGCTGTTCTAGAAGACTGACACAAGAACAGAGGACTTTCTCATTCCTTCTTCTCTGCACACCTGCGAAAAGTGCAGGAACATCTTTTATTTTTTTTTATTTTTTTTTTTTATTATTTTTTTTTTTTAGTGAGGCAATTGGGGTTAAGTGACTTGCCTAGGGTCACACAGATAGTAAGTGTTAAGTGTCTGAGGTCGGATTTGAACTCAGGTACTCCTGACTCTAGGGCCGGTGCTCTATCCACTGTGCCATCTAGCTGCCCCAGGAACATCTCCTTTGAAGGAAATACACATAATAAAGAGGAAAGAACACTGGCTTTAAGTTCATAAGGTGTGGCTTTGAATCCCACCTCTTACACTTTTTTCTTGTATGACCTTGGACAAGTCACTTCCCTCATCTGAGCTTGTTTCCTCATCGATAAAATGAGCTAGACTAAATGATTGGTAAAGTCTCTTCTTGCTCTAAATCTATGATCATCTGACTTCTCACATTCCTGGTCTCTGAATTTTCATCTTTTAAATGTGACCCTAAGTGGGTATTTTAATAATTTAATGCATTTATAATTTAATCAAATGAATGATGGTGCAGCTCACTACTCCCCATCTTATCTTTCATGATTTGTATTCACATGTTCCATTAAATTCTCTAACAGTCTTGCCCATCACATAAGAAGGCTTTCTCTAGGTCTTTTAACATTCCATGGATACTGGTGCTATGCTCTTTGACTTATCCTGCCTCTGTTCTTACTCTGTGATTAGCCCATGTCCTTTATGATCATATGTTTCCTAGATACGATTCTTACACCACCCCTTGCCTGTAAGTCATTCCTGGTAATAGGCTGCAGCCTACTTACAACCCTCCATGTGTTTCCACTTGTCCTTTGGTTCACCCACAATTTTGGTTCTTCCAAGACCACAATGTTCCTTGATTTGTAGCCCTCTGGCAACTCCAGTAGGATATTGGTGTGAAAACATTATGGTCTTTTGTGTCAAGAAACAGCTCTGGATCATGGAAATGTTCTGCAGATTCAAGCCAGCCCACTCTCTTCTTCCCACTCAATTGTGGCCCCAGATCATTGTCTGCTGCCATAGGTGTTCATATAAGATTATGTAGTTATAGAATATTTTAATGGACCAATTTCATATTGTAGAAGCAACTAACCTTGGAATCAGAAGACTTGAGTTTGAGTCTTGCCTCAGGCACTTATTAGCTGCACGACCCTGAGCAAATCACTTAATTTCTCTCAGCCTCAGTTTCCCCTCTGTAAAACACGAATAATGTCACCTATCTTATAAGGTTGTTGTGAGGTTCAAATGAGATAATGCATGTAAAGCAATTTTCAGAGCTCTCAAAAATACACTCTATGTGTTAGCTATTATCATTATTATATCATCATCTGTTTGGTTTTTCCAGTGGGAATTGTTAAGTTGATTTCTTTGGAATGATTGTGAACCTGGTTGAGAAGCCTTTACTGTATTTGGGGGGAGGGGGATTTTGTAATGATCGCAGTGTCACCAGCAAGGGCATTTGCAGGACCTCATCATCCGAACGAGCATCTTTAGCGCCTGGGTCCCTGCTGAAATCTACATTTTATTCCTTTGCCTGCTGGAGAATATTCTATATACTCTAATTGGAATAGGGAGTATTCATCTACGGAACTCATTACTTCAAGCAGGAAGCTATTTCTGTCTCCTCTGAGTTTCACTAGCGCTGCATACCTCTCACTGCATTTTCCCATTCTGATTTATGGTATGGCTATGCAGTAGGGAGCTGGGATCTCTTGACCTTTTGACTTCTCCCCTTTTCACTTGAAGATTTGGGTTGGGAGGGGCAGGGGAGAGAGACAACAGTGAGGAAAAGAGGCAGCATTTGTGTAGCTATCTATATTCATGAATAACTCCATGTCCCAGGCTTTAGGAGAGCATCCAGATGTCCTCCTAATGTTGGTGATCCTGGTTTGTGAACGTGGCACAGTTATTGAATCAGTGAAATAGGAGGGAAAGGGAGAGAGGCAGAGAGAGGGAGAAACAGACACAAAGAAACATACAGAGAAAAAGAGACTGAGCATGTGATTTCACTGATATTGGGAACTGTGGGGACCAATTTTTAATTGGGGAGTGTTAGCTAAGCGGCTCGCCACAATATTGGGGCAAGGAAGGAGACCAGCAGCCTCCCTCAAAACAGAACAAGATTTATTTTAACAATAACGAACTTAAAAAAACAAACAAACAGGAACAGTGGGATCAAGGGAAAGGAAATAAAATGGGGAAAGGGAAATTATACAACCTGAAAAGATACCACCGCCCAGGAATCAGCTGAGAATATGCAGCAGAACTCCTGTCACCTTCCAGTGTCCAGCTAGAATGCCCAATTCTCCTCCCCCAATCCCAGAAAAAACCCAAACAGTCCCAGCCAAAGGGATGGCCGCTCTGACAGTCACATGACTGCCCTCACTAGGCTTCCAATCATTATAATTTTGCCAGGCCCATGTAGGAGTTGGCGAGTGGTGATGACATGAGGTGACAGCGCCATGGCAACGGCTACAACCAGTGGGTTGTAGCCCCAGGCCAGTGCGTGCAGAGGCATAAAACCCTCAAATAACAATTATTTCTTTACACTACTCCCTCTATTACTGCAGGTTGGAATTTCCCTTTTGACTTAGAGACTTCTGTTGCCTAAATCAAAGCTGCTTAAATTGTGGGTCTCACTCGATTCCATGTGGGGTTAAGTAACCGAATGTGGGGGTGCCAAAAATTTGGCACCAGTAAAAGGTTATGTATACCTATTTTATATGCCTATATACCTGGGGTTGTGTAAAAATTTCTCAAGTGAAAAGGGATCATCAGTAGAAAAAGTTTAAGAAGCCCTGGGTTAAGGGATAAGAGTGACTTTCCTAGGGCTGTGTAGCCAGTAAGTGTCACTGCTTGAACGTAAGCCTTCCTGGTTCTGAGACCAGCTCTCCATTCACTTCACTAAATGTGGAAATGGGCATGAAGGCCCATGGGATTTCTTTTGGACAGACCGCCTCTATCTTATAACTGAATTGTTCGTGTGTCTTGCCCATCTTGCATCCCTGGGAATTACCTCTTCCTAGATTCATCCAACTTAAGGGTCTCTTGCTTCTCTCTCCACCCCATTTGGTTCGAATTAGATGGTACCAGCTTCTCCTATCATTGATGAAGCCTCAATCCTTGCCCATGATTGGCCTTGTTGTAATGCTTCACTGCCCACCATGAGCACCATCTAAATACCAAGAAAGGCAGAAATAGTCACTGCTCTCAAGGAACTCACAGTCTAATGGAAAGACAACACACACACAATTGTTTACAAATAAGGTAAATGCACAGGATTCATCAGGCATAGACTCACAAGGGAGGTGTTAAGATTAAGAGGACAAAGAAAGACTTCTTGCAGAAGGTAAAACTCAAAAGGATCCAGCATGGAAAGGGGAGTATTTGGAGAGAGATGATGGACTCAGTACACACACACACACACACACACACACACACACACACACACTCACACTCACACTCACACTCACACATACACACAATTAGTGGCGAGAAGTCCTTGTGTGAATAAGTGGAGCTGTGTCCCTAAGTTAGTGAGGAGAACAAATGGTGTTCTCCCCAGAAAGTATGAGGTGCTATGGTTAAGGCTGGCAACTGGTAGAAATCTGAAGAAAAAGAACTAGAGTGTTGAGAGTAACCTTGGAGAGAAAAATGACTGTGGAGGTTCTGTCCATTTGTACGGGGCAGATGCAACTGTGTGACTGTTGAGAACTCTAGAGTCTGGTCCTCATCTTGCCTGAGAAATGGTGTCGACCCTGTTCCTGGGAGGAACTAGGAGGAACAGCCGGAAGTTTGATCAACTCAATGACCAACCACAGTTCCTGAGAACCCCATGATGATGCATGCTACCTTCCTTCTAATACAGAGATGATGGACTCAGGCTGTGGAACGAATGAGTTGAATGAATGACCTATTTTTTTGGACATGGACAATGTGGAAATTTGTTTTGCTTTAACTATGGAAATTTTTTACAAAGGGATTTTTTTTTCATGGGGGGAGAGGTGGAGAAACAGCATTTATTATTTGAAAAAAAAGTTTAATTTAAAATAAAGAAATGGAAAACCTACCATTATTTCTTCACTTCCTCCCTTTGATTGGCAGAGAACAGTAAGAAAAGGCAGGACTTGTTGGGAGAGGTCTACACCAGGGGAGCCCCTTCCTCAGGGCCATAAGCGATAGGTTTCACATACATCTGAAGGATTAATACCTGTTAACTCTTCCTTTTACTACAATGTTCTGTATTATTTTGAATCGGGGAGCTGGTCTCAAACTAGGAAAAGGAACCACCAATACATAATTTCCCCCAGTTTTCCTGTGGGAGAAAAGTCTAGATGATTATTCTGCTAGTAATGTGAGGGAGGGAATCCCTCTTCATATACAGCAGAGACTTGATGACATCAAAAGGCATCCTCCAATTCTAAGATTTTTGATGGATTCTGGGGGTGTTAGCCAGGGACAGTGAGGAAACCCCACAAAGTGACTCCAGGCTTGATGGCCTCTGTCTTTGACAGAGGGTTTCTAGTTCTTTTTTCTTTTTTTTTCTTTTCTTTTCTTTCTTTCTTTTTTTTTTTTTTGCATGGGGCAGTGGGGGTTAAGTGACTTGCCCAGGGTCACACAGCTAATAAGTGTCAAGTATCTGAAGCTGGATTTGAACTCAGGTCCTCCTGAATTCAAGGCCAGTGCTTTATCCACTGCGCCACCTTGCTGTCCCTGGGTTTCTGGTTCTTGGCATGTAGGTTTTACTCCCTCAATCAAATCACAGATTCTTTGGGGGTGAGGACCACGTCTCCCTCTTCTTTGCATTTCCCACAGTGCCTATTACGCAGTGTCTGCATACCTCATCTTGGCCTATGCTAGCTTAGATCAGCCATCAGTAAAAATAAGACGTGCTGAAGAGGGAGCTTGTGCTTGGAGAGCTCCCCCTTCCCATGGGCTTTCCTAGTCCTTTGTGGCACCTTCAGCTTCAGGCCAGCAGGAGATCTGGCTGTATACATCCCCAAGGCCTGCTCCTGGGTGGGTTATTCCCACACCCACCCCTATGTCACAACTTATCCGTCCTATGGCCCAATTGGTCCTGATCCTGACTGATTGGTCCTGCAGAGAGCAAGTGGCTGTACACATTTCTGCAGAGGTGTTAATGACAGGAAGACCAAATGTATTACCCTTTCAGAGGCATTGACATTTTAACAAGGGACAACTGAAGACCCAGAGAAAGGAATGACTAATGATGTGATTTCAGACATCTGAGGTGGAGGTATTTTGACCTGTATTTTTTGTAAACTATGTATGTATTCAATGTTACTAAGTGGTGCTTTGTTAATACTTATATTGGGATACATATATATGGATATGTATATATATTTGTATATATGTGATATGTGCATATACATAACTATGTATGTAATCTCTTTCCTTTCCTCTTTTCTCTTTCCCCCTCCTCTCCTTTCCTCCTCCTCCTCTTTTTCCTCTTCCTCTTCTTCTTCTTGTTCTTTTCTCTTTCTCTCTTCCCCTCCCCTCTCTCCCTCCTAGATGGTGCAATGGATAGAACACTTGGTCTGGAGTCAGGAAAACACATGGTAAATCTGGCCTCAGATACTTACTAGCTATGTGTCCCTGGGCAAATCACTTTACCCTGTTTGCCTCAGTTTCCTCATCTATAAAATGAGCTGGAGAAGGAAATGGTAAACCACTCCAATATCTTTGCCAAGAAAACCCAAAATGGAGTTCCCAAGAGTCTTACATGACTGAAATAACTGAACAAGTATAGATAAATAGATAGAAAAACAGGCATGAGGCAGCTACGTGGCACAGTGGATAAAGCACTGGCCTTGGATTCAGGAGGACCTGAGTTCAAATCTGGCCTCAGACACTTGATATTTACTAGCTGTGTGACCTTGGGCAAGTCACTTATTACTCATTGCCCCACAAAAAAAAGAAAAAGAAGAAAAAAAATGTAAATTATGCCATTGCCAAGCATGCTGTATCCTTGTCTTCTGCTACCTACACCTGGGAAAAACTTGTCTTTTTTGGTCCACTGAGCATCAGAATTGTAAAGGCAGTGTGGCAAGAGCACTGAATTTAGACTCAGAAGAGCTGGGTTCAGATCCTCATTCTTTGTCCAACTACCTATATGAATTTGGACAAATCACTCCATCTCTTTGGGTCTCAGTTCTCTAATCTGAAAAATGAAAGCTTGGACTAGGTGACTGGCCTCTACAGGGCCCTTCTAACTTTAAGATGGGGATTCTTTATCTTTCTTCATGCCATAGGCTTTTTTGGAAGTTTGCTGAAGCTCAGGAATCCCTTCTCATAATCACATTTCTAAATGTGTAAGATAAAATACACAGGATTATAAATGAACCCAATTATATCAGAAAACAGTTATTAAAAAGGAAGTTCAGAGTCATTAGGTTAAGAGCCCCGGCTCTAAAACAATATGACCTTTTAGCACTATGAGGGACCTTAGGAATCATCATCAAAGCAACAATATGAGGCACTACCAGTCACCTGTTGGCGGCTACAGGAATTCCAGAAGGAAATGGCCAGCCTCTGTCAGATTGGTTTTGAAAATCCAAACCTGATATGCCAGCAAAGGTCATAGAAGGCTTTCTTTTTAAGCTGTTACAAATCACCTCTGTGTGATTGAATTGATTGGATGGATCCTTTCCCAAGAGCAAGTTTTGAAGTGAGGTGGGAAGCAGGAAGACACAGGGGAAGTTGAAGGTGCCAAAAACTATACTTGCCTCTTCCGCTGTTTTTCTGAGCCAGGGCCCTTTGCCCACCCAAAGAATGGAGGGCCAATGGAGCTGAGAGTGTGTGGTATAGTGATAAAAAAAACCCATAACAAAGCCTGGTTTTAGAGCCAGAGATCTTGAGTTTCAATTTGAGCTTTGCTACTTTTTACCCAAGGGACAAGTTACTCCACTTTTCTGGGCCTCAGTTTCTTCATCTGTAAAATGAGAGAGTTGGACTGGATGATCTCTAAGGTCCCCCTCATCCAGCTCTGAGCCTAAAGATCATGTGAATCCCAACTCCAGAGCACTGGGAATAAAGGGCTTGCAACTCTATTAAGAAACTCTTAGAAATTCCCCTTAGGAATTTAAATTGTTATAGGCAGTATGATGAATGCTGCATTTCTTACCATATCTAAGGGCTGTTGTAAGAAGCCAATTAGTCTGCATCCTCCCTCCCGTCTCTGTCTTTGCACTCGACTGCCTTTGCCTTTAATGCTCCAGTCCACAAGAAGTAACCGACCCATGTTAGCTATTTGTTGACCTTGCTCTAGCACTGAGCTGGGCAGCCCAGACAATATTTACTGATACCTGAGAAGGACTCAGTTAAAAATGGGAATTCTAAGGTAACAACTTTTGAGCTTGAAAGGACCCTCAAGGTCTGCTAGGTCGCCATTTTACATTGGAGGAAACTGAGGCCCAGAAAGGCAAATTCTCTCTCCACAGATGCCCAGCTCGTCAGTAGCACAGCTGAGATTCATAGCCTTGTCATTAAAAAGTGGTAAGACAGGTTTAAAAATGTTCTCTGATTATAAAAGGTTGTGCAGTACTGTGGTATAATGGGGGTTATGGGTAGGGGTTCTTCTTTTATTACAGTGTTCTGTATTGTTTCAAATTGCTTGCTTACAAGTGGAGAGCTGGTTTCAATAAAGAAAAAGGAAATATTGGGAGCAGCTTAGGTGGAGCAGTGGATAAAGCACTGGCCCTGGATTCAGGAGGACCTGAGTTCAAATATGACCTCAGACACTTGACACTTACTAGCTGTGTGACCCTGTTCAAGTCACTTAACCTTCATTGAGTGCAAAAAAAAGAACTATCGATGCATAATCCCCATCCCCCAAGATTTCCTATGTGGGAGGAGTGTTTTGGCTGAGGCTAGTTGAACATTCTGCCAGTGTTGTTATGGAGGGAATCCCTATTCAGGTACGGGGGCATTGTCCAATTTTGAGATTTTGTCATTGATTCTAGGGTTTTCTTATTGGTGCCTATACTGGGGTGGGCTCTTCTTGGTTTCATCACCATCTTTGACATAGCCCTTTAGGCACAGGGAACAATAAGGGATCTCTTCACCATCCCAAGTGAAAATTCTTTAGTAGCAAGTCAGAGAACATATGTATCCCCCAGAGCCAGTATGCACATGCCCAACAACCTGGGAGGTCCCTCCAACCCTGGCAGATCAGGGTTCCTTATTCACCTCCTTACAGGGCACTTGATCTCTGTGCTAGGCTCTGCCACTAGACAGCTGCTTAACCTTGGGTGGGTCATCTTCCCCTAGCCTTCAGTTGATTCATCTTCAAAATGGACACAGGCATGTCCCCTGGCATGGACACAATGACCTCTGAGGTCTCTTCTGGTGCTGACTTTCTGTTGTGACCACTAGAGGGTGATGAGCCCTCTGTCCATGTGGTTCAGACCACCCAGCACCAGAGAGCATTCTGGGATATCTGCCAGGCTGACATATTTTCTATTTTTGTGGGAGCAGCAAGCTCAGACTCCACCTCAGAGACTCTCAGCCATTTCAAGAATGGTTTTGGAAAATTGCCCTTTCTGAGATGGAGGGCCTGGGGGGCTTACTAGTCAGTGGTATTATTAGCAAATCCCAGAGTGTGTATGAGTTAGTCACAGTCACTATGCAGAAGAAAACACTAGAGAGTCACCAGAGTCAGATTTATATTATAATAATATTAATGATACTCTAAGGTTTGCAAAGCTCTCTATATTTATTAACCTATCTGATTCTCACAACCACCTTATAAAATAGGTGTTATTATTGTCCCCCTTTTACAGATGAGGACAGTGAGGCTGAGATTGGTTAAGTGACTTGCCCAGGGTCACACAGCTAGTAAATGTCTGAGGCAAAATTTTAACTCAACATCTGTTCCCGACTCAGTCTAGTGCTATCTACTGCATCCCTTAGATGCCTCTTAGGGCCAAATGTATTTCAAAAAGACCCGAAGACTATACTGTCCACCTGTTTTCCATTGCTGTCCATGGAAAACCCACATTTCTCTCCCTACAGGTCTGTGGTGATGTCTGAAGTTACTGAAGCAAAAATTCAAAGTCATCATTGGTAACTTCCCTACTTGTTCTTCCTGTTTGTTTCGGGTCCCCTGCAATCTTGATTCCTCTGAGATTTTGGTATTCCATAATTCAGCATCATGTAGCATCATATGAGAATACTACTGTTTTAAAAAACGGGGCAGCTAGGTGGCACAGTGGATAGAGCCCCCAGCCCTGTTGTTAGGAGGACCTGAGTTCAAATCTAACCACAAACAATTACTAGCTACATCACACTGGGCAAGTCACTTAATTTGCCCAACTGATTGCTTTAAAAAAAAAAAAGATAGTCCTTAGTGAGAGGAAACCCAGTGACTTAAATTAGGTAAGTGGCATCTCAGTTTCCCTCACTATCAAATGAGGAAGTTGAATAAGATAATCTCTAAGGCCTCTTCTTGATGTAACATTCTGTGCTCTATGTTCTGTGTTCAAAGCTCATCCAGCTCTAAATTCTATGTAGCCTCAGAGAAGTCACTTAACCTCTTTGAAGTTCATCTGTATAATGAGAGGCAGAGACTGGATGACCTCTAACATATTTGACTCCGAGTCTCCATTCCCAGAAAAGTTTAAGTGCCTCTATCAGAGCCCTCCCTAAGAATCTTTGCTGACTTCATGGTTTTGCTGAGGGCTGGCTCTGCTGACTCATCTAATGTTTTCTATGGCTCCCTGTTGGGCAAACACTATGAAGAGTTTGGGATTGTCGCTTAATTTTTCTAAAGATAGAGGCTAAACCTAACAGTCCAGTTAGGGGATCCTTAAGTCACTGTTTGTGCTTAGCTATGCCAAGTGTTGCTCCTGGAGGGCCTGTATGGGCCCAAAAGATGAGGGGCCACTCGGATTCAAAAGCAGGAGCTAGGGGAAAGTCTGTTGAGAAATGAAACTGCGCCTCCCAGAAAAGTAGAGGCTCCTGATGCAGGAACAGCAGCATCAAAGCCCAGTTACATGATGACAGGTTTAGACCACTTGGATAGGGGAACACTAAAGAAAATGATAAGGGCTTGCTATGCCTGAAACTGAATGAGGGCTGACTAGCGTGGGGAAACAAGGATGGGGTCAGGGATGGAGTGTGCTTCAAACCCCAGTGAATCTAAGCCAGGTCTCCCTAAGGACCATGTCTGCGTCCCTTCCATCTGGACTCATAGGGTCGTGTATATACATGATGATGAGGATTAAAGAGACAGAACATAGTAGAAGCTGATACATACACACATATATACATTATATATATTATATGACACATAATATACATATGATATATCACTGTAAGTTTTATAAAGCACTTTATATAGATGATTTAATTTGCTTTTATTATTCTCATTTTATAGATGAGTAAACAGATTTAGAAAAGTTAAATGGCTTACTCAGGGTCGCACAGCTGAGGCAGGATTCAAACCTAGGTCTTCATAACTCCAAAGGCATTGCTCTATCCATTATGCTTTTTCAGGTGATTGTTAAATTTCAGTTATTTTATATGTTTAAAGAACACATTAGCAAAAGATATCCTTATAGTCAATCTAGGGGCTGGGTCTCTCTAAACTGAATAAGAAGGAATCTTCATATTTGGCATATTCCAATAAGAGTTTGAAATTTTCTAAGGAACCATTAGATATCAGCAAGAAAGTAAACACTGTGACTGTGGTGTGTCCAGACCCAATGAACATATCTAGGATATCCGCTTTGATTGGAACCAACTCCAATCTATTGGAATGGAATGCAATAAGCATTTATTAAGCCCCTGGTATGTGCCAGGCACTGTGCTAAGCACTTTACAAAGATTATCTCATTTGTTTCCCTAGGGGGTTGGTGCAGAAGTTAAGTGACTTGCCCAGAGTCATACAGCTAATAAGTATTTGAGGCTATATTTGAACTTCGAACTTCTCTACTTTAGGCCAGCCACTCTATCCACGGGGCCACCTAGATGACTCTAGGGTATTGCAGGCTGTGAGCAGAATTTCAATATCTCAATGTTAGGTGATCCATGCTCCCTAACAGAAACATACAAAAACACAGACCAACAGTGACAGAACATTAAATGCATATGCACAATTCCATTTTGAAAGTAGACACAGCTAGGTGGTGATCAATCTAATCAATAAATCACTTAATACATATTAAGTGCCTACTATGTGCCAAGCATTGTGCCAAGGGCTAGCTATACAAAGAAAGGTAAAAGACAATTCCTACTCTCAAGGAGCTCAGTCTAATGGAAACAACTATATACAAATGTGAAATTTGTTGTTGTTGTTATTTAGTTGTTTTTCAATCATGTATTACTTTTCAGGACCCCATTTGGGGTTTTCTTGGCAAAGATATTAGAGTGGTTTGCCATTTCCTTCTCCAGCTCATTTTATAGATGAGTTAAACTGAGGCACACTGGGTTAAGTGACTTGCCCAAGGACACACAGCTAGTAAATAAGTGTCTGAGGCTGGATTTGAACTCATGGAGTTCCTGATTCTAAGTCCAGCATGCTATGTACTATGGGGCCACCTAGCTGCCCAAACAAAAGTGAAATAGACAATAGACAAGTAGAATAAATAGAACAAAAACAAATAAACAAATAGGATAAATTGGAGAAAATCAACAGAGGGAAGGCACTAGCATGAGCCTAATTCGATGTGACCCAATGTTGCAGCCTATTCAGATCATTTCATTTCTCAGCTCAGTCATTCAATGTGTTAATTATAACTCCCAGCTTTGGGCTATCTACAAACTGGATAAGCACACCCCTTCTGTCTTTGTCCACGTCCTTTATAAAAATGTTAATCACCCGAGGTTCCAGCACAGACTTGTGGGGGCATTTGAGAATCCTGTTTATTAATGATGTTCTAAGTTTGCCTGTTCAAGCAGCTCCTAATTCACTTAACTGTCCTTTCCCCCATCTCTTCATTTTGTCCATAAGAACAGCACAAGAGACTATGGCAAATGCTTTGTTCAAATCCTGGTGAACTTCAGCTCTACAACATTCCCCTCATCCATCAGTGGAGTCACCTTATCAAAAAAGGAAATGATTAAACTACACTCTATGTTTTTTGCAGTCACTGATTCCCTTTCTAGATGCTTATTGGCCATCCCTATAATAGTAGACTTGAAGTTATGAGCTCCTTAAAGCTCAGGGACTGGCTTTTGCCTTTTTTTGTATCCTCATTGCTTAGCACAATGCCTGGCCCATGTTGTTGTTCAGTAGTGTCTGACCTTATTTGGGGTTTCTTTTTTATTTTTATTTTTAGTGAGGCAATTGGGGTTAAGTGACTTGCCCAGGGTCACACAGCCAGTAAGTGTCAAGTGTCTGAGTCCGGATTTGAACTCAGGTACTCCTGACTCCAGGGCCAGTGCTCTATCCACTGCGTCACCTAGCTGCCCCTGGGGTTTTCTTGACAACGATACTGGAGTGCTTTGCCATTTCCTTCTCCAGCTCATTTGACAGATGAAGAAACTGAGGCAAACAGGGTTAAGTGACTTACCCAGGGTCACATAGCTAGCTATTAAGTATCTGGGCTAGATTTGAACTCATGAAGTTGAGTCTTCCTGATTCCAAATCCAGTGCTCTATTTACTGGGTCACCTTGCTGCCTGGTTCATAGTAGGTGCTTAATTATGACTGGCTGGCTCAATTACATGTTCTAGAATTTTGCCAGGAATTAAAATGGCCTGTGGTTTGCAGTTGGTGGAAGAAATGGCAAACCACTCCAGTCTCTTTGCCAAGAAAACCCCAAATGGGGTCATGAAGAGTCAGACACAGCTGAAATGACTGAAAATAGTTTTCAGGCACCATTTTCCCTTTTTTGGAAAATAGAGTGAATATTTTCTCTCCTGTAGCACCTCTTTAGCTCTCCATGACCTTTCAATGATTACTGACAATAAGAGTTCCCGGATAGCTACTACTTATAATACTTTAAGATTGGCAAGGCACTTTACAATGTTAATTGTGTGTGTTTCATCCTCAAGAATGAATCTGGGAGATACACTCTGCTTGTATTTTTCTCTCTTTATTGTCTCACTGTGACATTCAGGATAGTAGACTCTATCTGGCTTCATCATGGACTGAAATTCTTATGCATGAGCATCCATTTCCACTGGATCTTCCCCCACTGAGTAAAAAACTTGACATACGACATCATGCTAAGTTAAAGGGCATTTATTTGACTGAATCCAAGGTAAATAGCACAGTGTTCAATCAAGCAGGAAGCACTCACACTGCCCATTTCCCAAACTACCACTTCCAAAATCTCCAAGGGACTAAAGTCTTCTTGTTTCTCTTCTCCAAGCTGGCTTATTGGCTGAGTCATTGCAATCTAGGGAACAGGAAAGGGAATATTACAGACTCTCCCAGTGGATGAAAACTGAAGCCTTCATTGTTTATGTAACTCCTTCTCTGAGCTACCTTCTCAACTCCCATTCGCAAAGGCATGTGGGGTCCCCAGAGAGGAGCTGACTACTATTCCTCCTTAGGCTTCATGGGTAACCTCAAAAAGATGGACTTTTCTAGTACTGTTAGTCAAGCCCCAACTAGTGTGCTTGCCACTGATTATCCTCCAGACTTAATTAGCTTTTAGAAAAGGTGTTTACCAAGAAAGTATAACAAAGACAGTTGTTACAAAAACAATCTCCCCAAAATGACGGCACATTCCCTTCTTGTACATACAAGGTCCATAGGAAGAATAGGTTTAAATGTAAAGCACAAAGACAAGGAGATACATGGGCAGAAAACATGCGGCAAAGGGATAACCCATAGTTCCCAGTGACTGAGTATTTTTCTCCTTCCCTGGATTTTTTTTTTTTTTTTAGGCAATGGGGGTTAAGTGACTTGCCCACAGTCACACAGCTAGTAAGTGTCAAGTGTCTGAGGCCAGATTTGAACTCAGGTACTCCTGAATCCAGGGCCGGTGCTTTAACCACTGCGCCATCTAGCTGCCCCTTCCCTGGAGTTTTAATGGCATTCCCATTAGTTGTAGCCCTCTTTTGGGCTTTGAGGATCAGAACGTTTCTGGAGTCCATAACTTGTACTTCTTTCTCTCTATCCTGAGGAGTCCCACTCTGTGAAACTGCCTTTTCTAGTTTGTTCTTAGTGTGTCAGCACCTGATGTGCACTTCCAGAAACCACTGCTTTTCCAGGGATATTGTTTTTAATGCCAATGAGAACTCCAGATTGTCTGCCTTTTTGAAGCTCACAAGGCTGTATTTTGGTCAAGAGTAGGGGAGATGGTTATGTAAAGGTTAAATCATTTTAAGTCCATAGCTTTACATTGGGAGTCAAGAGTCAGGTGGTGAGTTCATTAAATATAGATCTTTTGTGGACCAGTTAAGGAGATTATTAGGTCTGAGAGTCCTCAGGATTAAAGATCAGAGCAGCCCATGGAGTTTTTCCCTTGGCAACGGGAGGAGCTTTTGTCAGGAATGTGGGGAATGCTCATGTCTGTCCAAATTCAGATGGAAATGGATGGTGTGTCTCAAGCGAACATTGCTCTACACCAGCATCTGACCTTTATCATCGTGAGATTTAGAACTGGAAGGGACCTTGGAGTCATTCCATTGTTTGACAGAAGAAGAAGGAAACTGAGGCCCAGATGAGTCAAGTGATTTGCCAAATGGCACCCAGGGAGTTGAACTGTGGGTTAGAGACTGTGTTACGATCTCTTACAGAGGAAAATGATAGTCATGATCTAGCTACAGTTCAGTGACTTGTTTGCTACATGTTTACACCATTGTCAACACTCTTGATCAGTCCACTTTATAATAAAGAGAACATTCTTGTGAAACTATGAGACTGTAAAGGTCTGGGATCTGAGAACACGGGGTCCCTTCACATCTGGACTCCTTCCTTCACAGGCTTACCTGAACAGCTGAGCTAAGCAGAGCCTAAGATGATGTCAAATCTCCTACTTCCCACACAGGATTCTGGAGCCAGTGGTACTAGGGGAGGAAGAGGGGCAAGAGAGGAGAGAGAATTAAAGCCTCTAAGACCTAGGCAAAAGCATTTGTTCCCATGCCCAGTTAGAAGATCTAGGTTCAAATCCTAGGTCTGATATTTATTCCCTGTGTGTTCTTCGAGACGCTTAAACTCTCTGAGATTCAGTGTCTTCCTTTGAAAAATGAAGGGATTGGACCATGTGATCTCTGAGGTCCCTGCCTCTTTTAAATCCAGTGATGATCCTTTGATGGCCTTAAAGGTAATCTCATCCAACCTCCACGTTTCACATGTAACTGGGGTTTCCAGTCAAACCTGTAGCATTTTGCATGAGACTTTTCTTATTGGTGGAGAGAATGATGACATGCTAATCCCACGCTGTCTGCCTGAATGACAGACAACTGGTGAGAGAGCTTTGGAAAGCAGAGAATGGGAGAGAGAGAGACAGAGAGAGGGACAGAGACAGAGAGAGGGCAGAGACAGAGAGATGGAGAGAGACAAAGAGACAGAGATATAGAGATACAGAGAAACAGAGACAGAGGGAGGTAGAGATAGAGAGTGTGTGAGAGAGACAGAATGAATGGGTACTTTGGGACTCCAACTCCAGGAAGGAGAAAGAAAAAAAGACTTTGGAAGTGACAAACATGCAGAGCAAGTCTGCTCCTTGATATCATCACACCTTAGAAATTTCAGCGAATTTCCTCATGGGTGAACTTGGGGCCTCTCCGTTGAACTATGTTGATCCCAGTATGAAGAACTCATTCATTTTTGTGTATTTTCTGTTGTATTCTAAGCCATAGAACTACAAATTCTGTTTGCTATCTGCTTCAGTAAATTGCTTCTTATGTATTATTTCTTTTTTATAATCAACATTTTTATTTAAAGTTTTGAGTTCCAAATTTTATCCCTATTCCCCCTCTCTCCTCTCTCTCCCTGAGACAGTAAACAATAAGATATAGGTTATACATGTGCAATTATGTAAACCATTACCATATTAGTCATTTTGTGTAAGAAAACTTGAATAAAAGAAAAAATGAAAGAAAGAAATTGAAAAATAGCATGCTTCTGTCTGTGGTCAATCAATATCAGTTCTTTCTTTGGTGGCAGATAGTATGCTTCATCATTAGTCCTTTGGGGTTGTCTTAGATCATTGTATTGCTGAGAATAGTTATCATTTGTAGTTCTTCATCAAACAATACTGTTGTCACTGTGTACAACATTCTCTTGGTTCTGCTTACTTCACTATACATCAGTTTATAGAAGTCTTCCCAGGCCTTTCTGAAATCATCCTGCTTGTCATTTGTATAGCACAATAATATTCCATTACAATCATGTACCACAGCTTGTTCAGCCATTCCCCAAATGATGGGCATTCCTTTGATTTCCAATTCTTAGCCACAACAAAAAAGAGCTGCTATAAATATTTTTATTGCACATAGGTTTTCTCTTTTTAGGGATGTCTTTGGGATATAAACCTAGCAGTGGTATTGCTGGATCAAAGGGTATGCTTATGTATTATTTCTAATGATTTTTTATGTAAGTTGCATTTAGTGGGAAGAAGCCACCCCAATAGGTGTAAGATTGGAGTACCCTTGCTCCTAACCATCAGGAAAGCAAAAAGAACTTAAAAATCATACCCCTATACCAGCAATATTGGGGTGGGGGGATGACACATAGATATAATTTTAGTCCAGTGTACTTTCAAAGTAGAACAAAGGAGAAGACAGCTTTTTCCTCCCTTCAAAGCAGGAATCAGTCTCTCTCTGAGAGGTGTGGGTAAGATACCAGAGATATCCATTTATGTCTTCCTTCAAGACACCTATTTAGACATCCCATGTGAACAGATGGATCTTTCATGGGTCACACATGCCTTATATACAGATGAAGAAACTGAGACCTAGAGAGGGTCTGACTGAACCAAAGTTACATAGAGTAGGGAGAAAAGCCAAGACTTCAACCCAAGGTTTCCAGCTCCCACTCCAAATGCAAAGCTCAACTCATTATAATACGAATTGATACAAGCTTACAATATAAACTAATTTAAAATAAATTGAGATAAAAGTTGCAGACAGACCTACAATGGGAAGTGAAGATATGTAGAGAACATTTCTAAACTTTGGAGATTATGGCCAAGGAATCTGGTGCCTTCCCTTTTTACAACGTGTGGACTCACTATTTCTTGAGTGGACCTGTGCCTTCCTATGCCTTTACTGCCCTGTCTGTAATACTGATTTCTCACTCCCCACCACTACCATTTTCACTTACCAAAAGCTGCATCCATATTCATAGTTCCCCACACCAATTGAACCACAGACCTTGATTTTTTAAAAGGCAGCATAGTGGAAAGAAAGATTCTGGAGTCAGAAATGTGGGTTCAAATCCTTTCTCTACTATTTACTACCCAAGTGAACTTAGGTAAGTCATTTAACCTTTCTTTTTTTTCTTTTTGTCATTTAACTTTTCTTGACCTTAATTTCCTTATCTGAAAAAAATGAGGGAATTAGCTTAGAGGAGTTCTAAGATCCTGTTCATCTCTAAATCCCAAATTCTGTCAAGGTCCAACTCAAACATTATTTACTCAGTGAAGCCTCCCCAGATCACCCTACCCAGAATTTCTCTTGTCTCTGTGACAATATCTCTTATGACATTTACGACATTCTACTGACTTGATCATTATTTTGGAGGATGCGTGGTGCAGTGGAGAGGACACTTGTTTTCTCAGGGTAGATTAAACATTCCCCTTGCAATCTTGGTTTAATTTTAAATTTTCTTTGTAAATCCTTTCTTCCAAAGATTAAACGATTTTCTTCTTATCAAAATATCATGGGGGCAGCTAGGTGGCGCAGTGGATAGAGCACTGGCCCTGGAGTCAGGAGGAACTGAGTTCAAATCCGACCTCAGACATTTGACACTTACTAGCTGTGTGACCCTGAGCAAGTCACTTAAGCCCAATTGCCTCACCAAAAACCAAAAAAGAAACAAAATATCACAAAATCCAGGTTAGTGAGCTTGGAAATAAGTGCCTAAAAGTTTGTTTGTTTGTTTGCTTTTGTATTTTGTTTTTGCCAAATTATAAAGTGATTCTCATCTTTTATTTCATTTGGTTGGTGTCTTTTTTCCTCAGTCCTCATGGCTACAGCCCAGCAGAGGGGGCTGAAGGTTAATCCTACCTTAGTCACTCAGATTCTCCACTCTAATGATTGGGATGGCAAAACTGTCACTATGTAAGGAGCTCAAACTTCAAGTTAAGGTTCATGGTTTACCTTGAGAGCATTAATTAATTACCTTGACACTTTCAGCAGAATACTTGTATTTAACCCATGGTATACCCCAAGTCCATGCTGGTGCTTTTGATCTGTGTTTTTCAGTTATGTTAGGGTTGAGGAGTATGGTGAGGTGAGCACATTGCCAACAGGGTCCAGGTAGCCTCAATGCATAGGATATAAGTTTTAAATCTTGAAGGAACCTTAGAGAGCTTCTACTCCCTCTTCCTTTGACAGATGAGCAAACTGAGGCCAAGGGAGGTTGATGTGACTTGCCCAAAGTTACGCAAGTAATGAATAGCAGAGCTAGATAGTAAATTCAGATATTGAACCTAAAAATGACTTCCCCTGGACTAAAATATTTAGGAAGGAGTGGATAGATACCCTGGCATCCCCACTCTGAAGAGATCAGAGCAGCCAGCCATGACTCCAAACTCCTGCTTCCTATCTAGCAGGAATCAAGGTCTCCCTTGGAGAAAGGGTGGCCCAAAGAGTTGCTGGAGACATCTATTCATACCTCCTTGTGATCCCCCTCTAGGCAGACCCATATGGACACATGTAATCTACAGTGAGAATGCATGTATGCACACACACACACAAACATGCCAAGACTTATATAGCACTTACTATGTGCCAATTATTATCTCATTTGATCCTCATAACAACCCTGGGAGGCAGGTGCTATTATAAGTCCCTGGCTCAGGATTCAGGGTATAAGGAGCCAAAGACTGTGAGAAAGAAAAAAAAAACAACCCTAGGGGCAGCTAGGTGGCACAGTGGATAGAGCGCCAGCCCTGGATTCAGGAGAACCTGAGTTCAAATCTGGCCTCAGACACTTGACACTTGCTAGCTGTGTGACCCTGGGCAAGTCACTTAACCCTCATTGCCCCACCAAAAAAACAACCCTAGCCCTCTCTTTAGAGGCCAGGCTATTTAGAATGAAGCAGGACTCTAGAGCTGAGAGGGTCCCCTTAATGGAAAGGGAGGTGATCAGCACCCTAGCTTACCTGGGCCCAGCAGTTTTTGTTGTACAATAATCATATCTTATACAAGGGGAAGGGGCAAGAAGAGGGACACAGTCGTGAGGCAATGTGGTAAGGCAGAGGGAACCCTTCCTGAGAGTCAGGAGACCTCTGTTCTATTTCTGGATCTGCCACTACCACAATAACCTTGAAGATTTCAACTTCTTGGGCATCACTTTCCTCCTCTGTAGAGTGCAGGGGTCTCCAGAGTCTCATCTAGCCCTGATATTATATGACTGCAGATTTTTAGGTGGTGGATACTCTAAAAGTGTACATGGGTAGCATTCCCCCACCCCCCACCCCAATTTTTTTTTATCAATTAACTAATTAGATCCAACTTTCTACAGAGACAAACAGGAAGGCATTATGTAAATAAAACAGATTTAGTTTCATTCTTGGAATGGAAGCAATGTAATTCCGCTGCCTGTGGTTCTCAGTGTGCTTGCCAGAGATTGATTGCATTTTTCTCTTGCATTTTGATCATGATTCTCTGTTCATTCAATGGCTATGAACTGAATATCTTACAGGTACAAGTCATTGTGGCGGGCAGCTAGGTGGTGCAGTGGATAGAGCGGTGGGCTTGGAGTCAGGAAGACTCATCTTTCTGAGGTTCAATTCTGGCCTCAGACACTTACCAGCCACGTGACCTTGGACAAGTTACTTAACCTCTGTTTATCTCAGTTTGCTCATCTGTAAAATGAGCTGGAATAGGAAATGGCAAAGCACTTCACTATCTTTGTGAATAAAACCCCAAGTGGGGGTCACAGAGAGTCAGACAGAACCGAAAAATGACTTAACAATAACAAGAACTCATTGCGCTGCCTGCTTTGGGAGGGGAGATGTGTGAGGCAACTTCCTTGCCCTCAAGTAGCTCCAACTCTCATTGGACGGATGCAATTGAGAAATGCCTGAGAATCAATTTCCTCATCAGTCAACAAATATTTATTAAGCTCTTACCATGTGGAAAATAAGAGAGGTTGACTAGAGAAAAGGGCTTCTTAAACTTTTTCTATTTGTGGCCCCTTTTCACCTGAGAAATATGTATGTGACCCTGGATATACAGGTATATAAAATAGGTATACATAACCTTTTACTGTTGCCAAATTTTTCGAGACCACATTCAATTATGGGACCCCATATGGGGTTGCGACCCATAGTTTAAGAAGCTAGGACCTAGATGACCTCTAGTAAGTTCCTTGCAACTTAATTTTAAAAAAATAATAGACATTTATTTATAGTTTTGGGTTCCAATTTTTATCCCTCTTTACCTCCCTCCTCTCCTCCCTCTCTGAGGCAGCAATCATATATGGGTTATACATGTATGATTATGTAAAACACGACCATATGTGTCATTTTGTACAAGAAAACTTGATTTAAAGAATAAAATGGAAGAAAGTGAAAAATAGCAGGCTTCAGTCTGTTTCATCAATATCAGTGCTTTCTTTGGAAGTTGATAGTATGTGTCTTGGATCATTGTATTCCTTGTAACTTTAAATGCTAGGGGTTTGATTCCATTCAATAAACATTCATTAAGTGCCTACTGCATGCCAGATGCTATGCTAAGCACCAGGGACACAAAAAAAGGCTATAGCTAGTCCCTGCCCTGAAAGGAGTTTATAATCTAATAGGGGAGAAAGCATGCAAACAAAACAAAACAAAACAAAAATAGAAGAGAGCCAATGTGGTGAAAGCAACCCTAAAATTAGTGCCAGGAAGCTTAGATTCAAATACCAGATAAGACCATGAGAAAATTACTTTGTTTCTCTGGGCCTCAGTTTCCTCAGTAAAATGGACATGACAATTCTTTCACTGCCTACCATATGGTACTGTTGGGAAGAAAGTGTTTTGCAGACCATAAGCTATAATAGAAACATGCATCACCGTTTTTTTAATGATTTCTAATCGTAATAAGGGTGGCTGGAAGAAATTCTTAGATCAATTCAACCTCTTGTGTTTTTCCAAGTAAGCTAAATCCCAGATTGCTGAGCCAAGCCCCTCAGGGTTAGCTGAAGTGTGTTTTGGCCCTTATAAGGCAGATGAGTTCTTGCCTGCTGAGTTTTCCTGCAATGAGATCCTTACACTGTGAACAGCTTGGGGCCTTCCTTTTATCTTCCTTGAAAGGGGAGGGGAGTGATCGGGGTCTGTTGGGATTTGGGATGGGAGTTCTAGGAAGCACCGGGCCTTTGCCAAACAGATGGCCCAACCGTGGGGGGAGTAACCTCGGGGAATGACTAGAATTGTCAGGGAAATAATCTCTCTTGCAGCCAATATGCTTAGGCAGCTGGACATGTTGGTGAGGTGAGAGGAGACCTGGTTCTAACAATTGACTAAATGGGTGTCCCAGGGCAAGTTGCTGCCTCTTTCAGACCTCTAGTTTCTTTATTAGGGAATAGAGATGTTTTGAACTAGGGCCACTAGTTCTTAACCTTTTCTGTGCCATGGACCCCTTTAGAGGACTAGTGAAGCCCATGGACTCCTCAGAATAATGTTTTTAAATGCCTAAAATGAAGTATATAGGATTTCAAAGGGAACCAGTTCTATAGAAAGAAAGATGTAATTTTTTTTCCCAATCAACTTTATGGACCCCCTGAAATATATTCCTAGGACCCCTAAGATGTCCATAAACCCCCAGGTTAACAACTCCCTTAATAGGGGGTTTTAAGCATCCTTCTGACCTTTGCTGGGTGTTAATTCTTTAAATGTCTACAGACTTGTTTTGTTTTGGTTTTTTTGGCAGGGCAATGAGGGTTAAGTGACTTACCCAGGGTCACACAGCTAGTTAACTGTCAAGTGTCTGAGGCAGAATTTGAACTCAGGTACTCCTGAATTCAGGGCCAGTGCTTTATCCACTATGCCACCTAGCTGCCCCCTCATCTACAGACTTTTAATCTCACTTTTCTTTTTCTCTTACTGTGTTTGTCCCTGCCCCAAACCCCGCTCTTTCACCCTACTGTGACCAAGTTGGTGCATATGTTTCTTCCATCATGGAAAATCTAACCCAAGATAAATCCCAGGGGAGAAGAGAGAATGGGAGCCACATGATAGGTCCAGGGGTTTCTGGGAAGAAAACTTTATAAGCCTTAGTAAAGGGGCAGCTAGGTGGCTCAGTGGATAGAGCACCGACCCTGGAGTCAGGAGTACCTGAGTTCAAATCCGGCCTCAGACACTTAACACTTACTAGCTGTGTGACCCTGGGCAAGTCACTTAACCTCAGTTGCCTCACTAAAAAAAAAAAAAAAAATTCTAAAATAAGCCTCAGTAAACTTTGCAAATACAAAATAAACAAATAAATAAATGAATGAATGAATAAATGAAAGCCTGATAGAAATGTGAGCTAAAGCAAAATGATAACGGTAATTCGTGTTTCTATGGTGCCTGACAATTTACAGTGTGCTTTCATCAATCCAACCTACAGAAACAGCTGTGTACAGTGTAAAGCCCCTGGGATTAGGAATCAGCTGACAGATTCAAACCAGAATTTGTTCCTATCTCTGCGACCTCAGGCAAATCACTTCCTTTCTCTGGGCCTTATTTTTCTTGTCTGTAAAATAAAAATGCCTGAATAGATAAAATTTGATTCTATCTACAGCTATCCCATTCCACATCACAGGAGGTTAGAGGCAGGGTATCCCACAGGATCTGGAAAATCTGCCAAAAAAAAAAAATTGCTCTCCCTTTGTACCACAAAAGTTTTATTTTTCTTTTATGGGGTATTTACAGTCCCTTACTATAAAATCTGGATTGATATTATACAATACTATACATATATTTTCTATACTGTCTGCTGGAACTCACGTATTATCTGCAACTTCCCCCCAAATTCCCATTTAATTTCTTATGTTGACCTGCACTGTATCAAAATCACCATGGGGAAACTCAAGATGTGCAAGGGATAATTATTTCAAAAACCTTTTTTGCAGGGGAGGGGCTTTTTCTTTATTTTTTTTTGTTCAGAGCTTTGGTGTCATCAGTGAAGGACCTTTAAACTATTTTCTTTCTTTCTTTCTTTCTTTCTTTCTTTCTTTCTTTCTTTCTTTCTTTCTTTCTTTCTTTCTTTCTTTCTTTCTTTCTTTCTTTCTTTCTTTCTTTCTTTCTTTCTTTCTTTCTTTCTTTCTTCCTTCCTTCCTTCCTTCCTTCCTTCCTTCCTTCCTTCTTCCCTTCCTTCCTTCTTTTTTATTTTTTATTTTTATTTTTTTTGCAGGGCACTGAGGGTTAAGTGACTTGCCCAGGTCACACAACTAGTAAGTGTCAAGTGTCTGATGTCAGATTTGAACTCAGGTCCTCCTGAACCAGGGCTGGTGCTTTATCCACTGCTCCACCTAGCTGCCCCCTCCTTCCTTCTTTTTTGATAATAAATCTTTTTATTTACAGTTTTGAGTTCCAAATACTATCCTTCCTTTCCTCTCCCCTCCTCCCTCCCTGAGGCGGTAAGCAATCAGATATAGGTTATACATGTGCAATTATGTAAAACATTAGCATATCAGTCATTTTGTATAAGAAAACTTGAATAAAGGGGAAAAATGAAAGTGAAAAATAGCATGCCTCAGTCTGTGTTCAATCAATATCAGTTCTTTCTTTGGAGGTGGAAAGTATGCTTCATCATTAATCCTTTGGGATTGTCTTGGATCATTATATTGCTGAGAATAGTTGTCATTCATAGTTTTTCATCAAACAATATTGCTGTTATTGTGTACAACATTCTCCTGGTTCTGCTTACTTCACTTTATTTTGTTTTTGTTTTTTGGGGTTTTTTGTTGTTGCTGTTTTTGTTTTTTTGGTGAGGTAATTGGGGTTAAGTGACTTGCCCAGGGTCAGTAGTAGGTTTCTGCCAGTTGCAGATGACCATGGATCAGCGCCTTTAAGAGCCACAGGCCACAGTGTGGCTGTGCCACAGCTCTTGCCGCAATGAGGACATCGGAAAACTGCACTCTCTGTTGCCCGTTGGTTCCTGCCTCTCATTCGTTTTTCTTCCTACTGAGCTCGAAGGCCCATCTCAGCTGCTCAAAAGCTGCTCCTGAGTACTGAACTCCATCGGGTGCGGTCCTTGGTCATCTCCTCCCAGCTGCTGGTGTCTATTCCCAGAGCCCTCAGGTCTGTAACGATTGGAATAATGCCACCTGCTGGAGACTTACTGTAGAAGAGTTCCACCCATGAAGGGAAGGTCTTTGAGGGCAAGACCAGGAGTCTTTTCTTTGGCGTCAGGAAGTGACGCGGGCTAGTGGGAGGAGGAAGGAAGAGACTGGCGCTCAGTCTCGCTCTCTTTCCTGAGGACTCTGGTGGAGAGCGGAGCTAGAAATGTGCTCTCCCTTTAATAGATAGGAATCTAGGCCTTTCTCTCTCTTTACCAAATTCTTATTCTCCTTAATAAATGCTTAAAAGTTTAACTCTTGCTAAAGCTTATAATTTATTGGTGACCACTCACTAGATATTTTAGACAGACTAGCTAGAATTTTAGCCCTTAACGGGTCTCACCTGCATACAGCTAGTAAGTGTCAAGGGTCTGAGGCCAAATTTGAACTCAGGTCCTCCTGAATCCAGGGCCAGTGCTCTATCCACTGTGCCACCTAGCTGCCCTGCTTACTTCGCTTTGTATCAGTTCATGTAAGTCTTTCCTGCTTCTTCTGAAATCCTCCTGCTTATCATTTTTATAGCACAATAATATTCAATTACCATTATATACCACAGTTTGTTTAGCCATTCCCCAATTGATGGGCATTCCTTTGATCTCCAATTCTTAGCCACCAAAAAAAGAGCTGCTATAAATATTTTCATACAAATGGGTCTTTTTCTCTTTTTGGGAGATGTCTTTGGGATATAAACGTAGCAGTGGCATTACTGGATTAAAGGATACGCACAGTTTTATAGCCCTTTGGGCATAATTTCAAATTCCTCTCCAGAATGATTGGATCCCTTCACAACTCTACCAACAGTGGATTAGTGTCCCAGCTTTCCTACATCCCCTCCAACATCCAATATTTTCCTTTTTCATCATATTTGCCACTCTGCTAGATATGAGGTAATACCTCAGAGTGGTTTTAATTTGTATTTCTCTGATCAATAGTGATTTAGAGCATTTTTTCACATGACTATAGATAGCTTTGATTTCTTTGTCTGAAAACTGCCTGTTCATATCCTTTGACCATTGGGGAATGACTTATAGTTTTAAAAATTTGATTCATTTCTCTATATATTTGAGAAATGAGGCCTCCTGAAAGATTTTTCAAAATTTGTTTTCTTAAATTCTTAATTCTTTATTTTTAAATTGTCTTAATTCATTTCCTAATATATCCCTGCTCCTCACTCTACCCAATGAGCTATCTCTTATGTAGCAGGGATGATCCCTAAAGTTGGAGGTATATGTTGGCCCTTTAACCCTAGCGGGGGGAGGGGGGGGCCGAGCCCTGGCTCCTCACCAAAGGACATGTATATTGACCTTCTGTGGGACTTGAGCTATAGTTTAAGATGACTCAAACTCCTTATTTATCCCCATGAAGATGGATAGGAAGGAAACATATATTTGCATAACAATTCTAGGAGGTAGGTGCTGTAGTTAGCCTGTTTTACAAAAGAGGAAACAGCCAGAGATTAAATGACTTGCCCAGGGTCACACATCTAGGAAGTATCTGAGATAAATTTGAACTCAGGTCTTCCTAACTCCAGGACCAGAAGATGACTGGTAACTGACTATTTGCTCAGTGGGTTATATGAGGTATAGAAAAGCTTTACCCCTTTCTTTTGAGCTAAGGAGCACAGAGGATACAGCACTCGACTGGAGTCAGGAATCTGCCTTGTGTATTTCCTAGCTGTGTTACCTTGGGCAAGACATTTAACCTCTCTGAGGCCCAATTTTTCTTATGTACCAAATGGAGTGGGCTGGACTTAATAGCCTCTAAGCCCTTCCAGATCTAAATACTTATTCCTGTGGCCCTGTCTACTCTCCCTTAGTCTTAGCAGAAAGAAGAGGGGCGGGGCAACTAGGTGGCACACTGGATAAAGCATCGGCCCTGGAAGTCAGGAGGACCTGAGTTCAAATCCCGCCTCAGGCACTTAACACTTACTAGCTCTGTGACCCTGGGCAAGTCACTTAACCCCAATTGCCTCACTAAAAAAAGAAAGAAAGAAAGGAAGGAAGGAAGGAAGGAAGGAAGGAAGGAAGGAAGGAAGAAAGAAAGAAAGAAAGAAAGAAAGAAAGAAAGAAAGAAAGAAAGAAAGAAAGAAAGAAAGAAAGAAAGAAAGAAAGAAAGAAAGAAAGAAAGAAGGAAGGAAGGAAGGAAGGAAGGAAGGAAGGAAGAGGGGCTTCCTTCTCTTCTCCATCCCCAGTAGCAACAAAGGCTATGAGCCTGTGACCGTGAGACTATGGCCTGGCTTAGGTCAGCCTGAGTCTGTGCCTTGAGTATCTGCCTGCCTCTTTTTGCTTTGCATTTCCTACCCTAAACAGGGGTCTTCAGACTTTGGTCCTGCTCAATGCATGGTTTCAGCCCTAGGGGTAACCTGCTGATTTAGAGAAATCAGAAGTTCTTGAGCTGAGTACTCTGGTTGCCTAGCAGGAGGTGATTTTCATCACAGCTTCTAGGAGGAAGAGACTTGGGAGAAGAAGAAGGAAGAGTCTGGGAGAGAGAGTGAGGCTGATGACTTTGTATAAGTCTGCCTCACTTAAATCCAATTCATGTATTTTTACATATATTTTGGAAAATAAAATTCTATTCAAAGCAAAAAAAAAAATCCAATTCACGAAGGAGTCAAGGCGTCACCCTGGGATGTCATGAATCCTCTCAGAAAACCAAGGATGAACAACCCCAGGGAAGAAGAGAACACACAGGCAGGAGCATTCTTCAGCTGAGGGGCCAAAGCCAAAACCACATCTGGAGATTTGGGCATTCTGAGTCCCTCAGGGAGTAGGAATCCATGGTCAATGTGAAATATCTCTTCAGAAGTCTCACAAAATCATGCTTACCTCACAGGACTATTTAGTAGATGTGATGGGTCATTGTGTATTTTTAAAGTCTTTCTCAAAGTCTTAATAAGTTAAGATTTTTGAGTCTTCTGTATTCTAAGCATTTCTTTCATAGTGGAAGAAATTGCTGTTCCATACCTAATCTTTTCTGCACATTTTCTAGAAGTAATCTCTTTTAGGGGAGACCATAGAAATGAGCCACACTTAGAGAGATTTCTCTCTGCACCTCTAGTCCCTAGTAAGCATAGAACAAGTCAGAAAATCCAAGAATAGTCAGATTCTCTGATTTGTTGTAAGGTTGCCCCCAGAGATGAATCTGGGCTGGGTATGAGTCCAGAGTAGGACTTTTCCTAGGAGGATTTCCTCCTGAATGATATTATTAACAAAGATTAAAAAAGAAAAGGAAGAAAGAAGCAATTCAGCAAACCTAACCAATGCATCAGCCAAGATTGACAGTATATGCAGTATTCCACACCCATAGTCCCCCGCCTCCATTTTTTTTTTTTTTAGTGAGGCAATTGGGGTTAAGTGACTTGCCCAGGGTCACACAGCTAGTAAGTGTTAAGTGTCTGAGGCCGGATTTGAACTCAGGTACTCCTGACTCCAGGGCCGGTGCTCTATCCACTGCGCCACCTAGCTGCCCCCTGCCTCCATTTTAAATATTATTAATCCATCATTTGACAGATGAGGAAACTGAGGTTGTGACTCACCCCAGATCCCACAGTGAGTTAGAAGCAGAAAAAAGACTCCTGGGGGTAGCTAGGTGGTGCAGTGGATAAAGCACTGGAGGCCCTGGATTCAGGAGGATCTGAGTTCAAATCCAGCCTCAGACACTTGACACTTACTAGTTTGTATGACCCTGGGCATATGTATGACACTTAACCCCCCATTGCCCTGAAAAAAAAGAAAGCACCCCCCCAAAAAAAAGACTCCTGATTCCCAAGACCCAGTTGTTTCACTTCAGCGGTCCTTTCTAGTTTCCAAACCATAGCATGAGAGGTTTGTGGAAGGTTTCTCCAAGCAGCCTTCGGGGAATCTAAGGGAAAAATGATGGGGAGAAGGAAATAAAAGAAGAGGAAAGAGAGGGAGATAAGGTAGTTGAATAAGAAGGGAGGAGGGGGAAATAAAAAACAGGAAAAAGAGAGGAAAAAAGAGGTGTGTTCCTGGGGGCAAGAAGGGTTAGAAGAGTATAGTGTCACCCTTCTGTGATGGAGGGTCATTAAATAGACACTCAGCAAGTGATTGAGTGTTTTTCTCAACCAAGTGGTTCATTTTCTGAATTTAGGTACGTGTCAGATAATGATTTATTACAGGAAAATATGTTTTTGCCAAATGATGTATTTCTTCTTCTTAGGTGTTGAATAATAAGGGTCAAGGAGATTTAAAAAAAAAACTTCACACGATGCCAAATTAGAGTGCTCATCCAGATCGGCTGCTTGGGAAGATTGGGCTTCTGCAAGTCCCGAGTGTCCTCTGGTTCATGCTCTCTTCCAAAGAGCCTCAGCCTTTGACCCTGAGCTAGGGAGGAGAAAGAAATTCTGTTAAGGGCCTGAGAGTGTCCTGAGAAGGGCACCTACTCACCACGGGGGCTCAATTCACTGGCCCTGGTAATCTCCAAACCCACTGGCCTGCCCAGCTTGGATAACTGTCAGCGCTAAGCCCAACTGTCAGCTTTTATCCCGATGAAGAGTGCTTTTGTTTTCAGAGAGACTCTGTTTCCCCATGCCCACCCCCACCCCCAGCCTCTTGTTGTGGGGTTGACAGGGGCAATGCCATTTTCCTGTTCACCAGGCTGGAAACTTTGAAGTCAGTCTTGACTCCTCTTTCCCCTTCATCTTTCTCATCGCTAGCCAGTCGCACATTCACTGATTGCTCCTTCAAACGGCTCTTGAATCAATCCCTTTCCTTCTGTTCTCATTGCTATCCCTCAGGTCCGGAGACTCCTCACTCTAAGCTTGGTGAGTTGAAATAGCTTCCTAACTGTCTCTCTTCCTCCAGCCTTTCCCATCTCCAATTCAAACTGTTTGAAGGAGCATAACATAGAGGAAAACCCTGCTTTGCCCATGACTGGCTAGGAGATCTTGGACAAGTCATCTTACCACCCCATGCCTCACCTTTCCTGATTCTCATCTTAACAAAGGGGTTGGTGATGTCCAGTGAATCGAACAGAATCAGGAGAACATTGTGCACAGAGACAACAATATTGTTGGATGAAGAACTGTGAATGACTTAACTATTCTCAACAACACAATGATCCAAGACAATCCCAAAGGACTATTTTTTAAAGTAAACATTTTAATTTATTGTTTTGGGTTCCAATTTTTATCCCTTCTTTCCTCCCACTCCTCCCCACTCCTTGAGGAGATGAGCAATCAGATATGGGTTATACATGTATGATTACGCAAAGTATGACTATATTTGTCATTTTGTACAAGAAAATTTGATTAAAAGAAAAAAATGAAAGAAAGTGAAAAATTGCATGTTTCAGTCTGTTCCATCAACACTGTTTCTTTCTTTGGAGGTGGATAGTATATGAACACAGACTGAAGCATGCTATTTTTCACCTTCTTTCATTTTTTTCTATTGTTCAGGTTTTCTTGTACAGAATGACTGGTATGGTGATGTTTTACATGGTTGTATACGTGTAGTCCATATCTGATTGCTTGCCTCCTTGGGGAGGGGGGAGAGGAAGGAGGGAGAGCAGTAGGGACGGAAGTTGGAATTCAAAACTATAAATAAAGATGTTTATTACTTTAACAAAACCAAAGGGGTTGTTGGATCAGATAACCTTACAGCCTTAAATTATACGACCATAGATTTTAGCTCCTATGACTTGGATTCAAACCCTGGCTTTGCCATTGATTGACCATGCGACCTTGGACAAATCACCTAACCCTTCAGTATCTTAGTTTTCTCATTTGTAAAATGGGAATAGTAGTATTTGTTGTAAGTACCTTATAGATGCTTGTGCTACAAGGAATAAGATCAAAGTCTACAAAACTACAAGAAAATGGATAGAATGGATGGCAACTTCTTTACCAGGACAATGGAACCAGGGAAGCCTCTTAAAACTTAAAAGAAGTAAACTAAGGAATCATAGAATTACATCAGGGAGATGAAGCTGAAGGGAAAACTCAGACATGATTATTGTTGTTGTTAATAAATATTATTTCAAATGCACATCACCAGTGGTGTCATATCCCCCATCAATGTCAGCACCTTCAATGGCTTCAGGTTCCAAGCCTAAATTTCAGAAGACTGTCATTTTCCCCTACTTGATCTATCCACCTTTTTTTTTTCACTGTTCCCCAGCACAGACTCAAGTGCAATCCCTTTGAGGGTAGAGGCTTATATTGTGTGCAAATCATTTCCCTTCTCCATACATAAGTTTCCTCCTCTGCAAAGAGAAGCGTTTGGACTAGGTGATCCTGAAGAGCTCTCTTAGCTCTGACATCCTGTGTTCCAAGCAACCTCCCAGCTCTGACATCCTGTGTTCCAAGCACCCTCCCAGCTCTGACTTCCTATGTTCCAAGCAACCTCCCAGCTCTGACTTCCTGTGTTCCAAGCACCCTCACAGCTCTGACATCCTGTGTTCCAAGCACTCTCCCAGCTCTGACCTTCTGTGTTCTAAGGGCCCTCCCAACTCTGATAATCTATGCATTTTCTTTCCAATTTATCATTTTAGAGAGCTGTTTACGACACTGAGAGCTTAGTGATTTGTCCAGAATTTGCCCAGTGACTTGCCCAGCCCTTATGTGTCAAAGATAAAACTCGAACACAGATCTTCCTTGTTTCTAGCTTGGTCCTCTATAAAGGCTGCTTCTTTAGTTACTTCATAGCTGTGTGACTCTGTCTAAGGCACTTTGTACTCTCACAGCCTCAGTTTCCTTATCTGTATTGTCATTCTTCAGCTGTGTTCAACTCTTCGTGACCTCATTTAGGGTTTTCTTGGCAAAGGTACTGGAGTGTTTTTGCCATTTCCTCCTCCAGCTCATTTTCCAGATGAGGAAACTGAGGCAAATAGGGTTAAGTGATTTCTCCAGAGTCACATACCTGATATATCTGAGGCTGGATTTGAACTCAGGTTCTCTTGACTCCAGCCCCATATCATCTATATAATGGGGATAATAATACCACCTACCTCACAGAGTTGTTGTGAGGATCAAAAGAGATGATATAAGTATTGAAATGGATATTACAAATCTTAGAGCTCTTTGTAAATGCACTAGGTCACATGGCCCCTCCCAAGAAGGGACTGGACAAATGAATGAATGATAGAAATATGATGGTAGGAGAATATTAGGGAGGATTTGGATTGCAGAGCTAAACTCTAGAATTTAATATCAGGGAAAACAATCATTTCTTCCCACATACTGTCCAGGATTATTAATCTGATTCAAGATGGCAGATCTTTCTGGCTTGTACTTTTGGCCCCTAAAAAGTTGACTCACTGGGCAGATAGGTATAGCAGGAGATAAAATGTCTGTCCTGGAGTCAGGAAGACTCCTCTTCCTGAGTTCAAATCCGGCCTCAGATACTTATTAGCTGTGTGGCCCTGGACAAGTCACTTAACCCTGTTTGCCTCAGTCCTCATCTGTAAAATGAGCTGGAGGAGAAAATGGCAAAACACTTCATTATCTATGCCAAGAAAACCCTAAATGGGGTCACGGAGAGTTGGACACAACTGAACAACAACAAATTTCTTTGAACAAAAGTTTTTGGGTCCACAAGCCTCCCCAAAAATTTGATCCTAAAAGGTGAATGCTGCCTTCCTTTTCAAGATCTTTGATTTTATTGGCACGGGAACTCACTCCATTCATGCCAACCACCACTTCCCTGTGCCTCGGTAGATGGTTTCATGAGTTGTGGTAGCTGGCCTTCTGGGCGTCAGTCTCTCCAAACCTGGCTGTGGTGGTCATTGGACACCAGGTGCACAGTCTATCACTGGGTCCTTTCCAGTTTAGTAGAGTTTGTGGTGTCGCCTCCAAGAACCCAGGGTCACCTCTGGGCCACGTAGGCATCGGAGAAGGCCTTCAGTGAGGGGAGGCGATGGCTATAATTGAGAAAACACCTGGTGCAGAACAACAGAGACTTGCCTCAGGGTCGGGAGGTGAGCAGGGGGCTTCCTCCCCAAGGTATCTGCTCTCCCATGTGGAGGGCAGGATCTCCTTGGCTTCATTCTGTGGTCTTTTCACCAATGTTGGGGACTGTGCCTAGGCTACCCCCTACCCCCAAGGGTCCAGTTGCCAGGCTATTCCTCTCCCCAGGCAACCAGGTCACACAGAGTGACTCTCCCACAAAGCCACTTTCTCCCTGACCCTTCCACCCCCAGAGGTGGATTCTCTGGGGGACTGCCCTATCTCTCTGCACTTGTACCTGGACCTCAGAGTGTCCTCTGCATTGCTGCCAACTGAATTGTCCCAGGTAGTTATTCCTAGTGACAGCTCTGGCAGAACAGCAAAGCTAAGATGAACATTTGTCTTTAGTCTCTCTTTACCCCTTTTTTTGTCACACTCCCTTCTCCCCCTACGTCATGTGCCCAATGCCCTTCCTCTGTTCAAGTTTGAGAACAAGATGACTTATGATTATTCCTCAAGCCCAGTTCTGATCATGTCTCCTTCCCCGCAGGAGTCCTAGGTCCTTCAGGGACTCTGGGTTTTCAGTCTAATTCTGAAACATTCTGATTTTTATTATTCACATTGTAGCATGACTGTGTTTCACTCTATTCTCTCTCCCAGGGGTATTTGTAGTTGAAACCCAAACTTTTCTTGTAAAAAGGATTTCATTTCCTTAGCCCCTTGGTAATAGTATGTCAACTATCAGGGAGCAGGCAAGGGCCTTATATGGGGTGCCCAGCTGGAAGGGGCCTGATTGGTCATCATCTTTTCTTCTTCTTGTTCTTGTTCTTCTTCTTGTTCTTGTTCTTCTTCTTCTTGTTCTTCTTCTTCTTCGAGGCAATTGGGGTTAAGTGACTTGCCCAGGGTCACACAGCTAGTAAGTGTCAATCGTCTGAGGCCGGATTTGAACTCAGGTACTCCTGACTCCAGGGCCAGTGCTCTATCCACTGCGACACCCAGCTGCCCCTCTGGTTGGCCTTCTAATCCAACCCACTTATTTTACATATGTAGAAACAGACCCGAGGGAGGGAGGTGACTTGTCCAAGGTCTCACAGGTGTCAGAGGCAGGATTAAACCCTTAGTACAGAAATCACTAGCTTTGGAATCTGAGGCCTGGGTTCAAATTTTGCCTTTGTCACTTGTATAATCTTGTTTCCCTCATTGGTGGAAACCATCCCCCATCTAATGAGATGAGGGCAGGGGCTAGGCTTGGACCAAGTCACCTCCCAGGCTCCTTCCTCGATGGTACCACGTCTCTAAATCCAGCTCTCTCTCCCCTGAACTAGATACAGCTGCCTCTTCGAGAGCCTGTAGGTGGGCAGGCCTTGGCTGGAGCAAGTCCCCGAGGTCTTCCTACCATTCATTAAGAAAGAAGCCTATTTCCGTCCCTTTGAACAAAGAGTCTCTGGCAGCTCCCAGCTGTCAGGAGCACAGCGGGCTGGCTTCACAAACAGGTACTCTCTGAGCAGAGGAGATGAAAGAGACTCACCATATTCCCCAGGGGGCTCGAGGTGGAATCCAAGCCTGCCTAATCTTTAGGAAATTGCACTAATGAGCTCAGGCAGAGGGGACCCTGCGGGAGGGCTCCGGCTCTCATCTCAGAAATCCCATCCGAGTCCTCGCAGCTCGAATGACCCTGGGAAAAAATAAAGGGCCCCAAAGTCCCCTTGAAGAAGAAAGCTCTTAGCTCTAGGAGAACAGTGGGCTAAGCCATACCTTTGAGTGCTGATCCCCTAATTTCCCATGTCCTCAAAGATTACATGCAATTAAATTGGTTACTGAGCAGAGAATTGTAATTTGCAAAGGATCAAAGGAAAATGACTTGTGTTTTTGTAACAAAGACCTTCCCCCCCCCCCCGCCTCCCCCAAGGGGAGAAACAGAACTTTATTTCCATTTTTAAAAATATAAACTGGCTTCGTGTGGTGGCTGACGTCTGCAATCCCTGATACCGGGAATAGTGAGCTTCCTGGATCACTGGAGTTCCCGAATTCTGGACTACAGATAGGCCCAACAGGTGTCAGCGCTTTCTACAACACTGATATTGGGAGCCCTTTGAAGCAGACGGGGCATGGATCTGACTAAGGAGGGGTGGGTGGGCCAGCCTCAGTTAGAAATGGATCTCATCAAAGCTTCTAAGCCCATTAGTAGTGCTGCATAGTGGGTGCAACAGGATCAATCTGGTCTAAGGAAACAAATGAATTGTAATGCTAATAATAGCTAACACCTATATCATGCTTTAAGGTTTGCAAAGTGCTTTGTAAACCATTATCCCATTTTATCCTCACAACAGGTGCCGTTATTATCATCACCATTTTTCAGGTGAGGAAATCGAGGCAGATAGAGGTTAAATGATTTCCCCAGGATCACACAGCTAGAATGCGCCTGAGGCCGCTTTTGAATTCAGGTCCAGGAACAGAGCTCTATCCCCTGTAATTTTATATATGAATATGGACAATTAGCTGGTCCAGTGGATAGAGTGCCTGGCCTGAAGTCAAGAAGACTCATCTTCCTGAGTTCAAATTCAGCCTCAGACACTTCCTGGCTATGTGACCCTGGGCAAGTCACTTCACCCTGTTTGCCTTGGTACCTCATGTGCAAAATGAGCTGGAGAAGGAAATGGCAAACCACTCCACCATCTTTGCTGAGAAAACTCCAAATAGGGTCATGAAGAATCTGACAGACTAAAATGACTGAACAACAACATATGTATACAACATGGGTATACAATATATGCACACACATATATATAAAATATAACACATGCAATGCATATACAAAGTATATCTAGTGTATGCATTATGTATACATGTGTTGTGTATACATGTATGCATAGATATAAAATTGTATATAACTTGTGTGTTATATATCCTATATATAGTATATTGATACACTACATATTTACTCATATAACAATATACACTATACACATGCACATGCAATTAGATACATATAGGTAGATAGCTATTTGTGGATCTATAGGTATAGATAGCACAATATGCATGTATATCTAGATCAATGTCTCTATACATACATGTACACATACACATACATATATGTGAAGTTTACATATAGATGTAAACTTCAAAGTCCCCACTTTACTCTTCCTGTTTAGCTCCCATCCCTTCTTCTAAATCCTTATACTGAGCACTTCAGGGTTGACTAGAGAGATTAACTACCAGAATCAGAGAGCAGAAGAATGCTCCTTGTCTATTTTTTTCCTAAAGAAAACAGCCAGTAGGCATCCTCATACTCCCCAAGGACCCACAAGTAAATTTTTGTATTTGCTATTATTTCAGATGTTAAAAACCCAGGAGGATCCAAGATTTAGAGCTAGAAGGGTCCATCCCAATCTCCTCATTTTTACAGATGAGGAAAATGAAACCAAAGTTAAGTGACTTGTCCAAGGTCATACAGGTGGAAAGTAGCAACTTTGGGATTTAAAAACCCACATTCCCTGACTTGAGAGCCAGTGCCTTTCCTGACATGCCACATAGCTTATCCAAGAAATGAGTTCAAGGATCCAAGAGGTATTTATTGAGTGCCTACATTTGTCAAGTATACTATGTTAAATCCAGTGGAAAATGAGTGTAAACACATGGTCCCTCCCCCAGCCTCTAAATTCACTCAGACTAGAACAAATCCTGGGGTTCAGACCCTAAAGGGTTATTTTTTCTCACTGGTTCGTTACCTCTACCTGGAGTTAATCCAGGAAAATCTCCAAAATAAAGTTTTGGTTTAGTTCCTGTGTAGTTTTCCTCAACTGTGGGTAAAAGGGGCCTTTAGCTCCACTACATGCATTGAAGATAATGAATGTAATATGGGAATAAAACAGTTTTTATGTAATCCCACAGAAAATGGAGAAGATGGAAAGGACCCACAGATATAGAAACACAGAAAGCACTCGAATAGTCCATAAGCTCTCTTCAGAAGGCAAACAAATTTGGGGTTTTCATCAGGGCAAACGCTGACATTTTATATAGTCTGCCCCCAAACCTGGATTCCTTCAGGAAGGTAAATATGCCTTTGGTGACTGTTGAACAAGTAATCCCCTTTTCATTAGATATGTACTGTCCAGAGAATTCACTGGAATATCAAGGGATAGCAAGATCCAGGTTAATTAATATTTTTTGTGGTTTACAAAACATAGAAATAATGTCCCTCTTTTTCCCCCTTGAAAAAAAATCCTTTGGTAGGAAATGAGATGTTTCCCTTTGATCCATAGCAAATTATGCTTCTTTTCTCAGAATCAATATCTCTCTTTTTTTTTTTTTTCAGTAAGGCAATTGGGGTTAAGTGACTTGCCCAGGGTCACACAGCTAGTAAGTGTTAAGTGTCTGAGGCCGGATTTGAACTCAGGTACTCCTGAATCCAGGGCCGGTGCTCTATCCACTGCGCCATCTAGCTGCCCCATCAATATCTCTTTTAAGACTCAGATGCCTTACACTGTTCCTTCAGCTGTGGGGACCCCATGGGTGATCATATTTTTTTTTTTCCCATGGAATGCTCTGGATCAGAAAATCTCCTTATTCTCAGGGATTCTTGATTTTGGTTGTGTCTTGGACCCCTTCAGTGGTCTGGTGAAGCCTATGGAAGCCTTTTTAGAATAATGGCAAAAATAGAATAATACATGAAATAAACTTTGTAGGAAAAGAATTATATTAAAATATAGCTTCAATATAATCAATTAAAAAAACTGGTTCATGGGGGCAGCTAGGTGGTACAGTGGATAAAGCACTGGCCCTGGATTCGGGAGGACCTGAGTTCAAATATGACCTCAGACACTTGACACTTACTAGCTGTGTGACCCTGGGCAAGTCACTTAACCCTCATTGCCCTGCAACAAACAAACAAACAAAAACAAAAAAAGCAAACAAAAAAAACTGGTTCATGAGTCCCAGGCTAAGAATCCTTGCAGACGGGCCAGTTCCCAAATTCTGAACTCTAAGGGTAAGAAGCTCTCCAATTTAGGATTGCCCCTTGAGGCTCTCCTGGAGTCTGTCAATGCCCAGGAAACCTTCCTTCCCTGCTTTGTAGGTGAGATTCCAGGATCATGTTGCCTCAGAATTCAAATCTTCTTTCCTCTTCCCAGGAGATTGGGCTTCATGAACATTGTTTAGGAACTCATGGACCAAGTGAGCACACACATGCCTTCTTCTGCTCCATACATCCACAGGAAGTCAATCAGTGCCCCAGGGGCAGCTAGGTGTCAAAGTGGATAGAGCTCTGGCTCTGGAGTCGAGAGGACCTGAGTTCAAATCTCACCTCAGACATTTACTAGCTGTGTGACCTTGGGTGAATCACTTAACCCAGTTTGCCTTGGTTTCCTCATCTGTAAAATGAGCTGGAGAAGGAAAGGGCAAACCACTACAGTATCTCTGCTGAAGAAACCCCAACCGGGGTCACAACCAAACAATAGAAATGTGCCAGGCACTGTGCTAAGTGTTGGGGATACAAGTAAAGGTAAAGAACAGTCCTTGGCCCCTAGGAGCTCACAGTCTAATGGGTGAGGCAAAATGCAAACAACCATATATGAACAAACTTTGTACAGAATAAATTGGAAATAACCAACAGAAGGAAGGCACTAGAATGAAGAGGGATCAGGGAGTTACAAATAACAGCATTTTGGTAGGTTTATTCTAAACTAGAAGTATTAGTTTCCTGTACCCCTCCCCACTCTCTCATCTTGAGGAGAAATGGCTTCAATACTATGGGAAGCCATGATTTCTTTGGCCCCATTCCCAAGGTAGATGGCACTCCCCCGACCCCACCCCATGCCATGCCCTAGTAGACTATTTTCCAGCAAGTTACTAAAGTCAAAATATTCACCAGCTGTGGTCAACCCAGTGATAAGTCTCTCCACATTTAGCTTATCCTGAAATGGCAGGCCCATGATCTGCCACCTGCCAGACAGCTTCCTAGTTGGGCGTAGCCTTCAAGAACCCAAAATCAGTTCCGTGCCATGATTAAGCTTCCGACGAGGATGTTAGTAGAGAAGGGAACACTATGAGCCTTAGTGCCAACATCTGCCAAAATCCTCCTTTGATGCTTTGAACAAATCTTCAAAGGCTTTATATATTAAAATGGAAATTATAAAGCTGGAAGAGTCTCTGGGTTCATCCTCTCAATACTCAGCTAGGATCAATTTTCCAGAATAATATCTATTTCTCTATCTATTTATCTGTCCATCCATCCATCCATTCATCCATCCATCTCTCTCCCTCTCTTTCTCATCTGTCTGTGTCTGTCTGTCTGCCTATCTATCCATCTGTCTATCCATTCACCCATCCATCTCTATCTATCCACCCATCCATCTCTGTCTATCCATCTATCTGTCTGTCTATATTTAACTTTCTATCATGTTTGTCTGCATATATACTTATCTATCATCTGTCTATATCTATATACCTATATATATATTTGACCTATATACCAAATACATATAGGTATGATATTTATATCTATATCCATATCATATCCATATCCATGTCAATGTCTATGTCTACGTCTACGTCTACGTCTACGTCTACGTCTACGCCTACGCCTACGCCTACGCCTACGCCTACGCCTACGCCTACGTCTACGTCTACGTCTACGTCTAGGTCTACGTCTACGTCTACGCCTATGTCCATGTCTATGTCTATGTCTACGTCTATGCCTATGTCTATGTCTAGGTCTATGTCTAGGTCTATCTCTCTAACCCCATCTCCATTCCCATCTCCATCTCTATCCACACACATACATACACACCTATTTGGAGAAATGTGGGTGTGTACGTACCTAGAGTGCTTTCTGATTTACAAAGCAATATATGAGGTGAGCAGAAGGTATATCACTTTATCAGTGAGAAAATGGGGGCCTTGAGAGGTAGAGTGACTTGTTTACAGCTAATATAATAATAATTTATAGCTAATAAATGGTAAAGACAGGACATGGAAACATCTCTGTATCTGGGCCCATTTCTTTATCTGTCAAATGGCACAATTGGATTAGATCAGGTTCTTAAACTTTTTCAGTTCATAGACCCCTGGCAAAGCATATGGACCCTTTCTCAGGATGTTGAGAATTGAATTGAAGAAAATTCTAAATTTCAGTTAGAAGTTAGTGAAAATGCAGACATAACCCCTTTTTCTCATCTAAGTTCAAGAACTCCCTGAAATCTATTCCTGCCCTTTGGGAATCCACATACCAAGAGGTTAGGAACCCATGGCCTAGATGACCTCTAAGGCTCCTTCTAGCTCTGATAGTGTATGTTCCAAAGACTCTTCCAGCCCCCAATCCTGTAAATATGCTAGGTTAAAGGAATGTCTGTGTCTTGCATTTTTCTCCTACCTTATACTTATCCCCTTCCATTCTTAGTCTGAAAAGACACTTCTCTCTTTTGCTTCCAAGCTCAGTTAAGCAACCTGACTCCTCCTGCATTCCAGATTTCCCAGGCTTAGAAACCTGATTCTAATCCCTTGTGTCCCTGTCACTTCCTGTTGGCTGCATCGTCTTCACCCAGATCTTGATCCCTCGATGTTTCTGACCCTGATCTGGTAAGAGTCAATGTCACTTGGCATTATTGACCATGGATTAACCCTGCCTTTCCTTCCCCATCCCCAGCTCCCACCATTTCCCAAATAGAGCAATGTGTTTCTCCTGATAAATAGCTGTGATTAAATTAAACAAACATCTATTGAGTGCCTGCTATGTTGCAAGATTTTGTACCAGGCAATGCAAAGACCCTTCAAAAAGAGTTAAAAAATGGGATCTTTTTCTTTCAAAGAGTTTATACTTCATTAGGAAGATAAACACATACAATCATCAAAATAGCAGACATTTATATAGGCTTTAAGGTTTACAAGGCACTTTATAGAAGTTATTTAATCAACATAATAATATGAAATAGACATTATAATTATTACCTCCATTCAAAAGATGAGGAAATTGCAACTCAGAATAAATGATTTGTCCATGATTACACAGCTAATGAGTGTGAGAAATGAGATACAAATACAGGTTTCTCTTGATTTCAACTCCAGTATTCTTTCCACCAAGACCTTATACCACTAAATATAAAACAGGAGTGCAGGAAATGCAATAAACATTTATTAAACATCTACTATGTACAGCATACCTTGCTAGGGGCTAGGGAAGAAAAGTTTATAGGCATGCCTTCAAGGAGTTTACAATCTAGTAGTGGGGATAAGACAGGGAAACAGCTGTAATATAGGATATTCCAAAGCTCTTTATTTAGTAGCTCTCTAGAGTGCTTACCATGTGATATTTGTGTGTGTGTGTGCATGCGCATGCGTGCGTGCTTGAGTGCTCAAATTTGTGTGTATTGATAGACAAGCTCTATAGACTCAGTTAATGGATCTGTATGTCATAATCTGGACAATAACCATTCCTCATTCAGTTGTTTTTTCCTTTATGGATCATTAACTCAAACTCTTTTAAATAGATTAAAAAATAAGTATATAGGTTGTTAGTTGTTGATAAATTATCTTGGTTGCCTTTTTAAGGTATTATCACATACTATATAATAGATCTCATTAATCTGATTCTAAACAGGTTATATAGCATACGGACTATATGAATATGGTCTGAGAGATCCTCAGAACCATGTCACCAGTTCCAGCATGGGACTCGATGTACAATTGTCCCAATCCATTTGTGTTTCCAATCTTTCTGAGTACTGGGACTATGATGTTGGAGTTCAAGTATGGTGGCTTTACTACACTTAATGGTGAAAAGAGTTTGCAGTAAAAATCCTGGTAGATCTTTTCCGTTTTTCTTCTATTTGTTGGCCATTATCTCATTTTCATCCTTAAATATCTTTGGGATAACTGCTTAGTTGGGTCCTTCACTAAGTTCTCTTTAAAGTGGCTTGACCCCCTCATTGCTTCTCTTTACTTTATGAGATGATGAAGCTTATGACTTTCTATCATTCTGGATAAGGATCTATTCATTAGATTGTGAATTCCTTGAGGGCAGGGACTTTTTTTTTCTATCTGTAGCACTTAGCACAGTGCCAGTCACATAGTGGGTGCTTAATAAATGTTGATTGATTGATTATCTATCTCCATAAGATTTTACAAATGGGTTTATATTCTAAACTGGTGTCATCCTTGGTTATCATAGCTTTCTGCTTGATGAGTAAGTTAAGTAGTTGCTGTCTAAAGTGTTTTTTAAAGCTCTTTTGAAGACTTTATTATACCAATTGATCTTTATCTGTTAAACTTGTGTGGTTTTGGTTTTGTTTTTTTTGCAGGGCAATAAGGGTTAAGTGACTTGCCCAGGGTCACACAGCTAGTAAGTGTCAAGTGTCTGAGGCTAGATTTGAACTCAGGTCCTCCTGAATCCACGGCTGGTGCTTTATCCACTGTGCCACCTAGCTGCCCCCATTAAACTTGTTTTGAAACCTATGCCAGTTAAACTTCTGTAGTCTAAGTCAATGTCCATATCCCATTAAAAAAAAATCAGTAAATTGTTTAGAGTTCAGGATAGAGTTGTTTTAATTACACACTATATAATATTCTCATTTTTATTCTTCCCTTCCTGGTTTCTACTAATTTTGACCTTTGATCTAAGAAGTAGGTCTTCTGACTACAGAGAATTGATTCAGTTATCAAGCATTATTAGTTTAATTAAGAAGCTGATTCGTGGGGTCAGAGTGAATACTCACTCAACAGAGATTTTCTGGAGTCATTGTGTCCTCCCTGCCCCCTCCGCCCCAACTTTTAGGTTGCTTGTATTAGAACTCTCTTTGCTGTAATTGTCCTAGGCGCAAAAATTCCCTGTTACAACTTTCTGGGGAGGGCAAGTAGGCAGCTAGATGGTGCAGTGGGTAGAGGAAGACTCATTTTCTTGAGTTCAAATCTAGCCTTTGACACTTACTAGCTGTGTGACCCATAACCCTCTTTGCCTCTGTTTCCTCATCTCTAAAATGAGCTGGAGAAGGAAATGCAAAAGCCATTCCAGCATCTTTGACAAGAAAACTCCAAAATGGGGGTCAGGAAAAGTTGGACGTGACTGAAACCACTGAACAACAACAGACAGAGGGAGGGGAGGTTGCATGGAGGAGACTACACTGAATTGGAAATTGTGAATTTGGAAAAAGGAAGGGACTGGTGGGAGTGGGGAGAGGTGTGAGCAAATGAATAATTAATTAGAATATAGATTATAATATGTGTGAAGCTCATCTAAAAGGTTTTGTAGACCTAAAGTGGTATAGAATTATGAGTTAATATTGTCATGAATAAGGGGGGTTGGTTTCTTTCTCCTTTATTGCTTTTTCTTCATTTACAGGAGTTTTCCAATTGTAAAAGACCAACTTGATTTCATTAGCAACAGTTAAGTTAATACATGTGTTTTTTACATTTTGTGGAAATAAATGCTTATGGATTCGGGACGTTTCCCCTTCTTGTACAAACCCACTGAACAGCACCCCTCCTGGGAGCGAGGGAATATCCACGGGAAGTGCTCATTATCTTGGAAAGCTTGGGAAGGCCGCTTATTAGAGCCTGCCCTGCCCACGTCTGTCTGCAAGCAAGACGCGCCCCCCCCCCCCCCCCCCGCTTCCCTCCCGCAGCTGTCGTCTGATCTGACGCTGGAGCTTTGAACGTAGCTCTCTTGAGCGCCAGATGTGGAGGAAGACTAAAAATAATCTGCCAGGCTATCACTGAGGGAGAAACACGTGCGCCGGGTGAGCTCGGGATCCAAGGACCCCGATCCAAGTGGAGAAGAGAAAGTCCTGCAGCGTGCGGCCCCAAAACTGAGCTCTGGGCAGGACACACACACGGTGGGAACTGGTCCTTCCCAGGCTACTCCCCGCCCACCCCTGGCCAGGCTGCCCCCCTCCACTCTGAGCCCTTCCCAACTTGGGCTTGGCTTTTTTGCATTGCCTGGGGAAAAAATGGACCCCAGAAGTTACAGACAGGGAAGACAAGCCCGGGCTTGGGGGATCTTCTTTCCCCAGACTCTGTGCATCTTGTTGTTGCTATTAGATACGGGCTCTGCGAGAGGGTTATGGAAACGGGCGGTGCACCTGAAGTTGGCGGAGAAATCCCAAGTAAGTACCTGGGGAAAGGGAGGGTCTATTTACCTGACCCTGAGTGGGTTGGCATCTGGAGGAACTGGCCATGACATAGGAATTCCTCAGGCATGAGAAGGGAGGTTAAACAGGGGCCGGAGTCAGTTGTAGAGGTTCTGGAAAGTCGATTGTTAAATTTTTGGTGTGAACATTTACACCTGGGAAATCTACAGGCTGCAAACTAGGGCCTGATTTGTTGCTTCTCTAGACATGAGAAAGGGATGGAGAAAATTGTGATGATGCAGATGAAACTTAAAAGTGTGCCCTGAAGCCAGGTGTTAAACATTTCCCTGCAAACTCGTGGGAATAACAGACAGCTATGCTATGCCACATTGCACAAAAGTGTATTAGAGAGATACAAAACAAAAGGGTGTGTGAGATCCAGTGGGAATGGTTGCAAACACATCAGGAACGTCTTCGGGGGGAGGTAGCATTTGAGATGGGCTTTAGTGGAAAGGACAATGGCTTTGGAAGCAGAAGACCTGGATTCAAATCACAACTGCTACTTATAGCTGTGTATGCAAGTAACCTCTTTAGCTCTCAGTTTTATCCTTTATAAATTGAGAGGCTTGAGTTAAGTGACCTAAAAATAATGGATGGAACTTCAATAAGTAAAGGGAAGGGAAGGCATTCCAAAGATAGGGAATGATGTAAGCAAAAGCCTTTGCTGGGAAGGGTGGATTCTAGGGAGACAAAACAGTCCACATTAGTTCATGCATGAATTTGATGGAAGGAAGTAATATGATATTAAGCTGGAAGTATTGGGTAGGACATTATGAAATTAGAAGACTCTGGAGGAATCTGAGATTGACTCAGTAAGTAATTGTTGTTTGGCTATTTATTTATTTATTTATTCATTTATTTATTCATTCATTCATTCATTTATTTATTTATTTTAGTGAGGCAATTGGGGTTAAGTGACTTGCCCAGGGTCACAGAACTGGTAAGTGTTAAGTGTCTGAGGCCGTATTTGAACTCAGGTACTCCTGACTCCAGAGCCCGTGCTCTATCCACTGTGCCACCTAGGTGCCCCATTTTTTTTTGTCATTTTCAATTATTTCCCACTCTTTGTGACCCCATCTGGGGTTTTCTTGGCAAAGATGTTAGAGTGGTTTGCCATTTCTTTTTCCAGCTCATTTGATAGATGAGGAAACTGAGGCAAACATAATGAAGTGACTTGCCCAGGGTCACACAGCTAGGAAATGTCTGAGGCTAGATTTGACCTTAGAAAGATGAGTTTTCCTGACTCCAGGACTGTTGTTCTATCCACTGTGCCACCTTGATGTTTCCAGGAAGCCATAGGGAGCCACTGAAGATGTTTTGAACTGAAAGTTGATATGAACTGATGTGTGTGTATACATACACACATATATGCACACATATACACATGTATGTATGGAAGGTTTTGGCAGTAGTGTAATGTGAAGGCTGGGGGAAAAGGAAGAAATGAAAGTAAATGTGTTAAAGGGAAAATGTGCCTTCTTTTAAAAACTGATTTCAGGTCCCAAAATAAGGAGGTTTGTTTGAAGGACCAAAGAGTATTGAAAGGTGTGCTTTGCCTTACCCAAAGAATCAGCTAACATTTGTGAGTTCTACAATATGTAAAGCATTCTTCCAGGTGCCTTGGGGTTATAGAGATGCCAAAGATGCCTCTAATTCCCTAGAGGGGCTTGCAGTTATATAAAGGGAGAGGAAGCCTATATAAAGAAGAGAGACTACCAGTACAAGACAGTGGGTGATCTGTACCAAATGAGGGGGTTAGAAAGCAAATTAAGAGGGGGCGGCTAGTTGGCGCAGTGGATAAAGCACCGGCCCTGGATTCAGGAGGACCTGAGTTCAAATCCGGCCTCAGACACTTGACACTTACCAGCTGTGTGACCCTGGGCAAGTCACTTAACCCCCATTGCCCCGCAAAACCCCCCCAAAGCCCCCCAAAAAACAAAAAAAAGAAAGCAACTTAAGAGGGGAGAAAGGGCAATGTGGTCAGGGAGTGGCACCTGAGATGGACCTCAGAGAATGGGAAGTGATTGGGGGAAAAGAAGAGACAGTGTCACTTCCGAATGGCAAGATACCAAAGAAAAAAGTTGGGAAGGCAATGAGGAGGCCAGTCAGGTTGAAGCGGAGGGTGTTCTCCAGGCTGAATCTCCTCTGTGCTCTTTCCTCTTTCTCTCCTGACAAGAAGATTTATTTCTTCGATTTATATAGAGCCCTTTATTCCTAAGAATTCAAAGGGCTTTCTCATCTATCATCCAATGATATCTCCAAGATATCCCCAACAGAACAGATTTTATTATCCCCATTGGAAGGAGGTGGTGCTGTCCAAAAGATGGGAGATAATATTGGTAAATGTTGACCAATATAAAACTGGTGACCTAAATTAATCGAGAGATATGCTACAATAAGCACTAAGTTGGGAGCTCAGAGACCTAGATTCTTGCTCAGCCAACACCATTTGCTAGCTCTGTGACTTTGGGCTAGTCACTTCTCTTTTCTGGGCCTCCAGTGTCCTCCTCATGTGTTAAATAGTTAACCTCTAAAGTCCCTTCTGACTCAAAATCTTTGATGAGAACTTGTAAGAGTTACCAACCTTTATAGGTAGGGGGAGTTCCTAAAGCTGCTATAGGCACCTAGGTGATGCAGCATGGAGTCTGGAGTCTGGAAGACTTGAGTTCAAATCCAGCCTCAGACACTTCCTAGGTGTGTGACCCTGAGTAAGTCGTGTCACCCTGTTTGCCTCAGTTTCCTCATCTGCAAAATGAGCTGGAGAAGGAAATGGCAGCTGTGTGGTGATAATAAAAAAAATTATTTGCTTCCTTCCTTCCAAAGTGGGAATTCCCTCCACTGCTAGGTCTGAACCCAAATGATAATAATAAGAGTAGAGTAGAGTTATGTGTAATTAATGCTTTTTAGGGGACCTTTGATTTCATCTGTTTAGGCAGCTTCTGGAAGGTTTTCAGCAATGTGGAGCTGTTGAGAATTTTCTAGGGTGTTGAGAGATTAAGGAGTTTGTTTAGGTCATAGAGTTAGTATGTGTCAGAGGTAAAAGTTGAACCCAGCCTTTTCTGACCCTGAAAGTCAGATCTTTAGCTAATTTTATGCTCCTTCACTGTAGACAATATTTCATAGGAACAAAGATTCAGAGCTGGAAGGGACTTTAGAGGTCATCTATTTGCACCCTTGAATTTTACAAATGAGGAGACTAAGGCCCAGGGGGGTTAAGTGATTTACCCAAGGTCATATAGGTGGGATTTGAACCCAGGTTTTCTAGCTCCAGATCCAGAACTATGCCCATAACTAAGGAGCTGACTCATTAGTCTTTGCAATGTCGTTATATGCTCCCATGATCAGTGACCAATACTGCCCATCTCCACCTCCTATCCCATTGGTTTAGGCCCCTTAGGCTTGGCCTGGGGTCCATGCAGAGAGAGAAGGGAAGAGAAGAAGGGGGAGGGGGGGAAGAAGGGAGGGAGGGGGAAGAAGAGGGAGAGAGGAAGGAAGAGAGGAAGTGAGAAAGATGGAAAGAAAGGGGGAGGAAGGAAAGAAGGAAGAGGGAAAAGAGACAGGGAGAGAGAAAGAAAGAAAGAGAGAGAGAGAAAGAAAGAAGAAAGGAAGGAAAGGAAGGAAGGAAGAAAGGAAGGAAGGAAGGGGAAGGGAGGAAGAAAGGAAGAAAGAAGGAAGGAAGGAAAGAAGGAAAGAAAGAGGAAGGGAGGAAGAAAAAAGAAAGGAAGGAAGAAAAGGAGAGAGAGGAAGACAAAGAAAGACAAAGGAAGGGAGGAATAAGAAAGAAAGGAGAGAGGATGGGAAGGAAAAGGAAGAGAGACGGAGAGGAGACAGAGCGGACTGGAATCTGTTTTCAGTAGCCCAGCCTCCCAGACTCAGGATGATGTAATGGCAGTTGCAGAAGGATCCCCGAGAATGACTGTTTCCCCTCCCTGGTCCTTGCAGCCTTAAGAGTTTGCATTCACTCTTCAAAGCTTCTGTGAGAACTTGGCAGCAACAGACCCCAAAGTTCCACTGCCTTGTTGGAAGGCTGTGATACCCAATAGGAAGTCTCGCTGGGCTTTAGCGAATTTGGCATGACTGTCTACATTTTAGTGCCAGTTAATTTCCTGAAAGTCTCCGAGTTTGTACTTTCATCTTGCCCAGCCCAGAACCACAAAGGGGGACCCCACCAAGGGACGGGAGGAAAAGCTCTGCTGTTTCCCCTGTTCCCTCCATGAGCTCCTGAATGCCAACATCTTCATGTCTGGCCTCTTCTGGTTACAATGTAAACCAAATCCTTGAGGGTGTCTCTGAATAAAGCAGGAAGCCTGTGTTTGTAAATGGTCGGTTCACTTTCTGCAGAGGTGGCTAACTCAGCGAGGCAAATGCTGACTATTTCCAAGGCATCCCGAGGCTTCCTGTGGGGTGTGTCTCTGTCATGTAGACACAGTCATGAAGATGCTTCCATTTCTTCAAGTGCCTCCATGGGAGTGGAGTGGGTAGATTTCTAGGGCTAAGCTTAATATCTTGCTTAGTATAGAAGGGAACATCAGGCAAACTCCAAAGTGAAAATTTAGGAGGGAAAGAGAAGCCACATGTAAAAAACTTTGGGCAGGAGTGCTGATTCTATCTCTGTGTTGCTGACTGACTTTGATCTCTCTCCCTTAACTCAGTTTCCTCATCTATAAAATGGGTAGCTTTTCTTTACTTGAGTATAATTAGAGAGGGGAGGGATCTAAGACACCACCAAGGCTGATAATGATCTAGAACTCTATAACTGTCCTTGATACCATCTTTGTTAGAATATAGGACTAGAATATAAGGTCACTGGACAATCTAGGAGAAAATCTTGAGTTTAAAGAAGTCTAGGTGTTGCAGTGGATAGAGAACTGGGCCTGGAGTCACGAAGATCTGAGTTCCAATCCAGCCTCAGATATTTAGTAGTTGTGTGACTCTGGGCAAGTCACTTAATGTTTGCCTCAGTTTCTTCATCTGTCAAATGAGCTGGAGAAGGAAATAGCAAAGTAATCCAGTATCTTTGCCAAGAAAACCCCATATGGGGTCACCAAGAGTCAGACATGGCTAAAAATGACTAAACAACAACCAAATTTAATAATAAGTATTGCCTAAATCAAAACTAAAATCCTGTACCTCAGTGTGATGTGTTCACTCAGAACAATGAACATGGAATCACTAGATATTATGAAAGGAACCACCGTGGTATCTATATGGTATCTGGAATAGGAAGGGTTAGGGTTCAAATCCCAGTTCTGCTACTTACCAGCTGTACAAATTACTTAACTATCTGTGGCTTCAGGCTTCTAACCTGTAAAATGAAGGGCTTGGACTAGACGACTTCTAGGATGCTTTCAGAAAGGCAGCTAGGTACTCGACCTGGAGTCTGGAAGCCCTGGGTTCAAGTCCTGCCTCAGATAGTTACTTAGCTGTGTGACCATAGGCAAATCATTTAACCTCTTTCTGCCCATTTCCTCATATTAAAATGAAGATAATAATTGCACCTCTCTCACAGTGAATATCAAATGAATTAACATATATACAATGCTTTGTAAACCTTAACATCGCATACAAATACTCAATATTATTGTTATAGTAACAATAATTATAAAATAGTTAAATAATATTATACATATTAAATGAGTAATAAATGTTAACTATTATAATAGTTATTTCGAATAATATTAATATGATCCCCATAGAAATATTGGCTATTATCGTTATAGTAACAATCATCATAATATAATATTTTAAATACTATATAAGCTCTATAGAATACTATTATCATTATAAATAATAATAATAACAATGTAGCTAAAATATTATATAAACCCTATATAAACATTACCTATTTGATGATGATAATTATAATACTATAAACAATACATAATATAACTATATATAAAACAATAATGTTGTGAGGAAGAACTGAAATAATTTATATAAAGCTCTTTGTTAAAGGTATTCATAAACAAATGTCAAATAACTGGTAGCTCATTCCCCTAAAACACGGTGTGGTAGAAGTCAGCATGGTGCTGAATCCAAAGCAGTGGGTTTGAAGTCATAAGGCCTGAGTTCAAATCCTGGTTCTGCAACTTAACAGTTCTGTGAATGGGTAAATCATTTCTCTGTGACACTCCCCTTATCTGTAAAATGAAGAGCTTTGGATTGGATGGTGTCTAAGATCCCCTCCAGCACAGAATCCTGTCATCTATAGCATGTGTACATTGAGTCTCATTACGGTGCTATCTCCTATGCTCGTACCATCGTCAACAAGCATTTATTAAGCACTTACTAGTTACCCAGGCACTGTGCTAAGTGCAGAAAATACAAATACAAGTAGAAAGATGACAATACTAAAAGGAAGCTGAAAAAGAGAGGGAAGGCTACCTGAGTGATTTGTCATGGTAAGAGAAAGTGTGAAGGGTGAGGAGTTCAGCCTGGAGAAAAATGAAGACATGGCTGATTGGGGCATCCTCCTTACCAGGGAGGTTGTGGGAGGAATCAGCCAATCAGAGAAAGTGGCTGCAGGGGCAGAAGGTACTTCCAGTGTGAGAAGACCAGGGGGTGAAGAGGTTTCTGTGGCTTGGCAGAGGAAGTCTGGACAATTAGGAGTGCAGCCTGCCGTGGGAACCTGAGAATGAGGGTAGTCACACAGTCAAAGCCTATCAGAGCTAGATGGGATACAATATCATTTTGCAGATGAGGAAACTGAGGGAGTCACAGAGGAAGGGAAATGATTTACCCAAGGTCACAGCTGTTTAGGTGAGGAACTGGGCTAGAACCAGCTCTCCTGATTCCCAGTTCTGTGTGGTTTTTATTTCATAGTAATGAGCATATAATTTCTCCTTGTGTGGGCTCCAACCTAGATCAGCCCTATGGTAAATCCTGGTCTTTGGAAAATAGCATAGTAGTGAGTATTGGGAAAAGTGTCTCTGAATTTGTCATGACCCCATGAGACTTTTGTTCTGCAGAGAAATGTATCCAGGCGTTTGATGTCTGAATTCCAGAGGAAGAGTAAATAATGTTTGAAGGAAAACTGGCTTGCTTTCTCAATCAAGAAAGATCGTCATGGGTTGTGTTTTTATTACATGGGTCATTAAGTCTGTTATAATCTTCCAGAGAAGGTCAAGGGCCTCCTATGGGGGAGTTAAAGAGGGTAGGGAGGGCGAATCGTCATTTCCTCTGGTTTCATCCAAATGTCTGCTCTCCTTATTAGCCTTAGAGTTAAGTAACTGAATTAGTCCTTCCCTGGCTGAACTCTCCTTCCCCTCTACTATTTCCTGAGTCCATCTAGAAAAAAATCACTTTGGAAATCTCCTCTGAGGTTAAGATAGGTCCTTTCCCAAGCCCTGAGGCCTCCAACCAATGAGAACTATCCAGAAGGTTACAAACCCTGAGTAAAACTGAGCCCCAGAGTTTAAGGCTAGGAAATCTAGGTCAAGGACAAGCAGAGCTTATGCTCACAAGGTATTTTGAAAATAGTCCTGCTGACTTGAAGATGTGGAGGCAGGGTAAGCTGGTGATAGGAATCCTGGATTTGGAAATCAGAGAGTCTGGGTTTGAATCTTGACTCAGCACTGCTGCCTGTGAGATGTGGGATGGTGGGCAAACCACTTCCCATCTGTGCCATGGGATCCTCTTTTGTAAAATGACAGGGCTGGATTAGATCGGGTATCCTTTTTTTCCTTTTTTGGGGGGAGGGGGCAATGAGGGTTAGGTGACTTGCCCAGGGTCACACAGCTAGCGTCAAGGTTCTCAGGCCGGATTTGAACTCAGGTCCTCCTGAATCCAGGGCCGGTGCTCTATCCACTGTGCCACCTAGCTGCTCCTCAGTCAGGTATTCTTAATGCAGGGGTCCTTGGACTTTTTTTTCTTTTAAATATTCTGATAGCCATATTTCAATAGAATTGATCTCCTTTGTTATCCTATGTATTTTTTGTTATGCATTTTAAAAAACATGATTCTGAGATGGGGATGCATAGACTTTACCGGTCCACAAAAGGGCTCCAGGACACAAGAGAATTAAGATCCGCCCCCTTCAATGATCTCTAACATTCCTTTGACTTCTCTTAGTCAATCCACAAGCATTTATTAAGCATTCACTATGTGCCAGGCACTCTGCTAGGTGCTGTTAATACAAAGAAAAAGGAAAAAATAGTCCCTGCCTTCAGGGAGCTTACATTCTGAGGGGAGGACCTGTATATGTCTAAAACTAATGACAGAGGGGCAGCTAGGTGCTGTAGTAGATAAAGCACTGGCCCTGGATTCAGGAGGACCTGAGTTCAAATCTGGCCTCAGACACTTGACACTTACTAGCTGTGTGACCCTGGGCAAGTCATTTAACCCTCATTGCCCAGCAAAAAATACATACATACATACATACAATAAAACTAATGACAACTGGTGGGTCCAAGTTGCTGAGGCACCAAAACCATTTCCTTTTTACTAATGGTCTTCTCTCAGGTCTGGACCCACCACACAGTCCAGAACAGGTTCAGTCTTTGGAGAACCTGGACTCTAATGAGAAGAGTAGGATGTTTTCTCAAATTCTTATTAGGCTCATTACACCTCCACACTGGTGCCCTGAGGAAGACTAATTTATTGTTTAGATTTGGACTCTTGTCTAGGATCTCCCCAAAAGGGGAGTAAAAAGATACAGGTATGATAAATGTATTTGTTTCCTACATACTAAAGAAATGCTAAAAGATGCAAAATATTTAACTATAATAATGATGAAAAACATAACATCTAACTACTGTTAAAATCTGCCAGGTAGGGGGGCAGCTAGGTGACTCAGTGGATAAAGCACCGGCCCTGGATTCAGGAGAACCTGAGTTCAAATCCTGCCTTGGACACTTGACACTAGCTATGTGACCCTGGGCAAATCACTTAACCCTCATTGAGAAGCAACCCCCCCTCCCCACCCCCCAAAAAAGAAAAACAAAACAAAATCTGCCAGAGGGCTGAGATCAGAACACGAAGGGCTTTGTAAAACTACTGTATAGGTATTTCCCATTTCACCTTGGCCCTGCACTGTCTCCCTCAACTCTTATATCCTTTAACCATCAGATCAGGTATTGAAATAATCCCTCTTTGCTGGTGGTAACTTTTCTGACGTGGGAACTTTCTCTGCCAGGGATATCCTCTCCAATATAAAATTGTTCCCCTGTTAGTCAACTCCACTTGAGGGATCCAAGACCTCTGAACCATTCAAACTCATAAGTTGGCTTTCAAGCCTAGACACATCCAAATTGGAATCCATTCTCATTCACCTGATTTCAGAATCAAAAGGGACAGCCCCTAACCCAGGCCCAGGATCACTTGGGCAAGACATGTTTTAGCTGTGATGTACCTGAACACATTTCTGCTGGAATGGAGAAGGGTTAGCCCTGACTCCACCCCTCAGAGGAAGTTCCAGTGTTACATGATACCACCCAGGGAGTTGAAAGAACGGAGAGGAACAAAGGCAGAGTTTTTAAAGGTTCAGTGAATCATTGGCTCTTCCTGCTTGGCAGCCAATAAGAGAATGCTTCTATATCTCAAACCACAAATCTTCTCAGTCCTAAGTCATGAATATGTGGTCAGCAGGAAGAGGAGCTATGTGCATGCTCTATTCGACCCCCACTAACCATCTTTAGATATAATCAAAATAATTTTTTTTTGAAAAGTAGCATCAGCAGTTGAGGGGATCAGAAAGGGCTTAGCATAGCTGGTGATGCTTGAGCTGAGTTTTGAAGGGACTAGGACTTCTAAAAGGTGGAAGTGAAGAGGGAGCAGATTCCAAGCTCAGCAACAGTCAGTACAAAACTACAGAGATGACAAATGGAATGTAAGTGCATGAAACATTCTAACCATATTTTGTGACTCTAAATGTGCAGAGTGAGTTTTATTTATTCCTTTTTAAAATGATTGGTTCCTTTATTTACATCTCAGTCATTTCTTGTTATACCCACCCACGCACATACATCCAATTAGCTTTCCCTTGTAACAGAGAAAAACAATTACATTTTAACAAAGAAAAACAGTTACCACTTCAGTGATTGTGCTCGCAGCATTCCCTATCTATGTTCTCCTCCATCACTGATGAAAAGGAGAAAGCATCTTTCCTCTTCCCTTCTTCAGGGCCAAAATTATACCGTGTTTAGTTTGGTTCAGGATTATTATCATTTATAATATCATAAATTACAATTTTAGGTGGCACGGTGGATGGAGTGCCAGGCCTGGAGTCAGGAAGACTCATCTTTCTGAGTTCAAATCTGGCCTCAGACACTTACTAGCCATGTGACCCTGGATAAGTCACTTAACCCTGTTTGCCTCAGTTTCCTCATCTGTCAAATGATCTGGCGAAGGAAATGACAAACCATTCCAAGTATCTTTGTCAAGAAAACTCCACCTGGGGTCACAAGGAATCTGACACCACTGAAATGACTGAACAATAGCAAACACAAATGACAAATTTATAGGTGTTGTATATGCTGTTTACTTTGTTCATCAGGTTTCATTTTAATAAAGGATCTTCTCTGTCTAAAGCTAATGGCCCTGTGAATGGTGGATTTTTAGATGTATGAATTTCATTTGCACCTGAAATTTGCCTGTTAGATGTGTGTTAAAGCAGCGATATCCAATCCATTGGCCAGGGTCTCCTGGGACATCGCAATGCTTTTACCTGAAAGGAACTCTGTCATAGAAGGATCATGGATGAGGAATCAGACCTGGGTTTTTAGTTCTGATTCTTCAAACTCACTCTGGATGACCTTGGGAAAGTCATGTTATCTTTCTGGCATATAATCTCCTCCTCTCTAAAATAAGCAGGTTCGAATGGATAATAAGTCATATTTATGGAATGCTTTCTTCCCAACAGCCCTGTGAAATGGATAGCACCAGAACTCTTATCTCCATTTTGTAGATGAGTAAACAGAGGTTTAGAGAGTCTAGGTGTTTGCCTGTGGTCACAAAGCTAGTTCAGTAGTCAATAAACATTTATTTAGCCCCCTTCTATGTAGTAACTCAAAAGAAACATGAGATACACAAATTTAGACACCTCCCTCCCTCCCTCTACCACAGGATGGGCTCACATTGGTCTAATCAGCCACAGTTGGACACACTGTACACTGATCCTGACACCGAGATGTCATTTTGGTTCTCTTTTAGCAGGGACAAAAACCAAATACCATGTGCCAGGTGGGTAGCTAGGTGGCGCCATAGTACAAAGAGCGCTGGACCTGGCGTCAGAAAGACCTGAGTTCAAATTTTACCTCAGACATGTACTAGCTGTGTCACTCTGGGAAAGTCACTTCACCCCATTGGCCTCAGTTTCCTCATCTGTAAAATGAGCTGGGGAAGGAAATGGCAAACCACTCCAGTATGTTTGCTAAGAAAACCCCAAATGAGGTCACCAAGAGGCAAATATGACACAAAATGTGCCAGGTATTTTTTCCTCATCATCCATTCTTCTTAAATCTTGAGGTTCAACAAAGGATGATTACAATGCTCATAAACAAGATGTTGGTACCAAGCTAGAACTGGGTCCTTAAGTAATACCTTAAGCACACTAGAGAAAACAATTTATTATTTCTTAACCCTAGAATGAAGATTCATGGCTCCTTTGGGGAAGAAGGCCCAATACCAATGACTCCACACACACAGTGAGACACTTTAGAATGGCATCTGCTCATATTTTTATGAGGATGACGTTCACATGCACTGAGAATGTTCTGGATGAAAATTCAGGGAGGGAACAGGCAGGATTTTGCAAATGAGAGACTGAGAGGTAGAGAGCAAAAATGTTAAACACATGGTGGACAGGCCACATGTGGCCTACAACACTCCTGAGTTTGACCGAACCAGATTAAAATGTATTTGGGAAATACTGAAAAACAAAAATGAAAATACAACAAAACAGAGATTATAAATTAAAAATTGCCACCGCAGTAATATCCCATTACACTCATATATCACAATTTATTTAGTCATTCCCCAGTCTCTGGTCATGTACTTTGTTTCCAGTTTTTTGCTCCCACAAAGAGTATGGCTGTAAATATTTTTGTGTTCTTTTTGTCAGTGACTTCCTTTGGTTCCATGCCTAGCAGTGGAACCTCTGAGTCAAAGAGTAGGGGCATTTTAGTCACTTTATTTGCATAATTCAAAATTTGGGGGGGGGATGGGGCAATGAGGGTTGAGTGACTTGCCCACGGTCACACAGCTAGTAAATGTCAAGTGTCTGAGGTCAGATTTTAACTCAGGTCCTCCTGAATCCAGAGCTGGTGCTTTATCCACTGCACCACCTAGCTGCCCCCTCCAAATGGGTTTTTAACTACTTCAGGCTCCTCTTTAAAACAAACAGGCAGCAATATTCTTCCAGTGATGCTGGGTGGCTTCAAGCCGAGGTATAGCAGAATGTCTGAAAATTGAAGTTGAGGGTTACCAAAAGCACAAGGGAGAGGCCTCTGGTGGGTGTGAGCAGCCCATAACGTGTGACAAATGAACAATGAATTCCCCAGCAGGAGAAACAAGAAAGGATGTTTCCCTAGATAAATGTCCCTGGGTAAACAGTAAAGAGAGTAAGAAATAATCACCTGTCCCCTAACACACTCTGGTTGGCATTCAAAGCTCTTCACAACCTAACCCCTTTCTGCCTTCCTACTCCTTCTTCTATGTTACTCCCCTTCATGTACTCCACAAGCCAGCTACACTGGACCATTTGGCCGATCCTTTCATATGGTGCCATATCCCATCTCTGCTGGCTCTCTCCATGTCTGAAATGGTCTTCTTTCTCATCTCCACCTCCTACACTCCCGGGCTTCCTTCAAGAATTAGCTCAAATTCTACCCTCTGTTGGGGGCCTTTCCTGCCCTCCTCCCCCAGTTTCTAAGGCTTTCTATGTCAGATGATCTTACTTTGTGTATGTCTTCATATATGGTCTCCTCTATTAGAATGTTAGCTGTTTGAGGGCAGGGACTGCTTTTTGCCTTTCTTTGGCTCCTGAGCACTTGGCACCATGCCTAGCACAAAATAAGTGATTAATAAATGCTCATTCCCTTACCCTTGTTCCTTTCTCTTTGTACATCATAGAATCTCTGAGTTATAGGAGACTTCAGAAGCCATCCAGTCCCCCCCCCCCAGCACCTTACCAACAATCCTCTCTATGACCGTCCCAGATAGTTGTCATCTGGCTTTTAGTTGAGGACCTCAAGTGAGGGGAACTTCCTACATCCCACTATAGCCCCTTCCATTTTGAGCCAATTTTCTTTGTTCAGTAGGTTTTCCTTACATTGGCCTCTCTGAAACTTCCACTCATTACTTCTGGATCTGCCTTCTATCAGGGATTCTTTTATTTTTTTATTTTTTTTAGGGCAATGAGGGTTAAGTGACTTGCCCAGGGTCACACAGCTAGTAAGTGTCATGTGTCTGAGGTCAGATTTGAACCCAGGTCCTCCTGAATCCAGGACTGGTTCTCTATCCACTGTGCCACCTAGCTGTCCCCATCAGGGATTCTTAATTTGGGGTCTGTAATTTAAAAAAATAAATTTACATTTTTTGGAGGCAATCGGGTTAAGTGACTTACTCAGGGTCACATAGCTGGTAAGTATCTGAGTCTAGATTTGAACTCAGGTCCTCCAGACTCCAGGCCCAGTGCTCCATCCATTGGACCACCTAGCTGTCCTTGTAAACTTAAAAAAAAATTTTAATGACTATATTTTAACATAATTGGTTTTCTTTGTAATCCAGCGCCTTGTATTCTTTAAATACATTATTCTGGGGGCGGCTAGGTGGTGCAGTAGATAAAGCACCAGCCCTGAATTCAGGAGTACCTGAGTTCAAATCCGGCCTCAGACACTTGACACTTACTAGCTGTGTGACCCTGGGCAAGTCACTTAACCCCCATTGCCCTGCAAAAACAAATAAACAAACAAAAAAACCCCACATTATTCTGAGGAGTTCATAGGATTCACCAGGCTGCCAAAGGGGTCCCTGCCAAAAAAAGGTTTAAAGACCCCTATTCTAGAATAAGAAGAATAAATCTAATCAATGTGCCCATGACAGCCTTTTAAACACCAAGATGTCACTCTAAGTCTTCCTGTCTTCAGGCTAGGCATCCCCGATTTTTTTCAAATGATCCTCGTATGTCATTCACCATGCTGGCCTCCTTCCTCTGGATACGTTCCAGTCTTCTTGGTGTCAAGTCCAGCTCCCCACCCATTATGCCACACTGTCAAAATGGCAATTAAAAAATCGTGTGATTCCCATGGGTAAGAACTGTTAAAGGCTCCCTACTGTCTGCAGCTGTGGTTTTCAGATTTTTGTTGTTCTTGTTGTTTACAGCATAGTAGCAGTCTTTAAAAAAAATAAGGGAATCAGGGTATGCTATGAGAGAGTTGGAAGAGTCCTTATACTGCAAATATAATTTCTATACTATTTGGGAGAGACCTACATGCTCATGGCACAGTGAGTAAAATCTGGGGCACCAGAGTGTGTGGAGACACATCCTTTGAAAGCTACTGCTCTTAGTCAACAAGCATTCATTAAGCACCTACCGTGTGCCAGTGACTATGCTAAACCCTGGAGATACAAAGAAGGCAAAAGACAGACCCTGCTCTCAAGGAGCTCATGTTCTAATGCGGGAAATAACATGCAGACAGTTATAGACAGACAGCATGGACTAGAGATAATCTCAGGGAGAGGATGCTACCATTAACACCATTGGAGGGGACAGCTAGGTAGCACACTGGTCCTGGAGTCAGGAGTACCTGAGTTCAAATCCCGCCTCAGACACTTGACACTTACTAGCTATGTGACCCTGGGCAAGTCACTTAACCCTCATTGCCCAGAAAAAAAAAGACCATTGAAAAAGGGCTTCTTGTAGAAGGTAAGATTTTGGCTGGGAGAGGGTTCCAGGCATGAGAAATAGGCAGAGAGAACACATGGAATTAGGAGATGGAGTGTCCTGTCTGGGGAACAGCAATGAGACTGTGCTACCTTGCCAATTATATCAGACATGCCATGGTTTATTGGATTGTTGATCAAGTGGGATGAGTGAGGTATTAGAAGACTAGAAAAGTGGGGGAAGGGTCTAGGTTATAAAGGGCTTGAAAAACCAAATAGAAAATTTTCTATTTGATCCTGGAAATATTAGGGAGACACTGGAGTTGATTGATAGGGCACTGAAGTGGTCAGACTTGAGGAAGACCAATTTGACAGCCAAGTGGATGATAGGCTGTGATAGGGAGAGGCTTCAGGCAGGCAGACCACCAGCAAAGCTGTTGTAATAGTCTAGGCAGGCAGTAGAAATGGCAGGACTTGGCAACGATTGGATATGGGGTAGAGAGGGTGAGAGACAGCTGTCAAGGTTGACAAAAGGCTTTGAGCCTGGGTAACTGGGAGGATGCTGGTCCCTTCAACAATAATAGGGAGGGGGCAGCTAGGTGGCACAGTGAATAGAGCACTGGCTCTGGAGTCAGGAGGACCTGAGTTCAAATCCGGACTCAGACACTTAACACTTACTATCTGTGTGACCCTGGGCAAGTCACTTAACCCCAATTGCCTCGCTTAAAAAAAAAACACAATAAAAGGGAAACTAGGAAGAGGTAAAGGTTGGGAGGGACAGGAAAGATAATGAGCTTAATTTGGAAAGTATTGAGTTTAAGATATCTGTAGGACATCTAGTTTGAGGTGTCCAATAGGCAACTGGATACATAAGTTTGGAGAATAGGTGAGAGTTTAGGGTTGGAAAAGTAAATTTGAGAATCATCAGCATAGAGATGGTAATCGAATCCAAGGGAGCTGGTGAGATTGTCAGTTGAAATAGTATTGGGGTGGCTAGGTGGCGCAGTGGATAAAGCACTGGCCCTGGATTCAGGAGTTTCTGAGTTCAAATCTGGCCTCAGACACTTGACACTTACTAGCTGTGTGACCCTGGGCAAGTCACTTAACCCCATTGCCCTGTAAAAAAAAAAAGAAATAGTATTGAGGGAGAAGAGAAGGCATCCCAGGACAGAGTCCTGAGGGACACCCGCAATTAGCAGACTTGACCTGGATGTTGTGAAGAGTATTTTCCTCATCTGAAGTAGGTAGGATGAAATCCAAACTTTCCAACCTGGCATCAAAGGCTCTGAACAATATTGCCTCAACCCTCGCTCCTAGTTTTCTCATCGAGTTTTATTATTCCCACATAACCTTTACTCATTCCATCCCTCTGTTTATAATGCCCTTCCCCATCCTTTCTTCCAGACCCATCTCATAGGGTTCATAGAATTTAGAGCTAGAAGATTCCCCAGGCTCATCTGAACTAACGCCTTCAATTACAGAAGTAGAAACCAGGGTTCAGTGGAGGGAAATACCCCACCCCCAGACTCTTTCCTGATCACTCTCTGCCATCCCCAACCACACCCTTTCCCCTGAATCTCTTCTCTGAACCCTTTTCACTCTTTATTTTCCAGCTCTTATAGATTTCTCACATTTTGTCTTACTATAGTTTATTCTAAGCTTGTTTTATCTCACCTGTCAAACTATAAATCCCATGAAGATGGAGCTCATGTTTCATTTAGTTTGCTCATTTTTGTGTACCCTACAATGCCTCATATGTAACAGGTGCCTTATAACTTTTTGCTGAATTGGATCTGAGATATCTAGGGGCAGGTGAGCTGAAGATTAGAAACATTATAGAACTACATTTCCTTCTGAAACCTGATACAAGATACAAGAAGAGATAATGTGATTCCAAAGAGGTGAAAATCAAAGGATAACTTTATATGCTTAGCTATGGAAGTAGGATCCCTGTGGTGAGCTTCTGGGAGGATATGGGTGAGAGTTGTACAGGGGGGACAGGAGGAGGAGGGAGAAGGGAAGGGAATAAGCATTTCTTGCTTGCTTGCTTGCTTCCCTCCTTCACTCCCTCTCTCCTTCCTTCCTTCCTTCCTTCCTTCCTTCCTTCCTTCCTTCCTTCCTTCCTTCCTTCCTTCCTTCCTTCCTTCCTTCCTTCCTTCCTTCCTTTCTTTCTTTCTTTCTTTCTTTCTTTCTTTCTTTCTTTCTTTCTTTCTTTCTTTCTTTCTTTCTTTCTTTCTGGACAATGAGGGTTAAGTGACTTGCCCAGGGTCACACAGCTAGTAAGTATCAAGTCTATGAGGCCAGATTTGAACTCCTGAATCCAGGGCCAGTGCTTTATCCATTGCACCACCTAGCTGCCCTAGGGATAAGCATTTCTATAGTACCAAAGATGTGCAGGCACTGTGCTAAGCACTTCACAATTATAGCCTCACTTGATCCTTACAACAACCCTATGAAGTAAGTATTACTATCTTCATTTTACAGTTGAGGAAACTGGGGCACACACAGGTTATATAACTTACTTAGGATCACACAGCTAGTAAGTATGTGAGGCTGGATTTGAACACAGAGCTTCCCTACTCCAGCCCTAGTGCCCCACTAGCTGCCAGGTGGTTATCCTACAGGATAGGCAGGCATGGATGAGTTGTAATCTGGAGAGAACCCTATCTAATTGATAAGATCATAGAAGTCCTAGAATGTAACTATAAAGTATAAAGGAAATGTTAAAGAGACTTTTTCTATTATCTTACAACAATGTGTGAATAAATTCCTTTTTCAATTTGAGAGGATTCTGAGAGCTTTTCCATTGGCTAAAGTCAATTGGCACTACAAAGGAAATATGGCATACCCATTGGCTATATATAAAAAAGAAACGAATCATTCGGTCCTTGAAGAGTCAGGACTTGGGAACTTTGTAGGGGAAACCACTCTCTGGGCTGAGGAGAGGACTTCCTCTCCTCTCCTTTCCCTCCTCCACCCCATGTTCTAATAGCCTTTCAGTTCTGACATACTATGATCCCTTCCAGCTCCATTATTCTGTGTTTTGAGGTCCTTTCCAGCTCTGACATTTTTTTAGCCAGTTTCCCCCCAAAAAACTGGGGGACAGGAAGGTTAGGACCCACATTTAGATTTTAAACATCACATGTTGGAGGGTCCCTCCAGTTCTGACATTCTGTGTTCTAAGGTCCTTTCTAGCATTAATGTCCTGAGTTCTAAAGGTATTTCCACCTGTAATAATCTGTGATTTTAGTCTTCAGAAGCAAAAATTTATTTATGTACTTGTGGACAGCAGATTATAGAAAGAACACAGGCAGAGGAGTCAGACCTAAGCCTGAGTCTTGCCTCCACTAATTACAAATTGTATGACCTGGAGGAAGTCACTTAACCTTTTTTTAGCCTCAGTTTTCTCAGCTGTAAAATGGGGATGATGAGCTCTGTCCTGCCCCACCTCAGAAGATTATTTTGAGGATGACATGAGAATATGTGATGTGAAGCCCCTTGAAACCACAGAAGGTTTGAGTGGTTATTCTTTAGGTCAATGGAAATTCTTTCTTAGAATTTGGTCATCCCCTATCTCAAAACTTTATTGAATCCCTCCTAGATTCTAAACTCTAGGAAAGGAAGGGCTGGGTCATATCCAAAATTCATATTTCTGCTCCACCCCCCATGCCTTGTAAAATGCTCTATACATCATGATGTTGTTGTTGTTGTTGTTGAGTTGTTTCAGTCATGTCCAACTCTTCATGACCCCATTTGGGGTTTTCTTGGCAAAGATACCAGAGTGGTTTGCCATTTTCTTCTCCAGTTTTACAGATGAGGAAACTGAGGAAGACAGGGTGAAGTGACTTGCCCAGGGTCACACAGCTAGTAAGTGTCTGAGATTAGTCTTCCTGTTTCAAGACCTACTTCTCTGTGTACTATGATGCCACCTAGCTGCCCCTATATATCATAGCCACTTAATTAATTTCTGTTGAATGATTTACAGAGCATATCCATATCCATTCTTTTTGTTTTGTTTTGTTTTGTTTAAAGGCCATTTAGGCTAAGGACTTGTGTGGTCCTGCAAGGGGATGGATCTCTTTGCTTGTGGTTACCCATACTTATTTAACTTATTTCTTGGGGCAGCTAGGTGGCTTAGTGGATAGAGCACTGGCCCTGGAGTCAGGAGGACCTGAGTTCAAATCCGGCCTCAGACACTTAACACTTACTAGCTGTTTGACCCTGGGCAAGTCACTTAACCCCAATTGCCTCACTTAAAAAATTTTTTTTAAAAAACAAAAAAATCCCTTATTTCTTCTTCTTCTTCTTCTTCTTCTTCTTCTTCTTCTTCTTCTTCTTCTTCTTCTTCTTCTTGGCAATGAGAGTTAAGTGACTTGCCCAGGGTCACACAGCTAGTAAGTGTCAAGTGTCTGAGGTCAGATTTGAACTCACGTCCTCCTGAATCCAGGGCCAGTGCTTTGTCCACTGTGCCACCTAACTGCCCATATCCATTCTTTTTTTAAAAAAATTCAGTTATTTATTTTCATTATGAACTTAGCAAACACTAAAGAGACATAGTAGAAGAAAAAAGAGGGTTATTTATGGCAAATATCCATTCTTAGAGTTAACCAACAAGAATCTCATCTTTTCTTTAAAAACTGTCACCAAAACAATACCTTGAAGGACATGAAATAGCAAGAAATATTCAACCCTTTCATCATACTGCTGTGGGTTGCAGTAGTTCTTGGTCATTCATAACCATCTGTTGTTATAGCATATAACTGGTGGAGATTTTATTTCTTAAGATGCTTTTCTCATCTGTGCTGTAAAGTCAGAGAGGATACATTTGATCTTTCCCCTAAAGGACAAGAGAACTTCCCAAATGGATAATATTCACAGGTTCATTTTTTGCTGCTCTTGCACATAAAACCAACTTGCAGCATTTGTGCAATTTGAAAACCATTTTAGAGTCTAATTTTAACTTACTTTTAACTTCCTAAATGATGAAGCTTGATAAAAACACACAGCAGAAAAGTTAGCTTTTCCCTCCTAGATACATATATGCAATGCACTCTTTAATCATCTCCAAAGTGGGGAGTTTAGCCTGTCAGATTAACATGTAAATAATATTGTGATCTGCTTGTTTGAGTCCCATTTCATTAATTCTGTAGGAAATGAGCTAACAGGGAAAGGAATTGAATTGTTTCTCCTGCTTACATCTTGGAAATTACTGACTGCAACCTAGCAATTAGGCAGTAAATGACTAGTTCTCTGAGCAGTGGATAAAGTGCTGGGACTGGAGTCAGTAAGACTCATCTTCCCAAGTTCAAATCTGACCTCAGACACCAGCTGTATGACCTTGGACAAGTCACTTGACTCTGTTTCTGGAGAAGGAAATGGCAAACCACTCCAATATCTTTGCCAAGAAAATCTCAAATGGGGACATGATGAAAACAACTGAACAACAACTGCTGAACCCAGAATCACATCCCTGCTTTTTTCCCTTGTTAGCCAGTGACCATGAACAAATCACTTCAGTTCAATTCATCAAATTGGGCACAGGGAAGCAATGGATATCGGAGCAGAATCCTGGATCTTCTCCTCATTGCCTTTGTAATTATGGTCAAGACACAGAATCCCACAGAATCCTAGAGTTTCAGCATTGAAAAGGACCTCAGAGGCAGCTAGATGGTACAGTGGACAAAGCACTGGCCCTGGATTCAGGAGGACCTGAGTTCAAATCCAGATTCAGACACCTGACTGTTACTAGCTATGTGACCTTGGGCTAGTCACTTAACTCTCATTGCCCCACAAAGAAAGAAAGAAGCAAGCAAGGAAAGAAAAGGACCTCAGCAGCCATCTAATCCAAATTGAACTTTGATAAATAATAATTAATATTCATATAGCACTCTACATGTATTACCCATTTGAGCCTCACAATGTCCCTTGGGGGTAAAGTACTATTATTATGCCCATTTTATTATGCCCATCTTATAGGGCCGAAACAGGGAAGGCTAATGACTTTCTCAGGGTTCCCCAGCTTGTTAGTATCTCAGACAGGCTTTAAAATTAGGTCCTCTTGACACTAAGCTGAATGCTCTGTCCACTGTACCACCGAGCTGTCTGTAAGAATCTCTTGAATATATTGGTAATCCTCTGCTCCATGACTTCCAATGAGGAGGAACCAACTGCCTCCTGAGGCAGCCCAGCCCAATCCATGTTAGGAGTGCTTAATTGTTAGAATCTCTTCTATTGAGCCTGTGCTGACCCCAATAATTTCCTGCAAAATCCAGATTTTGGACCAGATGGAAATTCCCTTTTTGGTTTTTTTTCTAGCCATTGACAAAATCACAGTTGCCCAAACCCTCAGCTGTGAACTGAAGCTATCTGCAGGGGACTGTGAGCAATCAGCCAGGTTTGTTAGTGATACCACCTCTCAGACACTCCTTGTTTTTAAAGGTGAAACTGGGGGGGGCAGTTAATCCTATCTTTGGATAGTCAAACAAGCCCACTTTAAAATTCAGAGAGCAGTCCTTTGCCACACATTGGCTGGGGATCCCTTCCTGTACCAGATGCCTGGCTGGTGACACTCCCATCCTTCTTTCATCTTCTCCCACCCCTTCCCTTCTCCATTACCACATTCACCTCTGCCTGTTCTTTTCAACCAATCTTTTCCCTAACATCAATATTGTCTTCTTCTGGGTCAGCTAGATGGTGCAGTGGATAAAGCACTGATCCTGGATTTGGGAGTACCTGAGTTCAAATCCAGCCTCAGACACTTGACACTAACCAGCTGTGTGACCCTGGGCAAGTCACTTAACCCTCATTGCCCTGCAAAGAAAAAAAATGTCTTCTTCTGAGAGGCTTCTTATTATTCGTTTTGTTCCTCTGCTATGGCGGGTGGAATACTGGACCTGGGATCAGGAAGATGGAGACCTATGCCTGGTGCTGACTAAAATTGGGTGACTGGGCAAAGTGGTAAAATGGGGCTCATGGTTCCTATTGTGTGACTTTTGGGGTGCTCGAGATAATGCATGTCGAGTGTTTTGCAAAAACATAAAGTACTATACCAAAACTTTGGCAGCCAGGTGGCACAGTGGATAGAGTGCTGTACACAGACTGAGGAGGTCCTCAGTTTGAATCCTGCCTTATTAGTTGCCTAACTCTGGGTAAGTCATTTAATGTCCCTGTGCTTCAGTTTCCTGATCTGTAAAATGGGGGCAATGATAGGGTTATTGTGAGGATCAAATGAGATAAGACATATGAAGTGCTTTGCAAACCTTAAATTATTATAGAAATAGGGGCAGCTAGGTGGCGCAGTGGATAGAGCACCGGCCCTGGAGTCAGGAGTACCTGGGTTCAAATCTGGCCTCAGACACTTAACACTTACTAGCTGTGTAACCCTGGGCAAGTCACTTAACCCCAATTGCCTCACTAAAAAAAAAAGAAAAAAAATCATTATAGAAATAATAGCTACTACTATTATGTTTTTATCCCTGGATTCATTTTATTTCATTTAAAAGTTCAAGTTTCAGGAAATAAAATATTTTTTCTTCTCCCTTAATTTCCTGGATGCTGCACCTCAGCTGGTCTTCCTGTTGCTACCTGGATCTCCTCACTTTTTGTTGGTGACAGCTTAGAGATGATGAGATACAGGATCATGAGTTTTAGAGCTGCAAGGGACCTTGGAGATGAGAGGGTTCACATCTAGACCAGAGGATCATGGGTTTAAAGCTAGAAGGGACCTCAGAGGTCATTTATTTACTCTGACTCTCTCATTTTAAAAAGAGAGAAACTGAGCCCCAGAGAAGGTAAATAATTTACACAAGTAGCAACAGTCAGAACTCAAACTTAGGTCCTTTGACTATATATATCTCGTGCTTTCCCCATTGCACTATCTAGGACCTCAGTTTTCCTATCTAAAAAAGGGACAAGGAGAAGGGACTTTCTGTAGCTCACACCCTTCCACAGACAGGATTCAAACCCAAGTATATCCTGAAAAATAAATCTACTGCTTGGAGGTACTAGGTTCAAATTCTAGCTCTCCTTATTCCTTATGGCCCCTTGGGTCACTTGGCCTTTCCAGCCATCATTTTCCCTCATCTATTAAACTAGGGACCTAAAAGAAAGGTCCCTTCCAACCCCAAATATGTCCACACTGCTCCAGGATTTTCAAAGTTGGACTCCAGAGGGTAATAGAACCTCAGCCCTGTTGAGTTTCTCTCTGAGTTCCTCAAGTATATTAGCCAGTTAGTCACAGGCTACAAATGGCCAGAAGGTAGAAGAGTTTGTATCTTTAGACAGTGAGATCACCAAGGGAACCAGACCCTTCCAGATGGTGAAATAGATAGAAGCAGGGAGCTGCTCACTTGGCTGATGGGGGTGCCTGAAATCCCTACATTTCTGTGGTGGAAATCTTTTACTGCGATGCTGGTCCTCCTCAGAGGAACCTATTCCTCCAGGTACGTTCATTAGACTGTAAGCTCCTTGAGGGCAGGGACTATCTTTTGCCTCTTTTTGTATCCCCAGAGTGCTTGGTGCTTAATAGATGTTTATTGAATGACAGGCACTCAGAAACAAAGTAGCTAGAATAAAGTTAAGGTAGATAGGTGAAGGAAACAGTTTCAGATTTCTCTTCCTTGTAACAAGATAGAAGCAGGCACTTTCTTTGGGCTCCTGGTGGCCGGGGTTCAGAAATTCTCTGAAAGAATTTTGCTTGCTATTAATAACCTCTAAACCAGATGAGCTCAGACAAGCATTGTGCTGGGTTCCTTGGAGGGGAGGGAAGGTTGGGGAGCAAACTTGGAATCACAGCCGGTCTTAGCTCCCTAGAGGCTCCCCAGGGAGGAAGCCAGAACCCATTCATGGCACCTCCTTCTGTCATCTTTGAGTGGATTCCAGGGTCAGAGAACAGCCAAAGGACACAGACACAGACACCTTGTCCTCTTGTCCTTTAGACAGTAAAACAGGGCTCGTTCTGCTGACTTCTCAGGCCATTACCAGAGAGGGGAGGGAAGGCCTCAGAGGACAGAAGAGAGAAGAGATATTTACTGAAAGAAAATAGGTCACAAGTCATTACTTTACAAAGTAACAAGGCACTTAGCTGCCTACAACTCAGCGTCCTCCTATGAGGTTGTTGGATTAGATCCGGGTTTGTATCCTTTTTTCTATGTCCTGGACACTCTTGCCAGTCTGATGTGGCCAATAGGCCCCTTCTCAAAATAATGTTTTCAAAGGCAGAAAATAAAATGCACACGATTACAAAGGAAACCAATTTGATTGATATAGATACATATATACAAATAAATAAATGAATAAAATTATATACACACATTTACATATGTCTGTGAACTCAATTTTTATGTATGTGTGTATGTATACACATACACACACATATACACACACACACATACATACATACACAGAAACACAGAAACAGACACACAGGCACACACACACATACATACATACACAGAAACACAGACACACAGGCACACACACACACACACACACACACACACACACACATATATATATGAATTGAGTTTGCCGACTCCAGTTTTAGAACCCATAAACTGAAGGGTCTCTAAAGGGATCACCCAGTTCTGCCATCTCATGACTCTATAATGAATTTGTTTGGAAAAAAAACCCCAACATGTTTAATGATAAAGCAGGGGGCATCTAGGTGGTACAGTGTATAGAATACCAGTCCTGGAGTCAAGAAGACCTGAGTTCAAATCTGGCCTCAGACACTAGCTGTGTGATCCTGAGCAATTCACTTAACCCTGATTGTCTCCATAAGGAAATAGACTAATAAACAAACAATTAGATGAATGAATGAACAAAGAAAGCAATGTTTCAGTCCTGCCATACAGGAACATTTAGGGCATTGCCCTGTTTGGGGATACCCAGGTCCCTAGTTCCTTATATGCTCTACAATTATTTTCATAGAAAAAAAGGGCTATGTTTTTGTCATAGGATTCTAGATTTAGAGTAGAGGTTCTTGAACTTGAGTCTGTGAACTGGTGAAATTGGTTTCCTTTGTAATCCTATTTATCTTATTTTGTGCATTAAAAGCTTTATTTTGAGAAGAGGTCTATCAGCTTCACCAGGCTCCCAAAAGGATTCACAAATAAATAACCCCCCCCAATTTGGAGTCAGTGAAGGGAGTGGTGTTTCCATTGTTCTTTTCCAACAAAAAACATAGGCTTCCCCCAATGACAAAGACAAATAGAGTTGGGTTTTTTGGTGATGGGTTTTTTGTTTTGTTTTGTTTTGATTTGATTTGGTTTTTTGGTGCAGGGCAATGAGGGTTAAGTGACTTCCCAAGGGCCACACAGCTAGTAAGCGTCAAGTATCTGAGGTCAAATTTGAACTCAGGTCCTCCTGAATCCAGGGCCGGTGCTTTATCCACTGTACCGCCTAGCTGCCCTCTAGAGTTGTTTTTTAAAATCAACCCCAAATCATTGAATAGCTACTTTCTACAATTGTGGTGTCAAACAAAATAGAAATGGGGGTGCATGTGGCCCTGTGATTGACACCTCTGGACCACAAGGTCCTTGTGTTTAGCATTAGGGATACAAAAATGAATTCGACACAGATCCCATGCTCAAGTTTATGTTTTTATTTTTGTTTGTTTGTTTGTTTTTAGTGAGACAATTGGGGTTAAGTGACTTGCCCAGGGTCACACAGCTAGTAAGTGTTAAGTGTCTGAGGCCGGATTTGAACTCAGGTACTCCTGACTCCAGGGCCGGTGCTCTATCTACTGCACCACCTAGCTGCCCCTAAGTTTATGTTTTGAAAGGGGAGAAAGACATATATTCATACAGAAAAGTCACTTAGCCTTTCTAGGCTTTGGTTTTCCTATCTGTAAATGGGGAAATTACACAAGATGACCTCTAAGTGTTCTTTAAACTCTAAATCACAAGAACATTTGTACTATGATACAAACAGACTGATGAACATGTGAGCATAGATCCAAGTGTTAATGAGAAGTCCAGGCAACGTGCTTATTCATGTAATGAGGAAGAGATCACATTCATCTCAGGAAAGACTTTACAGAGGAAGTGACATCTGATTTAAATATTGAGGAAAAGAGAGGGACCTCTAGAAACAGAAAAGCCATTGTAGGCAGGAGAGTGTGAGCAAAGAAACAGGATAAGGCAGGATAGATACCAGAGACTGAGAATAGTAATAAGAGCTAGCACTTATATAATATCTTAAGGTTTGCAAAGTATTTTTCCATGTTACTTCATTTGATCCTCACAACATCCACATGAAGTAGGTGCTGTTAATATCCCCATTTTACAGATGAAGAAAATGAGGCTAAGTGGTTAAAAGTGACTTGCTAGTAAGGTCACATAACTAGTATCTGAGGCAGGCTTTGAATTCATCTCTGGGATTCCAAGTTCACTCTTCCCTACCTGCCCTAGTCCAGAATGGTTATAATATAAAGTACATGAAGTGAAGTCATATGAGAGAAAGCCAGAAAGATAAGTTGGAACCATATTATAGAGAGTCTTGAATGCCAAGATCAGGAATTAAGACTTTTATGATCTAGGAAGACTTCTTGAATGGTATTTGCAAGAAAACTAGATTGCAAAAAGGAGATATTGGAGGCAGGAAGGCCAGTTGGGAATTTATCATAGTAGAATGAGGGGAGGAATGAGAGCCTAAACTGAGATGGTAACAGCAGGATAGTCCATAGCCTCATAAATGATGGTATGAAAAGGTAGGAACTGTTCTTGGATACACATTTATTACCATTTTACTCCAAATGAATATCTCTCTCTCTCTCTCTCTCTCTCTCTCTCTCTCTCTCTCTCTCTCTCTCTCTCTCTTTCTTTTTGGGGATCAAGGATTATGAATACCCTCTCCATTCTCATGGTGGCCACCATCCTCGGAATGAGCGTTGTCCTCCACCCCCACAGACATTACCCAAAGGGGCTTGTGAAGTGACCAGCTGCCGCTCAGATTCGGTCTGTGAAAGGCACAAACGTTGCTGCTTCAATGGGTGCACCTATGCCTGCCTGGAATCGGTGCAGCCTCCACCAGGTAAGGGGTAAGGGGGAGCTCCTCAGTGAGCCTTCATCTTCATGGTGGTGGGGGGGCAGTGGGGCAAAGAGAGAAGCCCTTTAATATATCTTTGTGTAGATACAGTATTTTTAATGCTCCAAAATCTTGCCCTCCATGACACACCTGGCAGTGAATGAATGAGTGAATGAATGAATAAATGAATGAGTGAACCAAATCCCATGATGAATACAGTCAAATCCCATGTATTGCAATGGGGGCTCAAAGGCTCATGGAAACAAATTGTATTTGAAAGATAAATTTTTTAAGCCCAGGGTGAGGGGACATTATTTTAATAGGAGGCAGTTAGGTGGCACTATAGTGCAGCATGATGTGCCTGGAGTCAGGAAGACCTGAATTAAAATATGACCTTGGACACTTAATAGTTATGTGACCCTAGTCAAGTCACTTAAGACTGTTTGCCTCAGTTTCATCATCTGTAAAATGGGCTGGAGAAGGAAATGGCAAACCACAGTAGCATCTTTGTCAAGAAAACCCCAAATGGGGTCATGAAGAGTCAGACACAACTAAAAATGTTTGAACATGTTAAAAAGAAAGCATTTAATATATTCAGTTGATAGGATGTTGACGTGTCAAAAACACTGGATTTGGAGTCAGAAAATCTGAATTTCAATCTTGGACATTTTCGGTGTGACCTTGGGAAGTCACTTCCTCCTCTCTGGGCATCAGTTTCTCCATCTGTAAAATGAAAGGGTTGGACTAAATGAACACTAGGATCCCTTCCAGTTCTAAATCCCATGGTCCCAAATGAATGCTCTGTATGGGGGAGAACTGGATTCTTCTGTTCTTCATGTCATCAGCTTCCAGTCCCCTCCCTGTGGTGTGATTTCAGGCTTTCCCTCCTCAAACATCTCATGCTCTTCTAAACTCTCTCCCCACTAACTGGTGTCTGGGGATTATAAGATGCTTAGAGAGTGTAAGGACTGACCAAAGGGGATGCAGGAATGTCACACTTTCTTTAAACTGCCATTAGCCACTGAGATGCCTTCGTGTGGTTATCTGTCAGGGCCATTTCTGAACATATAACAGAGCATGATGGGCAGTGAGCATGTGGACAGTGGATTCTAAAAAGGGTAAGTAAGGACCCTGTGGTGTGGAGGAGCCACCTAGCATCAATAGGGCATTTTAAGATTTGCAAAGTATTTTACATATTTTGTCTCATTTGATCCTCACAACACCCTTGGGAGGCAGGAGGTATTATACCCTTTTATAGAGTGGGGATGGGGATGGATGGACTGAAGACAAAGGTTCTCTACTCCCCAGTTCTGTTTAGGCTGACCTACTTGCTAAGAGCCCTTTAAGGTGAATCATACTTTGCCTTTGTGGAATGTTTATGGTAATGCTGTTGAGAGCATTCCATAAGCCCTATTTATTTTTCCCACTGAAAAGAATATTGAGAAACTATTTCCCCTTGAGAAGTTGCATTTAGGAGAAATCATTACCAGCCTCCATAGTCAGGTAGTGACAGAATTAGAAATAGGAGTTTGTGTTCAGACTAACTTAGAGTTATGGGGAAGAACACAGAACCTGCTTAATTCATATTCCTTTATGGGTGCCTACTCGTGTCCACTTCACTCCTCTTGAGGTGAGCAGCCTCTTCCTTCCCTCATTCTCCTTCCCTCCCTTCCTTCTTTCCTTCCTCCCTCCCTCCCTTTCTTCCTTCCTTCTTTCCTTCCTTCCTTCCTTCTGTGTTGTTTAAAAATCTAAATGTGGGGGGAAGCTAGGTGGCGTAGTGGATAGAGCACTGGCCCTGGATTCAGGAGGACCTGAGTTCAAATCCAGCCTCAGACACTTAACACTTACTAGCTGTGTGACCCTGGGCAAGTCACTTAACCCCAATTGCCCAGCAAAAAAAAAAAAAAAAGAATGGAATTGAGAGTTGAGACCAGGTTTTTGCCACTACCTAGCTCTTTGACAACATTTCTGGGCCTCAGTTTTGCCATCTGTAAAATAAAGGGATTAGACTGGATCAGGAGTTCTGGACCTGGGGTTCACAGACCTCCCCCAAGAGATACATGGGTAGGTAGTGTAACAGTTGGAGTGACGCCACCTGCTGGAGAGTTGCTGTAGGAAAGCTCCTCCATGAGGAGAAAGCATCTGAGGGCAAGCCATGTGGTCAGTTCCTTGGTGTCAGGAAGTGACGTTTGCTTGTGGAGGGGAGGGGAGGGGAGGGAAGGGAAGGGAAGAAATTAGTATTTGTAAAGCTGATAACTTTACAAATATTATCTCATTTGATTCCTCACAGCAATCCTAGGAGGTGGGTGCTGTTATTATCTCTGTTACAAATGAGGAAACAGAAAAACAAAGGTTTAGTAACTTGCCTAAGGTCAGACAGCTAAGCTCAGAGGCTGGATTTGAACTCAGGTCTTCATGACTCCAGGCCCAGTACTCCATATTACTGCTGCCACCTAATTGCCGCACTGGTCACTGGACTTGAATCCTGGGGCTCAAATCCTACCTCTGAGCCTTACTAGCTCTATGACTGCGGGCCAGTCACACTCTCCAAGAGATTTCCTCATGCATAAAATGGGGATAATAATAACCTCCTAGGTGGTTAGGATATCGATAACTATACAAATGTCATCTTTTATTAGACAATAAGGATTGAAGATGTGATTTTATTGATAGAGGAAACTCCCAGGCAAGGAAACTACCTCCACCAATGTAGGTTGATATTTTCTCTGTAGCCTGTCATCTAAGAGGGTTGCCTAGAGTACTGACAGGGTGATGCACCCAGTATGGCTGGCTTCCAGGCTGCCTCCTGATGCACTATACCACACTGCCTCTCTAGCCACCATCATTATCACGTCATCACCACCACCACCACCACAATTACCATCACCACCATGAGCACCATCACCATCAACACCATCATCACCACAATTACCATGAGCACCATCACCATCACCACCATCATCACCACAATTACCATCATCACCACCATCACCACCATCACCACAATTACCATCAGCACCACCATCATCACCACCATCACCACCATCACCACAATTACCATCAGCACCATCACCATCACCACCATCATCACCACAATTACCATCATCACCACCACCACCATCACCACAATTACCATGAGCACCATGAGCACCATCACCACCATGAGCACCACCACCATCACCACAATTACCATCAGCACCATCACCACCATCACCACCATGAGCACCATCACCATCAACACCATCATCACCACAATTACCATCAGCACCATCACCATCACCACCATCATCACCACAATTACCATCAGCACCACCATCATCACCACCATCACCACCATCACCACCATCACCACAATTACCATCAGCACCATCACCATCACCACCATCATCACCACAATTACCATCAGCACCACCATCATCACCACCATCACCACCATCACCACCATCACCACAATTACCATCAGCACCATCACCATCACCACCATCATCACCACAATTACCATCAGCACCACCATCATCACCACCATCACCACCATCACCATCACCACCATCACCACAATTACCATCAGCACCATCACCATTAGCACCATCACCATTACCACCATCACCACCACCACCATCACCACAATTACCATGAGCACCACGAGCACCATCACCATCAACACCATCATCACCACAATTACCATCAGCACCATCACCATCACCACCATCATCACCACAATTACCATCAGCACCACCATCGTCACCACCATCACCACCATCACCACAATTACCATCAGCACCATCATCATCTTATTCTAGAATGAATTAATGTTGAATGAAGCTCCATCTAGATCCAAAGAGGGCTAAGGAAGACTAAAGCTTCCCTCTGATGCAAATGAGTGCTTCTGACTCCTGAGGGCCATGTGAGGAGGGCGTTTCCCTTTGATGCTTTTTTGGGGCCTTTTTCTAGACTATTCATTGTTGGGTTTTTAAGACCTGGAAGGGTCCTTAGGGATCATCTAATTTTACCCCTCATTTTACAGTGGAGGAAACTTGGGTCCTAAAAGAAGAATTGAACTGTTAGTCACATAGCTAACAAAGGGTAGAGCCAGATGATAGAACCTGACTCTCCTGATTCCTATCCAGCTCCCTTTTCACTACATTATGCTTCCCACAGGGACAATAAGGCTTATAAGCCAAAACTGTAGCAAGCATGTGTTTGCAGCTTCACAAGATGACAGGCTGTTTGGATGTGACCCCCTTATTCCCTTCTCCCATTGCCAATTTTTGTCCAGGGTTTTTTTTTGGTTTGGTTTGGTTTTTTCCAGGGCAATGAGGGTTAAGTGACTTGCTCAAGGTTACACAGATAGTGAGTGTCAAGTGTCTGAGACCAGATTTGAACTCAGGTCCTCCTGAATCCAAGGCCAGTGCTTTATCCACTGTACCACCTAGCTGCCCCACACTGAGTATTTTTAAGGCAATTGGGGTTAAGTGACTTGCCCAGGGTCCCACAGCTAGTAAGTATCAAGTGTCTGAGGTCAGATTTGAACTCAGGTCCTCCTGAATCCAGGGCCAGTGCTCTATCCACTGTGCTACCTAGCTGCCCTGCTAAGTATTTTTTTTAAAGAAAACTATATCTATTGAGAAACTCCTGCAATGTTTATAGGGCAGCAGACATTTACTAGCTGTGTAACCCTGGACAAGTCACTTAACCCTGATTCTTCATCTGTAAAATGGAGGCTATTATAACCCCCTATCTCACGGGGTTGTTTTGAGAATCAGATGGAATAATCTTTGTAAAGCTCTCTGCAAACCTTAAAGAGACATGTAAATGTGAGCTATTTTTATTGTTCATCCTCAAAGGGATGTGTCAAATAATTTTATTTCTATACATTCAAAAGTGTCCCCTATATAGCATTCTTACCCATCCATAACTTTTGTTCTTTTCTGCCTAGAGTGTGGTTTAGAAAGGAAAAACAAACAAAAACACTTTAAGTCAGACCTAGATTCTAGTCACAACTCTTCTCACTAGCTGTGTGATCAGGGGCTAGGCTTTTCATTCCCCCTGAGACTCAGTTTCCTCATCTGTAATGTAAGGGGCTAAAATTCTAGCTATACTATCTAAAATCTAATGAGCAGTTGCCAATAAATTATAAGCTTTAGCAATAGTATTTGTGTTTAAGTATTTATTAAAGAACATTAGTATCAGAGAGAAAGGTAAAAATCTAACTATTTCTAAGAGACCCCATCATCCAACCCACCATGGTGAGGTCAGGAACCAAAAGAGAGAGAAACCTTCTGCCAGCTTCCGCTTCCTACTTTTCGTCCTCCTCCCAGAAATGGGAGGCTCCTCAAGTTGATTGACTGGTAGCCTTGATAGACAGTACCCATGAGCAAACGTCACTTGCTGACGCCAAGGACCTTGACCACATGGCTTGCCCTCAGATGCCTTCTCCTCATGGTAGAGCTTTCCTACAGTAGCTCTTCAGCACATGGAATCATTCCAATCATTACAGTAAAATGGACATAATATTTGCACTGTCTGTGGCCACTCCTCATGGGACTGTCCTGGACCCTCACATCAGTTCCCATGCGTTTGAATATCATCTATATGCAGATCATTCTTAGGTCTATATATCCAGCCCTAACCTCTCTCCTGAGCTCCAGTCCCACACTACCTGTTGCCTCTTGGATATCTTGAACTAGATCTCAAACTCAACATGTCCTAAACAGAACTTTTATCTTCCTTGCTCCTTTCTTCCCAACTTTCCAAAGTTGGGAAGAAAGGAGCAAGGAAGATAAAAGTCCAGTTTTTCATTGTTTTCTAGTACATCCCTCTGTTGCTCTATGAATATTTCCCTGGGTTCAGTGGGAGTGTAATAGAAGGCTTGGGGAAGACTGTCAGCACCCGTCATCTCCTTTCACCTGGATGATTGCTGTGGTTTTCTAACTGGCCTCCCTACCTCACCTCCCCCAGTTCCAATCAATCCTCCACTCTGTTGCCAAAGTAATTTTTCTAATCACTCTGATCAAGTCATGCCTCCCTCCTCAGTCAACTCCAATGGCTCTCTATTAGCTTCAGGATCAAATATAAAGTCTTTTGCTTGGTATTTAAAGTCCCTCAACCTGGCTTCTTCCCGTCTCATCAATCTCATGCTTCCCTCTCCTGCAATCATCCTCCCTTCTAGGTACACTGGCCTACTGGCTGTTCCTCATGCAAGACACTTCATGCCTTAGGTACTGAATCAACATGAATGTGGTTCATATTCTGACTGGGGAACTATGTATCAAGATACCACCAACATACATGTGTAAGTCCTGAGTAAACAAAGCTTGTTGGAAAGGATTGCATAGTGTTTGTCCAGGGAAGTCTTCTGTGCCACAAAGCCTAGAGGAAAAGGTATTAGGTGGGAGTGTCCTAGAAGAAACACTTAACATGCATTTTCTAAGGGCCAGGCACCTTGTTGGGTACATTCTTGCTAAAGTGTTAGTGACTTCCTTGTTAGTCCTTGTATTTACATTTTAAAAGAGTGAGAAAGGGCAATGCTTAACCCAAAGGAGATGAGTAGAATGTTAAGGATGGAAGGGTCCTTAGAGACCATCTTGTTTTCTCTTTTGTTTTGTTTTGTTTGCAGGGCAATGAGATTTAAGTGACTTGTCCAAGGTCACACAGCTAGTAAGTGTGTAAGGCCAGATTTGAACTCAGGTCCTCCTGAATCCAGGGCCAGTGCTTTATCCACTGCATCACCTACCTGCCCCCATCTTGTTTTCTCTTTCCCTCCTGATCCCTCTGGACAGGATCCTCTAGGTCTAACTGTCCTCTGCCAAATGAAACCTGGATTATTTGGGGTGTCCTGAACCTTACTGCACTAAGACATTTGGGACACCCTATATAATCTCTGAGGTGCCTTCTAGCTCTCATGACCAATGATATGAGGCAGCAGGTAGAGGGGATGTGGGAACTGATTTATAGGATCAGACACTGGCAAAATTAGGAACCAGGCAAAGTTCAACCTCCCCTCTCTAATGTCCTTTTGGGAAGTTCGGTTAGGTGGTGTAGTGAATGGAGTTGGACTTTGAGTCAGTAAGACCTGAATTCAAATCCTGCTTTTCAAATACTCATTATGGGACTTTGGCTAAGAAACAACTTTTCTCCTAGCCTCACCTTCCTCATGTGTAAAATTGACATGGTAACACCTACTTCACAGGTTTGTTGTGAGAACCAAAGGAGTGTGTGTGTATGTGTGTGTGTATGCACATATGCACATTCTCACACATATACACACATATATGGATATATAGACAGGCGTATTGTATGTGTACTTGCGCACACATGCAGTGCACATACACACATGTATATGTTCAATGAACACATACACAATATAATATGCATGTATACATGCCACATGTGTGCATATACATTTGTGTGTATATATAGTGTGATGTTAAAAAAATCTAAATGTGTGGTCACCTTAAATTAGAAGCTTTAGCACCAGTCTTTGGGCATTACACATTTATTAAAGCATACCAGGTATTAGTAAAAAGGAAAACACGTGGAGTTCAGAAAGTTAAGAAAAGGCCTATCTAGTCTAGAGTTCCATCCTGGTCTGGTTCTTCCTCAAGTCCTCCACCATGAGCCTGCTTCAACCATGAACTGCCCCTCAAACTGAGTGTGGAAGCTTTTTATAGGTCTGGAGCAGAGGCAGTCCTTACTCACTGCTTCAAGTTGATTGGTTAGCATCATCCAAATCCATTGGTTCACGGGACTTGAAGGTGGTCTCATGTTGAGTTCAGTCCTTAGCTTCTGAGAACAGTACCTTCTTAAGGGCTAGCCAGGTATGGTTACAATCTAATTAACTTGGAATAGACTAATCAGCAAAGTCAATCACTGTCACTTAATTCAATCCGTTTATATTAATCTCCAGGCAGGCCTTTGAGTACCTGCCAAATCCCATTATTTTCTCACATTTTCCCCCTCCCCCCCTTTATTAAGGAACATTGTTGCCTTAATGAGGCAATAACATTACAGATACTTATGACTAACAATGCAAAGGGAATGAAAAGAGAGAAAAGAAATTGAGGGACACATTGGCAGTAAACTAAAGGGGGCACTCTCCTTTAGAAGGTGGACATTATAAATAGTGTAAAACAGGGAAATGTCCATTTAAGTCTTCAGAAGTCTTTTCTCAGATGATTCTTGGGATGTCCTCTGGGTGTAGTTGTGGTGTGAAAGTCTTTCAGGTGTGGATGCTGATGATCGACTAACAAGTCTCAGCTGCAGAGTTTCAGGTGTGATTGTAAAGTCCTTCTGGTGTTTCAGATACTGGTAACCAGCTGGGAAAGTTTCCTACAAAATTGAGCTTAGCACAACTTTAAATAGCTTTGTCAATAATCAAATCAAACAATGAGAGTTCTCAAAAACATGTCTAAGGAAATTCAGAATCTTTTAGAGCTTTTACAATTATTGTCCAGTTGTTATGCATGAAACATAATAAAAACTAAAATGGAAACATTCTCTAAAAATTAATATTACTACAACAGATAGGTGGTACAGTACCTAGAGGAACCTATTTAAAGTTAGCAAGACCTAATTATGTGAATACTTAGAATTTATGTGGCTCTCTAGGGTTTGCAAAGCACCACACATATGTTAATCTACTTGATCCTTACAAAACTGTGAAGTAAATACTATCATCCCCATTTTGTCAGTGAGGAAACTAATGCAGAGCTAGGTGAGATGACTTTCCCAGGGTCACATAGCTAAGGCAGGATTTTAACTCAGTTCTTCCTGACCCTACAGTCAGCTCTCTCTCTCTCTCTCTCTCTCTCTCTCTCTCTCTCTCTCTCTCTCTCTCTCTCTCTCTCTCTCTCTCTCTCTCTCTCTCTCTCACACACACACACACACTCTCTCTCTCTCTCTCTCTCTCTCTCTCTCTCTCTCGCTCACTCTCCCTCTCTCTCTCTCTCTCTCTCTCTCTCTCTCTCTCGCTCTCCCTCTCTCTCTCTCTCTCTCTCTCTCTCTCTCTCTCTCTCTCTCTCTCTCTCTCTCTCTCTCTTGCTCTCGCTCTCGCTCTCTCTCTTTCTTTGTCTGTCTCTCCCCACACTGCTTGTCCATCTCTCTGCCTATGCCTCTGTCTCTGTTTCTGCCTCTCTCTCTCTCTCTCCCTCTCTCTCTCCATCTCTCTCTCTCTCTATATATATATTAGATAGATTTGTGTACATGTATATATGGATATGAACATATGCACACACATGCACACACATGTACACACATGCATAGGTATATTGTTACCAAGTATATCACCTCATTACCTGAACTCCAAATTATACTGCAGATGATTGCCAGCTGTGTCATGTTGGCCAAGTCACTTAACCCCTGTCTGCCTCAGTTTCCTCATCTGTAAAATGGGAGTCATAATAGCACCTACCTCCCAGGGTTGTTGTGAGACTCCAGTGAGACAATATATAAAGCATTTTTTGAAGCTTAAAGACCAATGTCAGTGAGCTGACAAATTCATTCTGTTCAGTTCAACAACCATACCTTGTAGCCATTTCATGATAGGTGTCTTCCTACTAAGGTGTTGGGCATTTCATTTGTTATAACTCTGGAGTTATATGCATTTTTAAAAAGAGAGTGGAGGGGGCAGCTAGGTGGCACAATGGATAAGGCACCAGCCCTGGATTCGGTAGGACCTGAGTTCAAATCCAGCCTCAGACACTTGAGACTTACTAGCTGTGTGACTCTGGGCAAGTCACTTAACCCTCATTGCCCAGCAAAAAAAAAAAAAAAGAGGAGTGGGAAGGGGCTGTGTTTAACTCAAAGCAATGATTCACCAAATTTAAGTCCAACATGTTTGTTTGTTTGTTTGTTTTGTGGGGCAACGAGGATTAAGTGACTTGCCCAAGGTCACACAGGTAGTAAGTGTCAAGTGTCTGAGGCCAAATTTGAACTCAGGTATTCCTGACTCCAGGGTGGGTGCTTTATCCACTGTGCCACCTACTGCCCCAACATGTTTATTTTTTAAGATTGTTTTCCCCAATTACATGTAAAGACAATTTTAACATTCATTTTTTTTAAAAAATGAGTTCCACATTTTCTCTTTCCCCTCCCCTCTCCCTAAGATGGTAAGCAATTTGACATGGTTTATATAAACACATTTATTTGTTAAGTGAACCAAGTTTCAGAGAAGTCTAGAAATTTGTCGAAGACAGTAGAGTTCATTCAAATTCTCAGCCCAGCATTCTATTTATGATGGAATTTTAGGTCTCAGTGGGCAAATGTGCTTTCTGGTGGGAGTGTGCCTCCCCAGTGTCCCTTGAGCCCCATCACAGAGTCCCAGCCCCAGTGCTAGCATAGGCCCTCTTCGCTCTCCAGCCAAAGGTCCTTCCCACTTACTAAGTTCTTCCACCTCTTGTGAGCAGGCTCAGGAAGCTATTGGGGGGTGCTCCAGGAAATGACTCTCAGACCCAGCCAGCACAGAAGTGTTTTTCATTGGAGTTGCTATGACATGACAAGTGACTAACATGTGACTGTGTGTTTTATTAGTTCTAGACTGGCTGGTGCAGCCCAAACCACGCTGGCTAGGTGGCAACGGCTGGCTCCTCGATGGACCGGAGGAGGTTTTACAAGGTACAACGTGGGGTCTTCCTTGGCATCACCCACCAGTCTTGTCTTCAGCTTGTATTAATCACATCATGGGATGTACAGATTCTAGGCCTGCCAAGTGAAAATTTCAGAAAGAATTGGGTAACCCTTGAGAAGCCATTGTAGAAAGTATGTTTCCCAGGGGCATCTAGGTGGCACAGTGGATAAAGCACCAGCCCTTGATTCAGGAGGATCTGAGTTCAAATCTGGCCTCAGACACTTGACACTTACTGTGTGACCCTGGACAAGTCACTTAACCCTCATCCCCCCCCCCCAAAGTATGTCTCCAACAAGGAGGGAAAGAAAGTAGGGAGGGAAGAAGATACATTGATGAAGTACCAGTTACTAAGTGTCAGGGCACTATGCTAAGCACTTTGTGAATGTTAGCACATTTGATCTTCACAGCAACCCTAGGGGATGAGTGCTATTCTAGTCCAAATTTTACAGATGAGGAAACTGAGGCATATGGGGATGAAATGACTTGTCCAGGATCACATAGCTAGTAAGTGTCTGAGGCTGGATTTGAACCCAGGTCTTTCTGATTCCAGGCCCAGCACTCTCCCACTGATACTTCTAGTTGCCTCAGTAAACAAAAAGAAAACTGTTCTTTGATGGGGTCTTGCAGATATACTTAGATGCTACTTATACCAAATCAGTAAGGAGCCTTCAAATCATGCCTTATGAGGATTCATCTGAAGCATGTTTAGCCTGGGGAGGGAAGCATTTGAAGGAGGGGAATGTAAACTGTCTTCCAGCATCTGAAGAGCTAAGTTGAAAAAAGACTAAATTTATTTGACTTGATCCCAGAGGGCAGAAATAGTCACAGTGGATGGAGCTGTGGAGGGGCAGATTTCGATTCAGAGCAAATCAGTCAGTCAGTCAGTCAACAAACATTTATTAAGTGCTTGCTATGTGACAGATAGAGAAGCCAGGTGGTGAAGTGGATAGGGTGCAGGGCCTGGAGTCAGAACAACTCATCTTCCTGAGTTGAAATCCAGCCTCAGAGACTTCCTAGCTGTGTGACCTTGAGCAAGTCATTTCACCCTCATCTGTAAAATAAGTCAGAGAAGAAAATGGCAAACCACTCCAGTATCTCTGCCAAGAAAACCCCAAATGGCATCATGAAAAGTTGGACATAACTAAACAACAAATAACCAACAACACTGACTAAATGACCCCTTCCAGATTGGTTGACAATTCATTGAGGCACTTATGGCCGATATCAAGGAACATACCTTTGGGAGATAATATATATATCTAGTGCTTACTTGGCTATAAATGAGCAATACCCTCTTAGGGTAAAGGCTGAGATGCCAAACAGTCAGCATAGATTTGGGGGCTTTATTTACTCACCTGTCACAATTCACTTACTTCTCTACCTAAGGTGTTCCTGTTGTTGTTCAGTTGTTTTTCAGTCGTCATGACATCATTTGGGGTTTTCTTGGCAAAGATACTGGAATGGTTTGCCATTTCCTTCTCCAGATCATTTTACAGATGAGGAAACTAAAGCAAATAGAGGTTAGATGACTTGCCCAGGGTTACACAGGTTAGTAAGTGCCTGCAGTCACATTTGAAATCAGGAAGCTGAATCTTCCTGACTCCAAGCCCAGCACTCTATCCACTCTATCACCTAGCTGCTTAGTGGTAGGTATTAGTAGATTCTATTATTATCCCAATTTTATAGTTGAGGAAACTGAGACAGAGGTTAGATGACTTGCCCAGGGTCATGCAGCTAGTAAGTGTCTGAGTGCAGATTTGAACTCAGGTCTTCCTGACTTCAGACCCACTGCACCACCAAGCTTCCTTTAGGGGATGAGTTGTTCCCATTCCAGCACAACTGCACCCATAGAAAAACTGTTCCTTATGTGTCTCAAGCCCTGCTAAATGGAATTTAAATTTGGCATCAAAATTCCTAGTTCCAGTTCTGGTCCTGGTTTGCAATCTAAGCTAGCATCCACTGGGCCCTAATTTTTCTGATTTACTTGACCTCAATGTTAGGAATTGACCATTTTTGAGGCCTGCATTGGATTATTCTTTCTGCACTCAAAACCATCTCTGGTGATGTGAGTTGGGTGGGGTGCTTGTCCTCTTTCCTTCCTCTTCCCCATCCTGGTGGCTTGTAACTGGACTGAGGGACAGAGACAGTTAGTGGGGAGAAAGGAATTGCTCAAGGCGCTGGTGCTTTAAAAAATGTTCTGGTATATACTTATATATCAGGCTGCCTTCACCCAGACTGCAGAGAAAATGAGTGAGAGAGGAGGAACAGGGACAAGAAGATAGGAGTATGATGCCCCCTTTTGGTCCTCATGTGTGTTTCTTGAACTCTTTTTTTTGTTTTTTTTGTTAGTGAGGCAATTGGGGTTAAGTGACTTGCCCAGGGTCACACAGCTAGTTAAGTGTTAAGTGTCTGAGGCCGGATTTGAACTCAGGTCCTCCTGACTCCAGGGTCGGTGCTCTATCCACTGCGCCACCTAGCTGCCCCTGTTTCTTGAACTCTTACATCAAAATCTGTCTTTTTTCCACTTAATCAACAAGCATCTGTTAACCATAGCAGATACAAGCGCGTGTGAGTGCACACGTGCGTGCACGCGCACACACACCCACACAGCAGACCTTAGCCTTGAAGAGAGAAGCATTTATCTCAGCTCTGGTTCGTGTTTTAACTTGGGATTGTTCCTCTTAGATGATGAGTGTTCAGAGGAGGAAGTCTGTCTTTATTTCCCTCAGTTTCATCATCTGTACAATGGGTGGTTGGATTGTACCATCTTTAAGATCGCTTCTAGCCCTGACTGATGTCCTGTGCTCTCAGGTCCTTTTCCCTCCCTGACAGGCTATGTACTAAAGCCCTTGGCATTCTATGATTTTGGCAATTCTCTCTCATCTCCCCCTCTTTCTCCTTCATCCATGGGAGGTCAGTATCCTCTGATAGAACCTGGAGTTAGGAAGACCTAAATTCAAATCCAACCTCAGACACTTATAGCTGCGTGATTGGGGCAAGCCTCTGTGTGCCTCAGTTTCCTCATCTATAAAATGGGAATAATAATAGCACCTCCCTCCCAGGGTTGTTGTGAGGACCAAATGAGATAATAATTTTAAAGAACTTAGCACAGTGCTCAGCATAGAGTAAGTGTTATATAAATGTTAGCTATTATTAGCTATTGTTGTTCATCCTTCATTCTCCAAGAAGACCAGTGATGGCACGAGGCGATGCCTTGACTTGCCCATGAATTGGATTTTAGTGAGACAGTCATCACAGTCCGGTGCCTCCGCAGACACCATTCTCTGCAAAGTAGTTGATAATAAAGGTGTAAATGGATGATAATGACTCAAAACGGGAAAAACTAATGGGGGGAGGGGAGTGGGGAAGGAGAGACTTACATTGTGCCTCAGCAATTCAGTCAATCAATAAGCATTTATTAAGTGCCATTTATGTGCCAGGCCTTGTGAAAAGTACCAGGGATGTGAAGAAAGACAAGAGAGCCCCTTCTCTGGAGAAGCTTACAGCCTAATGGGAGAGATAATATAAAAACAACCGTGTACAGAGAAGATATAGACAAGATAACTGGAGATAAGCTTAGAGGGAAGACACTAGCATCAAAGTGGGTAGGGAATGTCTTCTTATAGAAGGTAGAATTTCAGTTGAGACAAAGGAAGCCAAGGAAGTCAGGAGGCAGCTGAGAACTGTCTTGAAGTGTTTGAAAGGATATCATGAGAGCAAAATGGCATAGTGGACTTGGCTTCAGAGTCAGAAAGACCTGTGTTCAAATCCCCTCTCTGACATAGACTGTGTGACCCTGGGCAAGTCACTGAACCTCTAAGTGTGCCTAGACAACCGAGTCTATAAATTGCAGAGAAGGTGCCAAACAGAATGATCAAAGGGAGTTTGTTCACCTGGGAATTCCATATATGTACTCATGAAATCATAAGAGCAAATCTCTGTCCTCTTATGGGAAAGAAGGAATAGACTTGTTCTATGCTGACCCAAGAACACTGAGTAGAAATTGAAAGGAAACATTAGCCTTCTTTATAAAGAAAAACTTCCTAATATGTAGTGTTGTCAAAAAATGAAACATATTTCTTTGGTAGATAATGAGTTCCACATCACTGGAGGTATTCAAGTGGAAGTCAAATGTTCACTTGTTGGGAAGGTTATATTGGGAATTCTTGCTTAGGTATGGGTTGGATTAGAAATCATGGGTCCCTTGCTTGAGTTCTGAGAACTTGGATTAGTTTTTAAAAAGATATTTTGAAAACTATTTCAATAGAATTGGTTTCCCTGGTAAACCCATGTATTTTATTTTATGTATTTAAAAACCATGATTCTGAGAAGAGGTCCACAGGATTCACCAGGGGGTCCACAGGCATCCAAAATGGCTCAGAACCTCTGGTCTGGATGAGTCCTGAGTGCACTTCCAATTTTGTGTCCTGTCTGAGGGGGCCTGAGTGACTGGCTGAATGACACAAAGCCAGCTTTTGCAGAAAGGGGCCGACCTCTCCAGAATCCTTCTCAGAATGCTAGAGACCCTGTACTGTAGAATAAGTCGGGGCTTCTCTCTTTCTCTTCCAGCAGAGGCCTGCAGCACCACAGAGGATGGGGCAGAACCTCTCCACTGCCCCACAGGCTATGAATGTCACATCATAAACCCCGGAAACTCTGCGGAGGGCATCCCCAACAGAGGGCAGTGCATCAAGCAACGAAAGGCTTCGGGTCAGTTAACCAACATCGTTCAATTGTATGGTGTCTACCACATAAGGGGCATTGGGCTCAGGACTGAGGACACAGAGCTGGCACAGTTCCTGCCTTACAGGAGATTCTAGTCTGATGGGGTGGGGGTGGGGGAGGCAGATACAGGCTATACTCAAATAGTCAGTAAAACATAAGGTAGAATGTGATGGGGGCAAAAGAAAGATACCAGGTAACTTCACCCAAAGTTGGCAAAAGGAATTGCAGGAGCAGTCAAATAAGTAGGAGAAGAGTCAAGAGTGAAAAGGGTACCAAAAACCCAGAGAGGAGAGAGGATTCAGGAAGAGGAGAGGGTGTCCCATGGGGTCAAATTTACTGAAGGTCAGAAATGGTAACGATTGAAAAAAAAAAGACTACTAGACTTAGCAATTAAGAAATAATTGGGGGGCAACTAGGTGGCGCAGTGGATAAAGCACCAGCCCTGGATTCAGGAGGACCTGAGTTCAAATCCAACCTCAGACACTAGCTGTGTGACTCTGGGCAAGTCACTTAACCCTCATTGCTCTGCCCCCCCCCAAAAAAAAAGAATTGGTAATTTTGGTTGGGGGGATCCTTTTTAAAATTCTGAACTTAAACACCAAAAAGAACATTTTCATACATATAGTGTAATATCAGCATTCTGTCTAAAACAAAGAATCTCAGTTTCTACCATTTACTTTTTTTTTATGCATTTTTTTTAAGTGAGGCAATTGTGTTTAAGTGACTTGCCCAGGGTCACACAGCTAGTAAGTGTTAAGTGTCTGAGGCCGGATTTGAACTCAGGTACTCCTGACTCCAGGGCCGGTGCTCTATTCACTGCGCCACCTAGCTGCCCCTACCATTTACTTTTTAAATATATAAAATAAATTTTACACATTACTTTCAAAATCATCCTGTTTTCTGTGCATTCTAAATTCCTTCTGTTCATTAAAAATGTTTTTGTGATCCTACTTTTAATTTTTATCTAGTTTTTTCTTTAGACTTTAATTTTTCCCCAAATGACATATAAAATCAAATTTTAGCATCAATTTTTACAACTTTGTGTTCCAAATTCTCTTCTTCCCTCCCTCCCTACCCCCCCTTAAGAACTCAAGCAATTCAATATGTTATACATGTGTAGTCCTGCAAAACATTTCTGCATTAGTCAGGTTGTGAAGGAAAACAGACAAAAATAACTTTAGAAAAAGGAACTAACAAAAAAATTTTGCTTCAATCTGTATTCAGATACCATCAATTCTTTCTCTGTAGATGGACTGCATTTTTCACAAGTCCTTCAGAGTTGTCTTGGATCATTGTATTGCCGAAAATGACTAATTCATTCACAGCAGATCATCTTACAATATCGCTGTTATTTTGTATTTAGTACAATCACTTTGCATCAGCTCATGTAAGTCTTTCCAGGTTTTTCTGATAGCATCCTGCTCATCATTTCTTATAGCACAATAGTGTTACATCATAATCTCATCCCACAATTTGTTCAGCCATTCCCCAACTGATGGGCTTCTCCCCAATTTAGAATTCAACCTTTTGTGTGTTTTTTTTTATCTCTTTTTGGATACCATCCTAGTAGTGGTATTACTAGGTCAAAGTATATGCATGGTTTTATAGCCTTTTGGGCCCTCGTTTTTTTGTTTTTTTTTAAATCACTACCACTAACTCCTTTCTCCTTCAACTCCTTCCTCTCCAGCTAAAAACCAGGAGAAAGAAAAGGGGGAAAAAACCCATGTAACAAATGAGCATGGGGGACAGCTAGGTGGCACAGTGGATAAAGCACCAGCCCTGGATTCAGGAGGACCTGAGTTCAAATCCAGCCTCAGACACTTGACACTTACTAGCTGTGTGACCCTGGGCAAGTCACTTAACCCTCATTGCCCCTCAAAAAAAAACCCAAACAGACAAAAAAAGAATACATCATTCCAAGTCACTTTACCCTATTAGCTTCAGTTTCCTTATCTGTAAAATGGGCTGGACAAGGAATGGCAAACTGTTCAAGTATCTCTGGCAAAAAACCCCAACTGAACAACCAGCTGTATTCAAGTTTTGTAGTTTCCAGCTATGGCAAGGAGTGTGTGTGTGGGGGGGCAGAATTATGGCTTGTAGTATCCTGATCAATATGGTACTTTTAGGAAACAATATTTAAGCCTAATTTATGCATCTCTTAGTTTTGCTGCTCAAACTTACCATGGTCAGGCTTCCTTCTGATAAAGGTGTAGTCTATTTTTGCTTTTGTTTTTGTTTTTTTGAGGGTTAAGTGACTTGCCCAAGGTCACACAGCTAGTGAGTATCAAGTGTCTGAGGTCGGATTTGAACTAAGGTCCTCCTGAATCCAGAGCCAGTGCTTTATCCACTGCACCACCTAGCTGCCCCCTAAAGGTGTAGTCTGTCAAAAGAATTCTCAAATTTCTTCTTTAAATTGGGGCAGGGGATGAGAAAGGCAACAAGTTATTTCTTTGTAGTTATGTATCTCCAATAAAAATTAGAAGGTATAGGAATCATAGGATTTAGAGCTGAAAAGGACCTTACAGAACATCTAGTCCAAGACCCCCATTTTACAAAGGAAGGAACACTCAGCGAGAGTTCAAGGTCACATAGCAAGTAGACATCAGAGCTGAAGTTGCAACTGACATCTTTAACACCAGATTCTTTTAACTAGACCAGTGGTCCTCAAACTGTGGTCTGCAGACCCCGTGGGTCCCCAAGACACTTTCAGAGGATCTACAAGGTCAAAACTATTTTCACAATAACACTGAGATATTATTTGCCTATTAAAATACTCCTCCCTTTTCCAATTACATATCTGTGTGAAACTGGATTTGCTTCATATACTCCAGCCAAAACAACATATCACAACAGATTGAATGCAGAAGCAAATTAGAAAATTCAACTTTCTTCTTTTAAGTCTCTTTTAAGATTTCTTTTAAAATATTTAATATATAATAAGAATTATTTTAAGATATTATAGAGATTTGTAAGAAATATGTAAAACTATCACTCGGTATTTTTTGTTTTGGTAAATATAGCTTTTTTTCATTAAACATGTTATTTATATTAATATAGAAGATTTAGTAATGTTATTTAAATGAATTAGGAAAGAAATATTTTTAAATGTATCAAGTTTTATTTTCTAATATGGAAAATATTGATAGATATAGATATAGAATTAATTAAATCCATTATAATGGTAATATATATTTTAATATTTGTGTATATATTTTATTTTTTAAATGATAATAAAAGTAAAACATACAGAACAATACATAATATATAATATATTATTATTTTAATATGACATTCTAAAATATAGTATATTGAAATATAAATGCATTGTGATATATTGCAATACATTATAATATATAATTATACATAATTGTATTGATATATTATTATGTATTATAAGAAGTATATAATAATATATTTTATAAGTAAAAATTATCTAAATAAATATATAAATAAAAACTCTTCGAGATGTCAGTAATTTTTAAGAGAATAAAGGGGTCTTGAGACCAAAAAGCTTGAGAACTACTGAACTAGACCAATCTAGTTTGACTCTACAGCAATCATAATTTTATACCACAAACATTGCTTTAGTAACTACTGGATACAGGGAATATAGCTTTAGATTCTGACTCTAAACATAGTGTCCTTTGAACTACACAGAATGAAATCAATTATAAAAATAAGTCACATTCCATTGAAAACTCCTTGACTCATGACTTCACCTGACAGAGCAAGAGAACAGGCGTGCCAGTGACAAAATGTAAACTTTTACTAGGACTGGTATAATTTTATGACTGAAGTGTTCCATAATAGGCATCAACATCAACTCCACGTTTAATCTAGTTACAGTTATATTTCCTGCTTCTATGATAACTGGATTCAAATGAAAGTTAGCTGGGGTCGGCTAAGTGGTGCAGTGGATAAAGCACCGGCCCTGGATTCAGGAGCACCTGAGTTCAAATCTGGCCTCAGACATTTGACACTTACTACCTGTGTGACCCTGGGCAAGTCACTTAACCCTTATTGCCCTGGGGTGGGGGACTGAGGGGGGAATCATTGGTTTGGTAGAAAAGGTGCTGGATTTATGAAGAGACAAATCCAGGTGTCAAATCCAGCTTCTCATACTCATTCACTAGCTGTGAGACTGTAGGCAAGCCACCTCACTCTGTAAACCTCAGTTTCTCCATTTATAAGCTGGGCAGAATAATTACTGCAGTTCATGGGAAAGCACTTAGTAAAACATAAAGTGCTATAGAAATGTGAGTAATTATTGACGATGTTGATGTTGAGGGGGACAATTTCTAAATTTCCTTCTGGCTCTAAACCCTAGGACCATGTGTTTCAATATAATCTATTATTTGAATATAACATAACACATCATATCATATTATGTTGATATAATTTGAAGAGATGCTTACCCATTAGAGCGTTAAAAACTGCCTTCATTTTATCTTCTGAGAGACCTTCTTGAGTTTTTTCCCTTTATTTTGGTTTAAAATTTTTTCTTTTTTATTATGAACTTGACAAACTTCAACAAACATGAACATTTCCATATACAAAGAAGATCAGAAAAAAAGGATTGCATAAGAAACTGAGAATCTAAGAATTTAAAGTATATATTGAATTTAACATTGCAGTATCATCACTGCCCTGATAGTCTGTGACACCTTCTGAACTTCCTTTTACTCTCTTTTGTGTATTTTTTTGCTCTTTTTTTTTTGTGGGGCAATGAGGGTTAAGTGACTTGCCCAGGGTCACACAGCTAGCAAGTGTCAAGTGTTTGAAGCTGGATTTGAACTCTGGTCCTCCTGAATCCAGGACTGGTGCTTTATCCACTGTGCCACCTAGCTGCCCCCTCTTTTGTGTATTTTAAAGTTATTTCATTGATGTTCTTTGTTCTTTACTTTGTTCTGTGTGTGTGTGCATGTAGCCCATGTAGATTACATATAATTATACATGATTTGTCTAGTTTAGGCTCATAGGGAGGCATGAATCTTAGGAATCTGGCCAGATTTGGCCCTCAAATCATAGTTTGCCAAATCTGCCTTAATACGTGGTCAATTTTTGTCAAAGTGCCATGTACTACTGAAAAATGTGTATATTTCTTTCCCCCCCAAAATGCATATTCCTTTGCTTAGAGGCAAAGAAGTGGCACATGCTGTGCTAGGTCTAGAAGCAGGAAGACCTGAGTTCAAATACAGTCTCCAACGTTTATTAGTCCTGAGCTATTGGATGTGGTAGTCAGGCCTCATCTGGTCCAGTTGCCTTTCTTAGTCTGGATGCTGCTGCCATCTAGCTCTGGATTTGCTGGCTGAGATGATGCAACACCCTCTTCCATAATCCCAGGCTTCTCAAAGGCAGGTGCTTGATTTGGCCTGTCTCTGTCCACTTATCTGTGCACAACCCATCATCTGGAGTGGGCTTCATCCCCTGCTATGGCCCTGATAAGCTACAATATGACATCAGAGATTGTATTGATCTCAAGCTTCCTGGAAGGTCTGGAGTGTGAACCTGCTCGCTGAACTTTCCCTGTTTCCTACTTATGGCTATGAGTGCTTCAAGGCATATTCTGCTTAGCCATGACTCCCTGTACAATGATCTTGAGGGGCTGGTACTCTGCCACCCCCCCACAACAGGAGTGTTCCAAGAGGCCAGGGCCAAGATCCCACTGGCTTAGATCCTCTTTATGGGAGACTGTCCTAGTTTCTTGCCTCCTCCCGAAACCCCTCCTCCCACAATGCATCTGGCCCCAGGCTCTGTTCATCAGCATCCTTGCTGGCTCCCCATTCCCACTCCCACCCCCAACCCCCATCCCCTCTCCAAGTGCCTGCAGGCTTTTGGCCATATTTGTGTGTGTTCCTAGACTGCTTGGAGTTTATTGATGTTTCTCTTTGTTCTCCTTTATCATTATTCCATCTGGTGTCCTTTTAAATCTTTGCTGGGGTGTTTATGGGAGAGCTAAGTTTCTCCAGGACCTCTCAAGTTACCATCCTAACCAGAAGTCTTTCTTGTTGATTTTCCAGATGGACAAAACCTAAAACATAAATCTTACAAGGAAGTTGTAGGTAAGATAAGAGTATGTCCTTCTTTTGTTTATCCCTGTATTGTGAGCACATGAAAGGAGGCAGAGTGCATTTTTTTTTTTTTGGCTAAAGAATGAAATGATAATTGCCAAAATTTAAAAAAAAATAGAATTTGAAGTAAAAAAGACCCGGGTTTGAGTCCCAGCTCTGTCTCTCCCTAGCTTGGGTTTTCTTTGGCCAGTTATTCAATTTCTCTAAGTCTTTCCCCCTCCCCCATTTATAAAGTGTGATAATACTTATAAAACCTCTCTCACTGGGTTATTTTAAGAATCGGTTAGGATAATGTGTGCCACCATTAATTGCCATGTAAAAATATGTCATTGTTGTATTATTTTATTCTCCCAACCCACTACTAAAATCTTCCTCTGATGTCCCATTATGACATGAGAGTGACCCTGAGCTCTGGAAGGCAATACCAGCTAGACATAAGCTTAGAAGGTCCTGCCGGGCTGGGAGGGATTTAGTTACTACCCAGGGAAGGGCATTATGTCTGTCACCTGAGGACCATGTTTGTATCTTTCTATATATCCCTAGTGCTTAGCACAATGCCTGGTATGTAGCAGGGGCTTAATTCATGCTCTTACCAACTGGCTGACTGGATTCCTTCTCACTAACCCTCTCATCTTCCTCTCTTTCTCCATCTTTGCCCCTCTTCCCTTCTCACAGAGGGAAGAAGCCTTTTGAAATGTAAAATTTACTTGCTGATCTGGTTTTGGAAGCTGCTCTTATGTTTACAGTTTTCTTAAGGTGGATGGAAGGCCTGTGTGAATTTGTATTGCTGGAATGAAATGAAAACACTTGACTTTTTTTTTAATCTGTGGTTAAACTAAATCCCATGGTGTCGAGTGTGAAAGGGGCGGAAACCTTAGAAGTAATCTAGCCTACCTCCCTTGATATAGAGAGATCACTTACCCCAGGTCTCATAGCTAGTGAGTAGCAGAACCAAGACTAAAATTCAAGTCTACTCCCACCCAATCCATTGCTCTTGGAAAAATACAACAGTGCCTTTCTCTTTACATTTGTGTTTTCCAGTAATCCTTCATTCCTTTCTTCTTCCTTACCTACTTCCATTCCATTCTTCCTTCCCTCCATTCCTCCCTCTGTTCATTTGTTTGTTCATTCGTTCCTTCCTTCCTTCCGCTCACTCATTCAGCCACTATTTGTGGAGTTCTGATTGTGCTTAAGGCATTTTGTTGGGCACTGTGTAGGATGCAAAGCTGTTCTAGACACAGTCCTTGCCCTCAAAGAACAGAGAGTCTAGTTTTCATTTAAATGCTTCAGTGTGGGCACTCATTACCCCAATGCAGATCAGAATCTCTCCATGTCTTCTTGCTGTGAGTGGTTCTTATCCATGCCTTTCCACAATTCTTCCTTGAAGGACTGATCCAAGGCACCAAAAGGCCTTCTGATGGGTCCTTTGATATTTCATGGTTACCGACCTGACATTTGGGCCATCCATCTGTTAATCCTTGACTGGCCCCATATGGTCATCCTACTTCCTTTCCCAGACATCCCTGACCTTTAGGATGCCTTTCCCACCAAGTACAGTGGAAAGAGTGCTAGATTTGAAATCTCAAGACTTGGATTCATCCCCACTGCTACTCGTATCAGCATGCTTTGGGAATGTCACTTAACCCTGCTGGGCCTCAGTTTCTTCCTCTGTAAAATGAAGGCACAGATTAGATGAGCTTTCAGGTCCCTTTTAGCTCTAAATTTAAGATGCTGTGGCATTAGGGACAGGTCCCCTCCTACTTACATGTTCCATGTTCCTTTCTCTCGTCCATTCCATTGTCTGCCATTAAAAGTCCTCTGGAATCATGGTGCCCCTTGATCCTGAACCACAGTGCATCAGTTAGAGAATATAGATATTGGAGATAGGGCCTGGTAACTCAGAGCAGCTGGGATTCATTGAGACAAGGCTAATGGGGGAAAACATGTAAGACAAGTAAATAAATACAAAGCAGGATGTGATGCAGCCTGCATAAGTACCACAAATTATAGGAGAAGTCTATAAGAAAGGGAGAAGGGGGAAGTCAATAAAGGAAAGTTTCTTGGGGGTAGCGGCATTTGAGCTAGGCCTCAAAAGACTTTGATAGATAGAGATTTCAGAGGACGTTGGATGGGTATTCCAGGGGGCAGGTAGGTGGTACAGTGGATATAAAGCACTGGTCCTGGATTTGGGAGGAACTGAATTCAAATCTGACCTCAGACACTTGACACTAACTGTGTGACCGGGGGCAGCTGGTTGGCGCAGTAGATAAAGTGCTGGCCCTGGATTCAGGAGTACCTGAGTTCAAATCCGGCCTCAGACACTTGACACTTACTGGCTGCGTGACCCTGGGCAAGTCACTTAACCCTCATTTCCCTGCAAAAAGACCCCCACAAAACCCCCACACACACACTGTGTGACCCTGGGCAAGTCACTTAACCCTCATTGCTCTGCAAAAAGAAGACAAAGAAGAAGACAAAGGAGAAGATGACGAGGAGGAGGAGGAGGAGGAGGAGGAGGAGGAGGAGGAGGAGGAGGAGAAGGAGAAGGAGAAGAAGGAGAAGGAGAAGAAGAAGAAGAAGAAGAAGAAGAAGAAGAAGAAGAAGAAGAAGAAGAAGAAGAAGAAGAAGAAGAAGAAGAAGAAGAAGAAGAAGAAGAAATAGAAATATTCCAGCAATGAGAATGACAACTCAGGGAGGAATAAGTAATGGTTGGGGAATGGTAATTAGTCTAGAAAGTCTGGATCATATAGAGCATAAGGGGCAGCAGACAACAGGAAAAGCAGATTGAGGCCAGGACACTGAGGGCTTTGAAGGCCAAGAACAGGAATTATTTTGGTGATAGTAATAAAAATAGCTTGCATTACGTTGGATTTTATGATTTCCAAAAGGAATTTTCTCACAGCCACCCCCATGAGGTTGATGGTAATAATTATCTGATATTTGTATGGCATTTTATGGTTTGCAAAATGTTCTACTTACATTGTCTCATTTGAACCTCACAACTGCTCTATGAGGTGTAGGTAGAACAGAGATTCTATTTTTAGAGATGAAGAAATTGAGGTTAAGAGATCTTTAAAAAATGACTTATCAGGGGCAGCTAGGTGGCACAGTGGATAGAGCACTGGCCCTGGAGTCAGGAGTACCTGAGTTCAAATCCTGCCTCAGACACTTAACACTTACTAGCTGTGTGACCCTGGGCAAGTCACTTAACCCCAATTGCCTCACTAAAAAAAAAAAAGAAGAAGAAAAAAAAAGACTTATCCTTGGTTACACAGCTGTTAAATATCAGAAGTGATATTGAAATGCAGGTTTTCTTGCCTCTGAAACCAGCAATCTATCCACTACTCATTTGTTAAAAGTAGATAATAACACCTAAATCATGGATTGTTGTGTGGATCAAAGGGGTTAACATATGCAAAATATTTTGTAAATCTTTAAATGCTATATTATTATTATTATTACTACTACTACTACTACTACTACTACTACTACTACTACTACTACTACTACTACACCAAGGTGCCTGTTTTTCAGTTGATAAAACTGAGGCACAAAGACCATGAAGTGACTTGCTTAGGGACATACACCTAATTTCAGAATTGTGATTCAAAACTAGGTCTTTCAAATATGAAATCAGAGGTCTTTCTATTATACTGTTCTGTAGGTAGTAGGGGGATACTGAAGGTTTTGTTTGTTTTGGGGGGAGGCTGAAAGGAGAGAGGGCAAGTTTGATGCCATTATTTTGATACAGCTATGACTTATTTTACAGGAAGTAATTCAAATTATGTGGTTGGCTATGAGAAAGAACGACAGAAGCGTTTGCATTAATTCAACAGGCGAATTGAAAATGAGTGAATAAATGAAAAGTTATGGAAACATGGCCCCAAAGAAGAGATATGAGAATACAGCACCCTCCTTCCTTTCTATAAGTGGGGGACTTGGGGTATATAGCACTTCATACAACCTTGAACTTGTTCATTTGTTGGTTAGTTTTGCTGAATTATTTTTCCCACTTTTAAATTCTTTATTCTAAGGAGTGGCTCTATGGGGGAGGAGGGAAAGGCATATTGGGAAATGTAGATGATATAAAAATAAAGATATTAATAAAATTGTTTTTTAAATCAAAAGGTTTGAATTTTAGTACCAAGAAGGAATTTTCATTGTGGGGCAGTTTTGACCAATGAATGGGAATATAAGATCTTTGCTGTTAGCTATTCTTAAAAAAGAAGGTGACTTTCATACAGGTAGACCTGGTAGAAGTTTCTGGAGAGAACATCAGATCTGGAATAAGAGGACTTGGGTTTGGATCCTTGGGCAGGTTTAATTATCGTTCTGAATCTCAATCTCTTCTTTCCATAGAAAGGGGGGGATTAAATCAGAACATCTTCTTAGGTCCTTCCAGTTCCAATAGTCTATAAGCTTACGATTGTCCATTTCAAGCTGGAAGAGACTTTAGAAATCATCCATCCCAACCCTCTCATTTTATGGATGAAGACACTCAAACCCAAAGAGGTAAGTGACTTGGTCACACAGTTGAGTGGTATAGCCAGGATTAGAACTCAGGTCTTTTCACTCTAAATTAATCCTTTCCATTCTATCAGGTCAACTTTTTATTATTGCCTTAGAGAAGTTTATGGGGTAGCTATAGACATTCTATATGCTGTAGTCACATAATTTCAAATTGGAGGAGACTTTAAATGTTAGCACATTAAATTCCTCCCCAAACCATGCATTCTGTCCTATAAATAAGACAAAGTAAGCATTTGGATCATATAGAGAAGGTATTAATCTTTGGGGGAAAAGCAGGATGGACAAGGTAGCCCTTGAGTTGAGTCTCAAAGAATGAATCAATTCTTTATGTCTCTCGACTTAAATCCCAAAGACATATTCTAATTCTCCCCATTTCTTTCCTTTATTTTCCCTCTATTATTGGGGAATAGGATGACCACTGACCCCTAGTGTCACAAATATGAGAGGACAGCAAATAGTCCCTTGATTCAGATTTGGAGCCAGATTGGGAAGTCACCATCCCACAAATGATTAGAACCAGAAAAGACCTTAGAGGCCACCTAGTCCCTAGCTTCTTAAACTGTGAGTTGTGACCCCATATGGGGTCATGTTAACTGAATTGGGGGGGAGTGGCAAAAAAAATTGGCCACAGTAAAAAGTTATGTATACCTATTTTATATACTTATGTACCCAGGGTTGCATAAAAATTTCTTGGGTAACAAGGGGTTATAAATGGAAAAAGTTTAAGAAGCCATAATCTAGTCCAACTTTCTTATTTTTGCACTTGAGAAGGTTGAGGCCAGGAGAGGGGAAATGACTTGACCACTTCCATGTACCCAATAAGTTGAGACCTTAACCCAAGTCTTCCAAATCTTTGGACTCCAGGTCCAATTCTTTCCATTTTACCAAGCTTCCTAACTCTTCTGGAGTCAATGGGATCCCAGACTGTGAGAAGTCTCATGTCTCTTTCCTAACAGGAAACAGCTAGATGGTATAGTAGAGTGCTGGACCTGGAGTCGGTAACCTTGGACAAACCACTTCACCTGTCTGCTTCAGTTTCTTTGACTGTAAAACGAGGATTTTTAACAGCACCTACCTCCCAGGATTGTTATAAGCATTAAATGAGGGGCAGCTAGGTGGCGTAGTGGATAGAGCACCAGCCCTGGATTCGGGAGGACCTGAGTTCAAATCTGGCCTCAGACCCTTGACACTAGCTGTGTGACCCTGGGCAAGTCACTTAACCCCAATTGCCTCACCAAAAAAAAAAAATTAAATGAGATAATATTTGTAAAATGTTTAGTATAATGCCTAATATACAGTAGAGGATTAATACATATCATTCCCTTCTCCTTGATTAAGTAAGGATACTGTCTCTCTCTGTCTGACAGAGTAAAGAGCAAACCCCACCACACTAGATTTTCCTAAGGCCAAATATATGAGAATACCAAGTTTGCAACTTGTGGCTACTTAGACACTGGCCAAAAAGTGGGGGGAAAGTTTGTGTTATACACAACCCTCTCTCTCATGTAGGTCTCCTCCACTTTCACATTTTGTTCTGGAATAAATTGGATATTGAATGCTGGTGGCTTGAGAGGGTAATCTTGGGATGGGGAAGAGGTAAGAAAGGACAAGGAGAGAAATAGGAAATGGATTGTACTGTGAGATTTAGAATTAGTCCAACCCACCAGTTTTTTAACAGAAAGAAACCTTGTCCCAGGTCACATTTTTTCCAAGGTCAAAAACATGGCAGATCACAGAGTGAGCTAGAAACACACATCGGATCCTTTGACTCCAGACCTCACATCTGTGCTCTTTCCTTCACACTAGATGGTCTTCTTGGTTAAATTTCTTCTTCTTATGAGGTAGGCACTGGAGGAAAGACACAGGGACTCATCAACAACAATGTTTTGCCTCAGGAAGTTTGCAGTGTGATTGGGGGATTCTGGAGATAGGGTGAAAAGATACCGTGAAGTAAAAAGTAGTATGTGACAAGTGCTGCAAGAATGGGAAAGACAGGAGAGAATACTTGAGGATGATGTAGTCAGGCGAGGATTCATAGAGGAGGTTGGGGGAAAAGGGTTTAATATGGGCCTGAGGGATGAGGAGGATTTCAATAAGTAGGAAATAGAGAAGAGGGAATTCCTGGCAGGGGATGAATCATGAACACAGAAATGTGAGAAAAGCTCACGTTTTGTTGGAGGAAACAGTGAATTAATAAAATTGGAAAAATTTCCTCCCTCTTATCTCCCCCACACTCAAACAGTATTTAAACTGCCTTCCTCTCCATGAATACTTAAATTTGTCATTCATGGTAAGTGTGCCCTATGGGCTCTAGGGGACCCATGGACATACTTACATGCCATTTTGAATGCTGGTCCACAACATGATGATGAAGGAGACATTTCCTCCTGTCTCCTTTTTTCCATCTGAGTGCCTCTGCCTTCCCTGTTACTCATCTTGAGTCTCTTCACTCAGCTAGATAGAAACCTGTTCCTGTGTTAGTCTCCATGTATGCCTTTTTACTTAACCCTCTTTGCCTCAGTTTCCCCATCTGTAAAATGAGCTGGAGAAGGAAATGGCAAACTACTCCAGTATCTTTGCCAAGAAGACCCTAAAAATGGATCCTGAAAAATTGGACATGACTGGAAAACAAATGACCTTTTCCCTGGAGTTCTGGCATACTAGAGCATCTATAAGATCTTAAGAAATGACTCTAGGGGACAGCTAGGTGGCACAGTGGACAGAGCACTGGCCCTGGATTCAGGAGGACCTGAGTTCAAATCTGGCCTCAGACACTTGACACTAGCTGTGTGACCCTGGGCAAGTCACTTAACTCTCATTGCCCCTCAAAAAAAAGAAAAAAGAAAAGAAAAAGAAATTATTCTAATGGTAGAATTTCAGGTCACTAGGAAGATATTTTGAGGACTGGGTACTCTTCTAGGATGGATCCTCTCAAAATACACTCTATTGGTTGTTTTGCAACCCACTTTTTTTGTTATACTGGCTCTGTCTGTTATTTAATGAAAGCCCTTTATTTTTATGGAATTGAGCCTCCAAAGGTAGAAATTACTTTCTCAAGATAAAAAACAAAGATAAATAACAAAGCTAGGATTTGAATCCAGTTCCTGCAATGCTGGACCCAATCTTCTTTTTATTACTCCACATCAGAGAGTCTCTGAGGCCAGTCACCTAAGATATCCATTATATCCTCTCTTCAGGCACTGAGTGGAACTAGCTCATAGAATCACAAAAGCATGCACACATCCACCTCTGGGCTTCTTGATCTGGGGAGCAGCAGAAAGGTGTTACTATCACCAACAGACACCGTCCAAAAAGGGAGGAAAAGGCTATGTTGTATCCAACCCCCTCCCAAATATGCCTTCTGCACACAGAATGTCAGAACAGGAAGGAACCTCAGAATGCATCTTGTCCTACCACTCCATCTTATAGATGGGAAAGTGAAGCCCAGAGGGGGATATGACTTGACCAAAGTCACTTGGCTGCTTTTCAGCAGAGACAGACCTAGAACTGAGTTATCTTAATGTCAGGAGCATTGATATTTCCCCTTTACTATGCTACTCATCTGTGTCAAGCATGGTATAGTGTACCATAAGGTAAGTAATGCAGAGTTCCTTATAAAAGACAGTTGAAGGCCAATCCTGAATCTGATGATGATGATGATAACAACAATAAAGCATTTATTAAGCACTTACTATATTTCAGGCATAAATACAAGAAATCAACATAGTTCCTGCCTTCAAGAAGTTTACAATCTAGTGGAAAAATACAGTCTCTAAAGAGGTACAGATTCCCATATCTGAACAATCTCTCTTCAGTTCTGCCTAATGACTTCCTGACTCTGTTTGAATGTCAACTAATGTCCTACCTTTTTCAGGAAGTCTTTCCCAACACTGTAATTCTAGCGCCTTCCCTCTATTATTTCCTGTTTATCCCATATATAGTTTGCTTTGCATATATTTGTTTTCATGTTGTCTCTCCCATTGGAGTGTAAGCTCCTTGAGGGTAGGGACTGTCTTTTGCCTCTTCTTGCATCCCCAGTGCTTAGAACAGTGCCTGACACATAGTGGACACTTAATAAATGTTTAGTGATGGATTGATAGGGGTGGGGGACATAAATGCAGCAGCATGTTTTGGAAATGGTGGCCTGGATGTGACCCAGAGGTCTGGCTCTTGGTAAAAATAAAGCAAAACTCAACAATCAAAACTCCAGGGAGGTTCCAGGGGCAAAGAGTCCGAGGTTCTTGTGTGATCTGGATAGAAAGATGAAAATGAGAACCATGGGGCATTAGAGGGAGTATTAATGTGATTTACTCTGGCTGCTCAACTTTCCTCCTCTCTTGACATCCCTGTATGTAGCAGAGAAGAGGTCATTTAAGGCAAAGGGATTGGGATTCTCAGTTAACTAGGATATTTGTTCAACCCACCTCCCCAACTATCCTGAAGGAAGGGGAGAGCCATGTGTGTTCTGACCAAACAATGAGTTAAAGCAAATGAAGCTTCCTGACACTTTTACCCATGACCTTGAAGGGAAAGAGTCTGACTGAGGGTTCCAGAATGTCTCTGTGTATCTCTTATTAAAATCTTAATAAAATCAACAGCACTTGGAGATTGAGATTGGGTTTTTTCCCCCTTCTGGTTAGTTATTAACATCTGATGAAAAGACTAAATGATAAAAGAGTCACCTGGTCCAACCTTTTCCTGAACATGTCCACCCTCTACAATATGCCCAATGTGTGGGCATCAGTGACATGGTCTGAGTCCCACAGAGTAACTGCAAAGCTGGCCCTCAAACCCCACTCACTTTCACAGAGAATCAGAAAGGATCACAGCAGCCATTTAACCCACACTATGTAGGAAAGGAATCTTTACTGTAGCATACCCAGCATGTTATCCCCCAGCCTCAAAGGAGGGGGCACCCTCACTTCTTATCCCTATAATCCCAAATCCATTACTCTTTCCATTATATCATGAGCCCAGATCCCCAGGCACCAAGTCCAGTGCTTTTCACCTGGAAGAAATATTAATCTCATATCCAATAACTCATTCCTATAATTTAATGAGGTTTGCAAAATGCTATCGTTAGATCATCCCCATAAAATAGGTAGCATGTCAGCCCAAGTGTGGTGCCCCACATGGTATCACACTCCCTTTTGAACTCACCCTTTCCAACACATTCTCATAGTGCCAGGTATGGAGAGGTGGGGGTTTTTTGCGGGGGGGAGGAGGGCATACCACAGCCACTTTGCTGTTGCAACTCACTCTCAGAGTCTTGGGGGTAATTCTGGTGTGGGGGTTACATATATAATAGATACATACATATCTATACTCATAGGTATAGCTCCCATTTACATATTAGTCACAAACATTTACTAACCAAGAAGACAAAAGCAAGGATAATCATTTAAAAATTACAACAGAAGACAAAATCAAAACTATTCCAAGATTACATTCTCTCCCCAAACCTGGGTCATACTCTTCCACCAATGCACACAATGTCAGGGGGACAAGGGGAGGAAGTGGACAAAACTTACACAAATCTAACAGGAAGATACATGAATAGGGAAATCAAGGCCAGGAAAACTCATGACTCTAGACTATGAGCCTGGGTTTCTTTAGGGAATAATCTGCATCATGTGTCACCTGTTGGTTGGGACTACTCCTCTTCTAGGTTTCTCCACTGTCCAGCTGGCTGAACTAATTTCTTCCTGAATCCAGGCACTGTGCCCTGTCCTCTGTGCCACCTGGCTGCTCCTGAAGACAGGAGATGGATGGTCATATTCAAGAAACCAACAAAAAGGCACATGTTGCTTCATCATAGAGTGTATGGAGGGGAGTAAAGTATGAGGCAGGAATGATAGGAAGGGGCAAGACTGGGGAAGGTGTCAAGTGCCAGATAGAATAGTTTATATGTGCTCCTGGCTGTGACAGGGAGCCAAGGGAATTTTTTGAGTTAGGGGAAGAGAGTGACATGGTAATCTAAGAAAAATGCTTTTGAAAGCTGAGTGGAAGATGGATTGGGTGGAAAAGGCCAAGCAGAAGACTATTGCAAGAGCCTGGCTATAAAGTGGTACAAGCTAGGTGCAGAGAAGAGAGAGGAGATATAAACGACAGCACTTGTAAAGGAGATGAATACTGAAATATTAAAATAACCAAAGTTCTATCGCAAAACATAGTCCAACTTATACAGGAAAATCCACTGGGAAACTTTTCTTTTTACTTCAGCTATTCTTTTTGGTAGAGGATCCTTGTGACACTTGAATGTTGAATAAATCTTGGATGGAGAACCTCTCCAGTGAGTTCCTGCCAATGTAAAAGGCACTCCAATAAATACCAGACAAGCTCTCACATTGTACCACGGGTGTGGTGTTCCACGTGGCACCCACATTCACCTTCTCTTTCTTTATGAACTGGCTTACTCACTCCAATATATACTCAAAATAGAAAGATGAGTATGAGAACCATGGGGCATAAGAGGGAGATTTTCTCACGTGGAAAGGTTTGGCCATAGCTGCCATTTAACTATTAACTCACGTGTTCCTAGGGATAATTCTGGTCTAAGACAATTATATATCTACACTAAAAACTGTAGCTTCTTAGCCCCAACCTGTGTTCTTCCCATGTATACAAATTAGTCACAATGACACCATGAACACTGAAACAAGAAACATTTACTAGACAAGAAGGCAAAAGTAATAATAATAAAAATGTAACAGTCCTTCCAAGACCCTGGGTTACAAGTGAAATCATTATTATTCCTATTTTACAGATGAGGAAACTGTCAGGAAGAGGACAAGTGATTCAATTTTCCAGTACCACATAGTGAGATATTTGCAGAACCAATATTCAAATTTAGGTTTCCTGAGCATAAAAACAATTTTACTGCACCATAGCTGCCTCTTTCAATCAAAAGAAAAATCAAAGAATTAGATTCATAAATTCTCTTCAGATGCATTTGGTTTGACTCTGTCTGAGTTTTGGATGACAGATGGTTTAGATTTTTAAAATAGGAGTGTTTTCAATACACTTTAAAGAATGTTTCCAAAGGATAATATGGTCATGCAGCGATTCAAAAGTAAACAATGAATAAGTCCAGAAAAGGAATTTTGGAGTTGATTTTTTTCCTGAAACATAGGCCTTCCTACTATGCCTCTGAAAGGAAGGACACATATTAAACAAGTATTTTATTGTAAGTTTTATACAGGCCCCAAAGTGTTTCAATGCTTTGCCCCCCTTACCTTTGCACTTATGGTTTTTTTTTTTAGTGAGGCAATTGGGGTTAAGTGACTTGCCTAGGGTCACACAGTTAGTAAGTGTTAAATGTCTGAGGCCAGATTTGAATTTAGGTCCTCCTGACTCCAGGACTGGTGCTCTATCCACTGAGCCACCTAGGTGTCCCACCCCACTTACCTTTGAGTCAAGAGAGCCCAGCTAACATGTGGCTTTCAAAGTTTTCCATTTTAGCAGCTCTGCAAATAATAACTTTCTAACTTCACTTCCATATCAGGAACATCCTCATCTTCCTCACAAATTTATGGTTAACAATCATAACTTATCTTTCCATAGCATGTTAATATTAAAAAAAAAACCCAACCTTTCCTCACAACAACCTTTTGAGGTAGATAGGCAGTACAAGTATTACTATCTCTATTTGACAGAAAATGAAACTGATACTCCCAAGTAGGGTAAGTGAATGAGTGAAGGTTACACAGATAGTAAATCCTCATTATTTTTCCAATATATTTTTATTTATTTTCTTAACTATTTCCCAATTACATGTAAACAAATTAATGTTCAATTTTTTTAAAAAAATTGAGGTTCAAATTTTCTCCCTCCCCATTCCTCCCCTCTCTTTGAGAAGGAAAGCAATTTGATATCGATTATACATGTGAAGTCATGCAAAACATATTTCCATATTAGCCATGTTGCAAAAGAAAGCAGACAAAAAAAACCAAGAGAAAGAATTTTTTAAAATATGCTTCCATCTACACTTTATACTCTGAGTTCATCAGTTCTCTCTCTCTCTCTCTCTCTCTCTCTCTCTCTCTCTCAGTGGATAGCATTTTTCATTGTGGATCCTTTGGCATTGTCTTGGATCATTGTCTTGTTCATAGTAGCCCAAACTTTATAGTTGATCATCCTTACATTATTGCTGTTACTGTGCATGATGACCTCTTGGTTCTGCTCATTTCATTTCCATGATCCTAACATCTGGTATCTAATATCTGGTATTGGGTGTATTAAAGATTTACACCAAAAAAAAAAAAAGATTTATACCTTTTTGGCATATCTCAGGGCAGCTGGGTGGCACAGGCTTGGAATCAGGAAGACTTCCTGAATTCAAATCTGGCCTCAAAGGCCTCTTAGCTGCGTGCCCCTGGGCAAATCACTTAACTGCCTCAGTTCCTCATCTGTAAAATGAGCTGGAGAAGGAAATGTCAAACCACTCCAATATCTTTGCCAAGAAAACCCCAAATGGGGTCATGGAGAACTGGGCATGACCGAAACAACTGAACAACAAACAAACAGATCTCTCTGATCGCTAACAAATGTATCATCCAACCTGGCCAAGTAACCATGCAAAGATTGCTGAAAAAATGATGTATCATAATTTAGACATTTACTGTTTTATGAGATCCAGGTCCCTGAAAATCCCCCCTTCACTGTCAGGTGGGGTTGACATACATAAAACTAGTTTGGGGAGGAAAAAGATTAAATTCAGTCAGTCATCTATTATTTGAAAAACAACTGGTTTAGGGGGCAGCTAGGTGGTGCAGTGGATAAAGCACCAGCCCTGGAGTCAGGAGTACCTGAGTTCAAATCCAGCCTCAGACACTTAACACATACTAGCTGTGTGACCCTGGGCAAGTCACTTAACCCCAATTGCCTCACCAAAAAAAAAACACAACAAAAAACAAAAAACCAACTGGGTTGGAATTTATCTCAGTACCTACCAATAGGCATTCATTTTTTCAAAACACCTTTATTAAGTTTCTATTGGCATGGCAAACACTGTTCTGGGACTGAGGAGATATAAAGATTAAAAAAAGACTAAGCCTTCTCTCAAGTTGTTTACAGTAAAGAGGTCAAGACAATTATACAAACAAATAGAATTCAAATTAGAATGTAGCCATTAATAACATGCTAGAGCCCACTTACCCCCATCATCTATGCCTGTCTATTCCCAATCAATCAATAAACATTTATTAAGCACCTTCTATGGGACAAGTACAGTGCTAAGCACTAGAAATACAAAAGGGGTAGAAAATAGTGCCTGCCCTCAAGAAGCTCATAATCCAATGGGGGAGAAAATAAACAAACAAATTTATACAAACAAGTGATATACAAGAGAAATAGGAAATAATTAACAGAGGGAAGGCACTTAAACCAAGAGGGGTTGGGAAAAATTTCTTGTAGAAGATAGGATTTTAATTGGGACTTAAAGGAAACCAGGGAGAACAGCAGGAGGAGATGAGGAGGGAGAACATTTCAGGCATGGGGGGCAACCAGAGAAAATGTCCAGAGGCATGGAGTGTCTTGTTTGAGGAACATCAAAGAGGTCAGTGTCACTGAATCAAAGAGTACATGGTCACAGTGGATAAAGCACCAGCGCTGGATTCAGGAGGACCTGAGTTAAAATCCAGCTTCAGACACTTGACACTATCTGTGTGACCCTGGGCAAGTCACTTAACCCTCATTGCCCCCACCCCCCAAAAAAGACATGGTGGGTTGTGTTGTAAAAAGATTGGAAAGGTAGGAGGGGACAGGTTTTGCAGGGCTTTGAATGCCAAACAGGATTTTGTATTTGTTCCTGGTGGTAATAGGGAGCCCCTGGAGTTTATTATGTAGGAGAAGCTGATGGCATAGTCAAATAAGAAGTGGTGTAAAATATATTATTTCTGGCATATATACACATATATATACATTATATATATATACATTATATATATATATATATATATAGAGAGAGAGAGAGAGAGAGAGAGAGAGAGAGAATGAGGTGGGCTGGTTGTACATTGTGCAAACAGAAAACCTGAATACTATACTGGTAATTTGTATGAGATTACAGGGACAGCTAGGTGGTGCAGTGGATAGAGCACTGGCCCTGGAGGCAGGAGGACCTGAGTTCAAATGTGGCCTCAGACACTTTATACTTACTAGCTGTTTGACCCTGGGCAAGTCACTTAACCCCAATTGTGTCATCAAAAAAAGAAAGAAAGAAAGAAAGAAAAGAAAAGAAAAGAAAAGAAAAGAAAAGAAAAGAAAAGAAAAGAAAAGAAAAGAAAAAGAAAAAAGAAATGCTAACACATTGGGTAGATCCTTTATATGAAGGGCTTATGGTAGAACATGGTTAAGAACTGCAAGGCATGAGTAAGAGGCTTGAAAGGAACATCAACATCAATGACATCACAGATTTATTGAAGGATTGAGTTGTAGATTGTGATAAATTTGTAAGAAGAATATACTGGGCTGTTATCAGCAAACCCATCTCAATCTCTACTAATCCACAGCACTCAAGGGGACTCATTTTTTAAAAATTCAAACCAAAGCATTTAAAACAAAACTCTCTGTCAGACATCATTACTTCCTGAGGCTATGATTTAATGCCTTAATTTTAACCTCCATGGTATCACTTTTTCTGACAGCCTAGCATGGAGAGCTGTGTTTGACACTCAAGAAAAATAGGAACTGTAATCGATAATTTTCAAGGATACGGAATGCTAAAATTCATGACTGGCTAAAAATGATATGGAATTTTGTTTCTGTGAGAAAGAAACACAGCCTCACTTAACCCCCATTGCCCCACAAAAAAAAATGGGAAAAAAAGATGGTAGAGACAAGACATCCAGACCATTCTACAATATTCCATAGCATTTATTTTTTTAAAATAATAATAAACGATATTTCCATAGCATTTACCATCACACAGCTGTTTTTGGTTTGCTTACCATAAATACACATTTTATTCAGTGGTACAAAATACCACCTGGACAATCTTCCTCCAAGGTGACTCTCATACATATTTCAAAATTATACAAGAATCCTTGAAATGCATGACAACAGAGATCACCTTGATTAATGACCCCTTACTGTTTAATAACAAGCAGGGCACTAAATGGAGTTGTGTCTGCCTTAAAATTGTACAACACTTCGGTGGTGAGATCCAGCAGAAGATACAAGTTGAAGAGGAATTTCCTATCATTTACATGATCTTCCAGGTGTCATTTTTCTACATGATATAGGATATTTTGAGAGGAACCAGAAAATACAGAAAATACATTGTACTTCTGGCATCAAGGCCTGGAACACTGTAGAAACTCCTTAATTAGACCCATAAGCACTCAGAGGAATTTGGTTTAACTATTTACACAGGAAAAACTAATGTCCCTGTAATTGACTTATTGCTGATGTTATTATATCTGATTTTTTAAAAACCTGTGTTTTCGGGGACAGCTAGGTGGCACAGTAGATAAAGCACCGGCTCTGGATTTGGGAGGACCTGAGTTCAAATCTGGCCTCAGACACTTGACACGTACTAGCTGTGTGACCCTGGACAAGTCACTTAACCCTCATTGCCCCGCCAAAACAAAACCAAAACCAAAACCTATGATTTCTTCAATGTAAGGAGTTCCAAACGAAGAACTTTCTTTCCCAAAGATCAACACCTTCTCTACAGTTTATAATTTAGGAAGGAAGGAAGCATTCATTAAGTACCTACTATGTACCAGGTACTGTGCCAAGTGCCTTTTTACAAATATCATCTCATATTTTACATGACTGCACATGTATAACCTATGTCGAATTGCTTGCTTTCTCAAGGAGAGGGGAGGGTAAGGAGGGAGGGAAAGAATAAGTAATGCGAATTTTTAAAAAATGAATGTTAAAAATTGGTTTTACATGCAATTAGAAGAATGTAAATTTTTAAAAATATCCCAAAATGAACCAAAAAAGCAAATATTATCTCATTTGAGCCTCACATAGATTCTGTTATTATCTCTATTTTACACATGAGAAAACCAAGGCAGACAGAGGTTAAATGGCTTGCCCAAAGTCACATAGTAAGTATATGAGTCAGGATTTTAACTCGGGTCTTCCTGACCCCAGGTCAAAGCTCTATCCCTTTGTGCCATCTAGCTCCTTTTTAGTGCTGTTAACCATGAAGAGGTTAAGTAACTTGTCTAGAGTCACACAGTCATTACATAGCAGAGGTAAGATCTGAACCCAGGTCCTGGGTCCCAATTCCTGATGCGTGAGCCAGTGCTCTATCCCCTGTACATCATATTATTTCTCTATAACCATTTTATAAATTAAGAAATCAAGTATCAGAAAGGCTAAGTGACTTACTTACCCATAGTCCTGCAGCTTGGAACTCAGCTCTCTTGAGTCCAAATCCAGGATCCTTCCACTTTCAAAGAGTATTTGATATTAGTAGACATCTAAAAGAGAAAAAAAAAAACCTCTTTAATGTAACCAGGGTTCCTTCTAAGCTGCATTTGTGCTCACAGAAAACCTCCAATACCTACCTGAATATCGCCTTTCTGTGTCTAAAAGATCTCTTTTGCCACCTTCTCTTATTAGTCCACCTGATCCTAGATCGCCATTTCATGAGGTACCCAAGCCATGCTCACTTTTAAAATGTGTATTTGTATCCCTAGGACTTAGCACACAGTAAGCATTTAACAAATGCTGTGTCTGTCTGTTTCTCTCCCACCTCTCAATTTCTATTTGTTAGGCACTGTTGAAATGAGCTTTTCCCTTTTACCTGTCATTCAAAGGCCTCTACAATCTGATGCATGCACACGCACACATGCCCCATCTAATATTACTAATCTCAATGGGCCATGTGATCTCACCAAAGTGGTGTTTTTTCTGGTTCCTCTCAAAATATCCTACATCCTCCCACCACCCTGCCTTTGTCATACTGTTCCCTGTGCCTGACCTGTTCTCCTCCATATTCTTTTTGCCTTTTGAATTCCTATCCACTTTTTTTCTGCTCTCCCTGATTCTCAGCAATCTTGCTCCTCAGACCTCACATGACAGATTGCTTTTTACCTCTTTAAGACCCCCTTTTTTATAAGACCATAGGGTCATAGACAGAGTCGAAATGGATTTTGAAATCATAAGCTATTCTACACATACAAAGACACACAGAGAGACAAATCTGCAATAATTTTACAAATGAACAAATTAAGACCCAGAGAGTCTAAGGGATATTCCCAAGGTCACATAGGTAATGAGCTACTAAGCCAGAATGTGAACTCTGCCTTTGCCTCTGAAATTTAGTATTACTTCCACTGTATTATGCTTCAGGGATCATATTGCATGATACTAAAGTATCATTCTTAAATATAATATATATAAACAATGTACTTCTATGTATACTGATACATGTACATATATGAAATTTTATATGAAATTTTTTTTCTTTATATGAATTTTTTTTTTGGTGAGGCAGTGAGGGTTAAGTAACTTGCCCAGGGTCACACAGCTAGTGTTAAGTGTCTGAAGCTGAATTTGAATTCAGGTCCTCCTGAGTCCAGGGCCAGTGCTTTATCCACTGTGCCACCTAGCTGCCCCTCTTTATATGAAATTTTAAGCTCAGTGAAGGTGGGGACCCTATCTTATTTTTGTACCTAGCCATATATGACCTTCTTGTTCCTTGAAGCTGCGTAGGGGCTGATTAATTCTTGCTTTTTTGTCTCCAGAAGTTATTATTGTATGTTCTACATACTTTGTCTTTACTAAATTCTAGTTGAATTTAATTTTTAAAATACACTTAAAATATATTTTGTGCAAACTTCTATGCATGCAGTAGGGCCTAATAAGGGTTTTAATAAACTAGTTAAAGCAAATGAAAAAAAAAAAGAAATGAGCTTTTTGCAGGACCCTTCTTTGATTTTCCTTGGGGGCAGTGGAGTTTGGTTGTGATTCACTGCTATGACATTGGTCTCAGGTCTTAGATTTCCCAGGTAATTGTCCAGAAAATCTCCCCTCCCTGTGAGTAAGACCCCTGCTCTGAAGAGGTCCCACCTGACCAGGGGGGTCGTCCAATGGAGGCTAGACAATTCTAACTGTTCAGGTATAGCCAGAGTTTGGCATTTTTAGCTCAGACTGCCTACTCTTGAAATGGGGTAATTAGCTCCCAATTTGAACCTATTACACGAAAGCTTACTTTCTTCTTAATCTTAATTCTTCTTGGGGGCAGCTAGGTGGTGCAGTAGATGAAGCACTAGCCCTGGATTCAGGAGGACCTGAGTTCAAATCCAGTCTCAGACACTTGACACTTACTAGCTGTGTGACCCTGGGCAAGTCACTTAACCCTCATTGCCCTGCAAAAAAAAAAAAATCTTAATTATTCTTCTTCTCTTTCTTCTCCTTCTCCTTTTTCTCTTTCTTCTTCTCCTCTTCCTTCTCCTTCTCCTCCTCCATCTTCTTCATCCTTCTTGCAATTGGGGTTAAGTGACTTGCCCAGGGTCACATGGCTAGTAAGAGGTCCTTTCTCAATGTCAGCTGTTGTTATTCCCTGCCTCCCCCACACTCCCACAATCATTGCATATACCTTGTCATTTAACCACATTTACTTATCCATGTACATGTTGTATCTCACCAGTAGAATACCTATCTCCAGTAGGTAGCAGAGTGTCTCTCAAGAGACAGAATTGAGTTAGATGATTTCTAAGGTGTCCTTCCAACTCTAAAATGACATGATTTTATGAACAAAGCTCTAATTTATAGAATTTGGGGCATTATCCGACTAGATGGTAAAGCTATTTGGGAAGAAGGAAGACCCCATTCCCAACCCCAAATCCTCTCTTCCCCTGTTGACATGGTAAGCAAATCTTTATTTATTTAATCATTGTATCAGAAATTCCCCCTGATATAATGGTCCCAAATACATTTTAAGGGACTTCTCATTTCTCTGGTCTATTGTCCCCACAATGGTATATGAGAACTGTGATACCTAACACTGCTCCATCCAAGATTTAGTAACCAATTTTCCTTAAAAGCACACAGACTCACAAGGCTTATTTACAGGTCATGGCAGGGGGCGGGGGCAAATAGAATATGTATCAGAGCCCTTGGGAAATAAGAATGAAGAAAACAAGCAAGTATTCACATCCCTACTATATGCCAGGCATTGTACTAAGCACCTTATTGCCCCCATTTTATAGTGGAGGAAACTAAGGGGAAAAAAGGTCAAGTAACTTGCCCTGGGTCACACAGCTAGTGTCTAGCATGCTGTACACTATGCTACCTAGCTGCCTCATTAGAGGGAGACGGTCTCCATTAGTGGATTCTGGGGAATATCCGCATTCTCAAAATGTACAATCTCAGTCGCTAGCAACATTGCTCTGCATAGGGCTCTAGCCAAGGATGTCGTGAGGGTTGTTCCTCCACACCGGCTCTCCTTTCCATAGCTACTCTCCTTCTTGGATCTGTTACTTTTGTTACAGTTTATACCGCTAGAAGCTATCTATAGATTCTGTTCCCTATCATGGGTCTTTCTGTGGTCCTGCTTTCTGGGTCTGTAGCTCATCTCTTCTGTGGTTCTCCTCAGCTGCCAGAGGACAGCAATTACTCCCTTTCACAGGGGATCAGCTTTCTATCTTCAGAATTTCTGGTGTCCTGCATCACAATTCAAGGAGCCTCTGCTCCTGAACTTACATAGAGTTGGTCCTTACAGGGCTCCCGAACAACTTGTCCAGTACTGAGTTAGCTTGGAGTAACAATGAAGTTTGATGCCCTTACTCTTTTAGTAACATGTGCTCTATTTTTGTTGCTGACTCCCACAGATTTCAAGTTTTAGAGGCTTGGGGGAGAAAGCATTCCAAGCTTTCCCTAATTGCCTTTCAGTTCACAGCCCTTCCTTCTGAGACAGTTATCAAGGACAATTCAAATTATCCAAGGCTGATGTTTGGTAAAATAGGGGAGGACTTTAGGAGAGGGAAAGGGAAACCTTCCTCCAGCATACTGTCATTATGGAGAAAAAATGCAGTCTCTGCTATGCTTGTAAGGTAGTTGTTGTTCAGTCATTTTCAGTTGTGTCAACTCTTTTTTTTTTCTTTTCTTTTTCAGGGCAATGGGGGTTAAGTGACTTGCCCAGGGTCACACAGCTAGTAAGTGTCTGAGGCTGGGTTTGAACTCAGGTCCTCCTGAATCCAAGGCTGGTGCCTTATCCTAGCTGCCCCCTGTGTCAACTCTTCATGACCTCATTTGAGGTTTTCTTGGCAAAGATATTAGAGTGATTTGCCATTTCCTTCTTCAGCTCATTTTACAGTTGAGGAAATAAAGCAAACAGGGTTAAGCTAGTAAGTGCCTGGCACTCTATCCACTGTACCCCCTACCTGCCCCTTATAAGATAGACCCTTTATCTATCAGTCTTTAGAATCTGTTGTAGTCCTTCAGTTGTTTCAGTCATTTCCCACTCTTCACCACCCCACTTGGAATTTTCTTTGCAAAGATACCAGAGTGGTTTGCCATTTCCTCCTCCAGCTTATTTTACAGATGAGGAAAGTGAGGCAAACAGAGTTAGGTGATTTACCCAGCGTCACACTGCTAGCAAGTGTCTAAGATCAGATCTGAACTCAGATCTTCCTGACTCAAGGTCCAATGCTCTATTCATTGTGCCACTTAGCTGCTCCTAGAATCTGTTATAAGACTGTGTTCCTCAGGAATATTTGTGTACATTTGTCCGTTTTACAAGCCCTTCCTCCCTCTCTCTACCTTTGACCTCAATTCTAGCAGGTGTCTGTATTTCTAGACACTCAATTGAAAGTAGTTTCTGAATCATTTTCAAAGGACTTCCACAGAACTGGGCAGTTTTCAAAGTAGATGATGTCACTTATCTCTCAAGCCTATTTTTAACCAGAATAGTCATTACAGTCAGAGAGTAACAGAATGGTTCAATAGCGAGTGACCTTCTCAGTTTGGATCACTAACTTCATCACACTTATTCTGCAGAAGAGGAAACTGAGGCCTAAACAATGTATTCAATGTATCATCCATTTTAAGACAAAGTTAAGAAAACAATATACACCATGACTACAAAAATGGAAATGGGAAGAACAACCACAAAAGCAGAATCAAAAGTGAATGTTGTAAACTTATAAATAACAAATATGGTTCAAAGAAAGAGTTATGTGAAGTTATTCCCACCCCCCCAGCACCTCACAAATGTGAGTTCATATGTGTTGTACATTGCATATATTTTCAGATTTTGTCAACATATTGATAAATCATGATGATTTTCCCTCATCTCTTTTTCCTTACATTTATTATTAGTATTATTGGGGGGGCGGGGCAATGAGGGTTAAGTGACTTGCCCAAGGTCACACAGTTAGTAAATGTCAAGTATCTGAGGCCAGATTTGAACTCAAGTCCTTCTGAATCCAGGGCTGGTGCTCTATCCACTGCCCCACCTAACTGCCTCTCTCTTGCCTTATCTTTAAAAATAATATTTGTTGGGGGCAGCTAGGTGGGGCAGTGGATAGAGCACCAGCCCTGGTAAATCCAGGACCTGAGTTCAAATCCAGCCTCAGATACTTGACACTTACTGTGTGACCTTGGGCAAGTCACTTAACCCTCATTGCTCCAGGCAAAAAAAAAAAAAAAGACCTGTCTCACCCCCAAAATAAAGAATTGTTTTAAAATACTATTTGTCTGTGTGACCCTGGGCAAGTCACTTTACCCTCATTGCCCCGCCCCCCAAAATGAAATGAAAAAATAAAAATACTATTTGTTTTATGGGATGGTTCTCTGGGAGGAGAGGTTGAGGGATTCTAGGAGAAACCATGGTGATATAAAAAAAGACATCAATAAAACCTCATTTAAAAAAACCAATGTTTTGGGGGGGGGAGTTGGTTTTTTTTGTTTTTTTAGTGAGGCAATTGGGGTTCAGTGACTTGCCCAGGGTCACACAGCTAGTAAGTGTTAAGCGTCTGAGGCCAGATTTGAACTCAGGTACTCCAGGGCTGGTGCTCTATCCACTGCACCACCTAGTTGCCCCCCAAAAACAATGTTTTTAAGACTATTTACATGAACTTTCATTTAAACCTCACAACAACCCATATACTACAAGCATATACTACAGATAATATCCCCACTTTACAGATGAGGAAACTGAGAATGAAAGGGGTGAAGAGACTTATCTGAGGTCTTTAGGCCAGTGTCAGAGGTAGGATTTGAATACATAATATTTTGAGACCAAGTTCTATATTCTATACACAATACCCCTAGACTCAAGTTTCCTAGGTCCCTAGTACTTCCCATTATAGCACAGAGACTCATAATGAAAGACTGAAATCCTGTAGCCTCCACTCTACCTGATTTGTGTTATGATTTCCTATTTGTCCAGACAGAAGGAATGGGGTGCACCTGTCTGGGGAGAAGCAAAAAAAAAAAAGAGTGTTTGTGGAGCTTGGGAAGTAAGAGTGGATATGGGTTAGGGTAAATTGAACTGTTTGCCTTTTTATGATAAGCAAACAGCATTCTAAAATTAAGCTCAGTTAAACTTTACTGGGTGTCCCTTTGTCCCTGAAGGGAACCAAGTATTCTTGAGGGTCCACATCAGTGTGGGATCCATGAGGACTGGGGCCAGCTGGGAGCAACATTGCCCAAGTCTACTTAAGAAACATCCATGCCCTTTGTAGAAGACAAGGGCTACTCAGAGGCAGCACAAATCATAGATGTCCGGCTAGCTTCAAAAAAATAAATAACAATCTTTGTTCTTCAGTAGAGTTAACATTAAGGTTTTCCTTGTTGGATTTTCCCTTCTACACAGCTGCCAACATTTACTTTATTTTATTCCCCAAGTCTCTCCTCTTTCATATGAAAACACTTAGACAAGAGTTGAGGTTCAGTTCCACCAAGATTTACCAAGTGCCTTCTGGATGTCAGGTCCTGTGCCCCAGCCTGGGATACAAAGATAAAAATCAACATAGATCCTACCCTCAAGGAGTTTATGATCTACTGGAATTAGCTGCTTAGAAGTAGCTGGGTGCAAAAGTAAATGGAGTGCTGGTTCTCTAGTTCAGACCTGAGTTCAAATCCAGCCTTAGACATTTTCCAGCTTTACTGACCCTGGGCCAAATGATTTGTTACTAGTTACTTTCTAGTTACTAGTAAATAAGGCTTGTGAAAGTCAGAGACAAGGAGGGAACATCTTCTAGGCATGGGGAATGACTTGCATGGATGAAGAGAGATAGGAGATTCCAGATCCAGTTTAGGGAAGAGTTAACGGTTTACCTTGGCTAAAATTCAGATTGAGTGATGGGGAATAATGTGAACTCTAGCTGGAAAGATGGTTAGGCTTGGGATTGTGGGTGACCTCAGTAGCCAGAACAATAAGTTTGCTATTATTCTGGAGGCCATAGGAATTCTTTGAAGGTATTTGAGCGGGAGCATAATACAGTCAAACCTGGTTTGTTTTTTTTTTAGGAAGATTATTTTATTAGCTCTGTGTAGAAGGGATTATGAAGGGAAGGAAATAGTGAAAAATCAGTCAGGAGACTAACATGATAGGCTCATGGCTATGTTTTGAGTAGGGATTATTTCATTAAAGGTATGTCTCCAGTGACTAGCAAGGTACCTGATACACACTAGGCACTTAATAAATGCTTGTAGATTGAGAGAGTGGAGAAAAGGAAACAGATTTAAGAAATGTGGAGGTAGGGGTGAAACAAGGACAGTGGTGTGGAGGGCAGCTGGGAAAGGAAGCTGAGGTTTTGAGCCTGGATAAATGGGAGAATGGGGTTATCATCAACAGAATTTGGGAAGATGGGAGGACAGAAAATGTTTTTTGAAGGGTGGAAGATGTTTAATTTGAGGCATTAGTTGGACACCTGGATGGAAATAAACGTCCAGCAGGCAACTGAAGATAGCTAGATGGCATAGTAGATAGAGCGCTGGGCCTGGAGTCAGGAAATTTCATTTCCCTGAATTCACATCCAGCCTCAGACAGCTGTGTGACCCTGGGCAGGTCACTTTACCCTGTTGGCCTAAGTTTCCTCATTTGTAAAATGAGCTGGAGAAGAAAATGACAAACCACTCCAGTATCTTTGCCAAGTAAACCCCAAATGGGGTCATGGAGAGCCGGACATGACTGAGATGACTGAACAACAACACAGTAATTGGAAATGCAGAAATGGGGTTCAGGGAAGCAATGGGCCTATAACATCACAGACTCATAGAACTGGAAGAGACCCCACAGGTTGAATTTCCTTTACCATAGCTCTGCTAAATAGCTTCTGCTCAAAGACAAGAAACCAACTACCCCAATGAAATAACCCATTCTACTTTGGGGAGTTATTCATTATTAGGAAGTTCTTACTTGCACCAAGCCTAAAATTCAAGCCAGCCACTTCTACCCTTTTGCCTCTACCTAGTTTAGTCCTCAGGTCTCAAGCAAAGTAAGTTTATGATGGTACCAGGGTCCCCCCACTTCCTTGCAACAGAGATTAATTTCCCTACAGGGTAACAGAGCTATCTCCTCTACCTGGTGGCTTCTGCCACCCTTGACAGAGCCTCCTGTTCACCTAAAGACATAACAAGTCCAATCCTTGATAATTTGGTGTCCCTTCGACTTGGTGGGTTTCTGAAGACTATGTGAGTCTTCTAACTAGATTGCTCTACTAACCAGATACATTTCCTTGTGGTGAGAAGCGGGTGGTAGTAAGTCTAGAAAAGCTAAAATGTCCCTCTTTCTTTGTCACATATCCTTGCTGTGGTAGGATAAAGTAAACCTACTTTTGTTAACTGTTCAGAGACTTGAAAATGCCTCGTTTTGTCCCAACATCAAACCTGAACTAACATGAATTGACATTAGGCCTACCTCTAAAAAGTCCAATACCTCTGCCACATGCCAGTTCTTTAAATACTTGAACATAGCTATTACGTCTTCCCAATTTTACCTCCCAACCCATTATCACCTTCCACCTGTACTATTCTAACAACATCATAATTCGTTTTCCTGTCTCCATCCTCTCTGCTCCCCAAAGAATCCTTTACACCACTCCCAAAATAATGTTCTTTTTTGGAGACAGTCTGGGTTAAGTAACTTTCCTAGGGTTATATAACTAGTAAGTATCTGAGGCCAAATTTGAACTCAGGTCCTCCTGACTCCAGGCACAGTGCTCTATCAACTGTACCACCAAAATCTTCTTCTTCTTTTTTTTTTTGGACTGTTTTTTGTGGGGCAATGAGGGTTAAGTGACTTGCCCAGGGTCACACAGCTAGTGTCAAGTGTCTGAGGCTGGATTTGAACTCAGGTCCTCCTGAATCCAGGGCCAGCGCTTTATCCACTGCGCCACCTAGCTGCCCCTCAAAATATTCTTAAAAGACAGGTCTGACTATGCTATTCCCCTGTTCAAAAGTCTATAATTACTCCTTGCTTCTAGGATAAAATACCAATTCCTCAATCCGAGATTTAAGTTAATCCATAATCAGGTTCTAACCTACTTTTTAAAGCCTTATTTCATATTGTGCCCTTCATAAACTCTATTCTCCTGTCAATTGGATTACTACCCGTTCCCTGAACTCAATATCCTATATACCACCACTGTGCATTTGCACAAGTTGTTCCCCATTTCTAAAATGCACTCTACATTTCTTCCTCTGTGAATACTTTTTTTTGGGGGGGGGGCAGAACAATGAGGGTTAAGTGACTTACCCAGGGTCACACAGCTGGTAAATTTCAAGTGTCTGAGGCCGGATTTGAACTCAGGTCCTCCTGAATCCAGGGCCGGTGCTTTATCCATTGCACCACCTAGCTGCCCCCTTCTTCTGAGAATACTTATCTTGCTTCAAGATTCAGCTCAGGTTCTACCTTCTCCATGAAACCTTCCCTGATTACCTTATCTAGTAGTTCTCTCTCCTTTCTATATTGTATTTACATATCTCCATATATGTTCAAAGCTCTATAGGATAACAGTGATAATAGTTGGCATTTATTTCAGGTGCTTTACAAATATGATCTCATTTGGTCTTCATAGAAGCTCCTTGGTGGTGTTGACACTTTTATCCTTGTCATTGTATCTTCTGTGCCTAACATAGTACTCTGCACATACTGGTTACTTAGTGAATATTTGTTGAACTGAATCATATGTTCCCTCTTTCTGCCAAGTCTTTTGCCTCTGGGCTAAGCAGCTCCAGTACCTTCAGCTACTCCTCATATGACATGATCTCGAGGCCCTCATCACACTGATTGCTTACTTCTGGATGTGTTCCTGCCTTCCTAAGATAGGGCACCCAGAAATGAATACAAGTATTGCACTATGTGGTTTGACTAGGTAGAATGCAGAGGGACAATTCCCTCCATATTCCTGGAAGCTCTGTCTCTCTTCATGTAGTCTAAGAGCACGTATCATACTCTTGATTCGTACCCATAGGATACTCATAGTCCATTGAACGCCTTGATTCTCTCACACACAAAAATATATTCTTTCCTAGGACACAAAGGTGCATTATATGTTCCTTATCAGTATTCCCCTCCTACATCATAGGAGCACGGTGTCTTCCTGTTATCAGTAAGTTTAGATTTCAGGTTCATTTTGAATGTAGTTGAGGTTTATAAGAACAGGTTGAACAGGCATAATGAGGCAAGAGTACAACACCCATGCCTATAATCTAAGGTAGGGCTTTGCAGTTCATAAGCTTCAGATTATTTTAAGCATTTTTTTTAACCATCTTGGGTTCCAAGCTTAAAGGAAAGTTTGGAGTCCTGCTGAAGGGGAGGGAATCCTAGAAGTGAGTTAGAAGGAAACTCAGTGATCAGATTACCCAACTCTATTTTACAGAAGCTCAGAAATTTTACAGAAACTGAGGCCCATGGAGGGAAAGGAATGAGCCCAAGGCCACCCAGGTAGTTAATAGGACACATGGGATTTGAATTTAGGACCTCTGACTCCCATTTCACCATGCTGCTGCAAGAGGGCTTAGATCAGCCTGCCCTGTCTCCCATATCATGATGGCCTGTACTTTGCAAGCTTTTGATAACAACCTAGAAAACAGTTCCATATGGGTTATTATGCCCAATTTACAGATGAGAAAACTGAGGTTTGGGGAGATTTGTTCACTGTCACAAAACTATTTGGAGTCAGACCTAGCATCAGAATGGAAATTTCTCAACTTCAAGTCTGATGCTCTAAAATGAATGTCATCTTCACTTTGGATAAGTCACTTCACCAGTCAGTCAGTAAACATTTATTAAGAACCCAACTATGGGGTCATCTAGGTGGCACAGTGGATGGAACAAAGCCCTGAAGTCAGGAGGACCTGTGTTCGAATCAGGCCACACTGGCTGTGTGACCCTGGGCATGTCATTTAACCCCTATTGCTTCAAAAAAAATGAAAGAGAGAGAGAGAGAAACCCTACTATATGCCAGAAACTGTCATAAGTGCTGGAGATACAAAGAAAAGCAAAAAACATTCTCTGCTCTCAAGAAGCTCATAGTCTGGGGGTAGCTAGGTGGTGCAGTGGATAGAGCACCGGCCCTGGTTTCAGGAGGATCTGAGTTCAAATCTGGCCTCAGACATTTGACACTTACTAGCTCTGTGACCCTAGGCAGGTCACTTAACTCTCATTGCCCTGCAAAAAAAAAAAAAAAAAAAAAGGAGGAGGAGGAGGAGGAGGAGAAGCAGCTCATAGTCTAAAAGGAGAGACAACATGCAAATAGTTATGTACAAAGGAACTATATACAAGATAAGTTGGAAATAATCAAGAAGGAGGTCCTAGAAGTAAGAAGGATTAGTGAAAGCCTTCCTGGAGAAACTGTGATTTTTATCTGGGACTTGAAGGGAGGTAGGACTGAGGAGAGAGAGCAGAGGAGACAGACAGCCACTCCAAATGCAGTTTCTGGAGAAGAAATTTCTTGTTTGAGGAACTGAAGGGTCAGGATCACCGGATTGTACAAGTATTCACTGGGGGTCAGGAGGGAGGGGAGCAAGATGTAAGAAGGCTAGAAAGGCAAGGGCAGGTCCTGCTCAGGAAGGGCTTTGAACAGCATAGGATTTTATATTTGATCCTGGAGGCAATAAGGAACCATTGGGATTTAGTGAGTCTAGCACTGTTAAACTTCATGAAGAGGGGCAGCTAGGTGGTACAGTAGTTAGAGCACCAGCCCTGGAGTCAGGAGGACCTGAGTTCAAATCCGACCTCAGACACTTAACACTTACTAGCTGTGTGACCCTGGGCAAGTCACAACCCCAATTGCCTCACCAAAAAAAATTTTAAAAATTTAAAAATAAACTTGATGAAGGTCCCTTTGGCAACTGAGTGGAGGATGGTCTATGGTGGAGAGAGACTTGTAGGATAACAACCAGCAGGCTACTACTGCAATAGTCCAAGTGATCACCTGTACCACAGTGGTGATAGTGTCAAGAGAAGAGAAGGGACCACATGCAAGAGGCATTATTGCCTTGGCAATAGATGGGAAATGGGGAGAGAGAAAGAGTGAGGAGTTGAAGATGACACCTATGTTCAGGGTCTGGGAGCCTGGAAGATGGTGGTACCTTCAAAAGTAATAGGAGGGGCAGCTAGGTGGTGCAATGGATAAAGCATTGGCCCTGGATTCAGGAGGGCCTGAGTTCAAATTCAGCCTCAGACATTTTACACTTGCTAGCTGTGTGTCCCTGACCAAGTCACTTAACCCTCATTGCCCCACCCCCCAAAAAAGTAATAGGAAAGAAGAGAACAGGATTTGGGGAGAACGAATGAGTTCAGTTTGGGCCATGTTGAGTTTAAGACATCTACAGGACATCCAGTTGGAGGTGTCCAATAGATAGTTGGTTATGAAAATTCATATGCGGTCAGCAGAGAGTTTAGAGTGAGATAAGTACATTTGAGAATCATTGACATAGAAATGATCATTGAATCCATAGGTGCTGATGAGATCACCAAGTGAAATCCTATCCAGGAAGAAAAGAAGAAGGCCCCAGACTGAGCCTTGGGGTAGTTTGGTTTCTTCCTCTATGAAATAGGGATCATAATCCCAGACCTCATGCGAATATTCCCAAATCACTGCCAGAAGGAAACACTCTTAGCTATTTTCCTCTTAGGCAGATGACTTAGTGTTGAGCAATCCCCAGAGCCAAGCACACCTAGCATAGTAGTAAATAATAAGTGCTTAATAGATGCTTGTTGCATATCATTTGATTTGAGATCTGAGCACCATTCCTCTGTGCAAAGGAAGCAGACTCTCATACAGAGATTAATTTTGTTATTTGGGGTCTGATACCCTGATATTTTAAGACAATCCACCTCAACATTTTAGGTGGATAATCCCCTTCCTCCAGGGACTATGTTAAGGGATTTAAGTTGAGAGATCATCAAATTCAGAATCATAAAGAACCTTCTAGCAAGGAGGAGTGGAATCAGCATTCTACTAGGATTCAGAAGCCCTTGGTTCCAGTCTTGGTTCTGAAGCTAATTAGGTGTGTCATGTAACTTCTAAATTGAGATTCTTCTTCTCTAAAATGGGGATGATAATGCTCAAATGGGGCAGCTAGGTGCTACAGTGGATAGAGTGCCAGCCCTGGAATCAGGAAAACCTGGGTTCAAATCCAGCCTCAGACACTTACTAAATTGTGTAACCCTGAGCAAATCACTTAACCCTGTTTGCCTCAGTTTCTTCATCTGGAAAATGAGCTGGAGAAGGAAATGTCAAAGTACTCAACTACCTTTGCCAAGAAAACCCCAATGGGGTGACAAAGAAGCAGGTATAACTGAAATGACTGAACAACAACAGCAAATGCTTGAATCACTGGGCTCAGAGTTGTGATGAAGCACTTTGTAAGTTATCAATCACTTTAGAAAGGTGATCTATTGTTCTCAGGAGTGAAGGGACCTACCCAGAGCCTGCCCCAGTTGAACTTCCTCCTAAAACAGGTCTGAGCTGTGTAATCCTCCCCCACCCCACCCTGCCCACAGTAACTAAGGCTTTGATTTCAGAAATCATCAAATTGAGCATTGTAAAGGACCTTGGAGATCATGTGGTCTAACCCTCTCTTTTGCTATGTTTTTGCCTCTCCCCACTAAAATCTTCTGCCAAATCTCATCAGAGCATGGAAGTGACACTGGGTTGTCAAAGATTATGCTAGTGAAGCTAAGGGCCTGTGATGGGCTAAGCATCAGTTATTAGAGGGCCAGCCTTGCTAGACTCAGAGTTCAGCTTTACCCACTCTTAGTGTCCTGCTATACAGATGGGTGAGTGTGTGTCTGTTAAGTTAAAGATAAGCAGCTCCTTGCACTTTAGTGAAGGAATCAATCAAACAAGCATTTACCACTAGGTTCTAGTGTTGGAGACACAAAGACAAAAATGAAACACCCTCCCACCCCCTTTGCATTCTCTAGGGGAAGACAACGTAGATATAAACAAGTAATGTATAAATGGAGGAGCCAGCAAAGGACATGAGCCCCTGAGGAAATCAGAAAAGACTTCATGTGCAAGATGGAATTTGAACAGAGTTTGGAACAAAAGGAGATGCTCTGATTACTGCATTACTGCTTTTCCTGCATCCCATAAGTTTGTGTGTGTTGTATCATTATTATCATTCTCTTTAATAAACTTATTTATTGTTTCTATGATTTGTTATTCTTTAAGATTAAGTTATTTAGGGGGCAGCTGGGTAGCACAGTGGTTAAAGCATGGGCCCTGAATTCAGGAGGACCTGAGTTCAAATCTGGCTTCAAACACTTGACATCTTACTAGCTGTGTGACCCTGGGCAAGTCACCTAACCCTCATTGCCCTGGAAAAAAAAGTTATTTAGTTTCTAAGTGATTTTTAATCTTTGTTTCTATGCTCCTTTATTAAATATAATTTTCATTTCATTATGATTTGGAAAGGAGGCATTTAATATTTCTGCTTTTCTGCATTTAATTATGAGGTTTTTGTGTCCTAATATATGGTCAATTTTTGTAAAGGTGCCATATATGACTAAGAAAAGGGTATATTCCTTTCTATTCCCATCTAATTCTATATAGGTGCCTATCATATCTAGCTTATCTAAGATTCTGTTCATTTAAAAGAAATGGGATTCTAAAAAGGCAGTGATGAAATGGAAGTGCATTCTAGCCTTGTAGAGAGGTGCAGAGAAGAGAGATGGATGGAGTGTCATGTGTAAGGAATAGCAAGAAAACCAGTTTGGCTGGACCCTGCAGTACGGAAAGGGGAATCATGCACATTATGGCTGGATAGGTAAGTTGTATAGGGGAAATGTCCTTACCAATGGAATCACAAGTATTTAAAAGATAAAAGTAGCATCTTTAAAAAAGTCATAGCATCTTTGTTATTCTAATTCTATTTTCTTCATGCTGTATTACTTCTCATAAATAGACACATTTCTTCGTAGATCCACAGACCGCCTTCCTTCCCAGGGATTAGTCACAAGCTAAAGGAAGAAAGAGATGGCTACAGCTCCTTGTTCCATTTCGTCCTCCAAAGAAGAGTCAGAAATCTAGGATACTGGCTCACTTTTTTCAGCCTGTTCTATTATCTACCATGAAAAAATGATTATGCATCTGTCATGCATAGGTCTCTGGGCTTGGTATTGGGGCTACAAATATGAAATAAGACATATTTTTGAGCCTCGAGGAGCTCATAGTTAGGTAGGAAATATAAGGTATGATAATAAATAACTATAATATGATTTTGCACAAACATCAATGTCTCATCACTTGTAGGTTTACTTATTAAAGCCTTGCAAGGGTTGAAAAATCTTTTTGGGGGAGATATAGATGAAAGGGAGGGAAAACCCCCTCTTTCTTCTAGTCTCCACCTTGAAAAGTAACATACCAGAGTTTCTCATCCATTCTTTTTTCTCCTCTAAGCAAGCCAGACCTATTCTTTCATCACCACTCTGGGCTCTACCCCCCATAGAGATTTCTCTGCACATTCATTGGTCAGCCAACAATGGAGGAAAGTGGTTTGGACCAACAGTGCTGATCCCCCTTTACAAGACCAGCAACGGTGATCTGCTTGCCTTTGACTTAGGGCACAAAAAAATCCCAGCTGCAATCATACCTACTTTGGGATGTTTATAAAGACAAATAAATCAGTTTCAATAAGATTCCTCCACTTTTTGCTCAGAGCCCCCAGCCAGGATAAAAACAGCTCTTTGGAGTGAGGGTTCAAATTTTGGTACTTTTTTCCTCTCTCTCCATACAAGTTCATTGCACACTTTTTTATTTGCCTTCCCTTTCACAGATAATGAAGCACACTATCAAGGTCTTAGGATAACATGGACTTGGAACTAGGAGGAACCTTAGAAGCATCACATTAGTTAGGATCCATCCCTTTTCTTTATCTAAATTGATTGGCTTGTGTACTAATTAGAATAAGAGAAATAAACTTTAGATCTAACATTTGCACTCTCAGGAAAGCAAGAAGGGAAAGGAAAAGAAGAAAAGCACCACACTCTCTCCATAAATTCCCAGTCAGTGAATCAGTTTACCACTGATTGGACACACCCATGCACCAGTCTCAGTTATCCTGTCTGCGTAAGTGGATGAATGTCCTGGCTGCTACAATGGAGCCAACATTAGCCACAGGTGGTTGATCCTCTTTGGCTTGTCTCTCTAGCATCCAACCACAAGGAAAATGAAAATGACACTTCTGGAACCTCTTCTGGTACCTCTCATATCCAAATGCATCCATGCATACACAGAGAGGCTGCCATGGCAGAGAAATCTTGTCCTTTTATCTCCTGGGGCATCTTACTCCCTCTGGAAACACATCTTCCTTGTCTTTCAATCCTTTGTCCTATATAATCTCCTTCTAGAGTTTCTCAGTTTATCTGAGGAAGGGAAAATTTAAAAAAGACAAAAACCAATACTATCTGTTGGGGACTATATTTTCCAGAAACCTTTGAGGACATTCTTTGACTGACCACAGTCAATAATCATTTCAAAACCTTGCTACATTATTATCTCTGTGCAATTAACTCCTAAATATATGCATGTATCCCTAGTCTCTCCCTTATGGTTCTGGTTCCTCATTGCCAGCTGTCTATTGGACATTCCAAACTAGAAGTCCCATAGGCAACTTAAACTCAACATGATGAAAACAGAGCTCATTTTCTTCACTTTCACTCTCCCTTCTCCCCAGCCATCCCTTTTCTGAATGTCCTATTACTGTTGGCTTTCAGTCACAGTGGTTTACAGCCTTTGTATTATCTTAAACTCCTCGTTCCCCCTCATCCACATATTTACAGTTACTTGCTAGATCATTTCTACCTCCATAATATCTCTCAGGTTTTATCCCCTATTTGTCACTGATATGGCCACAGCCGTTGTCCAAGCCATCATTACCTCTTGATATCACAACAGGACATGCCAATCAATTGCCTTTAACTCAACCCACCATCCTTGTGGCTTCTCTGACCAAAACACACTTTCCTGGCTACTGCTCTCCCATAAGTGTTATCTCCTTTTATTGGAATGGAAGCTCATCAAGGGCAGGAACTGTCTTATTTTGCATCCCCAATGCTTAACACAGTGTCTGGCACATCAATATGCTTAATAGATACTTTTCCATTGATCCAATTGCCTTCTAATTGGTGTCTCTGTCTCAAATTTTTCCCCTCTCCATTCCATTCTTCACACAGCCACCTTGATGATTTTCCTAAAGTACAATTCTGAAAGAATTCCTAGTTATGACTCTGAGAGTTAGAACAAGGTAAGTACCTAGAAAAGGTCCATATAGCTAGGTATGAAGGATCTCGGGAAGGAAAGATCCATGTGGAATTTTATAAGATTACTAGGGAAGAAGAGGTCCATTTGGCATTGGTTGTATAAGAGATGTAGGGAAGAAGAGGTCCATATGGAGGGGTATGAGAGATCTAAGGAAGAAGAGAGAGAGATCCATATAATGTAATATGAAAGGTGTAGGGAAGGAGAGGTCATTCATGCTTTAAGATATCAGATAAAGCTTCACAGAAAAGGTGGTATCTAAGCTTGGTCTTAGAAGAAGGAATTAGTTTCAATAAGGATTATGTAATGGAGAAATACAGTGGTCTGGAAGTGAAGAAATCTGTGTCCTAATATTATCTCTGCCACTAACTAATTGACCTTGAGGTAGTGTATTTTCATCTCTTGGCTTTGGTTTTCTCCACCGTACATGAGACTAGACCAGACTTTATATATTAGACTAGATGTTATAACAACGACAGTAATAGTTAAAATTTACATAGCACTTTAAAGTTTGCAAAGCCCTTTACAAATGTTATCTCATAAAAAAAAGAAAAACAAAAACAAAATTATCTCATGTGAGTACCACAACAACCTTGGGGGGGGGAGTAGGTGCTATTATCCCCATTTTACAGAGAAAGAAACTGAGTCACATAAAGATTAAGTGACCTACCTAGGGTCACACAGCTGGATTTGAACTTATGTCTTCCTGACTGCAAGTCAAATATTCTATTCCCTGCACCTCAGAACTTCTTCTAAAAGGTCCCATCTAACTCCAAAAGTTTCAGAATAGGTAGAGAAGCTAAGAAGAGTCATAGGTTTCCACAAATTTTGATCTGGATGATTTCATGATTGTTCAGTCCAACCTTTTCATTTTACAGATGAGGAAACTGAAGGCCGAAGAGGTTGAATGACTTAAATTTACTGGGAAATTAGTTATCAGTTTGATGGATTGATAAAGTCTTGAGTGACATAAAGGATACATAACTACAGCCCATTACAAATGATTATTTGCCTGTGAGAAGTGACAAGAAAACATCATGTGTGATTGGAAATATGGGTTGTTTAGGGGCAGCTACGTGGCGCAGTGGATAGAGCACCGGCCCTGGAGTCAGGAGGACCTGAGTTCAAATTCTGCCTCAGACACTTAACACTTACTAGCTGTGTGACCTTGGGCAAGTCACTTAACCCCAATTGCCTCACCAAAAAGAAAGAAAGAAAGGAAGGAAGGAAGGAAGGAAGGAAGGAAGGAAGGAAGGAAGGAAGGAAGGAAGGAAGGAAGGAAGGAAGGAAGGAAGAAGGAAAAGGAAATATGGGTTGTTTGGTTGGTCAAATAGCAAGAATAAGGAACGATAACAATTGGCATCAATATAGCCCTTTGGTGTTTACAAAGCACTTAACCTATATTAGCTCCTTTAAGCCTTACACCAACCCTGGGAAGGACTATCATGTCATTACCCCCTTTTTACGAATGAGAAAACCGAGGTTCTGAGAGTTTAAGTGATTTGCCCATCGTTACACAGCTAGTAAGTACAAGAGCTGGGATTTCCACCCAGGTCTTCTTGATGTTGTGTCCAGCACAGTATCCACAGCAGAGACTGGACCTGTTGTCTTCCCTTAGATCCATAAAGTATTGGAAGAACCAGAGGAAGACCTCCGGCTAAATAGATGGGCTACAGAAGATTTATGGAAAGACACGGACTCAAAGGCATGGCAAAATCTGGATCTGCCTTGGTGGAAGGAGTGTCTACACTGCTGAGATCATGGATCCATCCAAGTATTAAAATACTAAGGAGTTAAAAAAGAAAAATAACAGAACATAAGTTGTGATTAGGATCATAAAGACATGGAGGTGTTCTTCCATCCAACCCACTATGCATGCATCTTCCCTCTGTTCCTTGGGTCTAAAAGATGCCTTTCTGACAACACTCCACTGGCCCAATTATCTATATAACATGGGTGATTCCCAGACCAAAAAAGATCCTCTTGGGGTCTTCCTAAGGGTACCCTATAATTAGTGTACAGGTGTTTTCTGCATAATCCAGAAAGGAGTAAGCAGTTATTAAGTACCTACTATGTGTCACTCTACAAATATTATTTCAATCAATCCTCACAACAACCCTGGAAGGTAGATGCTATTATTAACCATATTTTACAGTTGAGGAGTACCTGAGTTCAAATCCGACCTCAGACACTTGACACTAGCTGTGTGACCCTGGGCAAGTCACTTAACCCCCATTGCTCTGCCAAAAAAAAAATCAAGATAAAAGGATCTAATAAAATGAGGAAACTGAAGTAAAATGACACATCCAGAGTCACAAGGCTGTTAAGTGTCTGAGGCCAGATTTGAACTGAGGTCTTCCTGACTCCAAGCCCAGCACCCTAGCCATGGAGCCAACTAGCTACCTCTCATTTGTGCTCAAATTCCAGCTCAGCTATTTACTGCATGACCTTTGGCAGGTCACTGCACTCTTTTTAAAAAAGTCTCAGTTTTGGGGGCAGCTAGGTGGTGCAGTGGATAGAGCACTGGCCCTGGAGTCAGGAGTACCTGAGTTCAAATCCAGCCTCAGACACTTAACACTTACTAGCTGTATGACCCTGGGCAAGTCACTTAACCTCCATTGCCTCACTAAAAAAAAGCCTCAGTTTCTTCATCTGTAAAGTGAGTATAATAATACTTTCTTTACCTAGCTAAAAGGTTAGTAATTTCAAGAAAAGTGTTTTGCAAGCCTAAAAATTTATAGAAATGAAAGTTGCTCTCAATCCACTTAGGATCACAGATAAAGAGCTGCAAGGGACCTTGGAGGTCTTCTAGTCTGACCTGATTCCAAGATGACAAAACAAAGGACCAGAAAAATCAAGTGATTTGCCCAAGGTTGCACGATTGGCAGGTTGAGAAACTGGGATTCAAACTCAGATCTTCCAACTGCCCTTCCAACATTCTTTTTTTTGTTGTTTTGTTTTGTTGTTTTTGCGGGGCAATGAGGGTTAAGTGACTTGCCCAGGGTCACATAGGTAATAAGTGTCAAGTGTCTGAAGCTGGATTTGAACTCAGGTCCTCCTGAATCCAGGGCTAGTGCTTGATCCACTGCACCACCTAGCTGCCCCCCCCAACATTCTTTTCACCATACTATGTCCTCTTGGGCCTCAGTTTCCCATTTTAGAAATGAGATTGGACTAGATGATATTTAAAATGTCCATCTCTGACATTCTCAGATCTTTCTAGCTCTGAGTCTATTTCTAGAGTATATACTTCCTGAGGAGTGGGCTCATGCTTTCTATGTTCTCTGTACTCCTATAGTTCCCTGAATATAGCAGACACTCCCATAGTGTCGCACATAAGAAAATGCAGAAATAAAACCAAAACATGAACATTGGTCCCACTCTGTGTGGTTTGTGATTTAGGCAAATATACTGATCATTCCATGCAAGAATGTCTGTCTTCAGGAGACTCCTCCAGGAGATCACTGGACGAGTGAGGTCATCCTAGTCTGCAGAGACTTTAGATAAATAAAAGATTACATGGGTTTCAGAGGAAGGAATCTTACAAGTCTCCTCATTTTACATACAGAAGAGAGAGACAGAAAGAGAAAGAAACAGAGAAATGGAGAGAGGGAGGGAGAAACAGACAGAGGGAGGGAGAGAGGAGAGAGACAGAGGGAGGGAGGAGACAGAGAGAGAGACAGAGAGAGGGAGAGAGGAGAGAGACAGAGGGAGGGAGGAGAGAGAGAGAGAGAGAGAGAGAGAGAGAGAGAGAGAGAGAGAGAGAGAGAGAGAGAGAGAGAATTGCCTGTTATATGAGTAGTAAGTAACAGAGAAAAATTGAAATGTCAGTCTTATTTTAGGGTCTCCACAGGCCTCTTCTAATATCAAACTTTTAAGAATTAGGAAACATGGGGCAGCTAGGTGGCACAGTGGATAGAGCACCAGCCCTGGAGTCAGGAGTACTTGAGTTCAAATCTGGCCTCAGACACTTAACACTTACTAGCTGTGTGACCCTGGGCAAGTCACTTAACCCCAATTGCCTCACTTAAAAAAAACAAACCACAAAAAAAACCAACCAAACAAAAAAAAGAATTAGGAAACAGTCCTGGGTTAGGCTACACCCTTTATGAATAGGATGCTGGCCTTAAAACTTGTGGGTGACATTTATTCCTAACCAAATTTCAGGTTCTGCAGCATTCTAAGGAGGCTTCCCAACAGTTCTCACCAGCTGGAGATAATTTGTGTGTGATAAAATCACACCATTTCGATACCAAGAGTGAATAAGGCAACACTCATAAGAAGGTGTTGCTGCTATTGTACAACATGGGACTAGCAAGTATTTCAGGAATAGTCTCTCTCTCCTCCCTCTCTCTGTCTCTCTCTCTGGATTGGATTGGTTAACACCCTGTGGCACTTCGAGTTATCTGACTGTAGAAACTGATGGAATCAAGGCAGGGAATCTTTTGGTGCCTGACCCCTTAGGAATAACTGTGAAAAGGACCTAGGGAACCAGTCAGGAGAGCCAAGTTCCAGCGTTTTCTCAGCCATTCCCTCGGTTTATGACCTCAAACAATCCCTCCAGTCTTCTGGACCACGGGTTCCTCATCTTTCAACAAGGGATCCTAATACCTTCTGTCTATCACTGGGTTATTGTTGAGGTAAAATGATATGAGATGGGAAAGTGCGTTGAAAGAGTTAAAAGGCATCATCTAGATATAAGGTATCATAATTGTAACCCAATCACTCAGCAACAATTTATCAAATAACTTGCTCCCTGTGGAACTCTGTATTCAGGATTAGGGAAGAAGATACAAAAGAAATAGAATGAATATTAGAGCAGGAGGCGACATTAGACTATAAAATGTCAGAGCCTGGAGGGGTGGTACAGATAATCTAGTAAATAGTTCATCTCCTTATTTTAAAGATAGGGAAAATGAGTCTCTCTCCTCCATATCGCTGTAGTTTAGTTGGAGAGATTAAAATAGATACTCATCCCTGGCCTAGAGAAATAGCTACCCTCTCTGTCATGATCTCCTTTCTAACTCCAGCAGCCTTGTCTTTATACTAATCGCCTCTGTAGCATTTAGCATTGTTGATCATTAATTAATGACCTAAAACTCTTGTAACCTTTAGCTTTGGAGGATTCTGACATCTTAGCTGACTTCCCACCTCTCTCACTGCTCCTTCTTTCAATCCTTTTCTGGCTCTTCCTTTTCCAGGGACTTTTCAATCCGGGGTCTTCTCAAGGTTCCATCCTTGACCCTTCTGGTTGTTTCTCTCGACAATCACTGCCTCCATGAATTTATCCATTTCTATGGATTCAATTCTTGCTTCGACATGGATGATCCCCAGATTTGTATTTAAGTCTTTTTTTTTTTTTTGGTGAGGCAATTGGGGTTAAGTGACTTGCCTAGGGTCACATAGCTAGTGAATGTTAAGTGTCTGAGGCTGGATTTGAACTCAGGTCCTCCTGAATCCAAGGCCAATGCTCTATCCACTGCGCCACCTAACTGCCCCTGTATTTAAGTCTTAATGACTCCTCTAGTCCCATATCTCTAACTGCCTTCTGGACATTTCCATTTGGATGACCTGTTGTCACCACAAATCAACATTGAGAGTCAGTATGGTATGGTGAAAAGAGTGCCCAGTTTGAAGTCTTTGGGGAGTTGGCTTGCTGGCTCTGACACTTCCTTGTTTTTTGGCCATCAGCAAATTGTTTTTCCTCTTTGAACCTCAGTTTCCTCAACTGTAAAATGGAGATAGCAATACTTGCACTAGCTACCTTGCAGGATTTTTTTGTTGTTGGTGGTTTTGTTTTGTTTTGTTTTTCAGGGCAATGAGGGTTAAGTGACTTGCCTGAGGTCACACAGCTAGTAAGTGTCAAGTGTCTGAGGCTGGATTTGAACTCAGGTCCTCCTGAATCCAGGGCCAGTGCTTTATGCACTGTGCCACCTAGCTGCCCCTGCAGGGTTTTGGGTTTGGGTTTTTTGGCGGGTTTTTTCCCAATGAAGAAAGCACTTTCTAAACCTCAGGGCATGCTGGAAATGTATTATGCTCAAAATGAAAATTTAAAACTTAGGTCTCTTTCTCCACTATCCTATTTTGGTTAGTGTTCCTAAATCCTTCCAATCTAGAAACTTATTCTTCCATCTCCTTTACCCTTTGATTCAAATTGTTGCCAAATAATCTAATCTTTTCCTTTAAAATGTCTGTGTCTTCCCTTCTACTCCTTTCCCATTAAAACCACCTTAGTCCAGGTCCCCACCATATTTTGATGACCTCAGTAGCTTCCAGAATGGTTTCCCTGCCTATAGTTTCTCCCTGAGGTGTGTGGGGTACTTAGGGAGGACTGGCCCCTCTGGTGTGAGGCTTGCCAGTGCTGAGCCCTTTTCAGAGTTGCTCATTCACCTCTGGTGTTCACCTTTCACCCAGCATGGCAGCCACACCCTGATGAAACTGTCTCAGCAAAAGGGCTAAACCGGGTTGAGGGTCACTGATGGCCTCAAACTTGTCCATAAATAAGGGGAATGTCTACCCCAGAATGTGAAGACTTCCTCTAGCAGAATGGGCAAATGAGAACAATTTGTTCCAATGAACAGCTGTTGTGGTGGACAAGATGGCTCTGAACCAGATTAAAATGTAATTGGGAAATTTTTAACAAGATAAAATACAACATAGATAATGTCAATTTGTGGTTTTCTGAGACAATATGGCAGCTTTATTGTTGTTATTATAGATGAGGAAACTGAGGCAAACAAGGTTAAGTGACTCGCCCACATTTGAACTCAGGAAAATAAGTGTTCCTGATTCTAGGCCCTAGCATTGTTTTCACTAACTAGCCTTAGTAACCTTATATACCATGCAGGAGGCAACTAGATGGATCAGTGGATAAAATACCAGGCCTGGAGTCAGGAAGATCTGAGTTAAAATCCAGCCTCATACACTCATTACCTGCATGTCCCTGGGCAAGTCACTTAACTTCTGTTTGCCTTAATGCATCAGAGAGGGAAATGGCAAACCACTCCTGTATCTCTGCCAAGAAAATCCCACATTCTGTCATAAAGAGTTGGATATGACTGAACAACAAAGTCAATAGGTGGCATGCAGGGATCAGTTTGAGTTTGAGATTGCTGAATTGGATGCTCTCAGTAATGTTGTTAATACATCATTATGTATGACCAAACCCTACTTACTAGCAAAGCCAGGAAACTCACGGTGAGATTGTTTAGCTAGTCAATTGTCCAATATAAAATGTAATAATCTGAATTTTTCCTATAGCACTAACTGCCCTCTGTAATGTTGTTTCACCTAAGACAAAACAATGAAAGCCATGTTGTGGTCTAGCATATAAATCACTGTACATGGTGTTGGGAAGACCCGGGTTCCATTACTACCTCGGACACTAGCTGTGTCCATTTGTCTCTGGGAAAGTAACACAACCCCTCTGAGCCTTAGTTTCTCCATCTGTAAAATGGAGGCAATAACAGCATTCACTTCACAGGGTTGGATTGTACAAACCCAAATTTGTACATGTCAGCTAGTTTTAATATCATATTTTCATAGAACAAATATCAGGTGGGAATATCCTTTTTACTTATTGCCTTCAACATATCATTTGGCACTTAATTACCATATGTACTCTTGTTTATTGCTCCTTAATTGTTTCATTTATTTTAGTCTTGTCACTCCAACTAGATCACAAAGCCTAGATTGCATTGAAAGGCATGGCATCCAGAAAAAAGGAGGCATTAGTTATACTGTCACCTGCTGTGGTCAGACTGAATATATTGTGTTCAGTTATGGGTAGATATTGATAAAATGGAACATTTCAGGGGAGAATGACCAGGAGAGAAAATTGGAGATCACAATTAAGGGTGGTTTGAAGGAAGTGGGGAATTTAGCCTGGAGAACAGAACAGGGTAGTGAAGAGGGGAGACACAGGATAGCTGTCTTCCAGTATTGGGGCTACCATATGGAAGATGGATTAGATTTAGCCCTAGGGCAGAACTGAGAACAATGTGTGAAAGGTAGAGAGGAGCAGATCTAGATGGAAGTAAAAGACATAAACAAAACAAAAACCAAAAACCAACTTCCTAACACTTAGGGCTGACTCGATAAGGAATGGGCTTTTTTAGGAGGTAGTGAGCTCCCCATGACCGAAGGACTTCAAATAGAGGCTGAATGGCCATATATGAGGGATATCCTAGATAGGATTCTCCTTTAGACATAGGGCATCCCTTGCAACTCTGACAATCTGCTATACCATAATTCCAGAAGGCAGGACTTGTATTCTCCAATTCTCTAGTATTCCACACAGCAGAGAGCATTGTAATGAGCATGACAGGCCCTCAAGAAATACTTATTGATAGGCTGAGTTGGCATTTAAAGTTTCAAATCATTGTTGAGAGATTGGTGGGGTAGGGGGTGGGGAACCTTTCATTGGACCAGATGGTACTACAAGCAACTAAAAAGCAACTCAGAGTTCTTCATGCCTTCCTCAAAGCAGCAAACATACAAGAAAGACAACAGGATTTGGAGTGAGAATACCTGGCTTTGAATTCTGACTTTGCCACTTACCTTGAGCAAGTCAGTTCCCTTCTGTTTTCTTATCTTTAAAATAAGAGTATTAAGCAATGGATGTGGAACCAGAGAACCTGCCTTCAAATTTGGGGTCTGATTCTTTACTTTCCCTCTGGGCCTCAGTTTCCCTATAAGTAAGAATTTGAAATAGATGATCTTTGAAATAGATGAATAGGTCCTTTCTTGTTCTAAATCCAAAAATATGTTTCTTATCATGTAGAATCCCAGCCCCTCAGCTTTTATTGCTGTTCTTTCAAGTTGATATCACATTGTCTACCAGTTCCTGTTCCAAAATTCTAGGTCAATGCTGCCAATTTGGATTAAATCCCTATTTCACAAAGACCAAAAATCAACAACCCTCCAAATTTCTTTTACACACACTCCACAGCCTGTATTAGCTTAGGTTTTTAATAGGTCTTATCCCTGGCCACAATCATTGCTCCCCGTGTATTAGGTTATGGGCGTCCACTTGACTTACCCTCACCCACTGGCCTCCAGCTGGGCCCAGGGCCCAGATGCCAGGAAGCTGTTTGCAGAAGGTTTCTACCAGGAAAAGCACTATTAGCTGTGCACACAGTGCAGTTGCCAGAGAACAAGCAGGAGGGAGGAAAGGGTGGAGATCATCTTTCCTTCTGCCTCTTTCTACTGGGATGGGTGGAGGCCCCTCCCTAGCTGAGAAGCTGCTGCTTGGTCTAGTGGAAAGACAGCTTGGCCCTAAAACTTCACAACTTGGCTTGAAATCCCACTGCCTCTGCCCCTTCTAGTTATATAACAGGGAAGAAAGGGACTGGGGCATGGCATTTCACCTCTAGGAACCTTTGTTAAGGGCTAAAATTCTAGCTAGTCTGTCTAAAATCTCTAATGAGTGGTCGCCAATAAATTATAAACTTTAGCAAGAGTTAGACTTTTAAGCATTTATTAAGGAGAATAAGAATTTGGTAAAGAGAGAAAGAAAGGCCTACACTCATCTATTTATTAAAGGGGCAGCGCATTTCTAGCTCTGCTCTCTGCCAGAGTCCACAGGAAAGAGCCCAAGTCAGAGTGCCAGGCTCCCCCCTTCTTCCTCCCACAAGCAAACGTCACTTCCTGACGCCAAAGAAAAGACTCATGGTCTGCCCTCAGAGACCTTCACCTCATGGCGGAGCTTTTCTACATTAAGTCTCCAGCAGGTGGCATCATTCCAATCGTTACACCTTGATTTCCCCATTTGTAAAATAATGGCTCAAATTTCCATGGAACTTTAAGGTTAATAAATCAGGATTTACAGATGAGGAAACTAAGGACATGCTAATAAGTAACAGTCCCTAGATAACACACCTTTGCTACCTAGGAGGAAGGCTCTGGTGGAGTGGGAAAAGCAACAGGAGGGAAGGAAACAAACATTTATCAAGCTTATTACTATCCCGTGCTTTACAATATCATCTCATTTGATCCTCAGGACAACCCTGGGAGTCAAGAGCTATCATTATCTCCATTTCACACTTGAGGAAACTGAGGTTGTGACTTGCCCAGGGCCATAGAGGTAATAAGTATAGGAGGCTGGAATTGAACTCAGGTCTTCCTGACTCCAGATCCAGGCAGTCTATTCCTTTGCCACCTAGCTGGATCTGAAGCCAGAGAACCTAGGCATTAACATTAGCTCTTCCACATACTTCTTTTGTTAATCTACATGGGGTTCTTAACCTTTTCTATGTCTGGACCCCTTTGGCTGGCTGGTGAGGTTTAAGGACTTCTTTTCAGAATCATTCTTTTAAATGCATCAAACAAAATACATGGGATTACAAAGGAAACAATTATATGGAAGTACAGTTACAAAACATTTTTATTTTTGAAGTTCTCGGACCTCAGGTTCAGAATCCCAGGAAAATGTTAGGTAACATATGGATGATGTTAAGGTCGACAAAGCTTTTCTCATGTTTGACACACAGAACCACTTTGTGACACCGGCACTAAGGTCCAGAGAGGTTCTAGAACAGTCTTTCCCAGGGATGTATAGTTAATCAGGAAGGATATTGTTCTTTAAGCTTCTCCTAATTCAAATTTATGCAGCCTTTCCACTATACCACATTCCACTAGTCTTGAGGCAGGCCACTTCCCCTGTCTGGGTGTCAGAATTTATTTTGTTCCTGTTCAGTCGTTATATACAACTCTTTGTGACCCCATTTGGGTTGTTTTTTGTTTTTGGCAAAAAGATACTGGAGTGGTTTTGCTATTCATTACCAGCTCATTTTCCAGATGAGTAGACTGAGGCAAACTGGGTGAAGTGACTTTCCCGGGGTCACACATCTAGTTTGTATCTGAGGCCAAATTTGAATTCAGGAAGATGAGTCTTCCAGACTCTAGGCTTGGCGACCTTCACCACCTAGCTGCCTTAAGCTTTTATTAAGTGCTTACTATATGCTAAGATGCACTGTGCTAAGTGTTGGGGATACTAAGGCAAATGAACTTCCCTGCCCTCAAGGAGCTCACTATCGAATAGAAAATTAGATATCTTTAGATATCTGTGAAATGAACTTAAAATGCGTTGGAGAAGGAAATGGCAAAGGACTCCAGTATCTTTGCCAAAGAAACCTCGGATCCGACTGAACAACAACACAAATGAATGAAGGGTAGTCGCTAAGGTCCCTTCCAGTTCTCCCTCCTTAGAGTGACAGATCCTAAAGCGCTCTAGAAATGAGCGCTATCATCGTCCCCATCGAGTGAACAGAGAAGCCCTGCAGGAGCTCCTCCTTTCCCTCCCCGGCGGCCAGAGCTTGGCCCCGAGGGCCTTGGGGCCCCCTCTCCCCAGCACGTTGCCCTTAGCCGCCAGGGATTGCCCTCGGGGAATCCTCAGTGAGTGCCCTAGGGGAGCTGGGAGGCGGGGAGGCGGTATCTGCTCCCCAGCGCCCGGGAGCACGCACGGGCTTCCCCGCCCCCTCCTCGCCTGCGGTGGGGTCCGCGGTCCGAGCGCGTCCCACCACGCGGCTGTAGGGGACCGGCCCCGCGAAGCCAGCTGCCGGAGGAGAGGCGCACGCCGGGGCCCGGGGAAGGAGACTGGGCCCGCTCGCTCCGCCCCCACCGCCGGGGGCGGGGCACCACCTGCGGCCCGCCGGGCCCCAGGTAACCGAGGATCAGCTTATTAGACTGGCTCGACCGCGCGCGCGCCCTGCCCCCAGCACGCCCGAGAGGAGATTCCAGCCCCGCCGAGCCCGGCTCGAGCGAGCGAGGGGGGGGGCCAGGAGGGAGGGAGGGAGGGAGGCAGCGGGGCGGCCGCGCTCTGTCCCCAGCAGCCGAAAGGGAGCCGCGGCGCCCGCCTGCCGGTCCCCCGAAGTCGAGATGGTGGAGAGACGCTTCTCCAAACTCGTGCAGAAACTTTCCCTGCTCAGCTTGTCGCGCCAGTACGAACCAGTGGAGGATGCGGAGCTGGAGGAGCTGGTGGTGAGTGGGGGCTCCCCGGCGGGCGGGGAGAAGGGATGGGGCCCCCCGGGGACGCGCGACGAGGCGGCGGGCCGGCCCTGCGCTCCCTGCCGCGGCGTGGCGCGGCGCAGCCTAAACCTCAGGTGGCCCGACAGCTGCCTTCCTCTGCGTCTCCTAAAGGGAGCCGGGCACTGCCCGGGCAGAGCGGAGGTGTCTCTGAGGGGCTGTGCGGCCGTCCGACGGCCCGGGCCGGGCATCTGCAGGTGAGTGAATCTGGGCAGCGGCGGCGCGTGCGGGCGCTTCGGAGCCCAGCCAGCGCGGACAGTGGATGGGGCCAGGCAGGAGATCGCGCGCGCTCCCGGGCACGGGCACGGGCACCGGCACCAAGGGAGCTGCCTGCTGGACTCACTCAGGGCCTGGGACCCGGGAACCCTTGGGAAGCTCCAAACCAAACAGAAGGTGAGGCTGCTAACCAACCGCCCCGGATTTCACCTGGTTATCCCGCTCTCCCCGAGGGTTTTGAAATAAACAAATCAGGATTCAAAATAAAATAAGCAACGGAGACTTCAAAGTAAACGTTTATTACTAAAACGCTTCAACGAATGCCTGATCTCATCTGTGCTTGTACTCGCTCCTCCACCTGATCAGATTGTAACCCGGTGCAAAGCTGCTCCTGGGTGAGACTTTACCCATGCCTTCGTGATTAGATGCGAAGGGGGTGAATCAAAAGTTCTCTTATTTCTGATAGTTTTGCCGATTCCCTTCTGCACAGCAGCCCTTCAAAGTAGGGAGTGATTAAATCCCTATTATTTTTAGAGCATTTATTAAAGGGCTTTTTATGCACCAGGCACTGGGCTGAGGTGAGAGGCCAGAACCGGCCCAGCCTTTATGAAGTTTCACAGCCTCCTATTCGACTTGAGACAAACACACAAAACTGTAATACTTCATGAAATGTTATTCACATCAATGAAACATTTATTCAGTCCCTACTGTCAGGGAAGCCGACAGAAACTGAGCAAAAGAACAGAGGTAAATAAAAGTCCCCCCTCTCATGGACACCACAGCCCAGTAGATGAGAGGAGTGTGAGAGGAAGAATTGCTTGATTTAAGTGAATTGTCTTCTTTGAAAAATATCATTTTCCTTGGACATTAACAAAAAGAGATAATGTTTAAGTTCTGGTTGTTAATACTATTATTACACAAAAATATCCACAGCCAAAAGCAGTAAGAGGGGTTCATTCTAGATCTCTGGCATCCTTCAAGTCTCAGTTAAAATTTGATCTTCTGAAGAAAGCTGTACCTGATCCCCCTGAATTCAAGTGCCTTCCCTCTGCTAATTATCTCCAATTTATCCTGTCTTCAATTTATCTTATTTATACAGAGTTGTTTGAGTGTTGTTTCCCCCATTAGATTGTGAGTTCTCGGAGATCAGGAACTGTTTGTTTTTTTTATTTTTGTTTATTTAGCTGTTCATCTGTTTATTTGTGTGGGGTGGTTGGTCTTTCTTATATACACATACGTATCTACACATATGTATATATATGTAGGTATGTATATGCAGGTTTGTATGTTTATTTATGTTTTTTTACTTACTTTGATCCCATGCAAGAGGGCTTAGTTTCTCACCTACTGTCAGGAATGTTATAGAGGGGATACCTATACTAAGGTGGGGGGCTGCGCTCTATGATCTCTGAAGTAGGGAATGGAAAAGGAAGGGAATAAGCTTTGAGTAAGTACCTACTATGTGTCAGTTGTTGAGTGGTTTTCAGTTGTGTCCAACTCTCTCATGACCCCATTTGGGATTTTCTTGGCAGAGATATAGGAGTGGTTTGCCATTTCCTTCTCCAGCTCATTTTACAGATAAGGAAACCGAAGCAAAGAGAGTTAAGCGATTTGCCCAGGGTCACAAAGCTAGTAAGTGTCTGAAGCTGAATTTGAACTCAGGTTACTGTGCTAAGTACTTTACAAATAAAACCTCAAATGATAATGAATCCTTTCCAACTCTAAAATTATTTGTGTTGGGGGAAGAAATGCAACTTGACAACTTTTCCCTGAAAAACCAAGTTAAGTGTCTCTTATTTGAGAGGCAGAGAGAGAACCTGGAAAACCTGGTAACATTTTATATTTTATTTATCATTTATATAATTTATAATGTTTTATGTATTTAGCGTAACCTTCCCCATAGAGTGTTCAAAATGTTTGTGCCTTGTTTTAACAATTACTTAACATTTGAACACATCTAATATATTTAGTATGCTGCAAATGGGTAGTCCTCAACAAGCATTCATCTATCAACAAGATTTATTACATCCTATGTGCTGAGTACTGGTTTGAGGTGCTGAGGGTACAAGCACAAAAGTGAGACTGTTCTGGCTTTCAAAGAGTCTGTATTCAACTGAGTATTAAAGGGGACACTCTGGGGATCAATATGGATCTCAGGGTGAAGACATGCTGTTTTAATTTACCCTTTCATTTTGTAAAATGAATTATGCAAAAAAAAGACTGTTTCTAACTTGTTCTGGTAAGGTATCGTCTGGTGGGATTCATAAAATCATAGACTATTAGAACTGGAAAGGACATGAGAGATCATCTAGTCCTGATTTTACAGATGAGTAAGGACCAGAAGTCACATAGCCAGTTGGTGGCAGAAATGAGGATTAGGACCTCACTGTCCTGATTTTTTTATGCACAGAATGGAATGATGGGAGTTGTGTTCTGGGGACTTGAGTTTGCATCTTATCCCTAGCCTCAGAAACTTGTGCAAATCTTTTGGATCTCTATGAGCCTCTGTTTTCTCATTTACGAAATGGGAAGGACCATCCCTGCCTTGACTCCCTCATATTCTGTTTTTTTGTTTGTTTGTTTGTCTGTTTTTTTGGTGAGGCAATTGGGGTTAAGTGACTTGCCCAGGGTCACACAGCTAGTAAGTGTTAAATGTCTGAGGCCGGATTTGAACTCAGGTCCTCCTGAATCCAGGGCTGGTGCTCTATCCACTGTGCCATCTAGCTGCCCCTCCCTCATATTCTGAAAATCAAATGAGCTCATGTATGTGAAAATCTGTGGAAAAAAGTTATACATCGATTCGATTGGTGAAAGAGGTATATTTTTAGTATGTGGAAGAAAGACAGATACCCTGCTTTAATGATGAGATAGGCATAAAGAAATGAACATGACATAGCCTTTTCTATGTGTGCAAAGAAAAGTACATTCAAGGTTGTTTTCCCTCAAAAGATAGGTGGAAAGGAAGGAAGATAGCACCAACAGGTTACCACTAGTCAATGGAAAAATTCAGAGCTGTAGTGGAAAGAGTGCCTGGTCTGGAGTCAAGAAGACCTGAGTTCAAATCCAGCCTCAAACACTTATTAGCTGTGTGACCCTGGGCAAGTCACTTAACCCTGTTGGCCTCACTTTCCTCATCTGTAAAATGAGCTGGAGGAGGAAATGGCAAACCACTCCAGCATCTTTGCCAAGAGAACCCCAAATGGGGTCATAAAGAGTCGGAATGGTCTGAAGAGCAGCAACAGTATAGCGGGAAAAGTGTTGGCTTATGAGTCAGGAAACCTGAGTTCTAAGCTAACTTTGCTATGTGACCTGGGGCAAGTAACTTCATCCCTGAGTCTGTTCATTCACCCCTAAAATAGGGATTTTTTATGATCCTTCCAATGCCACCAGTCTGTGTTCTAAGGTCTCTTAAGTTCCTTTAGGAGGACTCATTTTTTTTAGTTTGTTTTTGACTCCCCACTGCCAAGCCCAGCATGCTTGTTGAATTTCCACTTTGACATTCTATGCTCTAAAGTTCAGAAGTGCTGATTTCTCAGCTCCTGCCCTATTTTGTTAGGGGAAGGATTGGAGTAGAAGCAGTCACATAATGGTAAAGTACCAGACAAGAAGGAGGCTTCTCTTTGGTGACAGTTATAATGACTAGAGGATGAAATCGACTTTCTTACCTCATTCCTTGTCTCTAAGGGTCCCTCTATTATTAGCCCACACAGGCCTTGCAGAGAAAACCACTCTTGACCCTTCTTGGAAGAAAAGGACCAAATTTAGACAAAAAAGGACCCAAAATTGGACCAAACAGTAGTAGTGCCCTGATGGCTGCTCCCGACTGGAATAATGAGCTGGGAATTCCACCTTCTCTGATGATTCAGGGTGTGTCCTGAGAAAGTTACCCAGGCTTCCTCCCTGTACCTCAGCATTCCCTTCTGTGAAATGAACCTAACAGCTACCACACCTGTTTGTCTGTTATGAGGTCATACAGCCAGAGGGGACCTGAGAGGCCATTTTAGAGATGAGGAAACTAGGGGATTTGCCCAATGACACACAGCTAGTAAGTAACAGAGGCAGGATTGGAACTTGGGTCCTCTGGCTCCAATTCCAGCATGCTTTACACTGTACCAGGTATATAGACTTTGTTGCTCTGGGGAGAGGCTTTGCACATAGTGGATACTTAGTGATTTTTTTTTTTGGTAAGGCAATTGGGGTTAAGTGACTTGCCCAGGGTCACACAGCTAGTAAGTGTCAAGTGTCTGAGGCTGGATTTGAACTCTGGTCTTCCTGAATTCAGGGCCAGTGCTCTATCTCCTGTGCCACCTAGCTGCCCCTGGATACTTAGTAATGGTTCGAATCAGATTGTGGACTGAGAACTCTGGAGGAAAGTGCTATCAGGCCACAAAGACCTACTTTAATAGTAGTAATATCTCATGCTTGCTAAGGACCTTAAGGTTTATAATACAGTTTTTCACAACAAGTTTTTGTGGTAGACTGGATAGGCATTATCATCCCCATTTTTACAAGAGGAGGAAACTGAGGCCCAGAGAGGCAAACTGACTTAGGGTCATAGGATTTAGAGTTGGGAAGGACTTTAGAGATTATTGAGTCCAAATGTTTTATTTAAAGATGAAGGGAGGGGCAGTTAGGTGGCGCAGTGGATAGAGCACCAGCCCTGGAGTCAGGAGTACCTGAGTTCAAATCCAGCCTCAGATACTTTTAACACTTATGAGCTGTGTGACCCTGGGCAAGTCACTTAACCCCAATTGCCTCACCAAAAAAAAAAAAAAGAAAAGAAAAGATGAAGGGAGATTAAATCACTAGGGATCACAGGATTTGGAGCTGGAGAGGAATTACAAGATCATTAGAATATAAATCTTTCAATTTACAGAAGAGAAAACTGAGGCTTTGAGAAATTAGTCAACTTGACCAATGCTGCACAGATTATAAGTGGCAAAGCCAGGATTTGAACCCAGATTCCTTCACTCCAAAGATGAGCAGCTCTTTCTCCTTCACCACACTAGATGTCAGAGTTTTCAAAAACTGGAGAAGTGGGAAATTCTCAGACGCTGAGTGGTGGGCCCAAGGAAAGGGTCCGTGAGGCCTGTGTGGCTGAGTGTGAGCAACTGCTATTCTGCCATAAGTCTTCATTTTATGGAACTTTAAAGCAGAAAGTAAACCTAGAGATCTTTAAAGTCCAAGTAAAAACTGAAAAAGAGAGAGGGAAATGACCTACTGAAATCACAGGCCTAATGAATAGTAGAACTAAGGTGCAAAATTTCCATGGCTAGGTGGCGCAGTGGATAAAGCACCAACCCTGGATTCAGGAGGACCTGAGTTCAAATCCGAGCTCAGACACTTGATACTTACTAGCCGTGTGACCCTGGGCAAGTCACTTAACCCCCATTGCCCCGAAAAAATAAAATAAAATTTCCTTGACTGCATCCTGTTGTCTCCTAGACTGAAATTCCAAAGGAACATTTCTTTTATCTCTTGATGAGAAGGACTCCTCCTCTTATTATTAGTCCCCCTCCCCCTCATAGCATCTTACAGCAAGGCCCCTCCCCCAGGCACTGAGCCCATTTCCTGGGCCTTTCCTAGGCTTGCTCAACTAGATTCAGGCTTGAGGCTCTTTGGGCCTGCTCTCTTCCAGGATGGAGGGGTGGGGTGGAGACTCAAGAATTCTGCCTCCTTGCCCCCTTCCCTCTGGAAGGGGCCTGGGGGAAAAGGTACAAAGAAGAGACAATAGAACCCTTATCTCTGGTGGCCAACTCTCAAATGGACAGACCATACTAGGTTTGGCTAGTTTTGATGTCTCCATTTAACAAGTAACTCAGTCAAATATGGTTATGTTTTACATGATCTCACACATGTATAACCCATATCTGATTGCTCACTGCCTCAGGGAGGGGGGAGGGGAAGAGGGATAAAAATTGGAACCCAAAACTATAAATCAAAATGTTTGTTATTAGAAACAGGGGCAGCTAGGTGGCGCAGTGGATAGAGCACCAGCCCTGGAGTCAGGAGGACCTGAGTTCAAATGCGGCCTCAGACACTTAACACTTACTAGCTGTGTGACCCTGGGCAAGTCACTTAATCCCAATTGCCTCACTAAAAAAAAAAAAAAGAATGGAGGATGAAAATGTTTATTATTAGAAACAAACAAGTAACTGTCATTACAAATGGCAGCCCAGTGCTTGGCATGCAGTGAGTGCTTAATAAATGCTCATTGACTTGACTTGTAAAAGGAAATTTGTATTCAGGGAATTACAGCCCAAATATGAAGATTTTTTTGATTACCTGTGATTCTGGAAAATTTGAAAATTTCCCTAATTCTGAATAATTGTTAGATGACTATAATGAATAACTGTAATGGCTTTCTCTTAGGAACTCAAAACCGATTTTCAGTCTTAAATCATTGTCTAATAATTGATTATCGTGTGTGTGTGTGTGTGTGTGTGTGTGTGTGTGTGTGAAGCAATTGGGGTTAAGTGACTTGCCCAGGGTCCCACAGCTAGTAAGTGTTAAGTGTCTGAGGCTGGATTTGAACTCAGGTCCTCCTGAATTAGGGTTAGGGATCGAAAAAAAAAAAGAGAATATATGTGAAATTATTATGTCCAGATGGCTCCAAAGATAAAGTATGAAATGATTTTTATCTTTCTTTGGTACAGTTAGGGGACTATAGACGAGGAACACTGCATATGATGTTAGATTTGGTTAATGGGCTGGCTAGTTTGACTGATGAGGTTTTTTTCTCTCTGTTTTTTGTTGAAAGTGATGACTCTCTGGGAGAAGGGGTAGTGGTTGTGGAGAGTATTTTGGGTAGCAGGTAATGGGAAAAAATAGATAATTTAAAAATTTTTTATTTTTTAAATGTAATTTAAAAAGAAACATTTATAAGCAGGTGAAAAGGTAAACCACAATAAAATGTGTAACTGTTCAGGGGGGAAAATAACCTTTTACCAAGCAGTTATTATATGCCTTACTTTGTCCACGGTACTGTGATAAGCATTGAGGATGCAAATATGAAAGTGGCAAAGTTCCTGACCTCAAGGATCTTCCATTCTACTGGGATGGGAACAGGTGGTCACAGATGCAACATGTACACAGATCAATAAAATACAAAACAGGGAGTGATGGGGGCTAAGGAGAGATTTGGGAGAAGGGGATTAGGAAAACATGGAGAGGGAGAGGCCACTTTTAGCTGGGGCCTGGTGGTTGGAGGGAGGTGGTAAGGAAGGATTCATAGAGGAGATGATACTTTAGCCTTGAAGGAAAATGCAGACTCAGAAAAGCAGAGATGAGGAGGGCATGCATTCTAGGTCTGGGGGCAGCTTGTGGGAATGCATGATGGCAGGATAGTGATTCTTAAATCTGGGGAATAGGTCATGGTCCAGTCTGGTTGGAATGTAGTTTGTGATGAGGAATAATGGGAATTGAGACTAGTGAAATAGGTTGAGGGCAGCTAGGTGGCACAGTGGATAGAGTGCCAGGCTTAGAGTCAGAAAGACTCCTCTTTCTGAATTCAAATCTGGCCTCAGACACTTACTAGCTGTGTGACCCTGGGCAAGTCACTTCAGCCTGTTTGCCTCAGTTTCCTCATCCAGCTTTGAATGAGCTGGAGAAGGAAATGGCAAACCACTACAGTAACTTTGCCAAGAAAACCTCACGAAGAGTCAGACATGACTGAAGAATGACTAAAGAAACAAAAACAACAGCAACAAAAGGAAATTGGCATTTGATTGTAGAGGGACATCTGAGGCTGAGGAGTTTGCATTTTGTCCCACAGGCATTTGAGTCAGATGTACCTTAGGAAGATTATTTTGGCAGCTGTGTGGAGGCCAGATTAGGGAAAGGATACTAGAAGCAGTGGTACCTTGGATATCAGGATCGTGCAAGGAGAGGATGGCATGGATCCAAGAGTCATTGTGGAAGGTGTAAAGAATTAGTTATTATTCCTGCAGGAGAATGGACAGGACTTAACAAATGATTGGCTGTGAGGGGGATGATGGAAAGAAGAGTCAAAGAAACTGCAAGGTTTTGAGCCTAGGTAACTGGGAAGATGGTGGTGCCCTCCATGGAAATGGGGAAGTTGGTAAGAGGAATAGGTGGTGCAGTGGATAAAGCACCAGCCCTGTATTCAGGAGGACTCAAGTTCAAATCTGGCCTCAGACACTTGACACTCACCAGCTGTGTGACTTTGGGCAAGTCACTTCACCCTCATTGCCCCACAAAAACAAAACAAAACAAACAAAAAAGAGGAATAGGGAAAGCAAAAGTTATCACAAAATAATATATTATTCCTCATCAAATTGGTTGTATAACTAAGAATTGCTTTATGAGTTCAAGGGAGGAGAGGCAACTTGAGCTGAGCCTTGAAGAGTGGGGGTAGGCATATGGGAACAAGGGTGGGGGAGGTAAGGGCAGAAGCGGAGAACAAAACAAGTTAATGTTCATACCATCCTGTTGAGTAGTTGGAGGATGAATGATCTCATCCTACATTATAATAAGCGAGCTCCAAAGGGATATAGTGGGGCAGGGCATATAGTCAGTCAGCCATTCATTGAGCAATTATTAAACATCTATTGTGTACCAGACACTGTACTAAGAATTGGGGATATAAAAAAGGCAAGAAACAGTTCCTGCTTTCAAGGTGCTCACAGTCTAATGGGAGAGACAATGTGAAAGCAGCCATGTTACAAACAGGATAGATTGGACATCATCAATAGAGGGAATGAACTCCTAGCATTTGGGGCAATCAGGAAATGCTTCTCCTAGAAGAGAAGGTTTTACCTGGGATTTGAAGGACGCTAGGGAAGCTTGGCAGAGGCAGAGACTAGGGAGGAGAGATTTTGAGCCTGGGAGACAGCCGGTGAAAATGACCAGGGCAGAGAGATGGAATTTCTTGTTCGAGGAACAGGGAAAGGGTCAGTGTTACTGGATCACAGAGAACAGGGGATGGGTAAGGTGTAAAAAGACCATAGGTTGTGAAGAACTTTGAATGCCGAACAGAGTATTTTCTACTGATCCTAGAGGTGATAGGGAGCCATCAGAGGGGTTACATCGTTAAGTCTCTTCTCTAGGAAGATTAATTTGACAGCTGAGTGGAAGACAAACGAAAATGAAGAGACGTGAGGCCAGAAGGCTCTTGAACTAGTTCAGGTGTGAGTTGATACAGGATCCCTTCCACCTTCCCTTATGAGGCCTTTCTTGGTCCTTCCAGACTTCTCTAATCTCCCTTTCATTTGAACTCTTATAGCACTCAGTCTTTATGACAAATGAACAACTACTTCATTCATTCATCCATCCATCCATCCATTCATTCATTCTTTCATTGGTAACAGATTGGATATGAAGGAGCACTTAGGTACTTAGAGTAAGGAGGACAGTATGACACTTGGTTTGGGGGCCTAGATGACTGGGTGATGGTAGTGCCTTCCACATGAATGAGGAAGTCTAGGATGGGAAGAGTGTGAGAAAAGAGAATGAGTTGAGTTTTAGATATATTGAGTTTGAGATATAGACTAGGAAGTTGAAGATGTGAGTCTGGAGGTGAAGAGAGAGGGTACATCTGGGCAAGTAGATCTGAGAATCATCAGCACAGAGATGAGAATTGAAATCATGGGAGCTAGGGGCAGCTAGGTGGTGCAGTGGATAGAGCACCGGCCCTGGATTCAGGAGGACCCGAGTTCAAGTCTGGCCTCAGACACTTGACACTTACAAGCTATGTGACCCTGGGCAAGTCACTTAACCCTCATTGTCCCCACAAAAAAAGAAATCATGGGTAACGAGATCACCAAGTGAGCTAATACAGAGGGAGAAAGGAAGAGAGCCCAGGACAGAGCCCTATGGGGCACCCAAGGTTAGGGGCCATGGCCTGGATGAAGATCCAGAAAAGAAGATTGAGGAGATGTGGTCAGAAAGGAGGAAGATCAGGCTAGAATAGAGTCGTGGAAACCCACAGAGAAGAAAGGATCAGGGACTGATCCAAAATGTCAGTTTGTGGATCAGGAAGGTCAAGAAGGATGAAGGTTGTCATTAGATCTGGCCATTAAGAAATCACTGGTAATTTGGAAGAGAGCAGGTTAAGTGGAGTGATGACATCCCAAACCAGACTGTAGATGTTTACAAAGGAGTGAAAGGGAGTGGAGGATCTTGGGCAGTCTTCTTGTGGAATTTCCCCACAATAGGGAAATATGCAGGATGAATGAGTCAAATGAAGGGTCTTTGAGTAGTAGGAAGACATGAGCATATCTATAGACAATAGGGTAGCAACCAGTAGACAACAAGGTAAGTGAGAGAGTGGGTATGGTGGAAAGGGCAATCTGCTGGAGAAGATAAGATGTAATGGGATCACTTGTGCGTGTAGAGTAGTTTGCCTTGGCAAGGAGAAGGGCCAACTCATGATGGGAGACTAGGTGAAGGAGGAAAGAGTAGAGAAGGAATCTGGGTGGGGCAGGATGAGCAGAAGCAGAGAGGGAAGAGCTCTCAGCAAGTGGCTTCAATTTTTTCAGTAAAATATAAAGCAAGGTTCTCAGCTAAGAGGGTGAAGGGAGAGGGCCCCTACTCTTTGAGCTAGAGGAGTCTTTAGAGATTATCTAGTACAATGAGCTTATTGTACAGATGAGAAAAGTGAAGCCTAAGAGGGCAATGACTTGCCCAAGGTCACATAGCTGGTTAGTGGCAGAATTGGGACTAGATAGACCTGAGGTTTCTTGACTCCAGGTCCAGTGTTCTTTATACTGTACCACGCTGTTCCTGCTGGTGATTGAACCAGAAACCATATCCAGGCTCCTTAACAACCTCCATCCCCTCAATTATGATTTTTCAGCTTTTCAAGACAGTGCAGCCCTTCATCCATGGGAGAGGAGTGACAAAAGGTGGGGGAAGGGTAGTCCCTATTGACAGCCGTTAAGAAGCAAATGGAAGGGGGTGGCTGGGTGGCTCAGTGGATAGAGCACTGGCCCTGGACTCAGGAGTACCTGGGTTCAAATCCAGCCTCAGACACTTGACACTTACTAGCTGTGTGACCCTAGGCAAGTCACTTAACCCCCATTGCCTCACTAAAAAAAAAAAAGAAGCAAATGGAGATGAGACCCCTTCCTACTACCCTGGAGACACATTGAAACACCTTTCATCCATCTTCCTTACAGTGGTTATAGTGTTGCTCCTAATAAAAGCTATGACAAATGATGATCTATTAAAACGGAATATTGAATTAGACATTCAGCTGAAATATCCTTAATGCAAGAGGTCAATTGAATCCCACAAGTTAGACCAGTTAAAGGGAAAGGTTGGTACCAAGGAAACTTTAATTTCAGTAACATAGGACATTTGGAAAGGCAGTTGGGGATCTAGTGTTGCTCTTCCTGAACATACTTTTCATTTCCTTGGTGACTCACTTACTGTTTTGAGTAGCAAATAAGGTAACTACAAGTGGTTAGAATGCCTAATTCTATATATGAGAGTGTTAGCAGTTATTTATTCCTCTGAACCTAGCTGAAAATCCTTTCTTAGCCACCTATACAAAGAGGCTGAAATGAAATATTTGATAAATGCATCTCATTTGCTCAGATTTTCAAGAGAGATAGGGAATATGGGCCCATAGATGGATGGATGGAAGGGTGGATGGATGGATGCATGGATGGATGGACAGATAGATATTAGAGAGCTTATCTAGATTAGTCAGAGATTAAAGGGACATATATATATACATATAGATAGATAGATAGATGATAGGTAAATGGATGGATAGATAGATAGGCAGGCAGGCAGGCATTTATGTTTCCAATAGCTAGAAATCAGAAGTAGAATCTGATTTAAGATTATATACACATACACACATAACTACACATATAACACTATAACTATAACTTTGTCTATATGTATATACACACTATATACTGCATTAATTCAAGTTCTTCTTTTCAACATAATTACTCCAAGCAGCATTGTGGGGAGTGTTGCCAGAATCAGATTAAAATGGAATCAGGAAATCTTTAATGACATAAATAAAATACAATAGAACATAAACAAAGAAAGGTAACTATCTTCCTTAGCACAGTGCCTTAATAATGACCTTTTATGGGGGCAGCTAGGTGGCGCAGTGGATAAAGCACCAGCCCTGGATTCAGGAGTACCCGAGTTCAAATCCGGCCTCAAACACTTAACACTTACTAGCTGTGTGACCTTGGGCAAGTCACTTAACCCCAATCGCCTCACCAAAAAAAAAAAAAATAATAATGACTATTTATTCAGTTGTTTCAATAATGTCAGTGTAGCACTGAGAATGAAACTGGTTCATTTTCATTTTGTAGCCTCTCCTTTCCTGTTCTCTTCTCCTTTCTTGTTTCCCCACCAACATTTTTCATAATTTCTTAGAACTAAAGGAAATTAATAAAAACATAGAGAATTTGTTCTTGGCACTTTCTAGCCATGTAACCTTTACAGCTGTTATTGAATACATCTGGATCACTTCTTGTTCCCTTTCCTTTCTCCTTCCTCTCTGTCCTTCTTGCCTTCTGTCTTTCTGGGTCTTCTTTCCTGTTTCAATCTTTCTCTTTCTTGTCTCTGTCCCCTGATTGTTCATAAATAGAACAGAAGCCTCCCTTCTAGGTATTTGTTGAGTAAATAATACATATATACAGTATACATGGGTTGTTTGTCATCTATCTATCTACCTATCCATCTATCCATCTATCTATCTATCTATCTATCTATCTATCTATCTATCTATCTATCTATCTATCTATCTATGTATCTATCTATCTATCTACCTACCTATCCATCTATCTATGCACCTATCTACCTATCATCTATCTGTCTATCTATCATCTATATATCTACCATCTATCTATCTATCTATCTATCTATCTATCTACCATCTATCATCTATCTATCTATCTATCTATCATCTGTCTGTCTATCATCTATCTGTCTGTCTATCTATCTATGTCTCACATGTGGCATCTATAGATATGGTTTGAGGTATGGTTGGCCTCATTGAAAAGGAGTGTCTAGGGCAATGTCTGCACTGGTAGCATGTTAGCTGGGAAAAGGGAAGAGAAGGTAGTCCCTAGGGAATCAGCCAAGGCTGAACTTTCTTTCTTCAAGTCTCAGAAAAAGGGGCTTCTCCAATATTGGTAGTCTAGAGAATGATAAGTTCAGAACAAAACCCTTCCCTGATCACTCTTAAGGAGGCTTAGTTTATTTCAGTCAGTTTAGGTTCTTTCCACAAAAATGCTAATTACATAAAGACCATCACAAAAAGCTCAATAGTGAGTAAACCCATTTATCCAAGCTCAACAGTAAACAGAAGTCAGAGAAGTTATACAGATTAGAATAGACAAAATACACAAAAGTAAATGAGCTTTTTCATCTGGGAGCAAGATAAGATCTCAGTTCAGCTAAGGAGTGAAGGCTGGATCTCACTCATGGGGAAGTCCTCTCTCTGAAGCCTCTAGGATGTTGAGCTGGAAATCAGGGACATGTGGAAGAGCCAGTTTCTTCTACACATCTACAGCATCTCTCTCCACATGTCTTCCTAGAATGTCTCTGCAACCAACTCAGCACGTCCTTTCTGTAGGTCAAAAGCATTGTACTCAGCTTTCTTTAACAATCAGATGTCAGGTTTATATAGCTCAAAAAAATCTCAGGTAGAATCTGGTTACACATACATACACACACACACATATATACACATACATAATACATACACATATACACACATACATATATTCATATACATACATAAAATCTCTGTGATTTCTGGGATATGTGTATACATTCCATATATACACACATATACACATACATTTCACATATACACATATATCTCACAAAAATCACAGGGGAAATTTTCCTTCAAATTACCAACTACCTTCTTCTTTCCCCATCATCTTTCTGAATCCATTTTTGGTCCATTTAGACTTTACTCTTCTCCCTTTCTCTTGAACTCCTATAGGACTCTACCTTGTACAAGTTAATACTTAATTCTGTTCATTCTTTTCTTTCCTTCTTCCTTCCTTCTTTCCTTCCTTCCTTCCTTCCTTCCTTCCTTCCTTCCTTCCTTCCTTCCTTCCTTCCTTCCTTCCTTCCTTCCTTCCTTTCTTTCTTTCTTTCTTTCTTTCCACTCATCATCAATTTTAATGACTATATCCAAGGGGTCCTTTTATTCCTAGAGCAAGCCTTTGTCATTCCCTTCTTACACAATTGTAATAGTTTCCTAACAGGTCATTCTGTCCTCTTCTCCCTCTAATTGACTCAGTTCTTTCCTAGGAATCCTTCACTGGACCCTACTAAGTCAAGTTCAAAACTGTTTACCTGGCACTTGAAGCTCTCCACAGTCTGATGCCATCCTTTCTTCCCAGTCTTATCTCACACTACCTGCCTTTTCACTCTATGATCAGTCCCTCATACAACTCCTACACTTTATTTATTTATTCATTCATTCATTCATTTATTTTTGTGGGGCAATGGGGGTTAAGTGACTTGCCTAGGGTCACTCAGCTAGTAAATGTCAAATGTCTGAGGCAGGATTTGAACTCAGATCATCCTGAATCCAGGGCCAGTGCTTTATCCACTGTACCACCTAGCTGCCCAACTCCTACACTTTAAAAAGTTCTTTTTAACTTCTCTGCTTTTGCGCATGCTGTTCATTGTCTCTGGAATGTCCTGTTTTCCCTCCCCATCCTCATACAAATTGATTAGAAGTTTTACTTTTTGTGATTTTAAAAATACCAAATATATACATTGTGCAGTTGTTTTTCAGTTCTGTCTGACTCTTGGTGAATCCATTTGGGGTTTTCTTGGCAAAGATACTGGAGTGGTTTGCCATTTCCTTCTCCAGGTCATTTTACAGATAAAGAAACTGAGGCAAAAGGGGGTAAGCGATTTGCCCAGGGTCACATAGATGATAAGTCTGAGGCTAGATTTGAACTCAGGAAGATGTCTTCTTAACTCCATGTCTGGCATTTTATCCATTGCTCCACCTAGCCACCCCAAATATAGACATATATTCAATGTATATAATTTTTCAACAAGTAATTTAAAAATAGACTTCTTTTCTATTTTTCATCAATTAAGGACCAGAGAAGAAATGGGGAGGGAGTAAAAAAAGGGGGAAAGATTCAGGAAGATAGACTTAAGTTATTGTTGAATTCCTAACCAATTTTTAAAATGCTGCTTCTTCCAGGAAGTCTTCCTTGGTTTGGCTCAGTAATTTTGCTTGCATTTCTCTAATATACGTATCCTGTCTTATTTTGTACTGTATTTGTATATCTTAACATTCTCCCCCTCCCCCATTAGACTATGAGCTCCACTAAGGAAGGTTACCTAAATTTTCTTTCTCCTACAGCACCGAGTACAATGCTTTGCTCACAGCAGTCACTTAATAAATATGCATTAAGTTGAATTGAATTATATGTTGGGCATTATAGCAGACCCTTGTGGGAGCTGATGATCAGACCCAGTTCTAGTCTCCTTCAATTTCTAGTCTAGTAGGAAAGGTAAGACATGGTTCAATAACATGGGCAAGTCATTTCTCCATGCCTCAGTTTTTTTCCTCTTTAAAATGAAAGTGTTAGGAAGTGGCTAGGTGATGCAATGGATAGAGCATTGGACCTGGAGTCAGGAAGACCTGAGTTTAAATTCTGCTTGAGACACTAGTTTTATGGCCCTGGGCAAATCACTTAACATGTGTACCTTAGTTTCCTCATCTGTAAAATGGGAATAATAATGAGTAACCACCTCCCAAGGTTGTGAGGATAAAATGAGATAATATGTGTAAATATGAAGCTCTTTTGGACTATATAAATGCTAGTTATTATTATTGTTATTATTGGTTTTTTATTTACTACTACTACTACTACTACTACTACTACTACTACTACTACTACTACTACTACAGGAGTGCCCTAGATGTTCTCCAAAGATCCTTTAGCTCTGATATTGTGTGTTCCAAAGGTCCTTACAGCTCTGAGCACCATCTGGTCAGTCTACACCTGGAATACTATATTCATTTCCCAAGAACCATATTTGAGGAAGGATATTGATAGGGAAAGTCAGTGAGGATCATGAAGATTCTACAGTTAATGGCATCCAAGGATCTCTTGAAGGAAGGGGGGGATGCTTAGCCAGAACTTGATAAGACTGAGGGAGGAAGGAGAGTCCCTGATTATAATAGGGATCTTCAAAAATCTGAAGGAGGATTAGATAAGAAAGAAAATGTTTAGGCAGGACATAGTCTCTGTCTTCATGGACTTTTTGGTTTAATAAGAGGATGGGGCACATATGCAGTGACCTGAGGAAAATTGTCTTCCCCTCTCTGGGCCTCATTTCCCTCATCTACAAAAATGGGGAGGGTGGATTAGATCGGTAGTTCCCAACTTGTGGGGAAAATTCTTGAACCAAATTCTTCCATCCATATGTGCACAAACATCATTATTTTGCTTCCCCTCAAAAAATATGCAGGGAAATTGAATATAGAGGTACATAGGTGGTGAAAGAGATAAAGTCATTGGCTTGGACTCAGGAAGACCTGAATTCAAATCTGGCCTCAAACCCTTATAAGCTGTGTGACCCTGAGCAAGTTACTTAGCCCTATTTGCCTCAATTTCCTTAACTGTAAAATGAGGATTATGATATCACCTACCTCCCAGGGTAGTTGTGAGGATCCAATGAGAGAATATTTGTAAAATACTTAGAGCAAAGTGCCTGACACATAGTAGGCACTTAATAAATGTTTGTTCCTTCCCTTTCCTCTTCTCTCTCCTCTCCATTTTTGCTCCAGGTATTCTTAGTTATGGCTCTGATAAGAATTCAGCAAGTATTTATCAAGTACCTATATTTTAGGTTTTGGGGATGCAAAATTGAAATCAATTAATCAGAAATAATGTGAAGAAAAGTTTAATGAAATAAAAGAAAACTTAATCTAGGGCAATGATAATTTCTCACTAGAGGTTTCACCAGATAAATTATGTCTAAAATTATTGTCTGCCCCATGGGAGATAATTGTTGGAGGAACAATACTTAGAATAGTCTAGTTTGAAATTTAACAAAGCAATGTGGTGTCATGCTGTTATGATCATAGTTATTTTTTTAAATAAGACAAGACAGGACCAATACCACATATCAGGAGTATCAAAGATATTTTTGTAGTTTGGAGGATTGTTTTTGATTTAGTTCTAATTTTCAAAGATAACTTCAAAATTTCCTTTGAGAAGTTTCAGAGCCCCATTGATGATCCTAAACTTCTCCATGAAACAAAAGGCCATGGGGGTAGCTAGGTGGTGCAGTGGATAAAGCACTGGCTCAGGATTCAGGAGGACCTGAGTTCAAATCTGGCCTCAGACACTTGACACCTACTAGTTGTGTGACCCTAGGCAAGTCACTTAACCCTCATTGCCCTGCCCCCCCAAAAAAGAAAAGAAACAAAAGGCCTTTTAAAAACAATACTAGTTTTCTGCTCTTATTGTCACAGGGCTTCAAACTATGAAACACTGTCTTGATGTTTAATTCCATACTACTGAAAATCAGTATCATTCAGAGGGCAATGGAGATGTGCATGATGGGTGTGAGCAGGCTCAACACGTAACATTAAGCTCTACAAAGAAGAGTGAGAATAAAGGACAGTATCAAAGAAATAAGTGCTTGAAAAGGAAGATCGATTTGGTCACATGGTAAATATGAGGGATAACTGATGCACAGTCTATGTACTCTACTAGTCAGTGTCAGAGAGATTGGCTAGACTCCCTATGATAAACTTGTGATAAGACATGGGCAAAAGGAGCACAGAATGAGCTTCTGTTTGCCTCGTGGGAAGGAACATCCATTCACATAGAGAAGATCGTAGATCCATTTGAGTATTTCTGAATATGCAAAGGCTGGGACCTCTATTTCATCTCTGCTACAGGGACATGGGAAAGGGAGGAGGGTGCTGTTGCTCAAGCTAGAATTGTGTCTCAGCTCCCTTATGAAACCGGCCAAGTCCTTCAGAGCCCAAGGTTGAGAGCAGGTGCCAAGCTGTCACCACTGAGTAATCAGATCCCACAACCCATTGAATGGTAGGGTGTGAGTACAGTATCTTACATTTATTTAACTTATCTCACTGACTAAGAACCTTTATCTTTTTTTCTCTTTATCCTTCCCCTCTTGTCCTCCAAATGTCTGTCTTTTTCTCTGACTTTCTCTGACTTTCTCTGTCTCATTATCTCTTTCCTAACTCTCCTTTTTACTTCCTCTTTCTCTTTTATCTCTCTATTGTTTTTCATTTGTCTCTTATCCCTTAGCTGAATATATATATATATGGAATAGAGGCATTTTCAAAGTATTTGTTAAAATTGTTTCTGCAAATATTTAATACAATGTTCTGTTCCCTGTTGGGCAGACAGTCTGTTGAGTTGATCTATGAGTACATATATCTTGGCCAGTACAGCTGGACTGCTGACTAGCAGAATCTACAGTTGATTATAAGGAAGAGATTAGGCAGGGCTGCATGTCTGTGGGATGTTCAGTGATTCCCAAGCTGCTTTCTCCTTGGAACAAAAAACTCATCTCTTTAGCAACAACATTCTTCTGTTGATACAATATGACTGTAACTCATGGAATGCCACATTCTTCAGAGATTCACTCTTGTGGGTAACCCAAAAAGGCAAGGGAAAGAGATATGTTGGACTTAAATAAGCTGTGAGCTATTGCTAGGGATGACTTATATGCCACAGAAGTGGTATGAAATGTATCCAGAAAATACATGATTGGAAAAAGAAGTGGACTGGTCATGTGGAAAGCAAAGAATGAGAAATGGACAGTCCAGATACTGCATTGTTAATCACATAATTTCAAAAGACCTAGAAGATTTCCAGAACATTAGGTAGACCCCCAAGGGGGACTTATGGTAGGATGAGGATATGACTTATACAAGATAAGGTGTGGATAAATTGGAATCTGTTCTACTGGGAACATCCATACTGATATGGGGATGTATTGAAGTTCTAAGGCTCCCTTTTGTCAATTAAAAAAAAAATTGAATGGTTTACCTTACTCTGGGGAGGAAAGAAAACAGAATTCAGTTGCTTTTTCACTTGTGTATAGCTCCTAAATTGAAAAGCCAGTGACCCTCAGTAGAAAATAAATCCTTCCCCATGTTGTCTCTTTTGTTGTCACAAAGAGGAGAGGGATAGAGAGTGGATCTGTGATTTTATTGATATTGGGAACTCTCAGATAAGGAAATTCTTTTTATTAGTGCAGGTTGGCACCTGCTTTAAAAGGCACAATATTAAAGAATTAGAGCACTAAGAAGTTATGTGACTTGCTCAGGGTCCCAAGGCTAATATGTGCCAGGGAGGCTGTGCCACGCCGAGAATATGTCATTGCCCAGAACTGGAAGGACTAGTATGTAAAATTCCTCTTTAAACTGTATATCCTTGGGGCAGCTAGATGGCGCAGTGGATAGAGCACTGGCCCTGGAGTCAGGAGGAACTGAGTTCAAATCCAGCCCCAGACACTTAACACTTACCAGCTGTGTGACCCTGGGCAAGTCACTTAATCCCAATTGCCTCTCCAAAAAACCCCCAAACCCACAAAAAACCAAATTGTATATCCTGAGTGGGGCAGCTAGGTGGTGCAGTGGATAAAGCACTGGCTCTGGATTCAGGAGGACCTGAGTTCAAATCCAGCATCAGACACTTGACACTAGCTGTGTGACTCTGGGCAAGTCACTTAACCCCCATTGCCCCGCACAAACAAACAAACAAACTAACAAATAAATAAATAAATAGACAGACAGACAGACAGACAGATAGATAGATAGATAGATAGATAAATGAGTAAATTATATATCCTGAAAGTGTAAAAAAATATTTCTAGCTTAATGGACCATTTCCAAATTAGTCGTTGTGAGATCAATGGTTAGAATGAAGACTAGAATCATAGATTTAGAATTAGAAAGGACCTTAGAGGATCAGCTGGTCCAGCTCCCTCATTTTGCAGATGGGGGACCTGAAGCCAAGAGTCATGAAGGGAGCAAGTGACAGAGCTGGGAGACAAAGCCAGGCCCTCTGACTTCAAATCCCATTCTTTGCCCAGTACAGCTATAATATGTGACATTACAAGCCTATGGAGGAAAGAGTCTGTTTCTCTATATGGATAACATATATGGATAACAGCATGAACTGCTCACCAGGACATAGGAAAGTCAACAATATTATCTCATTCAGATGTGGATTTATGATCTATCCTGCTCTCCCTGCTGTCATCGCATCCTTTATTGGGCCATATTCTTTGGGCAGCAGAGGAAAGAACACCATTAAATCCGGTTTGTGTTCGCCCTGAAAAGAGAATTGTCCCTATTTCTGTCAGTGGCCCCATAATCCTCGGCTGACAGGATACCTTGAAGGTGACTCATCCTTCTCCTTCAGTGGTCAGTCAATCTGTCACCGAGTCTTGTTAATTCTTTCAAAATGTCTGTCAAACTGTTGTGCCTTTGTCAGTTCTTTTAGCACTACCCTGGCCCAGGTTCTTATGCTCTCATGTCTGGATTCCTGTCAGAATTGCCTCCTAACTCGACCGACCGGCTGCTTTCCCCTCCTGCTGCACACACACAGATAGACAGATTGTTCTGCCAAAAATGTTGCATTTATTATGGCGTTCCTTTGCTGGGAAACCTCCTACAGGCCACCCATTTGCTGTTAGCAGCTCAGATAGTTAATAGTCTTCTTATGTTTGTCAAATACTTCCCTCACAACAATCTCATAAAGTAGGTCATGTGAGAATTATTGTCCCCATTTTCCAAATGAGAAAAGTAAAATTCACAGAAGTTTAAGAATGACTTGTTTGTATTCATGCAGATCGTTGTTGTGTGTCCTTTGTTCTTTTTTTTTTTTTTTGCAGGGCAATGTGGGTTAAGTGACTTGCTCAGGGTCACACACACAGCTAGTAAGTGTCAAGTGTCTGAGGCCGGATTTGAACTCAGGTCCTCCTGACTACAGGGCCGGTGCTGTATCCACTGTGCCACCTAACTGCCCCGTGTCCTTTGTTCTTGAAGAGGACCATGACATCAGGAGGTGATGTCTTGACTTGCACTGAATTGGATTTAAATGAGGGAGGTTTATGCAGGTAAAAAAGTAGCAAAGTCAAGATTTGAACCCAGGTCCGGGAGATTTCCCTTAAATAACAAAACTGTTACTTAAATAACAATTTTTCTATAACTGGTGTGGGGTGTGTGTGTGTGTGTGTGTGTGTGTGCACATGCTTCAGGCAACCATACCACAGTGAGGCATTGGAGGAACCCTTTGTAGAGGTCACTGATGTCTATTGTGTCAAATCTGCCTCCTTGTATTATAGACTCTAGTTCACCTTGCCTGTTAACCATACTTTGTGTATTTGTGTGTAGACATCTGAGATCATCAGTCTTATTGCAGGCTCCTTTCTTGGATTTTGTCTCCTGGGGACCTCTGTGTGTCTCCATTCTTCTTGCTATGTTGTGGCTCTTCTCTGTTGTATCCAACATTATGTGTGTGTGTGTGTGTGTGTGTGTGTATATATATATATATATATATATATATATATATACACATTGGTGGTTTTCTCCTTCCCTCTTCCTTTTCCGACAAAATCCCTTTTTAGTAAACTTTCAAGATAACAAACAAACACATTTGTTGTTGTTGTTGTTGTTGTTTTGTTTTTTAGTGAGGCAGTTGGGGTTAAGTGACTTGCCCAAGGTCACACAACTAGTGTTAAGTGTCTGAGGCTGGATTTGAACTCAGGTACTCCTGACTCCAGGGCCAGTGCTCTATCCACTGCACCACCTAGCTGCCCCCAAACACATTTTTCCCAGCCCTGATTGGGGCCCCTCCATTCCTGACCAGGAGCCCATCATCCCTATATTTTAAGGTGTGGTCCAGAAATTTAGATCCTAAGTGGTTCAGTGGATAGAATGCCTGGCCTGGAGTCAGGAAGATTCATCTTCATGAGTTCAAATCTGGCCTCAAACACTAATTAGCTGTATGACCCTGGTGAGTCACTTCACCATGTTTGCCTCAATTTCCTCATCTATAAAATGAGCTGGGAAAGGCAATTGGCGAACTACTCCAGTATCTTTGACAAGAAAATCCTAAATGGGGTCAGGAAGAGTTGGACACGTCTGAAAAGAACTGAACAACAACACCTCCTTCCTTGTGTTGATCTGAGCAGATGTCCTCCCTCCCCCACCTTGCCCCAGGGCAGTTCATTTTCTCTTTTACTCTGGGTAGGCCCTGGCAGCTGGCTCAGCTATTCTTGCCTCCCCTTTAATGTGATTTAATCTTTAGCATTTTAGATAAATGTGCCCTTCCTGGGTGTAAAGGTTACATAGCTTTTGGACATAAGGCATGGTTTATATATTCACACTTAAAACATGGTTCAGATTGTTTCCTGGTACACCCTGCATTCGCATGGTTTCTTGAGCCACACATCTTGTGGCCCCCCTCACTGGCAAACATCTTTCTTGATCCCTCCATGAAAAGTACTTACAGGTAGTTAATTCCATCCTTCCCTTCCCACATTTCTTTTTTCTAGTCAAGCACAAGGAGGTTAATTCTCCTGTCTAAATCCCAAACTCACTTGCCTTTTTTTTGTTAGAACCGCTGATGCTTTCCCACATTGTGTTTTTTTGTTTTTGTTTTTTGTGACGCAATTGGGGTTAAGTGACTTGCCCAGGGTCACACAGCTAGTGTCAAATGTCTAAGGCCAGATTTGAACTCAGGTACTCCTGACTCCAGGGCCGGTGCTCACTGTGCCACCTAGCTGCCCCTCCCACATTGTTTTAACCGAATCCCAGCATCTCCTGTATCCACTGTGTCATTCCTGAACAGAACGAACCATCTCTAACCTTGGCCAGAGCAGTAGAATCACCACAAAGTTGTTTAGCCAGCCTGTTCCTTTTTCTGTTGATACATAAGCTGTATAAAGTTCCTTGTACTTGTGATTAAATTGGTTCTTTAATACGAACTCAACAAAGGAACATTTCAATAAACAAAGAACAGAAAAGATGATTGTATATGAACTTGTTACATAATTTGGTTTAAAAAAAGATATTCGATTTAACCACATTGTGACAAAGCCACCCTGCTTTTCTTTGCCCCCTTCTCAACTTCTTGCTGTTCTTTGCTCTTAAGAATTGGAGCCCAGGGGGCAGCTAGGTGGCGCAGTGGATAAAGCACTGGCCTTGGACTCGAGAAGACCTGAGTTTGAATCTAGCCTCAGACACTTGACACTTACTAGCTGTGTGACCCTGGGCAAGTCACTTAATCCCCATTGCCCTGCCAAAAAAAGAATTGGAACCCAGGTTCAAATTTTGATTTAGATGTGATTCTAAAATGAGTATACATTTCATTCTGTCCCACTCTCTCACCCTCTGATTTTTCAGATCAGGAAATTGATTCTCAGAGAAGTGAGTGACTTACCTAAAATCAATGGATTAGCCAGTGATCTAGCCAAGAGTAAAACCCAAAGTTTTCTTTCTACTCTACTCTATGATGTTTACAGATTACATGCTGACCTTCTTTTCTGGCCTAAAATGAAGCATTCATCATCAGGAACAAGAAAGCAATGAGGGCTCCTGGGCAAAAGAAATGCCCATGTCTCAGTCACTGGAAGAGGGTTGAGATAGCTGTGTGTGGAGGGATGGGAGAGAAGAGGGCAGATGGGTGGTTGCTAAAGCCACAAGGATAGGGTGGTCTTTAGCGAATGGAAGATAAAAGATCCAGGCTGTGCACTAACCTTGAGAAAGGAAAACTTTTACAGAATTACTCATTTTTTAGGGTTTGTTAATAAAATATTTCTTTGGTAGCAGATCTGTGATTTGATCCATATATAGAGAATTCCAGGTAAGGAAATTCCCTCTACCAATGCAGATCAAAGCTCGTTCTGTAGGGCAGCTAGGTGGTGCAGTGGATAGAGCACCGGCCCTGGATTCAGGAGGACCTGAGTTCAAATCCGGTCTCAGACACTTGACACTTGCTAGCTGTGTGACCCTGGGCAAGTCACTTAACCCCAATTGCCTCACCAAAACCCCAAAAAATAAACAAACAAAAAACCCCAAAACTCGTTCTGTAACTTAGAGTCTTGGAGAATTGTCAAGAGTACTCAGGGGTATTTGTCTAGGTTTGTCTAGGGTTACACAGCTAATATATGTGAGGGTTAGGACTTGAACACACATCTCTGACTCCAATGTCAGCTCTGTTCACTACACCATAGCTATCTGGGGTTGGTCAAGATGCTACTGAAATCGTCAGTGAATCAGGAATACTACATGGTAAATAGTATATTTGTGTTCAGGTGGCATTAAAAAGTTCAAACCATCAGGACACAAGGATATATTCCAGGAAGATGATTTAATGGTTACTTGCTTTAGCTAACTAATCTTTCAGCAAATGGCACTCTATTTCTATGCTTCAGTTGAAATCTTGAGCCATCAATTGGTTTTGAAAATAATGTGAAAAGGTATTCTCTGCAGGTCAGTTTCCTGGTTTGAGGCACTCAGTTATAAAAAGGACCATTCATCATTCAGAACTCTGACAAACTGGCAAAAACTCTATTTGTTCCCTGTAAACAACCTTTCAGGAGGCAAAATAAAGGGGTGGGGGGGAGAAGTGGTCAAGCATGCAGGAAACTCTAGTTCCAGTTCTGTGCAATGGTTGTAGATGTGATCGATATGATAGAGCGTTTATTAAGGGCTTTCTACATTCCAGCCCAAGTCAAGTGTCCAAACATTTATTAATGTGTACTATGTGTTAGGCACTGTGTTAAGTGCTAGGGATACAAAAAAAGGGCAAAAGCAGCCCCTGCCTTAAAATCTAACAAAGGGAGACAACACAGAACAGTATTTGGTGCTGAGAATACAAATACAAGCATGTGAGACAGCGATTAATGAAAGGAACTTACACTCTAATGGAAGGAGACACTGCACCAAAAGCACTTGGAAGGTGGTGGGCAGGCATTGAAGGAGTGTGATGTAGGGAGAAAAAAATGATGACCTCAGTGGAGGCAGCACTGTGCAAATGACCAGAAGGTAGGAGAGATTTAGCATTTAGTATTTTGTATTTTAAAAGGCCTGGACTTTCCATTTTCAATCAGGTCTATGCTTTAGGTATTTTAATATCCAAAATAATTCCTTACTCAGTTCGAGAAAAATGGGAAATGGGAATCAAGGCAATGTTGGAATATTTAGCCTAGAATTCGGGGTTGTTTTTACCAGGTAAAATAATAAATTGGAGGAGAGGGAGGAGAGGAAGGAGGGAGGTAAGTTAATGGTCTAGTCAAAGCCATTAGCCTTCTGGACATTCCTTAGGAAGGAATCTAGACGAGGAAATCCTGGAGCAAATCACTTTGTAGGATGGATCAAACACCTTGATTTTTGAGATACATACAAAAGGCAAAGTTGGATAATTGAGGTCATAGGACTTTGGGTTTGTGGGGGAACAGCATTTCACTTTAGACATAGGGGCAGCCAAAGGATTTCATTCTAATTTTTGGCCTTAGCCTAGGGGAAGGATTGATTGACTGATCGATCCTGGCTCTGAGTGTGCAGGCCTCCTCTTGGGCCATGAGGAGACATCAGAGACCAGTGTGGGAGAAGGAGGGAGCTCTTGCAGAATTAGAAACAGCTTTAAAAACAAAAACAAAAACAAAACCCAACCTCTTTTGACCTGAAAAAGGAAGTTAACATGTAAAAGTGCTTTACAGTGTTCCCTTTCTGACGTGCTTGGACTCAAGCTGCCATTGGTGCTGAGGGAGATGGGAAGAGAATTCTTCCCCCAAACTCCAACTGGGCACCCATGAGAGAGAAGGCTGTGTAATGGGAGAACCCCAAAGAGATGCAGCTCTTTCTCCTTGTGCTTCTTCTCAACAGACCACAGAGGGGTCCTCATGACTCAATCAAACATCGTCTTGGAAGAAGCACTCACCCACTTCCTGCCTTGCCCCACTAGGGTCACTATAAGAGGTTGGCAGTTGCTGGGTCAGCTCAGCAAAGCAGAATGTCCCTCAACATAGATTCAGAGCACTGTAATTTTATCAAGCTCATTGTATGAGACTTGATTGAAGAGCAGTGTCCCCTGTTAACCCCTCCCCACTCCATGCCATTTAAAAATGCCAGTTAATATTACTGTATGATAGAGTAGAAGTGTGTCATAATGGAAGGACACCAACCTCAAGTCCTGTGTTTAGATCCTGCAAAAGACACATACTTGACTGTGTCATCCTGGGTAAATCACTTGACCTCCTAGTGTTCTAAGCAATTAGATTTCTCTCACACCATGATTCCAGAGGCCCATTGATAAAGAATGCTGGGCCTCCATGCTAGAGAGGTGATGGACTCAATATGCAGAGGGACATAAGGGAAATAGAATAAATACTCATTAAGTGAAAAGATAAAACTAGTTTTTAAAAAAGACTATAGGGGCAGCTAGGTGGCGCAGTGGATAGAGCACCGGCCCTGGAGTCAGGAGTACCCGAGTTCAAATCCAGCCTCAGACCTCAGACACTTAACACTTACTAGCTGTGTGACCCTGGACAAGTCACTTAACCCTCATTGCCCCCCCCCCCAACAAAAGAGTATAAGTTATAGAGAAGGTATCAATTAACATCGATAGGGGAAGTTCTGTCACCCAGGACTTCTTTGGATGAGTGAAATCACAGATTGAGTCCCTTTTCCTATTGTGACTATTTGGCAGAATTTTATTTTTTAATTATAGATGAGGAAACTTAGAGGTGAAGTAGCAAAGCTGGAACCCAAGTGTCTTGCCTGCAATGCTCTCCGTGCTCCTCTCCATCGGTGCTGCCTCTCTCACCTTTGCTGGCTTTTCATCCAGGTTGCTCCCACTTACCATGAGTGTCCCCTAAGGCTGTCTCTGGTCCTCTTCTCAATCTACACTTATCAGCGCCTGTGGATTAATTTATCCTCTCTATCCAGATGATGCTTGGATCTACTTATCCAGCCCTAAGCTCTCTTCTCACATCCAGTCTTTTTTTTTTTTTTTTTAGTGAGGCAATTGGGGTTAAGTGACTTGCCTGAGGTCCCACAGCTAGTAAGTGTTAAGTGTCTGAGGCTGGATTTGAACTCAGGTCCTCCTGACTCCAGGGCCGGTGCTTTATCCGTTGCACCACCTAGCTGCCCCCTCACATCCAGTCTTGAATCTCCAACTGCCTATGGGACATCTCAAACTGGATGTGCTTAAACTCAGTGTGTCCAAAACCACACTCATTATCATTCCTCCCCCAAAAATTCTCCTTTCTTCCTAACTTTCCTTTTACTGTCAAAATCATTACCATCCTCCTAGTCATCAGGCAGTCTCAGTCTCTCCCTCTCCCTCTTTCTTCCTTCTTCTTTGTCTTCATCTCTGTCTCTGTCCCTCTGTGTTTGTGTCTGTCTCTCCCCTGCCCTCTCCTCTCCCCCTTCTGTTCCCTCCCCCTGTTCCCCTTCCCTCCCTTCTTGTCCCCTCCCTGTCTCTCTCCCTGTCTCTCCCTCTCCCTCTCCCTTCATTCTCTGTCTATCTCTTTCCCCAATTCCATATCTGTGTGTTCCCTTTCCTCCAGGCTTCTCAGTCTTCTCATTCTCATTCCCTGATCTTGGCTCCCCTTTACTCTTCTTTGTCTCTTGCTTTTCCAGCAGTCGGGTTTTTCTGTTCTCTCATGAGGACATGAGCAGTGTCTCACCAAGTTGTCCCATCGCTGGCCCAGCTCTGTGTTCCACCTTAGATGTTGGCCTCCCAGGATGGGGATGGGGGTGCTGCTTGTCATGCCTCAAGGGTCAGGGATCCACCAGGAGCTCTCTTGTCTCCTCTTTAATAGCCTAGTTCAGGTTTCTCATTCATAAGTAAATCCAAACTGCTTTTACCTTTTCCACTTGTCCGGCTTCTTCATATATCAATTTCCATGCATCTTTGAAGCCTTTAGTGAATAAAAGTGGCCTTCAGTTCAACCATCAGCCATTGTGGGGTCCTTTGCTAGGCATCATGGGGGGAAATCCAAAGATGTGCTCAACAAACTTACTGTCTAGGTATGTACACAAATGCATTGGTCTGAGGTAAGAATATCATCTTCCTTTATGGATTCTATAAACGTGAGCTGTATCAAAACCTTCCTTAAAAGTTTCAAGGAGAGGGGCGGCTAGGTGGCGCAGTGATAAAGCACCGGCCCTGGATTCAGGAGGACCTGAGTTCAAATCTGACCTCAGACACTTGACACTTACTAGCTGTGTGACCCTGGGCAAGTCACTTAACCCCCATTGCCCCGCAAAAAAAAAAAAAAAAGTTTCAAGGAGTACCTTGACTCATGGTATTCTAGGATTTGGTGCACAGGTCTTTTACCTTAGCCATGATGGCACAATGGATAAGGTGCTGGGCCTGGAGTCAGGAAAACCTGAGCTCAGCTTCAGATTCTTACTAGTTGTGTGACCACAAGCAAGCCTCTGCCTGCCTCGATTTCCTCATCTGTAAAATGAGAATAATCCCAAAGTAGTCACGAGGATCAAATGGAATAATATTTGCAAAGTGAGTGCAATACAAACTTTAAAATGTTGTGTAGATGTTAGCTATTATTAATTTTATGATTTTATATACTTTGATTGTATCCCCTTTCAGCCTTTGCAGAAAAGCATGAATATTTTTAATCTTAGCTCCTCTACCACCATCTGCCACCTTGATCATTTTACAGTTTCATCCCCAGATGGTTTCTGGTTCCAGTATATCCATCTTTTTTAATTTTTAATTTTTTTTTTTTTTTAGTGAGGCAATTGGGGTTAAGTGACTTGCCCAGGGTCACACAGCTAGTAAGTGTTAAGTGTCTGAGGCTGGATTTGAACTCAGGTACTCCTGACTCCAGGGCCAGTGTTCTATCCACTGCGCCATCTAGCTGCCCCATATCCATCTTTTTTAAAAGTCATATCTTTGCCTTTTGCTTTTTATACTCTAGTCATTTCTACTTAACCCTGGTCCCACTGATCTCTCCTCTGTAATTAAGCAAAGTCAGTCAACACACTGACTGCATCTGACAGCATATGCCATATTCCATATCCGTAAGCCCCCACCTCTTAACCAGAGGGGAGAGAAGTGTTTCAGGACTAGGTGCTTAGGATTGAGGTTGTTCATTACAATTCATCAGCATTGGACTGCCTTCTTAGCATTTGTATTAATGTCATCATTGTGTTGCCTCCTATCTACATTACTTAAAGAAAATCCTTCCATATTTCTTTGAATTCCTCATATTCTTCATGTCTCATTATTTGGTGACATTCCATCAAGTTCCTATATCATAATTTGTTTCCATTCCATTCTGCTTCTTTACTCCTGCCTCCTTCTAATCAATCTTTCATATTATTTCCAGAATAATATTTCTTATGTATAGACCAGGCCATTTCATTCTTTTGCTCCAAAATCATCAATGCCTCCCTATCACCCACCAATAAAACATCTAAATCCTCTGTCTGATATTCAGCAACCTCCACAATCTGGATCCATTCCATTACTCTGTATTAAGGTATGGTTTGTCAAAAGAGTTCACAGTATTCCAGGGACACGGACTATAATTTTCTGCCCAGTGACATGATTATGCTCTCTGTACATAAAATCATAAACTTCTAGAATTGAAAAGGACCTTAGGGGAAATCCAGTCCAGTCCCTTGTCAGGTGTATTAATTCCTCCTACAGCATCCCCCAACAGTAATCATCGAGCATCCCCAAGGATGGGGAGCTCACTGCCTACTAAGATAAACCTTTTCATTGTCAGAGAGCTCTAATTGTTAGGAAGTTTCCCTGATGTTGAGCCAAAACCTACATCCTTGTAACTTCCACCCATTTTCCAATACCCTCCCTTACTGATGATGTTTGCCTCTTCAGCTTCCTGGTACACAATTGTTAGGGAACAGCCATTCTCTCAGTCACTGTCACTCTCTTCCCTTACCTCACATTCCTCTTAACCCTCTCCTGGACTTTGTGAAAGAGTAGAAAGGATTCCTTTTTGCTGCAGTTTATTCTTATTCTTGAGGCATCTATATCTTGATCTTTGATCAAGAAGAAAACAGGTAATTCTGGATTTTTAGCACATGGAGTGATGTTACAAACCACAACCTTTTAAAATATTCATGACCCAATAAAATATCAGATGGGTAATGGGGAATGTGTTTGAGTCACTATAAAGAGCTAGAAGATAAGAGAGATAATTTGTAAAGAGTACGTACGAGTATAAATTTGGCCCAAAGGAAAAGAATAATTTATTTTTCTTATTGAGTCCACAAGATTGATCAAAATCCCTACTATATGCCTGACCCTGTGCTAAGCACTGGGCAAAGAATGTCTGTGTTGGTTATTCTTTTTTTTTTTTTTTTTTAACTTTTCCATTCTGTTCTCCTTGTTTGCTTTTCTTAAGGTTGCCCTCATTAGATGCTCTCCCAAATTCCACCTCTCTTTCTTAGGATCTGGGACAAAATCACTGAAGCCCAGGAATACTGTAAAGATTGGTGTCTGTTGAGCCTAACAGGCTCATCTGTTCCCTCATTCAGAAAACATCTGTTAAATGCCTACTATGTGAATACTGGGTATTGAAACAGAGGATCCAAGTGGATATGAACCAAAGTCACTGTGTTAGGCACTGATTGACATGAAAAGCTTCATTTTTCAGTACCTTCCCCACTGACATTTACCTTCATCAAGCTTACATTCTGTAGAAAGGGGGTAGAGAAGGAAAAGCAACAAGGGAATAAAGCCCAGAAATAAGATTAAAACCCCAACATAATAAGTGGGTGGAGGGCACAAAAACAATACTGTGTGAGCTTCAAAGAAGGAGAGAACATTTATGTCTTGGTCGGGGATCAGGGAAGGCATCAAGAACAAAGTAACATTTGAGCTGAGTCTTGAAGGATGGCTAGGATTTTAGCAGATAGCAGCCAATGGCAGCTCCCAATGCTGGTCCCAGTGACAAACCTGTAACCACAGAAAGCACAAGGGCAAAACTGGGAGATGTATGACACGAGAACAGACACACTCTCCCTCATCTGCCCCCACTACCCTCTCTCCGTGCGTAAGGTCATCTTACAGAACCAGCAACCCTGCTTCTCTCTTTTCTTCCTCAGAAAGGCATACAGCCTATTCATTGCTCTTAATGGTGGGCATCAGAGGCAGTGTGGCGTGTGGTCGAAGGGTGATGTTGGAGTCAAGGAGAAATGGGTTCAAGTCCAGTGTCTGAAACATACCAGCTCTTTGACCACAAACACATAGCTCAACAGCTCGGCACCCTGGTCAGCTTTCTACATAAGGTTATAAATTCTAGACCAGGTGTTGATCTTTACCCCTGAAAAGACTTTCTATGCTTGGAATAGCCCATACCATTAAAGCACCAGCCTAACAAAACGAACAGAAAAATTGAGAAGAACCAATTTTTTTTTTCATGGGCAGATGAAATACATACACACATCCATATTTGTTTTTAAGTTGGTGCCAGAGAGATTTTTATGCCAACATTCTCTTTGTATTCTTCTCACTCTCAGCTAGCCCATCCTTGGTAATCTCATTAATCCTCACAGTTTCAGCTGCCTTTTCTATGAAAATGACTTTCTGATCTTTACCTCTAGTGCTGACTTTATCTCTAGACCTGGACCTGTAGCCCAGCTCTTCTGAGCCAGAGACTTGCATCTCTAGCTGCCTCTACAACACAGTGCTGGGATATCCCATTGGCATCTCAAACTCAGCATGTCCTAAACCAGTTATCTTTCCATTCGAAACTGTTCCTTTTTCTGGCGTAACTATTTCTGTTTGTGGTGCCACCATTCACCTTATCTCCCACGTTTGACAACATTTTGGAATTATCTTTGACTCTGATCTGTCAATGTCTCCCTTTCCTGTCTTGTCAGTTTCACGTCCTTGTCCCGATGTCTTGCCTCCATCCTTCCAGATTCCATTATCACCACACCCTTAGATGCTAAGACAGAGATACATCCCTTAGATAATTGCAATCACCTTCTAAAAAGTCTTCCTGACATGTTTACTCTTGCCTCCTTCTAATACATCTTTTATATTACTTCTAAATGATTTTTCTTTGGGATAGATTTGGTCATATATATATATTTAGTGAGGCAATTGGGGTTAAGTGACTTGTCCAGGGTCACACAGATAGTAAGTGTCTGAGGCCAGATTTGAACTCAGGTACTCCTGACTCCAGGTCCAGTGCTCTATCACTGCGCCACCTACCTGCCCCTGTATATATTTTTTACTCAAAAATCTTTAGTGGCTCCCTATTATTCACCTAGAAACTTTCACCTCCTTTGTATGGTATCCAGTAACCTCCACAAACTGGACCCCCTAGCTCTCCATTCTTCTCTCATGTTGATCTCCTCCATCTACACTAGACTCTCATCCAGTAGTAGTAGGAGTACTTCTCTTCCGCTCCTCCCCTCCTCCTCTTCCTCCTTCCTCTTCCCTCTCCCCTCCTCCTCTCTTTTCCTCCTCCACTCTTCCTTCTCCTTCTTCTCCTTCCAGGGTTGTTATAAGGAAATTACTAGGCAAATGTTAGTGATAATCGTTGTTTTTACTAATATCTTAGAACCATAGACTCAGAGGTCATCTAGTCCAACCACCCCATTTTACAGATGAGGAAACTGAGCACCAAATACACTGAGGGATTTGCCCAAAGTCACACAGGTGGTAAATGACAGAGCTGGGGGTTTTTGTTTGTTTGTTTTTCGGGGCAGTGAGGGTTAAGTGACTTGCCCAGGATCACACAGCTGGTAAGTGTCAAGTGTCTGAGGCCAGATATGAACTCAGGTCCTCCTGAATCCAGGGCTGATGCTTCATCCACTGCACCACCTAGCTGCCCCAATGGAGCTGGGGTTTGAAACTGGGTCTTCAGGTTTCAATTTTTCTACTTTCCCCCCAAATGTTCCTTTCCATTGTGCCACCATTTTATAAATACAGAATTCATATGATGTAACAATAGTAGATGGATCATTGTTTCATTCCAGTAGTCCATCAGAACTAGACAGAAGGGTCCAAAGGTGCTCTTATAACCTTCTCCCTTCTAGTACTCTGGTGCAATGAATTTATCAGATTTACTAATTATCACCTTGGGCAGCTAGGTGGTGCAGTGGATAAAGTGCCAGGTCTGGACTCAGGAAGACAAATCTGGCCTCAGACACTTACTAGCTGTGTGACCCTGGGCAAGTCACTTATCCCTGTTTGCCTCAGTTTCCTCATCTGTAAAATGAGCTGGAGAAGGAAATAGCAAACCACTCCAGTATATCTGTCAAGAAAACCCCAATGGGCAGCTAGGTGGCACAGTACATAGAGCACCGGCCCTGGAATCAGGAGGACCTGAGTTCAAATCTGGCCTCAGACACTTGACACTTACCAGCTGTGTGACCTTTGGCAAGACACTTAACCCTAATTGCCTCACCAAAAAAAAAAAAGAAAGAAAAGAAAACCCCAAAAGGGGGTCACAAAGAGTCTGACACAACTGAAACAACTGAAAGATAATTATCACCTTGGATGAAAGGGAGAGCCTGACCCTGAGGTGATGAGTCATTGGACAGAATGGACCTTAGAGGTCAGTGAAGGAGAGAAGCAAGGGGATGCTGTTTGGGGTTGGGGAGATGGGAAGAATTATCTGGGGGTAGGTTGAGGGCACAGAAATTTCCCAAATTAGGTTATCAATTAAGGAGGGAAAGTTGAAACAAAATCTTCCATGGGTACTGCCCTGGGCAATGGGAGATTAACAATGAGACTTGTTGCTAAGTCTAATATTTACTCATTAATTGGTTGAGACAACACAGATGTACAAATTCCTTTATTTTGACTAAAAAGGACCCCCTAGTCCTAGATGGCTCAAACACCTCCTCTGGGAACGACTGGATCCTGAAGGTTCTCTCTCCACCCTGACCCCCACCCCTGACCTGAAGAATCCTTCCCTGTGCACTTCCCCAGGTTTTATTACTTAGAAATTCCTAGTTCATATTTTTTAAATGTTGTTTCATTGGCTACATTAATTTTTCAGTCAATTAGAAGTCAGGTAGCATCATGACCTGAAAGTGGTCAGTCGACCACTTAGCTTTTACTTGCTCCCAACAATCTCACACTCTCTCTTTTCTCTTTGCCTTTTCTCCCTTATACCATCTTCTACAGTGCAGCAGGGTGGGGAGGGGTGTTTCATTTCCCATGAAAAATGTGGAGAACAGAGTTAAATGCCGAAGTATCAGAGGCCAAAACTTCTCTCTTGTGATTAAGCAACTTAATCAGTGTTCTTAATTGACATTAGATCTCTAGTGGTGCCCGTAGGAGTGCAGGAAGCAAAAAGACAGAGAGAAAAACAAAACAAAACCAAAAAATAGGTAGAGATGTAATTTCTGCTCAAGAAAGAGGCTTAGAGTTGACAGGATCATAGGATTTGGAATTAGCAGTGACCTTTGAGATGAACTGATTGATTCAGAATCAACTAGCCCAACCTTGGGGTAGCAAGCAGGTGGCACGGTGAATCTCAGAGTGCTGGGCCTGGAGTTAGGAAGACCTGAGTTCAAATCTGGTCTCAGACACTTACCAGCTAGGTCACCCTGGGCAAGTCATTTAACCCTGTTTGCTTCATTTCCTCATCTGTAAAATGAAAAATCATTCCAGCATCTTTGCCAAGAAAACCCTAAGTGGGGACACAAAGAGTCAGACTTGACTGAAATGACTGAGCAACAAAAAAATCTGACTGCGTTCATTTTACTGGGCTAGGATTTGAAGCTGCACGGAACCTCAGAGGTCACCTAGCCCACTGCCTTGTTTTATCTTGGGAAAAATGAGGCCCCAAGAAAGAAATCACCCCTGGGTCTCTCACAGTTCTAAACCTATAGCTTTAACCCAATAAAGTAGCTTTTTCTTTTTGGTTCATTCTTCCTACCTGGAGAATTCCAGACAATGTTCTATGTTCTCAATAATGCTCATGTCTAGGTTTTCCCCAAACTCATGCAAAAGTACTTACATTTCTAATGCATATTAGATATATATGAGTATAGGACAGTCTATATTTTATAACCATGGAAAATACATAGGATGCAAAGGCTTTGAGGGAGCTGTTAAATAGAGTAACTGGGTGGTGCAGCGGATAGATCACTGACCCTGAAGTTGGAAGGAGGATCTGACTTCAAATCTCACCTCAGACACTTACTAGCTGTGTGACCCTGGATAAGTCATTTAACTCAAATTGTCTTAAACATCCGGGGCCATCTCCAGTCATCCTGATATGTATGTTGCCACTCGACCCAGACTCTCTGGAGGAGAGAGTGAGGTTGGCGACCTTGCACAGCCCTCCCTCACTTAAATCCAATTCACTGCAAGTCATGACATCACCCCGATGTCATTGATCCTCTTCAAGAACAAAGGGCAAACAGCAAACAGTTACATAGCACTCAACCTATTCACTTCCCTCAGGTGCTACATTTAGGGGCTGCTAAAGCTGAAATCTCCTTCCTATTGATTGATAGAAAGGAAACAGTGGCGAGGAGGAGACAAGGTCCAGACAGACCTCTGGCCTCTGCTCTGCCTCATGCCCAGCCCTTTGAGTACAGGAGTTAAGTTGGTGACTGATCCTCTTCCCATTACAGGAATGTTTACTGGTTAGGTGGCTATTGTCTAAAATGTCCAATTGAGGAGCTCTTGAACTTGGAGTTACCCATAAAGCATCTTTCAAAGCTGGTATTGCCTAGGAAACCTCTCTTCTCTGACCAGAAGGCTAGTATCCAGGATCAAACTACCTACGGAATTCAAAATCTGCAGCCTCTCCCTTCTCCACATAGGATTTTGGAGTTCATGAATATTATCCATGAACTACTCTTGAGCTAAGCAGGCATGCAAATGTCTCCCTTTTGTCATGTGCTCCTGTTCCATGTCCCCATTTACTGCTTGGGCAGGTGGGGAAGGAGGTAAAAGTCAGTATAAGGAGTCACAAAGAGTTGGACGTGACTGAACAGCAACACTGAAAATTCCTTCTACTTAGATCACTCTTCCATAAGATACAACCCCCCCCCCTCAGTTACCAGTCCCATTGGAAGTAGCCCTAGGTACTATGAACCAATGAGAGTAATTCTCTACATATTATTGGCAATGCTCATCCATGCCTACTTTTCATAGTGAGATGCCCCTTACATAAGGGTCACTCCCTATAATCTCATCAAATGGATTAGGAAACTACAAATTGATAAGACACTCCCCTGATCAGCCCCTTTCATATTAACTAAAGAAAAAATAGAGAAAGATCTCTGGCAATCAAAATGACTACTTAAATTAAAATGTAGTTACTTATGTATTATTGAATTGATGTGCTAAGAAAAATTGATTATGAAGTAAATTTCCATAAAGTAAATTTTTCCACTAGCTTCCATTTCGTAGTTGGAAATATATTTCCAAAGAAAAGTCCCCTAACTAACATGGTTAAGAATTTTGTTTTTGGTCAAGGAGGAAATTAAGATTGTACTGAGGTTCCTGGTATATTTCATGTTATAGTTCTGAAAATCCTAAGTCTAAAATGATCCTAATTCTGTTGGTAAGATGCTTTCCCACCCCCAGAACCTCATGGTCCATCCTAGCACATAGAAAATTCTCTCATGCCTGAAAATTCCATCATTCTCTTCTCCTGATCCCAGCACTCCTTCTCCTTTTCCTGGGGGCCTTAGTATAACACTTCATGTATCTAAGCCTGCAAATTCCCTACGTTCAAAGCTTTGGGTTCTGTTCATTTATAGTTGACTTGACTGACTGCAAAATGATTTTTGCCCTACATTAGTATTTCTTTAAGTTCAAATTCTATAAAGTGAAATTACTTAAAACCAGGGATATCCATGCCATGCTATGCCTTGTCATACCCGTGTTTAACTTTACTTTAGTAATTAATGGCTGCATTTGCTTTATAGGCTGAAGAACAATGTGAGTTGAAAGCCATTGAGAGAGAAAAGGCAGTAACACCTTTGCCGCCCAAAGAGGCTTCTAAGTGTCCCAAAGAAGATTTGGCCAAAGCGTTATACGTAAGTAGTCTTGTGAGAATGATGCAAAATCTTTAAATTATATATGAATATATAAATAAATAAAAAGAAGCCAGTGTTCACTGGGCTAGACTGCTTTAAAGACGCTTTTCATAGCATACTTTTTGTATTATATTATAATAAAATGTTATTTATTTCAGATTGTTGTAATTACTTAAGGCTCAGCCACATTTTCTTCCCCAGATATAGTGTTTGGATATTCTTTCCTTTCAGTTCCCATTTTTGGTTTTATGACATGACGAGGTGTTGCCAAATTTCCTTTTTTCTTAATTGATACATTTTGTTTGACCCAACATGCAAACCCCACCTACTCTTTACTGCTCACCCCACAATGTCTAATCCCCAAAACAGTCAGGCAAAAGCACAGAAATTGTAAGGACAGTTATTGTAAGGGATATTACAAAATCCTCAAAGAATCCTTAAAATAAAATTCATGTAACATAAAGTTTGAAAGAACCTTTGAAGCTGAAAGATAAGATATCATATTAAGGGGCAGCTAAGTGGATAGAGCACCAGCCCAGGAATCAGGAGTACCTGAGTTCAAATACGGCCTCAGATGCTTGACACTTACTAGCTGTGTGACCCTGGGCAAGTCACTTAACCCCAGTTGCCTCACCAAAAAAACAAAAACAAAAAAAGATATCATATTAGATGATGTCTGTAAACTGAATAATCCATGGAGATAACAGAATGAGCACTAGTGATGATCCTGCCACAATTCTATGCATGACCCTGAAGAAGTCACTTTGCTATTCTGGGCATCTTCATTTCTCTTGCTGAAAAAAAGAGAGGGTTGATCTCAATGTTTTCTACACCCTTTCCAGTTCTCAGAACCCTGTTCTATGGGCTCCTCTAGTTTTAACACTCAGTGACTTAAGATTCTCAAGTGATTGTCTATAAATAACAATAGTGATTGCAATATATATGTCATTTTAATGTTGGCAAAGCTCTTTACATTTATTATCTTAATTGATCTTTACAACAACCCTGGGAGTTAAGTACTACAGGTATTTCTCTCTCCCTTTTATTGAGTAAACTGGCCAATAGAGCAAATAACTTGTCCGTGGGCACACAGCTTATACATATCACAGATGGGATTTGAACTCAAATCTTCCTAACTCCAAATGGAGAATTCTATCTGCTAGACAGTGCTACCTCTCTTCATCAGTTTAGTATTATGGCTTTTTCAATGTCCTTTCAGGTTGATTTGCAAAGTGGGCTATCTGAATTCTCAGTGACTCAACGCAGGCTTATCCATGGCTGGAATGAATTCATAGCAGATAACAATGAACCAGTGTGGAAGAAATACCTAGACCAGGTAAGATCAGATATAGGATAAAGGTCAATATTTAATTCCATGTATTGGGCTAATAGACTAAGCTTCTAGGAAATAAATAAGGAAAATCAGTTTTGAAAATCTAAAGGAAGAGGTAGTTAATTTACCAGCATTAAGAGAGAGAGATAGACAATAAGATATTTCAGTGCAAAGAAGAAGCAGGGATTTGGCAATTACTCCAACCACAGTTGGTTGGAGAATCAGAGAATCTTGCTCTGTGATGACAAGCAACTTTCTCTTCTGTGGGATTTTGTGTGTGTGTGTGTGTGTGTGTGAGAGAGAGAGAGAGAGGCAATTGGGGTTAAGTGACTTGCCTAGGATCACACAGCTAGTAAGTGTCAAGTGTCTGAGGCCGGGTTTGAACTCAAGTCCTCCTGACTCCAGGGCTGATGCTCTTTCCACTGTGCTACCTAGCTGCCCCTTGGCTGGAAATTTTTAACAATGTGAATTTAATTACAGATGTAAATGTTTTATTTAAGAAAAGCCATGAAAAAAAATCTGTCAAGTGGGTTTTTTTTTTTTTATGTTTAATGCACTGTGCTAGGGTCCATGAGGGAATATAAATATTGAGAAGACATAACTATCCCTGTTCCAGTGGGGAGGAACTGGGGCGGACAGGGGGGGGGGCGGGGATGGAAGGAATGGGTGGCTTGGATACAGACTAGTTTGAGAAAATGGAAAATAGACAAAAGAATATAATCAACAGCACTAGTTAGCAGAGCCTGAAATGCATTGATTACTCCAAACTCCCTGGGTTGGAGTAAATGATCAGCTCTTCTTATCAGCTCTAATGTATTTTAAGGAAAAAAAGATTCTGGTTGTGGTACAATGGCAACTGACGAGAGCCTCAGGTACCAAAAAGATTAAAAAAGAGAGAAAAGAAAACAAATTCCTTGTAACATAGATATGTAATCAAGCAAAACAAATCCCCTCATTGGAGGTATACAAAAATATCCACACATTTTATTCTGTACCCAAAATCTATCACTTCTCTTTCAGGAAATGAATAGTATGTTTCGTTACTGGTCCTTTGGAATCAAGGACAATCCTGTTTTCCCACAACCCCTCTAGTTATCATTTATCATTGACCTTTTTGGTTATTTTTGCCAATCTGACATTTGTGAGGTAGAAATTCAGAACTACTTTAATTTACATTTCTCTAATTAGTAGTGATTTGGACCTTTTTTAAAAAAATGTGGCTATAGATGGCTTGGGTTTCTTCCCTTGAGAACTGCCTATACATGACCTTAGATCATTTATGGACTGGGGAATGACTCTAGTTCTCATAAATATGAATCGTTTCCTTATATATTTTATAAATGAAATATCTTGGTAGAGAAACATGCTGGAAAAATTTTTCTCATATATTTGTTTCCCTTTTCATATTAGCTCTATTGGATTTGTGGGAAACCTTTACAAATTTTACATCATCAAAATTATCCACTTTATGTTCTGTGATTCTCTCTGTTCCTTATTTGTTCCTGAACTTCATATATATATATATAATTTTCCATGTTTCTCTATTTTGTTTATGATGTAACCTTTTATATTTAGGCCTTGTACCCATTTGGATCTAATCTAGCTATAAGATATGACGTGCTTAAGTAAATCTAATTTCTTCCATGTTGATGTGCACTTTTCTCAGCAGTTTTTGTCAAATAGTGAGTCCTTCTCCCCTACACTAGGGTCTATTCTTAAAAGAGTCCTGTGAGGGGCAGCTAGATGGCGCAGTGGATAGAGCACTGGCCCTGGATTCAGGAGTACCTGAGTTCAAATCCGGCCTCAGACACTTAACACTTACTAGCTGTGTGACCCTGGGCAAGTTACTTGACCCCAACTGCCTTACTAAAAAAAAAAAAAAAAAAGAGTCCTGTGAGACAGATAAGCATAGAGCCTGGATCTGTGATTTCATTGGTATAGGGAATCCTTGATGAAGAAACTCCCAGATTCCACTGGAGAAAGTTGTGGGGGAGAACAGCAGAAGAGGAAGGGACTTAAGTCTAATAAAAAGGAGACAAAAATCACGTAGGTGATGTGGAGGGATTTGAGTGAGTGAGGAGGCCAGAGGCTGAAGTTGAAGGTAAAAGAGAAAAATTTGCAGAAATTGAAGAAAAATTTAAGAACAGTCTCTATCTAGGCTCTTATGCTGAACTACATCCTATTTTGGTTTGTAAAAGAAGAAAGGTCAAGGACAATTAAGGAATGTATAAAAATAAGTAAGGCGTATCAAGAAGGACTAGGAAGGAAAAAAAAAAAAAGAACTAGGGAGTAGAACCTGAAGAGTTAGACTCAAGAAGGAGAAGGGGAAGGTAAGTGGCAAGACAAGGTAAGAGAGAACAGATTGGAGGGTGAGGCAAATTGTTGAAAGAGATCAGAGATTGGTGCAAAACTGGAGGGGATTTGGGTGTGGCCGAGGCAGCGGAATTGTCGAGAAAAAGGAAAGGAATTTAGATGATTTTTGTCAAGTTATTAAGAAGTGACAATTGGCCATAAACATTTCAACCAGGTGTTTGGGGTTGAAGTAGTTTTAAGAAAAGGCTGGAAATCTCAAGCATCGTGGAGACAAGGAGAAATTATACAGTCATTTGCATCTTTTATGTAATGTTTGTGTTTTGTCACAGCTGAGTGACTGTTTTCCTAGTGTAGGCTGATCTCCCTCTTGAAGGAGAAAGTGAAAGAGGCTTAAAGACTGTCACTCCACATTCTAAACAGTTAGGGAGAACGAGGAGTTTCTGAAGGCACAGTGGATAGAATACTGCGCTTGAAGTCAGTAAGATCTGAGTTTAGATCCAGCCACTTACTAGTTCTATGACACTGAGCTAGTCACAACCTCTGTGAAGATAAGACAATATTTGCAAAGCATTTTTGCAAACTTTAAAGCACTGTCTAAAGAAATGCCAGGTCTGATTATTGATATCTTTATTTTTGGGAAAATATAAGGCTCCAATGGGGGAAAGAAAAGGAATCTGAGGTAGAAGAAAGAACACCTGAACCTTATTGAAATGACAGAGAATGGAAATTCAGCACAGAAGAGAACAGGAAGTAAAAGGGCAGCTGTACTATTAGGGTTTATCACTAGTGTTGAGGCACTTTCCAAAGAGAAGAGCTGGGTCCTCCTCCAAGGAGGAAAAAACTCGTTCAAAGAATGATATATAAAAATTAAAAAAAAAAAGGAATGATATAAAGGGGTAGCTAGGCGGCTCAGTGGATAGAGCACCGGCCCTGGAGTCAGGAAGACCTGAGTTCAAATCCAGCCTCAGATGCTTGACATGTAGTAGCTCTGTGACCCTGGGCAAGTCACTTAACCCTAATTGCCTCACCGCCCCCCCCAAAAGGAATGATATAAAAGAGTCAAAGAAGCCACCATGGGGAGAGAGCCTCTGCTAAGGTGCAGAGAAACAAGAGAAGAATGGTGGTAGTTGGTCATTTCCAGCTATTTGTTGACCAAATAGCCAGATCTGTTGTCTTCCTGGGGCATATATCCAGTATATAACAGGGAACCTCCCAAGGCTTATCACAGTGGATAACAACCACCCACTTTTAGTGATTCATGGGACACAAATTACATTAGCAGAAGAAAGTCAACAATTTTGCCAATGATTATGAAGTCTTGGACAAGAAACTGAGGACCCTAAGGATGTAAATTGCATTGGACAAGAAACTGAGGATCCTAAGGATGCAAATTGCATTTTGCTCATTGTTGCCCATTGAAGGCAAAAGAGGTAGAAGAGAAATAACTCATTCAGTAAGTGGGCAGCTGGCTAAAAAGATGATGCCTAAGAAGGGAAATTTAATTTCTGGATCATAGCTAGTATATAAGGATGATCGGTTCCTGGCCAGAGATGGATTATACCCTAACAAAGGTCAGTAAGAATGTATGTACCAGGTCACCTGCAGATCTACTCCAAAGGGCATTAAACCAAAAAGGATGGGAGAGGGGAAAGATGCTTGTGTGCATTCATCCCCAGTTATACGTTCTAGAGAATAGTCATGAAGGAAGAATAATAGCAGCTGAGGGACCTAAGGGCAAAGTCCAGGTTACTTGGGGTGGGGGCAGGGGAAGAGGTGATAGTCCAAGTAGAAAAGGCAGGACTTAGAGAGGGATTTCAGCTGGATGTTCAGAAGAACTTCCTAGGCGTTAGTGCTGTCCTAAAAATGTAATGGGGGCCAGCTAAGTGGCACAGTGGATAAAGCACTCACCCTGGATTCAGGAGAACCTGAGTTCAAATCCAGCCTCAGATACTTGACACTTACTAGCTTGTGACCCTGGGCAAGTCACTTAACCCTCATTAAGCCCCGCAAAAAACAAACAAAACAAACAAATAAATGTAATGGCCTGCTTCAAGAAGTGGTGAGTTCTCTGTCTTTGAGGAACTTCAAGCAGATGCTAGATGACCACCTTTAGGTGATGTTCTAGTGGTGATTCCTTTGACATATGTGTTGGCTACTGAGGCCCCTTCTGGCCCTCCAGTTCTCTCCAATATGATCCCTTTACCTATGCAGGTGGGCGTCTTCTCTGCAACTTATAGTCTTAGAAAGTTGCCCCTGTCACTGAGAGGTTAAGTGACTTGCAAAGAGTCTCATATAGCCTGTATGTGTAAGAAGTGGGATTTGAACATGAGTCTTTATGGTTCCAAGGTCAGCTCCTTGTCCACTCTGCCATGTTGCTTCTCACTGTGAGGCAGGTAGTACTAAGTATTTTTACCCCATTTTACTTACTAGGAAATGAGAGCTCAGCTTATTTCCTCATGGTCCACTTTTGGATGACTCTGATGATCAAATATTAAGCCTAAACTTGTCTCTTTCTAACTTCTACCCATTGCTTCTGTCTTCTGCGGCCAAGCAGAACAAGTCCAATCCCTCTTCCCAAGTGACGGCATATTCATAAAGTGCTTAGCACAGCCCCTGGTACAAGGTAGTTACTTAATAAATTTGGTTGTTGTTATTGTTCAGTTGTTTTCAGTTATGTCTGACTCTTCATGACCCCATTTGGCGTTTTCTTGGCAAAGGTACTAGAGTGGTTTGCTTATATTCTTCTTCAGCTTGTTTTTACAGATGAGAAAACTGAGGCAAACAGAGTGAAGTGACTTGCCCAGGGTCACACAGCTAGTAAGTGTCTGAGGCAAGATTTGAACTCAAGATGAGTCCTCTTGAATCCAGGCCCAGTGCTCTATGCACTTTGGTGCCACCTAGCTTCCCTCTTAATAAATGCTTGTTCCCTTCCCTCCCCTTTCCCCCTTTCAAATATTTGAAGACAACAATCAAGTCCCATTATGATGATTCTTCCAGCAAATAAAGAGAGGGGGTAGTTCCTCCAAACAGTCCTCTTCTAACATGAACTTGGAGACCCTTCACCACCCTGGTAGCCCTCCTCTGGATGCTTTTCAGCCCAGAACTGAACACAATATTTCAAATATTGGCTGACCAGGGCAAAGTAAGTGAGATTATCACCTCCCTAGTCCTGGGCACTGACTGGGCTTCTATTAATGCACCATGAAATTACATTAATTTTTACCATATCATCCTGGCTCCTAGTGAGGTCGTAGTTCATGAAAACCCTTGGAATCAGATTCTCATCAATCCACAGCTCTTAATTTTAAAGTGACAGAGACATGTGAATGATGATTGTTGTTTAGCTACTGACTGATCAGGCAAAGTCTCTGTGCTCTCCCCTGAATGTGTTCTCATTTACTCATAAGTATTGCAGATTTTGCAACACTTAATATGAGCTGAGTCATTTTCTGGTCTTTAGTTTTCCTCAGTAAAATGAAAGGGTTGGAAGAGATTGTCTTTGCGATCCTTTTAAACTCTAAATTCATTCCATCATTCTCTGATTTCCAACTGCTATCCCTGGAGCCAGTTAATAATGTTCATGAAGAAAGGCATGTGGGAATAATGAGTACCTAGGAACAGCATATATCTGGAATCATAACTAGGGCGTGATGACTAGGGCTTTGTGTCAGGGCTCCAAAATTTAGAGGGCATTATTGCACCTGAGCTCCTCAGGTGGAAACATCTGGGTTCAGCAAGAAGAATTAGTAATAATATTTAAACTGGGTGGGGGGGGCAGCTAGGTGGCACAGTGGATAAAGCACCAGCCCTGGATTCAGGAGGACCTAAGTTCAAATCTGACCTCAGACATTTGACACTGACTAGCTGTGTGACCCTGGATAAATCACTTAACCCTTATTGCCCCACCAAAAAAAAAAAAAAGAAATAAAATAATTTTTTTTAAAAAGGAATATTTAAATTAGGAAGCTAGCCTATGAACTGCTTTTTCCTCTCTCCTTGACCATCTTCCCCCCTCCTTTTACCTACCCTCATCTCCACAGCAGTATTTGAAGATGTGGTTTGTGGTATTTGCCCAGGATGCAGAAAAAGTGCTAGTTAATAGCTCTCTATAAAACTTCCGAGAAGCTTGGTTTAGAGAATGGAAAGTGGTTTAGGGACTTCTGGAAACTGTAGTTCAGAGAAAAGTGTCACAAAGGATAAAAAACACTTGTGACAAGATTCCTCCTTTCTTCTGCAGGTCAGGCCTGAGGCAACATTATGAAATAAACCAAGTTGGTTTGGGCTCTCAGCCTCCTCACTTATCAGTCTTGTTCTCTGCCTCCCTCCCCCCAAACCTGCAGCCAACCCCTACGGGCACCTTGAGGTGTCAGGAACTGAGATTACAGATTATCCCCTTCCAGGGCAATTTCCACTAGAACAGGGATCAGAGCCTGAAGCTAGAAAGATAAAGGACTAATTTGGAATTTTAGTCTTTAGCTGGGGTTGGGGAAGAATTTCATAAAATCAGAGGGGCAGGTGAGATAGGTAAAAGAGCATTTAATTTAGAGAGGACCTGGGTTTGAATTCTGCCTTGTTGTCACTATCCATGTGATCTTTGACAAGTCACTTAACCTTTATGGTCCTTGGTTTCCCCCTTTGTTTTTTTCGTTGTTGTTGTTGTTGTTGTTTTTTAGTGAGGCAATTGGGGTTAAGTGACTTGCCCAGGGTCACAGAGCTAGTAAGTATTAAGTGTCTGAGGCCGGATTTGAACTCAGGTACTCCTGACTCCAGGGCCGGTGCTCTATCCACTGCGCCACCTAGCTGCCCGGTTTCCCCCTCTTTGAAATGAGAAGCTGGGAGTGGTGGTGGTGGGAAACGCTAGAGATTGAAGAATTGGGAGTATGAGACCTTCTTAGACCCTAAAACCCCAGCCTTAGGAAGCCCTGCCTTTCTATTGTGAGCCCCCTTTCTTTCTAGTGCTGAGAAAGCTTATTCTCCTTAGGGGGAGCTGCCAACAAAGACAGATAGGTTTAGTTCAGTCTTCCTCAGAACCAGGCTTATCAGAGGTGGTGCAGGAGCCCAGGACGTTTCTATGGCCTCCAAAGTGTTCCCTAATTTATTCATTTCTTGAATTCCAAAGTCCACATATTTGTGAGGTTTAGGGGATTACTGTGTTTATATAATTCATGAGTAATCAAAACCTCTTCCTAGAAATTGATTGTTTGATCAGATCCCAATTTCTACATTCAGTATCACAATGCAAGTATTCTTAAGGGCTTGAGAACTCTTGTGCAAATAATGGTTTGCATAATCATTTTAAATGAAGAATTGAAATGAATAGAATGCCTTCATAGCGTGACATTAATCTACACACACAGAATACCAATGAAATCTGATGATTGAAACAGAAATTTGAGGATTCCTGTCTGATATATGAAATTCTAAAAGGTCTATGTCCTGGGAGATTGGGGAGGAGGGGATTTTAAAAAACAAATTCTTGTAAGTGTATTTATGAACATAAATCCCATAGCATGAGTCTCTCCTTTGTTCATTTGGGTTTAGCCCAAGTACATAATGAAGACTTAGTCAAATTTTTTAATAGGTCTACTCTTTAGAAAAGGACTTAGCATTTTTTTTTGTCTCAATGGGCCCACTTGGTAGTACAGTGAAGCTGAGGAACCCCTTCTCAGAATCATGTGCTTAAATCACTGAAGGAAATGCTAGATTTCAGTTAGTAGTTAGTGAGAATATTAGTGACAACTTAGAAGGAGGGAAGAGGCATCTCCTGGGCATAGATTTTGACCATGGGTGGGGCTAGCTCTTTAGAGTGTTTGTAGGCTGGGCACAGTTTAGACTGTAAGCTCTATGAAGGCAAGGTCCTTTGTTTCATTTTATCTTCAGCTCTCCTAGCTCTTAGCCTGGAGCATTCCATAGAGTGGTTGTTCCTTGGATTGGATTGGGCCAGGAGGAGGCTAACTAGGTATATCAGAGAAGGTCAAAGAAGTGGTCCTTTGCCTTCATGGAGCCTACAGAATTTGGGGGCACTGAAAGCACAAGAGAATAATAAGGAAGTTGTAGAGATGCCATCCTACCTTTCCACCCCTCTCAAACACAGACTCATTCTTCCAATGCAGCCATTTTACTTTCTAGTCCCCCAAATATCTTTTGGATGTTCTAGCCTCTACATCTTGGGTCGAGTGATACCCTTGCCTGAGCTCTTTTCTGTATTTCTTTCATTCTAAATCTTGCCCATTTTTCAAGTCCCAGCTCAAATTTGATCTTCTCCATGAAGCTTTCTCTCATGCATCAATAGATCTGATATCATTCAGAACCCCTATCATTCTTATATCATTTATCTGTCATCCTTTGCCTTGTTTTCTTTTTCTTTTGTTTGTTTGTTTTTTGCAGGTAATGGGGGTTAAGTGACTTGCCCAGGGTCACACAGCTAGTAAGTGTCAAGTGTCTGAGGCTGGATTTGAACTCAGGTACTCCTGAATCCAGGGCCGGTGCTTTATCCACTGCGCCACCTAGCCGCCCCTGTTAATATTCTTAAGATGTATTGACATTCTCTTTTTTAAAAATAAGATTAACTGTCACACCAAATACTAATAACCAGATCAAATAAAACTAAAATTATTTCATCATCATTATCATCACCAATAACTACAATGTTCTGGGCACTGTGCTAAGTGCTAGTGGTGATCTGATTCCTGACCTCAAAGAACTCACATTCTAACAGGGAAAAAACATGCAAACCACTATACATACATACACACACACACACACACACACACAAGATATATTCAGTGCACATAGGAAGCAGTCTCATAGGAGAGTCACTTACAGTGGGGGCAAAGGGAAACCAGAAGAGCCTTCTTGCAGAAGGTGATATTTGAGCAAAGTCTTGAAGGAGACCAGGAGTAGAGATGAGAAGAAAGACCATTCCAAACATGGGGGACAGCCTTAGAGAGTCAGGAGATGGAGGATTATATATGATGAAAGCAAAGAGGCTGCTGTTGCTAGGTTATAGAGTACAGAGATTTGAGTCAAGTTCAAGATGCCAGGAAAGGTATCAAAAGGCCAAGTTGGGTTTTTTTGGTTTGGGTTTGGGTTTGGGTTTGGGTGAGGCCATTGGGGTTAAGTGACTTGCCCAGGGTCACATAGCTAGTGTATGGAGCAAACTGCCTCAGTTTACCCAAATAACTCGAGGAGACCACCAAGTCAAGCAGAGACAGATTTATTACATCCTCATGAGGACGGGCAAAACCCAATTACACATTGAAGTCTTGCAAAGATATGCCCAATCCTCTAGGTTTTTATAGTAATCTTGAAAAGGACTGTCCCCACGTACACCTAGGGTGGATGAGCTCACAATCTAACATCCAATCCTGTCTCACCCAGGGTGCGTGTTCAGCTCATGATCAATGTATGGAGACATGCATACGTGTTCCAGGGACAAGGGGAAAAAGGGGAGGGGGAACAAGGTCAAACCAAAGGAAGAGGAAACAGGGGAGTGAGAGTCAGATGTTTCAGATCTCACAGTTCCCACTGACTCCCCTCTCCAGGCCCCTGTCTCTAAAGATAAGGATGACAGGGTTAAAATTTATCTTCGGTTATGTTGGGAAGAAAAGAATAATCCATTGTTGGGACCCTAGGGTCAAGGGGATTCTGCTCTGAGAAAAAGAGACAATGTCACTTAACATCTGGTCTCAACTCAATGGCTGCATCCTGTGCCGAGTCCCGTCCTTTCTTCTTGAGTCCCGAGTATTGAATTGGTGGGCAAACTCCCTGACCCGCTGACTGGGGTTCTGACACATGATGGATTGCAGACAAAATTAATATGTAGCTGACAAGTGGGGAGACTGAGCAGAAGTAAAAATACTGTTAATTGGCAATAAAACTTAAAGGAGACAGTGAGAATTTGACAAGCAATAAACTTCTAAACAAACTATACTGGGGCAGGGCTGGGTACCTTCCAGACCCCATCCTCAGAGTTTAATCTGACTCAAATCCATAATCATATCATACACTAGTAAATGTCAAATGTCTGAGGCTGGATTTGAACTCAGGTCCTCCCAAATCCAGGGCCAGCACACTTTCCACTGCACCACCTAGCTGCCCCACATTTAGCTTTTAAAGCTCTTTACAACTTGGCCTTTTTAGGGTCAGCTAGGTGGCATAGTGGATAAAGCACCAGCCCTGGATTCAGGAGGACCCGAGTTCAAATCCGGCTTCAGACACTTGACATGTACTAGCTGGGTGACCTTGGGCAAGTCACCTAACCCTCGTTGCCCTGCAAAAAACCAAAAACAACAACAACAACCAAAAAAAAAAAAACCCCAACAAAAAAAGCAAAAACTAGGGGCAGCTAGGTGGCTCAGTGGATAAAGCACCGGCCCTGGATTCAGGAGAACCTTAGTTCAAATACGGCCTCAGACACTTGACATTTACTAGCTGTGTGACCCTGGGCAAGTCACTTAACCCCAATTGCCTCACCAAAAAAAAAAAAAAAAGCAAAAGCTAAATGTGGTTTTATATTTGATCCTTGGAGTAACAGGGAGCCACTGGACTTTAGCAGCGGGGATTGGGTGGAGAGCAACATGGTTAGCCCTTTGCTTATGGAAGGTCACTTTGGCAACTGGAATGAGGAAATACTTGAGGCAACAGAAGTTATTGCTCTAGTCCAGATGTGTGATGTTGAAGGTCTGCAGCAGGATGCACACAGGCTGTATGAGGGGATATTGGGAAAGATGAAATGACAAAACTTGATGTAGATTGACTATGTGGGATGAGTGTGACTGGGCATGACCGAAGATGTGATTCTGGGTGATGGGAAGATGGTGGCATCCTTTACAATAATAGGGAAGTCAGGAAGGGGGAAGGTTTTATTGGGGGGGGGGAATAATGAGTTCTCTTTCAAACATATTATATATAAGTCTATGACATCCAACTGAGCATTTTGATTTTTAAAAATGTAGCCTAAGTATTAACCAAATAAACAGGAAACCAATATATTGGTTCTTTGTCCCCTTCCAAGTATATCTGTATACTTCTAAAGATGTGTTGCCTTTTGTTCTTTGTAAGTGTAGTTGATATGTTTGCTCTTGTCATTTTTATGATCCTGCTCTGCCTTGTTTTATATCACTTTCCATATTTCTTTGTATTCATATTTTACAGAACTATAGTATTCCATTATATACATGTCATACTTTATTCATTCATTTCCCCAGTTGTTGGCCATAGAGATTTCTTTCTTCCAATTTTTCACTCTTACAAAAAAACCCCAAGTAAGAATATTTTTGTAATAAAATATTTTTATTATTATTTACATGTAAAACAACTCAGCATTTGTTTTTTAAAAATTTTGAGTTCCAAATTTTCTTCCTCCTTTCCCTTCCCCCTCCCTGAGATGTTTTACTATGAATATTTTTTAAATGTTTATTTTATTTTTAATTCATGGAATAAAATAAGCATTTCTATAACATAGTATAATAAAAAAGATCGACAAACTGCAAATCTATTATGTACAACTTGCTATTCTTTTTAAATATATAATAAAGATATTGTGTAAATTTTTTCTTTTTTTCTCTTCCCCCTGCCCTAGAGATGGCTACCATTAGACACAAATATGTATGTATATGGAAAATCATTCTATCCATACTTCTATTTATCAGTCCTTTCTCTGGATGAAGACAGTGTCTTCCTTCATGTGTCCTTTGTAGTTAATTTGGGTATTTATAATAGTTGTTTTTAAAACAATATTGCTGTTACTATATACAATGTTCTCATAGTTCTGCCCATTTTGCTCTTCATTATTTCATGTAAGTCTTTCTCTGTTTTTCTAAGATCATCAAATTCATTATTTCTTATAGCACAACAGTATTCCATCACAATCATGTACTACAACTTATTCAGCCATATTTTTTAAACCATAGGTTGGTATTGGCATTTTAAAAGAAAAAACTTCAGAAGTGCCTTGAGGAAAGTTTAATGGAGGAATTGGAAGGTAGTATAAAAACAGCTGGGCAGTAGTTATTTTGGAGAGCAGAATCTTACTCATACCCCACCTCCCAAACAATACCTACCCAAAAGGCCAACACTGTATATCCGTGTATGTATATATGTATATATTTCTCTGTGGACCAGCATAACTGATATAAGCTTTTTTTTTCTTTCCTTAGTTTAAGAGTCCGCTTATCCTATTACTTCTGGGCTCTGCTTTAGTAAGCGTGATTACAAAAGAATATGAAGATGCTGTGAGCATCACAATGGTGAGTCAATGAGAAGTCATAAATAAGGACTAGAAACAATTGGGACTAATGACTTTTCAGGTGGGAATCAGATTTAGTTAAACCCATCAGTGATGCCTTCTAAGGATTAACATCTGAGGAGAAAAATCTTACCACAATTCCTTAGTAGTAAGAATCGTATTAGGCCAGGTTTGTTGAGACCTTTTTTTTGGGGGGGGGGAGGGGGCGGAAGGACTCTCACAAATAGTAGCTGGGTGGCGCAGAAGATAGAACACCAGGCCTGGGGTCAGGAAGACCTGAGTTCAGATTTAGCCTCAGACACTTACTGGTTCCATGACCCTAATCAAGTCATTTAACCTCTGTCTGTCTGAGTTTCCTCAACTGAAAAATAGGGATAATAACACCTGTCTCACAGAGTTGTTGTGAGAATCAGATGAGAAAATATAAAGAGTAAATGCTTAATAAACGCTCATTTCCTTTCTTCTTTCTGCCACTAACTTGCTGTGTGACTTTGTCATCTTCCCTCACTAAGCTGAGTTTTCTTCCTTTGTGTAGTGAAGCTGGACTGGCTGTTCCCTTCCTTTTCTAAAAGTCTGTAATTCTTTGCTTCCCTCACATGAGCCTCTTTGAGTGTGTAGCCTCAGGGCAGTGTACAGGACTAGCCAAGCATAGCTCTGGATGTTTTTAGAGATCATAGGAGCAATCTCTCTTTTGTCTTCACTGTTCAGCTTTTCTGTTCCCAAAGGCCTATGGAAGTGTCAAGGAATACTAGAGAGCAATTTTACAGCCTTATTCCTTCCATCCCTACTCATTTCAAAGTTAATTATCTTCTTCATTTGTCTTTAGGCCGTACTGATTGTGGTTACAGTAGCCTTCATCCAGGTAAGTTATGCCATGAGACATCCTATCTTGGTAACCCCACGATGCCTTCCAACTTTAGAGAGGTCCTGTTCTGGAACAACCTTTCTTATGTGCTTCTTCTCAGGAATACCGATCTGAGAAGTCTCTGGAAGAACTTAGCAAGCTTGTGCCTCCAGAATGTAACTGGTAAGTGAGACGGTTCCTACGGATTTATGCAACACCAAGAATGATTAATGAGCCCCTGAGTTTAATGCAAAAATCGAGTGTTTGGGATGTTATTCCCTGAAGACAATTGTGGTTTGGTGGAGAAAGCACTGGTCCTGGAATCAAGGTCTGAATTCTAGTACTGACTGCAACTAACAAGTTGTGTGTCTTTGGCCAAATCATGTTATTGTTATTAATTAACAGTAAATTGGGGCAGCTAGATGGTGCAGTGGATAGAGCACTGGCCCTGGATTCAGGAGTACCTGAGTTCAAATCCGGCCTCAGACACTTAACACTTACTAGCTGTGTGATCCTGGGCAAGTCACTTAACCCCAATTGCCTTACTAAAAACAAAACAAAACAAAACAAAAAGAGTAAATTAACTAGTTATCAAGTCGGCAAGCATTTATTAAGTGTCAGGCTATAGGATATTTGCAAAGAAAATCCCTTTTAGAGCACATTTCCATACATAAAGAGAACTGATAAAGATCATGTGGTTTTAGAGCTGAAGGGAACTTTAGAAGTCATGCAATCCAATATCCCACATTTTTCACATAAAGACACTGAAGACTTAATCAGAGGAATGACTTTCTGAAAGTCAGCAGAGCCTGGGTGTCCTGAATCTAGTTGTTATGGAGGGAACTCTTTTAGATCTGGGTTTCTCTAGATGTGTCCCCCATTTAATTTCAGGTTATTGTGGTTTTGGAAAATAAGCAAGAGAGAAAATTATTTTAATTTAGAAACCACTGTAAGGCCATACAAGAAATAGTGGACCAAAAGCCCGAAGACCCATGATTCAGTGCCTTCTATACTATTCATTAGCCATTTACTTAGGGCAGCTAGGTGGTGCATTGGAAATCAGAAAAACTCATCTTCCCACCTCAGACTCTTGCTACCTGTGTGACTCTGGGCAAGTCATTCATCCTGTTTGCCTCAGTTTCTTCATCTATAAAATGAACTGGAGAAAGAAATGGCAAATCACTCTAGTATCTTTGCCAAGAAAAACCTCAAATGGGGTGATGGAGAGTCAAACAAGACTGAAACAACTGAACGATAGCAACAAAAAGTCATTTATTTGGGCAAATCACTTAGTTCATCCAGGGTACAATGTCCTCACCTATAAAAATGAAGGTGACCTCTTATTGTTTCTCTTCTAGCTTCAAAATTCTATGGTCAGAGTTAAGGGAGTGCTCATGTAGAAATTCATTATTGAATGCTAATTATGTTGGTATTAATGTCTTTAGAATTCACTACAATGGAGCTAAGTTCATTAGAGTTTTTCCTTTGTGAGAGAACAGCCCCAAGTCTTAATCTGTGCAGTTAGTTATTAATATTTTAAGCAGAGAGGTTTATGTTCCTCAAATTTACTGTGGAATGTTTTAATCCTTAGCTTCATGCCAAGAAAACCCCAAATGGGGTCACAAAGAGTCAGACATGACTGAAACAACCAAACAACAACTTAACCACTCTTAAACTTTCTCAGTTTCCTCATCTGTAGCCTGGGGACAAGATAGAGAAATCTGGCCCAACACTTGTCCAACTACTGTATATAACAACATCTAGTGACTTAGCTCCTTGTAGTTTCTGTGTCTTTAGAAAGCATTTAGGGTTATGGCTTATTGACATCAATAGATAGCATCTGAAATAACTTATATAGCATATATGCTTGGGTTGATTACTCAGTTTTCTTTGTTAAATGCTGCTCAAGCTTTTCAGATGAATAAATATGTATGGCTGAGTGTCCTTAAAATAATTTCAGGATAAGATGATTGTGTTTAAAAGAAAAATGATAGTTGTGTCCTGGCATTTTTTGTGGGTCATTTGTGTGTGGTGTAGTGAAAAGAACTGCAGACTTGGAATAAGTACCTGGGTTCAAATTCTGGCCCTGAAATTTCCTGGACAATGCAATTCACCTCTCTGGGCCTCACTTTTTTGATCTCTAAAATGGAGATAATATCTGTGCCTCCTGCCTTATAGGGTTGCCACAAAGAAGGCACTTTGTGAACCTTATATCAATGTTATTTATTTTTCGGTTTTGTTTTTGTTTTTGTTTTTTGGCAGGGCAATGGGGGTTAAGTGACTTGCCTAGGGTCACACAGCCAGTAAGTGTCAAGTGTCTGAGGCCGGATTTGAACTCAGGAACTCCTGAATCCAGGGCCGGTGCTTTATCCACTGCGCCACCTAGCCGCCCCAAATCAATGTTATTTAAATGGGGCAGTTTTATCTTTTTCCCCCCTTGGAATAAATTTTATCTAACAGGAATGCTTTTGTCATGAATGAGAAAATGTTGTTTGATTCCTTGATCTTTCTGCCAATGGTCAAACCCTAAGGCCATTAATTACAGGGTTTATAATTAAAAGGCCTCTTGTTTTCAGCATTCTGTTTTTGTGCAGTGTTATCTTCAGGACAAAAAGTACATTTCTTTCAACATGGATTCTCTTGTTTTCTATCTGGTTCACATGTTCAGCGTAAGAGAGGGGAAACTCCAGCATGTGCTTGCCCGAGATCTTGTCCCCGGAGACATCGTGTGCCTCTCAATTGGAGACAGGGTTCCTGCTGACATCCGATTGATAGAGGTAATGACACCCAATTTGGTAGACGTTTTCTTTTTACATCACATACACCCACAGATCAATCTCACTTTGTAAGAGATCTCTTGTAACAAAAGTAAAACTTTGGATAATCCAGAGATTGCTTCTCTGGCAGTCTGAGAATACAGTGTGGAAACTGAAAGGAGACATATAAGTCCTTTGAGAACCTGTTTTACTAGGTTCAAGTACTTTGGTCTCCATCTGCAGTAAAATCCCTCATTCAAGACATATGTTGTTGGGTCGTTATTTTGTTGTATCCAACTTTCAGTGACCCCATTTGGGGTTTTCTTGGCAGAGATAGTGGAGCAGTTTGCCATTTCCTTCTCCAGCTCATTTTACAGATAAAGAAACTGAGGCAAACAGGACTAAGTGACTTGCCCAGGGTCACCCAGCTAGTAAGTGTCTGAGGCTGGATTTGAACTCACAAAGATGAGTCTAATTCCAGGTTTAGTGCTCTATCCACTGCACCACCTAGCTACCTCAGGACCTATGTACTCTTGCTTTATTCACAATTGAAACAATGATGGTTATTTGATTTCCTGACCATCACCCAATCAGAAACACTCTATCAGAAGGAAAAGATTGTTTCTGGGGCCAGTCAGTGCAGGGATAAACAGTACTATATAGCTCCGGGGTACTTGAGGGCATCACTGTGCTACAACACTATAAGAATAATACAATACTGTAGTATTAACAGATGCCATTGATGATGACCCTGAGTTGTGGTATATTAAAAAAGAAAACATGGGCTTTGGAGTCAGAAAGACTTGGATTTCAATCCTAATTCTGCTCCTTACTAGCACTTTGACCTAGATTAAGTCATTTCTCTTCTCTTTTCCTTCTCAGTAAAATACGGGGCAGCACGATACAGTGGGGAAACATTGAAGTTAGAGTCCAAGGATCAAGGTTCCAAAATCTCCTTTTCCACTTGCTACCTATGCGACTTCAGGCAGGTCACCAGACTTCCCTCTTTTCTCTTCCTGCAAAGGGAGATGGTTTGCATGACACGACCTTGAAGTTTCCTTTCAGCTCTGAATCTATGATCCTTTGCCTAGATGATTCCTAAGATCCTTTCTAGATCTAAAAGCCTCTGATGCCTCACTCTTCATTCCTACAGTGATTCAGACTTGAGAGAAAGTCCTTGACACAAAAATGAGTTCTCTGCAATATGTACCACAAAGGCATATACATCAACATACTAGTTGCAAGCCATCATCTCAGTGTACCTGAACAATGAGGGCAGATTTTCAGTGATATGTTCCAGTTGGTTACTGCCTCTACCCCCACCTTCCTTTCCCATCCCTTCCCCATTGTCCCCAGCAACAGTTTGCAAACATTGGCATGCTTCCTCACCACTCAGGCCCAAGCCCGTGTGCCAGAATAATAGACACTAGCAATTTGGTGTACTATTTTTGAAAGGTTGTCAAACCTAGTAGGGAACACTAAATGAAGAAGAGGGCAGACCAATAAATATAAAAAGTGCTGTCAGTGTCAATTGACTGGCCAAATTGAAACTTCTAGGGGCCTGCAATTTTTCAAGGCTTCAGTATGGCATGGATTTTCTTCAATGAACCAATCAGTAAATGTTATTAAGCACCTACTATGTGCCAGGCACTGTGCTAAGGTGGGGTTACAAAAAGAGGCAATCCATGCTCTCAAGGAACTTATGATCTAATGGGGGGAGACAATGTGCAAGCAAACCTATACAAAGTGAGCTGTTTATAGGATAAATAAGAAATAATGAACAGAGGGAAAGTACTGGAAGGAAGAGGGATTGGGAAAGGCTTCCTATAGGAGATAGGGATTGTAATTGGGACTGAAAAGAAGCCAGGGAGGCCACTGGAAGCTCGGTGTGACTTTGAGCCAGTCACTTCTCATCTCTGGGATTTACTTTCCAATCTCTAAAATGAAGAAGTTAGACCAGATTTCACCTACGGTCCCTTCTAGCTCTAACATTCTGTCGTAAGGCCACTTCCATCTCTGACATCTGTGTTCTAAGCCTCCTTTTAGCTTTCTAAGCTTTATGGCTCTGGCTTTGACATATGATCCCATGGACACTGTCCACAGATTTTACTCCTGACACCTTATAGGCTGATTGAAGGCCAGTAACTTTGTTTATTCACAATGGGAGCAGTAAAACTACTCGTTAAGCCAGGAAAATGTGGTCAGGAGTATCTTTAAATATGTTTTGAAGTCCTTCCAGTTTCAAGAAGTTAAAGAATCAGCCAGTTTTTCCTCTAATGCTGTGGGATTAACAAAACATTATCTTTCTTCACCATTAAAGACAAAGGGACCTCCATCGCATACGCTGACCTGGCACAACCATTAAGACGAGGTCACAGCTTTCTCTTACTCTGCCATTTATGAAATAAAAGGTGACTTGAATTGAATTTGTCAGAAATCCAAGTAATGCTTTGTCTTTGGATCAGGGGAAATTAACTATTTAAGGCAGGGCTGTGACCAAACAAACTTGTTTCTTTGTGTTTGGTTGAGGGAGAAAATGACTGAAAATTCTTCTTTGCCACCTATCTCAATCATACCCTATCCTGTTCGGTTCTTCCGGCTTGCCATCAGAGCCACAGTAAAGCTTGTCTGTCTAGTTGCCGCTTGGTATCTCTCCTTCCTTTTGACCACTCCTTCTGATTTGTATCAACCCCAGCTGCTTCTTCCTGACATTCCACTCTTAAATCCTGGCTGTCTGGCTTCCATTCCCACTTTTTTTTCTTGAATAAATGTTTTTATTGAAAGTTTTGAGTTCCAAATTCTATCCCTCCCTCTTTCTCCTCCCTGAGACAGTAAGCAATCAGACATAGGTTATACATGTGCAATTACGTAAAATGTTTCCATATTGGTCATTTTATATAAGAAGATTCAAATAAAAGAAGAAAAAATGAAAGAGAGTGAAAATAGGATGTCAGTCTGTGTTCAATCAATAACAGTTCTTTCTCTGGAGGTGGATAGTATGCTTTTCATCATTAGTCTGGTTCTTCAGTCTGTGTTCTTCCTTCTGAGGTAGATAGTATATTTCATCAATAGTCCTTTGGGATTGTCTTGGATCACTGTATTGCTGAGAATAACTAAGTAATTCACAGTTCTTCATCAAACAATATTGCTGCTGCTGTGTATAATGTTCTGGTTCTGTTCACTTCACTTTGTATAAGTTCATGTAAGTCTTTCCAGCATTTTCTGAAATCATCCTGCTTGTCATTTCTTATAGCTCAATAATGCTCCATTACAATCATATACCACAGCTTATTTAGCCATTGCCCAATTGATGGGTATCCCTTTGATTTCCAATTCTTAACTACCACAAAAAGAGCTACTATCAATATTTTTGCACAGATAGGTTCTTTTCTCTTTTTTTGGATGTCTTTGGCATATAAACATAGCAGTGGGATTGCTGGATCAAAGAGAATGCACAGTTTTAAAACTCTTTGGGCATTGTTCCAAATTGTTCTCTAGAGTGGTTGAATCCATTCCCAACTCCACCAACAGTGGATTAGCATCCCAGTTTTCCTACATCCCCTCCAACATCTAACATTTTCTTTTTTGTCATATTGGCCACTTTGATAGGTGTGAGGTAGCACCTCAGAGTTATTTTAATTTGCATTTCTCTGATCAATAGTGATTTAGAGCATTTTTTCATATGACTATAGATAGCTTTGATTTCTTTATCTGAAACCTACCTGTTCTTATTCTTTGACCATTTATCAATTGGGACATGACGTGTATTTTTTTTTAATTAATTAATTAATTAATTTTTTTAGTGAGGCAATTGGGGTTAAGCGACTTGCCCAGGGTCACACAGCTAGTAAGTGTCAAGTGTCTGAGGCCGGATTTGAACTCAGGTACTCCTGAATCCAGGGCCGGTGCTCTACCCACTGCACCATCCAGCTGCCCCATGACGTGTATTTTTATAAATGTGACTCAGTTCTCTCTATATTTGAGAAATGAGGCCTTTATCAGAGATACTTGTTACAAAAATTCTTTCCCAATTTTCTGCTTTCCTTATAATGTTGGTTGCATTGGTTTGGTTTGTGCAAAAGCTTTATAGTTTTATAAAATCAAAATTATCCATTTTACATTTTGTAATGCTCTCTATATCTTTTTTTTTTTTAGCGAGGCAATGACTTGCCCAGGGTCACACAGATAGTAAGTGTTAAGTGTCTGAGGCCAGATTTGAACTCAGTTACTCCTGACTCCAGGGCCAGTGCTCTATCCACTGCACCACCTAGCTGCCCCTCTCTATATCTTATATGGTCCTAAATTCTTCCTCTGTCCATAAATCTGACAGATAAACTATTCCATTCTCTCCCTCCCTCCCTCCCTCTCTCTCTCTCTCTCTCTCTCTCTCTCTCTCTCTCTCTCTCTCTCTCTTTTTTGCAGGGCAATGAGGGTTAAGTGACTTGCCCAGAGTCACACAGCTAGTAAGTGTCAAGTGTCTGAGGCTGGATTTGAACTCAGGTCCTCCTGAATCCAGGGCCAGTGCTTTATCCACTGTGCTACCTAGCTGCCCCCTATTCCATTCTCTCTTAATTTGTTTACGGTATCACCCTTTATGTGTAAATCATGTACCCATTTTGACCTTATTTTAGTATATGGGGTGAAATGTTAGTTTTATACCTAGTTTTTGCCATACTGTTTTCCAGTTTTCCCAGCAGTTTTTGTCAAATAATGAGTTTTTGTTCCAAAAGCTTAGATCTTTGGGTTTATTGTATACTAGATTACTATAGTAATTTACTAAAATGTAATTCATACCTATTCTGTTCCACTGATCATCCACTCTATTTCTTAGCCAGTACCAGGTTGTTTTGATAATTACTGCTTTATAATAGTTTGAGATCTGGTACAGCTAGACCACCTTCTTTTGCATTTTTATTGATTTCCTTGATATCCTTGAGCTTTTGTTTTTCCATATGAATTCTGTTATTATTTTTTCTAGCTCTATAAAATATTTTTGATAGTTTGATTGGTGTGGCACTAAATAGATTGATGAATTTAGGTAGGATTGTCATTTTGATTACATTGGTTTGGCCTATCCATGAGCAATTCATATTTTCCCAATTGTTTAGATCTGTCTTTATTTGTGTGAGAAGTATTTTGTAGTTGTGTTGATATAATTACTGGGATTGTCTTGGCAGGTAGACTCCCAGGTATTTTATATTTTCTACAGCTATTTTAAATGGAATTTCTCTTTCTATCTGTTGCTGCTGGACTTTGTTGGTAATACAGAAATGCTGATGATTTATTTGGGTTTTTTTTTTTATCCTGCAACTTTGCTGAAGTTGTAAATAATTTCAAGTAGTTTTTTAGTTGATTCTCTAGGATTTCTAAGTATAACATCATATCATCTGCAAAGAGCAATAATTTTATTTTTTCATTGACTGTTTTAATTCCTTTAATTTCTCTTTCTTTTCTTATTGCTATATCTAACATCTATAGTACAATATTAAATAATAGGGGTGATAATAGGCATCCTTATTTCACTCCTGATTGTACTGGGAAGGCTTTTGGTTATTCTCATTGCAGATAATGCTTGCTGATGGTTTTAGATAAATATTATTTATCATTTTAAGGTAAGTTCCATTTATTCCTATGCTCTCTAGTGTTTTGATAGGAATGGGTGCTGTATTTTTAAAGGATTTTTCTGAGTCTATTGAAATAATCATATGATTTCTGTTGGTTTTGTTATTGATATGGTTAATTAAGCTAATAGTTTTCCTAATATTGAACCAGCCCTGTATTCCTGGTATAAATCCCACCTAGTCATGATGTATCATCCTTGTGATATATTTCTGTAATCTCTTTGCTAGTATTTTATTTAAAATTTTTGCATCAATATTTGTTAGGGAAATTGATCTATAATTTTCTTTCTCTGTTTTGGCTCTTCCTGGTTTGGGTATTAACACCATATTTGTGTCATAAAAAGGAATTTGGCAGGACTCCTTCACCTATTTTCCCAAATAGTTTATATAATATTGGGATTAATTGTTCTTTAAATGTTTGGTAGAATTTGCTTGGTCCTGGTGATTTTTCTTAGGAAGTTCATTGATGGCTTATTCAATTTCTTTTTCTAACATTGGGTTATTTAAATATTTTATTTCCCATTCTCATTTCTTACTGAGACTGCTTTCTTGAATTGAATTCACTTGGTATTATTAAGGACCTTCTATGTGCCAGGTATTATACTCCATACTTGGAATGTGAAGGCAAACATGAAGGATTCCTTGCCCTCAGGTAACTTACATTCTACTGGGAAGTACAACCTTTGATTTCATTGGGATTGGGAATTCCTGGAGAGGAAACACTTCTATATCACCATCTGCAACTTATAGTCTTGGAGAATCGCTTGGGGGTAGAGTGACTTGCACAGGGCTACCCAGCTAGAATGTGTCAGAGAAGTTTGGGGCTAAGGCTAGCTCTCTACATACACCATAAAGCCTTCTAGGGTCCTGCACAGAGACAGATCAACCCAAAATGACTTGGAGAGAAAGGGAGGTTTACAGCTCTGCTATTCTTTCCCTGCTTGCCACCAAGGATGGGGTAGGGGGTGGGTAGAGAGACAGACAGAAACAAAGAGATAGAGAAGAGGAAAGAAGAGAAAAGGAGAGGGGATGGAGAGGAGATGGAAAGGAGAGGGAGAAGAGAAGAGGAAGAGAGAAGGAGAGGGAAAGAGAAGCAGAGACAATAGCAGAAAAGGAGAATGAACACTAAGCATGGAGGAGAAAGGGTGGCCATCAGGAAAGGCTTTGTGTTGGAGATTAACCTTGAACCGAGCCTTGAAGAAAGTTATAGATTCTAAGAGACAGAGGAAAGAGGAGGGAGGTTTTCTAGGCATAGAGGATTTACAGCCTGTGCACCAACCAGAGATAAGATAGAAGGTGTGATGTAGAGGGTTTTGCTGGGATTAGGGTAAGGGAAGGAGAATAATTTAAAGTAAGACTTTGGAGAGGAAGGTCAGCAGTTCTTCATCATTACTTGCAGCCACAGCTTAGGTGAGAAGCCAGCTCGAGTGTTCTTTTGGCAGAACCACAAGGCATCAGGAAAATGATAATCATAATAACCATCACTCGAATATATATTATATCTTTCCTCATAAGTAAGCTATGAAGTAGATAGTACAAGTATTATTATTCCCATTTTATGGATGAAATGGAGGGTGGGAGTTAAGAGACTTGTATCAGAATCCCAAATTTGTCGCTTATTAGCCACATGATCTTGACCCTGTGACTTCCCCCTCTCAGCTTCAGTTTCCTTATCTGTAAAATAAAGGAGTTGTTGATGACCTTTCAAATTCTTTCATCATTGAATGAATTTGGAGATGTGTTTTATCCTCCACCAACCCCAGAATCTGTTAGTATTTTGTTTTTACAATGCCAAAGTTTTAAATATTCTATAAAATCAAAGCAGCTAATGTGTGTTGGGAGTTGAAATTACCTTTTCTTTCTCCTTTTAACTTAGGTTACAGAGCTCCTGGTTGACGAGTCTAGTTTTACTGGAGAAGCTGAACCTTGTATCAAAACAGACAGCCCCTTGTCAGGGGGAGGGGACCTCACAGCTCTGAACAATATTGTGTTCATGGGAACTCTAGTCCAGTATGGAAAAGGGAGAGTAAGTCCTCTTCTGTTTGCTTGCCATATTTTCATTCAGCTTTCCTAAAAACTGTCCATAGTCACTGTTTTTGTTTACCCTAATGCAGGGAGTAGTGATTGGAACTGGAGAAAAGTCTCAGTTTGGAGAAGTTTTCAAAATGATGCAAGCTGAAGAGGTGAGAAAAGTGCCATCCATCTATCCATTCAGATGTCAGAGTGGGGAAGAAGTCTAACTTAAAAAGAGATAGAAACAAACAAACAAAAAAAGAGAGATACAAACAAAGCATGTTTCAAGTGGACAACCACTTCTGGGTCAGTCATCCTTGACCCGCCTGACTCAGAGGGCACATACTGTCAGAATTTTCTTTTTTTAATGGGGCTGGGGTATATGATTTTTATCAGTGTAGTGGCATCTCAGCAAGGACCTTTCTCAACCGATACACATGGGAACCACATCTGAAACTTCCACTCTTCGAGTGTTTCCTGGGACCCTGAGACTGAGTGACTCGGTCACAATCAGGCTGTTTTCATGGGGTTTTTTTGTTTATTTAGTTGGGTTTTTTGCGAGGCAGTGAGGGTTAAGTGACTTGCCCAGGGTCACATAGCTAGTAAGTGTCAAGTGTCTGAGGTAGGATTTGAACTCAGGTCCTCATGAATCTGGTGCTTTAGCCTCAATCAGACTGTTTTCAAGGTGGGACTTGAATCTAGGTCTTTAAAATTCTAAAGCTGGCTCTCTTTCCACTGTCCCAACTTGCCTTTCCATCAAAGATTAAGTGAGTTAATAGTCGTGAAAGTCTTTTGAAACATTGTATGCCAACAAAGGATAAACAGGACAGTATAGGGATGTGTCACCTGAAAATTCTCTGAAGGACTGGTCTAAAGGTGAAATGGGCCCTCAGAAGGTGATGAGTTCCTAATCTTTGGAGGTCTTCAGAGAAGGAAGGAAGAAAACAGGCATTTATTAAGTACCTAGTATGTGCTGGGGATGGTGATATCTCATTTGATCCTCACAACAATCCTGACAGGTTGGTGTTATTATAAGCCCCATTTTACAGTTGAGGAAACTGAGGCAGAGAGTGTGTAAGTGACTTGTTTAAGATTACACAACTAGGAAATATCTGAGGCTGCAGTTGAACTCAGCTTGTCCTAACCCCAGGACCAGCACTTTATCCAATGTGCCATCCAACCGGTCAGGTACCTTCAGGTGAAAGCTGAGTGACCACAGATCGAGAGATGTTATAGAGACATGTCCCAGCCATGTACTCTGAGCTCTCTTGACTGAACTCTGTAGCTCTGTCTGAGAATCTGTACTTCTAAGTGATAGTGCTTAACTTTAGAGAAGAAGAGACTTTGAGGGACTCGGCTACTTTTTTCTAATAACAAAGGAATGACACAGAGAAGAAGGAGCAGACTTATTTTCTGTGGTGCCAGAGAGCCAGGGAACAGGAATAGGACCAAAGCAGAGACATGGAGACGATATGGAGATTGTCCAGAATATGGAGGAGACAAAGTGCAGTGGAGTAAGGATGAAAGCAGCGTGGCTGCCTCAGGAGATAGTGGGGTCCTCTGTTCTGAAGAGGTTTATTAGCTCAAAGTTGGATGATAATTTCAGCCAATCAGCAAGCATGTATTAAGGGCCTACTGTAGGCTGGGTATAGCATGGGACTGCCAGGAACCAGGAATACAAATCAAAAGTGACAGCCCCTGCCTGCCATAAGGAAGTTAGATTTTACTGGGAAGGGATATCATATTCACAGGCAAGTGTAAGGAGAAAGTGGATGTATAGAAGATAATTATACTCTTCTTCCTACCACTGAAACCTTAGATTTTACCCGTGAGAAGCTGGGCTTTAATAGATGAGCTTTCAACTTATCCCAAACCAGACCTCCATGCTACTTCCCGACATCATGCTGCCATGTGGATCTCCCCCCTCGAGGTTCCCTTTATTTGTAGTATTTCCCCCATTAGAATATAAACTTCTTGAGGCCAGGATTATCTTCCTTGATTATATTTATATTCTTTATATTTAGCACAACATCTAGCTCACAAATAGCACTTAATCCATGTCCTGGTTGTGGCATGAGTAGAGAGAAAGGATTGGGTGCAAGTGAGATCAGTAAGAGTTCGCGACTTATTGGATACATAAGGTGGGGGAAGAGTAAGGAATTGAGGATGATTCAAAGGTTGCAAACCTGGGTGACTATAAGAATGGTGGTACCCTCAACACAAGGATGGAGCTGGGAGATAGGGTAAGTTGCCAAGAAATTGGAGAATTCAATTGTAAATTAATACAGTTCTAAGATTCTTTGAAAAGTCCTATTTGGGGTGGGGGGGCATCTAAGTGACCCAAAGGATAGAGCACCAGCCCTAGATTCAGGAGGACCTGAGTTCAAATCTGGCTTCAGACACTTGACACTTACTAACTGTGTGACCCTGGGCAAGTCATTTAACCCTCATTGCTCTGCAAAGAAAACAAAAGAAAGAAAAGTCCTATTATTGTTATTATTACATGAATCTGATGACTCTTTTTTACCCCATCAGACTCCTAAAACTCCCTTACAGAAAAGCATGGACAAACTGGGGAAACAGCTTACACTCTTCTCATTTGGAATAATTGGTGAGTTAATAACTGTTCATTTTATAGCTTTAATGGTTGGCAAGTTGGCCTAAAAGACCCTTAACAGTCCTTCCAATTCTAAGATGCTCCATTTCTATGGGGAAAATAGACTCTTTCTCTTCATGGCATCTCTTTGACCTTTGTCTTTAAGTCTAAGGTCTGTTTCTCAGTCATATTGTAAAGTACACCTAGTACGCCAAGGACTGAAGGTGTGTGAAGAAGGAGTGGCTACAGCAAAGTCACTTTTAAGCCAGTCCCCTCATCTTACAGAGGAGACAGCTGAGACCCTGATGGGGAACATGACTTGCCCAAGGTCACAAAATGAATGAATGGATTGCATATCTGGAGCTAGAACACTGATTTCCTGGCCCTCATCAATCAAGAAATCAATTAATCAACCCACAAGTACTTATTAAACACCTGCTGTATGCCAGGCACTGAGCTAGGGGCTGGGGTCCCTGCCCTATCAGTAAGGAGCTGTTGAGCATTCCTTTCCTCTGGTAGCACCTGGCATCCCTGTCTAGCACTGTCAGTTGTTTACTATGGGTAAATTTCAGGTATAACTGAAGCTTTGAAAGTCTAAACTTTCTTTATCTTCAATAATTCTTGATAAATGTCTCTCTGACTTGCTCTTTAAGTTTTCTGATAACTTGAATGTTCTCTAAATCTATACTACTGCTCATCATTTAATCCTGGATGGCTGTTATTCATATGAGCATTCATCACTATGCAGGCTGGTCACACAGTAACACTTTCTGGGGCCCTGGGGGCATGTGAGGCTGTTTATTTTGTAGCTGGTAATCCCTTTGGCTTTGCTGTCTCCTCTCTGGAAATGATTTGTGATTTCTAAATGTTTCCACTAACAACCTCCTTTCCCTGCTAACATGCTCAATATCACTTCTCGTCTTGTGGGTCTTCTCTTCAGTTACCAGCTAGTTACATTACTAAGTGAAGTCCCCTGTACCTCCAGAGCTGCTCCAAACCCCTTCTGCAGGGAATAAGGCATTAAGTTTGATAGCTTTTGTTATGTTTGAGAGGGCTGAGATTGCTTGAAAGGCTCCCTTTCAGATATATGGAACATTCCCATCTGGCCAAGTCCCCTTGTCCAGTTGAGTACAGGGTTCTTGTTTGGTTTTGTATATGTAAGCTCTATGCCTTGCGCAGTACCTTGGACAAAGAAAGTTCTTAATAAACCTGTGTTCAATTAAATGATCTCTTCCATCTTTCTTGATATCTCTAGATCAGAAGTGTCAAACACCAGAGAGTTTTCCCCCATACACCGGATTAAAATGTACTTGGGAAATAGTTTAAGAAAATAAATAAAAATAGGGGCAGCTAGGTGGCTCAGTGGATAAAGCACCGGTCCTGGATTCAGGAAATCCTGAGTTCAAATCTGGTCTCAGACACTTGATACTTACTAGCTGTGTGACCTTGGGCAAGTCACTTAACCCCCATTGCCCCACAAAAAAACCCAATAAAAATAAAATATAATACAACACAGATAAGGTGAATTCATGTTTTTCCAAGTCAATGATACTACCAGCAGCGATACTTTTCTAGTTGAGTTTGTCTTAGACAATAATGTTTAGAATGCATCAGTCTTCCTGTTAAGTTAAAAATCGAATCAATGAGTTTAATCTTCCTTGTTACCCTGGAGATCGAATAATATTCTAATTGTGCAAAAAGACAGAAGGAGGAAACATCTTCTGTATTCTCATGGCTGCCGACTTGGCTTGGTCAACAGCAGCCACCTCATGACAGGTCAAGGAGAGGGAAGAACTAAAATTGGAAGAATCATCATAAAAACAGCATTTACACAGCACTTACTATGTGCCACCCACTGTGCTGAGTGCTTGATAATTGTTATCACATTTGAGAATCAGAGTTGAGGTCTTGTCGGTCCGATTGGGGTGAAATCATAATAATTGGCATATTTAATAGTATTTTACACACACTTTTTATTTGAGTTTGGCATTACAGATAGTATCATCATGCCCCACATCAAGGAGAGGCAGTGAATGTGGTGTAAAGGCAGGGGAGAGAGCCTGCCTTGGAGTCAGGAAGATCTGAATTTGAGTCCTTTCTCTGACACATGCTGACTGAATGACTGTGGGCAAATTACTTCATTAATGGAGGGATTTCTAGAAAACTTTCTAAGAGGGCAAGTTGCAGAGAATATGGCAGCCTGGAGTGGTAGAGGAAGTCCTTCCCCAGGAACTCCCAGACAGCCCTGAAGTTACGGGTCCAGTTCCTCCTTGATCTTCTCCATTTTATAAATAAGGAAATGAGATCCAAAAGGTGAAGTGATTTGCTCATGGATGCCTTGCTAGAAAGTGTCTGAGAATGGCTTTGGATCTCAGTCTTTCTGACTCTAAGTGTATTATTCTTTCTACTATACCGGTAGTAGTAGTAGTAGTGGTGGTGGTGGTAGTAGTAGTGGCATTAGCAATAGCAACTTACATTTTCTTTCTTCCTTTCTGCCATTAGATTATAAATTCCTTGAGGGCAGGGAATCATTACCTTTTGCCTCTTTTTCTATCCCCAGTGCTTACACGGTGCCTGGTACTGGTAGGTGTTAATGTTTATTGACTGACCAACTGATCTTTAAGCTTTAGAAAGCATTTTCTTCACAACAGTGCTATCAGGTATGGTCATCAATTTAGATCCGGAGGGGCCTTAGAGACTATTTAATCCAGGTCCCTCATTTTACATATGGAAAAAAACCCTGACACCCCCCCCCCTCACTCCCCCAACAGGGGAAGAAAGCCATTTGATGGAGAGCGCATTGCTGATTAGTGACCTAGTGATGACTCCAGGCCATGCAACCTTCTTCCCACCATACCTCTCTAGAAAATAACACTTATTGGCATCTAAGCCTTCCTGATAGGGTAAAGCTTAAACCAGTTACTTTAATCTTAGTGTAAGCACACGTTTTCACAAAATTTTCACCACTTTAGTTCCCATGGTACTCTTGCCATAATGATGGTGAGTCAGCATATCTGAAGTCTGAGTCATACCCAGGTGATGCCTTACTATTGGATCTCCAGCTCCAGCTGCTTTATGTGATCTCTGAGGACCCTTCCAGCTGTGGGGCCAATGATTGCCATGCCTATAAAGGGATGGAAAAAATCCTGGTTGCAAAATTCCACTTTGATGCCAGTGAGCCTGTTATTGAAATATTTAATAGAGTATTATTATTATTCAACCATGGACATCCCCTGTTGATGGCTCATTCTTATGTGGAGGTGAGCCTGGTTTCCCAAAGCATAGTACAAAAATCTCTGGCTTTTCCTCCTGAGCTAAAGGCCGCCTTCATTCACAGAGGGTTGGTCAAAAAAAGGTGAGATCGTTTTAGTATCATAAACTCACAAAGCTATCTGCCAAGGTGGGGAAGGATTGGCTGTCTTCTTTGATGAAAGAGAGCACCCATGCTGATGGGTCCATGAAGGAATGAAGGCTAAATATTAGATAATATTATAGTATTAGACCCAGAGAAGTTAGTACTTATCCGTGGTCACACAGCTTATAAGAATCAGAGACAGGATTGGAACCCAGGACTTCCTGGTCCCAAGTCCAGCACTGCACCACACTGCCTTTCTATAAAACACTATAGAAGTATTTGGTATTATTACAATAAATCTAAATCCTCAAAAGTAGTAATTACAGTACTAATAATAGAAAACTTTGAGTTAATTATAGAGAAAACTCTATTCCAGTTCAATGTACTGTTATATAATTCTCTTCCCCATGGGGCTATTTAATGATGCTTCCTCTATCCTCTCCCCCCTCAAAAAAAGGAGGGGGAGGACTGTGCCCCACCCTTGAATATCATATTGTTTGAGGACATGATTTTTTTAGTGAGGGTGGTCCTTCCACTGGTGTACATCTCAACTCCTCACCTCATTGGATAATGTCATAAGGAGCAGTGACCAAAGATATTCATCAGCTGGTAATCAACCCTCTGGTGATGAGCCCTTCTTGAAACTTCCTCACAAAGATGGTGGCTTTTTTTTTTATGGTCAGTGACCCCTTAGTTAAGAGAACATGGACTGTGTTTTCATCATAGCAGATGGAGAGGACGATAGGCTATTAAGCCTTTCTATGTGGGATGGTGTGTGTGTGTGTGTGTGTGTGTGTGTGTATACGTACACGTGTTTGCACACGTGCATTTCTATAAACTCAGGGAAGTGCATTTTTAAAAATTCCTATAACTTTTAGAGAATGTTCCCTGTAATCTCCTCTGTTTCTCTACCAGGTTTAATCATGCTAATTGGCTGGCTTCAAGGGAAACAGATTCTCAGTATGTTCACTATCGGAGTGAGGTGGGTAAAGAGGCTGACCCCGGGCTGCCTGTTTGGGGTCAAAGAACAGTGGAGAAAGGCTGAAGACCTTCTAGTCCTGCTCCTCCTACAGGAAGAGTTCGCTCATGGGGGCTTCCTCTTCCCATGCTGCCCTTTGTTTGACTCCTTCCTAAAGTTCCATTCAGTTCAATAAACAGTTATTAAGCACTAACCACAATGGTGCTGGGGAGAAAAGGACCCAAAACAACACACCACCAAAAAGAGTCCCTGTGCTCAAGGAGCTCACAGTTTACATTAGGGGTGGACAGAAGTATAAAGAAGGAAAGGAGAAGGGAATAAGCATTTATTAAGTATCTACTATATGCCAGGCACTGTGCTAAATTAAGCACCTTACAAATATTATATTGGTTGAGAAGATAGGTGCTGTTATGCTCTCCATTTTACAGTTAAGGAAACTGAGGCAAACAGGTTAAATGACTTGCCCAGGATCACACAGCTAGTAAGTGTCCGAGGCTGGATTGAATTCAGGCCTTCCTGATTCCAGGCATGCTCTATCCACTGAGCCACCTTGCTGCCCAGAATAGCTAAGTAAAGATCATTTAAGTTTAAACCTTTGTTGATACAGAGAAGCAAACTGAAGCCCAGAGCCAGGAATTGACTTGCCCCAAGTAAGACAGCTCAGTTCAGTGGCTGACTTGGGACAAGAATGGAGACTGAAGTAGAGGGGTAAGAGAAGGAAAAGAACTCAGGTCTTCCACACCACCCTCCGGCCTCTTCTTCCTCTCTTTTGGCCCTTCCATTTCACTAAAACCAAAATGAATTAATGAATGACCAACTAATTAAGTATTTACCATATGCCAAGCACCATGGATACAAATGCAAAACCAAAAGGAGTCTATGCCTTCAGTAAGTTTCCATTCTAACAACAGGTATAGGGAAGTGGTGGCTGGGACTGGGATTGTTGGTCCAGACAGTTACTGGGATGCTGAGTGGGGCCATAGGGTAATGGATTGTTAAACTTGTTCTAGGGAGCAAATGACAGAGTTAAATTGATCCTGTTGCTAGAACAGGCAGGGAACAGAACACAGAGGCAACATGGTTGGGAAAGAGGGAGTGATGTTGAAGGGAGGCATGCCTGGGGCTTGCTTTAAGCAATAATATAATAATAATAATAGTGGGGCAGGGGCAATGGTCACCGTTAAAGACAGAGAAGATTCCCCAAATAAATGTATCATGAGTTTCCATGGTCAAAAACCAAAGTGACTGATATGGTGGTTAGCCTTTTCCTAACCCACAAGGTTGGTCCTCCTATCGCAGAAACAGTATATCTAAGTGCTTAAACAGAACTTGCCAAGTATTTGCTTCACTGCTGGAGCCTTTAAAGGACCAATGGAAAGAAGACTGAGCTTGGAATCAGGGGACCTAGGTCTGAATCACTACCACTGCCTTATTAGGTGGGTGACCTTGGCCATGTCACTTTTGCTCATCTGAAAGATGGGGGGGGGGGTTAGACTAGGACCATAGAGATGGAAAGTACCTTAACTTAGAGGTCAGCTAAGTCTGACCCCCCCCCCCTTTTTCCAGATGCACAAAGGGAGGCCAAAGGAAAGGAAGGAATTTAGTTATTCGAGGCCACACAAGACAGAGGCCAACTTTGAACCCAGGTCCTCTGATGATACCTAAGGAACTGAGACCACAGCGAAAATAATTTCAGCAGCAGAATCTGCCAGGTCTTAGGAAAAAGAAAAGAAAACAGCTGGCTTCTCACTTGGCAGTGGGAGGAAAAGAGGAGAATTCAGAGAAGCCACTTGAGTGTTGGTTAAGAAGTGTTTGTTGGGGGCGGCTAGGTGGTACAGTGGATAAAGCACTGGCCCTGGATTCAGGAGTATCTGAATTCAAATCCGGCCTCAGATACTTGACACTTACTAGCTGTGTGACCCTGGGCAACTCACTTAACCCCCATTGCCCCACAAAAAAAAAAAAGTGTTTGTTGTGTTAAAACCAAATGCAGCAATTAAAAGTGGTTTGTTTGGGTTTTTTTTCTTTTTTATGAGAATGCTGCTGGGATGTTGCTAAATGACGTGTCAGAAAAGATGACCACTTTTTGTAGCGGAAGAGAGTAATATTTATATCAGTCTTTCAGCAGCAGGGGAATGGGGATGGGAAATAAGCAATTAAGAAATCCAATCTTATTCATTTTATTATGATAGCTAGCATTTAGTATTTGCATAGTGCCTACTATGTGCTAAGCACTGTGCTAAGTGCTTGACAAGTAGTATCTTTTTTGGTTCTTATAGGTAGGTGCTATTATTACCCCCATTTTACAGTTGAGGAAACTGAGGTAGACAGTGGCTAAGTGACTCACCTAGGGTCACACAGCTAGGAAGTGTCTGAGGCTGGATTTGAACTTGGGTCTTCCTGACATGATCCGGGGGCTCTATCCTCTGCCCCACCAGACTGCATCCCTATAGAACAGGTTTGAAACTTAGGACTAGTGCTCAGATGGGATGCCTAGCCTGTAGACAAAAAGCTGAGTATCCTCAGCCATTATTAAGTAAATAATAGCCAACTGCTGTGTGAGTAGGTAAAGTCTCTGAGAAAGAGGGGAAAGAACAGAAGGGGAAATGGAAGGGAATTCTCACTACTAGAGTAGAGGATGAGAAGACAAAGAGGAACCACTCCAGAAGACAATGGAAGGTTTTTTCTTTTAGACATTCATTTTCTGATTAAAAAAGAGAGAAAAGTAAACAAAGTCGTGTTCTTTAAAATGCTGAGTTCATCAAGAATTTACTAAACACCTACTATGTGTCTAGGTTTATCATGCACCTACTATGTGTGGGGGGGATACAAAGACAAAAAGACAGGCCCTGCCCTCAAGGGGCCTCTGTTCCAGTTACTTGCTGACTGGTGGCTTTCAAGGGAGCTCAGGAGTGGTTTTTATTTACTTTTTCATTGCTATGTCCTACTATACCCTATTTACACACCCTTTCCACACAATTTTCAAAAAAAGGAAAAAGAAAATGTGTTAATCTTCTGCAAATGTTAGCTTTAGCAGGCTTATCGACCTTTGTTAGAGAACCAAAATTTATTCTTATCACCATAGAAATGCAGGGCCAGGCCCCATGATCCAATGCAATAATACAGTGATGTTTGTTTCTGTTCCATGTAGTTAAGTGTCCTATTGTCTCTCAGGGTAAAGGATTGCTATTCATGTGGCATTGGGTAACCCTGGGGCACAAAGGATGTTGAATGAGCCTCTTCTTTCACATAATATTATATTTAAACAGCTCCTCCTCCACCCCACAAGACAAATAACTCTTAGAGGCACCTGGGTGTTGACAAGAGCAATCTCTAGTTACCTGTGTGGCCTTAGGCAAATTTCCTCCTAGGTAAATAAAAGGATTGGACAAGATTATGTCTGAGGCTCTTCCCAACTCTACAGTTTCATGCCTTATTCTCATCTAGCACCATCTTTCCTCTATTTTTCAAAGCCCTTTAGTTCAGCAAACATTGCTTAAGTGCTGACCATGTGCAAGACGCCACACTAGGCGCTGGGGTTACAAAGACAAAACCCAGTCTCTTCCCTCAGTGATAATGACAGCTAGCATTTATGTAGTGCTTTTAGGGTTGACAAAGTGCTTTACAAATATTACCTCATTTGATCCTTACACCACACTGGGAGGTAGGTGCTGTCATTATCCCCATTTTACAGTTGAATAAAGTGAGGCAAAAGAAAGTTAAGTGACTTGCCCAGGGTCACACAGTTAGCACATGTCTGAGGCTGGATTTGAACTCAAGTCTTCCCAATTCCAATGCTCTCTCTATTCATTGTACCAGTTGGCTGCCCTCAAGGAGCTCATATTCTACTATGTACACAGAACACTGAATAGAAAGTGATTTCAGGGGGGAGGGAGGATGAGCAACTTGAAGGGAAGGGAAGGATTAGGAAAAATATTTCATTTGAGACTGGAAGGAGGCCTGACCTCCCCAAACAGCAGAGATGGGACTAGAAGACTTTCCAGGTATGGGAAGAAGCCTTTGCAAAGACCTGGAAATGGGAGATTCTATATCTCCAAACATAACAATAAGGAATTATACTAAAGTTCTTCCTTTGAACTGACCTCACTCTTTTTAATGTATTTTAAAGCATCTATCACCATTAACCACAGTCTTCAATGACTATAATTTTATGTCCGGCCCCCTACTGCCCCACCCCCACCCCTGATAAAAAAAACTAGTAACAAGATTTTACTTCCTGTGGGGAAAAGTCAGTTTTTGCACAAAAGTGACGTGTGTTTCGTGCTCTCTTCAAGCTTCTGCCTCTCTAAATAATTTTTTCAAAAACTGAAGTTGATGATTTCAGTGAATATGAGCTGGTTAATTTCTATATCTTGTTGATTAATTTACATATATGCATATGTATGTGTTTATATGTATATATATATATATATATATATAAATACATCCCCCACACACATATGCAGACTATTAATGAATGAGAGAAGCTTTATTAGCAACATATCCTTTTAATTAACCTTGGGGTATTTTTCATCAAGAAAGCAATATTGTTTCCCTTGATAAACGGGGCAGCGTAATTTATGACATTAAATATTTGTTCCGACTGACCTTTACCTCTAATCAGCAGACGGTAATCACATGTTAGCTAGGTTGCTGGCCTACCTTCAAGACTGAAACACACAGTATAAAACATAGCTTAGGGGTGCACATTGGCAGCTAGGGGGGAGGAGCAGGTAAAACCCTGGGAAGACCTGAGTTCAAATCCAGTCTCAAATACTTATTAGCTGTGTGACTGTGGAGCAAATCACTTAATTTCTGTTTGCTTCAGTTTCCTCATCTGTAAAATGGAGGTGATGATAGCACCTATCTCTCAGGGTTGTTGTGAGGATTAAATGAGGCACAATGCCTGGCACATAATAGGTGTTCCATAAATGCTAGCTATTATTATTATGAATTATATTTGTAAAGTACATGGTAGGTGCTAAATAAATGTTGGCTATTATTATTATTAATTATAAAGTGCTTGATAGTGCCCAGAACATAGTAGGTACTTAATAAATGCTAACTATTATTATCATTAATTTGTAAAGCACTTAACACAGTGCCTGGTGCATACTAGGTGCTAAATAAATGTTAGCTATTATTATTAATTACAAAGTGCTTGACAGCACCTGGCATATAGTAGGTGCTTAATAAATGCTTGTTTCTTTCTTTTCCTTCCTCAACTCATGTACCATATCCTACAAGAGAAAGAATTCCCCTGAGTTGCTAGTGGTTTTCCCCCCAAATGACTTTGTGTTGATTAGATGTAGATATGCCTCTATTTAATCATTTGTGTTCATGGACTGTTTTCCTCAATGAGAATGTAAGAATGTACTTGCTCACTTGTATTTTTATTCATCGTGCTAATCACAATGTAAGTGCTTAATTAATTAATGTTCTCACTAGTTCCCTCTGTCCCTCACCTCCCCCTTCCTCTCCCTCTTTTCCCTCTCTGTTCCCTTCCCCCTTCCATTACCTTGTCTCTCTTCCACTGTCTCTCCATCTCTCTCCTCGTCTCTCATCCTCCTCCTCTCTTTCCCTCTCCTTCCTTGTCTCCTTCAGACACACACACACACACACACATTCATATCTCTTTATAGAATTTTTCTGAACAGGGCTGGGCTGCTCCTCAGATAGCAGTCACATGATCCCTCCCCTGGCCAATGCCTGAAGCCTTTCTGCCCTGCCAAAGGCCCAGCCTTTTCCTATGCAGCGGTCTAGCCTTCAAGAGCTGATGGCTGCTTCCACCCACTCGTGAAGCACCAGAGCAGGATGTTAGGGAAGGAGAAGAATGAGCACCATTGTGAATAAAGGGCCAGGAAGGAAGGATGGAAGGAAAAAGGGAGGGAGACAGGGAGGGAGGGAGGAAGGGAGAGAGAAAAGAAAGAAAGAAAAAGGAAGGAAGGAAGACTTGGGTTCACATACTCCTCTGCCACAAACTGGCTGCTTGACCTTGAAAAAGACATTTTAACACTTTAAGACTGTAGCGTTAGCCTTAACCTTAATCTTAGTCTAGCCTAGACCAGCTGCCATTCTGCATCAGTGAAATGAGTTTTTACTCCAAGGTAATGAGACCGTAGGCCTAGAATTAGAAACAACCCCAGAGACCATCTAGTGAAATCTACCCTTCTCATTTTGGAGATAAGGAAAGGAAGGCCCCAGGAGGTTGTGACTTGCCTGAGGTCACACAGGTAGTGAGTGCCAGAGGCAGGAGGACCCAAAGTTTGCCACAGAGATAAAATCAGACCAGGGAAATCTATCCAAAAGAAAAATAGCAATAGTTGACATTTGTATGACCCCAAGGTTTACAAAGTGCTTTATAACCTTGTAAGATAGCTAGTATAAATATTATTCTCACAGATAGGAAAACTGAGGCTTTGGGAAGTCAGGTGACTTGTTCAAGGTCACACTGCTCCCAAGTATAGAAGCAGATGTAAGAGAGAGTGTAGAAGAGCAATGGATTCTTGGTTTGGTTTGTTGTTGTTGTTGTTGTTGTTGTTTTGCGGGGCAATGGGGGTTAAGTGACTTGCCCAGGGTCACACAGCTAGTAAGTGTCAAGTGTCTGAGGTCGGATTTGAACTCAGGTCCTCCTGAATCCAGGGCCGGTGCTTTATCCACTGTACCACCTAGCTGCCCCGAGCAATGGATTCTTAAGGTTTGAGGAATACAACACAGAAGAGAGAATAAAGTATGGAAAATGGAGGGCGAGGGCAGCTAGGTGGCGCAGTGGATAAAGCACCAGCCCTGGATTCAGGAGGACCTGAGTTCAAATCCGACCTCAGACACTTGACACTTACTAGCTGTGTGACCCTGGGCAAGTCACTTAACTCCCATTACCCCGCCAAAAAAAAAAGAAAATGGAGGGCAAGGGCACCAAAAGCAAACCACCAAATTGCCAATTCCGTGGGTACTAGATATGAGCAGCATCCACAATGCACAGTGACTAAAAGGTGACCCCAGTTTATCATTTCAATGCAGCCTGGCCGTGGCCGCCATCCCAGAGGGCCTGCCCATTGTCGTCATGGTGACTTTGGTTCTGGGCGTCCTGAGGATGGCAAAGAAGCGAGTCATCGTAAAGAAGTTGCCCATTGTGGAGACCCTAGGTAAGGCCTCTGCCAACCCTGAATTTAATGGAAAATGGTGCATAATGCAAATTCGTTCTCTGAAAAGTTGGCTGCTGGATTGGCTGATTCTTCTCAGAAGTGACTAATAGCACTGGCTGCTTATTTGGTCAATATGCCTCCCAATGACTGGTTTTGCCTGTGAGTGTGTCTTATAGAATATACTAGATGCTTTGGTGTTATATGGACCCTCCCTGAGGACATCATTTTCCTGAGAGTTGTTGAATTTACTCTGTTGATCCTGATAAACAGCTTTCTCCCACCAGGTTGCTGCAATGTCATCTGTTCAGACAAGACAGGTACCCTGACGGCCAATGAAATGACAGTAACTCAGCTCGTCACATCTGATGGCCTCCGGGCCGAGGTAAACCTAACACCAATTTATAAGGTGTGGGGCAAAGAAATGTCCTGCTTTAACCCTTTTCATTGCTGTAAGAAGGATTTGAGGCACAGTGGAGAAAGCACCAGCCCTGGATTCAGGAGGACCTGAGTTCAAATCTGGTCTCAGGCACTTGACACTTACTAGCTGTGTGACCTTGGGCAGATCATTTAACCCTCATTTCCCTTCCCCCCCCCCAAAAAAAGAGAAGTATTTGATAAGAGGAATCGTGGGATGATGGGAAAAGTGCTGGACGGTCTAGTGTGGGTTCTTGTCCCTTCCACCTACTTTCTGTGTGACCTTGGATAAGTCACTTGACCTCTGAATCTTAAAAATAAGGGTAATTATGCTCATTACTAACTCACAGGGACATTTTGAGTATCAAAATGAGATAATATCTGTGAACTTGCTTTTACTCTAAAGAACCACATAAAATACATCTCCCAACCCATCCTCCGACTAGCAAATTGGGTCCCCCAAGTAAAGCTAGTTACTGCTCCCCTCAGTATTCTAGATATAACTCTGAGGGGCCAAGAGGTATGTGTGTGGTTTCTAGTACTGCTAATCATGAGCCCTTATCTAGTGTGTGGTCCTACCTGCAAAGGTACCTAGGTGGCTCGGGATAAAATGCCAGGCCCAGAGTCAGGAAGACATGAGTTCAAATGTAGCCTCAGACACTTACTAGCTCTGTGACCACCTAATCTGACTAAAATGGAGGTAAAATTGTCCTTACTTCCCAGAGTTATTGTGAGGATCAAATGAGATAATGTTTGTAAAGTGATTAGCACAGTGCCTAGCATATAGTAGGTGCTTAATAAATGCTTGTTCCTTTCCTTTCTCCCCCACCATATAAACACATCATTCTCCAGTTAATATCTCTCCAATATCATTTAATCAGGTGCAGTGGATAAAGCACCGGCCCTGGATTCAGGAGTACCTGAGGTCAAATCCAGCCTCAGACACTTGACACTAGCTGTGTGACCCTGGGCAAGTCACTTAACCCCCTTGTCCCGCAAAAAAAAACAAAAAACAAAACAAAAAAACCTAAGTTTAGATTTTAGGAGGGGTGTTTACTGAAAAAATATAGCAAGAGATGAAATATAATCTCCTGCAAATTCTCTTCTCCCACTTTAGTCCCTGGGAAAAGTGGGCTCAAACTTAGAGGGGCTAGTACAAAACATCACCTATACCAAGTTCAGTTCTGGGTGTGGCATGGCCAGTAGGCAGGTCACTCTCTTGCTTACAGGAAATGGTGTCTTAGTTGCTCGGGCAGTTTACTGCTGGGGTCAGTCAAGCTGGTCACTCCTCAGGACTGGCTCCTCACTGGATTCAGCTACTAGTGTTCCCAGTTCAGGATGTTTAGAGGAACTCTGAGGATCCTTCTGACCTGTTGAAGCTCACAAGTTCATAACCTGATCCATTCTATCTCCAATACTCATTCACCTAAGATTAGGAAAGGATAAATGCAAGGCAATCAGAACAAGCAGGGTCAGTACCATGTGGTCATGGCCACATGACAGTTGGTCTGGGGAGGGAAGGGGGCATTTGCCAGCAGGGGAGGGAGGGGGAAAGACAGAGAGAGTGTGTATCTTTGTGTATCTCTTTTGGGGAGGAGGCAATTAGGGTTAAGTGATTTGCCCAGGGTCACACAGCCAGTAAGTGTGTGAGGTCCTCCTGACTCCAAGGACAATGCTCTATCTACCATGCCTAGCTGCCCCCAAATTGTGTATCTCTAGGCCTTTTTTGGGGGGCAGGGAAATGGGGGTTAAGTGACTTGCCCAAGGTCACACAGCTTGTAAGTGTCAAGTATCTGAGGCCGGACTTGAACTCAGGTCCTCCTGAATCCAGGGCCAGTGCTTTATCCACTGCGCCATCTAGCTTCCCCCTCTCTAGGCCTTTTGTATACACACTCCATTCCAGCTTAATAGCAAGTTAAAAGGCAATTTTGTCACCACACAGTAAGCCAAGAGGAAACAGTAACAGTGCCTAAGCCAACTGTGAAGTGCATTCCTAGAAGGAGGCTCCCTAAGCCTCCACACAGATTGACAGCAGGCAGGTAACCCTGGGAAAAGAAACATTTGTCAGGCCACAGTGTGGACATTCCCATGCTGGGAGGTGTGATGATCCAGAGCTCTTGGTCTGGAAGGGGGATATAATACAATTAGAGGTAACTCTAATGCACAGTATTATATGGTCAGCACGTAATAGACTTGTACAATGATGTGCTGGGATGTTTGTTGCTTTGTTTGTCCAGACACACAATTCCCCATATAGACCCACAACTATTCTGGAATGTCAAGTCTTAACAAAGGTGCCTGGGCAGGGAGAGATTAGGCTCTTGTACAGGGTCCCACAGTTCGGAAATATCAGAGGCCAGGTTTGTACCTATACCTTTCCTGATCATCTGGTCCTCTGCTATGCCATATTGCCTCTCATTTATTATCTATTTCAATTGGAAGAAGTTTTTGGGGGGGGAGGCGGGGAATTCAGGAGACTGTGAGTAAAGTCAGGATGCAACAAGAAAGACTCCTTGTGTTATGATCTGTTATCACCATATGTCAAGTGGGTTTTGAAAACCCAGGACTTGAGGGGATGGTGAAAAGCCCCAAATGCTGTCAGCTGAATGCTTGACCTGAATCTGTTGTGACCTGTGGATGATTCTCTCTCTTAGGTAACTGGCGTTGGGTATAATGGAGTAGGCACCGTGTGTCTTTTACCATCAAATGAAGTCATAAAGGAATTTTCTAATGTCTCAGTGGGAAAATTAGTAGAGGTAAGCATGAAAGGGGAGTGGAAGGGAACTCCCTGTTTTAAGCTAGGAGGTAGGGTCGTATAGCAGGCATAGCACTGGCCTCATGTCAGGAGAGCTGGGTTCAAATTCCAACTCTACTACTTAGTAGTTGTGGGACTGCAGACAAGTCAGCTCCCCACTATGAGGCAGCTGAGGGTGGTGCAGTGGGTAGAGCAATGGGCCTCCAAGTCAGGGAGTCCTGAGTTAAAATCAGACGTTTACTAGCTGTGTGACCCTAAGCGAGTCACTTAACTTCTCTTTGACTCAGTTTTCTCAACTTGAAAATGGGGCTATAGAACTGCGCTTACCCTTTGATCCAGCAATACGGCTGCTAGGTTTATATCCCAAAGACATCCCCAAAAAGAGAAAAAGACCTATTTGTACAAAGATATTTATAGCAGCTCTTTTTGTGGTGGCTAAGAACTGAAAATCAAAGGGATGCCCATCAGCTGGGAAATGGGTCAACAAGCTGTGGTATATGATGATGATGGAATATTATTGTGCTATAGGAAATGACAGGCAGGGGCAGCTAGGTGGCTCAGTGGTTAGAGAACTGGCCCTGGATTCAGGAGGACCTGAGTTCAAATCCAGCCTCAGACACTTGACACTAGCTGTATGACCCTGGGCAAGTCACTTAACCCCAATTGCCTCGCAAGACAAAGAAAAAAGAAAAAGAAATGACAGGCAGAATGATTTCAGAAATGCCTGGATAGACCTGTATGAACTGATTATGATAAAATGAGCAGAACCAAGAGAACATTATCCACAGAGATAGCAATATTGTTTGATGAAGAACTGTGAATGACAACTATTCTCAGTAATACAATGATCCAAGACAATCTCAAAGGACTATTTTTTAAAGTAATAAATATTTTTATTTATAGTTTTGGGTTCCAGTTTTTATCCCTCTTTCCCTTCCTCCCCTCCCCCCTCTCTGAGGTGGCAAACAATCGGATATGGGTTATACATGTATGATTATGTAAAACATTACCATATTAGTCATTTTGTACAAGAAAACTTGATTAAAAGAAAAAATGAAAAAGTGAGAAATAGCATGTGTCAGTCTGTTCCCATCAGTATCAGTTCTTTCTTTGCAAGTGGATAGTATGTTTCATCAATAGTCCTTTGGAATTGTCTTGGATCATTGTATTGTTGAGAATAGTCAAGTCATTCACAGCTCTTCATCAAATAATATTGCTGTCTCTGTGTAGAATGTTCACTTGGTTCTGCTTATTTCACAATACATCATTTCATACATGTCTTTCCAGGCCTTTCTGAAATCATCCTGCTTGTCATTTCTTATAGCACAATAATATTCCATCACCATCATGTATACCACAGCTTGTTTAGCCATTCCCCAATGGATGGGTATTCTTTTGATTTCCAATTCTTAGCCACCACAAAAAGAGCTGCTATAAATATTTTTGTACAAATAGGTCTTTTTCTTTTTTGGGGAATGCCAAAGGACTATTGATGAAACATACTCTCTGCCTCCAAAGAAAGAGCTGATATTGATGGAATACAGATTGAAGCATACTATTTTTTGCTTTCATTTTTTTTCTTTTATTCAAGTTTTCTTGTACAACATGACTAATATGGCAATGTTTTACATAATTGTACATGTATAACCCATATCTGAATCTTTGCCACCTCAGGGAGGAGGAATGGGAGGGAGGGAAGGAAGGAAGGATAGAATTTGGAACTCAAAACTATAAATAAAAATATTTATTATTAAAAATAAAATTAAATGGGGTTAATAACAGCACCTTCCTCCCAGGGTTGTTGTGAAGATCAAATGAAATAATATGCAGGATATCAAGACAGAAATGAAAAGTCCCAGCCCTCAATTTGTACACATGTAAATATATGCAGACTATGCCTACAGTAACTTGGGGCCAGAAGGTATTTGTGCTAAGGAAGAATCTGGAAAGTCCTCACGTTCCACTAAAGCATCGGGAAATGTGAATTGCTGTTAGTCTTATTCCCTTAGATGAAGTATAAACTCCCTGAGGACAAGGGCAGGTCCTAGGCAATGTGTGCCTGTGACTCTGAGGATGTTCAGCATTTGTTCCTGGATTGTGTTTTTGAGAGGGGGAGAGGGCAGACCTTGATTCCTTTAACACTATAACATCATAGTAAGGAAATTCCCTCTATTAATGCAGATTGGGGAACTGAGATTTATAATCTTTGAGCCTTGTCTGGGCCACTGAGACGTTAGATGATGTCCCCAGTGTCCAAGACAGTAAATGCCAAATGCAGGGCTTAGTGACTTCCAAGACCCCTCTTTACCCACTTCCCAACATTAACATCTAATTGATATTAGGAAACAAAAATCCATCTCAGAAGTGATAGCAGAAGGCCACACATCAGTGTTTCCCATTCTGTGCCCAAGCTCAATTGTGGCTCTCAGTACTCCACTCTAGATCTTGCCTAAAAATGATTTGTGGTGATTCTTGACTTTCAGGCTGGCTGTGTAGCCAACAATGCAGTGATCAGAAAGAACGCTGTGATGGGCCAACCAACGGAGGGAGCCTTGCTCGCCTTGGCAATGAAGGTAGGAAGGCTTTGGTTTCTTTGAGTTTGGCACTTTTCTAAGGGGTGGGCTGTTTGGTAAAACTAGACCTTTTAGGCTACTTACACATAGAATAAAATGCTCATTTTATGAGAGAAAATGGGAGCGAATATAGCATGGAAGTGGATTGACTTGAGGATCCCTTTTTTGTAGGCGACCATTTTTCATAAGTCTTTGGATAATGAAGTTGGACTAGGTGATGTCTTCTAGCACCAAATTCTATAATCTTACCCTAAAGTACACCTAAATCTGGCCTGGGCAACCTCTTTAAGCATGGGGAGAAGGCAGACCAAGTTCAAATGAGGTAGTGTCTCATAGTGGATGGAGAACTAGATTTAGAGTTGGATAGGCCTAAGCTTAGAAGCCACCTCAGATACTTACTAGCTTGTGTCCCTATGCAAGTCATTTAACCTCTGAGCCTCAGTTTACTTATCTATATAAAACAGGGATTATGATAGTATTCATAGGACAATTGGGACTGAATGAGATAATGCATGTAACATGTTTTACATGACATTTAAAAATCAGTATCTAACTATCAGTTACTATTCACCATCATTGTCATCTTATCTTTTTTAGTGGGGTTCAGATAGAAATGATTTTGGGACAAATCATTATCCTCCCATTGTAAAAAGATATTCTACTGACTATTGCACTAAAATGGCTGCTTTAATTAAGTGAGAATTGATAGGTAAGATCATCATCTGAACATTCACTGAAAGAATCTTTGGGACAACTTTAGTAGCAGATGGGAAGACAGGGATGGCACGTACCTCCTTCTGTTGTTGTATTATTATCTCTTTCTTCTCATCTACTTTGATGAAGTTCAGATAGGAAAGGTCTTAGGACATGGGCTCATACTTTGTGGGCTGAGGGCATCCTTGGAATTACTCCTATATCCACATATATGGGGTTTAAAATTGTTTCCCTGAAAAATGTCATTTTCATATAAATTGTTCTCTCAAATATTATTGTAATGGTGGTAAAATAGAGCCATTTTCTCTGAAGTCACCAAATACTTACACATTCTCACTATACTTTTGCCCATTTTATATATCTGCAGTACTTGGATAAGCTATGAATGCAGAAGTAAGTCAAAGGCTTTGTAATGATCAATGAAGGCCTGTGTGACCCTGGGCAAGTCACTTAACCTTCATTGCCCTGCAAAAAAACAAAAAAACAACAACAGAATCATCAATGAAGGCACCAGAAACATTGTAGCACTTTTGGTAATTTTGTTCAATAATTATTAAATGAATAGCAAGTTATACTGTACACCCCTGGAAATTTTTGGTTTATTTTGTTATTATTGTTGTTGTTGCTCTTCAAGTAATATATTGGGAGGTTTTGCTTATAGATTTTTTTAGTGATATGTGCTATGAGTGTTTTATATAAAGTATATAAACATGTCATTAGCCTATATTTAGAGGGGTGACTGGTGTTCTCATCTTTTGATAAAGGTAAGTAGTGCCTTCTGTAAGAAAGGCGGAATCGGGGTGGCGCAGTGGATAAAGCACCGGCCCTGGATTCAGGAGGAACTGAGTTCAAATCTGGCCTCAGACACTTGACACTTACTAGCTGTGTGACTCTGGGCAAGTCGCGTAACCCTCATTGCCCTGGGGAAAGAAAAAGAAAGGCTGGATCAGCAAGACAATTCCAAAGAACTCATGATAGAAAATATTCTCCACACCCAGAAAATTATGCCTGAGAACAATGGAAGATGAGGAAAGGAAATAGAATGAGAATGGGAGAATAGGTTTAAGGACAAGAGGGGAAAGAGGCTAAAGAAGGAAAGAGAAGACCATGTAAGGGAAAGAAGGGAGAGAGGGAGTGAAGAAGAAAGAGAATTAAAAGGTAGAAACTGTGGAGAATATTTCTCTTTTGCCTGCCCCACCTGATTTATCTCTCTATTGTCTTATTGCAGTTAAGTTTAGAATCAATCACCTTTCTAATAAATTCTTTAGGGAGCAAGAAAATGGTGGTGGGAGGCCTCCCAGAACTTCCCCGCCCGCCCCCCAATGAAATTAGAAAAGGTTGTTTTGGCAAACAACTACTTGTAACTTATTCAGCTCCTTTCAAATACTTCAGACCATGTTGCCCAAATTGGAGAAATTCAGGCACTCCCTTGTTCAGCAAACATTGAAGTATTATGTGTTCAGCACTGTACTAGAAACTTGGGGGGGGCGGGGTGGGGCAAGCATGCAACTATGAAGAAAACAGTTGTATCTGCCCTCACACAGAGTCAGGATTCAAACTCCTGACTTCCAAGTTAGCTCATCAAGCTTTGGTCCCACAAAAAGAAAGTGTGCTTCTGTAGAAAAGAGAGATGTTTATAAGAAGTCATAAACACCACCCTAGGATATTAGGATCCAGACACTTAAGGGGCCTTACAGAACTTCTACTCCAACTCCCTTATTTTATATATGAGGAAATTGAGGATCAAAAGAGAAATGACTGGTCCAAGGTCACATAGCTAGTAAGTAGAAGAGCCAGGATTTTAAAGCAGACCCTCTTCCTCCCAAATTCAATGCACTTGTAGTAGAAATATGTATACAGCCTTCTGGTAGAGAGCATTCACTTTGATGTTTTTCTTAAAGTTTCTTAAAGACCAGTTTTAATAAGTTTTTTTTTAGAGGCTTCATTTGGGAATTTAGAATAGAATCTAATCTAATACCTGTCATACACAATTTGGGGAAATTGCTGAATCCTGAGAATTCTAAGAACCCCCCTCCTCCTCTTCCACCTCTCTTTCCAAAGGCCACAACAAAGCCATACTTAACTCTTAGGATTTATTGTGGTCAGCATTAAAATGCTTGAGGTTATTGCCAAGCCCACGAAGCTCTCTGCTATTAGGATAAGACTGTAAAATCTAGGAAAGAAAAACATTGAACAATATAACTGCTGCTTTGGGTCAAGTCTTTTTTTTTTTTTTTTTTTTTTGCAGGGCAATGAGGGTTAAGTGACTTGCCCAGGGTCACACAGCTAGTAAGTGTCAAGTGTCTGAGGCCGGATTTGAACTCAGGTACTCCTGAATCCAGGGCCGGTGCTTTACCACTGCGCCATCTAGCTGCCCCCCAAGGTCAAGTCTTTTTAAAAAACAACAATATCTTTTCTAAAAGCTAGAATCACTTAAACAGTTAAGTTTATTGAAATGAAAGAAAATGGCTTCTCTTTGTCTTCAGGAGCCAAATGTTTTGACTTCTCATCCTTGTCAGATGATTTGAGTAATGACTAATTCAACTTTATAGAGTTTTGCCACCAGATTCATTCGTGATGATTCAGTCTTTAATTTTTTTTCTAACATCCACATTTTTTCATTATTTTAGATGGATTTGAGTGACATAAAAGATTCCTACATCAGGAAAAAAGAGATCCCATTTAGCTCAGAACAGAAATGGATGGCAGTAAAATGCAGCCTTAAAAATGAGGTAAAGTTTCTGTTTTCTTAGAATTATCAAAAGAATTGGGAATGAAGCTAAAGTTTCTAGAACATATCCCTGTTAGCTACTACAGAGGAGAAAGTTGGCTATGAGGATTTGATAATGTTCAAAGTCATTCCCTCTTAGTATCTGAATTGGTGGAGACAGGGAAGACCTGGGCCCCTGCTATCACAGAACTTTCTGTATAAGAGGGGAGGGAGGTTTCTGTGATTCTTTTTTTTTTTTTTAATTTTAAAATTTTAAAATTTTTTGGTTTTATTATTTTTGTTTTGTTTTGTTTTTATTGGTTTCTGTGATTCTTGATTTGGACTCTATAATGGGTATTGCACCCCTGTACTCAGAATGACAGAATCTGAGAGCTGGAAAGGACCTTAGAAGCCATCAAGTCTGACCCCTACCTGAACTCCAATAGAGCTGACCAATGGTCATGCAGACTGCACCAGGACCTCCAGTGAAGGAGAACCCCTAGCCTTCCAAGGCAGCCCATTCCACTGGGGAGAGCTCCAAAAGAAGAACCAAGCAGCTCTTTCTTCTCCCTGCTGTCAGTTATTATTGTCCCATCCACTCCGAGAAGAGATCCTATCCCTTCTTCCATCCTTTTCTCCACTTTTAAAAACTGTCTGTTGGGGGCGGCTAGGTGGCGCAGTGGATAAAGCACCGGCCCTGGATTCAGGAGTTCCTGAGTTCAAATCCAGCCTCAGACACTTGACACTTACTAGCTGTGTGACCCTGGGCAAGTCACTTAACCCCCATTATCCCACAAAAAAAAAAAAAAGACTTTAAAAACTGTCTGTCCTTAATTTCCTTTTTTGGCCTTGGCTTTAGCATCTTGGCTTTAGCGTCCTTTTACAGGACTGTGTCACACTCAAATATTCCTCTTTTCTTACCTACCCTTGCTTCTCTGTACATCTCTTTAAAAATCTAATGCTCTATTCCCTGGGGAACTTCATCTCTTCACAAAATTTCCATTTTTCTTTTCCATTGGAATTATTTCCCTTTGTGTATCCATGATTTTGTTCTTGAACATCTCCGATTCCTCCTGGCCTGAGCGCTCCTATAGATTTTTTTTCAGGGCCATGAGGATTAAGTGACTTGCCCAGGGTCACACAGCTAGTATGTGTCAAATGTCTGAGGCTGGATTTGATCTCAGGTCCTCCTGAATCCAGGGCTGGTGCTTTATCCACTGTGCCACCTAGCTGCCCTGCTCCTACAGATTTTTAGACCATGGCTTTCTATATCTCTCTCCTCTGAACTTTTAAATCTACTTTCCTAAAATCTAGGGCACATGTCAAACTATGCTCAGATTTCCTCTCCTTTATCACAGACTTTAGGAGGGAAGGGTTACTTGTCTCCACCCCAGAAACCAGTTCTTCCCTATTGTTGTTGTTGTTTGTCCTTCATTCTCAAAGAGGACCATGACATTGGAGTGATGTCATGACTTGCAATGAATTGGATTTGGCGGGGGTGCATTATGCAAAGTCACCAGCCTCATTCTCTCCTCCAGAGCTATCTGGGTCCAGTGACAAGATATATAACAGGATGACTGGAGATGGCCCTGGATGTTTAAGGCAATTGGGGTTAAGTGACTTGCCCAGAGTCACACAGCTAGTGAGATTTGAACTCAGGTTCTCCTAACTTCAAGACTAGTGCTGTACTGTGCCACCTAGCTAGCACTGGACCTCAAGTCAGGAAGACCTGGGTTCAAATCCCTGCCTCAGCTGCTTATTAGCTGTTACTTTGTGAAAGTCAATTAATTTTCCCTATTAGTACAAATGAGATTCCGTAAAGAATTTTCCCCTTGATGGTTCCTTCACATCTTGAAAGAGAAAATTATCACTAAGGCAAGACAAAAAGTTATTAACTGCTCTGTGTTTGGTAAAGAGAGAACTCTAGCCCCTCTCTCATTTATGCAGTTGTCTGGATAATTGAAACCCCTCCAACACAACTTATATCATGCTTCTGTTCCAGGCTTGTGATTGTTTCCCAAACCCATCTATTTCCTCTTTCTGTTTAGGTAGCTCCAATGACAAAATCACTTCTGTTTCTCCTCCCACTGATGTTCATCCAAATGCCCTCCTCCATACTCCTCTGTCCCTTCTACTCAAGGAGTTCATGGCAACTCACAGCTTCTGATTCATTGCTTTGAGCAAATATTATCCCTGATTAATGGTTGAATAATGAAAAGTCCTGCCCTACAAATTAGCATGAGCTTCATTGGTTCCCCATCACCTCTAGAATAAAATACAAACCTTTTAGCTTAGTATTCAAGGACTGCCAAATTCTGGCTCCAGCCCAATTTTCCATTTTCACTTCACCCAATTCCTCTTCACACATACTTTGCTCCAGCCAAACTGGGCTACTAGCTGTTTCCCAATTTCTCTGTGTTTTTATGCAAGTCATCTCCTAAGTCTGGAATGTAGTTCCTCTTTTTCTCTACCTATTAAAATCCTTCTCTTCCTTCACAAGTTAGCTCAGATATTATCTCCTGTATGTACACTTGCCTTGACTCTTCCAAAGTGATCTCCATTCATTCATTCATTCATTCATTCATTTAAAATTTGTCTGCCTGGGAATACAAAGACAAAAAACAAAAGAGCACCTGTTCTCAAGAGTCTCCCAGTCTACTGTAGGGAAACAAGGTGTATCAGAAAAGTGCCTATAAAATTTATACATAACATCACAAAGTAAATTCCAAGGAGTGGTGGAGAGAAGGCATTAGCCACAGGGAGATCATGAACTTCTGTAGAATATGACACTCACAAGAAGGCATCAGGGTGTGGATAATCCAGCACAGGAGACTTCAAGGTAGTCAGATAGGTAAGAGAAAAACCAGGAAAGATGGTCAAAAAAAAAACTCAAGGAGAAGCAGCTCTTCAAGAGAAGAGGAAGAGGACAGTTTCAAGAGTTTCAGAGAATTTAAGTATGATAAGAAATGAGAAGAGGCCATTGGCTTAGCAGTTAAGAGAGATCAGTTTCAGGTAAGTAGTAGGAATTAAGGTCACATAACCAGTGAGGGAATTTAATTCTGCAGAAGGCACCAGAGCAGGATCTCTTGCCCCTATCACATTCTATCTTGTATTACATGTTACATCTTATCTTCCCTAGCAGACTGTAAGCACCTGGAGGGTAGCCTGCCATTTTTCATCCTTCTATCTAGGAAATTAATTAGTGTCTGTTTATTAGATTGAATTGACACATTGAACCCAAGGCCTGAAGTTCCCCCAGGATTATAAATCCCACTGTACATTCTCATTGTAGTAGCAATAATATGGTTTTTTAAAAATCATGTTAAATTACCTGGTACCATCTTTTCTTTTTCTTTTCTTTCTTTTTTTTTTTTGCAGGGCAGTGAGGGTTAAGTGACTTGCCCGGGGTCACACAGCTAATGTGTGTCAAGTATCTGAGGTCGGATTTGAATTCAGGTCCTCCTGAATCCAGCGACACCTAGCTGCACCCCGCTGGTGCCATCTTAAAGGACTAAACTGCCAGCCTGGCAATCTAATAACTAACAGTGTATACCTAGGTGTGCATCCAAGATAATGGGGGGAAAAGCCACTGTGGCATCACAGAATTTAGAGCTAGAAGAGACCTCATACAATGTCAGAGATGAAAGAGCTCTCAGAACAAACAATGTGAGAGGCAGAAAGAACTTTAGAAGACAAATTGTCCTTCTAGAGGGAATGCCAGAGTCTAATCATCTAATCCCCAAACCTTATTTTATAGTGGAAACTGATACCCAGTGGGACTTGTCCAAGATCATGCACTTATCAAGCATCAGAAGCTGGGTGGGGCAAGCTTTAAACAAAGCTCCCCTGAGTGCAAAGTCCATGTTCTCTGTACCATGCCATACTAACTTCCAGATTCTAGATCGTGCCTTTAAGGAAAAAAAAAGTCTCATTGACAGTAATTTGGGACTTGATGAGATGCCATATGAAACCATGTGGTCTTCAGGAGTAACACACCTAGATAGTCCCAACAACTAAAAACAGATGGCCATTCTAAGTTATCTGAAGCTCCAAGGAAAGGCTCTAGTTCCACTCCTGGCACTAACTCATTGCATGGCACCAAATGAGTCATTTTTCTCTCTGGGACTCAGTTTCCTCTTTTGTAAAGTGATAGAGTTGAATGGGATGATTTCTAAGGTTCTTTTTAACATAATTCAGTTATGAGTCTTAACCTCGTATAGCCCAAGCCTATCAAAACAGAAAAGGATTAAAAAATGTTGGGTGTTAGAAGTCAGAGGATCTTCCTTTAAAAATATATATATGTGTGGGGCAGTAGATGGCGCAGTGGATAGAGCACCGGCCCTGGATTCAGGAGGTCCTGAGTTCAAATCCGGCCTCAGACACTTAACACTTATTAGCTGTGTGACCCTGGGCAAGTCACTTAACCCCAATTGCCTCACTAATATATATATATATATATATGTGTGTGTGTATCATATAAATGGAGGCAAATATGTGTGTGTGAGTGTGTGTACACAAACACACGTATTTGCTTCCACTTCACTTCAAGCCTGCCTGTCTCTGGAGTTTATGAACATTTTAGACAAAAGCATTCTCCTTTCTGAGGATGTCCACATGTCATCTGTGATTTTGTGACTCCTAGTTGTCAGGTGGACACACTATCTGTGGTTTCACTTATACGAATGACTTTTTGTTTTTAAACAAGCAAAAATGACATGTCAGGAGAATATAAAGCCAGTCTATATAAAGAGAGTCTACTGCCTTTCACTGGTCAGGGAGGTCATACTGACAGATCATCTGTTAAAGGGCTTCATTACACACACACACACACACACACACATATATATGAGGGGCAGCTAGGTGGTGCAGTGGATAAAGTGCTGGCCCTGGATTCAGGAGGACCTGAGTTCAAATCCAGTCTCAGACACATGACACTTACTAGTTGTGTGACCCTGGGCAAGTCTCTTAACCCTCATTGCCCCACCCACTCCCAAAAAAGTGTGTGTGTGTGTGTGTGTGTGTGTGTGTGTGTATAATATATGCGTGTATATATATATATATACTTTAAATTACTTTATTTTTAAAAATATTCTTTTTTAAAATAGTGTTTTATTTCATTTGGGGATGATTCTTTCCCTTTCACTATGCCTACCTCATCATCTCTACTAAATGATCTTGGGAAAGTCACGTTTTTGATCTTTGGTTTCTTTATCGGTAAAATGGGACTAATACTTGCTATATATAGCTCACAATACAGTTGTGGACAGATTGTTTTGTAGATTACAAAAGGTTACAAAAAGAGCGGCTATTATTTCCTTATGCTTATATAACCCTCTCTAATTATGTTAATAATACTTTAGAATCTTATGGATTCATTATTTCCATAGGGCAGTACTCTCTACATTACTGCAGACTACACAGTCTCTCCATGTCTTAGCTTACTGTCTCTGAGGCTCTGGTGACCCCCTTTCACTCAGCTCAGCTGGGGCTAAGATAATGGAGACACCGCTGGGTCTGGACTTGAGGCTTCTGCAGCTTAGGGCAGGGCCTTCCATCATTTGTATTCATTTTCTCTCTCTCTCTCTCTCACGCGCGTGCCCTCGCTCTCTTCCATACCATGACAAGGCATCAGAGTAGGAATTTAGTGGAGAAATAGGACAGACTCATTGGCAACACATCAGAATTTTGCACCCAGTGTTTTTCAGTCTTCTTTACCCGTCCGTGGCAGAGACCTTAGCAACCACTCACGGGCCGGCCATTTGTCTGTATGGAGATCCACCAACCTAGCAACACTTTGCTATTACTCAATCATCAGTGGCATTAGTGAATCACGATGGTATGATGACAGCAGGGTGTGCATTGGTGAACATTTTGAAAAATCTCCTACGGGTACTCCAAGATTAAATTCATCCATTTCTAACTTTGTTGGGAAGGCTGAGATACCTAACAAATGCTATCGTGCACATGGAGCAATCTCAGGTGGTGGGAAGAAAGCCAAACTGGGAGTCTGGAGGTCTGGTCTGAGTACTACCCGTGATCCCGCTGCTATGTAACCTAGTGGAAGTCATTCTGTCTTCCTGGGACTCCGTTTTCTCATCTGTAAGATGAGAAGATTGGCATTAGATGGTCTCTGAAATCTCTTCCAGCTCAAATACTCTGTTTTTATTTATCCGGTAAGAAAACTGCCAACAATTACTGAAGACTAACCACTGTCACATCATTATCCAGATCAATCATTAAGTATGATGGGGCACTAATGCCCTTGAAAATTTGGTCTCAGAATTCAGCACTGTCATCTCATCCCTCCACACCCACTGCAGAGGTACAATAGAAGCCATTCCGTTTCGTGTTTGCTACCATGGGAGCCTGTCTTCCCTCCTACCAGAGTCTCTGAGCGAAGTCATTTCTTTCTCCTCCTTCAGTGAGGAGGAGGGGGTAGAGAAAGGATTGGGCCACCACAGAGTAACAGAGAAAAAAGGCAGGGGCCTGGCATCCTGGTCTAATGCTGGGGAACCCCAGGGGAGTCATGACCCTTTCTGGGCCTCAGTTTTCTCGTCTGTAAAATGTTGGGGGTGAATGAGATGATTTGTGGTTCCCCTTCCCACTCACAAATTCTCTGATGCTATGACCCCCACTGGTCAGGTTGAGGGAGTCCTTCAAATAGACTACTGTTGCTTGTTTTGTTGGATTTTAATTTGTAGCTAGGCACCATGAGCTGCTCCAAGAATCACTTTGCGGGATGGTGGGTTTTTTTCTTTTCCCCCAAGGAACAGGAAGAAGTTTACTTCATGAAGGGGGCCTTCGAAGAAGTGATCCGCTACTGCACCATGTACAACAATGGGGGGATCCCCCTGCAGCTGACTCCCCAGCAGAAATCCTTCTGCCTTCAGGAAGAGAAGAGAATGGGCTCCCTTGGTCTGCGGGGTCAGTCACGCACAGCTTCTGCCTTTCCCATTTGCTCCATCTCTGTTGGGCCACCTCTCTCTCTCTCACAGGCTGTAAACATTCAGCTGATAAGCTATATTCATTCTGTGGGGCAGACCAGTATCCTGTCTGGGGTTTAAGAATAAAGAAAAAGTTTGATTAAACAGTCTAAAACAAAGAAAAAGAACCCTCCCCAATCCATCCCCTTAGAATGCTTTAGCTCTGTATACTCTATGGAATAGAGAGGGCCTCCAAGTATTATTGTTCACTGCCCCTAAGGTAGTATGTTCTGCTTTTTCAGATTTAAAATCCATGTTATTTTTACTAATTATGATCTTAGCTTACATTTATTTAGCACTCCCATATATAGGAAGCACTTTACACACACTACCTCCCCACAACCCTGGGAGTACAAGTATTATTTCCCCCATTTTACAGATGAGGAAACCTGAGGGTCAGAAATTAAATGATTTGCTTCAGGTTGCTCAACTATTAAGTGGCAGATCCTAGGATTTGGGCTCAGGTCCTGTGACTCTTAAATAAACTACTCTTTCTGCCTCATTAAGACTTTCCCCCTTCCTCTCTTCTCCCCGCCCCTCCACCCCCCAATATATGGTATAGCACAAATATTGGGTTTGGCCTCAAAGGATCTGCATTCAAATCTTATATGGCCTGCTTGCTTCCAAGAGAACTAGGTGGCATAATGTGTAGTGCTGAACTAAGACAAATAGATCTGAGTTTGAAACCTGCCATAGACAATTCCCACTTCTCTGTGTGTGACTCTGGGCCAGTCCCTTGTCACCATTACTATTTATGTAGTATTTTAAGGTGTGAAAAAGGCTTTGCGGGGCAGCTAGGTGGCGCAGTGGATAGAGCACCAGCCCTGGAGTCAGGAGTACCTGAGTTCAAATCCGGCCTCAGACACTTAACACTTACTAGCTGTGTGACCCTGGGCAAGTCACTTAACCCCAATAGCCTCACTAAAAAAAGAAAAAGGCTTTGCATCTGCTCTCTCACGACAAGCAATCCTGTGAGATAGGGACCCTTATCGTCCTCATTTTATAGATGAGAAAACTGAGGCTGGCCCAAGCTCCCACAGATAAGTATGTGAAATGATATCTTCTTGCTACCAAACCCAATGCTTCATTTACTAAACCAACTTCTGCAAGCCTCAGTTTCTTAAGTTGTAAAATGGGAATAATAATATCACTCACTTTCATGATTATTGTGAGTCAAATGAGATAACATGTGGAAAGCACTTTGCAAACCTTGCAAACTCTGCCATCTAAATGCTAGCTATTATTATTATGATTATTACTATTAATTAACTATGACCTTGGATGTCATTTCCCTACTCTGTAAAATGACATTTCCCACTCTAAATTCTCTGATAGCTTCTCATCACAAAATCCCCCTTTCCTGGTTGACCCACCCACCCTGTAGCACCTTCGTCAAGAGAAGCAGAAGTTTTTCCCTCCGTCAAGAATTCTCCTTCCTTGACTTGTTCCAGTTTCCTGAACCAATGGAAAGCGGTTTTGCCAACAAGCTGAGTATATCTCAGCTCACGTATTCTGCTCAGTTATTGCTTATTCTCTTCTTGTTTTTAAAAACTGAAATCATTCTCAAGCAACCACAAAGAGCTGTACTTTGTATCTGTATCCCTAGTCCCTATCACTACACCTAGCATACAGTAGACACTTAATAAATACCTGGTGGTTGACATGTAGAATGCTATACTCTTAATGACATATTGATTGCTTAAGAAGATTCTTAAGAGGGGGGCAGCTAGGTGGCATAGTGGATAAAGCAACCAGCCCTGGATACAGGAGCTGAGTTCAAATGGGCTGAAACACTTGACACTCACTAGCTGTGTGATCCTGAGCAAGTCACTTAACCATCATTGCCCACCAAAAAAAAAAAATCTTAAGATCAGACTTGAGGAATTTGACATGGTACCTCAAGATGGAGCCTAATTTGTTCAATGATTTCCCAACCATGATATGCTGAGAACTTAAAAACATTATAGTTACACCATGTGCATACGTTTTGTCCCCTGCATGTGACTAAGCTACTTGAGGCCAGGGGCCATATCTTCTGTCCTCCCACAGCACAGAGCATGTTGCTGAGCATGTGATTCATTTCTGAGCACACAGTAGACACTCACTTATTTATCGAGCTGAACAAAACCCTGAACATGTCATAAGGAGCTAGATTTTCATGACCATTATACATCCCTTCACACTGAGCCTCAGTCACTTAACAGTTTCTTAAATGAATCAATAAGATTTAATGCCCATGACTGATTACCAACCCCCTTCACAGCTGCACATCCTCATCATCCCAGAGCTGAAAGACAATGGGATTAATCCAACCAATTGGCAAAGTCATGAAAGCTGAGCATAAAGACCTCAATGAATTGGCCACAAGAGCTTCAGGCCACACGTTCTTCAAAATCCAAGAGTATATAGAGTGGGATGCCGTGTAATCATATAACTAACACTGGCCCTGAATACCGTGATCTGACTTTCTGCTGTAACTCTTGCTAAGCCATTGGGCATCAATTTCTTCAGCAGGATAATAGTATTTGTGCTAGCTAACTCACAGCGTTGTTGTAAGGAAAGCATTTCATAAACGCCAAAGTGCTCAATAAATATCACACATGTACATATACACATAATTTGTTATTAATTTGGAGCTGCCTTTGTTTAATAATCACTTAGTAAGCACTTAGAGTATGCAGAACTCTGGGCTAGGAGGAGGGAAGATACAAATTTATATACAGCATGGCATGTTCCTTGCCCTAAAAGAGCTTACAGTCCAGTTGGGAGAGAAGACACCTCTCTCCCACAGGTGGCTGTCATTGCATTAGAAACTTACAAAAGTAGGTCTGAGAGGAAAAACTCTTCTAAATGGGGGAGAGGAAGGAGAGACTTAGGGAGGGGAGGTGACACTTCATTGGGCTTTTAAAAAATTCACTGGGGGCCAGCTAGGTGGTTCAATGGATAAAGCGCCACCCCTGGATTCAGGAGGACCTGAGTTCAAATCTGGCCTCAGACACTTGACTCTTACTAGCTGTGTGACCCTGGGCAAGTCACTTAACCCTCACTGCCCTGCCACCGCCCTCCCCCCCCCAAAAAAAAAATCACTGAAAGTTCTATAACCAGCTTTGGGATTAGTAGAAATGCAAGGATTTGATTAATCAACCCATTGTGTTTGAACTCCTATTCACAAGGCCATGTGCTAGGGGTTGGGTGAGATATAGCCCCTACCTTCAGAGAGAAAATAGTTTAGTTGGGGGCATCATATATACCTACATACATACACAGGCAACCAATATTTATATTAATCTATTAATTAATATTAATTATTGGTAAGGCCAGTAATGTTAGTCAATAGCATAGATAATAACTGCTGTGGAGTTGGGAGAACAAAAGAGATTTCCATGGGTGATCAAGAAAAACTTCCCAATGGACTTTGGCATGGTCTTGAAGGCTGGGTAATAGCAGACAAACATTTCCAGCTAATCCTTATAATAGCCTTAATGATAGGTTCATAGGTTCATTTTACAGTTTGAAGGAGCAGAGCCAGAGGATGAAGTGACTTGCCTGTGGTCACACAAATAATAAGCTATGGAGTTGGGATTGGAACTCAGGACTCTCCTTACTCCAAGTCCATGCCCTTACCACCGTACAACTTTCTCAGGGTAGGATGGGTAAAGAGGATGAGGGAAGAGACATTCTAGACATGGAGGAGCTGTGAGCAAAGACAAGGAAATGGTATGAGAACTAAAGCACTCCCAACATCCATGGTAGGGATGCTGCTTTCATTTGAATGATTTAGCTTCTTGGGCAGAGCCCCCACTGTAAGTGCTAGAAGAGGGAAGGTTCACTAGAATCATAAACCTAGAGCCAGAAGGGACCTTAAAGATGATCTAGTCCAGTCTCCTCATTTTACACCTAAGGAAACTGAGGACCAGAGAAGTTAAAGGCCACTCAGGTAAAAAAGCAACAGAGCCGGCATTCAAACTCAAGTCCTTTGATTTCAAAGTTAATGCTTTTTTTTTTTTTGAGCATGAAAAATGGAGTCCAGAGAATAAGCCTGAGCACCAACTCTCTTCACATCATCTGTTATATCCATAGCATATTCATTCATTCAATAAAAATTTATTAAGTATATATAGTATGCAGAGCATTGTGCTAGGCCTGGAGGTGGGGGTGGGGAAGTGGGTGCATACAAAAATAGAGAGAACCCAGCCTTTGCCCTCATGGGGTGTACAGTCTAAAACAACCTAAGGTATCAGTGATTCCTGAACATTATGGAAACTCACTGTCAATTGTCCTTTTTTCCACCCCCACCCTCACCCTCCCTTCTTTCTTGTCTTAGTACTGGCTCTTGCTTCAGGCCCAGAGCTGGGTAAGCTCACATTCTTAGGCCTCGTTGGAATAATCGATCCTCCAAGAGTGGGAGTGAAGGAAGCTGTGCGAGTTCTCTCTGAGTCAGGCGTGTCCATAAAAATGATCACGGGGGATGCCCTGGAAACTGCTCTGGCTATAGGTAACAAACCAGTGGGGTTGGGCTTCTTGTTCTAAACAACATAGAACTCCATCTTGGCAAGAAAACGAATCCCTTCTTATTAGCCCTGAAAAAATGTTGTTTGAGACACTCCTGAAAGAATTCAGCAGTGTAACCCTGCCTGTTACAACAGCCCCACAGTGATCTGCTGTAATAGAAGATGCTCTGGGAGGTGACCATATCAAGCAAATTCACTCTTATGGGAAATTGAGGAAATAGCCAGCCTCTGGGAATTTTCAAAGAATTTTATATCTTCATCATGGGAACAGGCCACCCCAGGAGATCTTCATAGACTCACATAATCAGAAGGAACCTTTAGGGTCAAGTACCTTGTCCAAGGCACCGATCTCTTCTCCAACATCATTTCACTGTGCCTTAGGGTAAAAGCCAAGTTATTGATTGATTTGAACCATACTGTAAACCGCTATTATTTAAGCACCTTGCTACTCTGTAGACAATAGTCATGCTACAAGTGAAATTGTATCCTCAAGCCTATGCAATGCTACAAAATACAGCTCTTACATTGACCCCAAGTGCATTCACTTCCTTGTCTACCCAAAGCACCATTACAAATGGGGATCTGTTATTTGTATTTCATGACCTACTAAGTCACATGGGCTTTTCTTTCCCCTGAGATCTAAGGATTCTGGGAGAGTTGGTGCAGAGCCTCAATCCTGTTCTGTATTTATATCCTCCACTGTAAACAAGTCTCCAAAATCAAGCCCAACAGACCATGAATCTTCAGGATATTACTGTATGGGGAATGAAAACATCCCTCTTTTTCTTCAGAACAGAAAAAAAAAAAAACCAGGGCCAAAGGATAATCGAATTTGGGGGGAAAAAAACACAACAAGGCGAAAGATAACAAACTTGTCTGGCTTCAGAAACCCTGTGGCAAGTACTGAATATATCCTGACTTTGATTAAAGTGCTTTGTCCTTTGAACCAGTATGGCCTCTGCTAAGGCAAGCTATTCTATAAGGCCTATTTCAGGCCTAGTATTCCATGATTCTGTGACTTTTTGGAGGGTCACTGTTTCTGGAAATAGTGAAGATGAAATAACAGCATGGTGCTTTCCAGAAGAGAGTTTTAATATCAGAGTCCATTATGTGTGACTCTACAGGTTGTCATTCCTGGTTATAATTGTTTTTATTCTGTCTCCCATCAGCTACCTATTATTTCTGAAAATTTGTAGTGGATGTAGAGACTGAGGGAGGGAGGAGCTAGGGAAAAGCTGAAGGAAAGACTCCCAAACTCTTGATGGGGCCAGAGTTTGGAGAGTACTTTCAGATCGTATCATTTAGACAGGCTTTTGTTTAAAGGCAGAAACATTGGCTTGTGCAACGGGAAATTAAAAGCCATGTCGGGAGAAGAAGTGGAGAACATGGAGAAGCCTGAGCTCTCAGAAAAAGTCAGAAAGGTAATAACCCTTTTTCTGTGGGTGTGTATATGGGGGTAGTGGGAAAAGGAAGGAGTAGAGGGAGAAACTGCCTGTGATTGAGACTTATTTTCAGAGTTATGCATCTCTCTTTTTTCCCCCCTCTTTGTTATTCAGGTGTCAATATTTTTCAGGACAAGTCCAAAGCACAAACTCAAAATAATTAAGGTATGCCTTGAACCATGGGCTGCAATCAACTACAGGGTTGGGAAGCACCTACTATGGGCATTAGGTACTAGGTGAGATTATAACTAACACAGTGCCTGCATTCAGGTAGTTTAACGTCTACTGGAAGATATGCCACTGATCATACACTGATCATCAATACAAAACAGAGCACAGTCGATTCAGGAGATTGCCATGTTGATTTCAGGGAGATTATGTTTTTCAGCCATGGCAGTTTGTGAAAATGACCTACTAAGCTGTGAAGGGGATGAGAACTCCATGATGAAAGCATAGAACTTCCAAGTACATTTAGTAAGTCTGTGGGCAGTTTATTCCACAAGGCAGATATTACAATTTATTGGATGGTGGGAAAAAAAAAAAGTCGATAGTGAAAATATAGTCACAAATGGACAATTTCTTAACTGTCAAGTACATGGTTTTTTTTTTTTTTTAAGTGAGGCAATTGGGGTTAAGTGACTTGCCCAGGGTCACACAGCTAGTAAGTGTTAAGTGTCTGAGGCCAGATTTGAACTCAGATACTCATGACTCCAGGGCCGGTGCTCTATCCACTGCGCCATCTAGCTGCCCCACATGGTATTTTTATTTTACACTAGCAGGTTTAGATTGCAAAGGATTGAAAAGTATAGGAGTTCAGGGCATGGGAATTAATGTTGATTGCCCTCTGTCTTCCCCAAGGCTCTGCAGGAATCTGGTGCTATCGTGGGAATGACAGGGGATGGTGTCAATGATGCAGTAGCACTAAAATCTGCTGATATTGGAATTGCCATGGGGCAGACAGGGACAGATGTCAGTAAAGAAGCTGCCAGTATGATACTAGTAGATGATGACTTCTCCACTATAATGTGAGTTGCATTTCAAATATTCTCAGTTAACAGCAAAAACACCTTTAGTGAATGTGGTTGCCTTCCTCTGATGTAAAAAGATGATTGTCTAGGAATTCAGGCCCTGCTGCTAACTAGCCATTTGACTTTAGGCAAATTATTGCATCTGAGCCTCAGTTTCCTCATCTATAAAGTGGGGGTGATATCAGTTGTCATGCCTACCTCATGTGAAACTTTTGAGATACAGTAATAATTAAAAACTCACATTTCATAACATATTTCAGTCCATAAAACACCATCTCCATAGTCACCTTGTGAGGTAGGCAGTTATCCCCATTTTGCAGATGAGAAGTTACTAAGATCTAGGTCTTCTTCTGACTCCAAGTCTACTGTTTCTTCTCTTGTAACTTTTCTACCTCTAAAATGTGACCAAGGAATAAAAAGACCATAAAGCCACTTTGTAAACTGTAAAGCATTTGTAGTATGATTATTTGTATGAGATTCACTATGTGCAAGCATGATGTTAGATCGCAATTTTTTTAACTTTCAGAAAAAAGGCAGGGTTGCTTACTGGCGAGGTGATTAAAAATATCTAACCCTAAAGATAGATATTGAATGTACACTGAAATGGTAGGATGTTTTAGGGTATGGCATTTCCTCTACGTGGTAAAAGATTCCAGGATAGGACCTCTTCCCCAGGGAGGCACTAAAAACATCTGACTCTGTGATGGCCTCATTCTGCTAACCAGGTCTCAGCTCTGATGTAGCCAGGTGGCCTAGCTAGACACCAAGGATCACACTGAAAAGAGGTTTCAGGCGATAGAGATGGGCTAAGTTTGCAAAAGCTGCCTCTTATACTATTGACACTTTATATACACACTTAGTGGTGCTCTGGGTCTGCAAATAGAGTGAATGCACTGTAAACAAGGTTCATTTGCATATTCTGTTATATGGATGTGCTGTACTTATAAGAAAATCTGATATGTAAACATTTTAACTTACAAAAGTTGAACTAGATGGTGGTGATTTGTTTTACAATGTAATTTAACATGGGAATCCTTTAAATAGAATCTTCTAAATAGAAAACAAGATATGGTCTGTATCCCCTATAGCACCTAGATGAGTCTTACCCCTGTAGTTATTGTTCAGTAATTTCAGTCATGACACACTCTTCATGACCCCATTTTCTTGGCAAAGATACTGGAGTGGTTTTCAATTTCTTTCTCTAGCTCATTTTACAGATGGGAAAACTGAGGCAAACAGGGTGAAGTGATTTGCACTGGGTCACACAGATAGTAAACATCTGAGGCCAGATTTGAATTCATGAAGATGAATCTTCTGACTCCAGGCCCAGTGTTCTATCTACTGCACCACTTAGTTGCCCCATCTTACCCCCAAAAGGGGCCTGATAAATGTCTGCAGGGTCATATTCACACATAACTTTCTTTTTTTGTTTTTTTTGTGGGACAGTGAGGGTTAAGTGACTTACCCAGGGTCACACAGCTAGTAAGTATTAAGTGTCTGAGGTCGAATTTGAACTCAGGTCCTCCTGACTCCAGGGCCAGTGTTCTATCCACTGCACCACCTAGCAGCCCCCACACATAACTTTCTAAAACTGCCTGTGTGGCAGCCCAGGGTCAATGGAAATTGTGCAACTAAGACTATGACTGTTGAGCCAGGAGATGGAAGGAGGCCAGGGTCATTGGACTGCAAAATATACAGAGGGAATAAAGTGTTTAAGAAGACAAAAAGGAAGAAGAGGGCAAGTGATAAAGGTCTTTAAAAGCCCCAAAGAGAAACATTCTATTTGATATTTGAAGTAATAGGGAGCCACTGGAGTTTACTAAATTTGTAGGGACAGAGTGATGTGGTCAGACCTATATTTTCAGAACCTCACTTTGATAGTTGAGTGGAGGATGGATTGAAGTGGTTTTAATCCCAACTCTGCTAACTAGCTTAGTAATATTGGGCAAGTCCTTTCCCTTCCCTGAACCTGTTTTTTCCACTATAAAAAAGCAGAGTTGAATCAGGTCATCTTTAAAGTTCTCTCCAGTTAGAAACCCCTGAATTTTATGATGCTGTTGAACCAAGTGAGGTTATACCCATGTGGTTCAATGAATAGCTCTTATTTCATTTATGTGTTTTAATACTAAAAACTGGGAATCTTTTATTCTCATTAATTATGGGACTGAATTTTAGGATTTTTTACAAAAATCTTTCCAAAGGCCAGGGTAGTTAGCATAACCCCCCCCCCTTTTCCCTTCTGTCTCCACTGGGTCTTTAATAAGTCTTCACAAAAGGCAAAAGGAAGCCCATACTTCCATCTTTGAATGGGGTTCTTAGACATCAGGCACCACTCCTAGCTCGACTGGGGAAGACTTTCAAGAAGTAGACACTTCCTGCTTGCAAACATCAGCACACTTATAGTTTACCTAGGGATGGGAACTGTAAACACATGACAAAAGGGGAGACTACAACCCCTACTTTAAGGTTACTTAGGGCTTTCCGGGTTTGGGGTGAGGGTCAGACTAACTGGTTTCTGAGGTCCCTTGCCATTCTGGGCTTCTAGGTAAAAATCAGGAGCTAAGCCAGGAATCAGACTCTGCCATCATCACTCCAATCCACCCACTTCAATCCATCCTCCACTCAACTATCATCATAATAACTCTCGTCATCATCACCATCGTCGTCTTCTTCATCATGTATATGATGCTTTGAGGTTTACAAAACACTTAATATGTTATTTCATTTGATCCTCACAACAACTCTGTGAAGTAGATGCTATTATTATTCCCATTTCACAGATGAGAAAACTGAGGCAGACAGAGGTGAAGTGATTTGCCCAGGGTCACCAGCTAGTAAGTGTCTGAGGCAGGATTTGAATTCAGATCTTCCAGGGAAGAAGGATGCTAGGTGCATTTCAAGATAACAAAACTAACATCAAACTTAATCCCTGAACTCATGGAGTTTATAGTCTGGTAGAGGAATAAAGGTATCAATACATATAGCTAAAATAAAAAGTATCCCATGTTAAATGTATTAGAGATACAAAGCATCTTGCTCATTTGCTCTCACTTATTCTTCCAGGAATGCGGTAGAGGAAGGAAAAGGAATTTTTTATAACATAAAAAATTTCGTACGGTTTCAGCTCAGCACGTGAGTACAGATTTGCATGAACATCAGGTAACAATTGTCTCCCCTCCTACCCTCTCCCCCAACCCCCCATGGAAGTAGCTCTCTATACTTTGCCACTCTCTGCTGGTTTTGTTTCCTAGGAGTATTTCCGCTTTAAGCCTGATTACTTTGTCCACAGTATTTAACTTACCCAACCCCCTCAATGCAATGCAGATTCTTTGGATCAACATTATCATGGATGGACCACCAGCTCAAAGGTGAGAAGATCCCATGCATATTCTTATGAATAAACTCATATGGTAACATTGATCAGCTAGGCCTAGGGTCCAAGGTCCCAATATACTCTCAATGGACCTCAGTTTCCCCAGAATTTTAAATGAAGCTTTGTCCTAAGTGGTCTCTAAGTTTCCTGCCTGCACCAAACTGAGAACTCAGGTCTACTGACCAATGCGTGGGACAAGATACTACAATGCCTTGAACCCTTCCAGTTTGTGGTAAATTCCTTAACGGGAAGACTGATGGTCTTCTTGAGCCTTGTATCACTCCCAGCACCTAGCCCAGTGATATGAAGAGTAGACACATAAGAAGTGTTTGATAAATGAATCTATGTTCTGCATTTCCTTTTACTGGGTGGTCTGTCAAAGTATTACATTTTGTTTTGAATAGTTTGGGAGTGGAACCAGTTGACAAAGATGCCCTGAAGCATCCCCCTAGGAGTCTGAAAGATACAATTCTCAGTAAAGCCCTCATCTTGAAAATTCTAATATCTGCTGTAATTATCATCAGTGGAACACTCTTTATCTTCTGGAAAGAGGTAAGGAAGAGCCTATACCATTTTCTTTCACTCCTGTTCCTCTTCACTGATATTCCTCTTTGAGACAGTGAGCAATCATTTACTAAGCACTTACTATGGGCAAGACATGGTGCTAAAATTTGGGGATACAAAGAAAGGCAAAAACATAGTTCCTGCCTTTAGGGAGCTCACATTTGAACCAGGGAGACCATATACAAACAACTATGTCCCTATGAGATATACTCGGTATATTGGAAATCATGTCAGAAGAAACTAGCAGTGGCAGCATGGAGGGAGAGAAGGGGACCTGGGAAAGGATTCTTGCATAAGGTAGGATTTGAACTGAGGCTTGAAGGGAACCAGTCAGTAAGCATTTATCAAGCACCTATTGTGTTTGAGGGAGGCGCTGTGCTATACTGTCTTCCTCGCAACGAATGGGAATACAAATATTTGCAGAATTTGGCTCACAAATAAGTAAACTGAGCCTACTCCTGGGGAGGTTGTGTCTGAGGCTTTAACTACAGGTTACTATAATTAACTAATTTCTTAAATATCCTGCGGTTCTTTCTCCCCTTGGAAGCCAGATTCAAAACAAATTCTGACTGCTAAACTTTTAACTGCCCAAGAAGAGCTGCTTGGCTTTCATCATTGTTATCAGTCACCCCTGTCCCTATCCCAAAGTATCTAGGGTTCCTATTTGTCCTTGGCTTTGTGCTCAGAACTGCCACAAAGCGAGTCCTCGATGTTTCAGCTAATGGTCTAAGGCAGACTATGCTTTATGCAAGAGAACAAAAGTCTCACGGTAGAACGCAAAATTTGGAAAAAAAAGATTTGTTCAAGCCGTCACTGCAGAGATGAGGCTGATTCTGTAACACACCAGTCAGAACCTGCACATCCAAATGAGCCCTCCCCCTCATATTATCTTTGGAAGGTGATTTTGCCAAGTGAGGGAGGTCATGTGTATCGAGATCTTTGCAAACCATAAAACGTTATATAAATGTCAGCTATTATGATAGCTATTATTGTCATTATCAGGAAGATGAAGAACCCCCAATTATATTGTACTTTAGAGTTCACCGAGTGCTCTCCTCACAATGGTCCTCTGGCATAGGCACTGTGAGCATTATCATCACCATTTTATAGAGAAGGAAACCAAGGTCCAAAGACACAAAATGACTTGTCAGAAGGTCAGAAGGTGTAGGCCTTGGTGCTTAGAACTGTCTTTGGACTTCAGGGTGCCTTTTACTACACTAAGCACTATACAGTTTGAGATTCCTCTTTGGAAACAGGTTTTCTTTCTTTCTTCTTCTTCTTTTTTTTTTTTGGTGGGGCAATGAGGGTTAAGTGACTTGCCCAGGGTCACACAGCTAGTAAGTGTCAAGTAGATGAGGCCTGATTTGAACTCAGGTCCTCCTGAATCCAGGGCCGGTGCTTTATCCACTGCGCCACCTAGCTGTCCCCTGGAAACAAGTTTTAGAGCAAATCTGAATCGTGTAAGAAAATGACTTTTGTTACTGTATAGGACCACATACTTCTTGACTGATATTGTGACCCCTCCTTCTCCAGTAACTTTAGGCCATTTCTAAAGATGAAGTCAAGTCAAAAATGGTTTGGCAACAAGGGAGATACCAAGATAAATAAGACAGGGTACCTGAACTCAGCAGCTGACCGCTTAGTGAAGGCCATGTAAATAGATGACGAGGAGAGAAGTTATAAAGAGAATTGATGGACAAACCAAGTACACAGCACTGTGACAGTTTGAGGAGGGAGATGTCACACAGCTGGGGATAAAGTGCCATAGAGATGTGGTTGGTGGGGCAGGGGGAGTGTGATGGTGACTTGCTGCTCTGTGACTCTGGACAAGTTACTGCTTCCTCCTCATAAAATGAGGCAGTTGACCAGATTATCTTTAAGGTCCATTTCCCTCTCTGAGATTCTGGAGTAATTTGTTATCCTCTTGTGAAAATACCATTTGAGGCTTGACGTGAACTAGGAAATCCAGTTGCTCCATTCACTCATTATCTCTTATTGGCCCACTGCAGTTGACACAAATGAGAATTATGTCCCTCACCTGTGTAAAGCACTTTGTTTATAAAGTTCTAGACTTCAATCATATCTCCTCTAAGTCTCTGTTTCCAGATGGAAGTGCTTTACTCTTCTTAGTCCATTGTCACAAAGATAACCATCTCATTTTATCCTCACAATGATCCTATAAAGTCGGAAGAATAGTGTCATATCTATTTTATAGATGAAATGAATACAGCTCTCAAGTCACCACTAATTCTTCTTTTCTCTAGACAAAACCTCTGGGAGGTGCCTTCAACATTATCTTGAAGCTTCTTACCATCCTGATTACCTTTGTCTAGATATTCTCGAATTTGTCAGTGTCCATCCTGAACTAGGACTCTTAGAATTTTCACACTGGATCAGATGCCATAGCTGAGTCCGTCCAGTATGATGTCTGTCTCCGACTTGCACACTATGGGGAAAATTGTGGACAGAGCATAGCTATTCTCATTGGGTCAAACTCAGACATTAGTGATGTTCTTCACATCCCAATTTCTCTTGGGAATACAGTAGGAATATATCTGTCAGTATCTTCATATAAGCCTTTATAATCTCTTTATTATCCTAGTCTTTTGTACCTTGTGGTAATGAGTCCCCTAAGTTTGCATTAGCTATTGAACAAAATGGTATTTTTTATGTTTCTTATATTACATTGTTAAAGGATGCAAGAAGGGTTGGGTAGACATTATCCTCAATCTAGGGTCCATTATCACCTCACCCAAACCATTCATAACTGTGTTAATCTTGATCACATTCCCTCTTATTTTTCATGTTTCCTGACAGAAGTGTCTTAATCTTTTTCATCTGTCCTTACACAGAATTTTCCCCATCCTCTTGACCTTCTTAGTTGTTCCTCTCAAGCTCCTCCAGTTTCATCTTCCTTCTCTTGAATTGCAATGATCAAAACTACACAGGGCACACCAGTTTCCAGTACACCAAGGTTTTGTCCAAGGGCAAGATAATATCTTCTGTTTCCGATATAATCCATATAATGCTTGACATTTTGTTGGTCTTTGAATGCAGTAACACACTGAACCACCATTTACAAGGAACAATCTATGATGACACCTGGGTCACTTTCTGGGCCACAAGGAATGGTTCTGAACACATTCTCCTCTATTCTCTTCTAAGCACAGCTTAAGTCACACATGCACACATTGATGCTTCTCAGTGTTTGGGTTTTGGCTACTTAGAATTGCTCAGTGTTAAAATAAACTTGGAGGCTTTCCTATACTCCCTTTTCCAGATCATTACAAAGATATACACAGAGACACACAGATGAATATTGTTCCTTTGAGAACTGAACTACTTACATTTCTCCATCAAAAGAAGCACCAGTATATCTCTGCTCCCTCTATCTCTAAGCTGGTTTCCTATCCAGAGTGTCTGTCTTTGTCTCTGTCTCTCAATTAAAAAAAAAAAATAATTGGGTGGTTCCTTGGCCTAGGCATCCCTAGAGAAGATCTAAACAAATAATATGGCATATTTTATACACATTTTATCCGTTCCATGCTTTGCTCCCTCAAAGAACTCAAATAGGTTGGCCAGGAACAATTGCCTTTTATAGAAATCACAAGGTTCAGCAGTTCTATTCCTTATTGACCTTTAGTTTTCAGAGTTATTTTTAGTCTTTTTAATGAGCAGAGGATCATAATCACCATCTGCCATTTGCAACAAGTTGTATGTTTTGGCCAACAGGGCCACGCTGTCACCCAGGAATTCCTTCACAGCTCACAAACCAGTCTCATCTGGTTCCAGCAATTTTTCATCTTTTGTCTGGTAGTGGTAGGGCATCGTTATGTATTTGAATTACTAATTCAATTCTGAGTGCAATGAGATAATTCAGGAGCAAGAAAGAGGGGGAATTCTCTTCATCTTCATCCTTACCCAGGAATATTCTGATGGACTCTCCCTTTAATGAATTGCTTCAAGGCTAATAATTTTCCCTCTTTTGCAACATTCCCTTTTACATACATTTCACCAGATTCCTGATGGCAAGGAAATCACCCCGAGGACAACGACGATGACATTCACTTGTTTTGTGTTTTTTGATCTTTTCAATGCCTTGACCTGCCGTTCTCAGGTGAGACAGATGTTGCCCAATTAAATGCTTCAGCTCTAGACTCAGAAGCATTTTCTAACTGTTTTTGTAGAAAATGAAGCAATAAATGTGTTGTGCCCAAAAGAAAACCCAGCATGATTTAGCAGGAGACAGTGGGATGGTAGAAAGAACACTTGGATAGTCAATCAGAAGGACTGAACTCCAAGTCTAACTGTGAATACGCATCTGTGTGTGAAATTGTTGGGAAAAACATTCAAATGACTTGCCCTCAGTTTCCCATTCATATAATGAGAGGAACAAATCAATGATTTCTCTGGTTCCTTATACTCTACAGCTCCTAGGAGCTGTTATATGGTTTCAAATAGACACATTTGCAGTAATGGTTGATCTGCTTTTGGCTGACAGACTAAAAACAGTGTTTTTTTTTTCTCCTCGCACCACACAGACAAAGCTGATATTTGAGATCGGGTTTTTCAGAAACCGCATGTTTCTATATTCAGTGCTAGGATCCATCCTGGGGCAGCTGGCTGTCATCTACATTCCCCCACTACAGAAAATCTTCCAGACCGAAAATCTGGGAGCACTAGGTAAGCTGGTGAGGTATGAGGGAAATGATGGGAAATAAACAGGATGCTGTTGGGAATTAGCCAAAGCCAATATGATATTAGATTGAAATAGTGAAAGAAAGGTATTGGTTGAAACCTATTCCTGCCTGTTAAGGTGAACAGTAATAATAACAATAATTATATTAACTGATATATATATACACATACATATATATGTATGTGTATATATGTTTATGTGTGTGTGTGTATATATATATATGTATGTATAGAGAGAAAGAATGCGAGAGAGAGTACCTACTATGTGCCAGGTACTGTGCTAAGCACTTTAGAGTTATTATCTCATTTGATTACTACAACCCTGGGAAGTAGGTACTATTATTTACTCCCATTTTACAGATAAGAAAATTGAGGCAAACAACAGCTAAGTGGTTAAGACTAGGGTCACACAGGTAATAAGTGTCTGAAGGCAGATTTGAACTCAAGTCTTCCTGATTCCAAGCACAGCGCTCTATCTACTGCACCATTCAGATGCCCCTGGAAAAAGCCCTAGAATGGGTAGTAGTGGTGAGTCTATTCACAGAGTTCTCCAAGAAGATACTGTACATAGGCTATAGTCAGGTAGAAATGTCCAGCAGGCAGAAGGAAAAGAGGTCAGGGAACAACTGGGGCCATATATACAGCATCAGCCAATCAATAAGAATTTATTAAGAGCAAGGAATTTTGCTAGGATTGCAAAAAGGAAAATGAATCAGTCTATTGGGAGAGACAACATGTATGGAGAGAGAGAGAGAGAGAGAGAGAGAGAGAGAGAGAGAGAGAGAGAGAGAGAGAGAGAGAGAGAACGAGAACACACAATAAATACCAGATAGTGTTGGAGGGATGGCATCAGCAATGGGGTGGAGGGGAAGAGGGGGACAGGAGATGGTGTTTGTCTTGAGTTTTGAGGGTAAAATCTCATTTTCAGAGGTAGCTATGAGGAAGGAATACTTTCCAAAATGGAGGAAGCCTGTGCAAAGGCATAAAGATAGGAGGCAAAATATGTATGAGAAATAGCAAGAAAACCTGGTTTTATTGGACCATAGTAAGGATAAATCACAAGAAAATCTTGGGACTCTTCCAGTAGCAGAAAAACTTAAAGGTGGGCATGAAAGGAATAGCGTGTGTGTGTGTGTGTGTGTGTGTGTGTGTGTGTGTGTGTATACATGTATATTCACATTTGCATATACATATATTTATATACACACACACATATATATATTTATATGTATGATAAGGCTAGAAAGGTATGTTGGGGCTAGGATGAGAAGGATTTTAAATGCTAAATAGAAGAGTGTTTTATTATGAGCCATTGAAGTTTGAATAAGGAAGTGTTACCTCCACTTGAGCTGTGTGGAGGATGAATTAGAGAGGGGAGAATCTGGGAGCAGGGAAACCAACTAGGAGGCTCTGACAGTAATCTAGGCAACAGGGGATAGGAACCTTGTGGTGGCAATATGAATAGGGAGAAGAGAGTGGACGGGAGATTCAGAGGTAGAAATGACAAGATCTGGCAACTAACTGGATATATGGCTGAGGGAGAATGAGGACTCAAGGACAATACTGAGGATGTAAGCCTGGATGACTAGAAGGTGGTGATGGTGAAAAGGAAGAGGAGGGGGAGAGGGAGAAGGCAACAAGGGTGGCAATGAGGAGGAAGAGGAGAAGGAAGAGGAAGTAGTTTGGGAGATGGGTGGGCTGAGGATGATGAGTTGTGTTTGAACATGTTGAGTTTGAAATGCGCAACACAATGGAATTTTAGGATTGGCATTGGTTATAGCCATCTAGGAGTTATCTGCATAGATGATTAAAATCATGGGATCTAATGAAATCACCACTTAACAGTACAGATTGTGAAAAGGACCTAAAACAGAGCCTTAGGCTATACACAGGAGACTGAGAAGTGGTCAGATGAATAGGAAAACCAAGAAAGAGGAGTATCGCAATAACCTAGAGAATCTCCAGAAGATAAGAGGTCAACAATGTCAAATGCTGCAGAAGGGTCAAGAAGGATCATAGATGGCATTAGACTGGACCTTAGCAATTATCTAATCCTGTCTCCTTATTTTATAGATGAGGAAATGGCATAGTCGTATAGATAGGATAAGGAGTGGAATGAGGATTCAAATCAGTGTCTTGATTGAGTCCAATATCAGTGCATGTTTCATTGTGTCACTGATTCGGCAATCATCTACAAAGAGGTGGAAACTGAAGCTGTAGGAGTGGATACAGTCACTGTTTGAGAAAAAAGAGAGAAGATGCAGCTAGGTGACACAGTGGATAGAGCACCGGCCCTGGAGTCAGGAGGACCTGAGTTCAAATCTGGCCTCAGACACTTGACACTTACTAGCTGTGTGACACTGGACAAGTCACTTAACCCCAATTGCCTCACTAAAAAAAAAGAGAGAGGGAGAGAGGAGAGGAAGAAATTGAGGTTTTGAGCCTGGGTACCTGGAAGCATAGTGGCATCTTTGATAATAATGAAGTTCAAACTTTGGGCATGGTATGGGAGAGAAGATAATGGGTTCCATTGTGGACATCTTGAGTTTGAGCTGGGCCAAAGGCAGTGGGAGTCGGTGGCTATGCCCAAAAGAATTTAGGGCTGAATATATAGATATGGGAATTGTCTGCATTACTGAATCCATGGGAGCTGATAAGATCAAGTGAGAATATAGAAGGGGGGGAAAGGATGGAAAGAGAAACCCTAACTACAGAGCCCAAGGATGGAAGGAGGACCTAATCCTAGGAATTATCGAGGGAAGAGGCAAGAGTTGAGAACAAGGCTGGTGGGCATATTCTCTGGGTTGCTTTTCATGAAGAAGTATGAGGACAGGAAAGAGGTGAATTGCCATTGAATTTTAATACAAGTTGCCAGGCCTTTTAAAAGGACTGGTAAAGATAATTACCTTGAATAGTTTAAAAAAAAATTTACATTTGTCTCTGAACTGTGTAATTCATGATTTTTCTTCTTTTTACTTCTTGGCAGACTTGTTGTTTTTAACAGGCTTGGCTTCATCTGTCTTCATTCTATCAGAGCTCATCAAACTATGCGAAAAATACTGCTGCAGAAGTGAGATAGTCAAGACTCACCATGAAGTAGTGTAATGGATCCCAACCAGTGTAACATTTTTATAAATAGTGTCTATTTTTGCTGAAACTGTGACCTGTTTTTTTCAGAGATGAACCCAAAGACAAATTTTTAGATAACATCACTTATGTTGATGACCCCTTCAGCTGCCAGACTTGATTCTTCTCCTTTGAAAAACCTGCCATAACCTACATCAATTTTACCCTGGGTGGTTCCAAAGTACAGCAGGCAAAGGCTTTATTTTCACTATGTGTTACTCTATACATCTAAGGGCTATCATTTGGGACACCTGTGTTGTGCCTGGCAGAGAAATCTCACACTATTTATTTATTAAATTACAGCGGTTTTTATTAATAAAATATATTAAACTGAGAATCAGAGCATCTTTCTTTTTTTATTTAAGCATTTTATTTTCCTCCAATTACATATAAAAACACTTTTAACATCAATTTTTAAAACTTTTGTGCTCCAAATTCTCTCCCTTCCTCCGCTCCCGCCTTGAGAAGGCAAGCAATTCAACATAAGTTATTAATGTGTAGTTATGCAAAACATTTCCATATTAGTCAGGTTGTGAAACAGACAAAAATCCTCAAGAAAAATAAACTTTTAAAAAATATGTTTTAATCTGTATTCAGACACCCATCAGTTCTTTTGAAGGGGATGGATAGCATTTTTCATCTTACGTCCTTCAGAGTTGTCCTGGATCACTGCATTGCTGAGAATACCTAAGTCATTCACAGCTGATCATCTTACAACATTGCTGTTACTTTGTACATGGTACATTTCATTTTGCATCAGTTCATGTCAGTCTTTTCCAGGTTTTTCTGAGAGCATCCTGCTCATCATTTCTTAGTATTCCCTCATAATCACATATCACAATTTGTTCAGCCATTCCCCAATTGATGGACATCCCCTCAATTTCCAATTCTTTGGTCCTTTTCCTTTTCGTTTTCTATGTTTTTGGATACAGACATAGTAATGGTACTGCTAGGTCAGAGTATACATGGTTTTATAGCCCTTTGGACATAGTTCCAAATTCAGAGCATCTTTCTAATGAATAATCTAAATTTTTAGATTAATTTCAGGAGGCTAAAATGTATTCCTTTATATCTGATATTTGTAGATTCATTAGAAAGGAAAAAGTAGTAGAAAGAATATAACTCCAAGTCCGCAGACTAGCCTTCATTGTTTCCACTTACTAGCTGTGTAATTTTGGGAAAGTCACTGAATTTGCCAAACTTAATTTTTCATTTGTCAAACCTGGTATAGAACACTTGCCCTGCCTGCCTCATAGGATGGTTGTTTGGATGAAATGGACTAAAGTAAGTATGTGAAGCAGCAGCTGGGTGGCAGAGTAGATAGGGTGACTAGCCCTGAAGTCAAGATGATCTGCATTCAAATCCAGCCTCACTTAATCCTGTTTGCCTCAGTTTCCTCATCTCTAAAATGAGCTGGAGAAGGAAATGACAAACCACTCTAGTATCTCTGCCAAGAAAATTCCAAGTGGGGTCACAAAGAGTCAAACATGAGTAACTGACAAAATAACAACAAAATGTGTGTGAAAGGAAAGTTTAAAATTTAAAGTGCTAGAAAGGATCATAGATCATAGTTACCTCTAATCAAAACCACCTATTCCATTCTGAAAACTGATATCATGTTAATAATCCAAGAGTCATCCTGGGTTCAATAAATATGAATTCTCAATGGGAAAAGCCTATTGATTACTTGAAAAACTAAATTAATTCTCTTAGCTTTGTAAATAACATGTGCTTGCCCTCTAAAAACACATTCTAAGTACCTAAGATGGTTTGAACTTCCAAGAGCTGGGACTTGTAAATTCAATTCCCATTTTATCCAAAGTACATATCTTTTTTTTTTTTTAAAAAGAGCCTGGGGCAGCTAGGTAGTGGAGTGGATAAAGCACAGCCCTGGATTTAGGAGTATCTGAGTTCAAATCCAGCCTCAGACACTTGACACTTACGAGCTGTGTGACCCTGGGCACACAGCTTAACTCTCATTGCCCCACAAAAACAAAACAAAACAAAACAAAAAAGAGCCTTCTGAGTTGTGTTTGGAAGGAAAGGGATGATCATCTTACCACGCTCCACAAAGAATCATGATTCCTTCCTACCATTCACTCAGCCCCTCATGATACTCTGGTAAATTCTTACTCTTAAAATTCCAATTTATTATTTAAACATTCTTTTAAAATTTTGAGTTCCAAATTGTCTCCCTCCCTCTCGCCCCCTACCACAACCACTGAGAAGGCAACCAATATGTCAATTATACATGTAAAATCCTACAAAACATTTTCATGTTAACCATTTTTTTAAAAAGCAAGAAAGATAAAATGAGAAAATTATATTTTAATTTGTACTCAAAGTTCATCAGTTCTCTCTCTGGAGGCAGATAGCATTTTTTCATCATGAGCCCTTTTGAGTTGTCTTGGATCATTGTATTGATCAGAGTAGCCAAGTCTTTCATACTTGATCATTACGGCATTGCTATTATTGTGCACAATGATCTGATTCTTCTCATTTCACTTTGCATCAGTCTATATTGGTCTTGCCATGTTTTTTCTGAATCTACCCACCTCATTACTTCCCACCACACAATAGAGTTCCATCAAAATCATATGCCACAACTTGTTCAGCCATCTCAAGTTTCCAATTCTTTGCCACCACAAAAAGAGCAGGTATGAATATTTTTGTAAACATAGGTCTTTTTTCCCTTTTCTTTTACCTCTTTGGGGTACAGACCTAGTAGTGCTATTGCTGGGTCAAAGGTTATACAGTTTTATGGTCCTTTGGGCATAGTTCCAATTTGTTTTCCAGAATGGTTGGACCAGTTCATTACTCCACCAGCAACTCATTAGTATCTCTATTTTTCCCTCACCCCTCCAACATGTCACTTCTGATAGGTGTAAGGTAGTACCTCACAATTGTTTTAATTTGCCTTTCTCTAACCAAGTGATTTAGAGCATTTTTCATGACGAAAAATAGCTTTGATTTCTTCTGAAAACTGCCTGTTTATATCCTTTGACTATCAAGTGGGGAATGGCTTATTTTTGAGAAATGAGGTCTTTGTTAGAAAAACTTGCTGTAAAATATATTTGTTATCTATAGTTGTTATTTTCCAGTTAAGTCTGACTCTGTGACCCCATTTGGAGGTTTTCTTGCCAGAGATACCAGAGTGGTTTGCCATTGTTTTCTTTAGCTCATTTTACAGATGAGAAGCTGAAACAGGGTTAAGGGGGTTGCCCAGGGTTGAGCAGTAGCTAGTAAGTGTCTGAGACCAGATTTGAACTCATGAAGATGAGTCTTCCTGACTCCAGGCTCAGCACTCCATGCACTATGGTGCCACCTAGATGCCCCTTGTCTATATACTTTTTAGCATGTAATGTTCTCGATTGTCTCTTTTAATTAGATCTCTTTTTGCTTTGTCTGAGATTATGATTGCCACCCTTGCCCTTTTTTTTTTTTAACTTCAGCTGTAGATTTTACTTCAGTCCTTTAACTGTGTGTCTTTTCATTTCAAGTGTGTCTCTTGTGAAGAACATATTGTTGGGTTCTGGTTTCTGCTGATTCTGTTTAAGGGTGAACTCATCCCATTCACACTCACATTTATGATGACTGTATTTCCTTCAATCCCATTTTGTCCTCTCCCCCATCTTTCCCTCCCTCCCTCTTATAAACACTGCCTCTCTTAATCTGCCCTCCCTTTTATCACCCTCCCCCTTTCTCTTATTCCTTTCCCCTCCTATTTCCCTATTGGATGTTATATTTCTATACACAATTGAGTGTGTATGTATGTATATGTATGTGTTTGTTCTTCCCTCTTTGAACCAATTCTGATAACAGTGAGGTTTAGGCATTGCCCACCATACACCCCCGCCTCCATTTCCCCCTCCATTGTAAAAGCTCTTCCTTGCATGCCTCTTTTATATAAAAAAATTCCCCCCATTCTACCTTTCCCATCCCCCTTCCCCCAGTACATTCCTCTTTTTCATCCCTTAATTTTTTTTGGAGGTCATTCCAGCATAAATTGATTCAGATCCATACCCTTATCTATGTAAACTCCTTTTAACTACCCTAATGATGATAAAGTTCTTGGGTATTACATGTATCATCTTCCCATATAGAAATGTAAATAGGTTTGAGTTTGATTACTTTTATGTTTACCTTTTTATGCTTTTCTTGAGTCTTTTGTTTGAATGTCAATTTTTTTATTCAGCTCTGGTCTTTTCACTTGGAATGTTTGAAAGTAGTCTTTTTCATTAAATATCCATTCCCACACCCCCAGAGGATTACACTCAGTTTTGCTGAATAGGCTATTTTTAGTTGTAATCCTAGCTCCTTTGCCTTCCAGAATATCATATTCCAAGCCCTCCGCCATTCCTTTAACAGGGAAGCCACTCAATCTTGTGTGATCCTAGCTGTGGCTTTACAATATTTGGATATTTGAATTTTTTATTTCTGGCTCCTTGAAGCATTTTCTCTTTGACCTGGGAGCTCTGGAATTTGGTTCTAATATTCCTGGGAGTTTTCCTTTTGAAATCTCTTTCAAGAGGTGATCCATGAATTCTTTCCATTTCTATTTTATCCTCTATAAATAAGGTATCAGGGCAGTTTTCCTCAATAATTTCTTTCAATATATCTAGGCTCTTTCTTTGATCGTGGCTTTTAGATAGTTCAATAATTCTTCAATTATTATCGCCTCAATCTATTTTTCAGGTCAATTATTTTTCCAAGGAGACATTTCACATTTTCTTTTGTATTTTCATTCTTTTGATTTTGTTTTGTTGTTTCTTGATGTCCCATGGAGCTTCCATTTGTCCAATCCTAATTTTTAAGGATTTATCTTTTTTCACTGAGATTTGGATTTTTTTGCCTTTTCCACCACTTTATTTCATGAGTATGAAATAAACCACATCACCACAATAATGACTTAATTTAAACTAAAAACCATTAGGGCTTCTGGAAAGGTGCGTGTATTGGAAGGAGGGAAGAGGAGGTGTCACAGCCTGAGGTGTTGGGGGGCAGGGGAGGAGACAAGTCAGCGGATGGTCTTGACAGGGCTCCTGAAGCTGCACTTGATAGGCCATAGGGTAGATCTTAAAACCATACAGCCTGGGCACAAATTGGTTTGTGGGCTGTGTGGGATTGTCCTCAGGATGCACCATGAAGAACATCTGGGGAAAGCCAGTGCCAAAGTAAGCACCATCTGTGTGGTGGAGCCTGGACGACTTGGGGGTGTAAACATCCGTGCACTTGGGGCAGTATGGCTTCACCATAGCCTCACCTGGTATGTCTTAACATTCCAATGGGCAACACGGGCTGGTTTTCACAATATACACAGTGACAACAGCCAGTCTCCCTGCTGGTATTTTTCCAACAAGTTCCAAGTTGAGGATCATGTCTAGTGCCTGCCCATAGTGGAGCACCTATTCATGGAGCCCTGAACTTGTCTTGGATATAGTCTGCATCCACCTCAGAGAAGAATTCATTGTCACAGAGTCCACAGAACCATGAGACCCACGATACTTCCTCTGAGCTACTCATCTTTAGGTCAGCTACTGGGCTGGGCTGGGGAGGGCGAGGGAGAAGTTGCTCCTAAGGGTGGTGGCAGCAGCAACAAAGCTGTGCAGCAAAGGCCGAGGACCCAACTGTGGCAGGTGAAGGGGTGGTAGCTCTTTTTCCACTTGGCCAATTCTGCTTTTTAAGAAGTTCTCTTCAGTGGACTTCTGTGCCTTGTTTACCATTTGTCAATTGTTTTAAAGGTGTTGTTTTCTTCAGTATTTTATTGTGCCTCTTTCACTAAGCTGTTACTTCTCTTTTCATAATTTTCTTGCATCACTCTCATTTCTTTCCCCAATTTTTCCTCTACTTCTTTTCACTCTTTAACTCTTCCAAGAATTTTTGTTGGGTTTTGTTGGGTATTTTTCTTTAAGGCTTTTTTGATAGCTGTTTTCACATTGTCACCTTCTTCTGAGTTTGTCTTGGTCTTCCCTACCATTGCAATAACTTTTTATAGTCAAATTCTTTTTTGTTAATTTTTTCCAGCCTATTTCTTGACTTTGAACTTTATGTCAAAATGGGACCCTGTTCACCTGTGGGGAGAGGGAGACAGTGCCAAGATTGAGGCGTGTGTGTGTGTGTGTGTGTGCGCGCGCACGCGCGCGCGCATGTGCTGCTGCTTTCAGAGCTAGTTCTGGGGGTCTCCAAGCTTTTGGTGCTTCCAAGGTGGTGTGATTCAGAGAGAGGTGTGGTCATTGCTCTCCTGGTCTGTGCTCTGTTCTTTACCCAAGAAGAGCTCCTGGTTCCTTGTAGCTGCAAACGCTAGTACTCTTTTATTTGGATCTGTGACCAGGGCCCCTGCTCCCTTCCACCAGCAGTCCTCTCTGCCCTAGAATGGTGAGTTAGAACTGTGTATGGGCAACAGAGTTGCCAATCAGTGACAACTATACCCAGTGCTAGCAAAGGGTCCCCTGTAATCTTATAATTATAAGGCAAAGTGCTCAGCTGAGAGGATGGAAGTGATACCATGGGAGGCTGCATGAGGTGCAAAGGTCTGGAACAGCCACTGTGGCTATATTAGAGAGGAACAGAATGTTTACCTAGTTGCAGTGAGGGTGCAGATGAGAGTAGACATTTGTAGTTGGCCCAATCAAGAACATAGAAGGCAAATTATGGGATTAATCCAGGGTTCAGGGCTTGGCAAGGTATAATCAACAATGTCTTGGTAGAGGGAAGGTTTAATTACTGCCATTGAGATCTGGACTGGGTGATTAATTTAAATATCATGAACCTCAAAGGATGACAGATTGTTTAGTGAAGATGGTTAAGGGAGGGTCTATAAGTGGCAATGTGTAGCAAGGAGTATTCTGACACCACATGCATGACCAGTGAGTTGAGGTATTTGAGTAAACAGTACTGGAAAGGATAGGAAGGGAAGCAGTGTCATGGGGAGGAAGCCATGTCTTAGTGAGGACCAGAAGATGAAAGTAATGAGAAAGAAAGAGGTTTAAGATGAGTGGGGGTGGGTAGATATGAAGTAAGAAGTTAGGGAGGAGTAGGGTACAGTGCTTGAGGTAGACAAGCCCGAAGGGGCAGCAAGACAAGAATGGGGTTCAGGATCACTAGGGTGGGTGAATATATGGGATGGGAGTATGCTAAGCAAAGCAGTGAGTTCAGGAAGCATGTTCCCTTGAGGTTCAGCCTCTTGGCAGATGCATTTTTTTCCTCTGAGATGCAGGAAAACCCGTCTCAGTAAAGGAGCAAACAGAAGTATGAGTACCCACACGGGAAGCCAGGGCATCTTACCTGTCTTTGGAGAAGGCTTTGAGGGGCAGAAGATGGAAGTAGTCTTGTCCCAAAGGGCAGCCCAAGCTGGAACTGATCCTAAGCTAGGGCCCTACTGAGGTTAGAGGTGAGCAGTGATACCCACCCCCAACGACATAATACACATGGGAAATTGTAGGAAGCCAAGAGGATAGGGCAGAGGGGGAGGTCTTTGCCCCCAACATGTGTGCAACCTAGCACTGTTGGTGAATTTTCTCCTGACTTGTTAACAAAAGGAATATTGAATGATGTTTAAGTAATACACAAAAACATTTAACCTTTTCTATTATGCCATTTAATTGCATAATTGAAAATACTGAGGTGATTCTGCATACATTATTAACCAAAAGATACACCTTAAGCAAAGAACTAGAATTTAATATTTTATATTTTCACTGACAGACATCTGCCTTAGAATAATTTACAGAAAATATCCGAGTCCCACGTACTATAGAGCCAGGTAGTCTGTGTGCTAATAAAAACCTAGTTTTCAAATAGGAACAGCTTTGTTTCGCCTCAATCTCTGCCTCCTTCAATGCTCTCAGAGAATACTTTCTCATTGTGCTGAAGCAGATCCTTCTGTTTCCAAGACAGGTGATTGGCTTCTAAGGCCTTCTGCCCCAGAGAGAAATAGTTTACATAGTGTTAACACAGATCAAAACACTACCATGAAGATATTCACGGCTACTTTGTGGAATGGGTCTAAAGTAAGGAAATCATACGAAAAGCTAGGAGCTCCTAAATCCCCTCACTTTTTGTGTGTTTAACCACAATGGTTTCAGTAATCGTGGGGTTTTAATCCTACCCACAACTTTTGAAACTATCTCCATAAACCTTTTTTAAAAATTCAATTTTACTTTCAGCTCCAAATTCTTTCCCTCCTCCCCCTTCCATTAAGAAGGCAAGAACAAAACCCATTAGAAATGAGCAGTTAAAGCAAAACAAATTCAAGCACTACCCATGTCCCAAAAGAAAGACACCTCGATCTGCATTCTTGAATTCATTGCCTTTCTACCCGGAGGATAGAGTTCTCTGCATTTCCTGTTGGTCACTACACTCATCTGAATTTCTAATTCAAAACTGGTCATCTTCACAATATTTTTATTATTGTGTAAGTTGTTCTTCTGGTTCTTCTCACTTCACTCCATATCAATCATACAAGTCTTCCCAGATTTCTCTGAAACCACTCCTTTCATTATTTCTTTTTTTTTGTTTGTTTGTTTTTTTGGTTTTTTTTTTGTGGGGCAATGGGGGTTAAGTGACTTGCCCAGGGTCACACAGCTAGTAAGTGTTAAGTGTCTGAGGATTTGAACTCAGGTACTCCTGAATCCAGGGCCAGTGCTTTAACCACTGCGCCATCTAGCTGCCCCCCATTATTTCTTATAACACAATAGTAACCATCACATTCATATATTAGAATTTGTTCAGTCATTCCCCAATGGATGGATACCCTCTCTGTTTCCCATCCCTTGCCACCACAAAAAGAACTGCTATCTTTTTTGTACATATGGGTCCTTTTCCTCTTTGATCTCTTTGGATTATAGACCGAGTAGCAATATTGCCAGCTCATAGGGAGGCACAGTCTGTACCAGTTTTCTTAAGACTCTATAGTATCCCTTCCCCCCAGCCAATTTTGTCAATCTGATGGGTGTGAGGTGGAACCTTAGAATTGTTTTCATTTATATTTCTCTAATTAATAGTGATTTAGAGCATTTTTTCCATATGGCTACTGATAGCTTGTATTTTTACCTCTAAAAACCGCCTATTCATATCCTTTTATCCTCATATATCTTTTGATATGAGTAGGTGAAAGGCAGACATCATAGTTCAGGAACGCAGACATCTGTACAGAACTATGTCCAGGACCTATAGTGACAGCTGAGCCCAACTGATAGTGAAGTTTAGTTAGAATACAAAACAGGCCCTCGGCAAGAGGGCACTTTCATGCCACTGTGAGCCGTGTTATAGCAAGGTATCAGACTGATCTACACCTGTGGCTACATTACCAGTTTATTACAAGGCAGCATTTTGCCTGATTGGTATTTCCCTTCTAGAGAAGGCTTCCAATTTTTCCATCTGAAAAATGAGGATAGACATTAAAATAAAAAAGGCATAAGAAGGGATTATTAAAATATCCTTAATACGCTCTTACTATAAAGGAAACCAAAGGTTGGACTCACTGAATGTTAAGGTCCCTTAGGCTCTAGTATTCTCTTAGGTTCAGGGGCTGAATGGGCTTCTATAATATTCTGTTTAGTAGCATCAACCATCTTGACATTATCCCTGAGTAAAGATACTCTAGAAATGAGAATTGTGCTTGCTGTGCTTATCCAAGGTTGGAAAGCTTGGATTGACGGCAAATATTTTTAGCTGAAATATCAAAATCTTATCATCTAATGGATTTATTTTATACTTATGCACTTAAATATAGCCGACTGATGAGAGAACTTTCCCTCATTACTTGAATAATTAAGGTCTCTATTAGAAACTTCTGAAATAACCATAGGCTACAGAGAGGAGACACAAAGGGTATCATTTTACTCATCCAGCCAACAACCTTCTTACCCAATTCCAGACAAGATATGGCACCAATGTGAAAGTTTCCATTACATACTGAAATTAAGATAGAGTGGGATAAAACCTTAGTCCAAGATGGTCAGATCCCAGTTATTAAGAACATGCAGCCGAGGATGGCACCTTATTCTTTGGTTTCCTCTTCCTCACACGGATCTCGAAGTCCTTCACTTTGACGACTTTTCCCAATCATTTCTAATAAGCAGTGCACCTCAGTGTTATTGTCCAGAATATTCTTCTTAGGGGGTGACTAAGGAAAAAGCAGAGGAACCAATATGTTTGTAACACCAATACAGACGTACAATTAATGGCTTAGAATGAACAAAAGCCAATGTATATTAATTCTAGAGCTTATTAAAAGAGGCTTAAATATATTAACATATGGGAAAGAAAGAAATTGCACTAGGTAAACTGTTTTTTCCACTTATTCTAATAACATTTTAAATAAGTCATTATTAAAAACCTAGTTTTAAGTTGCCAGAGAAAGCCTGTCATGGTTAGTTCTCCTGACAAAAGATCCCACCCTGCCCTGCTAGCAAGAAGGTATAATCCACTGGAAAAAGGAATGCATTTTTCTATGAACTTGGAAGTAATGGAAACGAAATTAACATCCCAACTCTGCCATGGGATTGCTATCTCATTCTGCTAAACATGGGCAAGTCAGTTCCCACACATATAAAGTAGAAGGGATTGAACTAGCTGGCTCCTGAAGTCCCCTCTGCTCATCTCCTGGGCTTCGTAGCTACATTCACACTCCATCCTCCTCTCCTTCACAGCCTCTGCAAGGCTGGAGCCCCTCTCCCTCAAACTTGCAGTGATACTATGTTGACACTTACAAGCCTGGGCAATGTAGCAAGCCTCTTGAAAACAAAGAAGAGGGAAAAGAGGGCTGCCAATCTGGAAATGAAGCTGCATATACTAAAGCTGCAAATGGAACCTATCAAGGAAAATCAGATTAAGGAAAGAAGGGACCTAAGTAAAGGCAGCTTTAAGTTGCTCCTTTAAAAGCTAATGATGAGGGGCAGCTAGATGGCACAGTGGATAGAGCACCGGTCCTGGAGTCAGGAGTACCTGAGTTCAAATCCGGCCTCAGACACTTAACACTTATGTGTGACCCTGGGCAAGTCACTTAACCCCAATTGCCTCACTAAAAAAAAAAAAAAAAAAAAAAGCTAATGATGATCTAGTTTGATAAACCCAAAGATCCATGCTTTTGGGGGTAAGAACTCAATTATCTGACAAAAATTGCTGGGAAAACTAGAAAACAATTTAACAGAAACTAGGCATAGACAAATATCTCACACTGTATAGCAGATAAGGTCAAAATGGAAAGTGTAGACATAAAGGGTGATATCATAAGTATGGTAGGGGTGCATGGGAAAATGTACCTGTCGGATCTATGGAAAAGGAAAGAGTTTATGACCAAACAAGAGAAAGAATCATGGGAAGTGAAATAGATCATTTTGATTGCATAAAATTAAATAGTTTTTACACATAAAAAAACCTAATGCAGCCAAAATTAGAAGGAATATAGGAAGCTGGGAAAATTTATAGTAGGTTTCTCTGATAAAAACCTAATTTCTCAAATACATAGGGAATGGAATAAAATTTATAAAAATACAAACCATTCCTCATTTGATAAATAGTCAAAAGATATAAACAGGCAGTTTTCAAAGAAGAAATCAAAGCTATCAAAAAGTCACATAAATGTTCTAAATCATTACTAATTAAAGAAATGCAAATTAAAAACAACTCTGAGATACCTCACACCTGTGAGATTGACTAACATGACAGAAAAAAATGATAAATGCTGGAGAGGATATGGAAAAACTAATGTACTGTTGGTGGAGTTGTAAACTAGTCCAACCATTAGGAACTATGCCCAAAAGGCTATAAAACTGTGCAGTTTTGACTTAGCAGTACCACTACTAGGTCTGTATCCCAAAAAGTTCAAAGGAAAAGAAAAAGGACCTAGTTGTACAAAAATATTTATAGCAACTCTTTGTGGTGGCAAAGAATTGAAGTTGAAGGGATGTCCATCAATTAGGAAATGGCTGAACCAGCTGTGTTATATGACTGTGATAGAATACTATTGTGCTATAAGAAATGATAAGCCACAGTGTTTCAGAAAAACCTGTAAAGACTTATATGAACTCATACAAAGTGAAATGAGCAGAAGCAGGAAAATACTGTACATAGTAACAGCAACACTGCAAGGATGATCAACTGTGAAAAACTTAGCTATTCTGAGCAAGACTGTGATCCAAGACAATTCCAAAGGACCCATGATGAAAAATGTTATCCACCTCCAGAGAGAGAACTAATGAACTCTGAATGCAGATTGAAGCGTGCTTTTTAAAACTTTATTTTTTACTATTTTATTTGGTTTGTGTTTTCTTTTGCAACATGGATAATACGGAAATATGTTTCGCATGACTTCACCTGTATAATCAATATCAAATCGCTTGCTTTCTCAAGGACAGAGGGGTGGAAAGGAGACAATTTGGAACTCAAAATTTTTTTTAAATGGTTAATTACATTTTACATGTAATTGGGAAATATTTAATGAAATAAAATGTTTTTTTTTAAAAGCTAATGATGCCTTAGAGAGAGAAAGGAGTAAATTTACAGATCAATAGGGTCAAAAGGTGGCCTCCCAAGCCAAATATATCTGAATAAACACTTCCCCAGAAATCAACATGGCAAAATGAATAGAGGACAAGCCTGGGAGTCAAGAAGACCTTCAGACTTCAACTGTCTCTGCCACTTTCTGACTGTGTGGCCACTTAACCTATCACTATCCTCAAGCAACTGGAGTTATAAGTTGCCGATCTGTATTAGTGAAGGGAGTTTCAGCATTGGGAATTCTCCATGTGCTGGGCAGAGGCCATGAAAAGGCTGAGGGGTAGTTGAAAGACAATGAGGTGTGACAGAGAAGCTCTAGTTAAAACTGAAGGACCGCTGTTCGCAACCTGGCTGTGTTACCTGTGTGCCTTGGGTCTAGGTCAACATTTTTTCATCTGTCAAATGAGGGTATTTAATGATGCCTAAAATAACTTCCAGCTCTAAAGCCTACGTAATCCCTTGGCCTCACCTTCCACACACCCCCATTATAAGATGTAAAGTAACATATCCCAGGCTTCAGGAGACATATTGGAGGGAGGGGAGAGGAATAAGACCAGGTAAATAGGGTGATAGCTATATGCTCAAGACAATGGCTGCATGCTTATTAGTAACTTACCTTTTCACTTGGGAAATCTCCAACTGCCCATACCTCTATGGTATCCAACTCAAAGTTTTCCCTGGCTGATAGCTGAGGACTATTATAAGTAGAACATCGAGGATTTGCTTTGCTGTGTCCTTTCCCAAAATCATGATCAATCCAAAGCCCAAAGTAATCAAATTGACCTCCCATGCCCTACAAAGGAAAAGGAATAGCAAGTAAATCTATATAAATGAGTCCAACCCAGAAAGATTTACTTAGATTTAAAACACAAAACAGTGCAATCCTTGGTCATATTATTTTTTTCTTGAACAGAGCAATAACTTATAAAGTGGTAATCATCAAAACAATCTGGTACTGGCTAAGAAATAGAGTGGTGGATCAGTGCAATAGATCAGGTACACGATATACAATAGTAAATGACCACAGTAATCTAGCATTTGATAATCCCAAAGACCTAAGCTTTTGGAACAAAAACTCATTGACAAAAAATTCTGAGGAAACTAGAAAACCATATGGCAGAAACTAGGTATAGACCAACATCTTACACTGTATACCAAGATACGGTCAAAATGGTTACATGATCTAGACATAAAAAGTGATACCTGGGGGCAGCTAGGTGGCACAGTGGATAAATCACCAGCCCTGGATTCAGGAGGACCTGAGTTCAAATCTGGCCTCAGACACTTGACACTTACTAGCTGTGTGACCCTGGGCAAGTCACTTAACCCTCATTGCCCCACAAAAACAAAAAACCAAAACAAAACAAAAAAATGATACCCTAAGCAAATTCAGAGAGCATAGAATGGTATACCTATCATATCCATGCATAAGGGAAGAATTTAGGACCAAACAAGATGTAGAGAGAATAACAAAACGTAAAATGGATAATTTTAATTTTATAAAAATAAAAAGTTTCTGTAAAAACAAAACCAATGCAAACAAAATTAGAAAACTGAGGAGTGGGGGGGGGGAGGAATTACAGCAAGTAGCTCTGATAAAGGCCTCATTTCTCAAATATATAAAGAACTGAGTCAAATTTATAAGAATATAAGTCATTCCCCAACTGATAAATGGTCAAAGGTTAAATAAAGAACAGGTGTAAGGGTTCACAGATAATTTATTACAAAAAATTAAAAAGTATTTATGCCAACAAAACCAATGCAGATAAATTTTTTTTAAAGTGGGGAAAAAAGAAAAAAAAATCTTTGCAGCAAGTTTCTCTGATAAAGATCTCATTTTTATTTTTTTTATTTTATTTTTTATTTATTTTTTTTTTTTGTAGGCAATGGGGGTTAAGTGACTTGCCCAGGTTCACACAGCTATTAAGTGTCAAGTGTCTGAGGCCGGATTTGAACTCAGGTACTCCTGAATTCAGGGCTGGTGCTTTAACCACTGTGCCATCTAGCTGCCCCCTATTTTTTTATTTTTAATTTTAACTTTAATTTTTTTGCGGGGCAATAGGGGTTAAGTGACTTGCCCAGGTTCACACAGCTAGTAAGTGTCAAGTGTCTGAGGCCAGATTTGAACTCAGGTACTCCTGAATCCAGGGCCGGTGCTTTATCCACTGTGCCACCTAGCCGCCCCACAGATCTCATTTCTAAAACATATAGGGAACTAAGCCAAACTTATAAGAGGTCAAACAATATGAACAGGCAGTTTTCAGAGAAGAAATCAAAGCTATCAATAGTCAAATAAAAATGCTCTAAATCACTAATAAAAAATTGCAAATTAAAACAACTCTGAGGGACCCCCTCACACCCATCAGATTGGCTAACATGATAAAAAAAGAAAATGACAAATGTGCTGGAGGGGATGTGGGAAAACAGGTACACTAATCCAGGGCTTCTTAAACCTTTCCCACTTGCAACTCCTTTTTGCCCAAGAAATGTTTATGTGACCATGGGTAGACAGGTATATAAAATAGGTATACATAACCTTTTATTATTTTTTTGAATAGAATTTTATTTTCCAAAATATATGTAAAAACAAATTTTAACATCAATTTAAAAAAAAAATTGTTCCAACTTCTCTTCCTCCTCCATTCCCACCCCCCGCCCACTAGAACTCAAGCATTTCAAAATAAGTTATACATGAGTAGTCATGGAAAACATTCCCACATTAGCTAGATAACCTTTTATTATTGCCAAATTTTTCACAACTCCCACATTCAGTTAGGTGATCCTGTAAGGGTCACAACCCATAGTTTAAGAAGCTCTGCACATTGTTGGTGGAGCTGTAAACTAGTCGGACCATTCTGGAAGGCACTTTGCAACTATGCCCCCCCAAAACACTAAATTGTGGAGATCCTTTGATCCAGTGATACTGTTACTAGGCCTGTATCCCCAAAGAGATCAAAGAAAAAGGAAAAAAAAAAGGAAAAGGACCCATGAGTACAGAAATATTTATAGCAACTCTTTTTGTGGTAACAAAGAATCCAAAACTATGGGGATGTTTATCAATTAGGGAATGGCTGAACAAGTTGTAGTATATAATTGTGATGGAATACTATTGCTTTATAAGGCATGAAAAGCAAGAGGGTTTCAGAAAAACCTGGGAAGCCTTGTAGAAACTGACCGAAGAAAAGTGAAGTGAACAGAACCAGGAGAACAATTTACATAGTAACATTAGTTTTGTAACTGTGAAAGACTTAGTAACTCTGATCGACACAGTGACCCAAGATAATCCCAAAGGATTCATGATGAAAAATACTATCCACCTCCAGATAGAGAACTTAAAGGACTGAGAGTACAGAGTGAAGAATATTTTTATTCTCTCTTTTACATTTTTCTTTTTCAAAACGTGGCTAATATGGAAATTTGTTTTGCATGACTTCATATTTGTAATGGGTTTTGCATTTCATACTTTCTCAATGGCTATGGGAAGGGAGAGAATCCCTGAAAAATAAAATGAACTGAAAATAAAAGGACAAAGAGCAAACAGGCAACACACAAAAATGAAAATAAAACCCATCACAATCTAGTTTTACCTTTCTATACAGATTTCACTTCCTTTCTCTTCATACACTCAAAGTTGCAGCCAGCCAATGGACTCACTGTTCCTACCTCCATGCCTTGGCAGACACTGTACTCTAAGCTTGGAATACACTGTCTCTTCATCTCTTACTCATAAAATCACTAATTCCTTCAAAGAAAAACTCAGGAGGTGGGGGGGGGGGGCAGCTAGGTGGTGCAGTGGATAAAGCACCGGCCCTGGATTCAGGAAGACCTGAGTTCAAATCTGGCCTCAAGACACTTGACACTTACTAGCTGTGTGACCCTGGGCAAATCACTTAACCCTCATTGCCCCAGGGGAAAAAAAACCCACAAAACTCCAGTGTCACTCTCTACAAGAGGATTTCCCTAATCCCCCAGTCACTACAACTTGTTCCCCTGTGCCCCACTCACTAGAAACTAGTATAGATTCTGTGCATTCTCCTCCCAGTAGACTAATCTCCTTGTAGGAAAGCCTAGTTTTTTTCTTTTGCCTTTGTACTCCCAGCACTGAGCTCAGAGCAGGCAATCAGTGCTCAGAAAAACTGAACTGACCTTCATGACAAAGGGGACTTACTCCATGCTTCCTAAGGATGGTCCTCAGGCAGCAGACACCATTTGTCCCAAGGCCTATGACAGGGTCCTCCCAGTGTGGTAGGACCTGCCAAAGCTCAGAACTCACTGGTATCACTTTTTAGAACTCAACCTTACCACCAGGCACCAAGGAAATATTAGGAGAGATTTTCACTGAGGATGAGCTGTTGACTTTCATTAGAGAGGTGGGAACTTAATCCATTATTCTACAAATGCTTTGTCACTTACCAATCCATTTGGTATAGTTTGTTGTCCATGATTCAAATACATATAATGATCATTGTATCCACTGTATGTGTACACTGCAATGCTGGGGGAAATGGTAAACAGGAAAGATCTACTGTCCCCTAAAAACAGCCAAAAAATTAAGACACATTTGTATGACCGAGTTTGCAATTACGAAAAAGAATCACCCAAAATATAAAATTCCAATAAACAAGAGGCAATCCTATTCGTGATTTATAACTGGTGATGCATTAAGTGTTTCTCTTGGTCATTCTCTCTCACGGAGAAATGAGGGAAAGATTCAGTAGGTCCTGAATTCAGGACTGTTCCTTTTTCTTTGAAATGGGGTGTGTGTGTGTGTGTGTGTGTGTGTGTGTGTGTGTGTGTGTGTGTGTGTGTGTGTGTGTGTGTGTGTGTAAAACCTTTAATGCAAAGTCGCCCTCTGCTGGACTTTTTTTCTAAGAATTTAAATACCGACTAGCTGGCCACCCTCCATCTTTCTTTCACCACCTTGAGTGGATGGTGGAGTGCTTTGAGGAAGATTAATAATGTTACCATTAAGATGGAAGACCTGCAATATGTCAAACTCAGCACAGGTACATAACAAGTGTTGGTGGGATCAAGTGCAGACTAAGCTATAACTGAAAACATGAAAGATGAAAAAGTGAGTGTAAAGAAATTCTCTCTTCACTCCTCTCTAAAATGGAGGAAATCCTCACTGACGTGCCCTGACTCTGACATTCCAAGGGTTGCTATGAGACTCAGAGTCTTCACAGCCAGAAGGGATCCTCCAGCCAGTCTAGTCTGGTCCGCAACCTATGGAGGGCCTTGCTTCTCTACACATGCTGTGAGAATTACACAAAAACGAGGTATTCTTCTTCTCTCAAAATGTTAGGAAAACTCATCAGGAAAAGAAATCTGCTGGTTCAAAGATGACAGCCTTCTCGCTATGGCTAACCATGTAATGAAAATTCCCAATGACAGGGTTCACAACTACAATTTTGACTCCTTACCAAATATAGACTTACCTTGAAACTGGCCCTTGACCGCCCAAGAGTGAGATGAAAAGCCACCAAAGATATAGCCATCCCTGTCCTTTAACACTAATAAGCAGGGACCTTTGTCTATAATATTCCCACAAAGTTTTGCAAAGCTGTAGCCATGAATCTGAGAGGAAAAAATCAGTTTCCAGGTATGCTGTAGTTTTGTAGGCAGGAAGGAGTTGATGTAAAGGATGGCAGGAATGTTAAGGAGGCTCATCAATTCCTTTGCATCTTTACATTCTGGGATGAAGCTGGCAAGCTCTGCATGAGAATGTAAGACCAGGAAACCCCGCCTGAGGACCACATTTAAAAACGAAGAGATCTGGGGCACTTTCAGCACCCAGTCTTCAATCAAACTCATGTCACAAGACCAACTGTCTTCCTCTTCAACTGGGGGGCCTAGGAAGAGGGAAGCATAGGACAAAGACATTAAGTTTCACAACGTTTTCCCACCAGATTATTCAGACTTCTGAACTACTTTTGTCATCCGGATCAAAATCCACCATAAACATGACAGTGATACTTTTACTTTCATGGCAGCCCAGGCCCCCAACCCTCACAATCTGTAACACGGTCAAAGTTCAGTGGCCCAAGGCCCAGCAGCCAAATGCTCCTTTCTCTGAGGCCTTCAAACAGAAAAAGAAAATGGCTTCATAAGTCACTTCTGAAGACTGCAGGGAGTGTTAGAGCTGGACGGTGCCTGGAAGATCCAGCTGCTTCATCTGCAGAGAAGGAAAGTAAGAACCAGCAAGACAGCGGCTCACCCATACTGAGGCAGTTGAGTAAACAGCAAGCCTAGACTTTCCCCTTCTGAGCTTTCACGACCTACTTTGATTTGGCATCAAAGAGTCAGACAGACGTGCAAAGAAGGCATGGGGAACGGAACTCGGTTTTGACTGGTCCAGCTAAAAATAACTGGCACCTGAAAAGTGCAAGGTCAGGAGCAGGCGTGTTTAGCTCTAGTCTAGCGTTTCCTTAAGAACTTCTGATACTCGACATTCCATCTTATAAAAACTAGAGTTCTGCTAGGCATGGCGGTGCACACTCGCAGGTCCTGCTGCGGGGGAGGCTGAGGCTTATGGGTCACTGGAGCTAAGATGTTCTGAGCTACAGTTGGCTATGCTGACTGGAGTTCCACACTTGGGTCCAGAGCCATTCATTATGGTGAGTCCCGGAAAGAAAGGACAAGCTGCCTCTGGGAGGAGAAACTAGCTCAGGTCAGAAAAATGGAGCAGGTCAAAGCTTGTACTCCAATAAATACTATAAATGGTTACTGCACCTTGAGGCCAGGAGACAGGGATACCCAGTCTCAAAACCACCACCACCACCAAACCAAAATAGTTTTTGTTACGATATTATAACACACTGATTCACTCTCTGGTTTAGATATATTCTCTTAGCTAGAAGACTCAAAGACAACATAAGGTTTATATTCTTATCATGACTGATTTAACAATGTAGTTACTTTAGCAAGTACTTTCCAAACACTTCATTGTGTTTTGTTTTGTTTTGTTTTGTTTTGCAGGGCAATTGGGGTTAAGTGACTTGCCCAGGGTCACACAGCTAGTAAGTGTTAAGTGTCTGAGGCCAGACCTGAACTCAGGTCCTCCTGAATCCAGGGCTGGTGCTCTATCCACTGCACCACCTAGCTGCCCCCATTGTGTTTTTACATTCTCTCCAGGTTTCTATATTACTGATTAAATTTTATTTTTTTAAATACTTATCATTTCTCCTGGAATTCTGAAGCTTTTTGACTGAAATTTGAGGAAAAGCTTTTTCATGTTTCTCTCTAAGTTGAAGCAGGCTATGGTACAGTACACAAGAGCAACAGATTTAGGGCTACAAAGGCTGAAATCCAAATCCCAGTTCTATGACTATGTAGCCTTGGGCAAGTTATTTAAAGTCTTCAGGCCTCAGTTTCCTCATCTGAAAAAATAAGGGACTAGGCCTTAGATTGGGGCTTCTTAACCTGTGGTCTGTGAACTTGATTTTTAAAATGTTTTGTTTAGTGTTTTTCATTATAATTGATGTCTTTTAAAATCCTTCTAAGAAGGGGTCCATAGGCCTCTCCAATCAGACCAGCTATATGGTTATGAACCCTAAGCCTAGATGAGAGCTGCCTGATGACCCTGTTCTACTTTGCCAAAGCTGTCTAAGTAACTAACTTCATATTTTTTCTGAGGCCTTTTTAAGGGGAGCTAGAACAACCACAACTAGAATTGGTGCTACATGGTGCTACATGGTTAAAAGTAGGTGAGATCAAGGGCAGCTAGGTGGCACAGTGGATAAAGCGCTGGCCCTGGATTCAGGTGGACCTGAATTCAAATCCAGCCTCAGACAGTCATTTAACCCTCACTGCCCCACCAAAAAAAAAAAGTAGGTGAGATCAACAACTAATATAGCTCTATACTTATGAAAAAGTTCCAGAAAGAAAGTGCCTACATTCTTGAGGGCTTGTCCAATTTCTGTCACCATCAAAATCCCAATAGGTCTTCTGCTGTGTTGGGTTCATTTCTTCTAGAAAAAATTGCCCCCCCAAAAAACAAACAAACATAATGAAAGGACTTTAGGTTTTATCAAACTTAATGATTTGCGATAAAGTGATTAGTTAGTTCACAGTTAACCAGAACACGCCATTCTCCAACGCAAGGGTACTTTGTCTACTGTATATGTGATTCCTATTGCCAAAAAACTACAAGCAATCCTTGTATACAAACACATACATATATGCAGAGGGAATAAAAATCCCTTTACCTTAGACTCTATTAGAAATGTGTACCTTCATTTTTACAAATCCAACAAGGCGTTCTCTGAGTACTGACCACCACACACAGGCACAGAAGGGATCTAAGAACTATTTCTGCCCCCTGCTGTTGGCATTTAGCCAGGACCACACAAGGTCAGGCCATCATGTTGAGACAGCATTTACTTCACACTATCAGTTTTCTTATCTAGGTGGTGCAATGGATTACAGCGACAGGGCTGGCCTCACACAAGCTGTGGGACTCTGGGTAAGTCACTTCTCTCTTGTTTGCCTCAGTTTCTTTACCTATAAAATGAGCTGGAGAAGGAAATGGCAGTATTTGCACTGCAGTATCTTTGCCAAGAAAACCCCAAATGGGGTCATGAAGACATGACTGAAATGATTCAACAACAAAAATGAAGGTAATAATAGCCCCTTCCTCCCACGGTTGTTGTGAAGATCAAATGAGATAAGAATTTTAAAGTGCTTATTATTAGCACAGTGTCAGGCATATAGTAGCTTTTATTATTATTTTATTAAGTTGGGCTCTATTTTAATATTTCTTAAAAACATTTTAATTTATTATTTTTAAGATTCTTTTCTTTTTATATTTTGAGTTCCAAATTCTCTCCCTGCCTCCCACCCCATACCATACCCACTGAAAAGGCAAGCAACATATCAATGATACATGTGAAATCGTGCAAAACATACCTCTATATTACCTTTCTCTGCTGTAAAGTTTTTAGATGTTACTTCATTGTCTATGGTACCTTTTAGCAAAATGTGGTTTTCCTGATTATCACTTCTAATTAGGTCTATTTTTGCTATGTCTGAGAGCATGATTGCCACCCGTGCCTTTTTCACTTCAGCTGAAACATCTTAGATTCTGCTCTTGCCCTTTATTTTTACTCTGTGTGTGTCTTTCTGTTTCAAGTGTGTCTCTTGCAAACAACATATTGTTAGATTATTGAATCCCTTGTGATTTTTCTTTCCTGTTTACCTTTTTATGCTTCTCTTGAGTCTTCTGTTTGACTGTCAAATTTTCCATTCAGGGGGCAGCTAGGTGGCACAGTAGATAAAGCACCAGCCCTGGAGTCAGGAGGACCTGAGTTCAAATCCGGCCTCAGACACTTGACACTTACTAGCTGTGTGACCCTAGGCAAGTCACTTAACCCTCATTGCCCCCCCCCACACACACACACACAAATTCTATTCAGCTCTGGTCTTTTCATCAGGAATGCTTGAAAGTCCTCTATTTCATTAAATATCCATTCCTTCCACCTACCCACCAAAAGACTGTACTCAGTTTTTCTGGGTAGGTGATTCTTTGTTGTAATTCGATTCCAAGTCCTCTGTTCCTTGAACGTGGAAGTTGCTAAATCTTATGTGATCCTGACTGGCTCAATGTTATTTGAATTGTTTTTTTCTGGCTGCCTGAAGTATTTTCTCTTTGACCTAGGAGTTCTGGAATTTGGCTATCATATTCCTAGGAGTTTTCCTTTTGGGATCTCTTTCAGCAGATGAATAGTAGAGTCTTTCAATTTCTATTTTACCCTCTGGATCTAATCAGGGCAGTTTTTCTTGATAATTTCTTGCTATCAATTTTCTTTTCATAATTGTCTTGCATCATTCTCATTTCTTTTTCCAATTTTCCCCCTACCACTCTTATCTCTTTAATTCTTTGAAGAATTCTTGATGGGTTTGGGTCCAATTAGCATTTTTCTTTGAGACTTTTTTGGGTGGCTATTTTTACATCATTGTCTTCTTCTGAGTTTATGTCTTGGTCTCCCCTGCCATTGTAGTAGTTTTTTATGGTCAAATTCTTTTTGTTGTTGTTGTTTGCTAATTTTTCTAGCTTATTTCTTGACTTTGAACTTTATTGGAGTCAGTTCACCTGGGAATGGGGATGCACTGTCCCAAGTTTGGGGATTTTTTATGCTGCTATTTTCAGAGATAGTTCTGAGGGTCTACAAAGTTTTTGGTGCTTCCAAGGTGGCATGATACTGGGACTGGTATGTTCACTGCTCTCCTGATCTGCACTCTGGTCTGTATCCAGAAAGAGTCCCTGCTGCCCCCAAAGCTACAAGCGCTAGTGTTCTCTCTGCCTTGGAGCTATGACCAGGGCCCCTGTTCCCTTGTGACTGACCCTCAGCACCCCTCTCTACTCTGCACCTGCAACCTAGAATTGCAGATAGGTAACAGAGCTGCCAATCAGTGCTGGAAAAGGGTCCCCTATAACCATTTTCTGACCACTTGTCTGACTCCCTTGTCATCTCTTGGCTGAGAGCTCCCAAAGCTGCTGCTGTGGCCATTGTTGCTGCTGGCACAGGAGGGCTCTGAAGTAGGCTTCATTCCAGTGTTATGGACTTCTCCTGCCAACTTCCTAAATTTTCATTATTTTGTTGTTTGTTTGCTTGTTTGTTTGTTTTTTGAAAGACAATGAGGGTTAAGTGACTTTTCCAGGGTCACAAAGCTAGTAAGTGTTAAGTGTCCAAGGTCAGGTTTTGAACTCAGGTCCTCATGAATCCAGGGCCAGTGCTTCCTAAGTTTTCTTAAACCAAAAAATGTCTCACCCCAATCTTTTGTTGACGCTACCGCACAAAAATTTGATTTGAGGCATTATTTTAATGTGGGGGGGTGGTGTTGGTATGTTGAGAGAATTCGGCTGGATGGCTTTCCCTAATCTTGGCTCCTCCTTCAGCTTTTAGTATTACTATTGCTAGCATCAAAACATCTCATCAGCTCTTCAGAGTGGAGAACCAGCTAGTTCTGTAAGTATATTGACTCGATGTGTCACCCAGAGCAAATAATTTCTCTCTGAGCCTGTTTCTTCAGCTGTAACAAGCAGCCCCTTTTTCTGGCCTTATTTTATACTACCACCCTTCACAAGCTTGATGTTCCAGCCAAAATGGTTTATTAGCTATTCCCCCAAATCAGCATTGACTCTCCATTCCTTAACCAAGCTATCCCCCCCATGCCTGGGATGCTCTCCTTTTTCATCTCTGCATCTGAGAATACTCATTTTCCCTTGAGTTTCCAGCCAGGTGCCACAATCTCTTTGAAGCCCTCCCTGACCACCACCACCCATTTCTTAGTGCTTTCACTTTCCTTAAAATAGTACCCTACAGTAGAACGGGAAGAAATCTCTCATAAAATGGAAGATAGAAGAATGCATTAGAAAACAGAATCTGACAATATGTTATTTATAAGAAACACAAAGATTCACCAAGTTAAAATGAGAAGCTAGAACAAAATCTATTATGCTTCAGCCAAATTCACAAAAGGAGTAGTAGTAATGATGGTTTCATATAAGGCTACTATGAATATTAAGAAAGTTCAAAAAAGATAATCAGGGAAATTATATTATGCTAAAAGGTAGCAAACAGAATTAATCAATACTTCATACATATTGACCAATAAATAGCATCCAAATACTTAATCAAAAAGTTAATCAAATTGAAGGGAGAAATAAATAGACAGTAAAACTGTAATAGTGGGGACCTTAAAATACCCTTTTCAGATCTAGACAAATCTAACAAAAAGATAAACAAAAAAGAAGTGAAGGACCTGAAGATGACTTTAGAGAAGTTAAAGATGATAGATCTTTGCCAATTACTAAATGGGAACAGAAAGGAATGTATATATTTCTCAGCTATACATAGCACCTTTACAAAAACTGACCATGAACTGGGATATGAAGACTTCACCAAAAACATGTAGAAAGGCAGAAATACTAAGCATATCATTTATAAATCATATGTGATAAAATCATATTCAGTAAAATATCCATAAATAATTTTAAATAATTCTAAAGAACTGGTTAGTCAAAGAATAAATTATAGAAATAATAAAAATTTCATCAAAGAAAATAATAATAATGAAACAACATAACAAATTTATGGAATGTAGCTAGAATTTATGGAATGTAGATCTGAGAAAAAGACTTATATCTCTCAATACTTTCATCACCAAAAGAAAGAACAAAGTAATGAATGGGTTAGCGTTAGTTGATATTTTGGTTCCTAACTAAGCCCACAAAAATAATTTTGAAATTTAAGTTACCCAGAAGGCTTAGGAATAGAAAGAATAAGGAACCACCTATATGGCATGACTAACAGGTGCCAAAACATAGCACTTCCAAGGACCTACTGATAAATGAAATTCCACGATTAACAATTCATTCTATTGACTTTAACCTTTTGCTGGTTAAAATGCAAATCCAAAAATATTTCCCTTTATAAAGAAGATAAGTTTCAACACACTTTGTAGTCAAATTTTGTTATCAAAGATTTTAAGATATGATACCATAATAAACAGCATAATTATCATGTAGAAGGGACAGAGGTGAGTTCTAGAACATCAGAAGGGGGTAAGAGATTATGAAATGAAAAGATATTAAACATCAACTAAAATCATATTAAATGTTCTAGGAGCATAAAATATCTATCATATATCATCCATCCATCCATCCATCCATCCATCTACCTGAAAACCACTGAAGCAGAGAGATGGATTAAGGTGAAAGTAGGGAAGGGAATGATGTGGAGACAAGTCTGGAAAGAAAGGGTTTGCCAAGCAGATTAGTGTTAGAAGAAAAACATCTCCAACCCCTGGAGGAAGCCTGAATACCTAACACTTCTGCCCCTACAGTTTCAAAGAATGGAACAGCGCCAGCACTATTTGCCTGCTACATGGGATACTTCATTTGGAGGCAAAGTTTAAAGCCCAAGGGCAGCTAAGTGGCACAGTAGATAGAGCACCAGCCCTGGATTCAGGAGGACCTGAGTTCAAATCTGACCTCAGACACTTAACACGTACTAGCTGTGTGACCCTGGGCAAGTCACTTAACCCCAATTGTCTCACTAAAAAAAAAACAAAGTTTAAAGCCCAGTTCACCTACGTAGTCTACTTGTATGACCTTGGGCTGTGACCCTTCTTTTTTCTGGGCCTCAGTTTCTTCATCTGTAAAATGAAGGGGATCGAAGATATGACCTCTGAGGTCACGGACAGCTCTATGTGATCCCCTCAGATACCTGTTAGGTCTCCCAGGACAGACTGTTTCAGTTTTGCCTCTGTATTCACAATCTCAGCCACATAACAGGAAGTTAATGAATGCCAATGATTTACTGACCTCCCAAGGGAAAGTATGGAAAGAGGGAAGAAAAAGACCCTGGAGATCTTTTCTTCTGCAACTCCCTCCATAGTCACCTCAAATAAAAAGGACCAAACTGGAAGATGGCTAAGTTCCTTCCAGTTCTAAACCCTATGATTCTGCCTTCAGGCAAGGCCTGATTTACTACAGAGTACTTTCTGGGTTCCTCTAGCCCCAAGTAGGGAAGGGAATGATGTGAGGTGGGGAATGAGCCCCATTCAAGTTTCCTTCTGTTAGCTTGCTGATAACAAATATGTCTTTAGGAGGAACAAAGTTTTTCATTCTAAAATAGGAAGCTAAAAGGCTTACAAAAGGAAAGGACTTAGCCTCTGAAAATGCCTGACCTGGCTTCCCTTTCCCCAGAGCACATCAAAGAGGGAAGGAGCTTTCCTCCCATTAGACCAATAATCTGAGGCGCCCAAATCCTCCCCCTTCTGTTTTGTTTGGTATATCTGCCAAGTTATCTATTGGCCTGCCTTCTAGGATGACAGGAACCATGCACTAGTCTATCAAGTGCCCCATCACCTAGCACAGGTTCTCTGATTCCAAATATGGGACTCCTTCCACTCTCCCACATCACTAACCTTTCATTTGATGGAACAGAAAAACAGCCCATGGAGAGTGGAAGTGATTTGTCTAAGGTGAGACAGCTAGTCATCAAAACCACATGAGTTAACTATGCAAAGTACTTTGCAGACCTTCGAGCACTATATAAATGCTAGTTATCAGTATTATCCAAGCGTAGAACTCAGATCCTTAACTGCCCGTTAAGAGGTCATTCCATACTGCTCTACTAATACTGGTACTTGCCAGATGGCAAAGGTCTCTTCATATTCTAGCATTAAGGAAGACGGTAAAAGGGAGGAAGGAGGGACAATGGGAAGCAGTGCCGTGATACCAGAATTAAAATGTGTTAGTGGTGGCAGGGCCCTCAACAAGCACGTAGCTGATTCAAACACCTTCCACGTACAGGCCAAAAGCCTGAAGCCTTAGGTGTTTTAGAGGCAAAGCCAGAGCCAGGAATCAGATCTTCTGACTGAAAATCAATCTTCTTTCCACTCCACTATGCTGGGTTCTCTAAAACATATACAGGGATCCACTATGTATTTTGCAGAAGAAGTATGATCTAGGCTGGCTTTCTGGACATTTTTCCAAGCTTGCTCTAATAGAATGTTTGGTTTTGGGGGTTTGTTTGGTTTTTGAGCATGATTTTGGCTCATTATAATTTGCTAAAAGACACCAATATTACTGTAAGGTTTGCTGTTCTACTTACCTATTTCTTGACATTCTAGGCATGACCTTTCCTTTTGTTTGTCTGGTGCCAAACATGAGATTTCAGGTCAGACACAAGGGAACTCCCCTGCACCAATGTAAATCAGCAGCTATTGACTGGGTTGGCGGTGGTTGTCATTTCAGCTATATCTAACTCTTCATGACCCCATTTGGGGTTTTCTTGGCAAAGATACTGGAGTGGTTTGCCATTTCCTTCTCTAATTCATTTTAAAGATGAGGAAACTGAGGCAAAATGTTAAGTGACTTAACCAAGGTAACATAGCTAGTAAATGAGTAAGGCCAGATTTGAACTCCTGACTGCGGGCCTGATGCTCTATCTACTGTGCCACCTAGATGTGCCTATTCATTGGAGTACTAAGAGGTAAAGTAACTTGCCCTGCAGTCACTCTGCCCATTATATGTCAGTAGCAGAATTTGGACCCAGCTCTCCTTAATTTCAGGATCAGCTTTCTACCCACTATGCAATGGTCTATTTTTAAAGTATCATTTTGGGGTTTTTTTTGTTGTTTTTAAAAATTCTGTACCTGTGATTTCACTGTGAAGAGGGAGGAAAGGGAGGGCCACTCGATCTACCAATGTATATTGGCAACTATTCTGTGATTTATGGTCCAGAGTTGCCTAAAATGCTGGAGGATACATGACTCCCTTAGGGTGAAGCAGCCTATATATGTGTCAGAGACAGGTCTCTTGATTCCCAGCCAGGTTCTTTATCCTCTTCTCCCTGCTGCCTCCCAGGAGCCCTCTTTTAAAAGGATGTTCTACACTTTTTTTTTTTTTTTAGTAAGGCAATTGGGGTTAAGTGACTTGCCCAGGGTCACACAGCTAGTAAGTGTTAAGTGTCTGAGGCCGGATTCGAACTCAGGTACTCCTGACTCCAGGGCCGGTGCTCTATCTACTGCACCATCTAGCTGCCCCTGTTCTACACTTTTTGAATACAGAGAGCCATATCTGCATTGCATTTCCTCCTTTGAGCAATTTGTACTATAGGATAGAACACTCAGCTCCGCTCCCATTTCCTAACTGTAACCTGACTCAAGTCAAAGGAAAGGAGAAAAGTAAATGTGAACACCTAAGTCTACTGAGTTCATATCTAGAATTTCTTTGATGCCAGCAGTAAAAGCATCTGAATAAAAAGAAATTGGACTTGCTGATCACAGAGGGCAGAACTGGAAGAAAAATCCCCCCAAACTTGCAACCAACTAGATTTGCACTAAAATGCAATAGGCTGCCCTGTGGAAGAGGGTCTTCAAATGAACCTTGGGAATGGTAGCAATGCGCACCATGCTTTGGGTCATGGCTGCAATCTCAGATCCCTTACAACTCGACAATATCACGACTTCCCATAGCCCCCCTTTGCTAGTTTTCAGTTAACCTTGTGAGTGCCTGATTCGTGCTGAGCCCTGTGTCTATCCACTTATATCTCCAAAGACAGGGTTAAAAAGGAACTTGCCTTGTTTCAGTGCTGAGAGCAGTTGAGTAGCCAATGCCTTTACACCAGAGGTAAAATCTTGACTCTTCTTCATATTCCAACCTTTTAGTTCATTTCTGTAGTCCAGCACATGTACTACAGAGGTAATCAGATCCTCTGTAAACTTTAAGATCAAAATTTGATCATTAAAAACATTTTCACTGTAGGCCAAGAATAAATTTCATTCCAGCATGAGAAATAGGAAGAGGAAGCTTTGCACTACTGCCAACCACTAAAACTTTTTTTTTTTTTTTTGGTGAGGCAATGGGGGTTAAGTGACTTGCTCAGAGTCACACAGCTAATAAGTGTCAAGTGTCTGAGACTCAGGTCCTCCTGAATCCAGGGCCAGTGCTCTATCCACTGCACCACCTAGCTGCCCCTATAAAAACTCTTAAATGTTAACTGGGTCTCTCAAATTATAACAACCTTATGATGAATAATAACATTGACATTATACTGATAAACTATATAAAAGAAAGAGAAGATGAGGGACATGTAAATTTCAGCGGGATATTTACAAAAGACATTAAGCTTGTTCTACTGGATTCCAAAGGAGAAAATTAAAACTAATGGGTAGAAGTAATGTGGAAGAGGATTTTGGCCTGATATAAAATATAGCAATTATAAAAGTCTGAAAATAGAGGGAACCACCTCAAGAGATAGTGAGTTCCTCATTACTATGAATGTTCAACGAGATGATCATTTGTCAGGGATATTCTAAAAGAGCTCAAAGGTCCCTTCCAACTCTATGATTTTAGAGACTGACAGGGTATGATACACCATACAATCCATTATCACAAGTGAATTTTGAAGGACAAAGGAAATTTCAGAAGGAAGAAAAATGACATTTGAGATGGTGCATATTAATCTGCAACTTGAGCAGAAGAATGGCTAAATACAAAAGAAAAATAATTGCCAATTGTATGTGGCAATGAATGACCTTGCTGGACTGAGCCTTAGCAAGAAGGAAAATCATATATTTGTTTTAGCAAAGTAGAATTAAAGGCTATTTTGCCAAACTCTTCCCTTTTTTCTACCCACTTCCATTTTTAGGTGCCTACTCCTCAGTTTCGAATGGTTTTCTGTACTCTCCTATCCCGTGAAACAAAACAACATCTCTACCCTAAGTCCCACTTTTTGTTTTTCCTGATATTGAAGCATTTTCTGGCCCTGAAAAGTCTGGTATTTTCTGATTTGGGAAAAAAGCTTGTAACAAAAAAAATGCAAGAACCTCCATAGTCCAATGTAGAGAGGTCAAACACCCAAGCCATACCACCCTTCAAGGCAGCCAGATTAAAATGTAATTGGGAGATATTTAACAAAATTTTTTAAATACAATAAAACACATGTAACATCACTTTTTAAAATGAAGTGAGTATGTGGTCTGTAAGGGCACTGATGTACAGTTTAACGGCCCTAATTTCTCTTTGGATTTGACACCACTGCTCTAATGGATGTGTGAGCTCATCAAGGCCTCCCACCAGTGATACATACCACAACCTTGCATATATGGGGTGGGGGGATTTTATTGCATTTGCCACCCAAATCACATGCAATAGATCAAATTGACATGTTGCTTATCTTGGCCTGATGATTTGATCAACTCTGAAATCACATGAAAGCTTCCAATTTATTCTCAAGCTTGCTCTAGAAGTTTTGACAAAAGCATTAGTCGGATCCGACCTGACCCAAACAGTCACATGGCTTGGGTTCTGTTTTAAATATTAAAACAAGAAAATGGGGGCAGCTAGGTGGTGCAGTGGATAAAGCACCAACCCTGGATTCAGGAGGACCTGAGTTCAAATCCGGCCTCAGACACTTGACACTTACTAGCTGTGTGACCCTGGGAAAGTCACTTAACCCCGATTGCCCAGCAAAAAAAAAAGAAGAAGAAGAAAGAAAAAAACAAGAAAATGCCCATTTCTCTGAAATGTTCTTCATCTTTCTTTTACCTCTTTAATATGACTTGCTTTGACATTTTCAATAGGTACACGTAACATCTTCATGATTATGTGGCTCTTCTCTCTTGCATTTCCTTTTAATAGTTCTGACATCAAAATTACAAACTGTTCTTTGATGACATATTCACTAGGACTCTGGCTAGTCCCCGTCAGGTCAATATTCCTCATTCCTTCATAGAGCCTGACTATCATTTTCTCAGGCAAGGCATCCCCAAGGTAAGCCTATTTACAGTGAAAAAAGGGGAGAAAAAAGGGTTTTTTTTAAACACTGAAAAATGAAAATGTTAAAATATAGCATCAAGATTGATAAAAACCACTTTTAATTTGACAGGAACATATAAACTGCCCTGATCAAAAATAAATTTCCAATCACATCATTAATATAACCAAACTTCAATGTAAATTTCAAAACATTAATGTAATGGGTATTTGACTGATTTCCCATTTATACTAAAGTCCTATAACTTTAACTTCTCATTGCCATAAAGTCATTTCACAGAAATTTTCAAATCAGATAAGGTGCTATTATTCTCCTTTCTCAAGAACATGAAATGGTTCCTACTTAGCTATGGGATCTTTTCCATGCCCTCTGGGTCCTCTTTAACCTCACCCCTCCTGACTTGCTCATCCTGATGTCTTATCATCTGCCCACAAGTTCCCTCCACTTCCGTCCACCTTGTCTCTTCACTGACCCTGAGACCCTCATGGATCACCTTTCTTTGAACTGAACCACAGACCTAAAATGGATTCTACAGCCCCCATCCTGACAGTGCCCATCATTCCAGGGACAGCTTAAGTCCCATTTCTTCCATAAAGCACATTTAGGCTACTCTGAACTGTTCCCTTCTTTACCTTCCATGATATTTTTATTTTGCCACTTAAGTCTATTGTCTCATGTAGTCCTCTAATCATTCACCCACAAAAGCTGTCTACTCAATTTGACTCTAAGCTCCCAGAAAATGAGATTAGATACTGTTTTTCTATTCTTCGTAATACTTCTCTGTGAACAGTATGGTAGCTAAATCCTTGTTGAATTTCTACAGTAGGTGTGGATAAAACATGGTTCAGAGGTAAGAAATAAAGACAGGGTAAAGGTTTATAAATTACATATAAGGATTATGTACTATCTATTATAAAGTATTTTGCTTGATTAGAAAGTCAGGAGGCACTAGACATGACAAGCACAAAGCATGAAATAAAATGAAATTTATTGTTATTGCCTTTCCAAACAGTAAGATACACAGATAAGACTTAGAATAGAAACCTGTTTAAAAAATCTTAGGGAGGAAAATGCTGGCAGATTAGCACAGTGCTAATTAATAAATGTTCATCAATTGAGATTGTGACAAGTTCCATCTCATACTGAAAAAACATGAAGAAGTGGGGGGGGGGGGAACAAGCTCACAGAAAGTTTGGTGAGCAACCCAATTAAGATCTCCCAAGATCAACCCAAGTGCATTTAAGAATGACACTGGAAGAAAGCAGAAGACAAACATTTAAAAATGGAAAAGCTCTATAAAAATTTCTATGACAAACTTTCCTCTCTATTAATGAAGCGGAGCTACCACATTTGGACAGCAGAGTCCCCAAGATGTTGTACAAGGAAGTAGAAAGGATACTAAAGAAAAGGAAGGTGAAAAAACAGTTAAGACTAGATGATGCCTACACACAGGAGATTGATCCTGGGGTTGACATGGGGAGAAGACCAAATACAAAAGGCTTTGGGGGGAAAAAGCAATGCAATTACTGCTTTTTAAAAAAATGGCTATGGAGAAAATAAATAACTATAGGCCCATATGTTTACTTTGCCTATCCTTAAAGTAGATCTGAGAAGGAAACAGGTGAGTTTCATAAACTGTATTCTATGATAGGCCACATCACTACAGTTTCACAAGAGAATAAGAGTAGAGAAGTCTGCTGATGACTTCCAAAAGAGAATTTGCTGAACGTGCTTACCATTGTCACAGGGGTATCCAAATCAAAAAGGGATTCCCCATAGATGGCGAAATCTTCTATGTTCCTTTTTATAAAAGACATTGCAGTAATCGACACAGCACCAGAATACTGCCGAGCCTCCTAAAGGAGTAATTCTACCTACCATCTACTTTTTTTTAACCTGGAAAAAAGAATAATACTTACTGTCCAGTGAAGATTTTCAGTTGCATGGACAGCCCATAAAGTTCATTCATCAGTCAGTAGATCTTGGCTGAGCACTAGAAGTGGAGGATGAACTGAGCCCAGAACCAGATAAGATGAGAATAGTGGACGGGATTGCATTGTTTTTAATGGCCCCAACATTCTTTCAAATGCTGCTGTAGGGCTACTAGTGATGTAACACTACAGTCGCTAAAGTTATGGATTGACTCAAGGGTAACAGAGAGGCACATGGTGATCAGAAGCAAGCTACATCCTATTCCTAACTGCACAAAAGCAGCAACATGAAGGAAGTCAGATGTATGATCCAAAAATGGGGGATGTGATCAAAACAAAGGAGAAACAACATCCAGCCCCTGTGCTCTGCTGGTATCCCTACAATGTCAAGAGATCTGTAAGAAGGTCCTCCACATGGCGTTGTGAGGAACGCCACTGAGAAGATTTGTGAGTAATCGCACTGAAGAGGAGAAGATGACAGGAATGGGTTTCAATCTATAATTTCTGAGTGAGTATTCAGAGTGATGAGACCCTAAAGTCATCAAATGATCAAAGCAGCTAGACCTTCCTGTCACCCAAGCCACATGAGAAAATCTAGCAGTATTAGCCAGGGCTACACGTGTCTGTTTTGGTGCTGATTATAACCCACCTGCCTTTCCTAGTCACTGCTCCAATGTCATCATATTCTCAGGCTTCTGGGATTGTTGGCAACAAAAAGTTAAAGAAACCCCAAAAGGGGAAATGAGGCTGGGCCAGAAAGTGGATTTGACTCAAAACAGCCAAAGAGCCTGGAATTAGACTGGACTTTTGCCTGCCAGTAGCTCATGTACTCCAAACCAATACCTACAACTGGTCTCCCAACACCCAATGTGCTGCATTCATCACTCTTAATACAACCTGCTGCTCTTTCCATGGAGTGAGAGCCATATGAATCAAAGATGACCACCCATGAAATCAGCACACAGACAAACTTTACTCCCTCAGAACCGTCATTTCTTTTGATTTTTCTCTTCTCCTCATCGTATTCTTGATTGGGATTTCCTTGACTACATACCTTCTCAGTAAACTTGATTTGCTTTCTCATTGTGCATCAAAGTGGCAAAATTTAACAATATCACACAACTTATTGTTACCCTATTTGATGGTTTTAAAAAGATCAATTAACAAATAATTATTTCTTTAAGAAATAGAATTGAGAGGCAGCTAGGTGGCACAGTGGATAGAGCACCGGCCCTGGAGTCAGGAGGACTTGAGTTCAAATCCGGCCTCAGACACTTAACACTTACTAGCTGTGTGACCCTGGGCAAGTCACTTAACCCCAATTGCCTCACTTTAGAAAAAGAAAAAAGAAAAAAAAAGAAATAGAATTGATCTGATCTGAATATGCTCCTTAGAAATGCATATTAATACCCTGAAGCTGATATTTCCTGAGTACCTTGGTTATTAGTCAGGCTTCAGACTTACTAGAGTAACTAAATACCACCCATTTGGCCAGGCAAAGAAACTGAAAACAGTCAATGACCAATTTCCTAAAACGATAAGAGGCTGATAATTGTTTAGTTATAGGACCACAGGAAGGGACCTTAAAGGGCATCTAGTCCAACGCTCTTGTTGCACAGATAAAGAACTTTCAGCCCCCAGAGATTAAAATGAGGAAGCAGGATGCTGGCATTCAGTTATTCTTGAGTTGGGTCCTGAAATATATTGCTTCCTTATTTCACTGGAACTGATGTGAAATTACCAGGATATAGGACCTATCTACAATCAAAAGTAACTTTGTACACAGTGTGACTATAACACAAAACATATCAATTGCCACGTTGGCTCCCATCTATGGTCGGGCTCTTCCAGTCTGACCATAGCACAAAGTCATGCGTTAAACTAGAAAACTCCACTCCAGAATACTCAAGAGTTGTCTCTTATTCTTGCCTGTAACATCTCCAAAGAGATAGGGATTGGGAAAGGTTTTTTGCTCTTTCCAGAGGATATCGTCTCCAAACCCCCTGTTATGGCAGTAAACAATCCATCAATCTCAGCCTGTTCTTCAGGTAGAAACCGTGAGAAGTAATTGGGACGGCAATTTGTTTGTTTATTCCCCATCTTTTCTTCCTTGAGAAAAAAACCTATAAGGAGAAGGAGTGAAAGACACAAGTTGGAAATAAAGAGTACATTTATATAATCAAGGGGAAAATAGCCATTTTCAGCAGTGAAATATTGCTAGAATACATTAAACCAGTGTAACAACAGCTTTCTGAAGGTACAAACGAAAAATCATGGTACGTAATTTAAGAAAACTACCCATCACTGGAAAGCGGTTCAAATTCAAAATGATTTTTTGGGAAGAAAATGGAAAAAAACCCAGCAAGGTTCATACATACACACACACACACACACACACACACACACACACACACACACACACACACACACACGTGTGAAGCAGACCTAAAGTCAGGAAAGCCTGGATTCAAGTCTTGCAGGAAACATAAAAGAAAACAAGTCCTCTATACCTTCAGGGTCCTGGACAATCCTCTAAGACTGTAAACTCCAGAGGAGATGCCAACCTTCATTCAGCCAGAGCTCCCCACATATAGGCAATCCCAGAGCCAGGACAAAATGCAGATATACATACATCTGAGGGTGGTAATTATTGGGAATAAGTGTGTAGGTGTGTATGACAATAACATAAAAAGAGAAACAAGGAGAGAGAGAATACTTAGGCAGCTAGATGGTGTAGTGGATTACAGAACTAAATAGTCTGGAGTCAGAACTGAGCTATTTATTTGCTGTGTGATCTTGGGCAAGTCATTTGACCTTGGTTTGTCTCAGTTTCTTCAACTATTAAAGGGGGATAACAACAGTACCTTCCTTACAGGGTTGCTGTAAGAATAAAATTAAATGAGACAATATTTATAAAGTGCTTAATGGTATCTGGCACATACTAGATGCCAGGTAAATGCTTATTGATTTCCTTGCCTTACCCTTCCTTCCAAAAATGGATGCCACTTCTCTTATACCCTTTGGATTTTAATCATAGGCCAAAGGAGGAATGAGACTGCAAGCAAAGAACTAAATTCTGGACTAGCAAAGAAGATGGGGGGCAAAATCTCCTTACCAGATAAAGCAAATGGGGGGAATGTTCAGTGATGTGACATTCCAGCAAATAAGGTGAAGGATGGCTCATCCACCTGTGGATAAACAAAAGATGACACAAGTGAAAATGTGTCTTTTTATTAATATTTCATTTTTCCCCAATTACATGTAAAAACAATTTTTACATTCATTTAAAAAAAATTTTGAGTTCCAAATTTTCTCCCTCCCTCCCCTCCCTGAGATGGTGATTTGCTATAGCTTATCCATGTGCAGTCATGCAAAACATATTTCCATATTAGTCATGTTGTAAAAGAAGACACAGACCGCCCCCAACACACACACACACACACACACACACGCATAGCGAAAAATAGTATGATTCAATCCACATTCAGACTCCATCAGTTCTTTCTCTGAAGGTGGATAGCATTTTTATCACGAGTCCTTCAGATGCAGTCTTGGATCACTGTATTGCTGAGAAGAGCTAAGTCATTCACAATGGATCATCATGCAATATGGCTGGTACTGTGTATTTCTTCCCAGTTCTGCTCACTTTGCTTTGCTTTGGTTCACAGAAGTCTTGCCAGGGTTTTCTAAAATGTGTCTGCTTGTCATTTCTTATAGCACAATAGAATTCCATTACAATCATGTACCAGTACTTGTTCAGCCATTCCCCAGGGATGGACATCCCCTCAACCTCCACTTCTTTGCCACTGCTATAAATATATATATTTTTCGTATGAATGAGTCCTTCCCCTGTTTTATTTTTATGCTTTTGGGATACAGGCCTAGCAGTGGGATTGCTGGATCAAAGGGTATTGACAGTTTTATAGTCCTTTGGGCATAGTTCCAAATTGCTCTCCAGAATGGTTGGATCAGTTCACAACTTCACCAATAATGCATTAGTGTCACATTTTGCCCACATCCCCGCCAATATTTATCATTTTCTTTTCTGTTATATTAGCCAATCTGATGGATGTGAGGTGGCACCTCAGAGTTGTTTTAATTTGCATTTCTCTGATCAACAGTGATTTAGAGCTTTTTTTCCACAGGTTGATAGCTTTAATTTCTTCATCTGAAAACTGCCTGTTCATATCCTTTGACCACTTATCAATTGGGAAATGTCTTGTATTCTTATAAATTTGACTCAATTCTCCATATATTTTTGAGAAATGAAGCCTTTATCAGAGATATTTGCTATAAAACTTTCCCCCCCAATTTTCTGCTTTCCTTCTTATCTTGGTTGCATTGTTCTTGTTTGTGTAAAAGAAATATATCTTCTTTCTTTCTTTCTTTCTTTTTTGTGGGGCAATGAGGGTTAAGTGACTTGCCCAGGGTCACACGGCTAGTAAGTGTCAAGTGTCTGAGGCTGAATTTGAACTCAGGTACTCCTGAATCCAAGGCCTGTGCTTTATCCACTGTGCCACCTAGCTGTCCCAGAAATATGTCTTCTTAAAAAAACCTGATTTCCTATAAAAATAATAACCAGAGCTTACAATTACACATTCCCACCATAACTCTAGTGTGAATAACCATTATCCCCATTTTACAAAGAAGGAAACTGAGGATCTGGTGAGTGAAATGACTTTTCTAAGGCACACAAAGAGCCTTCACACCTTTTCTCTGCTCATTCGCCCAACACGTTAGGCCAAACCCTCATCATCTCAGTGAACAATTGTAGTATACTCACCACACCCCTACCCCCTATTCAGTCTCCTGACCTCATCTCTTCATACTCCTCTGCATATCTGGGCAGGCCTAACCAAGTCACTCTCCTACCCCTTAAGCTTCTTTGGCTCCCCATAACCTCTAAGATCAAATATGAGCTCCTGGATCTGACTTGAAAACCCCTCACAACCTGGCACCCCAACTTCCTTTCCAGGATTATTCTATGTGACTTCCTTGATCAAACTGGCCTTCTCTCCCTGTTTACTCCCACGGGGCCTTCCTTTCATCTCCCACACGCAGTCCGTGGCACTGATGGAAGGCATTCACCTCCAACTCTGCCTCTTACACTGGCCAGTTTCCTTTTAACCTCAGCTCAGATGCCAACATGAAGCACTTCCTGATTTCACCAGATATATGTGCCTTTCTCCGAAAATTACTATCTAGTTTGTATCTATTTGTGTATATATTGTGGCACAGTAGATAGAATGCTGGGCCTGAAGTCAGAAGGACCCGAGTTCATAACCTAGACCAGACATTTATTAGCTGTGTGACCCTGGCCAAGTCACTTAACCTGTTTGCCTCAGTTTCCTCATCTGTAAAAAGGGGATAATGATACCACCTTTCTCCCAGGGTTATTGTGAGGATTAAATGAGATAACTATAAAGTGCTTAGCATAGTGCCTGGAACATAGTAGGTGCTATATATATATATATAAAAAACATTATTAAGGTACTTCCTCTGCTTAGGTTGTAAGAGCTTCGAGGGCAGGGTTTGTTATACTTTTTTTCTTTGTGTCCCCAGTGCAAAGCACAAACTACAAGCTTAATAAATTATTGTTGATCAGTTGGCCTTTAAAATCCCTATGATTAGGATATCAACTTCAGCAAATTTGGTGTTTTACTTTTTAAAGATATTTATTAACATTTTATTTTGAAAGAAGACGCTTCCCAACAAATATCAAAACAAGCCCTCTACAAAATCCATTTCTCCCAAATGAATGAATGCTGCTAACAGAAAAGAGGGACCCGGCCTTTAATTCTGATGAGAGCTCAACATTGACAAGTCAAAAAAAGTGACTTCTGTTGCCTCTGAACGGTTACTTTATTAACATTGTTGCACTCATTGGGTGCATTATTCTTTAGGCTTTGCTTTCTTAACTTTGTATCTCTTCAGAGAAGTCTTCCCAGTTTCTCTAAATTCCTCATACTCACCTTCCTCCTTGTGTGTGCCTATATTCCACAATCTGTGGAGCTGTTCCAAATCATTAAGTTCGTGTTTTTATTTGACCTTAATTTTTTAGGGATGTCTTGTGTTTTGACATCACATTCATTTTCCAATATGTCCCTCCTGCCCAGTGAGTCATCCAGCCCGCATAACAAAGATTTTAAAAGAAAGCAGCAGGTCAGTAAAATCAGCCAACCTATCGACCATCCCTGATAACTCATGCCAGATTCCCCACCCCTTGCCCCTGGATTCTTCAATGGAGGGAAGGAAGTGCCTTTTCTCAGCTCCTCTCCAGGGACAAGCTTTAATTATTCAGTGTTGGGGGTTTTGTTTGTATTTCTGTTGTGGCATATGTTGTTTTGCTGGTTCTGATTTCTACCATAAATCAGTGTTTATTAGGGACCTATCGTGTGCCAAGCATGGGGGATACAAGTACAAAGATAAAAACGGTTCCTATTTGCAATTAGCGTACATGCTAATGGGGGAGCCAACTAAGTATATCTAACAATATGTGCAGAATTGATATAAAGCTAATAAATACAAAGTGCAAAGTGGTTAATAACTAGAACCAAGATCTTTAAGGTTGGGAAAGTGCTTTACATATTTCATGCTCATGACACTGTGAGGGAAATGCTATTGGTTTTTGTTTTTTTGGTTTGATTTGCAGGGCAATGAGGGTTAAGTGACTTGCCCAGGGTCACACAGCTAGTGTCAAGGGTCTGAGGCCGGATTTGAACTCAGGTCCTCCTGAATCCAAGGTTGGTGCTTTATCAACTGCGCCACCTAGCTGCCCCCGGGAAATGCTATTGTTAACCTCATTTTACAAATTAAAAAACCCCGAAAACCCCAACAGGTTGAATCAGGTTAAGTGATTTATTTAGGGTCACACAGCAAGTAAGTATATTAAGGAAGTATTTGAACTCAAGACTTCTGACATAAAGTCCAAAGCTGTGTTCACTATACCACCTTGTTGCCTGATACAAAGAAGTTTGAGATGGAGATGACTAGTATTATGAAGGGCTTCATGTAGTACAAAGAGAGGGACTAGGGCAGCTAGGTGGTACAGTGGATAAAGTGCCAGCACTAGATTCAGGGGGACCCGAGTTCAAATCTGGCCTCAGACACTTGACACTTACTAGCTGTGGGACCCTGGGCAGGTCACTTAGCCCTCATTGCCCTGCAAAAACAAAGAGGGGGGCAGCTAGGTGGCGCAGTGGATAAAGCACTGGCCTTGGATTCAGGAGGACCTGAGTTCAAATCCAGCCTCAGATACTTGACACTTAACTAGCTGTGTGACCCTGGGCAAGTCACTTAACCCTCATTGCCCTGCAAAAACAAAAAAACAAAAAAACAAAAACAAACAAAAAGAGGGACTATATCTCTAAGGGTGCAATAAGGAGGCAGTACATTCTCAACATGAGGACAGGCAGACAAAGGCATGAAGACTGCATTGGTTCATCTGAGTCTTCTCATACTTTTCTGAATTCTTCATATCATTTCTAATGGGCACTAAGATTCCATTACATTCATGTTCTACCACATATTTAGTCATCCTCCAAATGGTAGGCATATACTTTGGTCACAGTTTCTTGCCATTGCAAAAAGTGGTGTTGTAAATATTTTAGTGTATGTGGGACCTTTCTTTTTTGTCTTTCATCTCCCTGCAGTATATACCTGTAATGGGATCTTTGGGTCCAAGAGTATGGTCATTTCATCCTGGTTTCATATGGCTGGCCCCAGAGGGTGGAACTTCCTAGCAATGCAAAACTCAAACACATCAGCTCATAAGACAACAGGTTCTCTCCTCACTGGAAATCTACCAGAAAAGGTTGAACAAACACTCATATTTTTTAGAAAACACTCTTTTATCGATAGGAAGAGGACTGGGTGATAACTGCTAGGGTTCCTTCCAACTCTGAAATATTATATGATTCTTAGTGAATGCTAATCTTAAAGGGTCTGTATCAATTTGCTAAAGATTTTAGTAAAGTTTTAAATACAGTGAATTTTCTCCCAATACTTGTCTTTCTCCTCTGATTCTGACTATTTTTTTGCTGGACAATGAGGGTTAAGTGACTTGCCCAGGGTCACACAGCTAGTAAGAGTCAAGTGTCTGAGGCCAGATTTGAACTCAGTTCCTCCTGAATCCAGGGCCCGTGCTTTATCTACTGCACCACCTAGATGCCCCCAGTTATTAATATTTTAATGTATTCTGCCACTTCCATACATAGGCTACAATAATTTTAAAGTGTTTTCAGTGTTTCACAGAAAGTTATGACCTGGAAACAGCAGCATTAGCAAGAGTAAACTATTAGTAGTTATAATACCAAGAAAATACCTTAATTCCATCTTAGGTAAAGAGATATGGTTTTCTTAATAGAAATAGAACCCCCCCCCCCGCACATATACATACATACACACACACAGAGAAACACACACTCCCTGCCACAATTTTCCTATTATAAGTGGGAACTTAGGATAATATATCATTACTATTTGAAAACCAGAAAATTTAATCGGAGCCAATTCATACAAAATCACTAAGAGGGGCGGCTAGGTGGCGCAGTGGATAAAGCACCAGCCCTGTATTCAGGAGTACCTGAGTTCAAAATCTAGCCTCAGACACTTGACACTTACTAGCTGTGTGACCCTGGGAAAGTCACTTAACCCCAATTGTCCTGCAAAAAAAAAAAAAAAGCTTATAATCCACGATCTTAAAAAAAAAAAAACACAACAAAATCACTAAGAAATTTTGACTAGAACTTTAACAAATCGAAGTTTAGTTCATTACCAGTAAAAAAAAAAAATCAAGAGTTTTCAGTGAGAAAACTAGTGTTTGCCAATTCAACAATCATATAACAAGTACTGTTTTTACTAAGGTCCTTCCTAAATGTAGTAAGGTAAGGTGCCATGCTATACACTATAACAAATTTAGCTGCTAGAGCAACCAAAATATTTTAAGTTAATTTACTATACAAAGGTTCTACTTCTCCAGGAGTCACAAGGTAATTAGTATTTTTTTGTTCAATCATTTCATCCGTATCTGACTCTTCAGGATGCCAGTTGGGATTTTCTTGGCAAAGATTCTGAGGAAATTTTCCATTTCCTTCTCCAGCTCATTTTCCAAATGGGGAAACTGAGAAAACAGGGTAAAGTGACTTGTACAGGGTCACACAGCTACAGACACAGTGTCTAAGGCCAGATTTGAACTCAGGTCTTCCTGACTCCAGGACAGGCATTCTATCCACTGCAACACCTGTGATAATTTGTACACGAGTACTTAAAATATGAACATTTTTTAGAAACATCCAACAGGCAATCTCAGATATGAATTGTCCTTCATTCATTCTACAAGTATTTGATAAGTCCCACTATGTGCCAGGAACTGTGTTAGATGCTTGGCATACTAAGACAATGAACAAAACAGTACTTGCCCTCAAACAGTGTATAGTCTATCAGAGAAGTGCCTCCCATACACAATGTACAAAGTAGATACATACACACAATGTACAAAGTGGATACACACTAATTTGTACAGGGAAGGCAAAGTCTTCAAAACCCAATCAAGTTCCAAAGTGAACTTTGAAGACATTCATGCCTGCCTTTGTGGAATGCTTAAGGGTCTCCTGGACATTGAACATTATCTCCATGTTCCTAAAGCTACCACTTCCAGTCCCTTCTCAGTATCTCAGTCAGTGAGTAGCATCTTGTGATTGATCCCAAGTTCCCCTGCCAGAACAAAAGCAGCCCCCACCAATAAACAAAATATCCCGGGGGATGGGGGGGAAGAGGACTTAAAGCAAAGACCTGAGTTTTATCAAGAAGAGCCGGGGGATGAAAGATCTGGAACTCTCTTCATGGTCCAACTAAAATGAAGAAGTCTTCATTTTACAAATAAGAAAACTGAGGCCCAGAGTAATTCAATAACATCCCAAATCACACAGATCTTCTCAGAGACAGGATTTGAACTGAGGTCTTTTGACCTTATCCTTCTTCACTTGTGTGTGTACGTATATAAATACATGTACATATATATGTATACATCTATAATAAATCTGTAAACCTTCAGGTCCACTTTCTCCTGGTGCCTCATTGCCAGCCTTCCCAGGTGAGGAGAGGAGTTTGCTCCTTGTGCCTTCCATCTCCTGCTGGGTACAGTGTGTCCCCAGAAGGAAAGAAGCTGGGCATCTTCCATCAGCTGAAAGGACTTCCCCGTGTAGGGAGTCGACCTCTCCCTGTGGCCACCTCGAAGGTGGCCTCCTTGGGTAAGAAGCCCTCAGACGTCTGGAGGGCCTTGTGCCCTCCCTCTTGCTGGGTGCAGTGTGTCCCTGAAGGAAAGCTGCCAGGGGCCTGGCTGTCATTTTTCATCCACCTCAAAGCAATGCCTTCCATTTGTGCTGGGACAAGGTAACCCCCACCTCCTACTACCAGCTCCATCTCCCAACTGGGACGTGGGGAACCTCCCGTGCAAAGAGGAGCAGCCTGCCCTCTGACTCCTGGCCTTCCATCTGTAACTGCACCAGTCCTCTGAGGAAGAAAAGCAAAGGTGGTGGGGAAGGGGACTTCTTTCTCCTGTTGTGCAGGTACAACGTCCATCTCCAGCTACACCCTTTCTCTACCTAATCTCCAGCCTTTGGAGGGAGAGGCCTCGTGAAGCAGGACCTCCCTTCACACTGTGTGCCTCTTATCTAACACTGCACTTGCCTCCAGCCCCATCTCCAAACTACTGGGAAGAAGTGGTAGCCTCCATTCTATGGTGAACATTCCCTTTCACTCCAGTGACTGAACTCCTGTAGATGATCATCACCAAGCTCCATTCCTCCCCCCCCACCACCCGATTCCTCATTCCCATCCCCTTGAGATTCCCACCCATCGTGCCCTCTGGAATGCCTTTTCCACAGGCAACAAACTTCACTTCAACTTAAATATTTTCCTCTCCCATTCCTTGTCTAGTAGCTTACTAGAACCTGGTTCCCCTGTGATGACAGAGCCTCCTTGGCCACCTTTTCCAGGTGGTTGAGGTGGGGGAGTTGGAATACTCCTTGCTCCCCATTACCACTTCCAGACTTTCCCCCTTCCTCTTATATTCAGTATCCTCTCTTCCTTGGAGGTTCTGTTCATATCTACCACCCAATCAAAATCCTGCCAGCTATTAGCTACCAAGGTCACTCCCCTTCTTTCCTCAATGAATTCAGTCCCTAGTTCACAATTTTTCTCCCCTCTCCATCTCCTCCTTCATCCCAGGAGAATTTGACATTCATACTGACTCTCCCTCAAACATCGTAATCACTTAGTTCCTCAACCACTTCACATTGTGAGAAAATAATTATTAATAATGGGTTTTGGGGGCAGCTAGGTGGCACAGTAGATAGAGCATGGGCCCTGGATTCAGGAGTTCCTGAGTTCAGATCTGGCCTCAGACACTTGACACTTACTAGCTGTGTGACCCTGGGCAAGTCACTTAACCCCCATTGCCCCGCAAAATAAATAAATAATTAAAAAAAAATAATGGGTTTTGGGGAGACCCAGTGACCCTGCCCCCACTTGGGAACTCTGGCTGGTTTCTCAGAGCCAGCCCCAAAGGTGCATTAGAGATCAGATTCCCAGTAGAAATTAAGACCACGCCTACCTGAAAGCCCTTGCCCTCAGAGGGTCTGGGTCTATCTTTCCTGGACCCTGAGCTCAGCACTAGACTGCTCATTTTGATATGGAACGCCCCCAAGTCATGTCAACCAATGGAATTGAGTGATGCTAGCCAATTAGCTTTGAGGAGTGCATAAGAGCCGCCTCTCCCCTGGTCTGGAGGAGGTTGACTCTTCTTACATGGAAACTGAGTGAACCAGCCACACAGTCCCTTCTCTCTCTCTAGGTAATGCAGGGCTTCTGAACTCTACTTTGGAGCCAGGTGCTCTAGTGTCCGCTTGCGCGCTCCCTCGCTCTCGCTCTCGCTCTCGCTCCCCCCCCCCACTCCCCGCCCACGCTGGGGGCTTTTCAGCTTGTGTTAAATGTGGTCAACTCTTTATTAACATTTAATATGATTTAATAATAAATTCTTGCTGCCAAAACTGGTGCAATAGCCATTAATTTATAAGTAGCAAAATATTAAAAACCCTGGCTAAGTTCCCTAATAACTTAGAACAGAGACAGGCTTCCCCCCAATATTTCAAATGACATACCCCAAGCCTCACCTCAGTCCTACACAAAGATGGTCACACCCTCGATCTCACCACCACCACAGATGTACCACTTCTTTGTTCAAGAATTCTGAAATCCCCTGATCCTACCATAATCCAGTGGCTTTTTACTTCTACATCTACCTTCCCAGATGTAGAAATCTGCCTTTTGTCCACACTGTCACCTCTAGTCTCTTAACCCTTCAATTCTCTCCCAAGCTATCTCACCTGCACCAGCCACTCTCTCCTCTTTTCCTTATCTTGACCCTTTGGTGAACCAATCCAACTCTATACTGTCTTCTTCTCTTGAATCCCTAGCCCCATTATATCACTGATTATGCCCAGCCAAGCCTCAATCTTGGATCACTTAGCATTTGCAACCTTAGCACCTATATAGGTGCTGCTGAACAAAGGCAGAGAAAAACCATACAACCATTCTGACTGGATCCACTACAAATTGATGTTACACAACCTCAACTGGGCTCTCACTGCTATCAGGCAATCCTACAATAGCTCCCTTATCAACTCACTACCCCACTCTCCACAGTGGCTCTCCTAAACCTTTTCAACCTTCCTCAAACCTCCCATGGATTCCCCTCCCTACACTTGCCTTCTATTTCACAGAAAATACCAGGACCATTTGTCATGAGGAAGAGGGGAGATGATGCTCATCTACTATCATTCAGGTGCCTTCTGCCACTCTCTCCTCCCCCAACCCGTCTCACATGAAGGAGTGGCCTTACTTCTAGTGATCCCATTCTATCTTGTCTCCTCCAACAAAATTTCTCCTCTGTCATCCCCATTTTTTCATATTTCTTCAGTCTCTCCTTGTCCATTAGCTCATGCCCTACTACGCACACACATGCCCTTCCATCACCAATAACTACCGCCCTATATCTCTTCTGCCCTTTGTAGATAACTCAAAAAGGCCAACTATAGTAGGTATCCTTGACTTTCCTCCCACTCTCTCCTTCACCTCTTACAACTGGATTCCAACATTATTATTCAATGAAACTGCTCTCTCCAAAGTGAATAAAGATCTCTTGGTTACCACATCCAATGGCCTTCTCTCCATCTCCATTCTCCTTGCAACCTCTAACATTGTTGATCTCTCCTTGACACTCTCTTCTCTCGAGGTTTTAAGGACATCCTCACATGTCTCTTATCTTACCTGAATGCTCTTTCTGTCTCCTTTGCTGGGTTCTCTTCCAAACCATGCCCTCTAACCACAGGTATTCCTAGGCATTCTTTCCAATCCAAAGCATTGTATTCATCTTTGGGGAAGTTCCATCAATTTTTAAAAATGGTTTTAATTCATCATACATATGGCAATTAGCATAGATGGAGCAAGGGATAACCAATGAACAGAATGTGTACGGGTGACACACCACCAAGAAATCTGAGGGAAGGTCCATAACACAGGCAGGCTCACCCCATGAAGAATGTATGAGAAGACAAGAGCTAAAGTTGCACAGGATAAAACACATGATAGGCTACAATTTGTGCAGTGGGAAGAAACATCCACTTTGAGATCACAGATACCCTTCAGGATCAAAGTACACATAAAATAGGGGTTTCCCCCCATACAATCATAGCTCACAAATGAGCCAAGAAGACTCAGCTCCATCCCACTTTCAACTATGACCATCAAAGACATTCAAAACAGCAGACTGAGTAGTGACCAGGATACTAAAAGACTACAATTGGTCATCTTTGCAGCCCAAGATTACAAATTGTGTCCAAGTGGACAGCTAGGTGGCACAGTGGAGAAAGTGCCAGGCCTGGAGTCAGGAAGACTCATCTTCCTGAGTTCAAATCTGGCCTCAATCACTTACTAGCTGTGTGACCCTGGGCGAGTCACTTTACCCTGTTTACCTCAGTTTCCTCATCTGTAAAATGAACTGGAGAAGGAAATGGAAAACTACTCTGGTATGTATGCCAAGAAAACCCCAACTGGAGTCACAAGGAGTCAGGCACAACAGAAATGACTGAACAACAAGCAGTCTATACAAATGAGGAAGGGCAAGGAAGGACAGGCTGTCAATTGAGCCTTGCATTCAGCTAATTAGAGTAAGGTGAGCAGAACCAGAACAATTGACAGCATGGCAACATTATAAAAATGAAGAATTTTTGAAAAACCTAAGAACTCTGGGAAATGCAATGATCAATGAGATTTTGGGCATGGATTTAGAATGTTGCCTACCTCATGACTGAGAGGTGACAGACTAGATATGCAGACATGGGAATGAATGTGTTTGACTGTGTCTATTTGTTGCAGGGTTTTTTCTTTTTCTGTTTTTCAGTGGGGAGATAGGTTAGGAAAAAGAGAGAATAGGTGTTTTTTCATTGAAAAAAATTTTTTTTAAATAAGATTGTATTTCTAGAGCTGGGAGAGACCCTAAGAGACCATCTCATCCAGCCTCCTTCATGTTACAGATAAAGATACAGAAACCCAGAGAGATTTGGTGACTTGCCAGCGGCCAGAGACAGTGAACACAAAATCTTCATTTATATTAAAAGACAACTATAGAAAAATAAAGTTGGTAACATCTATTGCTTGGAGATGGGAGAAGCTTCCTTGTTTACAACTGTGACCAGATGACAAAATGGAAAAAATGATTCTATTTCTAGCTTTTTGGTTTTTTGTTTGTTTTTTTTAGTGAGGCGATTGGGGTTAAGTGACTTGCCCAGGGTCACACAGCTAGTAAGTGTTAAGTGTCTGAGGCCGGATTTGAACTCAGGTACTCCTGAATCCAGGGCCAGTGCTCTATCCACTGTGCCACCTAGCTGCCCCAATGATTCTATTTCTGACACATGAATACTGAGAAATGGGGAAAGGCACTGTGGTCAAACTCAGTTTCTACAGACACAAAAACCAGAGGCAACCAGGCATTCATCTACAAAGAGGAGAGCCCATATGGTCAGGACAGGGGGCAGCTTAGACTTTTCTCCCATCACAGACACCAGAGTATTCATTTGAAAGCAGAGGGAGAGCCATGTACTACAGACGCTGCTCCTGAACGAAAATGCTCAGCCCCAGGTCCTTCTGGGCCAGGCATTAAGAACAAGCACTTTCCACTTGGGTAATTTAACTAATGGGTTTTTAATCAGGTGTAAATGAGACCTACCACCCAATACAATCATAGTTAATTTGGGTTTTAGACTTACAAAGTATCTTATGTATAATTCTTCAGTTCAACACAATTCAGTTCTCATCTGATCCTCAAGTTCTACAGGTGAAGCAGTTTTCACCTGCATAAAATCATCGGAGTACAATCTCTCCAATATCTCAGCCTCCTCTCCCCTGACACTGAAAGCAATCTCACTTGCCAGTTCTCTCTTTCTACTAACCTAAACCCCCTGAGCCTCAGGGCTTTCTCCATTTCATTCTGTGACAAATTAGTCTTCCTGAAATGCAAGTCTGACCACATCAACCCAATCCAATCAACCCCAGTGCCTCCCTATCACTCCAGCATTAAATATACAACACTCTCTTCAACATTCAAAGCACTTCATGACTTGCCCTGCTATGACTTTTCCCCAACACCTACTCTTCCAGCCAGTGACACCGGTCCCCTTGCTATTCCTCACATTAGATACTCCTCGTGACTCAGAACCAGGGTCTCTGGAAATTTCTGGCTTCTATTCTTGGAACCACTCCCTCCTCATCTTCACTTCTGGTTTCCTCCTCTTCTCTCCCCAAATCCCACCTTTTGCAAGGAGCCTTTCTTCTCCTAGTCCTTTTCAATCTTCGTGCCTTCCCTCTGAAATTACTCCCGAATTTATACTATGTATACATCTTGTTTGTACCTAGTTGCTCCTCCCCCCACCCCAATTAGATATTGAGCTCCTTGAGGGCAAGGAGTTTCTCTTCCTCTTTTTCTTTTTTCCATTTCTTTATATCTTTAGCACCTAGCAGCTGCTTTATAAATGCAAGTTGACTTGGGGCAACCCTCTAAGGTAGATTATTATCTCTATTTTATAACCAAGGTCCAGAGGTAAGTGACTTGTCAGGCCCCTAGTCACTAACTACTCCAGACAAGCAATCATTTTGAAATGGCTTCATTTTTGTGACAGTGGTCATGAATGTGTGCTTCTACTTACAACCAGATGACTCACAACAGTTGTTCTTAACTGAACTGAACCAGACCGAACAGGTTTCTCTACCTTTATTTAGTTCTCGGATGCTAGATGTCATGCACGTGTGTTTGTTTCATTGCTCACTTTTACTGTTTTTCATAACGTTATTATTACTCCAAGGAAACATGAACACAAAAGTTGTAGTCATTGCCTTTTGGCTGGTCTCTCTGCCTTAAGCCTTTTCCCTACCTGCTACCTTCCACTCAGCCACCCAAGAGATCTTCCTAAAGCACAAGACGGACCATGTCACCCCTCCAGCCAATCAGCTCCAGTGCCTCCTGTTTGGCTTTTAAATCCCTGCATCACCTCACCTCGCCCTTCCTGCCTGTCCAGTCTTCTTCCCCTGCCAAGTACTCTGCCATCCAGTCACAGGATCCCTCTTACTAGACCTTGAAAAACAACCCATCTCTCTCCTGGGGGCATTTTCACTGGCTGTCCCCGTGTCTAGAATCCTCTTCCTCTTCATCTATACCTCTTGGCTTCCTTCAAGTCCTAGCTCAAATTCCACCTTCTATAAGAAGTCTTTCCTGGCCCCCCTTCATGCTGATGCCTTCCTTTTGTGATCATCTCCAATTTATACAGTATCTATCTTGTTTGCACATGTGTGTTTGCATGTACCTGATACAAAGGAGGTGCTTTTAAAAAGCTTACTGACTTGGGGCAGCTAGGTGGCGCAGTGGATAGAGTACCGGCCCTGGAGTCAGGAGTACCTGAGTTCAAATCCGGCCTCAGACACTTAACACTTACTAGCTGTGTGACCCTGGGCAAGTCACTTAACCCCAATTGCCTCACTAAAAAAAAAGAAAAAGAAAAAAAAAAAAGCTTACTGACTTGACTTAGATTTTTAAGGAGCACACTGCACTGACCATTAGCAATACTGCAAAGCTGCTGGTATGGAGAAGTCAAAGGTTTGTTTCAAGGATCACTCAAATTCAGAAGAAAAAAGAATCAGTTGCAACCAAGGACAAAGAAAGGAAAGGAAAACCACCAAGAAGTGGCAAGAAGCTCTTCCAGATCAACAGTCTAATTAATGCTCAGAAAGCAAGCAAGGCCTTCAGAGGACCCTGGCAGCTGGAGATATTGCCACAGATGAGGCCTGACCTTCTTAAAGCTGGCACAAGGACCAGAAAACCAATTTTGTTTGTCTTTTTTAAACTCCTACTACCGAGGGAAGAACACACTTGTAGTGGTCAATACAATACAAAAACTGGGGTATGAGAAAGTGGATACTTTTCACTCAAGTCTCTACCCAAATTATATTCAAGAAAAAGTCCAGGTAAGCTGATACAAGCTGGACATCTTCCTCAGACTGAAAACCACTCAAAATGTGGCCCTGGCAACTTTTTATTTTCAGTAGGCACTGGGATTTTGATCTCTATTGAGAAATTATGAATGCCTATATTAACGGACCATTCTAGAATTATAAACAAATGGAGAAAGAATATTGCAATCTACCAACATGTTACCAACCTACCAAGGGTTAACCAACTTCTTCAAGAGATAGAGATAAAGAGGCAGCTAGGTGGCACAGTGGATAAAGCACCGGCCCTGGATTCAGGAGAACCTGAGTTCAAATCCAGCCTCAGACACTTGACACTTAACTAGCTGTGTGACCCTGGGCAAGTCACTTTAACACTCACAGCCCTACAAAAACAAAAAACAAACAAAAAAATTATATGGGCCTGGGATAATTCAGAGGAAGTGTTCTCCTTGAGAGGCAGAGACTGAAGGTTGGACACACCTAGGAAGTGGAGGGAAGGTAATTCCATTAGGTGTGGCTACTACTGGAGCTGAGCCCAGGCCAGAGATAACTCCAGAAGTCAGGACCACCACCCCTCATTCAAGCTTTTCCCACTGTACCCCCAATAAGGAACTTTCCATTGTCAGGTGGTCACCCCATCTATCCTCTATAAAGCTTTGGTCTTTCTTCTGTTTGAGGAGAAAGATATCTCTAAGCCATCTCCTCTGCTTGAGGCTAAGTCTTCCAACTTCCCTCTCAGTCACTTTCTCTGGCACCCAAATAAAAGACCATTTGATTCTAATTGGACTGTGTGCAATTAGATTCTTTACAGAGGAATACCTAAGGACCCCCACCACCCATTTCCCGGTGACACAAAATAACTGTTCTAAGTCTGCTCAAAGGTATTAGCCCCTCGCAGTCATTCTCTTTTCCTACAAAGACTTGGCCTACTGTTTATACTATAAACAGGCTTCTTCATTCCTGCAGAAAATAAATCACAGACTTTCAGAGCTTGAAGGGAGAACATCAAGGTCATGGAATGTGACTCCTTCATTTTACTGCTTAGGAAACTGAGGTTCTGAGGCAGAAGGGATATTGAACCCAAGGTCTCCTTAAAACACTCTACTATTCACACCATGCTTTCTCTCAATTGAACTGGATTTCAAATAAGCACCAAACAGACCAGAGCCAAGGGACTTGGGAAATTGTCACCAGGCCAGGAGAAGGGAACAGAGACAGAGAAACCAGGGCAGAAAGCCACCGGTGGACACATGCTAGGCAGTTAAGTATTTGCAACAATTCCAAAAGCAGCCACCACAGCAAACTATCAGGCTGAATATCGGGCTGGCCTGGAGGCAATAGAGCAGGAATCAGTGAATGATCTACCAGGAGTGAAAAGGCCCAGGGAGATAAGTAATTGAAAGGGAAGAAAAGTCAACTTTTCTTGAGGGCTCTCTGGCTTTAGCGGACTGATAAGGAAGACGGGGAATGGATTATATTCCTTTTCAAAGATTCAATAAACATCCATTTTATTAAGCACCTACTACCACGCGGAGGACACAGAGAAAATTAATTTCTGCCCTCAAGGTGCTTACGTAGTGTTGGGGAAAATGAAAGGTACCCCGGAAAGTAAGCAAAAAGGTAAATACAAAGTAATGGGGGAGGGAGGGGAGGGAAGAGGTCCCATCCCCCTCAACTGCAGACGTCTTTATGTAGAAGGTATCTGATTCAAGGTTACAAAGGCACTTCTGAGGGGAACAGCAAATAGGATTGATGGAAAATAGTTTGTGAGAGTACCAAGAAATATACCTGGAAAGAGAGGTTGGAGCCAGACTGTGAAAAGCTGGACTAAGAGTTTGTATTTAATCCTGGAGGCAAATGAAGGATTTTGAGCAAGGGGGTCACAGGATCAGACCTGCACTTGAAGAACATCAATTTCAGCTGCATGGATAATGAATTAGAAGGGGGAGCCTAGAGAGAGAGGCTGAACTAAGGTGGTGTCACATAGATAGTGGTGAAAAATGATGCTGAGGGAGAAGAGGCAAGACTTGGCAACTGCCTGACCAGAGATGGAGGGTGGGAAAAAGCAGAGATGCTTCTGGGGTCTCAAATCTAGGCGACTGAAAGTCCTTTTCTATTTCACATTTGCCCCTTCACAAACTGCATTTCTGGCAAAATTATCTTGTACTTAGCTGTCTGTATAGATGCAATCAATACTCCAACAAGGTGTAAGCTCTCTGAGGATGAGGGCTGTTTTTCATTGTTGTCTTGGCATTCCCAGCACCTAGCACATAAGTGTTTGATAAACGCTTCTTCTTGGTACTGGTAGTATCTTGTCAAACTAATCTTTCTTTACCTACTCCCTAATTACTTCTAGCAATATCTTTTAGCTTATGTGTAGGACTTTAGGGCAGAGGATGCCTAATTTTACTTCCTGTCTACATCTGTGGTATACTGCTCTATACTCAGTCAAAGGTGGTTTGCTGGCATCCTCAAAGCTTTGCAAAAGGTGATTCAGGTACACACCTGCCTTACTTCATCATATATATGTATACACACACGCGCGCGCGCACACACACACACACACACACACACACACACCCCTATCTATACCTATATATATACATACACACATATATGCATATGAGACTTCATCTTTAATTGATATAATACTGCTTGCCTTCTCAATGAGTAGGAAAGGAACTCAAAACTTTAAAAATGAATGTTAAAAATCAATAATTTTTAGAATTGAAAAATATTTAAAAGTCTACGCACAAAGTAAATTATTTAAAAATATACTATAGAAAATTATGTGGTAAAGCAAACAGTTCACCCACTAGGCCTAGGTCTAGGACAAGTCACTTTAACTTCTCTGGACCTCAAGTTTAGACATTTGTAAAAAGAGGATAATAAGCACCCACCTCCCAGGGTCCTTGTAAGGATCAAACTGAGATCACGTTTGCCAAAAGCTTTGCAAACCTTACAGCTCGATATAAACGCTTAGCTATTATTATGTTATGGTAGGAGCTTATTAAATAGTTGTCGCCTTAATACGTGCCCCTAGACTAAGCGATTTGCTCCAGGAGGTGGAACTCGAACCCAAGACCTCTCTCATTTCTGTCCATTGCACCCAACTGACTGCTCTGGCTTATTTCCCCTCTCTGGGCCTCTCCTCCCCACCACCGGTAAGGTCAGGGCTGAGAGGGTACCCCCTTTCCTGACCGCGGGTTCAGAGAGATTCCCCCATACCGCATCTAGACCCAGAAGCAGGCTCCCTAATGCATAACCATAAGGTCTTATTACTATTCATGAATCCGACCAGAGGAGTCGGTCGGGAGGCGCCCACCTGAAGCCGCTGACTCGCCTCAAGCGGAGTCCTCGGGCCCGGCCAGCAGCGCCCGCGCTCAGTTGTTAGGCTTTCCGGCCCTGACCGCGGCGCCGGGCCACGGCGGCCCATGCAGCCGCTCCTCCAGCCGCTTGTCTTGCCTTGGCGTTTCTATCGGTCGGAAAGCCGAGACCTGACAGACCCCGTGACCCGCACACCGCTCCCCGCCCCTTGTTACCTGGAGACGCCTCTGACGGACGGCCATTCGCTCTCATTGGAGGGAAAACGAATAGGAGGCGGGATCCGAGGGAGACCATAGCCAATGGAAGCGTGCTAAGGGCGGGTCAAATAGGCAGCTGGGGGCGGTGAGGAGAGGTAGAGCCTTTAGGCTTGGATTGGTAACGGAAGGCAGGATTGAGGACTCACTAAGAAGAAATTTTGAGGGGAGGACGTATATGGCCTATTTCCAGTGAGGCCCCTTCCATTCCTTTAACCCCCGTCCTCCAGGAACTAAATATGTGGAGTGACGAGAGGATAGGAGCTGGTAGAGCCTGCCTTATTTAAATTATTTTACTAAAGGCGGCTACCACAAATGGGCTCGTCCGGTGGGGGAGAGAGCAGGGAGGGGGAGAAGGTGTTGCACAGGCTACTGGGAAATGTAGTTTCTATCTTACTTTCCCACGTGCGGTTTGAGGCCTTTCAGTTTAAAGGAAGATGGGCGGGAGGGGGCGGGGGATGTAAAAGGGTAGGAGAGACTTTCCCTAAGGTAGAGCCTCCAGGCTTGAGATCTTGATTCTATAGTTCACTAGACAATTGGAAGCTAATTGTGTGCTAGGCGTTCTGTGAGATACCATTGGGTGCTTCCTCTCCAAGCTTTTACAATCTAGAGTAACCTATCGAACGCGGGAAGGGAATAAGCACCTACTTTTTGCCGAGCACCGTTAATATATAAATGTTGCCTCGTGTCAGATTCAACAACCCTGCCAGGTGGATGCTGTTATTTTGCCTACTTTACAATTGAGGAAACTAAGGCAAACAGGTTAAGCGACTTGCCCTGGGTCACACAACTAGTAAGTGTCTGAGGGCGAATTTGAACTTCCAGACTCCAAGCCCAGCACTCCATCCACTGAGCCATCTAGCTGTTTAGATATGATATAGGTCATTCTGAACCTAGGACTCATGAACTTGTGGGATTTTTAAAATGTTTTTTATAACTTTCAATATTTTTTGCCTTTGTAATCCAATTTATTCTACCTTAGACATTTAAAAACATTTTCTGAGAAAGGATCCATAGGTGTCACTAGAGTGGTACCCAACAGGTTATCGTGTATAAAGTAAAATGCATTTGTAGTTTATAAACTGATTATATTACTTGCCCAAGGACACTCAGCAGAACCAAGATTTGAACTCAAGTCTTCTGGCTCCAAATTCATGTCACTTTCTACTATACTTCTAGAAATCAGCCTCTTTTAAGATGTTCGTATCTTGTTTTTTACATCACCTACATTTCTAAATCTATCCCTTACTCTACATAAGGAACCCACTCTTAACAAATAAGAAAAAAGAAAAGCACGTGGGGATGCCAGAAGCCCAGAAAAAACTAAACAACATCACTGTGTGAGATATTCTATGCAATATTGTACGCCCATTGTCCTCCACCTCTACAAAAAGGGGAGTTACTTTTTTTTTTTCATGTTTCTTCCATGCCTAGCTGCTTAGGGCTTTCTTATTCTTATTATTTGCATTTACATTGTTATAATCTGCTTACTTCACCGTGTATTAGTTCGTCTTGTGCTTCTCTGTATCCTTTTATATTCTCCATTTGTTAGACATAATAATATTTCATTAAATTCAATTTAACCATTCAAAATCGATTCACAATTAGTTTTGTTTCCAATTTTTTGTTACTATAGAAAGTGCTCCAATAAATAATTTGGTGTCTATGGGATATTTCTGTCTTTGACCTCTGGATCATAGAGTATGGATATTTTATTTACTTTCTCAGCATAATTTCAAATTACTTTCCAGAATAGTTGGACTGCTTCCCAGCTCAGCCAACAAAGTATTAGTACCTTTCTTGTCACAACCCCTCCAACAGACTTCCCATCTTTTGTCATTGCTAACTTGTTTGGTATTGCATGAAACCTTGAAGGTATTTTGATATGCATTTCTCTTATTAATTAGGAACTGGTTTTTCAAGAAATACAAGAAAGCTCTATGATTTACAGGTGTAACCTAAAAGTTTTCAGTTCTAGTAGAGGGGGGGAGAAGAGGGCCAGCAACAAATTAAAGGACACTGGACTTTTTCACTTTATGGTCAGCCCATCAACAACTTAGTAGACAAGCCTTAGAAAAATCTCCAAAGGAAGTTGTGATTTGTCATAGCTTAGGACAAGTCAGAAGTGGGTTTCCTGGAAGCAAAATTGTTAACACCTTGTTACACTTACAGGGGGCTAAATGAGGACCTCTAGGGGGTCAAATAACTATGGCCTGCAGGCCAGCTAAGAATGGTTTTTCCATTTTAACATCAAGTTTTATTGGAACACCTCAAAGCACATATTATCTATCGTTGTTTTCTGCCAACAGCATTTTTGCTACTACCATAACACAATTGGTAGTTGAGATAGAGAACATATGTGGTCCTCTCAGCTCTTGGAACTACTTGACACATAGCAAATTGCAACAGCAATAACTGGGCAGTGTTTTGAGTAACAGGTGTATTGCTTTACCACGACATTTGTTTTTGTTTTTGTTTTTGTATTACTGGTTAATACTCACTATGCTAAAGCAAGAAAATTAGCAGGGAAAAGCTTAATTACAATTTTTTGAGCTCAGGGCTAAGATTGACGTTTCTCTGAACTTGAAAAACTGCATTCAAGAATATGATTGAAAAGTCAAATTTGGAGCTCAAAACTATCAATAAAAATTTATTATTTTGAAAAAAGAAAAAATGACATCAAGCAGAAGTGCTTCATCTGCAATGTAATTAATGTAATATATTACAGCAAATATCAAGAATGTCTTCCAAAATGTTTTACATGATTGTACATGCATAACCTATATCTGATTGCTTACTCTCTCAGGGAGAGGGGAGGAAAGGGAGGAAGTGAGGGATAGAATTTGAAACTCAGAACTTTTAAAAAATGTTTTAATGTAATTGGGGGAAAATAAAATACATAAAATAACTATTAAAAACCAAAGAATATAATTGGAAATATTCAATGAAATAAATAGGTTTTTAATAAAAGATTATCTCCCAAGCAGTGAATATACTCTTAAAACCATATGCTTGGGGACAGCTAGGTGGCACAGTAGATAAAGCACCCGTCCTAGATTCAGGAGGAGTTGAGTTCAAATCCAGCTCAGACACTTGACACTTACTAACAGTATGACCCTGGGCAAGTCACTTAACCCTCATTGCCCCCCAAACAACAACAACAACAACAAACACCATATGCTCCTGAAATGATACCAATATTTAGCAGTACCTATCTGTGTGAAAAGACATTTTCAAAGATTTCTAAAATCTCATTACTGATCAACATTTGAACATTTGAAATCAATCTTGAGGATACAGAATACTAACTTTGAACTTCAATTAAGCAAGATGTTATACTCTAAAAAACTCCATTCTTTTCATTAGTAGATCTATATTACCAAAAAATATTTTACTAATAATGTTATATTTTTAATGTCACCAATAAAAAAATCATGGAAATTTGCTTTCTTATTATATAAGGGGCAGTTAGGTAGATAGTTGGACCTGGAATCAGGAAGATTCATCTTCCTGAGTTCAACTCTGACCTCAGACACTTACTAGCTGTGTGACCCTGGGCAAGTCACTTAACCCTGTTTGCCTCAGTTTCCTCATCTATAAAATGAGCTGGAGAAGGAAATGGCAAACCACTCCAGTATCTTTGCTGAGAAAACCCCAAATAGGGTCATGAAAAGTGAGAAATGACTGAAAAATAACTAAACAACAACAAAACCCCACATATCTTTTTTTTTGGGGGGGGGTTGTCAATGAGGGTTAAGTGACTTGCCCAGGGTCACACAGCTAATGTCAAGTATCTGAGGTTGGATTTGAACTCAGGTCCTCCTGAATCCAAGGCTGGTGCTTTATCAACTGTGCCACCTAGCTGCTTCCCCCCCCCCCCACATAATATCCTTGATTTTGCCTCCTGACCCACTAAGCCTAAAATATCTACTATCTTGCCCTTTACAAAAGAAGTTAGCCAAACTCTGCTTTAGAGGGTTTATTTTAAATGAAAAATTCTCAGTTCCGATACAATCACTCAGTCTCCAGTTTGGAAAATTCCTAATACCCGGACAGAGGTTGGGCTCTCTGTCTAGCCTTACATTTCTAGCCCCCTCTAGTTATTCCTGTACTCTTTGTGGTTGAGGCAGAATTCGGTTTTCTGGAAGCATTTCAGTAAGAAATGATCAGATTATGTTATAATGTCTGTGGATAGACAAGCAGTAGGAGGCAACATTGGGGGAAACTGAACGTTTCTTGGGACTTCCCTCAGACTAAGTCTTCTTCAAGATGAGTGTGGAGCATCTGGAAGTCTTGTCCCTATATTCCACCTCAATCGCAGCTTGGTCCCCCTTTGCTCTACAATTGTTCCAGCCTTCCAGATCTAGAAGCCAGTTCATTGAGAGCATCTCTCTTAGAATCAGGGTATGGAGGGCAGCTAGGTGGCACAGTGGATAAAGTGCTGGCCCTGGATTTAGCTGCCCCTCTAAGTAACTGTTGATTAGAGAAATGCAAATTAAAACAACTCTGAGGTACCGCCTCACACCAATCAGATTGTCTAATATGACAAAAAAGAAAAATAATAAATGTTGGAGAAGTTGTGGAAAAATTGGAACACTAATGAATTGTTGGTGGAGTTGTAAACTGATCCAGTCGTTCTGGAGAACAATTTGGAACTGTATCCAAAGGGCTATGGGACTATGCATACCCTTTGACCCAGTGGTACCACTACTAGGTCTGTATCCCAAAGAGATCATAGAAGAGGGAAAAGGACCCACATGTACAAAAATATTTATAGCATCTGTCTTTGTGGTGGCAAAGAATTGGAAATTGAGGGAATGCCCATCAATTGGAGAATGGCTAAACAAATTGTGGTATATGAATGTAATGGAATACTATTGTGCTGTAAGAAATGATGAGCAGGAGGATTTCAGAGAAACCTGGAAGGACTTACATGAACTGATGCTGAGTGAGAGGAGTAGAACCAGGAGAACATCGTACATAGTAACAGCAACATTGTGTGGTGATCAACTGTGATAGACTTCACTTTTCTCAGCAGTGCAATGATCCAAAACAATTTCAAAGAACTCATGATAGAAAATGTTTTCCACATCCAGAAAAAAGAACTGTGGATTCTGAATACGGATTAAACCCATACTGTTTCTTCTTTTGGGCTTTTTTTTCTTTTTTTTGATTTTTGTCCCTTGTGTTCTGATTCTTCTTTCACAACATGACTAATGCAGAAATATGTTTAATGTGATTGTGCATATGTAACCTATATCAGATTGCTTTCTGTCTTAGGGGGGAAGGGAGGGTGAGAGAAAATTTTGGAACTAAAAATCCTATGAAAACAAATGTTGAAAACTATCTTTACATGTAATTGGAAAATAATAAAATACTTTTATGATTTAAAAAACCAACAACAAAATAATCAACCACCACAAATCAGAGCTTGATTTATTGTTTTGTTGGTTATCTAGACTTAAGAAAGTGATGGAGGAAGTGTTAATAACATAAATTGAACTTTAAAATATGTCTCTCCTACATTTTCCCCGGAGAAAGTTGCTTGTTAAAAAACATTTCCCAGTACACCCAGTGCTTCCAAGTCACAACGAGTCATTTTCCACTTTAGTAGAGGGGAAAAAAGGTAACAACAGGTCTAAACTTCCTTCAGGGTTTGCTTTCTAGGCATAATAGAAGGTACCTTCTTTTCATTTGGTCGAAAGATGATTCTTTTGCCCTTTCTTTGCTATACCCACAGAGCAGAAACTCTAGCATTGGCCCTCTGGCCTTAAGAGAGAAGACAAAAATCATTCTTCAGTTAATATTATCCTAACATTATAAACTAGAAAGTGAGTGGAAATGAATGTCAACATTTAGCCTGAAAGAATCTCAGAACCAGGTCTTTGTACTCTAGGACCTATATACTAGGTGTCCAATTCAGGCAGTTAAGTATGAGTTCAAGAGAGAGAGAGATCTTTGTGGGTTAGAGTGGTCAAGAAAGGCTTCTAACTATGCCATTGACTCCATCAGTGACATCTAGTAACTCAACTCCACTTTCTGGGCCTAAGGTTCCTTAGTCTATTGAAGCTGAACTAGGATACAAAGGATCTTAACCTGGGGTCCATGAACAACTTGGGGGGTGTGTGTGTGTTTCATATTTTGATAACTGCATTTCGATATAATTGATTTCCTTTATAATCATATTATTTTATTTTATATATTTTAAAATATGGTTCCAAGAAAGGATCTATCAGCTTCACCAGATTGCCAAAGGATTCTATGATACAAAACAAAAAGGTTAAAAGTCTTGCAACTTTAGATCTGTAATTTCTTTTCTGTTAGGTTCATAGAATCATTCATTTAAAACCAGAAAGAATTTTAAGAGCTCATTGAATTGTAAAGTCTAAAATTCTAGCTGTGATGTCTAAAATCCAGTGAGCAGTCGCCTTAAATTAGAAGCTTTAGCAAGAGTTTAACCTTTTAAGTATTTATTAAAGTGCATTAGAAGTTAGTGGAGGGGCGGCTAGGTGGTGCAGTGGATAAAGCACTGGCCCTGGATTCAGGAGTACCTGAGTTCAAATCCGGCCTCAGACACTTGACACTTACTAGCTGTGTGACCCTGGGCAAGTCACTTAACCCCCATTGCCCTGCAAAAAAAAAAAAAAAAGAAGTTAGTGGAGAGAGAGAGAGAGAGAGAGAGAGAGAGAGAACAGCCTTCGTCTATCTCTAAGAGCCAGCCTCGGACCTCCTGCCAAGCCTAAGTCTGGTACTGAAAAGACCTTGCTCCTCTGCAGCTTCTCCCAGAAGCCTTCTGTGAAACAGGAAACAGGACTGTCCACACACACACAGCTCCAAGCTAATTGGCTGGTAGCTCTGATTGACAGGACCCACAGGTGGCAGACATCACTTCCTGATGCCAATTTGACCTTTTGAAACCCCGGAAAAGGTCACTTCTGGATGCTAAGTCACATGCTGTTCTCTTTTCATGGTGGAGCTTCCCTGTAGTATCTTTCTCAACAGGTTGTTAGTGCTCTAATTCTCACAGAATCCAACCCTCTCATTTTACAGATGAGGAAAGCAAGGTTCGGAGAAGCCAAATGACTTGACCAGGGTCACACAACTAGTAAGAAAGGATTTAAACTAGTAACTTCCAGACTCCAAGTCCCAAACTATAGTGCCACTTAGATTACCTCAGGAGATTCAGTAATTAGACTGTCTACCTGGGGAGAGAGGAATAAAACTTCACATGAGAAGTTGAAAATATAAGGCAGAGTAGGACGATAATAATAGCCTGTTTATGTGGTGATTTATGGTTTAGAAGTTAAATTAAATATATTTAATTACCAAGCTAATTCCTCGCTGACACTCTGTAGCTGGTATGTAGCACAAAAAGGGGGAAAAAAGCATTACTCTCATTTCATACATAAGGGCTCAGAAAGGGTAAATGATTGACCCAAACTCACACAATGAGTAAGTAGCAAATCTGGGCCTCAAACCAAGCCCTTAGGACTGATCTCATTATGCTATGACATACATCTTAAGAAAAACAAAATGAACAGGTTGCATAATACAATGGGCCACACTAGGTGGCACCATAGTGCACAGAGTGCCTGGCCTGCAGCCAGGAAGACTTATCTGCCTGAGTTCAAATCTGGCTTCAGACACTTCTTAGCTGTATGACCCTGGGCAAGTCACTTAAACCCATTTGCCTGTTTCCTCATCTGTAAAATGAGCTGTAGAAGAAAATGTCAAACAATTCCAGTATCCTTGCCAAAAAACAAAACAAAACAAAGCAAAAAAACCCAAATGAGGTCACAAAGAATCTAACACAATTGAAAACGACTGAACAACAACAGAATACAATATGATATACTTCACTTACGGATCATAGGGTTTTAGAACTTTAAGGTTATCTTGGCAAACTCAAACTATCCATGAAAAAAAAAATCACTGAGCTGCCAATGTCCATTCATATGTTTTCTAACATACACACAGATACAATAAGAGTGCCTAGGTCCCTATTAGCACCCATTTGCACATAATTCTAATAAACTTGGCCATTTGTATTCCCAGCCGGTCTATGGAATTCAGAAAGAAAGAAGGGCCTGCTAGAAGCAAAGTTCCTGAGAGCAATAAGAATGAACCCCCTGATATTGGAGGAGACTGAACAAGTATGAAAGCCAACCAGAGAACTCTCAAAGCTCATCAGTTTTGGGTCATTTGATATAGAGAAGCCTTTTGTACCTCAACAGTGCCTCAGTGTATATATACCCTCACTGTGTCTCTGTCTCTCTCTTTCTCTCTGTGTGTCTCTGTGTGTGTCTCTTCCTCTGTTTCTATCTGTCTGTCTCTGTCTCTCTGTCTCTGTGTGTCTCTTTCTCTTTCTCTGTCTCTCTCCATACAGTAATTGGCGTTCATAATGGTGGTTATGATCAGCCTGTATTTAGGGAAAAGATACAAAGCTCATATCACAGGGAACTCATTTACAACCTTTTGATGTTAAAACAAAGAAGTGGAAAAATTGTACCTTTAACAGTCAGCCAGGTCCCTTTTGTTCAGATTTTTAATGTCATGGTATATGGGAAATACAACCAAGAATGAACCAGATCGAGATTACAGATCTACTTGAGTGCTCCTGAAAACTGAGGCTGAAAATTTTTTATACTCAAGGTTAACGCCCAGGGCAACATGAACGGTGCACTCAAATCAAGTCTGAAAACCAATTCATTTGGGGTCAGAGGAGAAAACTTCAGACTTTGGGACAACAAGGTCCCATGGACAGGGATCATGGGACATACCCACAAAGTCAAGAGGGAAGCTGTCTGGTGGCTTTCTGTTTTAATTAGTTATTCTTGCTGACTGGTGCAAAGTTCAGCAGTTTTTATCTGCTGAAGTAATAAAGTTATGAGTCCTAAACCCCGGTTGTCCGGCTCTTATATGTAGCTCTGTTTAGGAGCATACAGAGATAACTTCTTTTACATATTCTCTGATCTAGGGTAAACAGACCCAGGTGCAAATTAGAGTTAGTTAAGTGATGAGTTACAGGACTTGCCCAGGGTCACACAGCTAGTAAATGTCCGAGGCTGGATTTGAACTCAGGTCCTCTTGATTCCAGGGCTAGTGCCTCTATCCACAGCACCACCTCATTGCCACCCTCCCCGCAGATGCTTTTAAATATTCCAATCCTGAATAAGCTAGGTAAGGATGGGGGTATGGAGAAAGGTCAAAGGCCTTTGGTGCTTAGTAGATACACTTCGGGATTCATTAGTCACTCTGCTTATTTCTGCCAAAGTTTCCCCCCTTCCTATATTTATGGTGATGCTGACTCAGAAATGATACAGACTCAGGAAAAAAAGTATAATTATATTAAATTTGCTGTGTTTAAGGGACTGCAGAAATGTATAATACACATCTAAAAAGAAAGATTTCCATTCCAAAATGATTACTTTTCCCCCAAACTTGGTACTTAAAAAGTAAACTTCAGTTATCTGGAACATTCACTTATGTAGACTATCTTATTTATAATGACAATCTTTTTTTGGGGAGGGGGCATGTTTTAGACCTGAATGTTCATTTATTAGTGTGGGGGTTTACCCAGAGTAAAAATTTTCTTCACTGATGCAAATCACCAGTTTCTTGGTAACTTCTAGTTTTAGACAATTGCCCGGGGGGCACTGAGAGGTTTAGGGACTTAAGCTGGGATGGGTGGGAGACTTTAAAACACTCCAGGAGCAGCCCCTGATTCACTGACGCAAAGCCTCTCATGATGACAAATAGAAGGGAAGGGAAGGGAATAAGCCAAGGGGCAGCTAGGTGGCGCCATAGTTCATAGAGCCCCAGACCTGGAGTCAGGAAGACTTTTTTTTCAATCTTAATATTATTTTTTTCCAGTTACATGTAAAGATAGTTTTCAACATTTGTTTTTATAAGATTTTGAATTCCAAATTTTTCTCCCTCCATTCCTTCCCTTCCCCCTCCCCAAGACAGAAAGCAATCTGATACAGGTAATATATGTTACAATCACACAACATATTTCTGCATTAGTCATGTGGGAAAAAAAATCAGAACAAAAGGGGAAAACCTCAAAAAAGAAACAAAAAAGTATAAATAGTATAGTTCAATCTGCATTCAGATTCCACAGTTCTTTTTTCTGAATGTGAGCATTTTCCCTCATGAGTCCTTTGGGATTGTCTTGGATCACTGTATTGCTGAGAAGCGCTAAGTCTATCACAGTTGATCTTCACACAATGTTGCTGTTAGGAAGACTCATCTTCCCGAGTTCAAATTGAGCCTCAGACCCTTCCTTCCTAGCCATGTGACCCTGAACAAGTCATTTAACCCCTTTGGCCTCAGTTTCCCTATCTGTCAAATGACCTAGAGAAGGAAATGGCAAAGCCCTTCAGTACCTTGGCCCAGAAAACCCCGAATAGGGTCACAAAGAGTTGGATAAGACCAAATAACAACAACCAAAATTATGTTCTGGGAGCTGTGCTAAACACTTTTAGAAATACCATCTCATGTAATCATCACAACAATACTGTGAGATAGGGGCTACTATTATCCCCATTTTACAATGGGTTCAAAGGACCTCAAAGTCACCAACTAGTCTAAGCCCCTCATTTCATAAAAAACCAAAAAACCAAAAAAACCCTGAGGCCTAGGTAGCTTATACAACATAAGTATACCTATAAAAGCATTGGATTTTCATTGAAAGGAGCTGCATTCAAATACCAGGTGTTCACCTATCTGTATCACCTTGGAGAAGTCACTTTACTTTTTTGCTTCTCTTCAGCTTCCTTATCTATAGAATTGAGGATTTGAACTATCTGAGGTCCCTTCCAGCTCTAACAATCTGGGTTCAGATAAAGTAAGAGCTTATAAAAGCTTGTGATCTTTCCTCAGCCATTCTCATGGCAGTCTGATAAAAACTCTGGTATGTGGGCTTAGCTTTTCTGGGGGGGGAGACACAGGCTGTCTCTGCCCCACCCTTTTTCAGGAATCTTCCATATCTGGAAATGTATATTGCAAGGTCTTCAGCCAATCCCTGGTGCCCACTGACTGTGACCTCAGAGGTGGAAAACCAATCAGATGATCCTCAGCAAAACCCTGCCCCTCCCTGGGAAAGCCCCCGACACAACTGGGTTTGCTGCTGACCCGGGGGGTAGATCCCTGCGTGCTACTATGGTGTGAGTAGGTTCACTATGTATCAAGGGAGTCTTGTCTCCATCCAAATTCCTGGGGAAAAAAAAGTTTTTTACATTTCTGGAGTCAACTTCCTCATTTCTCCCTGCTCAGCTTCTTGCAACCTGGCGAATCGTTACCACCTAGAAAGATATCTCTCCAAGTCATCCCTTTGGTGTCATATCCAGAGGCCCTTTTTCAGTCCTCATCCTTCCTGTTGAACGTCCCCTGCCTTCCTACATGCTCACTCTTTCCTTGGTTTTTGTGACCTTGCTCTCTCTTGGTTCTGTTTCTATCTCCCATCTCTTCAATGATGGGTACTCCCCAAGGCTCTGTCTAGGTTTCTCTTTTCTCCCTAACCTCTCTCTCTCTCAAGCTTTTGATCTTTCTTTTTTACATAATATTCTTTTTTTTTTTTTAAGTGAGGCAATTGGGGTTAAGTGACTTACCCAGGGTCACACAGCTAGTAAGTGTTAAGTGTCTGAGGCTGGATTTGAACTCAGGTACTCCCGACTCCAAGGCCAGTGCTCTATCCACTGCGTCACCTAGCTGCCCCTTACATAATATTCTTAATATTTTTTCTCCGCAATTACACGTAAAGTTATTTTTAACATTTAAGGGTTTAAAAAAAGAAGAACATCGTATATAGGAACAGCAGTATAGTCAGGATAATCAACTCTGAAAGACTTAGCTATTTTCAGCAACACAATGATCCAAGAGAGTTCTGAAGGATTCATGGTGAAAAATGCTATCAACCTCCAAGAAAGACCTGAAGGAGTCTGAATGCAGATCAAAACACACTTTTAAAAACTTTCATATTTTTTCTTGGTTTGTTTGTTTTTTCCTATCACAATATAACTAATGCAGAAATGTGTTTTGTATGACTGTACATGTATAACCTATATCAATGAGGAGTGAGATGGAGGAAGGGAGTGAGAGAATTTGGAACTCAAAATGTTAAAAAATTTTACATATAATTGGAAAAAATAAAATATTTTTAAAATATAAAAACATTTATGTTTTTTTTTAAGGTTTTGAGTTCCAAATTCTATTCTCTTCTTCCCCTCCCCCCTCCCTGAGGTAGTAAGCAAGGTTATATGTGTGCAATCATGTAAAACATGATTGTATTAGTCATTTTGTGCAAGAAAATAGAACAAAAAGAAAGGAAGAGAGAAATGAGAGTGAAGGACAGAGAGAGTGAGAATGCTTCATTCTGTTTTCTGAGATTTCTCTGGAGGCAGATAGCATTTTTCATCATGAGTCCTTTGGGATTGTCTTGGATCGTTATATTGCTGAGAATTGTGGAGTCATTCAGGTCTTCATTGTACAATGTTGCTGTTACTGTGTACAACGTTTTCCTGGTTCTGCTCACTTCACTTTGGCTACTGCTCGCTTAACTAATAAATTGATCATGGTCATGACCATTCTGTCTCAGTTTACCTTAATTTTCTTTTCTTTTTGTTTCAATATTAATAGTATTTTCCCCCAGTTACATGTAAAGATAGTTTTCAACATTCATTTTTATAAGAGATTTTCATAAGTAACACAAAGCATCACCGTTTCAGGAAAAGGCCATTCACTAAACTGCTCTTATAGCTAGCTTAATCCCCAAATAATTCCTTACGTGACCACCACTCCAACATGGGAATTGCTTCCCCCATCAGAATACAAGCCTTTTGAGGGCAGGAGCCATCTCATTTTTGTTCCTATGTCCCCAGCTCTTAGCAGAATTGTATGCTAAATAAATCTCATATGCTAAATAAATCATTATTCATCCATCCGGTCCTATTCTTTCTCCACTTAACTACCAGACATTTTAAACTCAACCTGTCCAGAACAATTCATTATCTTTCTCCAGAACCGGTCCCTAGTTCCTTTCTTCTTTATTTTCTGTTGAAGGTGCCACCATCTCTCCAAGACACTTAGGGATTGAACTGAAATCCCTCTTACCCTTTCTATTCCTCTGGATGTTTCAATGTGTGCCTCAAGTCTTCTACTGTGTGAATTAAAATACACAGACAATAGAGGCCTATTTCTTTGCCATAGTTTTGCATCACTGGCCATTATCTATCTTCTGAGAAGGCTTATTAGTTTCTGAGGCAGCTGCAATAAACCTGGGCATTTCTACTAAGATGAGTAGAAAGAAAGTAATGGTAATTCTGATATGGCAAACAGCACCCCCTCCATTTTCTTCATTTCAGACTGGTGTAGAGGAGAGATATTTAGAGTTCAATAAGCCTTAGATGTGCCACTTACCATCTGCTCAGCCTTGGGCAAATCATTGCTCCACTTGAGCCTCAGTTTTTTTGCAGTTGATAGAGCCACCAGGCCTGTAGTCAGGAAGACCTGAGTTCAGATCTGACCTCAGATACTTACTAGCTGTGTAACTTTGGGTAAGTCGCTTCACACTGTTGGCATCTGTAAAATGAGCTAGAGAAGGAAATGGCAAACCACTCCAGTATCTTTGGCAAGAAAACCCCAAATGGGGTCACAGAGAGTTGGGACACAACTGAAATGATGGAACAACAAAACAAGAAAGGTCCTTTTTCAGCTGTAAATCCCATGAGCTACCTCATATGATTATTGTACTGATCAAATGTCATAATGTATATAATGAATACACCAGGGGTATAGTGGCAAATGTTCTACAACCAGCTCTCTGGAAAAATGTATACCAGATATACTTTTGTTGTTTTTTTTGGTTTTTTTTGTTTTTTTAGTGAGGCAATTGGGGTTAAGTGACTTGCCCAGGGTCACACAGCTAGTAAGTGTTAAGTGTCTGAGGCTGGATTTGAACTCAGGTCCTCCTGACTCCAGGGCTGGTGCTCTATCCACTGCGCCACCTAGCCGCCCCCAGATATACTCTTAAATTTAGTTTGCATTATTAACATTTCCCCCATTACTTTAAGTCTAGACAACCAACAAAACAATAAATCAAACCCTGATATGTAGTATTCATTGATTTCCAAGGTATAAATTCTTGCAACCATCTCTCTAGAGCTGGTTTGGGCTGGCTCCAGTACAAATGAACATTGCAAATAAAAAATCTTATAGAATCAAAGAATTTAGAGTTGTAAGGACCCAAAGAAGGTTCTCAGACCTTAGAAAAGTGCTGTCAAACTCAATTATAAATAGAAGCCACTAATCTGTTCATAAGGATGCCTGTAAGGGGTAGTTAGATGGCGTAGTGGATAGACCATCGACCCTGGAGTCAGGAAGACCTGAGCTCAAATCCGACCTCAGACACTTAACACTTACTAGCTGTGTGACCCTGGGCAAGTCACTTAACCCCAATTGCCTCACCAAAAAAATAAAAATAGCATAAGGATGCCTGTAGGCAATATATTGAGCTAGAAAACCACATATTAATATTATCTATGTTCTATTGTATTTTTACTTATTTTGTTAAATATTTCCCAATTACCTTTTAGTCTGGTTCAGGCTTTCCTTGGGAATGTTGCAGGTCCCATGCAGCCCTCAGAGGGCATGTCTGACTCCTCTGCCTCAGAATATAACTTTACAGATATTGTCTCAAATAATCCTTACAATAGTCCTGTAAGCTAAGTACAAGAAATATCATCAATCATCAATTATCAATCACCATCCATCACCATCACCACCCTCAGCACCACCACCACCTTCTCCTACTCCTCCCCCTCTTCCTCCTCCTCTTCCTCCTCCTTCCTCCCAGTAAAGAATTTGAGGCTAAGTGTCTTCTACAAGTTAATGTAACTACTATATATGAGAGGCATGCCAGTTTCTTGTGAACTCCAGTCCAGTACTCTTCCCATGTTGCTTCTATATGAAACATTAGAGTTCAAAGGAACACTTAGAGATCATTTGTTTTCAGTTCCCTAGTTTTGCAGATAAAGAAAATGAGGGGAAATGATTTGACTAAATATACAACCAATAAGTAGAAAAGCTGGGGAGTCATCTGCTTTGTTTTAAGACGCCAAGAAAGCATGTAAGTGTCACAGTGGAGAGAGTGCCAGGCCTGGATTCAGGAAGACCTGTGTTCAAATCCAGCCTCAGACACACTGTGTGACCCTGGGTAAGTTATTTAACCCTGTTTGCCTCAGTTTCCTCATCTGTCAAATGAGCTGAAGAAGGAAATGGCAAATCTACTCCTGTATCTTCGCCAAGAAAACCCCAAATGGAGTCTTGGCAAAGAGTGGGATCCAACTAAAAAGATGTCAAGAAGTTTGGATCTTGTGGTTCTCTCATAAGGTCTTCCAGAGAAAGTCCAGAGAAGATGCCAAGGAAGAATGTTGGTTATTCTCCCCACTTGGAAGACGTCTGGATCGAATGACTTTGGAATAGATGTCATTAACTTTAGTATTTGCCCACAAGGTGGTAGTAATACACTTACAATAGAATAACTAGGGGGTGCCACGAATATCTGTATTAAAGAATTTCTGGTTCCTTGCTGTCCTTGACTTCAGTGCTGCCTCAAGCAGGTGATCTCACTTCAGTTCAACAACCTACTATGTGCAAAGACTGTGTGTATGGAGAGAATGTTGTTGTGGAAAGAATGTTGGGCTTAAGATGAGGAGAGACCTGAGTTCAAATCCTGACTCTTACACTAAGGCAATATGTGGCCATGGGCAAGTAAGGCATTTAAGCCTCAGTTTCCTTATTTGTAAAATGACAAATAATAGTTGTTCAATAAAAGTTTGTTGATTGATCGCTTTTTTTCCATTATCTCTCTCACAGGCCTATTTTTTTAAATTAATAAAGTATTTTATTTTTTTTCCGTCACATGTAAAGATAGTTCTCAACTTTTGTTTATACAAGCTTTACAATTTCAGATTTTTCTCCCTCCCTCCCCTCCCTCCCCCCTCCCCTAGACAGCAGGTAATCTGGTATAGGTTATATATATATATATATATATATATATATATATATATATATATATATATATATACACACACACACACACATAATAACATTAATCCTATTTCTGCATTAGTCATGTTATAAGAGAAAAAAAATCAGAGCAATGATGGAAAACCTCAAAATAGGAAAAAAAAACCAACAGCATCAAAAACAAAAGAAATAGTATGGTTCATTTAGCATCTATACTCCACAGTTCTTTTTTTTTTTTTTCCTGGATTTGGAGATCCTCTTCCATCACGAGTTCCCTGGAACTCTTCTGTGCCATTGCATTGGTGAGAAGAATATAGTCCATCACAGTAGATCAACACTCAATGTTGATGTTACTGTGTACAATGTTCTTCTAGTTCTGCTCATCTCACTCATCATCAGCCCACGCAAGACCCTCCAGATTTCTCTGAACTCCTCCTGCTCATCATTGCTTATAGCACAATAGTATTCCATTGTATTCATATACCATAACTTGTCCAGCCATTCTCCAATTGATGGGCACCCCCTCAACTTCCAATTCTTTGCCACCACGTAAAAAGCGGCTATAAATATTTTTGTACATGTGGGTCCCTTTCCCCCTTCCATGATCTCTTTGGGAAAAAGACCTAAAAGTGGGATTGCTGGGTCAAAGGGTATGTGCAGCTTTATCGCCCTTTGGGCATAATTCCAAATTGCTCTCCAGAATGGTTGGATCAGTTCACAGCTCCACCAACAATGCAGTAGTGTTCCAATTTTCCCACAGCTTCTCCAACATTTATTATTTTCCTTTTTTTGTCATTTTAGCCAATCTGATAGGTGTCAGGTGGTACCTCAGAGTTGTTTTAATTTGCATCTCTCTAGTCATTAGAGATTTAGAGCATTTTTTCATATGGGAATAGTTAGCTTTGGTTTCTTCATCAGAAAACTGCCTGTTCATATCCTTTGACCATTTCTCAATTGGGGAATGACTTGGGTTCTTATAAATTTGATTTAGTTCCCTATATATTTTAGAGATGAGGCCTTTATCAGAAGTACTGGCCTCAAAAATTGTTTCCCAGCTTTCTGCCTCCCTTCTAATTTTGGATGCATTGCTTCTCTCACAGGGCTATTTCAACTACTAACTTTTTTTTTTTGGTTGGGCAATGAGGGTTAAGTAACTTGCCCAGGGTCACACAGCTAGTAAGTGTCAAACATCTGAGGTCGGATTTGAACTCAGGTCCTCATGAATCCAGGGCTGGTGCTTTATTCACTGCGCCACCCAGCTGCCCTTCAACTGGTAACTTTTAAAGTGCTGGGGAAATAGGAGATCAGCAATTCATTTGAAACATACAGTTTATAGTCAGAGTGGCCCAGGACACTGAGAATTTAAGTGATTTGGTCGTGGCCCAATATGCATCAGAGACAGGACTTGAACCCAGATGTTCCTGGTGCCGGCACTGACCTTCACAAAGTCATTGTCTCTTACTACAAGGCACTGTCATCCCCATATTACAGATGAGAAAACTAAGAGTTCTCACACTGTGGTTAAACAATAACAACATACTGGAAGCAGGGTTCAACCCCAGGTCTCTTTGGACTCCAAATACAGCGTTCTTTCCACTGATTCTTAGAGCTAGAAGGGACCTTGGGGAGAATGTTCATTACACTTGGAGGAAACTGGGAAATGAAGCAAATTGCCATTGGTCTCACAGCCAATTAATGACAGAGCTGAGATTTGAATTCAGACCTTCTGCAGTCGAGTTACACCCTACACGTGCTTTGCTCTTTAATATTCATTTTATCTGTGAATAATTTTCCTGGCCCTTTCAAGTCCCATTGTCCCTCCAAGTACTCCCACAGTTTTGGAGTTTATTGGCATACTTTTGTGCAAAGGACAGTCTGCTGAGCTTGGGAAGGCCTGAGGGGTGGAGGAAGACTGGGGAAAGCTCTGGTTCGGTAGGATAAGAGGCTCTCACCAGCTGGTGCTCAAAATAAACTAAGTCTAGTATCCATCCCATCACACTTATACTTAACCCTTTCCTTCCCATCACCAGGGGGCAGGGGTAGAACAGATCCTCCCATTTCCTCTGCCCCCCCCCCAGCCCTGCCCCTTAGGGCTGAACTTCTTTTTCCTTCCAAGCTCCTCAGGCAGTTCATTTCAGCTAAAGCTCATTTCCATTGTGGCCTGGAGTCATTTCTGGGGATAAAAAGACCAAGTTGTGCCACATCCTACCAAACTCTAAGTCAGGAGTTCTTAATCTGGGCCCAAGAATTTGTTTTTAAAAATAGACACATTTTTTAAAATATGCTCATTATTTCGATATGATTGGTTTTATTTGTAATCCTCTGTACTTTGGTTTTTTTTGTTTGTTTGTTTGTTTTAGTGTGGCAGTTGGGGTTAAGTGACTTGCCCAGGGTCACACAGCTAGTTTAAGTGTTAAGTGTCTGAGGCCGGATTTTAACTCAGGTACTCCTGACTCCGGGGCTGGTGCTCTATCCACTGTGCCACCTAGCTGCCCCCTGTACTTTGTTTTATGCATTTAAAAATACGATTCCAAGTGGGGTGCGCTGGCTTCCCCAGACTGCCCTACTAAATCTTAAGTTTAGCCCTGGAAAGCAAGCATAACTATTTTATACCCGTGCCTGCTTACACATTCACATGAATTTTAATGCCTTCCTTAAATTGTCCATATAGTGGAAAGAGCTCTGGACTGGGTTAGAATTCCAAATCCTGGATTTGCCGGGAGATAGATAGATAATTATGTGACTTGGATTGAGTAAATTCATTTCTGGGTCTCAGTTTCCTTATCTGTAAAATGAGTGAATTGGACTGAATGATTTCCAAGTCTCTGCCCATTCTGAAAGTCTAGGATTCTACTGTACAGCCCTCTAAGTAGAGCCAAACTGGTCCAGCACCTTCTCCCCCCCTTCCCCTCCACTGGGGGAAGACTGTTGCCTACACCTAGCCAATTCCCTACAGCTAGCCTGTGCTCCCTTCTCATCTCCATTCAGAGTCCTTCTCCTCAATCAACCCTGAGCTGAAGGAACACCTCTCCTGGGTAGTCCTCCTTGTTCCTCCCCCCACTTCCATCGGGAGTCATTCTTTTCCTCCTCAAACATTCCTACAGCACTTTCCATGGATCATCCCTTTGCCCTGTTTAAAAAACAAAAACAAAAACAAAACCAGACCAAGTAAAAGTCATATTAGCCAAGAGATTTTACTTATTTTAAACAAGGGGAAACAGAGTCGAATTGTTCTAATTATCCATGCTTCAGCTTTACAGTTTTATAAGTTTAAAAAATTAAGCAATGGGGGAAGGGGGTTAAATGTCAAGGATGGGGGCAGTTAGATGGTGCAGTGGATAGAGCACTGGCCCTGGAGTCAGGAGGACCTGAGTTCAAATACGGCCTCAGACACTTAACACTTACTAGCTGTGTGACCCTGGGCAAGTCACTTAACCCCAATTGCCTCACCAAAAAAAAAATTTTAATTAAAAAAAAATGTCATGGTATGTTTTAGTCTAAGATTCATTTGTGATGTGAGATTGCATAAGAACATGCTTCTTCTCATATCAGCTAGAATTGTCAAGGCTCCTCCAAGATGGAGTTGGTCTTAGTCTTCCTCCTCAGCCCTTATCACACTCTACCTTTTATAGTACTCATTCGTATAGGTACCCATTCTTTTCTGTAGAGTGTAAACTTCCTGAGGGCATGGACCACGCAGCTTGGCCCCTGGCAGGAGTTTTAGTACTTTTGGTGAATTTCAAAGTGCCTAGATCACTTCTGGGAATGTTAGTCAACAACAAATTGAACAATTATTATCTCCTACTCTGTGCAAAGCATTGGGGATACAAAGATGAAAAAACCAGTCTGCCCCTGCCCCAAGAGCTTAGAGTTTACTAGGATAGATGGGGGTGTGCATATAAGAGTGTGTATGAGACAGGAAAGTGGAGGCATCTCAAAGACCACTGAGCCCAACCTCCCTCAGTTTATTGATGAGGAAATTGAGACCAAGAGTGGTGAAATGACTAGTCCAAGACCACTTTGGTAGTCAAAGTATGAGAGGTACTTTGAACTGAGTTTGCCCAAAGTCAGCAAATCTTTCCACCTAGACCACATAACTGATGAGGGTATAACCCACTAGTCACCTTAATGTTTGCTGGTGTGCAGATGAACCTGGCCTGGAAATTCTCACTCGCTAGTGAGTGATTCAATCCATAAGCATTTATTAAGCCCCTGAAGTATGTTCTCAGGCACTGTGCTGGGCACTCGGTGGGTAAGTGCTATGAGGGACCTTACAAACACTTCTTCTGTGTTCTTTTGTGACTGTGTTTGGCTCTCAGAACATGCAGGTTTCCTGGAAATGAGGCTGGAGTAGTGTGACCCCACTGACTTCAGACTTGTTTGAGTTTAGGTTTTGCATAAGGAGCTGCCACAGGTTCAGCCCACTGTTTCCTGGCAGGCCCTGGGCTCACGGTTTCTGATTTCTATGGGGACAAAAGCCATTTTGACCATAAAAGGCCTCCGGAGCCTGGGCCCCTCCCATCCTCTGAAGGCTCCTGGGGTTCTGTATTGAACCAGCCCCTGTGGTTTGCTTCTGAGCTATCCCCTGACTTAGATGGGTGCTTGCTCACCTGCCTAGTTAGCTTGTCAAGGGATTACCATATATGGTTTTTTTTTTTAAAAGCCTACAGGCTAGAAGGAGATTACAAGGTCACATGTAAGTCAGAGAGGAAGTCTGTGGTTTTGCAATAGATATTGCATTTGCCTCTGCAGAAAACTGGGGCTGTGGGGCCTCAGCTCCCTTTTCACCCTTCCCAAAGCCCTTGGCACCAGATGGGCAGCTCGGGGTCCTGGGTGCAGAAGTAAAACTAGCAGAGCTTTTCATGTAAAGCCCTATGGGCTCCCACCACAGCCCTAATGCAGGGTGATGTATTGGTAAAGGGGCCATCTTGGCCTTCATTCATCCTCAAGAATCCAGGGTCACCTCCACTGCGAGATGACATTTTGGAACGGGATGTTAGTGGAGGAGCTGTATGGGAATAGGGACTGGACTCTCAGTTTCTTTAGGGTAGGGAACTCTTGGGTGAAGAAACTCCTTCTATCCTGATGCAGAACCCCATTTCTTTGCAAATCCTGGTCTTACATAATTGCCTACAGCACAGAGAAGTTAAGTGATTTTCCAAGAGTCACACAGCCAGTGTGTGTCACAGGTAGTACATGGCTCCTCTCTCCCTTCCGGGTCAGGTGAGAACCTTGCCTCCTATTTCACTAAAAAAAAATGAGGCCATTTCCTGGGAACTCCCTCTTCTTGTCTCCCCTCCATCTCCCATCACTCAGATGCCTTTTACCATTATCGCCTCCTTCACGCTATCTCACACGAACAGGTGATCCTCCTCTTTGCCAAGACAAACCCCTCAACCTGAGCAAGTGACCCCATTCAACCCCCTCTTCTCTGGCAGATCTCCCCCTCTACCATCTCTAGGTCAGACATCGAGGACGCCAAAGTCACCCACTGCATCCTGGGCCATTGCCAATCATCTTGAGTTTGTTGTCTCACCACTGGATTTCTGTGACTCAGGGAGGGAGAGCAAGGCTGATGACTTTGTGCAACCCTGCCTCACTTAACTCCAATTCACCCACCTGAGTCAAGACATTAACCTGTGATGTCATTGGTCCTTTTCCAAAATGAAGGACAAATAGCATCTCGGATTGTTTTCATTGTCTATCCCCTAAGCCTGGAACTCTCTCCCTTCTCCTCTCTCCCTCCTTTTCTTCCCTGGATTTCTTCTCATCCTACCTTCTATAAGAAGGCTTTCCTGGTCCTCTTCCATCTTGGTTCATTCCCTCTGTAATTATCTCCAATTCATCCTGTCTACATCTTGTCTATAATAGTTGTTTCCAGGTTATCCCCTCATTAGGCAGGAAGATCTTTTTGAGCAGAAATTGTGTTTTCCCTCTCTTTGTATCTCCAGCACTTAATTCTTTCTTTTTTTTTCTTTTTTTTGTGTGTGAGGCAATTGGGGTTAAGTGACTTGCCCAGGGTCACACAGCTAGTAAGCGTTAAGTGTCTGAGGTTGGATTTGAACTCAGGTACTCCTGACTCCAGGGCCAGTGCTCTATCCACTGCGCCATCTGGCTGCTCCCAGCACTTAATTCTTAGTCTGGCCCATAGTAAACACTTAATAAATGTTCTCTGACTGACACATAACTGCTCTTAATCTGCTCTCTGGGGACAAACAAAAGTTTAACCTCTCTCATAGAAGACAGCCTTTCAAAGTCTTGAAGATAGTTGCAATCTCTCTCCTAAGTCTTCTCTCCTCCAGGCTAAACATCTCTAGTTGCTTCAGTTGACCCTCATCTGGCATGATCTAGTAGCCTTTTACCATCTTCACCTTTACCTGATCATGACATTCCAAAAATATGACTCCTTGGGGACAGCTAGGTGGCACAGTGGATAAAGCACTGGCTCTGGATTCAGGAGGATCTGAGTTCAAATCCAGCCTCAGACACTTGACACTTACTAGCTGTGTGACCCTGGGCAAGTCACTTAACCTTATTGCTCCACCCCTCCCCAAAATATGGCTCCTTGGACTTAGCACAATTCTCTAATAATGGTCTGACCAGGAACTGGTACAATAACTGTTCTCGCCTTTCTCATCTAGGACACTTAAGACTGAACACCTAGGTAGTACAGTGGATAGAGCATCTGGCTTGGAGTCAGGAAGGTGAGTTCAAATCTGGCCACAGACGCTAACTAGCTGTGACCCTGGGCAAGACACTTCACCTTGTTTGCCCAAGTTTCCTCATCTGTCAAATGAGCTGGAGAAGGAAATGGCAAACCACTCTAGTATCTCTGCCAAGAAAACCCCAAACGGAGTCTCAAAGAGTTGGGCACCACTGAACAACAGTGGACGACAACAACCAACATACTTAGACTGTTTTCAGATAAACTGCTGTCAGAGGGGGCGGCTAGGTGGTGCAGTGGATAAAGCACCGGCCCTGGATTCAGGAGTACCTGAGTTCAAATCTGGCTTCAGACACTTGATACTTACTAGCTGTGTGACCCTGGGCAAGTCACTTAACCCCCATTGCCCCGCAAAAAACAAACCAAAACAAAACAAAAATTGCTGTCAGGCTATGCTTTCCCCATCTCTAGTGAAATTCATTTTTAAAATCCAAACGCCAGCCTTTTTATATAACACTGCTAAATTTCATCTTTCGAGATTCAGCCCAATGTTCTATCCTGTCAAGACCTTTTCTGGATGCTGAGTCTGTCATTCAACCTGTTTGATTTGTGTCACCTGCAGATTAGATGAGTGTGTCACTGATTAAAACGCTACATATCACTGGGACAAGCAGAGTTCCCTGAAGCATCCCATTGGAGACCTCCTTCCCAATTCACCTTAAATCATGAATGACCACACTTTGAGTTGACCCATTCATGAGTTTTGAATCCACTTGTATTGTCAACCGCATTTCCACTCTACATCTTTTCTGTACAAAAACATGAAAGGCTTTGTCAAATGCTTCACTAAAACAAAAATGAACAATACCTCTAGTCACCCCCAATCCATCAGTCTAGTAACCCTGTCAGAAAAGGAAATCAGGTTACCCTGGAATGACTTGTTCTTGCTGAAGCTATGGTGGCTCTTTGTGATTCATATTGTTATTCAGTTGTTTCAGTTATATCTGACTCTTCATGACTCCATTTGGGGTTTTATTAGAAAAGATACTAAAATGGTTTGCCATTTCCTTCTCCAGTTCATTTTACAAATGAGGAAACTGAGGCAAACAGGGTTAGGTGACTTGCCCAGGGTCACACAGCTAGTAAGTGTCTGAGGCCAGATTTGATGGATCATGGATCTCTGAAAGATCCTGAGGACAGAGAGGGGCCATATGATTGGGGAAGGGCAACTTTAGACATGAACCATATGGAAGCTGCAAATGATAAGCCAGTCATTTCATTTTGATTACTGGCAAAATGCTAAGATGCATTGGTTTTTTGTTTGTTTGTTTGTTTGTTTTTGGTGAGGCAATTGGGGTTAAGTGACTTGCCCAGGGTCATACAGCTAGTGTCAAGCGTCTGAGGCCGGATTTGAACTTAGGTACTCCTGATTCTAGGGCTGGTGCTCTATCCACTGAGCCACCTAGCTGCCCCTAGGATGCATTGTTAAAAGAATTGTTAGTGAACATCTAAAGGAAGTTCTGATCACAAAGAGGGAAGGGGGGAACAGCTAGGTAGCACAGTGGATAGAGCACTGGGCCTGGAGTCAGAAAGACTCCTCTTCCTGAGTTCAAATCTGGCCTCAGTCACTTACTAGCTGTGTGACCTCAGACAGGTCACTTTAACCCTGTTTCCCCTCAGTTTCTTCATCTGCAAATGAGCTAGAGAAAGAATTGGCAAATCACTCCAGTATCTTTGCCAAGAAAATCCCAGATGGGTCATGAAAAATCAGACATGACTAAAGTGACTTATCTTTTCGCCATCCTTTATTATCATCCATTCTGGGCATCAGATTTATCCAGGGATGTGCTGGAAAATGTTAACAAGTGGTTTTTGGGGTGGGGGAACATATACACGTCACATTTTAAAGTTTAATATGCATTATTAATATTTTATTCATCACTCTTAAAAGTCTAGGCCATTACTATTTAAAAAAAAACTCTAACAGCTTTGATTTGTAGCATCATTACTTATTTTTGAAGTTAAATTGAAAATTTAACAATCTGCTCTCATGAGCTGAGTTGAGCTGCCTCTAGCATGCTCCTGGTCTTGTTCTACTTTGATCTTCATTTTTTCCTCATTGTAGCTCTAAAGAAAAAACAAACCTCTTTTTGTTGTCTTGAACTTCCTCACCCCTGAGCATTAGTACTTCTGACATTCCCCTTACAGGACTATGCCATACTTGTAAATTCATCCTGTTATCTTTCCTTGTTTCTATCTTTTATTTATGTTTTAAAAAAACAAACAACAACAACAAAAACCAACCAAGCAAATGGACCCCAAATTGGTTGCTTCCCTGTCTGGTTTCATTAGAAACTAGAATTTCTAGGAATGACAAAGAATTTCAATATAAAATTCTCTTTTTTGCTTCTCACTTAATTATTTCTCTTTGTGTCTGCAGAATTTCATCTTCAAGAGCTTCCTATTTCTTCTGGGCTGATTTTTTCCTATAGAATTTAAAGCCATTGGATCCTACCTATATTTTCTTCAGGGTTGTTGAAATTTGTCATTTTAGAATTTAGGATGTGCATCATACTATACCTTTACGTCCTCTCATTCTCTAGCACAAATTCCAATATGGAGTGGTTGCCACTCCAACAAGGTTCCCATTATCCCCATCCCAGCAACCAGTTCTTTCTTGTTGGTGAGAATCAGATTCAGAAGAACAACTCCTCTATGTTTTGAGTGTTTAAGTTATAGGTCAAGGTAGGTTAGAAATTGTTAAAGTCTTTGCTTTGAAAAGAGAGAACTCTTGCAAATATCTGGATAATTGAAGTCTATCACAACTGCTACATCATGCTGCCATGCTAGGCTTGTGATCTATTTCCCAAATTGCTCCTCCATTTCTTCTTTCAGTCTAGGTTTTCTATAGTATTCTCTCTCTCTCTCTCTCTCTCTCTCTCTCTCTCTCTCTCTCTCTCTCTCTCTCTCTCTCTCTCTCTCCAGAGCAATGAGGGTTAAGTGACTTGCTCAGGATCACACAGCTAATATCCAGTGTCTGAGTCCGGATTTGAACTCAGGTCCTCCTGAATCCAGGGCTGGTGCTTTATCCACTGAGTCACCTAGCTGCCCCCTATAGTATTATTTTAATAACAATATTGTTGATGGGTTTGTTTGCCTTCTTTGCTCTTCATCCAAATGTTCTCCACCATGTTTTCCTGCCCTCTGGTTCTTGTATTTCATTGTAGGTATAGTTCTCTTTAAATACAATCTTCTGTTTGGCATTTAAAGCCCTTCAAAACTTGACTCCTTCCTACCTTTCCAGTCTTCTGACTCCCTCCTCCCTTCCATGTAGGGTATGATAACCAGTGACTTTGGCCTCTTTGCTTTTCTTCACATTTGATGATCCATCTCCCCCATACTATACGTTTCCATCGGTTGTCTCTCTTGTCTGGAATTCTCTATCTCCTCACTTCTGCTTCCTGGCTTCTGCCATGAATCAGCTCAATCTCACCTTCAGGAGGCTTTTGCCTGTCTCCACCCAAACCCCCCCAATATCTGCTAGTCCATTCCCTCTAAGACTGTACTTTATTTGCATTGTGTTTGTATAGTATGCACATAATTGTTTGCATGTTGTCTCCCCCGTTAGACTGTGAGTTCCTTGAGAACAGTTATTTGGCTTGACAAGATCTAGGAGATTCTCTGCTGTGTTTTACAGTAGAAGTGTCAAATGCTTGGCCAGCAGCACTTCTGAGTGTGGCCCAAACTAGATTAAAAATGTGATTGGGAAATATTTCACAAAATAAATAAAAATACAACAGAACACAGATAGAATTAAAATGTGGTTTTCTCAGTCAACACACAGCCTCGGGGATGCTTGCATACAGTTCATTGACCTCATTTCTGTTGAAGTTGGATATCTCTTGTGTAATAGATAGCAAATCTCTCTATTATGACTGCCTTAACATCACCTCTGCAGAGTTAGCAATCATCACTACTTGTTTCTTATTTCTTTTACCTTAATTGGATAACCTCTCATCTGACAGCACCTATGGGCATAGATGAGAACAAGCAGCTGCTTTTTCCTTAGTTTCACTCCTTCCTCTTTGGAAAAACATTTCTTACTTAGTGACAAGTGTTCATTGATCCTTTCTTCTTCCCTTTCTCCTCTTTGCTCCATTCATTTACCCTCCTACCCCCTGACACAGGCTAGGAATCTCCCCTGTCTCCCAATGTTTCTTCTTCCATTTTTAAAAAAAAGAACTTGATATTCTCTCTGATTACAGGGAGGACAGAGAAAGATTGCTTAAGCTGCCCCGCCACTAAATTGCACATGGCGTGGTCTGCCAGCCAAGCATCAGAGACAGTTGGAGCTCCTCATGGCTTTTTGTACTCACATGACCCAGGAAGTGATGCCAGTAGCCTGACCTTTTGGTTCTTTCAGCCAATCAATTCAATATCTCTTAAGGAAAAAAACCCCACAAACTAGCCTTGCCCACAATGGTAGGAAATGGGTAGATATTTTTCCTACCACATTCTTCCTCCTCCTCCATCTCAAGTCTTCCGTGTCCTCTTCCTCCTTGCATTTTCCATTCATATCCTCAAATTTTCCTCCTCTGTCTAGAGTCCTTTCCACACTTTCGACATTAAAGCCCCTTTCCTAAGATTTTAATGCTTCTTTTTCTCATTCTTCAGTTTTCAAGTCCTCAAATAATCCTTTTCTCTTATTAAATTTCTGTCCTTATTCATAATTTCAAAATGCTCTAAATCCCATTCACAGTTCCTTCTCCTCCTTCACTTTCATTATCAGCTCAGGGCCTCTCCTGCCGCTTCTCCACACACCTTTCTCCCACCAAGACCAGAAGCTAGAAGTCCCTGCTCCAACTCTCACCTTTCCTACCTTTTAAGAGATTGGGATAGAAGAGATGTCATATGATCATAGGTTTAGAGTGGAAGGAAACCTTACTCATAATTTTACCCAATCCCTTAAAGAAGAGGAAATTGAAGCCTAGACAGCTTAAGTGAGTAGGTAACATTGGTTATGACAAAGGAGCCAGGATTTGAATCCAGGTTGGTGGTGTTGTCTAACCCCACCCCACCCCCCTGCCACCCCCATGCTATAATGCCACATCATCCCAAATCAGTGCAATATAATGAGAAGACTCTTGGACTGGAAAACAGTGGATCTGAGTTCAAACCCTAGTAATTTGCTCTGTGACCTTAAGCAAGGCCTTTCTTCTCTTTGGGCTCCTATGTGCCTTCTGTATGAGAAGAACAAACACTATTTGATCCCTAGAGTCATGTCTAGCTCTCCAATTCCATTCTTTCTGCATTTTTTTCTTGAAAAAATGAAAGCTTAACTAGTTAGACCCTTTGGAGAGAGGGACACTCCACAAGAGACCCAATGATGCTAAGCATTTACAAGTTTTCCCAGCATCCCATCTAGTAATCCTGAAGTCGAATGAAAAGAAATGAAGAAATTTAGTAAAACATAAAACTAGACAATTGAGTTCCTTCTTATGATGCTCCTTCCTGAGGTTTTTACCTTGGTAGGGAGTTTTAAAATTTGATCCTCCCAGTTGCTTAGTGAATTAAATGATTCTGACTTTAAGGGAAGGTCCAGTTATGTGAGACTGACCAAAGAAATGACTTGGATAAATAAAAACACACCACTACTGACTTCCATTTTGGTGCAATGGGTCTTCCTGTGGGAGCTGATGGTTCTGACTTTCTACTTTTTCTGAATAATGGGCCAATGGAGCTTACTTCCCTTCTGCTTTCAATTACTCTGACCTGATTTCTCAGATTTTTCTCATTTAGTAAGATTGAGTGGTTTCCATTTTCATTAGCTAGGTCAAACTGAATTGCTCGGAGTAGGTGGTTCCAAACAGAATTCTAATGAAACTACCCTCCAGACATTCAGGTGGCTAATTAGTGTTCAAAGAAATCAATAATCCCATGAACTACCCTTAGGCCACATGAACCTGATGTTGACTACTTCTGGTAATAAGATTAGGACAGTCAATCCTAGAAATCATCCCTCATTTTAAAGAGAAAAGCAGCAGAGTGCCTGGCACGTAGTAAGCATTTAATAAATGCTTATTCTCTTCTCTTTTCCTCTCCCACCCAGAAGTGACTTGCTTGAGGCCACTCAGTTAGCAGTGTCAGAGTAAGGTTTCAAATTTAATTCTTCTGACTCCAAATATCAATGTAGTTAATATGTTCTATCTATGTTTAAATGGTAGTATTAACAATACTATTCCAGGGGCAGCTAGATGGCACAGTGGATAGAGCACTGGCCCTGGAGTCAGGAGTACCTGAGTTCAAATCCAACCTCAGACACTTAACACTTACTAGCTGTGTGACCCTGGGCAAGTCACTTAACTCCAATTGCCTCACTAAAAAAACAAAAAAACAAAACCAAAAAACAAAAACAATACTATTCCATAGACACGGAAAAATGTGTGCAAAAGACAGATTCAGAATTATATTTGTTCATACTGATTGCTAAATTGAATCAGGATAAGAATCTTTAAAAATGTAATTCTAGAGGACTCATTATTCAATAAAAAATTAAGTTTCTACAATGGGCAAGACCAAATCAAGGAGTATAGGACATTGTTTCTGCCCTCAAGGATATGTTAGTCTAGTTGGGGAGACAAGACATATCCACAAGGGAATAATTGACAATACTTTAATGATCTTTGATATCATGCATACAAATAGCCACTATGCAGATGAACTTCTTAACCCCTATATAAGAAGGGAACAAACATTTATTATATGCCTCCTATGTGTCAGGTGCTGTGCTTTACAAATGCTATTTCATTTGCCTTAATAGATGGTTTATAAATTGCTATGGACAAGGAAAAAGTTTCTTACCTGGTGGCCAACCTTTGTAATTGGCTAGACTGGCCCTCCTGCAATAGAAATGTAAATTCACCACTTGGCCACACTCAAAGTCTTTCTAGCTTGGTAGGACCTACAAAAGCTTGTGTTACGCTGGTATCATCCTTGAGAACCCAGTGTCAACTCTGTGTCATGATGATTCTTCAGAGAAGAACTTTAGTGAAAAGCTTTATTTTTATATAAAGCACAGACCACCCTCATTATGGCTGCCTGAAAGCTATACCCATGTTCAAGGCACTCATTGAGTCAATGTCCATTCAAAGACAAAGTTTATAAGCCCCCATTGGGTGCAATAGCACCAAAATAGGACATTTGAACTCTAAGCAAAGGCATTTAAAGAATAATAAAGTGGGGGCAGCTAGGTGGTGCAGTGGATAAAGCACTGGCCCTGGATTCAGGAGGACCTGAGTTCAGATCCAGCCTCAGACATTTGACACTTACTAGCTGTGTGACCCTGAGCAAGTCACTTAACCCCAATTGCCCCCCCCCAAAAAAAACCCAAACAAACAAACAAAAAGAATAATAAGGTAAATAACATAAAAGAATTATACCCCATATATGCAGGATCACACTTTCTAACAGATTTCCACATCACAGATAGAGGTGGGAACACTTAGAGCTCAGGCCATTCACACTGCCAGGTTCTGTCTGCCTCTAATGTTGCTTAGTAGTTTTCCTGTAAAGGTTGCTGATGTTCCCCTGCTAGGCTGCTTTCTCTACTGAGCTATGAGCTACTGACGTCCTCTACTGAGCTGCCTTCTGCTGCTTTCCCACCAAACTGCAGCCAGGCGGCTTCTCCGATCAATTGCTACCACTGGGTACTACGTCTATGCTGTTTCAAACCCACAAGAAGTATCCATACCTCTTTTGTAAAACAGTCCATAGTCTGAGATTTTAGCTGTTTTGTGACTCAGACCCACAAATGAATTCAGTTAACATAATAAACCCAAGACTTCCTAACAAAGGACAGCTAAGTGATGACATAGTGGATAGAGTGTTAGGTCTGGAGTCAGGAAGACTCATCTTCCTGAGTTCAAATCTGACCTCAGACACTTCCTAGCTGTGTGACCCTGGACAAGTCACTTAATGCTGTTTGTCTCAGTTCCTCATCTATAAAATGAACTGGAGAAGGAAATAGCAAACTGCTCCAATATTTTTGCCAAGAAAACCTCAAATGGGGTCACAAGGAGTCTGAAACAACTTAACAACATAACAAAGAGTCTTTTAGGTCAAATCCTTTTGACTAATCCCTCTCAGCAGGGATTAGTTGGCTCCCAGGCCCTTTTAATATTTGGATTGGGGTTAATAAATTCCTTTGGGCTCCCAAACATCCTTGGTCACTAGCACTAGGCCCAGGTAGATTGCCATGGAGCTTCACTCAGCACCAGAAGAGAAATGGAATATAATTGTTGTTATTATTATTATTATTATTATTATTTTTGTAGGGCAATGAGGGTTAAGTGACTTGCCCAGGGTCACACAGCTAGTAAGTGTCAAGTGTCTGAGGCTGGATTTGAACTCAGGTCCTCCTGAATTCAGGGTTGGTGCTTTATCCACTGTGCCACCTAGCTGCCCCCAGAATATAATTGTTGACTTTTGCCCAACATACCTACAACTACACCCTCTCCTACCACCACCTTTATTTGTAGAAAATCAAATGCAAAGTGCTTTGGGAGAGAAAACTGGATTTGGAGGAAGGAGGGTCTAGGTTCAAATCCTGGTTATGCTTCTTCTTTTTTTTTTTTTTGGTGAGGCAATTGGGGTTAAGTGACTTGTCTAGGGTCACACAGCTAGTAAGTGTTAAGTGTCTGAGGCCGGATTTGAACTCAGGCCCTCTTGACTCCAGGGCTGGTGCTCTATCCACTGCGCCACCTAGCTGCCCCTTATGCTTCTTACTATTAAACTTACTTTACTTAATTCTTTCCCCTCTATAAATCTGAAAAATGAGGGAGAGGCTGTGGACAAGGGGTTCCCCAGGGCCTTGCCCACACCTGAATTCTATGAACCTGTTTGACTTTTGGACTTAATGGCCTAGTTGTTTGATTAAGTTACCCAAGTCAATGTAGATAAAATGGTCACGTGGGTTGTCTGATTAGGTTCAGCCTTATCCTGGTCACACTGTATAAAGAATTGCCAGGGAGACCTTCTCTAGATTGTCCGTAGAAAAGCCAGTTCTTCTATCCTCTTGTTTTCTCTTGTACTCAACTAGTGCAGCAAGAAAGCCATCCCTTTGTTTGGTCCCAGAAACTCTAGTCCTGTCACAACCTGTTTGCCCATTTCCCTACCTCCCCCAGTGCCCAGAGTCTCAGTTTATTCCATTCTGCTCCTAAGACTAACCCATTTTCTCCCAATAACCCTGGGAGGTAGATATAAGATACGCCCATTTAATAAATAAGGAAGCTAAAGTTTGGATAAGTGAAGTAACTTATCAGTGGTTACATAGTTGTCAAATGACAGAGCTGGAGTATAAAATCAGATCTCTTGGAGCCAAGTCCAAACCTCTTTCTCTAAGGCCAAGCTGCCTCCAGTGTGTGAACAGGGGTTGCATGAAGTGAATGATTTAGTGTCAATGGGTTGGCTCTATCTAGCTTTTCTCTGCACCCCTAGAAGATTCCAGGAAGGATTGATCTTATGCCAAGGTGACGGAGGAGGCATAAAGGGGTTAACAGATAAACTGAGGCTTAAGCCCTTATTAATAGTACCTAAAAGGGTTAACAGAGAAACTAAGGTTTGTGTTCTTACAGTAACCAAGAGGGTTCAAGTCCCTATCAACCCTCACCATCAACAGAGACTATAATTAGGGACCATTAACCATTAATAGCCATTAATATTCTTAGATGACAGGACACCTAGAAACCAGATCTTAAGTAGAGAGATACCATAAACAGAGACCCTCTGAGATCGACAAGTTTAAGCATGTCTTTAGGAACATGTGTAGAGAAGGCCAATTGTGTCCTTAGGTTCTCCTTATGACATATAAACCCCCAAAACACACCGGGGTGGGGGAAGGTTCCCACCTCATGGGTTGTCTTCAGACCCCAGGAAGTCCAAATTAGGATAAAACCTCCCATGAACCTTCCAAAAGGAGGAGATTAAAATAATGAGGAGATAACCTACTTTTTCTTATTATAAATACAACTATTCTTCCCCTTATTCAAGACACCTCCCTGGTGGTCTCCCTGTGGTCACTCACTGTATTGCAATAAAACTTTGGAAACTGAGTCACTGAGTCTTGTAATTCTTTGGGACGCCTCACGATCAATTTGATTAATGAAACCCACCCCCCACATCAAAGGCAGCATGGACAGCTGTCCACGAAGGTGATGCCTTAGATAATCACAGAACCACTTGTCTGCCCTTGTCCCATTTCTGAGACTCAAGTGACTGGTCCAAAATCAAACATCAGGTAAATAGCAGTTCCAGAACTTGAGCCCAGATCATGTAGCTTTATATCTTGTACTCTTTCTTTAAAAAAAAAATCTCTTTTTTGTTTTACATTTCGATTATTTTCCAACGATTCTTCCCTTCTCCTAGGATCCTCCCTCAAAACAGGAGTCCAAGTGAACAAAACGATTCCCAGCAGCCGTGTCTGACAGCATATGTATCATCCCGCACCTACGACCCTGAGCTCGGTCCTCTCTTCAGCCAAACACAGAGGGGCACACTTCCCCAATGGTTCCCTGGTGCCCTTTTGACTATATTAGAGCTAACTTTGACTTAGACATAATTAAAACCAACCAATCAAAAGTCGGTGCCCATGCCTCAGAAAACCACAGAAGTGCTTTTTTCTAGGTTGAAATGGGAATTCTTATGGGACTTCTGTGGGAACAGCAAATCCCTCACTGGAAAATGGCCATTCTGGGCACCTCATCTGCCAGCCCAGCACAAAGCCAGAAAGGACAATGGGTATTTCGTATTTGACCTCAGTCTTTCAGGACTTAAAGGGCTTTAGGACTATGGCCTTCTGTCAGGTTTATGGAAATGGGGTGATTTCTTTCCTGGTATATGGGCCCTGCCTTGTTTAAGGCAATGAATAAAGCACAGAGAAGAATAATCCTTCTTCTTCTGGCCTCTAGAAAAAGCCTCAAGACAAGAATATTTTACAACTACATTTCACAATTTAAATGGTAAGCAAATAAGAATCCATTTTCTTCTAAAGAAAACAGAACAAGAAATCCCATCAAACTTGAAGGCAGATGGAATCTGGACAATTGTCCAGAACCCACTGGACCACAGAGAAGAGGCCCTAGAGTTTGTTGTACATATGCCTCCTTCAGCATACTTTGCTTTTTTGGGTCAATAAATCAAAACCTCCCTGGAAAATTTCTACAAGTAAAATGAAATAATCAAATAACAAACTACTTTCCTCTCCTTTTATTCTTTTCTTCCTCCCTTCCTCTTTCCCCCTTCCTTCCTTCCTTCCTTCCTTCCTCCCTTCCTTGCTCCCTTCCTTCCCTCCCTCCTTCCTTCCTTCCTTCCCTCCCTCCTTCCCTCCTTCCTTCCCTCCCTCCCTCCTTCCTTCCTTCCTTCCTTCCTTCCTTCCTTCCTTCCTTCCTTCCTTCCTTCCTTCCTTCCTTCCTTCCTTCCTTCCTTCCTTCCTTCCTTCCTTCCTTCCTTCCTTCCTTCCTTCCTTCCTTCCTTCCCCTTCCCTTCTTTTCCCTTCCCTTTCTTTCTTCCTTTACTCCATTTATTACATCCTACATGCAGAATCCTGTCTCTCTGAGGTGGGAGGTACAAAGTTTAGATAAAACAGTCCCTGCCCTCATGGAACTTATAGCCCAGCAGGGGGATAAGACACTCAAACAAGCCACTAGATTAAGCAATTTACTCACTTACTCACAGAGCTCTTACTCATAGGAATTTGAAGGAGAATAGAAGAGATTGGAACTATGGCTGATTTCTTATTCCCTCGGAGGCCCTCTTTGTGGCACATCTATGGTGGAGCCTCCATCTCTAAGGCTCCATTTGGAGCCTGCCAAGCTGCCTCCAATAGGTCAGCAGAGGAGGTGTCAGATCAGTCCTGCCGCAAAAGGTCCCACACTAAAATCCATGGGGTGGCCACTGGACAACATCATCTGGCCTTCCTCTGCACGTTTAGGAGTTTCCAGGCAAAACCAGCCTTATATAGGGGCAGAGTAGGTGCTTCCTGCTTGGCATTCAGCCCAAATGTCTAAACTTAGGCATTTTTCTACTTTCCGAGGAAGTTACTCAAGGGTGAACTACCCATTGTATAGTGGCAGGAGCCAGGTTCCATCAGCATTCCATTTATTCCATGGAGGTGGCTCCATCCCTTTCCCTAGCCTTGATCCCTTTTTGAACTTTGCCTTCTGAGAATAATGGGATGGGATCCTGGCTCACCTCATGGTATTTACGTCCAGGCTTTGTTCCAGTCAGTGAAGAGTAAATCTCCTCCCCTCCCCTCCCTCCCCTCCCTCCCCTCCCCCTCTCTCCTCTCCTCCCCTCCCTCCCCTCCCCCTCTCTCCTCCCCTCCCCTCCCCTCCTCTCTCCCAGCTCAGCAAGGAACAAAGAGAGATCCTCTGCAGAGGAACTCTGATGTAATTCCCTGTCATTTGTCCATGTAGTGGAGCTGTCTGCCAACAACAGACCAGAAATGCTCATTCTTTTCCTCATCCATAATCAAGACACACCTTAATGAACAACTCTGCATGTGCCAAGCCAACCATGATTTTTGGTCCTGAGCACGTCGTCGCAAACAACAACATCAACAACCGAACAAACCCCCAAACAACCAAAGTTCTCATTTCCCAAGGAGAATAATTCACATGGCTCCCTGTTGCCCAGAGGAGAAAACACCAACTCATCAGCCTGGCATTTCAGGTCTTCCAATTTCCCCTTCCGATTATGTTTCATATTCCCATCCACCCCCACCCACCACAGTGAACTCTCCGATCTAGCCAAGATGGACTGGTCAGTTTGGGTCTGCCCCGATCCCTTCAGGACAACACCATTGCTATGCGTTGGATTGAGCCTCCACCCTGCACATATACATCTCTGCTGAAATCATTGTCTTCATCTAAGGCTCAGCCCAGGAACCATCTCAACCAGGAGTCTTCTCTTGAATCTCAGGCTTAACCTCTCCAAAGTCATTCACCACAATCCAACTTGTAGAACAATGACTCGTGTGCATGTTTCACATCTATCATATGGGATTTTTTTAAGTTCCTTGAGAGCAGAGGCTGTGTCTTTCTTCATTTCTGCCTCTTTAGGGCCTAGCACAGTGCCCTGGGTGAACTAGATAAAGTCAGGTGCTCCAGAAAAAGGACTGGATTTGGATCCAGGAGACCCAGAGTCCCCTCCTAGCTGTGACCATACACAGATCATTTTTTTTTTTTAGTGAGGCAATTGGGGTTAAATGACTTGCCCAGGGTCACACAGCTAGTAAGTGTTAAGTGTCTGAGGCTGGATTTGAACTCAGGTCCTCCTGAATCCAGGGCCGGTGCTCTATCCACTGTGCCACCTTGTGGCCCCTCATACACAGGTCATTTTTAACCCCCTGGGTTGGGTCTCAGTAAAATGACCGGGAGCTAACATGGATTGGCTTTGCTCCTGCTCAGGTTCTGGATTCAATTGGAGCTCTCTTTTAGGCGTCCTCTATTCATCTGCAAGGACCACAAGGCATGGAACTTAGAACAAAAGTATTATACGCAAAAAAAGAGTATGGAAAAAAATGTACACTCAAGTTTATAGACAGTTAAGAAAGATTGGGGGCAGCTGGATGGTACAGTGGTTAAAGCACTGGCCCTGGATTCAGAAGGACCTGAGTTCAAATTTGGCCTCAGACACTTGACACTTATTAGCTGTGTGACCCTGGGCAAGTCACTTAACCCCCATTGCCTAAAAAAAAAAGAAAAAAGATTTCCTTCCGGTGGAGCACACCTCCCACAGACCCTCATAAGCAACTCCATATGTACAGTGATACTCTAGGGTTGAAGTTCCCATAGAATGAACCTTTCTAGGGTGTTTAGAAACCACCCCCTTCTAGCAATGAGACTAAGTCACCCAAAGGAACAAACTCTGGATTTGGAGTCAGGAAAACTGAGTTGAAATCCTGCCTCCAGAATTTCCTAGCCATGTGACCCTGGGTAAGACATTTAACCTCTATCTGCCTTGGTTTCCTCAACTAGAAAAAGGCTATAATAATAGCTCCTACCCTTAAGAGGTTGTTGCAAGGATCAAATGAGATAATCCATGTAAACCCTGCTACAAGCCCTAAAATGCTATATAAATATTACCTATTATACCTACTCCCTGAGGACTTACATCATCCACATGACATAGTAAAAGGCGTGGTGTGGATTTGCTCTTCAATATTGTGTCTCTGTGTTCCAATCCTTACTCTGGGTCCTCAGATTTGGAATACCCTGCCCTGATCAATCACTCCACCATGAGAGTTCTATGACCATATAAAAGCAATGCCTTCCAGTTGGAACTACATTTCTTTCTCTCTGGTCCATGTGCTATTCTGTGTTCCCCGTGTCACTTCCAGCCACTGAGGATTGGAGGCTTTGTCACTCTGGTGCGCTGTTGTCACCATCCCTTTCCCCATCCTCAAGAAGGTGTTACAGATCATAAGATCATAGATTCAGAACCAGGAGGCACCTAAGGTTTTCTAATCTGGGTGATGTCATGACTTGGCAGTGAATTGGATTTAAGTGGAGATGGCTCCAGTTGTTTAAGGCAATTGGAGTTAAGTGACTTGCCCAGAGTCACACAGCTAGTAAGTGTCTGAAGCTGGATTTGAACTCAGATCCTCCCAACTTCAGGACCAGTGCTCTATCCATTGTGCCACCTAGCTGCCCCACCCCTTCATTTTACAGATAAATAGACAGTAAGAATTAACTACAGTGACAGCTAGGTGGCGCAGTGGATAAAGCACCGGCCCTGGATTCAGGAGTTCCTGAGTTCAAATCCGGCCTCAGACACTTGACACTTACTAGCTGTGTGACCCTGGGCAAGTCACTTAACTCCCATTTCCCCGCAAAAAAAAAAAAAAAAAGAATTAACTACAGCTAGATGCTATAATAGATAGAAATTTGGTCCTGGAGTCAGGAAGACCTGGGTTTAAATCCAGCTTCAAATCTGACACTTCCTAATCTATGTAACTCCGAGCAAATCACTTTACTTTTGTCTGCCTTAGTGTCCTCAGCAAAATGGGGACAGTGCCTATCTTCCAGGGCTCTTGTGAGGATCAAATGAGATAGTAATTAGAAAGCACTTGATCGGGGGCAGCTAGGTAGCTCAGTGGATAAAGCACTGGCCTTGGATTCAGGAGGACCTGAGTTCAAATCCAGCCTCAGACATTTGACACTTACTAGCTGTGTGACCTTAGGCAAGTCACTTAACCCCCATTGCCCTACCAAAAAAAAAAAAAAAAAAGAAAGCACTTGATAGTAGACACCATATAAATGTTAGCTAGTGACTCTGGGCAAGTTTAACTTGAATCTTAGTTGTGTCCATGCGTGTCTCATCCCCACCTCTCCCTCTTCCCCTCAGGGAAAGAATCTGGAGTACTGTATCCTATTCTGGTTTCCACATTGTAAAAAGGACATTGACAAGATGGAAAGAAAATGGATGACTATTGTGTATGAGGACTGGTTGAAAGAACCGAGGATGTCTCATCTACAGAAGAGGATATAATAGAGTTATGTCCAAGGATCTGAAGGGGCTGTTAGAGAAGAAGGATTAGACTAGTTTACTTGGCCCCAGAAGGTTAAACAAGAAGCAATGGGTGAAAGTGAAGAGAGGCAGTCCAAGGCTTGATATAAATAAGAGTAGTGGGAGTGATCAAGGGAGCCCTCAATCAATTCGATGAGTCCTTTACAGTAAGCAAAAATTTCTCAACAATTCAGGCTGTGCCAAAGTGGAATAGGCTGCCTCAGTCTCTCAACAGACTCTGCCTCCCTCAACAGAAGTCTCCAAACAGATTGCAGCCACGTGAGGTTGGGACTAAATCCCTTCTAAGTGAGATGAATCCTAGCACTGTCACCTGCATTGGTACCCTTCCTCTTCTGGACCTCAGTTTCCTCATCTGTAAAACCAGAGGGGTTGAAATAGATGCTCTCTAAGAACCTTTGCAATCCTAGGGTCTATGGCAGTAGCATTTCCTGAGCTACAAATTTACAGGCTGTCTTGGTTTGCTGGGTTGCATTTTGGCAACGCTTTCTTTTGCCTGATTTAGCAATCAAGATGATTACATTTTGCATTTTTATTTTCAGCTTTAATCAAGTGTGCCTGTGCATCTGAGAACATTGTGTAAGTGATGACCTTTCCCAAGAGAAAATGCCAAGTCCCTTGAGTGTTAAATTGAATTGAACTAGATCAAGAACTCCCTGAGAGCAGGGACTGGTTTTTTGGTTTTGTTTTGTTTTTTGCCTTTCTTTGTATCTTCAGTGCTTAGCACCCAGACCTGGTACATAGGTAGGTGCTTAATAGGTGGTAATTGACTGACCCAAACGAAGTAATGAATCAATTCAGTATAGTTGTAAAGGTCATAATAAAAGTTACTAAAAATAATAGTAAATGGTCAGACAGTTCTCCAGTACCTGCCCAAAGAAGCCCACAGTATCTTGGGAAGTCAGTGAGCCTGAGGCAAAAATACTCTTGCTGTGCTTGAAAGGTTTGATTTTCTACTAGTCTAGGGCAGCTAGGTGGTGCAGTGGATAGAGCACCAGCCCTGGATTCAGGAGGACCTGAGTTTAAATCTGGCCTCAGACACTTGACACTTACTAGCTGTGTGACCCTGGGCAAGTCACTTAACCCCAAATGCCTCACTAAAAAAAAAAAGTATGATTTTCCACTAGTCTAGTGTTTGGTCAGCTAGGTGGTGTAGTGGATAGAGCACTGGGTCTGGAGTCAGGAAGACTCATCTTTCTGAGTTCAAATCTGACCTCAGACACTTACTAGCTAGGTGACCCTGGGCAAGTCACTTCACCCTATTTGCCTCAGTTTCCCCATCTGTAAAATAAATGATCTGGAGAAGGAAATGGCCATCCACTGCAGTATCTCTGCCAGGAAAACTTCAAATGGAGCCACAGAGTTGGACACAACTAAAAATGACTGAACAAAGTTTGGCATTGAACTCTTCTGCACATGAGCAGCCTTTGGTACAGGATATCCTGTCACTTGCCGGCAGATATGTTGATCTGTGTGTTTTGTGTTGCTAGGAGTAGCTGGTATGTTCACCGCATGAGCAGTTATGTTCATGCCAGCCATATGTGTAAGCAGCATTCTAGCTTCCCTGGATTCCTAACAGATTCATCTCAAATCCTGTCTTCTACAAGTGGCCTTCCCCAGCACTACTCAATGGCAGTGACTTCCAGCTGAGACTGGCTTCTATAGATCTTGTATGTTCACAGCTGTTTGATGTGGTCTCCCCCATTACACTGGGGGCTCCTTGATGTATCTGTATCCCCACAGTGCCTGGCACATAGAAAGCCCTTACACATGCTTATTGGTTTGAATTAACTTGTTAGGTTTGGAGATCAGTTTGCATGGGGTTGAGAAGTGAGTGGGTAGTAAGAAAATGGAGGCAGAAAATATAACTGACATTTTCAGGGAATTTGCAGCAAGTGGAGAAAAGATATGAGATACCTCAGCATGTTTTTAAGCAGCAGGAAATAAACCAGTACATGGCATCTAGGTAGACCACTGGGTCTTACTTAAGTCAGGAAGACTTGAGTTTAAATCTAGGTTCAGACACTTCCTAGCTGTGTGACCCTGGTCAAGTCACTTAACCTCTGTCAACCTCCATTTCCTCAGTTGTAAAATAGAGATAACATATAGCACCTGCTTCCCAAAGTTGTTGTGAAGATCAAATAAGATAATATTTATAAAGTGCTTGGCACAGTGCCTATCACATAGTAGGTGCTTAATAAATGCTTGTTTTATTCTTTCTTTCCTAGGCAAGCAGAGACTGAAGAAGAGAGAAAGTATAATCTTCCAGAAGAACTGATGGAAAGATGGGCTCAATGATGCAAGAAGAAGTGGCCTTAGAAAGAAGAAAGGTCAGCTCTTCTTCAGAGACCAAAGTAAAGAAGGAAAAGATAGATAAAGATGCAAAAGGATTTGGGGAGATCTTATAGGGGAGACAAGGGAGTTTTTAGTGGGTGGTCTTAAATTTCTCAGAAGAAGGCAAAGTCATCTATGGAAAAACAAGTGATAGGGAGGGGTTGAAGATCCTAGGAGAGAGGAGAATGATTAGAAGAGCCACCAGAGGAGCCCGGGAAAAGGTCAACCAAGGGGGAAAAAACCCCAAAGATTGGCAATTAACCATGAGTTGAGACTAGACAATATGATATTGTATTATGGATTGTTGGTCACAAAATCATAGACTTAGAGACCATCAAATTCAACCTCCTCACTTTATAGCTGAAGAAACTGGAGCTCAAAAAGGTCAAACGACTTGCTCAGGATCATATAAGCTAGTTAGTGTCTGATCAGCAAAGCTGTATGTTTGTCTAGTGACATACAGCAGTGTAGAAGTAGGAATGGATAAAGAAAGCAGGGAGAGGGGCAGCTAGGTGGAGCAGTGGATAGAGCACCAGCCCTGGATTCAGGAGGACCTGGGTTCAAATCCAGCCTCAGACATTTGACTCTTACTAGCTGTGTGACCCCCATTGCCCTGCAAAAGAACAACAACAAACAAAAAAAAAAAGAAAAGAAAAGAAAAAAGAGGAATGAAGCTATTCCTGTCTTCATTGGCAATGAAAGGGAGAGATTGCAGTGTGAATTCCAGGGCTGGGAAGAGCTTCTGGGATGAAGAGGCTTTAGGTGGGGCGGCTAGGTGGTGCAGTGGATAGAGCACCAGCTCTGGAGTCAGGAGGACCTGAGTTCAAATCCGGCCTCAGGCACTTAACACTTACTAGCTGTGTGACCCTGGGCAAGTCACTTCACACCCCAATTGCCTCACCAAAAAAAAAAAAAAAAAGAAGAAGAAGCTTTAGGAACAGTAGATGAAGCACACCCAGAACATCTGAGCATGTGCTATGCTCTCTGACCAGCCTGGGATCTAAGACCCCAGGCCTCTGCACTAAATCTTTGCCCAAGACTTGGTCCTTTCTTGCTCCTCAATTTACTAAAAATAAAAGTAAAATCAAGTCGTCAAGTAAATGTGGCCACTGACCTGGTCGACTTGGTTTCTGCATCCTGCAAACTCCATGCCACCTGGTGGATCTCCTAAGCTACCTTTTTCATCGCATCACTGCCATTCAATGGTTTCTTGGCTTGGTCCCTATCAAGTCATCACTCTGGCCCCAACCTACCTCCAATACCAGATTTGCATATCTCCACCCACTTGTCTCATAGCCATGGAATATGCCTAACAAATTTCCTTCCACCCCTGCATTTGTATTCATGCCCTTCCCAATATGTAATAGTGGAAAGAATCTTGGATTTGGAGCTAAAACTTTTTCGATATGAATTAAGGCTCTTCTATCTATTGTCTTGGACAAGTCTCGGTTTCCTCAAGTGGAGTCAGACTAGAGGATCTTATACATCCCTTCTGGCCCTCATTCCAGGAAATGCCTTCTCATCTCTATTCTGGCAGTCCAATTTCTACCTGTCCTTCAAGACCCAATTCAAGACACACCTTGTCTGATGAACTTTACCTATTTCTCAGACTATTGTGATCTCTTCCTTACCTGAACTCCCAAATAACTTAGCATTAGTAACACTAATTAATTGCTTGATTAAACTAATACTTGGGCTACAGTACTTGAGAGAAGAGGTCTTAGAAATCATCTAGGGGGGCAGCTAGGTAGCACAGTGGATAGAGCACCGGCCCTGGAGTCAGGAGGACCTGAGTTCAAATCCAGCCTCAGACACTTAACACTTACTAGCTGTGTGACCCTGGGCAAGTCACTTAACCCCAATTGCCTCAGCAAAAAAAAAAAGAAAAAGAAAAAAGAAAAAAAAAAGAAATCATCTAGGGTGAGGATTCTTAACTGAAAACCATGAACTTGGAATTTAAAATATTTTGATAACTATTTGATTGGTTTCTTTTGTAAATTTATATTTTATTTTATATCTTTAAAGACATTTTTTCCAAGAAGGGGTTCGCAAAATGGCTAAAAGAGTCCAGGACACACACACACACACACACACACACACACACACACACACACACATTTCATAACTTCTAATCTAGTCTGACCCTCTCATTTTATAAATTAGTTCCCAAAACAGGAAAATGACTTGGCCAAGGTCATGCAGCTATTAAAAATAATAAAGACCACTTCAGCTGACTTGGAGCCTCCAGAATCCAACAGGTCTTCAGAGTTTATAATTCTTTGGCCAAATAAAGAAATTTTTCAGATTAAGAAAAAAAGTAATAGACAGGATTCAAACTCAGGTGCTTTGATTGCAGCATCAGAACCTTTTCTGTTACATTAAACATGTAATATGTGTGAAACTCTCTCCATTAGACATGTGTTGTCTCCCCGCGATGAGTTTGCAAGCTACCTTAAGTGTCTATCTTTCCATGTATTTCTCGTCAACTTGGCATCATGCCTTGCCCTTAGCAAGCACTCCTTGCATTCTTGTTGATAGATTCATTGACCTCTGACCTAAAGTCCCCTTCTAACTCAGCCATTGGTAAGTTCCACATTCCTGCAAAAAATTCTCATCCCAGCTTTTGTCTTTCTGTTTCCTGTTCTAAATAACCTGCTGGCTTCCTACCCCTCACATATGGAATGTGTGAGAATGGATGATGCTGATATTTATAAAGCAGACGGCTGGGAAAGAAACTCTTTGTAAACATGAAAAGCCAATGTGCTCATTAAGCAAATGCTCCTCTTTGTCATAGGGCATTGCTGGGTCTTTGAAAAGAATTCTCCCTCCATTACTTTCAGCCTTTAGCACTGAGTGGAAGACAGAGGCGTCAGCCTCTCTCCCAAGGAAGTTTATTGGGCTCAGGGAGATAAATCCTATTCTTCCACTTCCTCTGTGAGATTGATTTGCAGAAAAGTGCTCGTGGAAATGGCATGAGGAACAAAGGGCTCTATGTCGGGGAGTCTTCGACATCCGACCTCTCATGCATTATGCATCTTGGACTCATGATAATTTCATAAGGATTTTGCTTGCCCAAAATAGTCAACCACCGACCTCAGGCTTCCATAGCTGCCGGTGCTAAAGATATCAAGCTCTGGGCTCTGTCCCTTCAGACATGACCCAGAGTCTAGCTAGGGATAGTCTTCTCCCTATACTCACAATCATCAATTAGTTTTTCTGCTAATGACTTGCAGGGAAGCCTCTCTTTACTCCCCAAGGAAGTCTAAAGCTCCTGGATATGGGCTTCTTCCTACTTCCTACAATTTATTTTAATTGCTTCAAAAACATTCTGATTTCAAAATCATTCATTCCTCTGCCAAGTTTTTAGCCAAATTCCTCATCTTGGCATGAAGGGACCTTAGGATCTAGAAGGCTATGTCAGAGAAGGGCACATACTGGTGGGCCCTGCAAACCTGAATAGACTCAAAGTATATCTAGGGTTAGAGCATGGGTGTGTCATCTAAGGACCCGACTGGTTCTGTTTTGGACATTTTGAGTTTAAGATGTCTACAGGGCATCCAGTTTAACATGCCCAGTAGGCAGTTAAAGATATGAGGGGAGAGGTTAGTGCTGGATAAATAGATCTAAGAATTATCTGCATATAAATGATAATTGAATCCTTGGAAACTGATGGGATCACCAAATGAGGTAGAGATAAAGAGAAGAGCAAAGGGCCCAGGATAAAATCTTGGGTATCTGAGCCTCATCATCTTGTCAGCCATGGAGTACTGAATTTAGGGATCTTGGCAACTTCTGAAGATCCTCTACTTAGCCACAGCAGAATCATGTTCTACCTAGTGAAGGAGGTAATTATATTATATATCATAGAAGCATTGACATATAATTCTCTGACCTCCAGTAATGCTTGGCCAACTTCCAACACAGAAACAAAAAACTTTCACTTTTGCCTTTCCTTTCCCAATTAGAGTTCCTCTGTCTGTTTGACCATCTTTGATCATGAAAACCCAACTACAAATTGTATCTTAGTCCATCCCCAGAAGTACTCCAAGCCTATTGAGATATCTCAGGTATTTCTCATGAAAGGTATTTCAACTCCACTTAAAGTGATGATTGGAAACAGGAAACAGACTGAAGAAGGCCAGCTAGACTAGCTGTCAGCCTTCTCCTCTTCCCATTCAAGGTTTGTTTCTTCTGATATGCTATATCTCAGATACTCAAGCCTCTATTCATCTCCTTTGGTGACCTTATCATTTTCCATTAATTCAATTATCATCTCTAAGCAGATGATTCTTTTTTTCTTTCTTTAAAAACCAAATAGTATTATATTTTTTCCAATTACATGTAAAATAATTAACATTCCTTTTTCATAAGATTTTGAGTTCCAAAGTTTTCTCCCTCCCTCTCCTCCCCCTCCCCAAGACAACAATCTGATATCCATTATACATGTGCAATTATGTTGAACATATTTCCACATTAGTCATGTTGTGAAAGAAAAAAACAGAATAAAAGAGGGAAAACCATGAAAAAAAATCAAAGAAAATGAAAATAGTATGCTTTGATCTGCATTCAGACTCCATCAGTTTTTCTCTGAATGTGGATAGTATTTTCCTTCATCAGTCTTTTGAAATTGTCTTAGATCATTGTATTGCTGAGAAAGGCTGTCTTCATTAATTGATAATCTCACAGTGTTGTTGTTACTGTCTACAATGTTCTTCTAGTTCTGCTCACTCCACTCAGCATCAGTTCACGTCTTTCCAGATTTTTCTGAAATCTGCCTACTCCTCATTTCTTATATAAGAGGATAGTGTTTCATTACATTCATAAATCCACAACTTCTTCAGCCATTCCTTAATTGATGAGTATTCCCTAAGTTTCTAATTCTTTGCCATGACAAAAAGAACTGCTATAAATATTTTTGTATATGTGGGTTCTTTTCCCTTTTACGGTCTTTTTGGGGTATAGACCTAGTACTGGTATTGCTGGATCAAAGGGTAAGCACAGTTTTATAGCTCTTTAGGCTGAGTTCCAAATTGCTCTCCAGAATGGTTGGAACAATTCACAACTCCACCAACAATGCATTAGTGTCTCAATTTTCCCCATATTTTCTCCAACATTTATCATTTTCCTTTTCTGTTATATTATATGCAGATGATTCTTACATCTATTTATCCAGTCCAAATGTCTCTCTTTATCTTCAGTCTTGCATCTCCAACTGCCTATTTAACCTCTCAAATGGATGCCCTGTAGACATCTTAAAATCAAAATGTCCCAAACTGAACTCAATTTCTTTCCTCCCCAAAGCCTCCCCTCTTTTGAACTTCCCTATTATCATCAAGGATATCACCACCCTCCCAGTCATATAGGCTCACAACCTACTCATCCTTTATTCTTCACTTTTAGCCAATCTGTTGCCAAGTCCTACTCTCACTATGTCTCTCCTATACATCCCCTTCTCCCCTCTAACATACCCTGGGCCTCATTACCTCACAGATGGACTATTGCAATACTTTGTTAGTCTCCTTGCCTCAAGTTTCTCCCCACTCAACTCCATTGTGCACTCAGCTGTCAAAGCAATCTTTCTAAAACCCAGGTTTCCCCACTTCACTCCCCTTCAAAATAAACTCCAATTATCTCCAAGATTGAATATAAAATCCTCTGATTGGCTTTTAAGGTCCTTCACAACCTGGCCCCTTTCTACCTTTCCACTCTTAACCCATATACCCTGTGATACAATGATCCACCTTCTACCCCCCCCCACACTTCTATCTTCCTTTTGTGTGTTGTCTCCCTGCCCATGCCCCTCAGAAGATAATCAGCTTCCTTGCAGATCATTGAACATGATTCTCTATCTCCAGACTCCATGACTTTTCACTTGCTGGCTCTTGTGCGTGGAATGAATTTCTTCCTTATCTTTATCTACCTCCTTGGTTTTCTTAGATTCCTTTAAGTCTCAGGCAGAAATCTACCTTCTTCTTCTTTTTTTTTTTTTTGAGGGGCAATAAGGTTTAAGTGACTTGCCCAGGGTCACACAGCTAGTAAGTGTCAAGTGTCTAAGGCTGGATTTGAACTCAGGTCCTCCTGAATCCAGGGCCAGTGCTTTATCCACTGTGCCACCTAGCGGCCCCCCTGCTTTATAACTTTGTAAAGAAAGCCAACTGAGCAAAAATCAACACAGTGACTATATCTCACAATGTATATGCCATTCCACCCCCATAATCCACCACCACTCCAAAAAAAAAGAATTTCCTCTTCTCTTCTTTGGGGTTTGTTATAATTATTCAAGGTTAAGCTTGTTTTCATTGACTTTATAGTAGTTATTAAATATAGTGTTCTTCTGTCTCTGTTTTCTTTGCTGAGCATAAGGTCTTACGAGTCTCCTCATGTTCCTATGACTTCCTCATACTCATCATTTCTCGCAGATATGACAGAGGAAGCATGCTTGGATTTGTCTTTCTTGATAGCTTATGCCAAGAATGCACAGATATTTTGGTTCTAATCCAACATGCGGAACTTTGGGAGCCAGTTTCTGGTCATGATGATTCAGGAGTTGATACTGGGTTATGCCAAAAGTCTTCCACTAACTAGGCTGTGGAGACAGATGAACTAATGACTCAAGAGGTGTCAAGTCGGAACTGATTGTGTATACAAAGGGTACAACCCGTCCCTCTCTGTCTCTTTTCCATCCTGGCAGGGAGGAAGGGGGAGAGGAAGGAGGGCTGCTTTTTGCTACTAGGTAAAGGAGAAAGGCATCTGGTCGCATTTCTCCAGCAGACCACTGTGTATCCATGAGTACATGATGCCTCTGTTCCTTTTATTCTTTCCCAGTCTTAGGCACATGAGTATTATGAGATGGGAGTGTCCAAGCAACCATGTGAGTTTGGGAGATGCTGAGACCTTATGAAACAGCCCCACTGGTGACTAGAGGTAGTAGCAGTGCCTCTGGAGTGGTACTGACTGACGACAGAGGATGTGCCTGCAGAAAGACAAGTCACCCAAGGATAGTGGCAGTTCCAGCCAATGATATCCCTCATGGCAGAGAAAAGCACTGACTTTAACACTAGAAAGGTATTGACCTTTTGAAGTCATCAGAGAGCTCCATTTAAGGACTGCTTCAAGAGGACTCTACAAATGGAGAAAAGAGCTCCCAAGTGAAGGAGGTGGGAGGTACTCCTTCACCCTATATGCTTTCTACCAGGAATGGACCTTCCCGGTTTGAGGAGAATATTTTGTACCAACTATTTCTTGTTATGCCCTTCTCAGGAAATAGCTTTGCTAAAAATGCTAATTAGGTCTGTCTGATTATTTATTTGGGGGGGGGGGAATGAGGGTTAAGTGACTTGCCCAGGGTCACACAGCTAGTAAGTGTCAAGTGTCTGAGGTCACATTTGAACTCAGGTCCTCCTGAATCCAGGGCCAGTGTTTTATCCATTGCACCACCTAGCTGCCCCAGGTCTGACTGATTATTAATGGGAAGCATATCAGAGGGGGCTTATGATTGTGAGGGAAAAATCCGTCCTCTTCTCAATAATTCTCAGGAACTCAGCAGCAAGGTGACAAAGGCTTTATTTTCTTCTCATGAGAAGGAGGCACCCTAGTGTGCAGCTAGTGGGTGCCCAGCAAGGGGGCTCGAAGGCCCTGTTTTATACCCTAGTCCCTAACACGAACGGACCTTCCCCTTTTTCATCACTGGTGAGGTTACAATCTACGGGCAAATCTAGCTAATCGGAACACAGTATTCCCACCCCTCTTCCTTGTATGGGAATGACTCAGGAGTGGCCCTTATACTTCCTTATATGGACACAACTCTGGAGGGACCTTATTGAGACCAGGGCTCCTTGAACCCTGTGATTTTGTTAGCCTGAGGGGGAGGAGGGGATCTGAGACCTTTGTCCTACAAACAGGTCAGGAGGAGTATGAGTGACTGTTATATCCTCATTGAGAGGAGACAACTACCCATTTCTCGCATGATCTATATGGCACTAGAGATCCCAACGCCTCTAGAATCTTGAGGATAACAGCAGTTAGTTGTTCTCTGAGAACCCAAACTGTCAATGAAGGGATTCGATCTAGTATGATAACATCCTATTCATATACTAATTACTAGCATTTATATAGATCTTGAAAATTCACAAAGAACTTTGCAAATATTATCTAATATTATCTCACCAACAACCCTGGGAGGTATGTACTATTATTATGTTCATCTTACAGATAAAGAAATTGAAGCAGACAGAGATTAAGTGATTTTTCCAGGGTCACACATCTACTAAATGGCCAAGGTTGGATTTGAACTGGGGCCTTCCTGACTCTAAATCCAGAACTTTATCCACCATATTGTCACCCACCCAGCTGCTGTACTACTATGATCTGCTGAGCCATTCCCCAGTCAATAAACACTCCTTTTGGGGCAGCTAGATGGTGCAGTGGATAGAGTACTGGCCTTGGAGTCAGGAGGACCTGAGTTCAAATCCGGCCTCAGACACTTAACACTTAGTAGCTGTGTGACCCTGGGCAAGTCACTTAACCCCAATTACCTCACTAAAAAACAAAACAAAAAAGAAATCTTTTTGCTTAATCTTAGTTGATGCTTGAAATTCAACCATTGATTTTTCCTCCCTCTAACTCAGAAGATCTTACCATCGTTTGGTATTGTGGATCCATTTCTCACTCTGGTGAAATTTATGGGTCTCTTCTCAGAATGATTGTTTTTAAATTCATAGGGGCAGCTAGGTGGCGCTGCAGTGGATAGAGCACCAGCCTTGGAGTCAGGAGGAACTGAGTTCAAATCCAGTCTCAGACACTTACTAGCTGTGTTACCCTGGGCAAATCATTTAACCCCAATTGTCTCCTCCATCAAAAAATAAACAAACAAACAAATAAATAAATTTAGAATCGAAGGAAATGCTACGTTTCTGTTACAGATAATGAAAATAAAGATGTAAATTTTCTTTTCCTATCCAAGTTCACAGACCCCTTGAAATTTATCCCAGGTTAAGAACATCTAATCTAACTAAAGCATTAAAAAAAAAAAAAACCTGGAAGAGACCAAGCACAGGTCATCTATAACTCCTAATTTTACAAAGAAGGAACTTGAGGCTGAGAGAGGAAGTAAATTTGAATGTGTTTAAACAGTAGATCAAGGGACTGGAAGTTGTTCTTCTGACTCCAAGATCCTTTGGAATATTCAATTTTGCTTGAATGACTAAGTCCCATCAACAAAGCTTAAAACTAAATCTATGCTTCCCCTTTGGAATGAAAGAACGGCTAGTTAGTTAATCTCATCTAGACCATAATTCACTTTGACTGCAATGGCTAGGGACAATATTCTTAGGCTCTACAGACCTAGTGGTTGTTATCAGCAGGACGGATCACCAGCTGCTGCTTTTTTCCCATTTTTTTAAAAACAGATGGGACTGCTTTGAACCACAGCTTGAAGCCAACTGAGCACTGGGATCAGGCGCTGATTCATTAACTATGCAGATGCCCAGAGGTAACCTTGCTGAAAGTCTGTCTGCTGAGTACATTCAATCAAAATCCTTGAGGCTATTGCAGACCCACCAAATGTTAGGACCAAAAGACACCATAGACTAGAGAATGTCATGTCTGGACGGACTCTTAACGTGCAGAATGTCAAAACTGGAAGGGGCCTTAGAACATAAAATGTCAGATCTGGAAAGAACATTAGAATGCAGAATAATGAAGTAGGAAGGAGCCTTAAAAGACATAATGTCAGAATTGGAAGGGAGCTTGGAAAAATGGAATGTAAGATCAGAAAAAAATACTAATAATACCAGACATTGAATGAACTGGGCCAGATGAGCTGTGGGGGAGGGCTACTGCAGGAATCAGAGAGGTCTTCTGCAGTGGTCACCAGAGAAAGGAGGATGAATTCAGGAGGATGAATTTAACGACAATGATAGAATTTATATAGTACTTTGAGGTTTGTCAGACGCTCTACAAACATTATCTTATTTGATCTTCAGAACTCTGGGGAGCAGGTGTTATTATTATCCTCATTTTATAGATGAGGAAACTGAGGCAGACAGAGGTTAAGTGACTTGACCAAGGTCACAACAGCTAATTAAGTGTGTGAGACTGGATTTTAACTGAGGCCAGGCCCAATGCTCCATCCACTGCACCACCCAGTTGCCTAGTGGGCAGCTGGACTTTAAAGGCTGCATATGCTTTAGGCAGAAGGGAATGAGGGAAGCATTCCCAATGAAGAATCTGGTTTCAGCAAAGGTGGTGGAAAAGTACCTCGCATATTCTGGGGAGAGTGAAGAGACTGACCATTCATTTTGGGGAATGCAGAAGGGAAAGATGGAGAGGCTGGTTAGGGCCAAATTATATAGGGTCTTGAATGTCAGGCTAAATAGTAATAAAATGTTAAGGCATAGTATATGTAGTCAGAGGACTTGGATCCAAACCCTTGCTCTGCTATTTTCTTTTTTTTTTTTTCTTGCCCAGGGTTACACAGCTAGTAAGTGTTAAGTGTCTGAGGCCAGATTTGAACTCAGGTACTCCTGACTCCAGGGCCAGCGCTCTATCCACTGTACCACCTAGCTTCTCCTTGCTATTTTCTATATCTAAGGAGGACCTGAGTTCAAATTTGGCCTCAGCTACTTACTAGCTGTGTGACCTTGGGCAAGTCATTTCACCCTGTTTGCTTCAGTTACTCATCTGTCAAATGGTTTGGAGAAGAAAATGGCAAACCACTCTTGCCAAAAAAACCCCCAAATGGGTACTTGAAGAGGTGGACAAGACTGAAACAACTCAACAACAACAACAACAATGGTGGTGGTGGTAGTAGTAGTAGTAGTAGTAGTAGTAGTAATTTTGCACTTTGAAACTTTAAAAGCACTTTATAAACATCATCTGATCTGAGTCTTTAATCCCATGAAGTAGTTACTGTATTGTGGGTATTGCAGATGTTAAGATTGAGTTCAGGGGGCAACTAGGTGGCTCAGTGGATAAAGCACCGGCCCTGGATTCAGGAAGACCTGAGTTCAAATCTGGCATCAGACACTTGACACTAGCTGTGTGACCCTGGGGGTCACTTAACCCTTATTGCCTCCCCCCCCCAAAAAAAGATTGAGTTCAGAGAAATTGAATTATTCATCCATATTCACACAGCTAGTTTCAGAGGAAAGATTTGAATCCAAGTCTTCCCAACTGCCAGCCCACTACTTTTTCTATGAGACTACACTGTGAGAGAACTGAGGTTCTTCCCATAAAGAAAGGAACTAAACACTCAGAGGAAGAAGCAGCTTCTTTTGTTCCCTGGCATAATGATGTGGATCCAGGAGTTACACCAAGAAAGAAACCATCCAACACAGATCAGAGGGAAAAGAGCCTCATTGTGATGGTGACTTTCTCTCTCTCTCTCTCTCTCTCTCTCTCTCTCTCTTTTTGGCAGGGCAATGAGGGTTAAGTGACTTGCCTAGGGTCACACAGCTAGTAAGTGTCAAGTGTCTGAGGTTGGATTTGAACTCAGGTCCTCCTGAATCCAGGGCTGGCACTCTACTGCGCCACCTAGCTGCCCCCGATGGTGACTTTCTTTTTTTTGGTGGGGCAATGGGGGTTAAGTGACTTGCCCAGGGTCACACAGCTAGTCAGTGTCAAGTGTCTGAGACCGGATTTGAACTCAGGTCCTCTTGAATCCAGGGCCAGTGCTTTATCCACTGCGCCACCTAGCTGCCCCTAATGGTGACTGTCCCCAGGGGCCAGAAGTGGTTCCATACATGAACACGATATAGTTTTCCCATCTTCCAGGCACGTGGACCCAGATCTTGATGACAAGAGGCCTGAGTGACTTGTCAGATCTAAACACTGTTGTCTCCCCCTGGTAATTCACACAGGGATAGAGATTGGAATGCTTTTTTTCTGGGTGAATCAATCCATGAGCATTTAAGTGCCTGCTATGTGCCAGACACTGTGTTAAGCAAATGAAAAGCAGACCTTGTTCTCTAGGAATTTCCCTTCTAATGGAGGAGTCCACAGATATCTATCAGAACACACAAGATACCACAGAGTAGAGGCAAGATGGGGATGAAGCAGAACAGCCCAGCCCTCATTTTGCTTCTTTCTGCTGAGGAAAGATGATCCTTGGGCTATGGATGATGAAATAAATATGGCTGGCAGGGAATTGAAATCCAAGCTGACCGAGGGGAAGCACCAGCTGCTCTCAGAGATTTGTCACCTCCCCTGGACTGACTAGATTCCGGGGTGCTGAAGAATGAGCTGATATGCCTGTGGAGCCACAGACCGTGTCTGTGATCTCTGAAGAATCATGGAAGATGGGGGAAGGAAGCAAGCATTTATTAACCTCCTCTTTTCTGCCAAGCACTGTGCTAAGCGCTTCACAGATACCCTGAGAGATGGGTGCTTTTATTGTCCCCATTTTACAGTTGAACAAACTGAGATTCAGTAACTTCCCCAGGGTCACACAGCATAGTAAGTACATGAGGCTGGATTTCAACTCATGTCTTCCTGACTCCAGACCCAGCACTCTATCTACTGTGCCACCTAAATTAGAAAAGGAAAGATGTCCCAATTTAAAAAAAAAGGAAGGTAGAATCTTAAAACGTTAAGTCAATGAGCTTGGCTTCAACTTTAGAACACATTTGTAGAGGGATGGTGTGTGAGAAGCAGTGACTGCCAGAAGCTGGCATGCCTGCATCCAGAATTGGGGAAGTCAGACCAGTCTTATTACCTTTGGTAACAAGGTCAATGTGGGTGGGTCTGGAGAATCCCATAGCTGTGCCCCCATGCCCAAAGTGTAACATAGTCTTAGACAAAGTCTCTTAGTCTATCCTCATGAACACCATGGACCAGGAACAGGGAGGTGAATTCCTAACAGGTTTCAAAGAGGATTTAAGAATGGGCCATTGTCTGGATAGAGCACCGGCCCTGGAGTCAGGAGTACCTGAGTTCAGATCTGACCTCAGACACTTAACACTTACTAGCTGTGTGACCCTGGGCAAGTCACTTAACCCCAACTGCCTCACTAAAAAAAAAAAAAAAAAAAGAATGGGCCATTGTCAACTTGGAGGGTGATCGTGCCATCCTCAGTCTTATTTTGTCCATTTTGTAATCCGGGAATTTGAAGAAGGTGTAGATAACATGCTTATCAAAATTATAGAATGTGCAAAGCTAGAGTGATATTATGTTACATGATAGGACTAAGGATCATTAAAAAAAAAAAAAAAAGATCTCTATCCCTAGGCCAGTGGTTCTTAATCTGGGGTCTGGAAAATTAAAAAAAATTTTTTTTGATAACTTTTTTCAATATAAATATTTTCCCCAATATAATTGATTTCCTTTGTAACTTTATATATTTTTATTATATGCATTTTAAAACAGTAATCTGAGAAGAGGGCTCATATGCAGGGCTCAGCATACTGCCAAAGGGGGTCCATGACATTAAAAAGGTTGAGAGCTTATCATCTAAAAAGAGAAGGAATTCATTAGTGATTAATGTAACAACCTACACATGAGTTAAAAATAAATTGTGTAAAAATAGATGGGGGAGGGTCTTTGCTAACCTACCAGTGTGATAGGAATCAACGGCATGGATTGGTGGTCAGAAGAGTTAACAGTCTTTTAGTCTGTATAAATAGAAGCCTGGTGCCTGGAAGAGATAAAGGGAGGACTGCTATACTCGGTCCTGTTGGGATCACGTTAAGACATTAAGTTCCAGCTTCCATGTTTTAGGAGAAACAGAGAAACTGGAGCATCTTCAAGAAAAGAATGATTAGTTTAGTGAAGGGACTGGAGACTGTGCAAGGTGAAAATTGAGCCAAGAATCTGAGGTTGTTTAGCCTGGAAAAGAGTAGGGAGAGGGGGAAAGGTCATGGCAGTTGGCATCAACTATTTGGAGGGTACATGAGTGGAAGAAGATCCATTCTTCTTGACCCAGAGGGCAGAACTAAGAACGAGAGAGGGAAATTGCAGAGAGGCAGACTTAGGCTCTGTATAAAGTACAACCCCTATCTCAAATCTCATTGGTAAGAGACTCTCTTTATGGGTGCTTCTTCTTCCTTTGTTCTTTTTTGGTTGTTGTTTATTTGTTTTTGCTGGGCAATTGGGGTTAAGTGACTTGCCCAGGGCCACACAGCTAGTAAGTGTTAAGTGTCTGAAGCTGGATTTGAACTCAGGTCCTCCTGACTCCAGGGCCAGTGCTCTATCTACTGCGCCATCTAGCTGCCCCTTCTTCCTTTCTTGAAGATCAACAACATCAAGAGGGTGGTATCTTGACTTGCTTGTGAACTGGATTTAAGTGACTGTGCAAAGTCATCAGCCTCACTTGCTCTTCCAGACTCATTAGAGTTGTAAAGAATTAATTGTTATTTGAGGTTTTTGTGCCTCTGTGCGCACTGGCCTGGGGCTCCGCAAACCTAACGGTGCTCCACCCACTGGTTGTAGGCATTGCCAGGGCTCTGGCACCTCACGTCATCACCACTCACCGACGCCTACATGGGCCTGGCAAAATTATAATGATTGGAAGCCTAGTGAGGGCAGTCATGTGACTGTCAGAGCAGCCATCCCATTGTCTGGGGCTGTGTGGGGAGTTTCTAGGTTTGGGGGAGGAGAATTGGGCATTGGAGATGGAAGATGGAAAGCGGCAGGTGTTCTGCTGCGTATTTTCAGCTGTTTCCAGGGCGGTGGTATTTTTTCAGGTATTATAATTTCCCTTTCCCCATTTTATTTCCTTTCCCTTGATCCTACTGATCCTGTTTGTGGTTTTTTTTTTTTTAAGTTCGTTCTTGTTAAAATAAATCTTGTTCTGTTTTGAGGGAGGCTGCCTGTCTCCTTCCTAGCCCCAATATTGCGGCGAGCCACTTAGCTAGCACTCCCCAATTAAAAATTGGTCCCCACAGAGTCCAGTGGCAAGACAATGATGAGGATGACTGGAGATGGCTGGGGGATACTGTGGGAGACCTTGGCCTTTTTAAACTAAAGTCTTTCCCTGGTCTCAGTTTGCCTGAGGCAACACCCATTCTGTGATTAAAAGCTAGGTGAGAATTGAGACAAAAGACAACCTACTTTGCCTTCCCCAAAGAATCAGTCTGGGGAGGGAAGACCCTCAGGGTTTCTGGCCAGAATAGAAACAATTCCTATTTGCACTCCCTCTAAGCCATCAAAACCCAAACGATGAGCAAGTGAGGCTTGGGCTGAGACCTATTATTGGCCAATCAGTGAAAGTCGGAGTGATTTATGGGTGGAAAGCTTTGTGTGAGAGGCAGAGTGCAAGCTTTCAACAGTCAAGTTAGAGTCCCCTCCTTTGAGGACTCTACAAACTCCCACACTCTTCTGTTTACAAAATAACCTCAGGAAATGGAGGGAGCCCTATTAGGATTATTCACTGTAACCACCTATTGCCCATAAGAGAGTTAGTTGGACCTTTTTTTGTTGTTGTTTGGACCTTCTAATGAGCAAGCAGAGAGAACTAATGCATTACTCATGTAGGAAAATGCTACGAAAAAGAGACTTTGCCAAGTGTGCAAATACTTTTTGACCCAGATATGAACACTACGATATAGGCAGCCAGTGAAGGAAGCTGTGTGTATTATTTTAGGGGAAGCAGAGGCAGCTCCTTCCATGCCCCAAACTACTACAGAGGCTCACAGGGTACAGATTCAACCAACAGAACTGGAAAGTACTGATGGACCACCTGGCATGGCTGCTAGCCCAGATGTAGATACACGGGTCTACAACGATCCTGGCAGGAAGCTGATGCCAACCATCAGCTCAGGTGTAGGTGCTGAGACATGCAGCGAAAGGAAACTAGGCCTGGGAGACCAGTCACTAGGTGAAGTGGGATAATGTTACAGGTATACCTACAAACCTGGTCATTCGGGTCTCTAGGCAACAATACTGGCGATTGCTTGTGTGAAAAATGCCTGGCTTGTAAATGTGTATGATCACTGCTGTACATTTGAGATGCTGGTGTTTATTTTACTGTTATATTCATTTGACTGAGTTTCATGTTGTATTCATACTATGGTAATATTTGTTCATTATTTTGCGTGTGTGCCATTGCTTGTAGTTAAGTTGTATTATATACATACAAGCACACACATATACACGCCTGGTGGTATCATTGCAGCTAGCTACATTTGCTTTGTTACTCAGCCATGTTTACTGCCACTAATTGACATCTGGGTACTATGGATGTGCATGCGCTTTGGAAATGTGCACATGTTCTATATCCTGCATATAGTTAGGCATTTGGTCATGGTAGTCTCCTCCCTGGTGATGCTCTGCATAGAGTCGTGTTTACTGCAGGTATGAGGGAAAAATCTATCCTCTTCTCAATAATTCTCAGGAACTCAGCAGCGAGGTGACAAAGGCTCTTTACTGTCTTCTCATGAGAAGGAGGCACCCTAGTGTGCAGCTAGTGGGTGCCCAGCAAGGGGACCCTAGTCCCTAACATGAATGGACCCTCCCCTTTTTCATCACTGGTTCGATTACTCAAGGGTTACAATCTACTCGCAAACACTAGCTAATCAGAATGCAGTATTCCCACCCCTCTTCCTTGTATGGGCATAACTCAGGAGTGGACCTTATACTTCCTTATATGGACACAACTCTAGAGCAGACCTTATTGAGACCAGGGCTCCTTGAACCACGTGATTATGTTAACCTGAGGGGGAGGAGGAGATCTGAGACTTTTGTCCTAGAAACAGGTCAGGAGGAGTATGATTGACTGTCATATCCTCATTGAGAGGAGACAACTACCCATTTTCTCACAGCCGGTATTGCTAATGTGCATTTGTTTTATTTTAGTTTGAATGGCACAGGAGGCTTGTTGCCTGTGATGCCAGAGTTTGGGAAGGGGCTGAAGCTGGGGATGTCTATTCTGCCTTCCTTTGAGCCACACAAAGAAAGCCAGCCTCACCATACATGGGTCCCTCTCTACACACACGGCTCACCACATACTCTTAGCTACAGAAGTAGAATGGGCTGCTTTGGGACTGAGCAAGTTTCCCTTCCTTCACTCAAGGTCTTTTAGGAGAGAGACAGACAGACAGACAGACAGACAGACAGACAGACAGACAGACAGAGGGACACAGAGACAGGCAGAAACAGAGAGACAGGCAGAGACAGGCAGAGACAGGGAGACACAGAAAGAGAACACTCACATTCATTAATTGCCTACTATGTGCTAAGCACTGGGGATACAAATATAAAGTATGAGCCCCTACCCTCAAGGAGCTTACATTCCAGTTTGGGAACATGATACATACAGGGAAACTGGAAAGGAGAGGGGGAAGACACCTACAAAGCATCAAGGCTACTGGTAATGAGGTGGAGAAATCTGGAGTGAGGAACATAGTAGGGAGCAAAGTGAGCATCACCTGGGCACCTCATGAACTGGCATTCTAGGCTAGGGACTCACCAATCAGGTGAGAGGACCTCAGAGCAGAGGCATCTCCAGGGTGGGAAGGATTCTGAATGAGGTAGAGAAGTCCTGAGCATGAGGAGTAGAGCCAGGTATGTTTTCTGGCTCTTGTATAGGTCTCTTCTGATTTATTATGTGATTCTGTAGTCTTGGCTCAGGCGGCAGAAAGCAGAACAGCAGAGGTTTATGGGAGGCCAGCTTCTTCACTGGGTCTCAGGGCGTTGCTCTCCATAGCTTAACCTCTGAATCTCAGGAGGAAGGGGAGCAATTATTAATGGCATGGAGGCCCAGTATGGGTCCCAGAAGATTCTTTCAGAGCTAGATGGAATCTATAACATAACCTGTCACCTAGCTGGTCCAGGGGGGGCTTCACTAAGGTTTGTAAGAGAAAAACCCTGAAGGCAGAGAGTGAATAGTTGAAGCTGACAGCTCGGAGTGAAACCTGAAGACTTGATGAAGCTCACATGAGCCTTGGTCCCTTTTTTAAAAAACTGAAATAATGTCTAAATGATGAATAATTAATTAGCTGCCACATCCGACTCCTCAGGAAGTGGTCCCACAGGAAGCTCACAGAGCTCTTTGGGTGGAGGTGACATATGTTGTGAGAGCTGGATGAGATGGAGGGTGAAATTTATTGGAAAAGGCTTTCCTGACCTCTCCTGACCTCTGCCTTGCCACCTGCCTCCCCTTTTCTGCCCCTACCCCACATCTCTCTCTCTCTCTCTCTCTCTCTCTCTCTCTCTCTCTCTCTCTCTCTCTCTCTCTCTCTCTCTCAAGTTCAGCTTTGTGACCAAGAAATAACCTTTGTTTGACTGCCCCTAGTTCTACCAGCCACAGATGCTTAAGAAGGGGAGTGGATGGCCAGTTCACACAACAAACCTGCAAGGCAGATTTTGGAAGGATTATTATTCCCATTTTATAGATGGAGAAACAGAGGCTCAGAGGGTAAAAGAGCTACCCAAGGTCACACAGGTAGAAAATAGTAGAGTCAGCAGATTTGGAGGCACTGTGGTACAATGGAAAGAGCTAGCAAATGTTTAACAATGGATTCTCCAAAGAAAGAGAAAAGGTACTCATGATGCCCTCTTAAATTTAATTTGCATGATTAATAGTTTCTCCATCACTTTCTTAAATCTAGACAATAAAACAATGAATCCAGTCCTGATTTGTAGCATTTGCTGATTTCTGGATGCTCTCACTGACAATTTAACAACATGCTCTAGAGTGCTAGTTTGAGCTATTTCCAGAACACCCCCTGGAAAGAGTCGTGGGTATGGAGTCACAGAACCTGGGTTCAAATTCCAGCTCTGTCACTTAGTACTAGTATGACCTTGGGCAAGTCACTTTTTCTCTGTGGGTCTCAATTTGCTTACTTGTAAAAGGAGATGGTTCAAAAGATGTCTAGGGACCCCTCTGGCCACAAACCTCTGGTCCTATGAGCCTCAGACCCTAAATCCAGAACTCTCTCTGCTACCCCCCCAACCTGTTCCAATTCTAGAATGCTTTAAGGTTTTCAAGGCTCCTTCCTCACAACAGCCCAATGAATCATGAGCTTATCATAGTGGCATGGGTTTAAAGTTGGAAGGGACCTCTGAGGTCATCTAGTCTAACCTTATTTCCTGGGTATGGAAGACCAAGATTAAACAGGTACTTGTGACAAAAGCAGGATGAAGTAGAGAGTGCAGAGTATTATTGCTACTTTACAGATTCATTCATTCACTAAGATTAGATTCTTTATAGTATGAGCTCCCCACTAGATTGTGATTTCTTTGAGGGCGGGCAATGTCTTTTGCCCCTTTTTATATTTCCAGAGCTAAACACAGCTCTGGAACATTTATTGATTATTGATTAATTGATTATTCAATGGACATTTTCAAAAATTATTGCTCTTTTCCAAATAACTCTCCCTACTCCCCTCCCAATAAAACAAATTCAAACAAAGAATGAAAAGGAAAGAGAAACAAACCATTTAGCAAACTTAACCAATGTATCTGTATCTGACACTGTTCACTATATTCCATACCCATGATCTCCTGCCACTGCAAAGAAGGAAAGGAAGGGGCACATAGTCTCTCACTGAGAAATATGTCACTTCCCAAGGCAATAGGTAAGCAATATACTCTAATTGTCTATCAGCTTGTTTGCAGAGACATTTAGTCTTTTATTTTTTTGCAGAGCAATGAGGTTTAAGCGACTTTCCCAGGGTCACACAGCTAGTAAGTATCAAGTGTTTGAGGCCGGATTTGAACTCAGGTCCTCATGAATCCAAAGCTGGTGCTTTATCCACTGTGCCAGCTAGCTGCCCCTAGAGACGTTTAATCTTAAGGATAACTGTGTCTTTGCAAAGGAATTTGGCTTTTAAGATGGGACTTTACTGAGGTAAAGGGGACCAATGATGAGAAAATACCATATTCTTTGTTATGTTGTTGTTCAGTCATTATTCATTTGTGACTTACTCTTTGTGACCCTATTTTGGGTTTTCCTGGCAAATATGCCAGAATGGTTTACCATTTACTTCTCCAGTTCATTATGTAGATGAGGAAACTGAGGCAATTAAGGTTAAGTGACTTGCCTGGGGTCACACAGCCAATTATGTATCTGAGGCCAGATTTGAACTCAGGAACTGAGTCTTTTTGACATCAGGTCCAGGGCTCTATCCACAAGTCCCTATAAGGTTGGGGGTGGGGGATGAACTAGGCTTGGAGATTGTATTGATGTACTTATTACCTCAGTATGGATATCAAATAATCATATACAAAATGTGAAGGGTTATTAAAGATCATCTAGTCCATCTCTTTTATTTTCCAGATGGAGAAACTGAATCTGGAAAAAATTTTGCAGGCCAATGAGGGTTAAGTGACTTGCCCAAGGTCATACAGCTAGTAAGTGTCAATGGTTTGGAGCCAAATTTGAACTCAGGTCCTCCTGAATCCAGGGCCAGTGCTTTATCCACTGTGCCACCAGCTGCCCCCTCATCCTTTGTTCTTAAAGAAAAACCAATGACATCATGAGAATGATGCCTGAAACTTAGATAGTTTCAGTAGCTTGCCTAAGGTCACAGGTAGTATGTAATAAGTGCCAGAACTGGAATTTGAAGCCAGGTCTTTTGAAATAAGTCCAGTACTATTCCCACTGAATCATTCTGTTCTAAAACCGTACAAATACTTACTCCTCAAGTGAAGGAGGGGCCCAGGCCAGTCAATCTCTATAGCCCAGATTCTTCTTCTGACTTTCCAAAGTTTGATATTATGTCCCTACATGGATACCTCCTTTCTTTTGTGTGTATGTGGTTGTTTTTTTGGGGGGGTGGGGTTTAGTGAGGCAATTGGGGTTAAGTGACTTGCCCAGGGTCACACAGATAGTAAGTGTTAAGTGTCTGAGGTCAGATTTGAACTCAGGTCCTCCTGACTCCAGGGCCGGTGCTCTATCCACTGCGCCACTTAGCTGCCCCCCCTTTTTTAAATAGAGATCATTTATTAGATCCTATAATCTGGCAGCCAATTAATGGGCCATATTTTTTTTTGCGGGGCAATGGGGGTTAAGTGACTTGCCCAGGGTCAGACAGCTAATAAGTGTCAAGTGTCTGAGGCTGGATTTGAACTCAGGTACTTCTGAATCCAGGGCCAGTACTTTATCCACTGTGCCACCTAGCCGCCCCCATGTATGTGGTTTTTTAAATCATAAAAGTATTTTATTATTTTCCAGTTATATGTAGAGATAGTTTTCAACATTTGTTTTTATAAGATTTTTAGTTCCAAATTTTTCTCCCTCTCTCCCTCTCTTCCCTCTCCCCTCCCCAAGACAGAAAGCAATCTGATATAGGTTATATATGTACAATCATATTAAACATATTTCTGCATTAGTCATATTAGAAAAGAAGAATCAGAACAAAGGGGGAAAACCTCAAAAAACAAAAATCAAAAACAAAAAAAGTAGAAACAGTATGGTTCAATCTGCATTCAGATTCCACAGTTCTTTTTTCTGGATGTGGACAGCATTTTCCATCATGAGTCCTCTGGAATTGTCTTGGATTGCTGTATTACTGAGAAGAGTTAAGTCTATCACAGTTGATCATCACACAATGTTGTTGTTACTATGTACAATGTTATCCTGGTTCTACTCAGTTCACTCAGCATTAGTTCACTTAAGTCTTTCCAGGTTTTTCTGAAATCTGCCTGCTCATCATTTCTTATAGCACAATGGTATTCTATTACATTCATATACCACAACTTGTTTAGCCATTCCCCAATTGATGGGCATCCCCTTGATTTCCAATTCTTTGCCACCACAAAGAGAGCTGCCATAAATATTTTTGTACATGCAGGTCCTTTCCCCCTTTTTATGATCTTTTTGGGATATAGACCTAGTAGTGGTATTGCTGGGTCAAAGGGTATGCACAGTTTTATAGCTCTTTAGGCATAGTTCCAAATTGCTCTCCAGAATGGTTGGATCAGTTCACAACTCCACCAACAATGCATTAGTGGACACTTCCTTTCTTTAACCTTTTTAGATCCCTTTTTAGTATTGTCTTCCCCTTTTAGAATGCAAGGGCAACTAGGTGGTACAGTGGATAGAGGGTCAGGCCTGGAGGTAGGAAGACTCATCTTCCTGAATTAAAATCTGTCCTCAGACACTTACTAGCTGGGTGACCCTGAGAAAGTCACTCAACCCTGTTTGCCTCAGTTTCCTCATCTGTAAAATTACCTGGAGAAGGAAATGGAAAACCACTTCAAAGAAATATCTCTTCAAGGAAAACTCTAACTGTGGTCATGAAGAGTCAGAAATGAGTGAAAAATGATTGAATAAAACAATTAGAGCAGGAACTATCTTCCACTTGTATTTGTATTCCTGTCACTCAGCACAGTTCCTGGCACATAGTAATAAGTATTTGTTGCCTTGTTGGCTTTATTTGATAAAGTTACTCTGCATCTCTGGGTCAGCTAGAGCACTGTCCCTAGAGTCAGAAGGACCTGAGTTCAAATCTTATCTCAGATACTTACTAGCTGTGTGACCCTGGGCAAGTCACTTAACTCCAATTGCCTTAAACATCCGGGGCCATCTCCAGTCGTTCTGATATATATCTTGCCACTGGACCCAGATGGTTCTTGAGAAGAGAGTGAGGTTGGTGACCTTGCACAGCCCTTCCTCACTTAAATCCAATTCAGTAAAAGTCATGACATCACCTCCTGATTTCATGATTCTCTTTGAGAATGAAGGACAAACAACAACTGTCCCAGGAGGAAAACATGCAATTCAGATCTTTACTATTTGAGCAACTCACAAGCCAAGTTCTTCTCTTCCAGCCAAGGCATGGCTCAGGCTCTTTTAGTCCTTTTAGTGACAACATCCTTTCAGCAATGGTCATCTTCTCCTCCAGGAATCTGTTGCATAAACTACCTCCTGCTGGAGATCCAGCTCCCAACTCAGGAACTCCTGATCTCTGGACTTCACAAGGTTACCAATAGGGCTAGAAATGCACCTTTCTCAGGATCACTGCTTGGCACTGAATCCTCAAAGACCCAGTCATCAGGGTAGTTCCATAAGTAATTAAAGATTCCCCAATAGACTAAATTAAAATCAAGTAAAGATATTGAAGTTTAAAGGTTGTTAGAAAGAAGGGCCTCTTTAAAAAGTCTTTCCATGGGGGCAGCTAGGTGGTGCAGTGGATAAAGCACCTGCCCTGGATTCAGGAGTACCTGAGTTCAAATCTGGCCTCAGACACTTGACACTTAACTAGTTGTGTGACTCTGGGCAAGTCACTTAACCCTCATTGCTCTGCCCCCCCCCCAAAAGTCTTTTAGAAAATAGGCACATTAGTGTATTGTTGGTAGAGCTGAGAATTAGTATAATCATTTTGGAAAGCAATTTGGAATTATGCAAATAAAGTGATCAAAATATCCATACCTTCTGATCGAAATGCCACTATTAGGACTCAAACAAAGAAGAGGCAGCCAAGTGCTTGAGGCATCTGGGACTCATTGATAAATAAGAAAGTCCTCATTTGTATCAAAAAATATCAGCATCTTTTGTAGTGACAAAGAACTGGAAACAATATAGATGTCCATCGATTGAGGAAAGGTGAAGCACATGTGGTATGCGAATGCAGTGGAATATTACTGGGCTATAAGAGATGACAAACAGAATGAATACAGAAGCATGGAATGACTTACATGAAATGATGTAAAGCGAAGTGAGCAAAGTCAAGAACACAATATATACAGTGATCACTATAATGTACATTGGAAAGAATATCTACAAAATAATTTATAATTAATATTGCAAAATTATAAAGAACAAACATGGTCCCAAAGAAGATATTTGAGAAAATACCTCCTCTTTGAAGAGGTGGGAGGTCCACAGGGGTGAAAGATTACATGTATTTTCATATTTTTTTCAATGTATTGATCAGTTTTGTGGATTTTTTTCTCTTCTTTTTTTCCTTTTTAAAAAAATTCTTTGTCATATAGAATGAGCCTCTGGGAGCATGGAGAAGGAGAGACACAAGGGGAAATTTAGATGATGTAAAACCAAAAGATTTTACTATGATTTTTTAAGAAGGAGAGTTCTTGGTGGGCTCGTTACTTTCATTGATCTAAGTACTGGGCATGGAGAGACCTTTCAACAGGAAAAATACAGTTTCAATCCACTTCTTTCTTTTTTGGGGGGGGGAGGGGGAGGGAAAATACCTATCATCTCATCAGTGTCAGAATCATTAGATTAAAAACAATGAAGAGGGGGCAGCTAGGTGGCGCAGTGGATAAAGCACCGGCCCTGGATTCAGGAGTTCCTGAGTTCAAATCCAGCCTCAGACACCTGACACTTACTAGCTGACCCTGGGCAAGTCACTTAACCCCCATTGCCTTGCTAGCTAGCTAGCTAGCTAGCTAGCTAGCTAGATGAATGAATGAATAAATAAATAAAAACAATGAAGATCAGCAACAATATGAAAACTTCCAGTCTTAGAGACATGACCATGGCACTGAGGTTAAATGATTTACCCAGGGTCAGTCATATACAGCCAACCTGTGCTAGGGGCAGTACTTGAACCCAGGATCACCCAGCCAGCCTATGTCAGAAGCAGGACCTGAACCCAGGCCTTCCAGTACTGATGCCAGCTCTATCTTTCTAAGCTTTTCTTCTTCTTTCAGTCTATCTTACATGACAGAGGGAAGGGGAGAGGTGACTTTTGTCCTTGTGAACTTTTAGCCCATTCACTTATAGCAGTCTTCCTTCCATGACAACTGGGGGGCTGGACTCGATAAGCCTGTAAGAGTCACCCTAAAGGTTGAGTTATATTTTTTGCTCTCATTAGTACTCTCTTGAGAGGCAGATGTCCCTTTGGTCCATTTACTCAGGGGGAAAGGCCTGAGCTGACTCTTGCTCCAGGGGTCATTTATAAACCTCGCTTAGACAATCACTGACTTTCCAGGGTTGGTAGATATTGGATGTTGCCCCCATCCAGCACCCTGGCCCGAGGGGCCTTCCATTGAACAGAAAGGAAAGAGAGAGAAAGGCAATGATGCTGAGACAAGCAGTAAAGGGGAGGAGCTCTGCATTGTCCAAAGAGGGTCACTCCCTGAGTTTCTGGGGCAAAGAAAAGCTATTTGGCTTTGTCATCTGATGCTCGGAGAGAGCTATAGAAATGAAGAGGGAGTCAGTCAGTCAGTCACAGACAGCAGTGGCAGCCCCCTGAGGCAGGGAGAGAATGTTCTCAAGGCAAGCAAGGGGCCTTATCGCCTCAGCTAGAAGAGAACCTTCTGGCAGGCATCTGTTGTGGAGAGGATGGGCAACCAGCACGCATCTTGGTCTTGTAGACTCAGAAAATCTGTCTGTTCCTAAAAGTGCTTTTTCTCATATCCCTCCGTCTGTTGGTAGAGGGTGGCCATCTGTCTAGACCTGAATGGCTTCCTACTACCCCCCTTCTCTCACCAGGTGCTCTCATGTGCCTCTCTCCACCTGTGGGCTCACACTGGCCCCGCTCAAAGACCAGCTCAGGGGCTTGGGGAGGAAGACTAACCAGGCCATAGTGGGTCCTGTGTCCATGGAGTTCAACCAACAGAGGAAGCAGTTACTATCTAAGGAAGTCCTTAACCTTTCCTGTGTCCTGGACCCCTTTGGCAAAACCCATAGAAGAACCCTCTTAGCATCCTGTTCTTAAATGCACGTACACATAGGATTACAAAGGAAAACAATTATATTGAAATGCCCCTTTCAAAGTTGTTGTTGTTGGTGTTTTTTTTTTTTAGGCAATTGGGGTTAAGTGACTTGCCTAGGGTCACACAGCTAGTAAGTGTTAAGTGTCTGAGGCCGGATTTGAACTCAGGTCCTCCTGACTCCAGGGCCGGTGTGCCACCTAGCTGCCCCTGTTGTTTTTTTCAAGTTTTCCACCCTATATTAAGAACCTTCAGCTGGTAGAAAGGGCCAATTTGGAATGTGGAGCACCTCTGGGTTTGAATTCCATCCATGCCATTTTCTGCCTTTAAAGGGAACAGATCAGACTGGATGGGCTCTAAGCTACCTTCGAGGGCTGAGCCACATGAACTGGTCAGGCACCTCTCCATTAGGTACTGGAGACCCAAAGAGGAAAGATAAGGCTATCATTGTCCTCAAAGGGATTGTGGTGAATGGGGTATGAGGTAACGAATGCAAACCAAGGAGTAAACAACAGCAGTTGGAACGGCATGAAAGCTTGGGGAGAGAGGGTTCAGGACCGGATCAGTGAAGAGCCTATGGAGTAGGCAACACCTGAGCTAACCCATCCTATGGGCCACCTTCTGCAAGGGAAACATTTCAACCAGCAGAGATAAATGAAGAATGTGTTCTGGGCATGTGCAAATGAATAAATGCAGAGTAGGCAACTGGCAGGATGAGATTAGAGGAACAGAAGCTAACAGTCCAATATGGTTGGAATGCAGAGCCTAGTCTGAAAAAGCAGGTTGGGCCTTGAATGCCAAAGAAAGGAAATTAAATTTCATGATGCAAGTCATGGTAAACCATGGGATTTAAAGCGGTGTGTGTGTGTGGGGGGGGGGGTGCTTAATCTGGGCTCCATGGGTCCTCAAGGGCTCTGTAGATAGATTTCCAAGGCATACATGAACTTGGATGGGAAAAATTCACATCTTTATTTTTGCTAGCCTTTGTTTTTTTTTCTGTTCAACCCATGGGTTTTATTTTATGCATTTAACAACATTATTCTAGGGGCAGCTAGGTGGCGCAGTGGATAAAGCACCGGCCCTGGATTTTGGCATACCTGAGTTCAAATCTGGCCTCAGACACTTGACACTAGCTGTGTGACCCTGGGCAAGTCACTTAACCCCCAGTGCCCTACAAAACAAACAAACAAACAACATTATTCTGAGAAGCAGTCCGTGGCTTCACCAGATTGGCACAGGGGTTCACAACATAAAACCGGTTAAGGACACCCACAAAAAAGGTTTCTGGGAAGTGCTAGGAAGAGGAACATACATTTGGGAGATTGCTTTGGTAGCAGTGAGAAGGATGGATTCTCAGGGTGATTGGAGCTGCAGTTGCCTTGTGTCCACCATCCAGAGCTCATGCCAAGACCCTCAGAGCCTTGCACACAGTAGGTATTTCGTCAATTTTCATTTAATTGAGTTAGCTCCTCACTTCTCATAGCGTAGATCCTCTGCCTGAAGCAGATGCTTTGTTCCCTAGTCTCCTGAAGAAGGAGCATGCCTGATCTGCAGCGCCCAGATGGGACCTCTTGCCTATTTGTCCTTGGGATCCCTAATCACCCCTCCCTGCCTCAGCTGATCCTGAATGTGAACTTTGCTTTAGCAGGCTTTCGGGAACTGGTATCCCCACTCTGGTCTAGTCAAACTCTCAAACCTAGCTTGCCCAGCATGCCCTGGCCTGTCCCTGTGCCAGCCCCCAGGATGACACCAGGCCAGGGAGCAGCAGACACCTGAAATGATTACAGGAAACATTTGAAGGGTCTCACTTTTCTACAAGTTTACAACACCTATATAATGGGTGACAGACACATAGTCTTATGGTTGATGGGATTACTCATCATCTAACTGGAAGATGAGTGAGGGAGTTATGTACCCGATGGGGTGTAGGATTGGGGGGCGGGCACAAAGAACCACAACTCCCTGGGGGCTGGAATGCTCACCCTTCTCCTCATGATCCAAATAATATTGGTATGCCAAAACATGCGATTTAGTGCAAAGAAAACCCTCCATTTTTTCTCAACATAATTTGTTGTTTTCCAGTTGTTTCTGTCATGTCTGACTCTTCATGACCCCATTTGGAGTTTCTTGGCAAAGATACTGGAGGGTGGACCATTTCCCTCCCCATCTCATTTTATAGATGACAAAACTGAGGCAGAGTGAAGTGACTTGTCTAGGGTCACACAGTTAATATTTGAGGTCAAATTTGAACTCAGATCTATACAGTACCTTAAAGGTTTGCAGAGTGCTTTACACTCATGTAATCCTTACAACAATCTTTTAATGTAGATATGATTATTATACTTATTTCACAAATTAAGAAACTGAAGGGCCCGGAGTTTAAGGGGTTTGTGCCCAGAGTCACACAGCTAGTAAATCTCCAAGAATGGATTCAAATCCATTTTCCTGGCATCAGGTCTAGTATTCTATCAATGATGCCAAGCTACCTCTCTTTTAACAGGATCCAATGAGATAACTCACGTAAAGCACTTTGCAAACCGTAAATCACTATATAAATGTTAGCTATTTATTATCACCATTATGCAATGAATCCATCTACCACGGTAGCCAAAAGTCCCCAGCCACATTTCCTGCTTTCATTAAATTCCTCTATCAAACCCAGCTAGCTGTATGGTTTTAGACAAGTCACTTTCTACTTTCTGGGCCTCAGTTTCCTCTTTTGTAAAACGAGAGGATTGGACTTTGCAGTGATTTCTTTGGTCCCTCCCAGTTTTAAATTTCCACAAATGCTTCCCCCAACCTCCAAATAAGAGACATAAATGGCACCTCTTTGAGAACAGCTGAATGGAACAAGATCCAAATGTCCCCTGAGCAGAATTCCCAGCAGTCACCATTCAGCTCTGTATCTCTGAACCACCTAGAATTCTAGTTCCCCCTCAGATGGTCCATTTGCAAAGCTCTGTGGGAGTTGGGCAGACCTAATGTCTTTATCCTGAGTCAGTTCAGCCTCAGGCATATAGCCCTGGCCATACTCCAAGCCAAAGAATCTCTCCCTCCCATGGCTGTGTGGTCTCCCTTTCATGAGGCTTTTTGGTTTTTTCCCTTCCTCTCTGTTAGGCTCTGACAGATATGTAAAGTTGTTGCTGCTTAAGAGACTGAGCCTTCAAACTGGGTACCTGCTAGGACAAGAAGAGGACAAACAAAGGAGTTGGTGACTCTGCCTCAAGTCTTTCCCTTTATCTTCCACACAGCCGTGAGAGTGCTTTTCCTAAAATGTAGATCTGACTATATCACACCCCTATGCAATAAACTCTTATTTCTCCTTATTTCCTCTAGGATCGAATATAAATCTTTCTATTTATCTTTTAAAGCCCCTCACAACCTGAGCCCAACCTTATTATACATGACTCCTATTCCCCCGCTCTACAGTAAAATCAAACCGGCTTCTTCCAATGGTTGCTTCCTCACCCATGACATTCCATCTTCTGTCTCTCCACCTCTGGATCAGCTATTCCCCATGGTTGGAAAGCACTTCCACATCACCTCCACTTCTTAGGGTCACTTATGTCCTTCAAAACTTGGCTCACGACACCTTCTACCCAAAGTCTTTCCTGATCCCAAAAGTTTCAAGTGCCCTCCTCCACCCAAACATTTACTTTGTATTTGTTTTGTAAATATTTCATGTCTATTGATACATGTACTTAGGTTGTCTCCTGGATAGAATGTAAACCCCTTGAGGGTAGGCACTACTTCATTTTTGCTTTGTATCCCCGGTGTTCAGCACAGTGGATGGCATAATAGGTAATTAATAACTGCAGGATTGATTAAAAAGTACATCCTTCCTGAGACAGACTTTGTCTCACAAAGTCTTCTAGTCTCCAGAGTGAATTCTGACTGCTTTATTTAGTTGATGGCTTGCTTGTCTTTGCCTCAGAACCCCATGCAAAAGGAAGCCATGCAGAAGGAATCAGATGATTGGGCTCAAACATAGCATCTACCAATCATTAGTTATATGACTTTGATGTTTTTTTAAAGAATGTTTTATTGATTTTATTTACCACATTAGAGTCATTTCCATGTTTACTACCTTCTCTTGATGTATTTTTTTTTGTGAGGCAATTGGGGTTAAGTGACTTGCCTAGGGTCACACAGCTAGTAATTATTAAGTGTCTGAGGCCGGATTTGAACTCAGGTCCTCCTGAATCCAGGGCTGATGCTCTATCCACTGAGACACCTAGCTGCCCCTACTACCTTTTCTTATAATTAAAAAAATAATCAGTTAAGCAAATGAACCTGACATGGTAACTGTGTTTGACAACATATACCACTTCTTGTCCTACTTGGCCACTGCCTCTTATGTGTGTGTGTGTGTATTTATAATTTTATTTTCCCAAATAACATGGAAAAACAAATTTTGACATCAATTTTTTAAAACTGTGCTCCAAATTCTCTTCCTCCCTCCCTCCCTCCCCAGCCCCCACCAAGAACTCAAGCAATTCAATATAAGTTATACAGGAGTAGTCATGCAAAACATTTCCACCTTAGCCAGGTTGTGAAAGAAGACAGACAAAAACAAAACTTCAGATAAAGGAACTAACAAAAAAAATTATGCTTCAAACTGTATTCAGATACCATCAGTTCTTTCTCTATAGATGGATTGCATTTTTCATAAGTCCTTCAGAGTTGTCTTGGATCATTGCATTGCTGAAAATAACCAAGTCTTTCACAACAGATCATCTTACAGTATTGCTGTTATTTTGTATACAGTACATTTCACTCTGCATCAGCTCAAGTTACATGACTTTGAATAAGTCGCTTTACTATTCTGAAGCTCATTCCCCTTCCCTGTAAAATGGGATAGCAGCATCTCAGAGTTGGTCATCATTATAATTGAGCCCTATTGACCAAGAATGCTTTCTATGACATGGCTGACAAAGGATGTCCGGGACCCCTTTGGCGGTCTGATGAAGCCTATGAACCCCTTCTCAGAATAATACTTTGATTGAAGGAAATGCTCAACTTCCTCTAGAGATTAGTGGTAATAAAGATGGAATTATTTTCCTTATCCAGGTTCATAGACCCCCCCCCCCCTTGAAATCTATGCAAGGGCTCCCAGTAAAGAATCTCCAATCTAGCCTCCAGTAAGAGTCTGTCCACTACATTTGCCTTTGGACAGCTCTCTAGCAATTGGGTGCAAAATATTGCCTTACCACGAGCCTGTTTCTCCCCTTCTGTGCACCCCCTCCTCCCTTCACCAAAGCCAGTTTCTCTTCTATATGCTAAACTGTCAATTACTTGATGACAAATCTTATGACCATCCCACCCCAAGTCTTTTCTTCTCTAGGCTAAACCTCCCAAGTTTCTTCAGTCTAGTCTCAATCCAGTCTAAATGACATAATCTCTAATTATCCCAGCCTCCTCGTCACCCCATTCTTGATACATTCTGGTTCTGTCAATGTCCTTGCTAAAATGTGATTGTGAAAGCTGAATCAGATACTTCAAGTGGGCTCTGAACAGAGCAGAGGACAGTGGAGCTAAGAGCACCCTCATTCTGAATCCCATGCATGACCCTTGTCATACTCTTGAATCATTTCTCTGTTCTACCTATTTCCCAGAGTTGTTTTTAAGGATCAAAAGAGATAATGGATGTAAAGTGCTTAGTAAACTGTAAATCCCATATAAATGTCAGCTGTTGTTACTTTGATCTCCTACCATGTGTCCTTGGGGCTCAGATAATGCCTTCTGGCCTGTCATCCCCAATCTTTGCTTTGGCTCTCCTAGGCTTGATTTATATAGCCCTGTCTCCCCAGTCCCTGGCTGTTCCTAGCTTGATGTGACATGCTTCTACCCCTCTTGCCTTATCTCTCTCCCCATCACATTTCTTCCCTAATTATTTGACTTCTAAAGACCTCTAAGAGGTGCCCTGGCCTGGCCTAAAGTCAAAAAGGAAGTCTGGGAATCTCCTATCCTTACCTGGGCCAAGTCACCAATTCTGTTTTTCTTTGTCACCTGGCTATATCACCCAAACACTAAGGCACTGTGGAACAAATATATTGCAAGCTCTTTTAGTATATACTTAGAGGCACATAAAACAGAATATTTTGCACAAATTGACAGTTAATAAACCATTGTTGAGTTGAGAATCAAATTGGAAGTTTGCCTATCAAGTTTGGCAATAATCAGCCTTAATGTATTTTTTTAAGTTCAATAGACTATTTTTCCTTTCTTTAAAAAAATCCAATTACATGTAAAAATAATTTTAATATGTTTTTTAAAAAAATTTTGAGTTCCAAATTCTCTCCCTCCCTGCCTCTCTTCCCTCCTATATTTTTCCTTTCAAAAACAACTTAAAATTGTTGGTCAAGGTGACACATATTATTTGGAAGGAGGTGAAAAGTTAAGTAGTCCCCAGTGGGGACACTAGAGGATTGTAGACTTAGAATGACAGTGACCTTGGAAAGCACCTTTTTATAAATAAGGAGATTATTGGCCCAAATAACTTGTCAGAGCCAGAACTATCACAGGGCAAATGGGGCTTTGTCCCAGAGTGCTAACATGGGGGAGCGACTGCCATTTCTCTACCTTCCTTTAGAGTGCCCTGCTGCCATGTAGAACAATTGCCCCAAATCAAGACTCCCATTGTTCCATTATGGTGGCACTTCTTTTTTAAAAAAATATACATAGCATACATACATATATGCACACTTTTTATTTATTTATTTTTGGTTGGGCAATAAGGGTTAAGTGACTTGCCCAGGGTCACACAGCTAGTAAGTGTCAAGTGTCTGAGGCCAGATTTGAACTCAGGTCCTCCTGACTCCAGGGCCATTGCTCTATCCACTGCATATAGTGGTACTTCTGATCCAGGACCTAACTCTTCCCCTACTCTCTCAGTTTCCATGGAAACAAGAGCTAGACCTTCTTGGGATAAGCCACCTATATTCCTGGAACAACTGCACCAAAGGGTAAACTATGTTTCAGGCTGCCTGCATCCCCTGTTCAACTGAATTTGCCTCTGGGACAAAAATTTCTCATTGAGTTGTGACTCTGTTGGGATCACACAGGCAGTGTGTCAGAATTGAGATTCAAACACAGGACTTCCATAGTTAGCATGCTTTCCATTGTATCACACTGTTCCTCACTACTTGGGACTCTAGGACAGAGTCAGATGGTTGGCAAGAATCTACCAGAAGCCCCATGAAACCATAATGGCAAACCATGACAGCTGGGCTGCACAGGACACTCACCTGAATCCAAAGTGGGCAGAACTAGAGGTGAAGATGGAACCAGTGATTTAGAATGGTTGGGAGTAAGGACTTATAACCAAAAGTTAGCACCTAGCAGTGGGATCAGAATCAGAAAAAGGGTCAGGAATGCATCAAAAGACAAAGAAGATAATAGATCTGGAATCTAGGGGGACAGTAGAGATGGGAACCCCACAAAAGGGAAAGGGCAATAAGAGATCAGGGACTCAGGACAACTCAATTCTACAAACTTTTATTATGTTCCTGCTTCATGCATGACACTATAATCAACACTGTGCTAGGTGGCCATTTGGATTGATCACTGGACTTGGAATCAGGAAGACCTGAGTTCAAATCCAGCCTTAGACACTTACTAGTTGGAAGATCCTGGGCAAGTCACTTGACTTCTCTCTGCCTTGGTTTCTATAAAGTTGAGATAATGAGATCACCTGCCTTACAGGATTGTTGGGAGGATCAAATGAGGTAAGATTTCTCAAGTACTCTGCAAACCTTAAAGCATGATGTAAATGCTTGCTATTATTATTACAAAGATTTTAATGACTTCTAGAAGCTCGTTCATCATCAGTGGGGATACAGCACTAGATGACTATGAAATAATGGAGGATGTGACAAAGCAAAGGGGAAATTCAGAGAAAGCAAATCCAAGACAATCTTGAGAATATCTCAGCTAGGGAAATCAGGGAAAACTTAGCAGCATCAGTGGCACCTGAGCTGATCCTAGAAGGAAAAGAAAAACTCCAAAGGGGGAGAAAAGAAGGGGGTGTATTCCTGAGAGAGGAGAGAGCTTGTGTGAGTGTTTAAAAGCAGCAGGTGGCATTTCAAGTTGAGGGAGGGCATGCGGGGGGCAGCTAGTAGTCCAGATTGGTTGGAATATAGAGTGAATGAAGGGGAGCAGAGCAAAATAAAGCAGAGGAAAAAAAGACAGAGAGAGAGAGAGAGATAGGTTGGATCTATGTTGCAGAGAGCCTTGAATGCCATGATGAGGAGTTTGTAGTTGATCCTATAGGGTGGTTTGCTTAACAGATACAAGGTACCTCTAGCACTAAGCCAGATTTCTGAAGGATTTGACTTAGAGTGTTGCTAAGGCCCCTTCTAGCCCTAAAATTCTGTTCTATACTCATGCCTGTTTAATGCTCCACTGAACTGAGATTATAAATGAATACATGCCACAAGTTACTGGGATAAGGGGTGGGGTTTCTACAGCAAAATGTTCCATGGCATTGCTGAAGCCATCTACTCTATAATTCCAAGGTTGCCATAGTAACTATGCATTTGGGATATTTATGTGGTGCAAAAGCCATATCTTGGCTTCCCAGTGGCTGCTGCTATAGAAGTGCTATAAGAATTTTCTTCTAAAAATGGAATCTTGGATTCTCTCTCTCTCTCTCCTTCCTTCCTCCCTCCCTCTTCTCTCTTTCTTCCCTCCCTCCCATACTTTCTTTCTCTTCCTTCCTTCCTTTTTCTTTTCCTCTTTTTTCCTTCTTCCTTCCTCTTTTTTCTTTCTTCCTTTCCTGCCTCCCTCCCTTCCTTCCTTCTTCCCATCCTTCCTTCTTCCCTTCCTCTCTCTTCTCCCTCTTCCTTCCCTCCCTCCCATAGTTTCTTTTTCTTCCTTCCTTCCTTTCTTTTTCTTTCCCTCTTTCTTCCTTTCATTCCTTCCTCCCTCCCTTTCTCCCTTCCTTCCTTCCTTCCTTCCTTCCTTCCTTCCTTCCTTCCTTCCTTCCTTCCTTCCTTCCTTCCTTCCTTCTTTCCTTCCTTCTTTCCTCCTTTTCTTCCTACGTTCCTTCCTTCCCTCTCCATCTTGCCTAGGCTCCAAGCACAATTCTTATACTTTGGGGCCAGTTTTACTACTGGTTAGTACAAGGTCTTGGACTTATTCTGCTTCTGACTGGGGACACCCTCCCCTGCCTCCCCATCCATCTTTACTTTTAGGAATTCCCTATATTTATAACCAACAGTTGAGTTTACATTGTAACAAGTACCATAAGCTGGATGGACCTGGCAAGAAAGAATTGGAAATTGGGGCTGAGCAGCCAGAAGATATTGGCTTCACTCTCAATGTTGGCAGTCTTTCTCCCCTTATTTTGTCTAACGCTAGCTCTCATTTTTGCCCATTCTCTCTCCTTTTCTTCTTGTTTGTCTCAGTATTTATTCCTCTCCTTCTCTCTCTCTCTCTCCTTGCTTTCTCACTTTGACTATAATATGAAGCCCTAACCTCCAGACTTGTACCTCCAACTACCTTTCAAATATCTTAATTTGGATCTCCAGTAAACATTTTAAACTCACCATGTCCAAAACTGTATTTACCTTTCCCCTCAAAATCTCTCCCCTTCCATATTTCCTTATTACTGTTGAGGTAACCACCATGCTCCCAGTCACCCAGCCTTGAAACCAAGGTGTCATCCTTGACTCCTCACTCTTTCCCACCACCATCCCCATATCCAATCTGTTGCCAAGTCTTGTTGATTTTACCTTTTTTGTTATTGTTATTTTGGGGTGGGGTTTTTTGTGGTTTTTGTTTTTTGTTTTTTGCGGGGCAATGAGGGTTAAGTGACTTGCCCAGGGTCACACAGCTAGTAAGTGTCAAGTGTCTGAGGCCAGATTTGAACTCAGGTCCTCCTGAATCCAGGGCCAGTGCTTTATCCATTGTGCCACCTAGCTGTCCCCTCCCAATCCCTCTTAATTCTAGTGCCTCCCCCCTACTGACCTTTTCTTTTACATAGCTTTGTACATGGTTGTTTACACACAGTCTCCATCATTGGACCATGAATTCCTTGAGAACAGGGACCATCTCTTGCCTTTCTTTGTATCCCTAGCAGTTAGCACAGTGCCTGGCACATAGTAGGTCCTTTATAAATACTTATTAACAGACTGATTGAAACTAAATTTTGAGTATTAAAACCATTAGTTGCATTTATTGATTCCTAAGGAAAAAAGTTTTAATTTTAAATGTTGTGCATTGAACACTTTATACTTTTGTTTTCATTTTTGTTTTTGTAGGGCAATGAGGGTTAAGTGACTTGCTCAGGGTCACATAGCTAGTAAGTGTCAAGTGTCTGAGACTGGATTTGAACTCAGGTCCTCCTGAATCCAGGGCCGGTGCTTTATTCACTGTGCCACCTAGCTGCTCACTGAACACTTTATACTTGATGCAACAGAATATCAGAGCTTAAAGAGAAGCAAGAAATCATCTGGTCTAATTCCATCAATTTACAGAGGAGGAATCTGAGCACAAAAAGAGGGGAAGGAGCTTATCCAAGGTTCTATAGTTAGTAAGTCGCAAAGTAGCAACCAGCCTAAATCTTCCAAGTTTCAGGTCCATGCTCTTTGTATTACCCCAGGTTTCCTCTCTCCCCCAAAGGGGAAAAAAACTAATTATTAATTGCTTTTTACTTATAGTCCTTTGATAATTTTTTCCTATGAGTGAGTCGCCCAATTTATAGTGACACTCTAATCTTCGCAGTAAAAGATAAGTAAATTCCCACAGCTAGAGAATTTCTGAAATTGGGGAAGGGGTATGATTTTATTGATTAATTTCTTCTGCCTCTCAGGCTGCATAGCCACCAACTTCTGGGGATATCATTGTCATATTCCTGCTGGCTGTGGCTGTGCAATGCCAACTTAAAAGTTCTTAGGAAATCCATGAGTCAATGGTCCACAGATACATGGATGTGAAACATTTCTCTGCTACCAGCTTCTGGGCGTCAGCTACAGTGAGGTCCCTTCTCATCAGAAAGGGAAGTAGACTCTGCTATCTCTCTTAGCTTAGAATTCAGATGCTTCAACTTATTATAGAGTGGGAGGAAGGCCCCTCACAAACTAGCTGCTTCCTTTTCATGCAGAATTGAATCTCTCAGTTACCAGAGGCTTAGTTTTGTGTACCTTTCTCTAGAAAAAGAGAATCTTTATTTCCAAGGGTCAAGTTCTTTTTTGAACACTCAAGAACCAGCCAGTAAGTTCAAAAGAATCTCCACTATGGAAATATGTTTTGCAGAACTAAACATGTACAATCTACATCAAATTGCTTGCTTTCTTAAGGAGCAGGGAGGGAGGGATGGAAGGAGAGAATTTGGAATTCAGAATTTTAGTAAATGAGTGTTACATTTTTTTGTTTACATGTAATTGAGAAAAAATAAAAGACAAAAACAGAGCTTCCAAGCATTTAATCTGTTTGAACCTACTTCCTTCTTCTCATCAAGAGCAATGTCTTTGCCCTAAGCTCAAACCAAATGATCACTTAGGGTGAGAAAGTCCCCTTTAACTTCCATCAACTGATTACTGTCAACCTAGACCCCTTCATAATTTAACTTATAAAAAAATTATTGACATCTCATTTATTTCTTTTGTTGTTTGTGTTTTTGTTTTTTTTAGTGAGACAATTGGGGTTAAGTGACTTGCCCAGGGTCACAGAGCTAGTAAGTGTTAAGTGTCTGAGGCTAGATTTGAACTCAGGTACTCCTGACTCCAGGACCGGTGCTCTATCCACTGTGCCACCTAGCTGCCCCGACATCTCATTTATTTCTGAATGTATTTTTCTCCCTCTCTTAGCCAGGGAACTATGACTTGTAAAAAGATGAAAAAATAAACACAAAAAATCAATTCAGAAAAACTAAACCTAGAATATATCTGAAAGTATATGAAACACAACACAGTCACAGTTCCTCACCTCTGCAATGAAGACAAAGAGGTGCTTTTTTGGGTCAGTTCTCCTCCAGGACCAAGATCAGTCATTATAATTATGCATCACTGAATGTCACTGTTTTGTTCTTTCTGTTGATGTCATTGTATATATAGTTCTGCTTATACCTCTCTTTGCATCAGTTCATAGAAGTCTTCATAGTCATCCTTTCTCATAGCACAAAAAATACCCTATTACATTTGTGAATCTTGGTGCAAGGAGCTCCATCTCATAAGGGATTCCAGCTTTGGGATCACATAGACCTGGATTTATCCTGAGTGTTCCTGACCCCGAAGAAGAGAGTCAGGTTTCTCTCTTTGACTCATTGCTGCAACCCACAGTAAGTCTGGAAGAAATCTTTAAAATGAAGCTCAAGTACAGTCTCCAACAAAATGTGAATAATGGTCCTTTCAAGAAAAGGTACTCAAGCTACAAAATTGGGTAGAGAAGAATAATTTAATTCCTCCTACTCCATACAGAAAATGTTTATGATGAAAAAGAACTCAAAGGGATATTTGAAGAAATGTGAAAAACATAAAGCATCTTAAAGGATATTTGAAGAAATATAGAAAACATAAAGCATCTCAAATAGCTCAGATGCTTCCCCTGCTGCACCCCCACCCCCAAAGAGGCAAAAGCCCTTTGTGAAATGACTAAAGAGATATCTCACTTTTAGCTCAGCCTTTTACTGTTGAAACATCTCATGAGGTCTAGGTTTCCTGGAGAGAAAGGAAATGGCTTGAGATTTCTTTAGTCAGTCAGATAAAGGATGTAGTGTAGTGCACACCTCCTCCAAGAAGCCCTCTTCTGTCTAGTTAGCTGTCTCTTGGTCTCTAGACCCAAAAGGTTACTGTCAAGGGCAGAAAAATTACTTTCTCTGTCACATTAGTCAATGACCTGTGTGCAGAGAAGAAAATAGCAAGGTGGAAGAACACTGTCAGAGAATGGGCTCACTCAGGAAAGCACGTATTCCTGCTACCATGTGCTTATAGCCTCCTTACTTCCAGCCAAGGGGGAGAAAGTATTGAGAGACTTGTCAGAGAAAAGCCTAAAAGAAAGTCCAGAAGGGTGATGTCATTGTAATATTCCTGCTGGCTGTGGCTGTGCAATGTCTTGATTGTGAAGCCTCTCTCTGTTATGAGCTTCTGGGCTATCTTCCTAGACTGCTAAGAGAAGGAGGCTCCTGGACAAGAGTCCATCTACCCTAACACTCAAGAGACAATAATCTTTGACACAACCCCAGCAGATAGAACTTCAGTCACTGGGGACCAATGAGGAGTTACTGTCATTTACTGGCACCTAGGTGGCACGGGGGATGGATGACTGGGCCTAGTGTCAGAAAGACCTGAGTTGAAATTCAGCTTCAGACACTTACTAGCCATGTGACCCTAGGCAACAAGTCATTTAACCTCTATCTGCCTCAGTTTTCTCAACTGAAAAATGAGAGTAACCACAGTACCTACCTACCTTCCAGGTTTGTTGTGAAGATCAAATTATATATATATATATAGCTTAGCACAGTGTCTGGCACATAATAGGTGTATAATAAATGCTTGATCCCTTCCCTTCTTCCCCTTTCCCCTTCTCTTCATTGTAGAAAGGCATATAACACTAAACAGGAGTCCAAGTGAACACACACATACACACATTCAGCTCCATGGAAAATGACAACCCCTGCTATATATATATATATTTTTTGCCATTTGCCAATCCATGTGTACCTATGTTGTTTCCAATTCTTTGCTTCCACAAAAAAAAAAAAAATGCTGCTATGGATACTTTGCTATGTGTGAGGCTTTTCTCTCTGTCTTTGTCCTCCTAGAGGTCATTGCTTTGCTGTGAAACTTCTGTGGCAAATAGAAATTTTAGTCACTTGTTAGCATGGTTCCAAACTGCTTTCCAGGATGATTATATCAATTTACAGTTCTGCCAACTGTATATTAGTATACCCCAAATCACTTTTTAAATTTTTTTTTTTGCAGGGCAATGAGGGTTATGTGACTTGCCCAGGGTCACACAGCTAGTTAAGTGTCAAGTGTCTGAGGCTGAATTTGAACTCAGGTACTCCTGAATCCAGGGCCAGTGCTTTATCCACTGCGCCACCTAGCTGCCCCCTTCAAAATCACTTTTTTTTTTTTTTTTTAGTGAGGCAATTGGGGTTAAGTGACTTGCCCAGGGTCACACAGCTGGTAAGTTTTAAGTGTCTGAGACCGGATTTGAACTCAGGTACTCCTGAATCCAGGGCTGGTGCTCTATCCATTGCGCCACCTAGCTGCCCCCAAAATCACTTTTAAAGGCTACCTTTTCTCATGCAGCCAAAGATTCTCTGGGTCTCAGGGGCTCACTGCTTTTCCCAGAGTTCCCTGCCCATGTCCCACTGTGACTCTTTGAATTTTTCATGCAAATTAAAAGAAGGAAGATGGCAAGAACAAAAACCCAGGTGAAATCACAAGAATATAATATTGTCCATGTCAGTTCTCTGTTCCACATTCTTGTCTTTATTATCTATATGTGACCAACAATAAACATCCCAGGCTTTGGTCCCCAATAAATACACATTAGAAAATTGTGACCCTAAGAAAGATATGACTTGCTTAAGGTTGCACAGGTAGGAAGTGTCCAGAAGTGTGCTGGAGGCAGGTCTTACCAACTCACAAGCCAAGAGCCTATTGCTAAATTTCCATTATGTTTGTACTTTGAGACTCAGTGAATGCTATGAAGCAGGTCTTGACTTATTGTTTTGATTGCCTAGGCTTAAATGACTGATAGAGGTCAATAATGCAGATTAAACTTAAAAGTGTGTTATGAGGATAGAGCACTGGCCTTGGAGTCAGGAGGACCTGAGTTCAAATCTGGCCTCAGACACTTAACACTTACTAGCTGTGTGACCCTGGGCAAGTCACTTAACCCCAACTGCCTCACTAAAAAAAAAAAAAGTGTGTTATGAGTATAGTTGGTTTTTTTTCTTTTTCTGAGAACCATTTGTCAAACTATTTGTCAACGAGTTGCGGTATATGATTATGATGGAATGTTAGTGTACTGTAAGGAGTGGTGAGCTTGATGATCTAAGAAAAACAGATAGACAAGCACAAAATAGTGAAGATCAAAATGAGCAGAACCAAGAGAAAAGAGCAATATTATTTTAAGAGCAACATTGAGTGACTAGCTCATTTTGACTATTATAAACGACCAGTTTAACTACAAAGGACATATGAAGACATATGAAGGTTTCTGCATCCAGGTAAAGAATTGAGAAATAGAAGCATGTATAGAATGATTTTACATATATATACCTATTTGTGTCTAATGGTAGCCATCTCTAGGGTAGGGACAGGAAGGGAAGAAAAAAGGGCAAAAAAGAAATTTACGTGATAACTTTATCATATATCTAAAAGGAATAGAAAAAATACCCCCCAAAAGCATCACCCTTTCCATGAAGACCATATTTCCTTTCCAGGGGGAATTATTCCTGCCCAGCCCAACCCAACCCAACCCCTCCCAGGTCAGCCTGCCTGCTTCAGGGAATTATTGTGAAATACAATGAGACTATATGTGTGGAACCCCTCAAAAAATCATCACCACCACCACCACCACCATCATCTTCTCCCCTACCCCCTTCTCCTCTTTTTCTTTTGCAATCGAGACATGAGGACTTATCATTCTCCATGTTTGGAATATAATATTATACACTTGTACAACCCTTTGCAAATCTTGGGAGATTCTGTGAGGAGCAGAGTACTACCTTTAAATAGACAAGAGGAAGAAAAATAAATAAATAAAAATAAATAGGCAAGAGGAACCATAGTAAAGAGGAACCTGGGGAAGGCCAACTCAACTTGAAAGAGAAAGACAAGAGAGAAGATAGTCGAGGCTTCTCCTTCCTGTGAGTAAGAATATGTGCCCTATTGTGAAATGAACCTCATATTTGTAATATCCTCCTACTCCCAATGGCATGACTTTGCTCAGGAACTTCCCCTTTAACTGAATTTCTGGTATTGGTTTAAAGGAGACATTCATGAACTCATCCACTTGCTGACTAGACTGCTGAACTGGCTCATTATGAGACAAAAATACTCTGAAGCACAGGCTTGCTGAAGGTTCCAAAAAGAATTTCCCAGAGTTCCAAGCAAGTAAATTTTGAAAAGACAGGGCTTGTCCTCCAGAGTGGACAGTGATTATTTTCAGTGCCATCAGCCTCTATTTCCAGGCCTCTTTGTCCCTTCTTAGTGGCACGGCCTTCCATATCTATTCCTTCTGCCCATCCCAGGGATTGTATAGACATCAGTTATATAACTAATCTCTTCCCCTGTTTTCACACAATCATAGAATCTCAAAGTTGGAAGAGATCTCTAATCCTTTTTAAAAATTTAATTTATAAAATAACACAAGCATTTCCATAACAAAGTAGAATTTAAAAAATAATTGCCCAGTGGATAAAGCACTGGCCTTGGATTCAGAAGTACCTGAGTTCAAATCCAGCCTCAGACACTTGGCACTTACTAGCTGTGTGACCCTGGGCAAGTCACTTAACCCCCGTTGCCCCACAAAAAAAGAAAGAAAGAAAGAAAAAATAATAATTGCCCATGAAACTGCAAGTCTATTATGTACAACTTGCTATTCCTTTTAAATACATAATAAAATTATCACGTAACTCTTTTTTTCCTTCCCTCCCCCACCCTGCCCTAGAGATGGCTACCATTAGACATAAATATGTGTGTGTGTGTGTATATATATATGTGTGTGTATGTGTAAACTTATTCTATATATACTTCTAATTATCAGTTCTTTTTCTGGATGCAGATAGTGTCTTCCTTTATGGGTCCTTTGTAGGTAATTTGGGTATTTATAATAGTCAAAATGACTTAGTCGCTCAAAGTCGTTTTTAAAAAACAATATTGTTATTATTGTATACAGCATTTTCTTGGTTTTGCTCATTTCACTCTTCATTATTTTGTGCAAGTCTATCCATGTTTTTCTACAATCAATGAGCTCATCGTTTTTTATAGCACAGTAGTATTTTAATCCAAACCATCCTTAAACAATAATCCTCTCTGAATCATACCAGAAAAGTGATCATCCAGCCTTTGCAGGGAGAACCCACTCTCTCCTGAGGCAGTGCACCCTATGTTTGAATAATCTCATTATAGTATATCAAGGCTAAATGTGTGCCTTTGCCACTTTCTGGTCATTATACCTAATTGTGCTGTCTGGGATCAAAGAGAACAAATCTAATCTTTCTTCCATGTGATAGCCTTCTAAATACTTCAGAATAGCTATTATGTTCTCCCTAAATCTTCCTTTTTCAAGGCTAGACCCAGAATTTCTTCAATCCAAGGGTTCTTAACCTTTTTTGTGTGTTATGCCCCTTTGGCAATCTAGGGAAGTCCATGGATTCCTTCTCAGAAATCAGGTTTTTAAATGCATAAATGAATAATACATAGGATTATAAAGGTAACTAATTATATTGAAATAAAAATATATTTTTCCTATACAAGTTTACAGACCACCGAGATCTAAGAACCCTTACTTCAAGCCATCTTTATAAGACAATATTAATTCTTTTCATCATTTTCATCGTCCTTCTTTGGAGATGCCATAGGTAATGAAAGTCCTTCCTAAAATTGGCTCTCAGAACTGTAAACAATACTCCAAATATAGTTTGACCAGGGTAAAGTACAGCCTAGAGTGTTATCTTCACCACCTGAGACACTGTTAATTTTGCCAGAGATTGCATTAGGTTTCTGGGCTTCCATATCACACTGTTGAGACATACTGAGCTATCCATGGTACCTTCTTTTTTTCCCCCTCCTCTTTCAATTTGAGGTCATGGAAAAAAACCAAAACATTAGATTGGGAAAATTAGATTTGGATGTCAATCCCAAGCATGTTACAAACTAGCTGTCTGACTTTTGGCTGTCCCTTTCCCTCTATGGACTTCAGTTTCTTCATCTGTAAAATGAGTATATTGGACTAGGTGGTGAAACCCTGGATTCACAGAGTTAAGAGCCAAAGATCCAAGAGACTAGGTGGTGTTGGGATGACTTGTGAGTGAATCAGATTTAAGCGAGGCAGAGTTACACAGTCATCAGCCTCACTCTCTCTTCCAGAGTCACTGAAGTCCAGTGGCAGGATAAAAGTCAGGACAACTGGGAATGGCTTGGGATACAGTAGCTGACATTTTCAGTGTCTGACCAAGCTCCACAGAAGTGGTTTGCCATTTTCTTCTCCAAGTGTCATTTGTACCTTTTCTTTAAGCACATCTGGGACTGCGATGGTAAAGCAAAAGTGGTAGTACTACTCTCCTTGAAGAAGACAGTTGGTGATAATGATTTTGACATCTTTTCCATTTTTTTTCTCCTTGTAGTCCTCTTTTCATTTTTATCCTTGAGTGCTCTTGGGGTGACTTTACTTAGATAGCTTGCCAAGATTTCTTTGAATTGGTTTTATCCTTCACTGCTTCTATTTTATAAGATAATATTAGTCATAATCCCACACTGGTCACACAGATAGCATTTTTATAATGCTTTAAGGTTTCTGAGGGGCAGCTAGGTGGTACAGTAGATAATGTGTTGAGCCTGGTGTCAGGAAGACTCCTCCTGTTCTTAGACACTTAACAACTGTGTGACCCTGGGCAAATCATTTAATCCCTGTTTGCCTCAGTTTCCTCATCTGTAAGATGAGCCAGAGAAGGAAATGGAAAACCATTACAGTATCTTTGTCCAGAAAACCTCAAAAAAGGATCATAAAGAATTGTACATGACTGAACAACCTAAGATTTCCAAAGTGGTAGAGAATTATGATTTAAGTTAATAGAATTATAAATAAGACATAGTCCCTGCCCTCATGTAACTTAGACTTTGGAAAAGGCATATGAGACACGTAGAAATAACTGTAACATGAAATATAATGTGATTTGTTGTTTGTTTGTTTTTCAATCAAGTCTTCCTCTTTGTGACCCTGTTTGGCTTTTTGAGGGGGGGTGGAATTCTTGGCAAAGATACTGGAGTGGTTTTCCATTTCCTTCTCCCGATTATTTTACACATGCAGAAACTGAGGCAAAATGGAGTTAAGTGACTTGCCCAGGGTCATACAGCTAGTAAGTATCTGAGGCCAGGTTTGAATTCAGGAAGATGAATTTTCCTGACTCCAGGGCCATTACTCTATCCACTGCACTACCTAGCTGCCCCCATAATATTATTAGCATATTAAAAATACTATGTGCAAACAGCAAGGGAAGGTCATCACTGATAAGAACAAGGGGAATGTCAGGGCAGGTTTCCTGGATTGAGTGTCAAAGAATAAGCAGGATTTTGACAGGTGAAGATGAGGATAAAGGGATTTCTAGGTATTATCATCCTCTTCAGCTTCATCACCATCATCTTCACTCATGTTTACAAGGTGCTTTAAGGTTTTCAGAGCAAAGGTACCAGAGCTATAAGGAATAATGTGAGCAAAGACAAGTAGGGGAGCAACTCCTGCACATGTTTAAGGAACAGAGAGTAACCCAATTTGGCTGAAAGGTAGAGAGTATGGGTGGGGAAATAAAGTAAAATGAAGTTGGAAAAGCACCACATTGCTGACTTACAATAATAGAACTTATATATTTTGTTTTGTTTTTTGCAGGGGGGGCAATGAGGGTTAAGTGACTTGCCCAGGGTCACACAGCTAGTAAGTGTCAAGTGTCTGAGGCCAAATTTGAACTCAGGTCCTCCTGAATCCAAGGCTGGTGCTTTATCCACTGTGCCACCTAGATGCCCCCACTCATATTATATTTTAAAGTTTGCAAAACACTTTACAAATATATCCCATTTTATCCTTATAGCAACTCTGTGAAGTAGGTACTATTATTATCCTCATTTTACACTACTGCCCCTTGGCTCTCCTAACATTTGAATTCTTCTACGTGCTCCCAGGTCTCTCAGCCATGTAGCCTCCCTGAGAATATAGAAGTAGGGAGAGGGACTGTATTTCATTAGTATAGGGAACTCCCAGGTGAGGGAACTCCCTCCATCAATTCAGGTAGCACCTCCCTCTCCATCTTTTCTTAGACAGCTACTTAGAGCACTGAGAGATTAACCCACTTGACCTGGACAAAGCCAGTATATGTCACAGGTAGGAAAAGGTCAGGGTTTAGAACAGGAATTCTTAACCTGGGATCTGTGAATGTTTAAAAATATTTGATAACTATTTAAAAGTAATTGGTTTCGGGGGCAGCTAGGGGGCACAGTGGATAGAGTACCGACCCTGGAGTCAGGAGGACCTGAGTTCAAATCCGGCCTCAGACACTTAACACTTACTGGCTATGTGACCCTGGGCAAGTCACTTAACCCCAATTGCCTCACTAAAAAAATTTTTTTTTTAAAAAGTGATTGGTTTCTTTTGTAATCCTATGTATTTTATTGTATGAATCTGAAAACCTTACCCTGAGGAGTCGCATAGGTTCCACCAGACTGACAAAGGGGTCTGTTATACACCCACACCCACCCCCCAACCCACACCCCACACCCACCCACAGAGTTAAGAACCTCTGATTTTAAAAGATGGCTTTTGTGTCAGGGAACAGTTTGAGATCAAGAGTTATCCTTCAATGCCTCGTTCATTTTAGCATGAAGAAGACCCTGGGTTCCTGAAGGCTAGACCAGCAGAACAGACACTAGCCTGTTCTTGCAGACTGGAATTGTTTTGAGTATGAGTTTGGAGACAAACTGTGTGCCATCCAAGGACCAACCTAATTCAGCATGGAGAGAGTCTGTGTCAGCAGGCTGCTGACTAAGTGGGGAATTCTTTGGCCAAAGTGACCTTTGAGGCATTGAACAGAAAAGATGCCCCCACGCCCACACCTCCCTCCCCCTTCCCTGCTTCCAGGCATACAGGCACACGGACAATGTCACCCACAAAACTGAACTCTCCTTCCTATTGTCCAAAAAGAGACCTGATGAAAAGCAGGTGGCCTGGAATCTTGCCAGTGAATCTTGCCTGGGTCACCAAGGAGAGATATAAGCCCTTAATCCCTCTCCTGTCTAAGGGCAGAGCCTGAACTCCAGAGATCTCAAGGCTGATTATACACACAGGGGAAGCTGTCACAGCCCGCACCACCTGTAAGCTGCTAGACACTTAGGGGATGATAGGATTTAGAGCGCCAAGGGTCCCTTAGAGATCATCTTTTCTAATCTCCTGGTACAGAAGAGGACACTGAGGCCCAGTGAAGGGAAGGGACTTGGCCAGGGTCACACAGCCATGTAAGTCAGTCACCTAGCATTATTATACCTAGCATTGTGCTAAGTGCTGGAGATACAAAGAAAGGCAAAAGACAGTTCTTGAGCTCAGTCTAATAAGGGAGACAAAATGCAAACCCTGGGACTGCTAGGTGGTAACACAGTGCACAGAGCACTGGGCCTGGAGTCAGGAAGACTAATCTTTGTGAGTTCAAATCTGGTTTCAGACATTTCCTGGCTGTGTGACCCTGTGCAAGTCGATTCACCCAGCTGGCCTCCATTTCCTCATCTGTAAAACGAGCTGGAGAAAGAAATGCTAAGCCACTTCACTATCTTTGCCATAAAAAAATCCAAATGGGATCACAAAGAATCAGATATCATTGAAGAACAACCGAACACACCCATACAAATAAGATTTTTTTTTTTAGTGAGGCAATTGGGGTTAAGTGACTTGCCCAGGGTCACACAGCTAGTAAGTGTTAAGTGTCTGAGGCCGGATTTGAACTCAGGTACTCCTGACTCCAGGGCCGGTGCTCTATCCACTGTGCCACCTAGCTGCCCCCAAATAAGATTTAGACAGAATAAATGGGAGATAATCAACAGAGAGAGGGCACCAAGATTTATAAAGATTGGGAAGGCTTCTTCTTGTTGTTGTTCAGTCATTTCAGTCCTGTCTGACTTTTCATGACCCCTTTTAGGGTTTTCGTGGCAAAGACATTGGAGTAGTTTGCCATTTCCTTCTCCAGCTTGTTTTACAGATGAAGAAACAGACAAACAGGATAAAGTGACTTGCCCAGGGCCACACAGCTAGGAAGTGTCAGAGGCCAGATTTAACTCACGAAGATGAGTCTTCCTGACTCTAGCCTTGGCACTCTATCTGCTGTGCCACCTAGTTGCGTCTTATAGAAGGTATAATTTTAGTTGGACCCTGAAGAAAGCCAGAGAAGCCAGGACCAGAGAGGAGGAAGAAGAGCACTCCAAGCATGGTGACTAGCCAGTGTAAATGCTGAGAGTCTGGAGATGGAGCGATTTGTGCAAGGGAGCCGGTGTCACAGGATCAAAAAGTATGCGGAGGTAACAGCCGCGTTGTATGATGATCAACTGCCATAGACTTGGCTTTTCTCAGCAGTGCAATGACTCAAGGCAATTCCAGAGGACTCATGATGGGAAATGTTCTCCACATCCAGAAAAAAGAACTGTAGATTCTGAATGCAGATTGAACCATACTGCTTCTACTTTTTTTGTTGTTTATTTTTTCTTCTCTTTTGAGCTTTTTTCCCTTTTGTTCTGATTCTTCTTTCACAACATGACTAATGCAGAAATGTGTTTAATGTGGTTGTACATATGTAACCTATATCAGATTGCTTTCTCTCTTGGGGAAGGGTGTGGGAAGGGAAGGAGGGAGAAAAATTTGGAACTCAAAGTCTTATAAAGGGGCAGCTAGGTGGCGCAGTGGGTAGAGCACTGACCCTGGATTCAGAAGGACCTGAGTTCAAATCCAGCCTCAGACACTTAACTATTACTAGCTGTGTGACCCTGGGCAAGTCACTTAACCCCAAATGCCTCACCCCCCCAAAAAATATTATAAAAACAAATGTTTAAAACTATCTTTAGGGGCAGGTAGATGGCGCAGTGGATAGAGCACCAGCCCTAGAGTCAGGAGTACTTGAGTTCAAATCCAGCCTCAGACACTTGACACTTAACTAGCTGTGTGACCCTGGGCAAGTCACTTAACCCCAATTGCCTCACTAAAAAACAAACAAAAAAACCTATCTTTACATGTAACTGGAAAATAATAAAATACTTTTATGATTAAAATTTTTTTAATTATGTAGAGGGATATAAAGCATAAGAAGACTGTAAAAGTAGGTCGGGGTCATGTTCACTAAGCAGGATTCATATTTGATAATGGAGGCAGTAAGTTGATGCTAGAATTTATTGAATAGGTGAATGGTTTGGCCAGACTTGTACTTTGGAGAGATCAATTTGGCAGCTGAATGGAGGGTGGGCTGGAGTGGGGAGAGACTTGAGGCAGGGAGACCCTCCCGAAGGCTGTTGCAATAGTCCAGGAGTGAGGTGATGAGGGTCGGCACCAGGGGAGGCAATGTTAGAGGAGATATGGGAGCCTATGGAGAAATATTACAAAGGTAACAATAACAAATCTTAGCATCTGCTTGGATATGGGGGTGAGAGAAAGTCAGGGGTGGAGAATGACATCTAGGTTGCAAACCTGGGTGACTGGAAGGATGGTGGTACCCTCAACAGTAGTGATAGGGAAGTTAGGAATAGGGGAAGGATTGGGGGAAAAGATGATGAGTTTAGTTTTAGACATGTTGAGTTTAAGACATCTATGGGATATTGAGTTCAAGATGTCCAATCAGCAGTTGGAAATGGGAGACTCTAAGTCAAGAGAGAGGTTAGGGCTGGACAATAGATCCGAGGGTCATCTGCATACAGACAAAAAGTCAATCCATGGGAGCTGATGAGAGCATCCAATTAAACATTAGGGAGGGAGAAGAGAAGAGGGCCCCAGACAGAGCCTGGGGACCTCCACAGCCCAGCAAAGGAGATCCAGAATAGAAGACAGAGAAGGAGTGGTCAGACAGGCAGGAGGAGAACCATGGTTCAGCAGTGCTGGGGAAAGTCTGTGGCAATCTTCCCAGATACTGAAAAGGAGCAATTCCCACAAAGTAAATCTGCTTAGAAGGCAAGCTATTTATAGAGCTAAAGGGAAGATTTGACTTGCCTCAGGTCAAAGAACCAAAAGACACATTGTAATAATTTTTAAACAATGCCTTATGACTGGTAGATGGAGGGAGAAAATGGTTTTGTCTCTTTTTCCTTTTTCCTTTTTTTATTTTTTCCTTTTCCTTTTCCTTTTCCCTTTCCCTTTCCCTTTCCCTTTCCCTTTCCCTTTCCCTTTCCCTTTCCCTTCCCTTTTCCCTTCCTCCCCTCCCCTCCCCTCCCTTCCCCTCCCCTCCCCTCCCCTCTCCTCTTCTCCTCTTCTCCTCTTCTCTTCTCTTTAAAAAACAAACAAACAAACAAAATGAAGCTATCCAGGAGCTGTCTTCAGTCCCTTGGAGTCTTTCCAAGTGACCCTGCTAGTCTCTCAATCATTTCCAACCACCAACGGCTTGAAAGTGGGAGGCATTGTATCTCCAGCTGCAAAAGGCTGGGATATAACCGCTGGTTTGCTCTGGCTTCCCTACTTCCAGACCTCAGAGACAGGCTCATGGAAAAGGCCTTAGAGTTCATCTAATCTGAACCCTTCATTTTACAAAGTTAAAGAATTAAGGGAGGCTCCCAGAGAGGAAATGACCTATCCAAGGGCACACACTCCAAAAGTTGTAAGTAGGTGAGTTGGGATTTGAACTCAGATTCCTTTCAAATCCAGGCCCAGGATATGCTGTCATCATAATCTTTCTCCATTTAGTGGAATGGGGGTTAAACTCAACCAATCAATAAGTATTTATCACCAAGTATCAATTCATCAATCAATTAAGCTCCTCTTATGTGCCAGGTTCTATGCTAGGTGCTAGAGATACAGAGAATGAAATAATTCCTGCCCTCAGGGAGTTTACAATCTATCTGGGGAGATATCATGTATATAAGTTGTTGTTCAGTCATGTCCTACTCTTTGTGACACCATGGACCATAACATGCCACTACTGTCCATGGGATTTTCTTGGCAAAGATACTCAAGGGGTTTGCAATTTCCTTCTCCAATGGATTAAGGCAAACAGAAGTGAAGTGACTTGCCCAGAGTCACACCTGTGACTGTCTGAGGTCGGACTAGAACTCAGGTATTCCTGATTCCAGGCCCAGCACTCTATGCACTATGATACTACCTAGCTGCTTCCATCTATATAAGTACATACATAATAAATACAAGGTAGCTAAAGACAAAATAGGTAGGGAGGGAGACCACCAGCAGTTGGATGGGGGGAGGGGATCAGGACAGAAGTCATGTAGAAAGGACAGTCAAGTCAACAAGCATTTAAGTGTTTATGCCTGGCATTATATGCCAGGTACTGCTGCTAAATTCTGGAAATAAAAATACAAGCAAAAAGAAAGCCTGCCCTCAGGAAGATTACATTCTAATGAGGGAAAACAGCATGTAAAAGAGCTGTAAAGGGGGAGGGAGAGAGAAGATACTATGAAGGAAGAGGTGGAGGAGACTGTAGAGAGGCAGGGGCTGAGTGAAGGAGTCAACATAGCCATACTGGGCACTTCCTCAAAATGGAGGTTCTAGGAAAAATTCACCAATTATAGGGAGCCACAGAGGGAGAGGTGAGGAGCGAGTGCATTCCAGGAATGGGAGATGGTAACTTCCAAATCATGGAAATGGGCCTGCCATGTTTTCAGAAAGACAAGAATAAATGGACCAACTAAATCAAACTCAGAGAAGAAACAAGGAGAAAGGCTCCATGTGTACTATCCCAAAGGTTGTTCTTGTTTGTCCTTTGTTACTGAAGAGGACCATGACATTGGGGTGATAACATGATTTGCAGTGAATTGGATTAAAGTGAAGGAGGGCTGTGCAAAGTCATTGGTCCCACTCTCTCCTCTGGAGCCGTCTGGATCCAGTGGCAAGATATAGATCAGGACAACTGGAGGTGGCCCTGGATGCAGTGGGAGACCTTGGTCTTTTAAGCAAAGGTCTTTCTCAGGCCACAGAGGTAAACAATAGCTGGAACAGGGTGTGGGGCAGCTGGAGAACTGGTTTCAGAGACCAAGCTCTGCAGCATAACCTTAACCTTTTGGAGACTCCTTTTCTTAAAAATCTTTTTTTTTTTAGTTCCAAACTCTCTCCCTCCATCTAGCTCCTCACTCAGTTCATCAATTCTCTCTCTGGAGGTAGATCTCATTTTTCATCATGGGTCCTCTGGAATTGTGGAGACTCCATTTTTTTTTTGTGGGGCAATGAGGGTTAAGTGACTTGCCCAGGGTCACACAGCTAGTAAGTGTCAAGTATCTGAGGTCAGATTTGAACTCAGGTCTTCATGAGTCCAGGACCAGTGCTTTATCCACTGCACCACCTAGCTGCCCCATATCTATCAAGATGTTTAAAGCAACTGGGGTTAAGTGCCCAGGGTCACACAGCTAATAAGTGTCTGAGATGAGATTTGAACTCAGGGCCTCTTGACTCCAGGACCAGTACTCTATCCACTGTGCCACCTAGCTGCCCCTCCATTTTCTAATCTGTAAAATCTTGCTCTATCCTTCTCATTGGATCATGGTGAAGAATAGAGAGTGAATGAATGAATGAATGAATGAATGAATGAATGAATGAATGAAGTCAATAAGTGAGTGAATGAAGGAAGGAAAAGAAAACCATTTATTTAGTTCTATGTGCCAAGTACTCTGTGCAGAGTTCCAGGAGAACACAAATGCAACTCCCTAACCCCCAAAGATCTTACATAAGGAGAAGCAACAGGTGTATAGGATTGGCCAAGCAGGGAAATTTTGGTTTGAAAAGTTACAGAGATGGCTAGTAGAGACAAAGGGGAGGCTATTGCTTGATGCACCCCTGCCAGGAATGAGGACAGTATTGATGTATGTTTCTAGAACTAGAAATGGGTTCGAAGAGAGAGCGACTCCTAGGGAGAAGTCGGGACAGTGAAATAAAGTGTAGCAAGAGCCCACTCAATTGTAGCAAGTGCCTGAGAAAGCTGCCACTCAGGATAGCGGTAGCCCCCGGGACAGGAATTCTGGACAGGAAAGAGTTAATCCCTCCAGGGCTTGTTTTCTGGCCCAGATGAGAAATCCAGGGAGTAAAGCATTGAAGTGATGGAGAAACTGCTTTATAAATGTAAACTCTTAGCATTAGATAAAAGTGAGGGAGTCATTATTGCTAAGAACTCCAGGTGGTCTGTCCCAACTCTCATCTGTTTTTCAAGGTCATGCTACATATCACTATGGCACATCATAAAGGTTTCATTTCTGCTGCATTAAGGCCATCATTGAGAAGCTGGGCTCTTTCAGGAAGACAGGAAGTAGCATCCCCTTGACCTGGCTGTTGTTATGGGGCTGACTTCATCTTTAGGCATTTACAAAAATGAATAGGACTCCCTGACGCTGGCTTCTCTGGCCTCTCTGTATTTTTAATCCCCTGGAACAATGTTAGGGGGTTCCTAGGAAGCCATGAGGCTTACTTCAAGATTTCAGTCCATGGGGATCTTTTAGGAGCTTAGACCCAGTCAATCAATCAAAGAATATTTATTAAATACCTACTGAAGAATGGTTAGCATTTATAACACTTTAAAGTTTTTAAGTTCTCCCCCCCAAAAAAAAGGCTGGTTAAGGAGGTAATTCACATGTCCTCCCCATTTGACAAATGAAGAAACTGAGGAAGAGAGAGAGAGAGAGAGAGAGAGAGAGAGAGAGAGAGAGAGAGAGAGAAGCTGTCATGGGGGAAATGTGGTAGGGGTCCTTAGGTATTTCTCAATAAAGAATTACACTCTTGAACACAGCCCAATTAGAATTAAAGTAGTTTTTAGGGGCAGTTAGGTAGCATAGTGGATAAAGCACTGGCCTTAGATTCAGGAGGACCTGAGTTCAAATTTGGCCTCAGACACTTGACACTTACTAGCTGTGTGACCCTGGACAACTCACTTAACCCTCATTGCCCTGCAAAACAAACAAAAAGTAGTTTTTATTCAGCACAAGGGGATCTGGCTGGGAGGGAAGTCTAGAACTTTAACCTCCTCAAAACAGATAAAGGGCAATGCTTTTATAGAAGATAGATGGGGTGACCACCTGTAAATGGAAAGTTCCCTTTTTGGGTGGGTTGGGGAAGGCCTGGATACTTGTCATATTCCTGAGAGTCAAGAGGGATTTTTTTTTTTTTGAAATGATGGTCCTGACCTTTGGGGTTATCTCTGTCTCCTAGCTCAGTTCAGGCAGTAGCCACACCTAATTGCCTTTCCTGCTGTAGAATTTTATCTCCCCTTACTTCCTAGGTGTTTCTGTCCTGATGCCTAGTTGGTCATTCTAAACTTTAATAGTCCCTTGATTGCTCCATATGTCTGTCCTGTTATCTGGTCATCTTTAGCTTTGCTTCTCACAGGAGAAACTTCTGATTCCCAGTTTCTTTCCAAGTTCAGCTCAATGATCACTGTGAGAAATGGGTAGTTGTCTCCTCTCAATGTGGATATAACAAGTCAGTCATACTCCTCCTGACCTGTTTGTAGGACAGAAGTCTCAGATCCCCTCCTCCCCCTCAGGTTAGCAAGGTCACATGGTTCAAGGAGCCCTGGTCTCAATTAGGTCCTCTCCAGAGTTCTGTCCATATAAGGAAGTATAAGGTCCACTCCTGAGTCATGCCCATACAAGGAAGAGGGGTGGGAACACTGCGTTGGATTAGCTAGTTTTTGCGCATAGATTGTAACCCCACCAGTGATGAAAAAGGGGAAGGTCCATTCGCGTTAGGGACTAGGATATAAAACAGGGCCTGCGAGCCCCCTTTCTGGGCACCCACTATCTGCACACTAGGGTGCCTCCTTCCCTCGCTGCTGAGTTCCTGAGAATTATTGAGAAGAGGATGGATTTTTCCCTCACAATCACCTATATCAGAGGTTCTTAACTATAGACTGCAAATTTTTAAAAATCAGTTAACCTTTAAAAATATTTTGATAGGGGCAGCTAGGTGGCAAAGTGGATAAAGTACCACCCCTGGATTCAGGAGAACCTGAGTTCAAATCCAGTCTCACACACTTGACACTAGCTGTGTGGTCCTGGGCAAGTCATTTAACCCTCATTGCCCTGAAAGAAAATATTTTGATAACTGGATTTCAGTAAAATTGATTTCCTTTATAATCCTATTTATTTTATTTTATTTTATTTTTGCATAGACTTCACTAGATTGCCAGAGGTGTACATGATACAAAGTTAAGCACCCCTGTTCTACTGTAGGATGTGACTCTGTTAAGGGCTAAAATTCTAGCTAGTCTGTCTAAAATATCTAATGAGTGGTCGCCAATAAATTATAAGCTTTAGCAAGAGTTAGACTTTTAAGCATTTATTAAGGAGAATAAGAGTTTGGTAAAGAGAGAGAAAAAGGCCTAGATTCCTATCTATTAAAGGGAGAGCACATTTCTAGCTCCCTTCTCCGCCAGCGTCCAAAGGAAAGAGCCCGAGACTGAGCGCCAGTCTCTTCCTTCCTCCTCCCACTAGCCCGCATCACTTCCTGACTCCTGGTCTTGCCCTCAAAGACCTTCGCTTCATGGGCAGAACTCTTCTACAGTAAGTCTCCAGCAGGTGGCGTCATTCCAATCGTTACAACTCACTGGAGGCCAGAATCTCTATTGTCTTCTTCCTACCCTTCTCTCCAAGAGAGACTTTCATTCCTGCGGTGAGGGGAAGCAGGAAGTTGGGACCAGAAGCTTCAGAGAGAATCGGAGGTCAGGCTGCAATTCTATCTGCCTGCTCCCTTAAATATTGTGAGTCTAGGGGATGTCATTTTGAGGTTCAAGGGAACTCCTGATCACTATTTCCTCAATGGGGAAAGCCAGGTTCCAAGGCCTAATCCTTTTCCTACCAGATGATAGTTCCACAAAGAACAATATTATAAGTAACCACAACAACAACAAAAATTTATCTAAGTCAATAACAAAAAAGAAATCAAAGAACATATACTTGGGAGCATATATGCCAGATAATACAGACTGAAAGAGCTCCCCCATTGGGAATGAGGTATTTCAGCTCAACCTAGAGAGAGTCCCAGATCTCACTCTAGGGAAATTTCCTGAAGTCTCCAGTGTAGAAAATAGAGAATAAGAACATGATGGAAGTTCTGCATGTTGGCTTTGTCTTCCTGGATTCTTAGCTCCTTCCTGGCCCTGAAGAACAGGTGGCATCCTTCACATCTTTTCTCTTTATGCTGGAGGCCAAAAGACAGTAAAGAGACTTTTCTATCTCCTGTTTTGCCAATTCCATCTGCCCCTCATGAGGGCATGGGGCACTGATCTACACCAATGAGGGAAAAGTCACACATAATTGGCCCCTCAAGCCAGAATTATGCTGCGAGAAGCATGCCCTTCTACCTACTAGTGCCCTCTTCCCCGACTCATTTTGTCTATACTTTGTACATATCTGTTTATGCACATGATATATGTCTTTCCCCCTGCCCATAGTTCTTTTTTTTTAAATTAATAAAGTATTTTATTTTTTTCCATTACACGTAAAGATAGTTCTCAACCTTTGTTTATACAAGCTTTACAATTTCAGATTTTTCTCCCTCCCTCCCCTCCCTCCCCCCTCCCCTAGTCAGCAGGTAATCTGATATAGGTTATATATATATATATATACAGACACAGACACACACATAATAACATTAATCCTATTTCTGCATTAGTCATGTTATAAGAGAAAAAAAAATCAGAGCAATGATGGAAAACCTCAAAATAGAAAAAAAAACAACAGCATCAAAAACAAAAGAAATAGTATGGTTCATTTAGCATCTATACTCCGCAGTTCTTTTTTTTTTTCTTCCTGGATTTGGAGATCCTCTTCCATCACGAGTTCCCTGGAACTCTTCTGTGCCATTGCATTGGTGAGAAGTGCCCATAGTTCTTTAAAAGCAAGGACTTTCATTTTTGTCTTTGTAGTTCCAGAATCTAATACAATGTCTAACATGCAGTAGGCACTTAATGATTGCCCAGGGCCAGAGCCAGAATGTGAGCCTAGGTCTTGCCTGAGCCAAAACTCTGGCCAGTGCTGCCACTCCAAATAAACAAATGAAGGGAAGGAGTGGAAGGGAACAAATACACACACACACACACACACACACACACACAGATAAATAAATGGATACATATATACATATATGTGTGTATATACATGTATATATGTATATATTTATGTGTGTATATATATCATTTATATATATACACATATACATATACACACATACACACCTACAAATATTATCTCATTTGATCAAATGACAACTAACCCTGTCTTTCTCTCTCTCTCTCTCTCTCTCTCTCTCTCACACACACACACACACACACACACACACACACACAATGCTCAAGTAAGTTAATACATCATAATAAGCCCTCAAAAGAAGAAACACCCAGGAGGCTGATAGAGGCATTGACATCAGAACAAAGTGACCCCTGTCTGTGGGAGATATGAAGAAACTTTCTCCCATTACCCATTCATTTTCTCTGCTCATTTTGGAATCATGCAGTCACTGGATCCCAAACTGGAAAGAATGTCTAGTGATCATCTAGCCCAACTCCCTCATTTTACAGAAAAGGAATCTGAGGCCCAGGGACGTAATGAGTCCCCAAGCCAGGATGTCAATGCACATCTTTTCCCTTCAAATCCAGGGGTCTTTTCATCACATCTGCCACATTCTTTGCTTCCCTCCCCCCATTCCCATACAATCAGATAACACCAGGCAGAGTGCAGAATGGACACAGGATGGGGTGCCCTCATTAAAGGCCTCTGTTCCAAATGTGAATCAGCCTCAGATTTTCTACAAAAGACCAGCAGAGCAAAATTTATGGCTATCTTTTGGTCGTCAGGCTCTGGGGAAAGTCAGACAATAAACTTCACGTGGCTAAGTCTCAGTAATTCATGGAGCTGGTGCAGCCTGATGGCAAGCTTAAGTCTCCACTCAAGCCAGAGTTCATAACAGTCATTTTTAAAGAGACTTTCAGGGAATCCAATTGTAGACAAGTCCTGGGAAGAAAGGTGGTTTCCAGAAAATGCTTAGGAAGTGAATCTGAGAAATACCCAAAGATTTACAGTATTGAGGCAAGTAGAGATAAGAGCAGGAGCCAAACAAAGCCTGGACTAGTCTGCCAAGACTCGCAGAGAGCTTAGTCTTTAAACCATTTGGTCACAAAAAAGGATGAAAATTAGAGGTCTATTCTGGTCGTCCGGAAATAGTGATCTCCTATATCAATCAACACACAGAACTATCTATAGCATGAAGAGAAATACTGTGGAAGAAGCAAGTTCAATTCAAGAAACCATTCAAGTAACAGGGAGTGAACCTGAGATTTGGGGTCAGAGGACTCCTAAGAGTCAAATGTGTTAAAATACCTGCTCTACTAATTAGTCCCCGCTCCCCCACTCTGTCAGGTAGATAGATAGATGATAGATAGATAGATAGATAGATAGATAGATAGATAGATAGATAGATAGATAGATAGATGGATGGATGGATGGAAAGAAAGAAAAGAGAAAGCAAGCAAGAGAGAAAACAGAATGGAGAAAGAAAAGGAAGGAAGGAAGGAAGGAAGGAAGGAAGGAAGGAAGGAAGGAAGGAAGGAAGGAAGGAAGGAAGGAAGGAAGGAAGGAAGGAAAAAAGAAAGAAAGAAAGATGGAAGGAAGGAAGGGGGAAGGAAAGGGAAAGAGAGAGTAGATAGAAGAATGGAGAAAGAAAAAGAATGTGTAGATAAAAGAATGGAAAGAGAAAAAAGAGTGAAGAAAGAGAGTGGGTAGATAGAAAAATGGAGAAATAAAGAAAGAGGGAGGAAGACCACTTACCATGTGCCCTGCATAAAATGACAGTTGCAGTCCATGTTGCCTAAGTTCCCTTCCAGTTCTAAATGCTACAATAAAGCCAATCACTAGGACTTGTCTATTTGTGGTAAGGCTTGTGTTAGGGCAGAAATTTGGTGTTACCAGAGACCTAGTATCAAATGAGGCCCCTAGCATAGAATAGCTGTGAGACCATGGATATGTTATTTAACCTCAAGTTTTAGTATGAAAAGGGATGATGATAGGCAGCTAGATGACAGAGTGTATAGAGTGCTAGAAGATCCAAGTCCAATTCCAGCCACAGACACTTACTGTGTGATCCTGGATGAGACATTTGTCAGCATCTGTTAACTCTCTTAAGTCTCTGAGAGACTTAACTTTTCTCAGCCTCAATTTGCTCATCTATTAAATGGAGATAATAATCGTACCTACCTCCCAGGGTTGTTGTGAAGATCAAATGAGATAATGTTCATACAATGTTTCCCTAATATTTAATTACTAGATAAATTCTGACCAAGACCAGAATGCTTCACTGAGTTGTCAGTGGCAAAAGCTCTGGATCTGGAGTCAGAATAACGAGGTTTAAATTGTAGCTCTGTTATCTGATACCTGTGTAACCTTAGGCTAGTTAATTCTCTGACTCACTTCCCTCATTTCTAAAATGAAAGAGGATGGACTAGAAGTTTTCTAAGGTATCTTCCAATTCTAACCCCATGGAAAGTACCTTTCTTTCCCCTCTCCTCCCCATTCCATCACCAAACACACTTAATACTTTCTTAAAAGCAGAGTAATAATCAGGGATGGGCAGTTGGATGACACAATGGAGAGAGAGCAGGTCCTGGAGTCAGGAAGACTTACTCATTTCAAATCTGGCTGTGTGGGGGCAGCCAGGTGGCACAGTGGATAGAGCACCGGCCCTGGAGTCAGGAGGACCTGAGTTCAAATCCAGCCTCAGACACTTAACACTTATTAGCTGTGTGACCCTAGGCAAGTCACTTAACCTCAATTGCCTCACCGGAAAAAAAAAGAAATAAAAAGAAATAAAGTAATAAACATTAAAAAAAATCTGGCTGTGTGATCCTGGGCAAGTCACTTCACCGTGTTTGCCTCAGTTTCCTCATCTGTCGAAAGAGCTGGAGGAGGAAATGGCAAAACACTCCAGTATCTCTGCCAAGAAAATCCCAGATGGGCTCATGAAGAGTCAGACATGCCTGAAAATGACTGAACAACAAAGAGAAAAGTAACCAGGGATATCTTAAACCTATGAAGTAAGTACCATTATTCCAAGAAGCAAGTGGTTCATTTCCCTTTTTGTTTATTTTATAAAATTGCTTTGAGATAGATTGGGGCAGGTAACACTGAACTGAAATGTAGAGAAGTCATGCCTTCCTACCAAAGATCTCCTATTGATACAGAGAAAATCATCACAGTTCCTGCACAAGGATGTCTCCTCAATTGATCAATATTGCATATTTTTAGGTGGGGCAGTGGAGAGGGTGATTGGCCTGGACTCAGGAAGACCTGAATTCAAATCTAGCCTCAGACACTTATCAGCAAATCATTTTTTTGTTTTGTTTTGATTTTTGTTTTTTTTTGGTGAGGCAATTGGGGTTAAGTGACTTGCCCAGGGTCACACAGCTAGTAAGTGTTAAGTGTCTGAGGCCGGATTTGAACTCAGGTACTCCTGATTCCAGGGCCGGTGCTCTATCCACTGCGCCACCTAGCTGCCCAATCAGCAAATCATTTAACTTGTCTGCCTCAGTGTCTTTATCTTTAAAAAGAAAAAAAGAAGAGATCATATGAGAGAGTTGAAAAGGACCTCAGAGACAACCTAGTCCCACCCCATATTTTTACAAACTGTCTCAGGTCCCATTCCAATCTAAAGTCCAGTGATGGGGCATTTATGGTCCTCCACCTACCTTTCCTACCTTTTACTTACACACTCTATCTTCTGGCCACACTCAGAAGCCAAGTTCTTCTCTGACTTCATACATGTACACAGGCCATTTCCCATGCCTGGCATACATACCTCCTGCCTTTCATATTCCTTATCTTTCTCCAGGACTTGACTCAGGGGCCACCTCCCCTGTTTATCCTTCTCTGATTCCCAACTTCCTTTCCCAACTGCTATCTCTCAGGACCCCCTCAAACATTCCTGGAGTTCTTTGAGTTTGACTTTCCCCGCCTTTGCTCCCCACCTCATAGTATGCATCTCTGTGTACATACTGCCTCTGCCCCACCCTCACAGAAGTACAATGCCATGCAAATAAGTTCATCCAATGTTCCTTGGATTAATTTCATCCTCAAATGAGTTTCAAGGAGAAACTGCAGGAAAACAGAGAATGGAACAATTAGGATGAGAAATATAGCTCACATTTTTATTTGGCTTTAAAATTTACAAAAAATTATTTACATTTTAGAGGCAGCTAGGTTGAACAGTGGATAGAACTCTGGGTCTGTTTATATCTGACCTCAGACACTTAATAACTTGTGTGACATTAGAGGAAATTGTTTAACCTCTGTCTTCAGTTTCTTCATCTATAAAATGGGGAATAATAGCACCTATCTACCAGTTGTGAGGATTAAATTTATAAAGCACTTAACCTAGTATCTGATACATAGTAAATCCCCCCCCCCTTTTTAAGGGCAATGAGGGTTAAGTGACTTGCCCAGGGTCACATAGTAAATGTCAAGTGTCTGAGGCCATATTTGAACTCAGGTCCTACTGAATCTAGGGCCGGTGCTCTATCTACTGCACCACCTAGTTGACCCCTACATAGTAAATTCTTAATATTTATTTTCTTGTTTCCTTTACTTTGCTTCCTTCATTGCTTTCTTCTTCCTTCCTTCCTTCATCTCTTCCTTCTTTCTCCATTTCTTCCTTCCTTCCTTCTCTCATCTCTTCCTTCCTTCTTTCTTTGCCCTCTTCCTCCCTCCCTTTCAATCTTCTCTTTCTTTTTTAGCTCTCCCTTCCCTCCTTCTTTCCCTCCTTCCTTCTCTTCTTCTTTCATCCCTTCCTTCCTTCCCTCCTTCTTTCCTTCCTTCCTTCCTTCTTTCCTTCCTTTTATCTGCAACTCTGATTCTTTGGTAATTGTGGTATTTTGTGCTTTGTTCCCATATAACATTACCAGAAGTGTATTGACATTAAAAAGATGGGGTTTGGGGTCACAAAGCTCTTATAGTCATTGAAAATGCCGCATAGTTTTTTTGGTTGTTGTTGTGTTGTTTTTTTTTTAATTTTAGTGAGGCAATTGGGGTTAAGTGACTTGCCCAGAGTCATACAGCTAGTAAGTGTTAATTGTCTGAGGCCGGATTTGAACTCAGGTCCTCCTGACTCCAGGGCTGTACTCTATCTACTGTGTCACCTAGCTGCCCCTGCATAGTTTTAAAAAGGTCATTTAGCCTTTTCTCCTTCTATGAATTCCATCTAGGCCAAGCTCATTGTCCGTTAGCAGTGCTGTCCTCCAAGAGATACTTACACGTGGTGTTTACTTTAGCAAATAGTTTGGAGTTTGTGTTCTGTTGGCCTTGTTATTAAATCGACAAGAAAAAAATTTTTTTAAAGAAAAGTAGCCCACAGATGAGGACAAGTGACATTGGAAACATGTGTTTGGGACAAGAGAGTTTCTTTCAGGGATCCGTGAGTGGATTATCTATCTGTATGTGAGCTTCAGGAATCTGAGAGGTTTTTGGTTTGCTTTGGTCTTGTTCTATTCCTAGCAGATAAAGGTGCTCCCATTTGTCTCTCCTGCAGGTCCAGCTGCCTTGTCTCTGTCTAACTGGTTAACAACAAAACTGGAATTAATCAAAATCTCTCATATATTTACAGCAGCACTTAGTTTTCCAAGTGTTTCAAATACATGGTTTCACTTGGTCTTCATCACGGTCTATAAGGTGAGCACCTCTGATCACAGACTGGGGACCTTTACAGGCCATGGAGTCCAACCCTGCTCATTTTACAGCAGAGAAAACCCCAGCCCAGAGAGGTGAGTGGGTCAGTCAATAAACATTTATTAAGCCTCTACTATGTACCAGGCATTGTGCTAAGTAAGCACAGGGGATAAAATGAAAGGTAAAAGACAGTCCATTCTTTTAGTCTAATGGGAGAGCCACGACATTCAAGCAATTGTGTACACAGGATAAGCTTGAAATAATCAAGAAGAAGGAAGGATCTAGAATTAAGGGAATTGAGAAAGACTTCTTATAGAAGGTAGGATTTGGGGTTTTGTTTTTTATTTTATTCTTAGAAGGTGAGATTTTAGCAAGGACTTGAAGCCAAGAATTCGGGTGGTAGAGATTAGGAAGGAGATAGCTCCAGCTAATGGAGACAGTACATGAAAATGCTCAGTTGGGAGACAGAGTGTCTTGTGCCAAGAACAGCAAGGAAGCCAGTGTCGCTTGATTCAAGAATATCTGGGGGAGATCTGGGTGTGCTTGTAGGCTACAGGGAAGCAGCCAGTAGTGGAAAGGGAGAGAATGAAGATTAGAGAGAGAATGGAGATGAGAATAGGGGATAATCTGCTGGAAAAGACTACAGTTAGACAGCACCAACAATGGAAAATACTTCAGACTTTAGAGAGTGTCACTGTCCCATGGTGCTTGGCAAATGACTTGATTTGGACACCTGAGCTGATCCATGAGACCAAGGTATGCTAAACCCATGTTCTGTTCCACAGCATTGTAGGCCCATAATTAGAGCTAGCAGAGATTTTAGAGTTTGTGTAGCTCAGGGCTCCTTCAACTTTTTCCACTCACAACCCCTTTTTGCCAGAGAAATTTTTACACAACTCCAGGTACATAAAATAGGTATAAATGACCTTTTACTGTTGTCAAATTCTTCACTACCCCCACATTCAGTTACACCACCCAATATGGTCATGACCCACAGTTTAAGAAACTTTGATCTAGACCAACCCCCTAATTTTACATGGGAAGGGACTGAGGCCCCTGGAGGTTGTTAAGTGACTTGCCCAAGGTCATACGGATAACAAATGGCAGAACCAGGATTTGATTTTACCTACAAATCTAATGCTCTTTCCATTGTCCTGCGCTCCCTCTCTAGGATCTCAAAGATGTATAATTCACAAAATTCTTAAGGATAATTTAAACCACTGGGGGAGGGATGGAATCACCAAAACTAACCCCAAAGGATACGATGTCCCAGTTCAGGGAAACATAGGGTTTCCTGAGCTAGTCCCTTTGGGCTAATACTGTATCTCTTTCAGATAGATGGAAAACTGCTCTTAGAAATCCCAAAGGACTGCCCTCTCTAAACACCGCCTGCTGGCAGTTTGGATCACATGGTACGTAATAAGTCTCCAGCTTCCCTAGCCTTAATACTCAGGTCCCCAAGACCTGACAAAGAGTGATTATGACATCACTCCAGGACTCCCTACTGTGAAACTGACTGACCAGCAGCTGCTGTAGTAATCCAGCGTTGAGTCTCCTTTGGCTCACTGACACACATTCGGAACAATTTTCACTCCTGAGTCATGGCCACATAAGGTTTTCAGGGTATAAAAGAGAATTTGCTTTGGTGAAACAATGTACTTTTTACAAAGTTTAATACCTTTGGGGGTTTCCCCCCAACATTTTCCAGTAGAAAGCATGTCCTTCTCTCCATCTCTATGCCCTTGGCATCTTAAACTCTACCTTGTAACAAAAAGTGAAGCAAAACCGATCAACAAAGCAGGTCTATTTGGTGTCCTACCCAAAGGAAAGAGACTTATTTGGTCATCTTTTTCTCCAGCACCAAGGCTGGCCACTGTATCTAATGAGCTGAGCTATATCGTAACATTGTTTACATCTGTATCATAGTTACTGTGTAAACTGTTCTGCTTTTTTCACTCTGCATCAATTCATACAAGTCATCCTGCAGTCTCCTGAATTCCTTATGTTTTGCATATGTCTTGGCACAAGAACTTTCTTCAGTGATGCTTGAATCATAAGTAGCCCCTATGTAGAAAACAGTAAACATAAGTACATGAGGTTTACACAATCTGTGTTATGAAGTAACCTATAGCTGGAACATCATGGTATCACAGACTGTTTGAGCTATAAGAGACTCTATTAGAATCTAAGTCCCTTAGAGGGTGCAATGGATAGAGCGCCCCATCTTGAGTAAAAAAGATCTGAGTTCAAATTTGACCTGAGACACTTCCTAGCTGTGTGAGCCTGGGCAAATCACTTCACCCTGCCAACCTCAGTTTCCTCATCTGTAAAATGAGTGGGAAAAAATTAAAAAAACAAAATGAGTGGGAGAAGAAAATGAAAAACCACTCCAGTATCATTGCCAAGAAAACCCTAAATGAGGTCACAAAGAGTTAGAAATGACTAAAACTATTCAACAACAACAACTTTTATTATAGAAATGAGAAATGTAAGCCCAAGGTCACAGTAAACTGCAAAGGTAGAATTTGAACCTATGTCTTCCAACTCCCCATCAAATGTTCTTTCTACTATACCATGCTAAGTAAAGTCTCTGTCATGTGACTTTTCTCCCCTTACTCCACTCAAATCCTGTCCCTGTGGAGCCATGAAGCATAAACTCCATCTAACAAGGGACCAAGTCACATACTGGCATCTGAAGCCATCGCCAGTCATCTTGACTCTTGTCTTGCCACTGGACTCCAATGACTCTGGATGAGAGATGGAGGCTGATAACTTTGCACAGCTCTGCCTCAATTAAATCCAATTCACTCACAAGTCAAGACATCCCCCTCATGATATCATTTGTCCTCTTTGAGAATGAAGGATGAACAAGTCTCATACTGAGAAAAGAGGTCAAAAAATAGAAATCCCCCTGAAGGAAACAGGCTGTCAATGACTAATGTCAAGGCGTTCCCAGGGATTACATTTTTGAGAAGGAGAAGAGAGTTAAGACATTGGATCCCTGAGGAGAGTGTGGTCTGGGGAGGTGGGAGGGGAATACACAATGTGTAAATATACATTAAAAAAAACCCTTAAGACTATCAGCAGTAATAATTACTGTTAAATTAAAAACCTTCATAGCATAAAGTATTTGGGGGTACTGTTGAATAGACAGTTTATATTTCCCCTTAGCTCTGAACTGTCCAAACAACTCCCTGCAGGTCCATGTCTTCTGGCAAGCCACACTAGGACTTGAGCTCACTCTTTTGTCTATGATTATCTTCTCTGATGAAGAAATTCTCCCTGTTTACATAGCTCCTGCTATGAATGTGGGACTTCCAATCTGTGGAACTCACAAGGTTCTACTAGGTCTATACCACAAAGAGATCAAAGAAAAGAGAAAAGGGGGCCGCTAGGTGGCACAGTAGATAGAGCACCAGCCCTGGAGTCAGGAGTACCTGAGTTCAAATCCGGCCTCAGACACTTAACACTTACTAGCTGTGTGACCCTGGGCAAGTCACTTAACCCCAATTGCCTCACCAAAAAAAAAAAAAAAAAAGAAAAGAGAAAAGGACCTTTTTGTACAAAAATACTTATAGTGGCTCTTTTTGTGGTGGCAAAGAATTGGAAATTGAGGGGATGCTTATCAATTGGGGATTGGCTGAACAAGTTGTATATGATCATGATGGAATATTATTGTGCTAAAAGAAATGACAAAAATAGTAATTTCAGAAAAACCTGGGAAGACAGGTGAGATGATGCAAAATAAAGTAAGCAGAACCGGTAACAGCCATATTGTAATGATGATCACCTGAAAAACTCAGCTACTCTGATTAAGACAATTCCAAAGAACCCATGATGAAAACTGCTATCCACCTTCAGAGAAAAAAAACCAATGAACTCTGAGTGCAGATTGAAGCTTACTTTTTAAACTTCATTTTTCTTGTTTGTGTTTGTTTTCTTTCTTTCTTTTTTTGAAGGGCAACGAGGATCAAGTGACTTGCCCAGGGTCACACAACTAGTATGTGTCAAGTGTCTGGTGCTGAATTTGAACTCAGGTCCTCCTTAATCCAGGGTCAGTGTTGTGTGTGTTTTCTTTTGCAACATGGCTAAATATGAAAGTGTTTTGGGGAGATGGAGCCAAGATGGTAGAGGAAAGGCTGTGACTCTCCCACACTCCCAACAAATCTGTCCACATAACTCCAAAAATGCCATAAGACAACTCCTGGAGCAGCACCCATAAAAGAACAGTGAGACTATTTTCCAGCCAAACATGGCTTAATTAGGCGACTGGGGTCATCTGCTGTTTGGGGTGATAGAGGAGCTCAGCACGTGGCACAGATTCAGCCCCAGGCAGGCTGCACCTCCAGAGCCTCAGAATCTTCAGTGGCTTCTTCTGAAACTTGGCTCATGGACAGGTGAGGGGGTCCAGTGGTTGGCCAGGGGGAAATAGCTATGGTCTCTGCTGGAGCTAAGTGGCAGCGGTCCAGTGCAGGAGGGGCACAGGCACGCCAAGCTTCAGACCATAGAGAATCAGATTTCAATCAGACTTCTGCTTCTGGGTTAAAGAGAAAGCAGGCCATGGTTATGTATAGGCCAGGTAGATTGAGAACGTACCTAATCACACCCCCTGGGATCCGCTGTAGCTTGGGTCAGTGCATCCTAGAAGCAGTGCTACATATTAAGAAGGACTTAAAAGCCAAGAAATAGGTGGTCAAGATGAGAAAGCAGTAGACCTTCGAAAGCTTCTTTGGTGGCAAGATAAATCAAAATACACCCTCAGAAGAAGATAACAAAGTCAAAGCTCCTACATCCAAAGCTTCCAAGAAAAATATGAATTAGTCTTAGGCCATGGAAGTGTTCAAAAAGGACTTTGAAGATAAAGTAAGAGAGGTTGAGGGAGGGGCAGCTAGGTGGCACAGTGGATAGAGCACCGGCCCTGGATTCAGGAGGACCTGAGTTCAAATCTGACCTCAGACACTTAACGCTTACTAGCTGTGTGACCCTGGGCAAGTCACTTAACCCCAATTGCCTCACAAAAAAAAAAAGAGAGGTTGAGGGAAAAGTTAAAGAGGTAGAGGAAAAAATGGAAAGAGAAATAAGAGTGATACAGGAGGGTCATGAAAAAAAAAGTTAACAGCTTGAAAAGCCAAATTGCCCAAATGGAAAAGGAGGTACATAAATTTTTTGAAGAAAATCATTGCTTAAGAATTAGGATAGAGCAATTAGAAGAAAATGTTTTCCATGCCTTCACATGTATAATCAAGATCATATTGCTTGCTTTTCTTAAGAGGTTCGAGATGGGCAGGAGGGAAAAAATTTGAAACTTAAATTTTTTTTTGTGGGGCAATGAAGGTTAAGTGACTTGCCCAGGATCACACAGCTAGTTAAGTTTCAAGTGTCTGAGTCCATATTTGAACTCAGGTTCTCCTGAATCTAGGGCCAGTACTTTATTCACTATGCCACCTGGATGCCCCGAAACTTAAAATTTTTTAAAGGAATGTTTAATATTTTATATGCAATTGGGAAATATTTAACAAATAAATAAAAAGATATTTTTACAAAAAGAACTCACAAAGTTGCCTGTTGTTCTGGGCTAGAGCTGAGTCCATCTGGCCCTGTGACTTAGGATTGTGATTGTGATGAAATGAGATATTCATGGACCATTTTAACAGAAAGAGATTTACTTAACCAGAGCATGGAAAAAATATTCAGGAGTTCTGGCTAAAGGGCTGCTTGAATAGAGGCAGGCAGCCCAACTCCCACATACCTTTTCCAGCAAAACACTAAAAATAGCATCAGACCAAATAACACTCAAAAAATCTAATTAGCAACTCAACAGCAAATGACTTTATTCACTCCAGAACAGCACAAAAAGGCCATGGACCATAAGAAAGGGGCCCACCAGCAAAGCCAGAGACAATGTAGGTAACTGAGTTCAGAAATGTCATAGCCAAAACAGAACTTTCAGATCAAAGGAAAAATACTGCAAGCAGCCAGAGGGGAAGAAAGGAGGTACAAGAACAAAGAAAACCCAGTCAGGATCACACAAGATCTGGAATTTTCAACTGGCACAAGGGGAGAATTCATGAGGTCCCATGGACACTCCCATCCTAGAATACTTATTCACCTAAGATTAGGAACGAATAAACCAAAGTCAGGGTCCGGCATCTTCTTATCACTGCTATGGCCAAGAGGAAGGCTGGGTCGTCTTCCTTCTTTATACCTGGCTCTCAGTGACAATTCAAAGCAGTCTTGCTTTCTTGTAGCCAAAAAGAAAGGTAATGATGGAGGGCAGGAGCCCCGCTTTTGTATACCCATCTGTCTCGGCAACCCCTAAGGCGTCAGCTCTCCTGGTTCATGGTAAAACATTTTTTCATCATTACACAACACAACCCCTTCAATCAGACATGGCTGGAAACAGGCTTCCCTTAAATTTCCTCATGGTTGTTTTAACTGTAACCAGACAACATGCTCCAAGGAATGGCCCCCATAGGGATAGTGGACCAGGGTTCAAATCTTACCACTGACATCTGCAAGCTTCCAGCTATATATGGGCCTCAAGGCATTTCACACGGCCTTCCCTGAGCCTCAGGTTCCTCATGTGGAAGATGACAATAATAACGCTTGTCCTACCTGTCTCACTGGGTTGCTATGCGAATCTGATGAGATAATGAATAGAAAGTGTTTTGCAAATATTAAGGTTCTCTATAAATGTCAGCTATTATCATGAGAAAATTTGAGTCAAGCAAGTTGGTGGTTTTCCCAGGGTAGCACGGCCAATACAAGTCACAGTTAGGAATGAAGCCCAGGTCTCCTGATTCTGCTTCACCTCGTTTTCTCTCTTTTGGAATTTGGGAGATTACTGATGGGAAAGTACTTAGGAGAGTTAACAGCACTGCCCAAAGGGAGGCATTCTCATCAGTGGTCACTTTGCAGGTAGGGGAATCCTTTTAGGAACAGGTGCTCAAAGATCCGGTTTTAAAAGCCGATTCTAAAGTATGTTAGAAGGAAATGCTCTCTCAGTGCACTTGTTTCAGCAAACAAAATGCAGGGCAAAGGCTTAATGTGGATAGAGCCTGGAAACACATGAAAGGATTTACTTGGTGCTGAATTGCTGAGTCCATCAGAGACTTGTAGAGAAGAGACTAAGCTCCTATCTTTGCTACCAATTCATGATGTAACTTTGAACAAGTCTGACCTTTTTCTCTTCTTGGGGCTTCTGTCTCCTTATCTGCACAATGAAGAGGTTGCATGTGGGTTGTTGTTCAGCCATTTTCAATCATGTCTGACTCTTCATGACCCCATTTGGGTTTTTCTTGGCAGAGATACTGGAGTGGTTCCTTCTCCAGCTCATTTTACAGATGAAGAAACTGAGGCAAAGAGGGTTAAGTGACTTGCCCGGGGTCACACAGCTAGTAAGTGTCTGAAGTTGGATTTGAATTCAGATCTTCCTGACTCAAGGCCCAGCACTCTATCCACTGTACCACCTAGCTGCCCCATTATTATATTGTTCAGGAAAAATTATTGTATGGTTTAAATCCAACCATATGTGATTAAAGATTGTCCACACTCAGAATGTCACCTGATCCCAGTAACTCTCTAGGAATGATGAAGATGGCTATAAGGGATTTGGGGTTCCCTTAGGTACTGAATCCACTCAAATCGTTTTGTTTTGGGTTACCACATCTAGCACTTGTGATGATTCACCTAAGCTTTTGTTTTGTGTTCTCTTGTGTTTTGGTCATTTCCCTCTCAGAAAAATTGTTTTATTGTCTACTTGTGGTTCCTGTGTGGGAAACCTTTGTTAAAATTCTATATAATGTAAATCTTCCACAAGCTGGGAAGAGAAAGTCACTCTATTTCCAACTCACTCTCCTCTACCAAATGACTTAATAAATTTCTTCCTAAAATGATTTCAGATTTTTTTGGGAGTATTCCCATAAACAGAAGTAGATAGACAGGCAGAGACAGCAACAACTGTAAATAATAAAATGATTATAACAATAGCAACAAAATCTACAAAAATACATAGAAGAAAAAAGCTATTTGTTTTTTCTGCTTGGTCCCAAAGGACAGAACCAGGAGCAATGAATGGGTAGATGGTGAAAAGCAGATTTAGGCTCATTGTAAGGAAAAACTAATTAGAGCTATTTAAAAGTGAATTTGGCTGGCTCAGGAAGACTTGTTGTTCAGTCCTGTCCAACTCTGTATAACACCATTTGGGGTTTTCTTGGCAAAGATATTGCAGTGGTTTGCCATTTCCTTCTCCAGCTCATTTGACAAATGAGGAAACTGAGTCAAACTGAGGTGAAGTGACTTGCCCAGGGTCACACAGCTGGTATGTGTCTGAGGCCAAATTTGAACTCAGGTCTTCTTGAGGCCAGAATCATGGAGTATGCTTTCCTTTGTTGCCATTATAATTTATATAACTGAACGCAAGCCATGAAGCAGCAAGGCTTGTTTACTGGAAAAGTCTTAGGAGCTTAAGACCTAGAAGGCTGGGAAGGAACTTAGAGGTCAAATCCAATCTTCTCATTTGACAGCTGAGGAAACTGAGGCAAAGAGAGTGCCATGATTCAGATAAGGTCAGAAGGATCCATATATCCAATCTTGTGGCAAAACTAACAAGGTGATCTTTGCTTCAGTCTCTTTCCTTAGACTTGAACTAAACAGTGATACTTTAATTTCTGAGTGTGCAAGGAGTTTTGAGACAATACACAGATGAAAAGTACTGTGGTAATCCAGAAAACTACTATGGTTTTCTGGGCCTAAACTTTCTCTCAGTTGACTTTCTCTGCTCTAGATATATTCTTCCCTTCTTTCCTGGACCCCACCACCAGCCCAACTTTCTTGATAAACCCAAGATAGACTCTCTCTCCTGACATAACCTAATAACCATTTTGCCTTCAGGCCCAAGGGCCTCTGGTCACATCCCTGTTTATATTCCTTCCTTCCTTGTCTATCTCTGTCCCATTTTGGAAGTGCTAGATACCATTCTAATCCTTCCTTTGTTGCCTAGCCTCCTCTTTTGTGCTTCTGCCCTTGGTGTCCCAAGTCAAACCACATGGCCTTCTCTTTTGTAAGTTACAATACTTAAATTGTTTTAATCATTGAAGAACTGCTTTCATTTTTCTACAAAGTCCCCTTTAAGTCCCAAGAACCATTGCAATGTACTGGGCCTGAGGATTTTTCACAGGGATCACTCCGTCCTTCACTGTATGGATTAGGAAGTCCTTCTCTGGAAGGGCCTTCAGAGTGTGTTTTATGAGGCACACAAGGAATCAATTGATTGCCTTATTTTTAGTCACATCTTTAAAAAATTTTTAATGTGCTTTTATTGATGTCTTTTTTTTACATCTTCATAGTTCTTCCCAGGGTCTCTTCTGTCTCCACTCCCAGAGTACCATCTGGTATAATAAATAATATTTTTAGAGACAAAAGAAAAAAGAGGAAAAAAATCAGCATTAGTGATCTATACTTTGAATGAGTCCAAAAACATATAACATCATTTAAAAATTTTTCTTTGTGGGGTTGTTCTTTCCATTTACACTGTTGCAGTTATTGGTATGTTATTTTCGTGATTCTACTTACTTCATTCTACATCAGTTCATGTAAGTCTCTCCATGCTTCTCTGAATTCATCATTTTTTATAGTCCAGTAATACTCTATGACATACATAAACAACGAAATTGTTTAGCCATTTCCCAATTGAAGGGATCTTTTTAAAAAACCAATAGTGATGTGCTAGTCTAATTGTGGACCTTACTGTACTTAGCTTTAAAAGAGTTTGGAGAGTTTCTGGATGTGAGGTTATGAGACAAAACCCCTTTCAAATTTTTTCCATTTTTTATGTCTTAAGTGGCATCTTTTACATATTAAAAGACCAGGAATTCACTGAGCAGTTACCTGACACTCCGATTTTGTTTCTTGGGTATAGATTGCCTCTGTACATTTCCCTTGAGCACTCATTTACACTGGGTTAGTGAGAGAAATTCAGGGAGCAAAAACTAGGGGTCATCTGATCACTTTCTGGGTTTTAGCTTGGACTGCAAAGAAGTCTATTGGTTAGTTTTCATAAGCTAAAAAAAAAAAGGTCTCTGACTAAAAACTACCTAGCCCAATACCAGAAAAAGAGTGCAAGGAAAAAGGCTAAGTCTGAGGGCAAGAAATAATCTGCTGGATGACTCAATATTTTGTTTTAAAGAGCTTGGCACCAGAGGTAGGGAATCTCTTGATAAAGAGATGAAAAGCTTCTGGGCCAAGACTTCAAAAGAGGAAAACAAGGGAGATTTACACTCTTCTCTGTCCAAGATGTCCATGGGTTTTGTTTTTGTGGTTGTTGTTGTTTTACTTCTAAGAGAGAAGGCTAAAAGAACATAGCAGTACCCTTGCCAAGGACTTCAGCAGAGCAGCATCAGGGTTCAGTTGAGATCTAGGTCAATGAGGTACTCATATTAGGGAAGCATGCAGTGTTAGATGCTGTTATTCTGCTTCCATTGACCTAGATCTCAACTGAACCTTCTGTATGGTCACTCTTCCTGCTGAAGCTGTGTGTGCTTATGGAACAGTTTTTCTTAGGTTTATAAGAAAGATGTTATGTTTTTTATTTGCCATTTTAGTAAATGCTTTTTCTATGAGCCAGTTGCATCATTTGCCTGACTATTAAAAAGGGAACACATTGGTGGGGGCTCATGAGCTATAGTTTTAGGGGTACGAACCCACATCATACCTTGAACCTGGAATAATTGTCCCCTGAGAAACCTAACTTTCAAATGATGGCTGAAGAGAGTAACAAATAGGGAGAGTCATATAAAAATTAAAACTACATTCAAGGGGGCAGCTAGGTGGTGCAGTGGATAGAACAACAGCCCTGGAGTCAGAAGTACTTGAGTTCAAATCCAGCCTCAGACACTTAACACTTACTGGCTGTGTGACCCTGAGCAAGTCAGTTAACCCCAATTGCCTCACTTAAAAAAAAAAGTTTAAAAAAAAACTACATTCAAAAGACAAAGATTTGCCACCACAGAGGAAGTTGGGAAGGAAAAAAAAAAAACCTAGAGCAGAAATATCATGCCCTACAAAATCCTAAACAAAGCCTAAACCAGATTTAAATGCAATTGGGAAATGGTTAGCAAAATAAATTAAAGTATAATACATCATATATAAGTGTTAATTTGTGGTCTTCTAAGTAAATATACAGCCTATCTATTTGAGTTTGATACCACTGAACTAGAGCAACAGCAGGGTCTAACTCCAGGGCTGGTGCTCTATCCATTGGGTCACATAGATGCCCCTCCTTCCTTGTCCCCTCCCAAATCCCTTGACAAAACTTCCTGGAGAGTCATGCAGCAACCCGAGGGCAATGAGGCTGGTCCTAGTCTTCCCCTTCTAATTCAACTTTCCTCTTACAGGGACTGGACTCATTCCAACCTAGGAGAGAAGCTGAGAGAGGGTCACAAGCCCAGATCATAGGATTTAGACTTGGAAGGGACCACCCTGAGATCACCTAGATCTTTACAGATCACCTCTCTCCCTCCACTCCCCCACCTCATTTTACATTTGGGGAGATAGAGCCTACAAAGGGGAAATAACTTACCCAAGGCCACACAGGTTCTAAGTAGCAAAGATGAAATTCAAGCGCTTGGCTTCAACTTGACATCCAGTGGTCTTTCTGTCACCCCAAGCTGCCTCAGACAATAGAGGCTATTCTGTTCTGTTTTCACAATGAGAATACAGTCAGTCATCTGCTTTGGCCATTAATGGATGTTTGGCTGGATGAATGAGAGACATGCTGGGATTTAACACATCAAAATATCCTTTGTTTCTCTGGTTCTGCCAAAACCCTGGCCACTGGGAAGAATAGGAAATACATTTGGTCCCTTCCGTACACTTTGCTTCAGAAAAAGCTGGAGTGGGGAGAGTAAGATTTGGCAGCATTGTTTCTTTGGGGTTTGGGTTTGTTTCTTTTTTTGTTTGTTTGTTTGGGATTGTTTGGTTGGTTTGGGGTTTTTTTAATTGTTTTTGGTTTTTTGTCAGGGGAAGGGGGATATGAAAAGGTTAGAGGGCCTTCAGTGGTGTCTAATGTCACCTATCAGTGGGGCACATCATAATAGGTTTGCTACCCATTCTGACTTGCTTTTTGCTTCGACCTTCTCTCTTCTTCATCAGGTGGGCCCTGGGTCTGAAGCACATTCTGACCTAAATAAAATCCTCCACCAAGATTTGGTGTGCTGGAATTCCAGTTACACAATTTCACAACAGAATTCAACAAGGGTGCCAGCAGGCAGTTCTGCCTTTTTAAGGGGGGAAAGGAGGGGGTGGAGGGAGAGAAAAAGAAGGGAAAGAGAGGATGGGAATGAGAAGGGGATGATAATGAGAGGAAGAATGGAAAGGGGAGAGGGAGTGGGAAACAGAAGGGGAGAGGAATGGAGGAGAGGGATGGGGGGAAGAGGCAGGAAGGAATGAAAGAGCCTCCCCTTCAAAAACAAACTAAGGGGGCAGTTAGGTGGTACAGTGGATAAAGCACTGGCCCTGGATTCAGGAGTACCTGAGTTCAAATCCGACCTCAGACACTTGACACTTACTAGCTGTGTGACCCTGGGCAAGTCACTTAACCCCCACTGCCCCGCAAAAAAAACAAAACAAAACAAAAAAACAAACAAACTAAGGAACTAAAGCAAGGGCCCTATAGTCACTTTTCCATTTCTCCTAAACAAATTACAGACATGCTAGGCCCACCTGGGAAGAATCTCAGGGGGATATAGCATGATCTAGTTGAACTCTCCCAAGGGGAATTTTGGCATAAGGGTTAACCAGGATTCAGTTCCTCCACTGTTGTCTCTGCTGCTGAACTTCCCTGAGCAACCCGTGGCCTCCTTGCCTTAGAATTTCTAACCACCCCTGTGACCTTCTCAAAGGCCTTCTCAGCTCCCCCATTGTTGAGTTCCACTTGGGGCCTCCATTTGTGGAGGTGCCCAGGCTGGCTTTCATTCCAATACTGGTCTTATTGCTGGCTTCCAAACTTCATAATCACACTCACGCACTGGGGATCTTCATTCTTCTCCCTTACCCTGGTCGGCTCTCTTTTGTGTATTGTCTTCGATGATATCCTTGAGGGCAGGGATTGCTTATGTTTTTTGCTTTGTATCCTCAGTGCTTACCACAGTGCATGGCATATAGGAAGTGCTTAATAAATGCTGGTTTCCCCAAGTTGCAGTGCATGAATGTAATGGAATACTATGGTGCTGTAAGAAATGATGAGCAAGCAGATATCAGAGAAACCTGGAAGGATTTGCATGAACTGATGATGAGTGAGAAGAAGAGAACCAGGAGAACATTGTCCACAGTATCAACAACACTGTGTGTTGATCAACTGTGATAGACTTGATTCTTCTCAGCAATACAATGGTCCAAGATAGTTCCAAAGGACTCATGATGGAAAATACTCTCCAAATCCAGAGGGAAAAAAAAAAGAACTGTTGAATCTGGATGCAGATTGAACCATACTATTTCTATTGTTTTTGTTGTTGTTTTTCCTTTTTGTTCTGATTCTTCTCTCATAACATGACTAATGCAGAAATATGTTTAATGTGATTGTACATATATAACCTATATCAGATTACTTGCTGTCTTGGGGAGGGGGAGGGAAAGGAAGGAGGGAGAAAAATTTGAAACTAGAAATCTTATAAAAAAACAAATGTTGAAAACTATCTCTAAATGTAACTGGAAAATAATAAAATATTTATATGGAAAAAAAAGAAATGATGAGCAGATGTATTTCAGAAAAAACTGGAAGGATTTACATGAACTGATGCTGAGTGAAATGAGCAGAACCAGGAGAACATTGTACACAGCAATAGCAACATTGTGTGATGATCAACTGTGATAGACTTAACTCTTCTCAGCAATACAATGATCCAAGACAATTCCAGAGGACTCATGATGGAAAATTCTCTCCACATCCAGAAAAAAGAACTGTGGAATCTGGATGCAGATTGAACCATACTGTTTCTACTTTTTTTGTTGTTTTGTTTGTTTGTTATTTGAGGTTTTTCCCTTTTGTTCTGATTCTTCTTTCACAACATGACTAATGCGGAAATATGTTTAATGTGATTGTACATACATAACATATCAAATTGCTTGCTGTCTTGGGGAGGGGGAGGGTTGAGAGAGAGGGAGAAAAATTCAGAACTCAAAATCTTACAAAAACAAATGTTAAAAACTATTTCTGGGGCAGCTAGGTGGTGCAGTGGATAGAGCACTGGCCCTGGATTCGGAAGGACCTGAGTTAAAATCCAGCCTCAGACACTTGACATTTACTAGCTGTGTGACCCTGGGCAAGTCACTTAACCTCAATTGCCTCACCAAAAAACCCCCAAAAAACAAAAAAAAAAAACCAAAAAAACTATTTCTACATGTAAATTTAAAATAATAAAATACCTTAATGATAAATAAATAAATAGATAGACAGATAGATAAATATATAGATAGATAAGTAGATAGATAGATGGATGGATGGATGGATGGATAGATAGATAGATAGATAGATAGATAGATAGATAGATAGATAGATAGATAGATAGATAGATAGATAGATAGATAGATAGATAAATGCATTCATGCTGGTTTCCCAAGTGCTGGTAGGCCCTACCATGCTGAAAAAGCTTGAGACTGGGCCCAGAGCCTGAGCCTGTGTCTGATCAGATTTACAGACTCTCAGATTTGTAAGGGAGCCTGAGTGGGAATCCCCTCTAAAACATAATCCTAAGTAACTGACATTTGTATGTCACTTGAAAGGTGTTCAGAGCACTTTGCATCTTCTTTGAAGTGAGTGTTCTCATAGCATCAGAGGTTTAAAGCTGCAAGGGACCTCCAGTCCAACCCTCTCATTTTACAGATGAGGAGATTGAGGCCCAGAAAGGGGAAGTCACTTATGCAAGGTCACACAGGAAGTACCAGAACTAGAATACCACACCGCCTCTCACTGGGTCCTCACCACAATCATCTGAGATAAGCACCACCAATATCATCCCTGGTTTTACAGGGGAAGAAAAGGAACCTCAGAGGGGCTGAGACTTTCCCATGGCCACACAACTAGTGTCACTGCAGGCAATAAATAATCAGACTCACAACTCTTCTGATCTTCCTGCCATCACACTAACCCTCATACCACACTGCCTTTTGATAAATGTTCATGTAATCTTTGTCTGAAGATCTCTGGTGATGTAGAGGCTGCTCCCCCCCCCCCGGCCCCGCCCCCTGCCCCGGCAGCTCATTCTATTTTGGACAGCTCTTATCGATAGGAAGGTTTTTCTCAAACCAAATTAAACTGATAACCCTTCAAATTACTTGAAGGCAGCTGTCCCATCTTCTCCACTCGTGGCTCAACATCCCTGGTTCTTCAGAGCGATCTCTGTATGGCCTGGTCACTCTGCCTAACTCTGGATATATTCTAGCTTCTGAAAGACTCTCCTACAGGGTGGTGCCCTGGACAGAAACCATATCCCTGATTTGTCCCAAGTAGGGGAGAGTAAAACTAGACTATCTAATCACTTGTTCAATACAATGTGCTTCTCAAGACAGCTTAGAGTAGCATCCCCTAGCCCTGACTTTGAAAAAATATCCATGTCACCTTCATATTGAATTTAGTACCCAACACTTCTTTCCAAAAAGAATGGTTGTGTTTATAGCTTTTTCTTTTCATCTCAAACATAGATCTTTACATTTAGGGCTGTTAAAGTGACCATGAAGGATGGTACATTAAAAGTGGCATAAAAGATAGCATGTGAGAGGCCCAAATAGAATAGGAGATAACCTACAGTAGGCCTCCATGCCCTAAGGGGACTCCTATAATGCTAGAGTTTCTAGAAATATCCAGGATGTTGGTTGGAAGCCGGTGGAGAACTTATCAGGCAGGAACAAAGACTGCACAGGCTAAAGGGTATGTGGGTTACAATCTATACTCTTAGAGGGAATAATAATAATAGCAATAATGTTGTTCATTTGTTTTGTCATGTCTGACTCTCTATAAGATGATGGATGGGTTGGCCACTTCCTTCTCCAGTTCATTTTACAGATGAGGAAACTGAGGCAAAAAAAGTTAAGTAACTCGTCCAGAGTCACACAGCTAGTAAATGTCTAAAGTGGGATTTGTACTCAGAAAGATGTCTTCCTGACTCCACACTTTATCTACTGAGCCAACTAGCTGCCATAATAATAATAATAATAATAATAATAATAATAATAATAATAATAAATAGCTAGTGTTTATATATTACTTTAAAGTTTATAAAGTGATTTACAAATATTATCTCATTTTATCATCACAACAACCCTGGGAAGTAGGTGCTGTTATTACCCCATTTTATAGATGAGGAAACTAAGGCACAGAAGTTAGGTGACTTGCCCAAGATCACACAGTTATGAAGTTACTAAAGTCAGATTTGAATTCAGGATTTCCTGATGCCAAGTCCAATGGTCTGGCCACTGCATCACCTAGCTGCCTACTATGGGATATGGAATACTTATATCCATAAGACTGTTGATCTATCAATGTGAATTCCATCTTACTAGATTCAGTCTGACATTTTTAGGCTGCCAAGATCTTGGATCCCTGTTCGGTGTGAGAATGATTCCCTTTCCCATTCCCCCACTCCCACCCCCACCCCCTATCTTGTGATCCAAGGGAGCAGCCCAAGTGTGGAGGAGGCTTACCACCAGCAATGAAGGGATGAATTTTTTTTTGGCCACAGCAGCTCAGAGAACTGTTGACTAGTTTATAAGGGGTTGGGCGGGGGGGAGGGATGGAAAGCAGATTGTAAAGGAGTGTATACACTGAAGTCACGGATCCTAGAAATAAGAAGGAGATGTAATGTGAATGACTGGTAGGGGAGGGGTAAGAACAGGAAGGTAAGAACAGGAAAACACAACCATTCGTTTTGGAAAAGAAAAAAAATTTATTTATGTAAATTGTTTTTAGCGCCGATATTCTCCCAAACCCCAATACAGTACAATATTTTCCTTAAATGATATGAAAAGAAAGAATATAAAATATGCTCATGAAAAACATGCCAATTTCATCTTTAAAAAAAAAGCCTTTTGAAGTTTCCATATTGACCTAAAGCTATGACTAAAACTGACTTTTGTGTTCTGAAAAGGGCTAGATGATTTTGATTCTTAGAGAACAGCTAAGGCAGGGCTGAGGGGCCTTTGGCTCATGAACTGGGTGTCCCACATTGGGCAGAAGGGGCCTTCTCAGGGGCAAACAGAAGGCAGTTTGACATAGGAAAGGCCAGAAAGGCCCAAGGGTCAACACGACCCTCTCATCTTTGGCCTTTGTCACCAATGCCCTCTCATCCCATGGGGAACTTGGAAACAGGTGTCTCTCCTCCCTATCATTCTCTGTGTCCAGACATCTGCCATTCATAACTGTGGTCATAAGAAGATTCTAATCAGGAATTATAAACTCATGATTCCTTTCCAATATTTTAGGGGCCGGGGCAGGGAGGAGAATAGGAACTAGACATGACAAATCAGGGCAACTGCCAAGCAAGTTTTAAGGCAAGTTTTATTTCTTTCTTTAATTCAGGATTGGAGATAATTTTTGGAAACTACTAAGTCACATTATATCTATTGGATCTGAGCTTAGGCAACTTTGAGTGAGGTATACCTCGGGCAAACTCAGAAGGGTCTGAGCCTTTGGATGAACTAAACGTGTGTGTCTCATGAAGACTGAAAGCCGCTGGAGCAGATCCTGGAATGGTATTTGCCTCGTTGTCAAATGGTAGATGCGAACCCCACCAAAAACCACAATGAGGACACTCAGCAGGCGCTGAAAAGCAATGACATGATTGAGTCGTGGCGTTGCGAGTGCGGACACGGAGGAGGAGGGCAGAAAATGGGAAGGGGCCTCACAGCTGGAGGCACCAGCAAATCTGATTCAAGTGTAATACTTTTGTATCAAATTAAGGAGAAAAAACCCAAAACAAAACCAAAGATGTTTCCCAATAAAGGAATGGAGAGAAGGGAAGGGCATCTGGGTGCAGACACCCATTAGCTGCGTTGTCTCACATCCCGCTTCCCTGGTGAGCTGGCTGGTCAGTCGCTTGCTGGCATCCCTTTGCAGGGGGAGGGGGGAAGCAGGCAGATGATACTGTCGAGATGATATTGACCATTTATTCTGTCTGTGCATCATAATTTGCACCTCCTGCTTTCTTCAGCTCGCTCTTGATGAAATCTTCCTCCAATTCCTTTGGATCGCTGATCACGAACTCTTTTGCAAAATTCTGCCGAAGGAAAATGAAGGGTTTAAAAAACTATTCTTGTTCAGCCAAAAGACTGCCAATATTTGGATCTTTTAAATATCTACACACACACACACACACACACACACACACACTTATGCATGCATGCATATGTGCATGCATGTGCAAAGGTCAAATTATTTAGCATTGAAATTCCCCCATGACCCGGACCCTTCCAATCTTGCATGGTTTTTTTTACACATTACTCCCTTCCATACATGGCAATACAGTATAGTAGACTATTTATTCATGGTCCTATACCCATGATGCTCCAGTTCCCACCTCCAGGCCTTTGCATTAGCTGTGCAATGCTCTCCCTCCCTCCCTCTGTCTCAAGCCCTAGTTTTCTTCTTTTCCTTCTCCGTTTTTTTCCCCTCTCTCTCTCTTTTTTTTTTTGTAGGGCAATGAGGTCACAGGCTAGTAAGTGTCTGATGCTGAATTTGAACTCAGGTCCTCCTGACTCCAGGGCTGGTGCTTTATACTGTGCCACTTAGCTGCTGCCTAGTTTTCTTCAATCTCAGGTCACCTTCTATATGAAACCTTTCTTAATCCTAATGGGTCTTAAAGGAAGTAAGAAGGCAGAGATGAGCAGGGAGAGCATTCTAGGCATGGGAGAGAATTCCAGAGAAAATTCCAGAGACAAGAGATGGAGTGTCTTGTTTGTGGAAGAACCAGGAGGTCAGGGTCACTGGATCAAAGAGGACTTGTCTGGGAGTAACATGCAAGAAAACTGGAAAGAGGAGAAGACTAGGTTATGAAAGGCTTTGAATGTAAAAAAACAAAAAACATTTTGGATTTGCTCCTGGAGATAATAGGGAACCAATGGAATTTATTGAGTGAGAGGGTCACATGATTGGATATGTGCTTTATGAAAATCATTTGAGAGACTGAATGAAGAATGGATTGGAGTGGGGAAAGATTTGGGGCCAGCAGACTCCCCACTTCCCTAAGAAGACTATTGCAATAATACAGGAGTGAGGTGATGAGGGTCTGCAGTGTCAGGATGAGGGAGGGGATATTTGAGAGATGTTGGAGGGGGCAGCTAGGTGGAGCAGTGGATAAAGCACTGGCCCTGGATTCAGGAAGATCTGAGTTCAAATCTGACCTCAGACACTTGATACTTACTAGCTGTGTGACCCTGGGCAAGTCATTTAACCCTCATTGCCCTGCAAAGGGGAGGGGGGGTTTACAAAGGTGAAATGGACAAGCCTTGGCAACAGATTGGATATGGAGCATGACCAGATAGTGAGGAATCCAGGATGACTCCTGGGTTGTGAGGGGCTGGGAGGGTGGTGTTGCCCTCTATAGTAACAGGGAAGGTAGGAGGGGAGGATTTAGGAGGAAAGATGAGTTCTCCTTTTAAAGCATTTAGCCACCAAGGAGAGAAGAGATAGAGGACAATAGTTAGCAGGGATGGAAGGATCAATGAGGGCTTTTTGAGGATGGGGGAGACATGGACGTGTTTATAGACAGTAGACAGGGAAGGAGCCAGTAGATGAGGAGAGCTGAAATTAAGTGGTAGAGTGGGGATGCAGAGGATCTGTCTATTGCAGGAGATAAGATGGAATGAGATTGGGGCAGCTAGGTGGCACAATGGATAGAGCACCAGCCCTGGAGTCGGGCAGACCTGAATTTAAATCTGGCCTCAGACACCTGACTCTTACTAGCTGTGTGACCCTAGACAAGTCACTTAACCCCAAATGCCTCCAAAAAAAAAAATGGAATGGGATCACTTGAGCTGGTCTATATAAGCTGCTAGCATATCTCAGTCCCTTGAACTTCCCCCATTATCTCCTTAAGTTAATGAGCCTCTTAAAATCCAGGACTATTTCTTTTCTTTTTTTTGTTTTCTGCTTGTATTTGTAACCCCAGTGCTTAGCAAAGTGCCTGTCACACTTGGTACATAGCAGATGCTTGATAAATGCATGATATGTGATTGATCCTTCTGGCAGCAATAAGAACAGAACTGTACAGAGATGCCATGCTTCATAATTACAAAGCACTTTGGCAGACCTCTCATTTGGTCCTGACAACAATTCTGTGAGGGACAAAGTGTTGTGATTCACAAAATGTAGGGCAGGGGAATGACTTGCCGGTAGCCAGTGGTTGAGCTGGGATTTGACCTAAGGTTTTTGGCTATAGGAGACCAGTGAGCCAGTGAGCCGTACTTCCTGATGACAATCACTCACAACTGAAGATTTTTAAGAGTTATGAAGGATTTCCCACCATACACACAACCACCACCCTGTAAATAGGTAGTGGTCATACTATCCCTAATTAATAAAGAAGTAAACTCAATTGAAAATGACTTGCTCAAGGTCATACAGTACCAAACCTGGGATTTGAACCTAGAGCCAGTCCTCTTTCCATGACACATTACCTTATCAAATTTTCTATAGCCTCTCCATCCCTAGTGATATACCAGATGACCAGAAATGACTATGCTACGTCTTGTCTTTTCTTTTTTTTTTTCCAGGGCAATGAGGGTTAAGTGACTTGCCCAGGGTCACACAGCTATAGTAAGTGTCAAGTGTCTGAGGCCAGATTTGAACTCAGATCCTTCTGAGTCCAGGGCCAGTGCTTTATCCACTGTGCCATGTAGCTGCCCCCTATGCTACGTCTTTAAAGCCTACCTGTCCAAGATGTGACCAAACATGTTTTGAGAGTTTTTACAAAATAATTTACCCAAGTCAGCTAGCAGATTACACTAATAATACCCAACCACCTCCTTTTGCCCCACCCCCCATACCTAGGAACTTGATTTGCAGCCAAATGTCCCACTAATAGGCTTGGATCAATTAATCACAGAAGGTGCATGCCATTAATCTACAGGATTTTGAGCTGGACGGGAGCTCAGAAGCCATCTGGTCCAACTCCTTCATTTTACAGCTAAGGAAACTGAGGAAACTAGTAAATGGCTGAGGCCAGATTTGAACTTAGAGTCAACAACCATTTATTAGGCACCTACTGTGAGCCAGGTACTATGCTAAGTGCTGGGGAGACAAATGCCAAAAAAGATAGTCCCTGCCTTCAAGGTGCTTACAATCTAATGGAGAAAGAGAACACACAGAAAGAAGCTGGAAAGCATGGGTTGGAGAATGAAGTCCTACAACCAGGGCAAGAAGTGATCTGAGGAGGTAAGAGTTTCCAAGTCATCATCTTGCAGATTAATGAGTTTCTGGAGATGATGAAGTCATTTCGGAAATTTAGGTCTACTGACTCTAAGTCAGTATTCTATCCACTGAACCCCTACTCACTATTCTCTCTCATTCATTCTCTCTCTCTCTCTCTCTCTCTCTGTCCCTCCCTCCCTCCCTCCCTCCCTCTCTCTTTCCCTCCTTCCCTTCCTCCCTCCCTCCCTTCTCCTTCTCCTTTCTCTCCTCTAATGTCTAATGTTAATCACATACAAACACAAATATCTATTAAATACAAACATTATCGATAACTCCCTGATATAAGGGACCTTAGAACATGGACTATCAGAGCTGAACATACATTAGAAAAAAGTACCAAGTCTGACCCCTTTGCTTTACAAATGCAGACACCAAATCCCAGGGAGGAGCTGACTTGCCCAAAGTCCCACATGTACTTTCCTGAAACAAAGCAACAATGCCAAAGATCACACTTAGATGATGGACTGCAAAAGGCCAGCACTGTAACACCTTCATTTACAGATGTAAACATAAAATTCCTGCAGACATGGGCATTCTTATCATTTAGCAACTTGATCAAGGTCATAAAGAACAGAAACGGGATTTGAACCCAGGTTCTCTGACTCACCATCCAATGATCTTTCCACTGTAAATTATTGCTAACTTTAGGTTGCTAAATTATATTCAGAGTAATGGAAATACTAGTGTTAAGGCTAAAATTCTAGCTAAACTGTCTAAAATATCTAATGAGTGGTCGCCAATAAATTATAAGCTTTAGCAAGAGTTAGACTTTTAAGCATTTATTAAGGAGAATAAGAATTTGATAAAGAGAGAGAGAAAGGCCTAGATTCCTATCTATTAAAGGGAGAGCACATTTCTAGCTCCCTTCTCCGCCAGCGTCCTCAGGAAAAAAAGCGAGCCTGAGCGCCAGTCTCTTCCTTCCTCCTCCCACTAGCCCGCGTCACTTCCTGACTCCTGGTCTTGCCCTCAAAGAACTCATGGGCAGAACTCTTCTGCAGTAAGTATCCAGCAGGTGGCGTTATTCCAATCGTTACACTAGTGTGGGCTTCAGGACTAAGGACGAGACTTGCCGTGGATAGAGCGCTGAGCTTGGATTCAGGAGGACCTAAGCTTGAATCTGACCCCAGACATTTACTAGCTGTGTGACCCTGGGCAAGTCACTTAGCCTCTGTTTGCCTCAGTTTCCTCATCTGTAAAATGAAGGGGTTGGCCTCAGTAGCCTTTGGGATCCCTTCCAGCTCCGCATTTGTGATGCTCTTATTAGGTAGGATTTCATGGTTGAGCTATGGAGAAGAGGCATTCCGTGGAATGTAAGAACAGTCTCTGAGCAAAGGTTTGGAGAGTGAAATGGGATTTCCCCATCACAATGATGGAAGGCTCTGTCTCGAGTGGAGGTTTGGTGTGAGAGACAGCAATGGAGCATGGGAGGACTTGAATCAAATGAGGAGTTTGGACTTGAGCCATTCAACAGCACAAACCATCGCTAAGGAAGGATTAGCATGTGAAGAATAGACTCCAAGCGGTTTTGCTTAGCTCTGCATATTTGTTCCCTGAGTTTTGCTTTCCTTTCTTTTTTTTTTTTTAATGGAAGGGGGGAGGGGAGAGAGAAGGGAGATTTTCATCAATTGAAAAAATAGCATTAAAAGACCAGACTGGAGGAAAGAGACCATTAATACAGCTCAGGAAATGTGAAGAGAGTCCCATGAACTGTGGGGGCTGGGGGTACTGGGTGACTATGGGGGAGGAGGGGGAGGAAGAACAATAGATTCCAAAGCTCATCAAATTTGGATGGCAGCAGCTTCAAGGGTTAAATGCCGAGTGGTCTGGGAGTCAGAAGGAAGGAAGGAAGGGGATCAAATCCCTTCTAAGTGTTGTAACAACACTTACTGGCAGCATGTAAACAAGAAAGCCCTAGAGGAGTGGGAGTCATTGCATTTAGTCCACTCATCTATTTCATAAAGGAAATTGAAGGCAAGAGGAAGGGAAATGACTGCCCTAAGGTCATACGGGAGAGCAATTAACAAGTGAAGGTATGTAAAAGACAGAGCAGAAAGGGGAATGAATCAATTGATCATTCAAGAAACATATATTAAGCACCTACTATGTGCTGAGCACTGTTCTAAGCATCGGGAATAAAAAAAAAAAGAGGCAAAGGACAGAGCTCACAATCTAATGGGTGACACAACATGTAAACAAATATATGTATAAGAAGCTGTGTACAGGAAAAATAGGAGATAACAAAGGGAAAGCATTAGAATTGAGAGGGGTTGGGAAAGGCTTCCTGTAGAAGGTGGGATTTTAGTTGGGACTTAAAGGAAGCGGAGGAGGTGAGTAGTTGGAGCAGAGGAGGGAGAATATTCCAGGCACAAGAAACAACCAGAGAAAATGCCCAGAGATGAGAAATGCAGGGTCTTGGTCATGGAACAGCCAGGAGGCTGGGGCCACTGGACTGAAGAGCATGTGATGGGGAACAAAGTTTGGAAAGGTAGGTGGGAGCTGGATTATGAAGGGCTTTGAATGCCAAATAGAGGATGTTGTATTTGCTCCTGGACATGGTAGGGACCCACTGGGGTTGACTGAGTAGGAGGGTGACTTGATTAGACTGTCCTTTAATGGAGGACAGACTGAAGTGGGGAGAGACTTGGGGCAGCAGATGCACCAGCATAGTCCAGGTGTGGGGTGATGAGGGCCTGCACCTGGGTGGGGCCGGCGTCAGAGGAGAGAAGGGGAAATATTTGGGAGATGTTGTAGATGTTGCTCGGGGCAGCTAGGTGGCGCAGTGGATAGAGCACCGGCCCTGAAGTCAGGAGTACCTGAGTTCAAATCCGGCCTCAGACACTTAACACTTACTAGCTGTGTGACCCTGGGTAAGTCACTTAACCCCAAGTGCCTCACTTTAAAAAATAAAAAAATAAATAAAAAGTAGATGTTGCTCAGGCCTTGACAAGGGGGGGAGAGAGAGAGAGAGAGAGAGAGAGAGAGAGAGAGAGAGAGAGAGAGAGAGAATGTAATTAGAATGTAAACTCCTCGAGGGCAGGAATAGATTTTCTGCTTGCATTTGTATTCCCAGTGCCTGACTCTGTAGTAAGTATTTACTGACTAGGTAGCTCACTGAGGCTTCCAGTTTGGGTGATGGAGAGAATGAGACAATTTAATGGAGAAATGGAAAATCAGGAAGAAGGGAAAGTTTCAGAGGGGAGTGGGAAGAGGATGAGTTTACTTTTAGACATGGAGTTGGAAATGCTATAAGGACATCCAACTAGATATGTCCAGCAGGCAGCTGAAAATATAGGACCAAGGGATCTGGGAGGAGGCCAAAGTGATGATAAGAGGTGAAGCAGATAGTGGATAGAGTACTGGGCCTGGAGTCAAGAAGACCTGACTTCAAATACAGCCTCAGACAACTGGTGACCCTGGGTGTTGTTTTTGTTGTTGAGTTATATCTGACTCTTTGTTATCCCATTTGGGGTTTTCTTGGCAAAGATACTGGAGTAGTTCTTCATTTCCTTCTCCATCTCATTCGACAGATGAGGAAACTGAGGCAAACAGGGTGAAGTGACTTCCCCAGGGTCACACAGCTGGTAAGTGTCTGAGGCCAGATTTGAACTCAAGAAGATGAGTCTTCCTGATTTCAGACCCAGGGCTTTATCTACTGTGCCACCTAGCTGCCCCCAAGTGACCCTGAGTGAGTCACTTAACCTCTGCCTCAGTTTCAAAGAATTAGAGACTTAGGGTGGGAAAAGAACTCAGAGGTCAGTAAGTCCAATATTCATATTTCAGATGAGGAAAAACTAGAAGTTAAGTGATTTTGCCTGAGATCGCATAGCTAGTAAGTGTTCAAGAGTGGAATCTGAATTGGCATCTTCCTCTAATTATGTAATAATATCCCCACTCTCTCATTTATCTTCAACTTATTAATAATATATATCTATATAGAATTATATATAGAGAGAATAATTATATATATAGAATACAGACTAGGCGCCAGGCACTGCACAAAGCACTTTATAATTACTATCTCAGTAAATCCTCCCCCTGGGAGGTGGGTGCTATTATTATCCCATTCCACAGATAAGGAAACTGAGGCAAGCAGAGGTTTGTGACTTGCCCAGCTAGCAAGTGACTGAGGCAAGATTTTCTTACCTCCAGACCCAAAGCTCTAATCAGTGCACCTCTGGCTGCCTCTCCAAGCTGGGTTCAACGGCCCAAAGAGCAACAGATGCTTCTTTTAATTCCTCTTAGTATCAATTTCTTACCATGCAGCCTGCCAGATTGGGGAGGGGGGTGGGAGGGGCAGGGGTTTAGGGTGCAAGGAGCGGAGGGCAAAAAAAAATGTTGATGTTGCTCCATCTCCCCTCAAAGAGGACTGGTGTCCAAGGAATTGGGTTTGACATGGGAGATGGGGCAGGGGGTGGAGGTAGGTTGGGGGGGTAGAGAAAGATTATTCCACTGGTCTGGCCCTTGGGTCTCTTCTCTGTAAAAATGAGGATTTGGGGAGAGGTCTCAGGTCCCTCTAAGCTCTAAAGGCTTCAATCCTATGACCCAGAACAACCTGTATTTCCCCTCCAGAGCACTGTCAGTATGTGGGCCTTCAGGGAGGCAGCTATGATATACTGTTGGATTTGAAGCCAAAAGGACCTGGGTTGGAAGCCACTCTCTTTCAAGCTGTGTGACCCTGGGCAAATTGCTTACCTTCTCTGGGCCTCAGTTTCCACATCTGTAAAAGAGGAGGTTGGATAAAACCATGTCGAGAGCTTCTTCCAGTTTTATGTTCCTTTAGCTTTGGTTTGTTGGCATTTGCCCTGTACCCTTCCCTACCAGCCTGGCACTGCCCCTACAAATTCTACTTCCCTATCTCTTATATCTGCCCCTACCACTAGTGAGTAGGGACCATGAAGTGGTTAAACAAAACCTTATCATATGGTAGTGGTTATGATGATGATAAATTGTTATTGTTATCCAGCTGTGTCCAGCTCTTTATGCCCCCATTTGGGATTTCCTTGGCAAAGATACTGGAGTGGTTTTCCATTTCCTCCTCTAGCTCATTTTACAGATGAGGAAACTGAGGCAAACAAGGTTAAGTGATTTGCCCAAATTTTAAATAGATGATAACTATCACTATTGCTATTATGGCCGTAGGCCCCACCAGAAGTCCCAAGTTAAAGTTCCCTCGGTACAATGCTCTTTCCACTGGGCCATGTTGCCTGGGACACTTCCTGTCCATCCAATCAATACTGAGGACATATGGCATCAGGAACGTATCTCAGCATCATAGACCTAGAGCTGGAAGGGACCTCAGGGAGGCTGACTACAACACCACCCCATCCCCCCTTTTACAGATGAGAAAACTGAGGCTCAGAGAGGGGAAGTCACTTGTCCAAAGGAATCCAGGGAGAAATAGTGGAACCAAAATTTGACCCCAGCCCCTCTGCCTCCAGAACCAGCGCACTTTCCCCTGCATTCTGTCTCTTGGGCCAGCTCTGGATCCATTCGGGACAACTTGCTCCCCTGATGGAAGCATTTTATTTTTTAAAGTTTGTGCTTTAGGAACACTTTCTTCAAAGCCTTTGATTCAAGAAAAACTGAATGTACGTTTTATCCAGTCACCCGGGGAGCAATTTTTCGGGGATTGTTCCTGATTCTTAAGCCTCCTTCCAACCCTTCAGGGGAGAAGTGAGCACCAGCTGGATGTGGGCGTATTTAGTTTTTTTTTTTTTTAAAGGCAGAACAACAAAAGCTCTCTCCCTAGGGCCTAGGAAGGCCCACCCTTATATGGGAACACTGCCAGAGAACTCACTAGCTTGGGGAAGAGAAAGCAGAAGTGTTTAAGACACCACAGCTTAGAAACCCGTAAGTCCACCCACATCCCCTCACAAAAACCTCCTGTGAGACACACACAGACAGAGTGGGAGGAGAGGTGAGAAGGCACAGAGATGTCTTAGTGGCCCAGCAGACGCCACACAGAAAAACATTAGGGTTGGAGGCACACTCATACATTGTTGGTGAAGCTGTGAAAACTGAAGGCCTTGGGATCTGGAGAAAGTCACGTATTCTCTCTTAGCAAGTGGCCTGAGTTTGCAAAGTGCTTATGGTTGCTCTGGCACTTATTCCTTACTGGTTTTAAGTTCATTACCTCATTGCCTTCATTGCCTCAGTGGGCTTTAGTTCAACTGCAGAGTAAAGTCTTCTGGCCTTGTCAGAGTTGAATTCTAAATCCTGCCTTCTTTCCATATAAATTAAAGAGCTGTTTCTTTCCTTCCTTCTGCTATATCTCAATATGGGATCTTTAAAAATCTGAAATCTTGAAAGATTCCAATGAAATCAGGGAGTTCAACCTCTCTGGACTCCAGGTTCCCTATCTGGGAAATGAGGAGGGTGGATGGGGATGATCTAAGTCCTCTTTAAGATCTAAATCTGAAAATGCTGAGGACCTATAAGAACATTGCACAAGCACGGAGCCAGAGTGTGGGGCCACTTTAGCATTTCTGGGGTGTTGGGAGTTCTGTCAGCAGAGTATAAGTGCATTGCTCTGAGAGGAATGAGGAAACAGGGAACTGGATGCAACAGGAAGATATAGGAGGAAATAGTGCTGGCTACTCAAAAAGCAACAGAGAGAGAAGCTAAATGGGGGCAATAGCCCCACTTAGGCTCATTTCCCCACTAAAAACATTCTCCTCCCCTACCTGCAAAACCCCTTTGCTGAAGGTTTCCAATCTCTGCTTTAACAATAATCATTTTGTCTGTTTATCCTCATTGCCAATGCATGCAACTGAAAATGGCCCCAGATCTGAAAGAGGGGATCTAGATAGCTAACAGGACTCCCTTCACTTTAAAAAAAAAATGAACCCAATGGGAAGTAATGGGTTCCTTAAAATTATTTGTATCTAGAAAAGCCTAATAAGTACTTCATGTTATGATGAAAAAGAATGGAATGACTTTGCTACTCTTTCATTCTACAAGGGATTTGCTTCGTAGATTTTGTTCAGTTTCCATTTAATCATATAAAGGAGTTCTTGAGTTGCCCTTACCACCTAAGTGAGCCCCATAGCCTTGGGTTCAAATCTGAGCTCTGATTCCCATTAGCTGCATGACCTTGGACAAATTGTTTCTCATTGGACTGGAGCCCCTTCTGTAAGATAATAAGATAGGTTCCTTGTAGTAGGTACCAAATCCCAAAGAGTGGTGTGAGAGCAGGCTGGAAATAGGAAAGCATTAATTATGTGCTTACCATATGCAGAGCGCTTTCTTAGGAGTGCTCCATCAATCCCAGTTATCAATTTGATAGCGCAAATGAAATTTCCATGTTGCCTCCTGGCTTCCTTCAAGTCCCAGTTTAACCCCCCACCCACACCACCCCCCTTACAGGAAGCCTTTCTCAATTTCTCTTCATTCTAGTGCCTTTCCCCTATTGTTTACTTCCTATTTATCCTGTATATACTTTATTTGCATGTGGTTTACACTCAGAGTGCTTTGAGGGTAGAGATTGACTTTCACCTTCCTTTGAATCCTAGCTTTTACTTATCACATTGTTGTCCTACTCTGGCTTCATGGACCACACTATCCATGGGGTTTCCTGCACCATTTCCTTCTTCAGCTCCTTTGGCAGATGAGGAAACTGAGGCCAACAGGGTGAAGTGACTTGCCCAGGGTCACACATCTAGGAAGTGTCTGAAGCTGGATTTTAACTTCCTGACTCCAGACCCTGCTATGCATCAGCCATCTAGCTGCCCTGCTTTACATGTATTAGGAGCTTAATAAATACTTATTAACAGACTGTGTTAGAATATGAATGCCTTAAAGGCAGGGGCTTAGTTTCATCCTTTTTTGGGAAAGGGGGGGATATTCCTGGCACTTATAACAGTGGCTAGCACACAGTAGAGCTTAATAAATGCTTAATGACTGACTAGGTGTGTATGTCTGTTCCAGTCCTGTTGTTTGGTTGGTGATGAACCACCAGACCAAGGCAGCATCTCTTCCTTCCAAGGTCCAGTCCAAGTCACTGCTGTTGAAAGGAGGAGAGCTGGGGGCAGCTAGGTGGCACAGTGAAGAGCACAGACCTTGGAGTCAGGAGGACCTGAGTTCAAATCCAGCCTCTAACTTGACACTTACTAGCTGTGTGACCCTGGGCAAGTCACTTAACCTCAACTGCCTCACAGAAGGAAGGAAGGAAGGAAGGAAGGGAGGGAGGGAGGGAGGGAGGAAGGAGGGAGGGAGGGAGGGAGAGAAAGGAAAGAAAAGAGAAAAGGGAAAGGGAGAAGGAGGTAAAAGGTCAGGGAAGGAATTCTAGTTAGGCTAGGAAATGAAAGGTAAACTCTATAATTTAAACCCCCCACTCCCCTCCCCCACCCCCAACTGCTTCTTTCAAAAAGTGAGATATTCACAAGCACATGGAGGAACTTTCTTATACCTGCTTGCCAGATCTCCTTAGAAATCCACCTCAGCCTGGGCAGATCACAGGCTCCCACCTAGACATCAAAATTCCTACCCATCCCTCAAAACAGCTCATATTTCATGTCTTCCATGAAACCACCCTTGACTACACCAGCCTATGGGGAAAAAATTTCCTCTCTACACACTGAAGAGGAAAGGCAGAATAGGGCAATGGTATCAACACTAGACTGGGACCCAGGAAATCTAGGTTTGAGTTCCAGTTTTCTCACTAAGTAGCATTTTTATCCCATAGCCTGTCACATCACTGCCTCCATTCAATCAACTTCAGTGGTTCCCTATTGCCTCCAGGATCAAAAATAAAACCTCTTTTTGGCTTTTAAAGCCTTGTCACTCCTCAAACATGACTCGAAATCTTCCTACTTGAGGGTATTTGGGGGGGGGCAATAGGGGTTAAGTGACTTGCCCAGGGTCACACAGCTAGCAAGTGTCAAGTGTCTGAGGTCAAATTTGAACTCAGGTCCTCCTGAAACCAAGGCTGGTGCTTTATCCACTGCACCACCTAGCTGCCCCTGGGGGGATATTTTTATTGGCTGACCCTCATGCCTGAAATTCACTCCTTCCTTGTCTCTTCTTCCTGGCTTCCCTCAAGTCTCAGCTATAATTCCACTTTCTTCAAGAAGCCTTTGCAAGGTCTTCCTTAACACCTAGTGCCTTTCCTCTCTTGGTTCTCTCAAGTTTATCTTACTTATAGTTTGTTTATAAAGAGTTTTTTTCCCCATAGGCTGGTGTAGTCAAGGGTGGTTTCATGGAAGACCCTGGGCAAGTCACTTAACACCCATTGCCCTGAAAAAAAAAAAAAGCCTTGGAAAGTGACCGGTAACAGTAGTGACCAGTCTAGGTAGAGGAGTGCTCAGACTGAACCCACCAGACCCAGAGGTCCCATTGTCCACAGCACTCTGCTCTTCAATGACACAGAGGTATCTAAAGATGAGCACTTTGAATCTCAAAGATGGAAGCAAGGAAAAGGAAGCTACCAGCAATCTTAGCACAGACACACCCTGGAAGGTGGAGGGCAGAAGAGGAACCCAAGCGACCCAGGTCAAGACCAAGCAGGGCTGGCTACTTCCTCCAAAAGTACAGCAGGCAAGGGGGACTGGCTCAGGCACAAAGCTCAAATCTGGGAACTAAGGCTAAACATATGAGTAACATTTTAAAAAATGAGCATACTATAAAGTTATTATAGATTACAGATACACACAAATCCAATGTAGGAGACAGTGAGTCTATAACTATTTCAAGCTGACTCAAAGGAAAAAAACAAATTTTGCATAAGGTCTATATGAATACTTACAAGAAGTGAAGGAAAAGATTTTTTAAAATGAAATAAAACCTCTGGAGGAAAGCATTAGAATAGCTTAGAATGGAAAATGGTAAGCCTTACCGCAGTAATGGACTCCCTGAAAACTAGAACAGACCAAAGAGAAATCAATGATTATGTGTGACTAAAAGAAATATTAAAACTAAATCAAGGGCAGCTAGGTGGCACAGTGGATAGACCACTGGCCCTGGAGTCAGAAGTACCTGAGTTCAAATCCGGCCTCAGACACTTAACACTTACTAGCTGTGTGACCCTGGGCAAGTCACTTAACCCCAATTGCCTCACTTAAAAAAAAAAACACACAAAAAAACCCCTAAATCAAATAGTTGAAAAAATAGAAGAAAATATAAGGCATCTATTATGAAAAACTAACCTGGGGGGAAAGTCAAGAGAAGTTAATTTAAGAATCATTTGAATTCCCTGAAAAGTGTGAAAAGTCTCAACACTATATTTCAGGAGATCATAAATAAGTACTGCCCAAATCTATTAGACTCAGAGGGAAACATGAAAATAGAAAGAATTAAATGGTTACACCTAAAAGAAACTCCCAAAAGCAAAATCCTAAGAATGCTATAGCCAAAATCCAGAGCCTCTAGGTCAAAGACAAAATGCTATAAGCAGCCAGAAAGAAACAGTTTAAGTACCAAAGAATTACTGTCATAATCACAGAAGACCTGGCAGCTGCTACTATAAATAAAAAGATAGCATGGAATACAATATATCAAAAAGCAAAAAGATATCAGCTTATAAGCAAGAATAATTCTCCTACCAAACTGAGTATAATCAATAGGATTAAAAAAGAAAGAAATCTTTCATGGAATAGAGCTGAGTCAAAAGAGAATTAGAAAGGTGGATTTATTCAAACAGTTGGAAGGGGCTACGCAAAAATGATAATGATAATGATGAAGTGCTAACATTTTAACAGAAGGAGAAGAAAGTGCCTTTTATAGAACCTTCATGTCTTCAGAGGTAGTTAAATAAGAAGTAGGTAACTGAAATAGTTAAATAAGAAAAAGGACATGGATTGGTTCTGTTCTGATGGTTGTAAAAGGGGAAAGCAAAAGGGGTGGGGGTGGGGTAAGAGGAATCCACTAGGGTAAGAAAGGAGGAAGAAGAGGGTGGAACTTACTATTTCTCAAAATTGTGGTGTGATACTATATAGAAAGGGAGCAAGAGGTCAGAGGGGAAGAGCACTAATTAACTTCATTGTTTTATGAACTAGACAATGGAGAGTTGAACAAACACACACATAGCATTTGATGTAGGGATTTATCAAACTCAACATGGAAACTTGGGAGAGAATAAAATAAATTTCAGCTATAGAAAGTAGATACTGAAAAAGAGATTAAAAGGAAAAAGAGGAGAGGAGAAGGAATGAGGGGGAAGAGGAGAGTTTTTCCTTCTTTCATTCTCTTGGTTAGTTTTTAAAGAGCACAGAAGAGAATAGAAGGAAGTTCAGGAGGAAATAAAGAGAAGTTTTAAAATATTTTAGAATTTGTTATATACTTTTATTTATTTATTTTGGTGAGGCAATTGGGGTTAAGTGACTTGCCCAGGGTCACACAGCTAGTAAGTGTCAAGTGTCTGAATCCAGATTTGAACTCTGGTACTCCTGAATCCAAGGCTGGTGCTTTATCCACTGTACCACCTAGCTGCCCCTGTTATATACTTAAAAAAAAAAAGAAAGTAGTATGAAAAGGAGATTCACAGTTTTATATAGCATCCTCTTTTTGCATTTCACTATGAGTATGGAAATGCTCCCTTTTGAATTTAAATTCAGAATACACATTTTTTTTTTAATTTTAAAGGTAATTTTTTTTTATTGACTAGGTGGTCTCAGATTCCCCTTCCAGCCCTAAACAGCCTATGATCCTTCAACATTCTCCATACAATAAAGAGAATAGTGAGGCCCTAGAAGTGCTCTCTGAATGGTGGGGACTGTTTGGTCCTGACCTCCAAAGAAAGCTGTAGTCTCTTATGGTGGCTATCTTAAGTGGGCAAAACTAGTAAAGGTTAGCATGGAGAAGTGGCTGAGTAACATGTGTTGGGGGGGGAGGGGGGAGGTGTACCTTGTACAATGACCTTGACAAAATGGCTTTTTCCAAAGTGGATGTAGATCAAAATACCACCAAGCAATTAGAGTACTTAAGAAATATAAGTGTGGCAGCACACCAAGCCCCTTGCCAGAAACAGGAACAGCCTCTAAGGAACAAAGGACTGGAAAGGCTAAGCCTTGAACTTCCCTGGAACTTCAGTGCCAATCTGTGTCTACCTACACCCTCCACCTCTTCCCCACCTACTGGCATACTGAAGAGTTCAAAAGAAGATTTTGAAATTCTATCAGCAAGGTGCAATGGAGGGGGTGGGCAGGAGGGAGCTTCCTACCATGATGAGGTAAGTTCTCATGAGTCATCATACAAAAAACTGCCTATTAAAAAAAATAACAAAACACAAAACTCTCTTTACTACTCCAGAAACTTTCTCCTGAAGATCTTTTCTTTTTTACTTTTCCTTCTTTTTTTTTTGGTGGTCTATGCCCAAGCTTCCTTTTTTTTTTTTTTTTTTTTTTTGGCAGAGCAATGAGGGTTAAGTGACTTGCCCAGGGTCACACAGCTAGTAAGCGTCAAATGTCTGAGGCCAGATTTGAACTCGGGTCCTCCTGAATCCAGGGCCGGTGCTTTACCCACTGTACCACTTAGCTGCCCCCTATGCCCTAGCTTCTTAAACTGTGGGTAACTGAATGTGGGGGTCTTGAAAAAATCTGGCAACAGTAAAAGGTTAGGTATACTTATTTTATATACCTATATACCTGGGGTCATGTAAAAATTTCTTAGGAGAAAAGGGGTTTCGAGTGGAAAAAGTTTAAGAAGCCCCTGATCTATACCTGTGATATTATCCAGTGTGGAAAATATTCCCTGACCACCCCCCTCCCTATGCCGATGGGCATCTTCAGTCTTTGAGAGCTTCCTGAGAGGTCAACTTGCCCACGGTCATCCACCTAGAATGGGTCAAGAGCAAGACTAGAACCCAAGGCTGTGTGACTCCAAGGCTGGCTCTCTATCCACAGTCCAACGTGGACTCATTTCCTGGCATTACTGAGCAGTGAAGAGACTACTAAGGGAAGAGAGATAGCTATCCTAGGCCTGGTACTAAGTAGAAATGACTCAGAGACCATTGATGATCTCTCTTCCCTAGGGCCCTCCTAGGTCCTTAAACTACTCATTCAATGGCATTTAAGGCCAGAGGGGTAATCCATACTCAGCAGATCCTTAAGCAGTTTGAATCATCAACACAATCATATTAGTTCTCCATTTTGTTTTGTGAACAAACACAGCCTCAGAAAACTGCAGGCAGTTAAAAAAAAAATCATTAAATGCCCAAGCAGGCTGTATTATTAGCTGATGTGGAGATTAGTAGATGCTCTGCAGAATCTAAAGAGGTGATTTTTTTTTCTTCTGAATTTCATGAATTCATTTGATTCAGTCTCTGCTGGTGTTATGGTAGTTGACTTTGCTGCTGTTTGGTAAGTCCCGGACCCCAGCTTGGGAAAGCCCTGCCCCAGCAGCATCACCAAGAGTCACTGAACAGGGCAAATCCATTCAAGCACAGAGTCCCCAATGGGAAGCTGAAGACCTGGGCTCCAATGCCACTAAATCTTTCGTCCCTAATCTACTTTGCCACCCAGGGTGAACAACTTCTCCAGGTCTTACCTTCCTTCCTCTTCTATAAGATAAAACCTATTTTTTATATCCAGCCCTATGTGTTATTGTTCTTCTCAAACTCTATATTCCAGCCAAACTGGACTGTTCCCCAAACTCAACCAGCCATCTCCTTCCTCTGTACCTCTGCATATCCACCATGCCTAGAATGTACTCCCTCTGGATCATTGCCATCAAAGTCCTGATCTTCCTTCAAGACTACCTCAGTTGTCATGTCCTGTGGGAAGTTCCCTCTGCCCTCCTTTGTCAGATTACTATGTATTTACTTACCTGTACATGTTGTATCCCACCCATTACCCCAGTACACCTTAAGCTCCCTGAGGCCTTTGTTATTATCCAGTCATTTCAGTCATGTCCCATTCTTCATAACCCCATTTGGGATTTTCTTGGCAAATATACTGGAAAGATTTGCCATTTCCTTCTCGAGCTCATTTGACAGATGAGGAAACTGAGGTAAACAGTTTTAAGTGATTTACCCAGGATTGGAGGGTCTAAGGCTAATCTTGAACTCAGTAAGATGAGTCATCCTGGTTCCAGGCCCTAACTCTACAAACTGAGCCAAGTAACACACTATATAAATATTACATATTATTCTTATTATTAGCTAAAGTAGTAGTGTCAAACTCAAATAGAAATGAGGTCACTAAACTGTACATATGGATCCATGAAGGCAATATATCAATTCAGAAAACCACATATTAGCATCATCTATGTTCTTGTGTATTTTTCTTTATTTTACCCACTATTTTCCAATTATATTTTAATCTGGTTCAGGCCAGTTGTGGGCAGCATGAGGTCCTAGGACTACCTGTTTGGCACTTCTGAGTTAGAGCATTCGGTCTGGAAGGCCTTAGTTTAAATCCTGCCTCAGATACTTAGCTATGTAACCCTGGGCAAGTCACTTAAACTGTTCTGTGCCTCATCTGTTTCCTCATCTGCAAAATGTGGAAAATGATACCTACCTCCCAAGGGTTGTTCTGGGGATCAAATTAGAAAACATACACGGGGGGCAGCTAGGTGGCGCAGTGGATAGAGCACTGGCCCTGGATTCAGGAGTACCTGAGTTCAAATCCAGCCTCAGACACTTGACACTTCCTAGCTTTGTGACCCTGGGCAAGTCACTCAACCCCCATTGCCCCGCAAAAAAAAAAAAAAAAAATCATACACACACACACACACACATATGCATGTGGATGGATAGATAGACAGACAGACAGACAGAGAGAGATCTGTAAAATGAGCTGGAGAGGGAAATGGCAAACCACAACAGTATCTTTGCCAAGACAATCCCAAATGGAGTTGGATATGTCTGAAAAATTACTGAAAAAAAAAATCCTAATCACAAATGATGTTAAGAAATAAAATCAAACCGCTTAGCCCAAGGCAAATGACATATTAATTCAGCTAAACAGGCAATCTGTGGTGCATAGGATAGGATGCTGAGCCTGGCATCAGGAAGACCCAAGTGCAAATCCAGCCAAAGACACTAGCTTGTTTGCTTCAGTTTCTTCAACTATAAAATGGAGATAATAGCACCCACCTCCCAGGGCTATTATGAGGATCAAATGACATAATCATTGTATAGCACTTAGGATAGTGCCTGACACATCAACGCAGTCATTTCTCAGTCTTGTCCAACTCTTTGTGACACCCCCGCCCCCTGCCATTTGAAATTTTCTTGGCAAAGATACTGGAATGGTTTGCTGTCTCCTTCCCCGGCTCATTTACTAGCTAGTAAGTGTCTGAGGCCAGAACTCAGGAAGATGAGTCTTCCTGACTCAAGGCCCAGCACTCTAACCCCTGTGCCACTTAGCTACTTGCCTGGCACACAGTAGGCCTTTAATGAATACTTGTTCCCTGCTCCTCCCCCCTCAAAGAAATTATTTTAAAATCCATAAAGAAATAGTCCATCATATCCAGAAAGGAAAGCCCCTGGTCTTTTCCTAAGCCCACTACCTCAAATCCAACACTATTATTCAGAAATTCTAGGAACTAACTTTGGAAGAGAAAAAAAACAAACCCAACCCTGCACTAAATGACTCACCATAAAAACAAAACAGTCTGAAGCAGTTTCAAGGACTAATACACCTCTTGAGAACAATCAAGAACCATATATGCTCACAGTTAGCGTCTGAAGGCACAAATAACTATGCAGAGGATGCTAACAGTCCTATAAAGAGTTCGGTAAATAGGACAGGTCTGCCTTCAGCTTCAACAAAAGTGCTTTTGGCTGCACCACTCCACTTCCTAAACTCTCTCTTTTTCTGGACACCACCCCCCCTCGGAATTTTCACAATGCCTATCGCTGAAAAAGACCATTGTGTGAGTAATAAATCAAACCCCCTTTCAGGAATGTACAAGAGGAGGTTGCAAAAGGCATCCTAGGGTAGATCATGTTTTATAGAGTAATTTTTTAAAAAGGTCCCTGTGCCATAATTTAGCCTTTTGGCAGGTGTAAGTGTTCTTTTCTTTTCTCTTCCTTCCTTCCTTCCTCCTCCTCCTCCTCCTCCTTCTTCTTCTTCTGTGTGTGGGGCAATGAGGATTAAGTGATTTGCCCAGGGTCACACAGCTAGTAAGTGTTAAGTGTTTGAGGTCAGATTTGAACTCAGGTCCTCCTGAATCCAGGGCCGGTGTTCTATCCACTACACCACTTAGCTGCCCAGGTGTAGGTGTTCACAAATCAGGTTTACTTAAAGTGGGATCCATCTAGAATCAGCCCAGAAAGCTATACATTCAATATCACCCTGAGTTAGCATTCTGTTCAATCATTTTCAGTCCAGTCCAACTCTTTGTAACCCAATTTGGGGTCTTCTTGGCAAAGATACTGGAGTGATTTCCCATTTCCTTCTCCAGCTCATTTTACAGAAGAGGAGACTGAGGCAATCAGGGTTAGATGACATGCCCAGGGTCACACAGCTAGGAAGTATCTGAGGCTGGATTTGAACTCAGGAAGATGAGTCTGTTAGATGACTCCAGGCCTGGCACTCTAGCCACTGTACCACCTGGCTGGCCAGGACTTAGAGACCATGTAGTAAAGCTCTATTTGCTTTACAGGTAAGGAAACTGAGGCTGAGAAAGGACAAGGGATTTGTCTGAAACCAGAGATGACAAAGCTGTGGGCTGCTGCTGCCCACATAACTGCATTATGTCTACATTCCTAAATGAAACTAGCCAAAAAATGGAAAAAAAAAGTTGAATGACAGTTTTCATCACTTACTAAATAGCCAGTTTCCCCCCCTCACTGCATCAATTGATTGGCTGAACATAGTAGCTATTTTACCATCATGTAGACCTAGCTCTTCTGTTTTTTAATTTTGCAAAGGAAGGTGAAGTTAATCACTTATGATGATCATAATAATGGCTAGAATTTATATATGGCTTTAAAAAGTACTTTACTTAAGTTATTTCATTTGATTCTCATTACAACCATGGGAGGAAGATGCTATTTTATCATCCCCCATTTTACAGATGGGAAAACTGATTAACAGAGAAGTAGTTACCCAGCTGGGAAGTCTCTAAGATGAGATTAGAACTCAAGTCAAACCGATTCCAAAAACCCTTGATCCATCCACTGTACCATCTAGCTGACTCAATCACTATTTACACAGGCCATCACAGCCACCAGCAAGCAGCTCACAGCCCATGCCAAAGGCAGTCATGGAGAGATGGGCAGCTGCAGGTAGCTCATTTCCTCATTCTGATCTCCAAGGTATTACAGAGTAACTTATCTGATCAAAGTAACATCAAGGATCCAATGTTTACTGAAATACAGAGTGGCTATAAAGCCTTTGTACCCACTTTAGACTTTAATACCTTTAGAAGAACCATGTAAATGACAGATAGAAGGTGAATTCTTAAAGCATTTTTAAATGTATTTACATTTTTCATTTGGGGTTCATTTTTATTTCTTTTCACAACCTTCTTGACATTATTATATTGTTCCAGGATAGCAGAATCCAAGGTGTGATTCTCTCTCTAGCCACTGGCCCTAAAGGCAAGCTCAGTCAAAGTCATAGGTTCATCCATCTAGAGCCGGAAGATGCCAATTGGTCATGCTCCCCTCATCTGACAGATGAGGAAACTGAGGTGCATGAAATTGCCAAATGGTAAATGGGTTTGAAAAGTGTACAACTATCATTATGTTGAAGGTTAAAAATAAAATCAAACCATATTGCTTTCAAATGTGAAGATTTCCACTTGCCCATGGCATGTAACAATGTGATTCTATCACGTGAATGTCTAAAATGATGAAGGTCCAAAGCTACGAAAGGACTCCCTAACAGCCTTCTGGAAGAGGGATGCCCTCCCTGCCACCATCTCCCAGGGCAGGCTGCTTCTCCCTGCTCCTTAGCCTGCTCTTCTCTGGAGTCACCTAAACTCCAAACTGTCTCCCATCTCATGCCCTCTTTCTGATCTTCCAGATATTAGAGAATAACTATCTGATGAAATGAACTTATCCCAGGTTCCTGACTGCTCATTCACCCTTCTCAGAGGACATTTCCATTTTATTTATTTATTTATTCATTTATTCATTCATTCATTCATTTATTTATTTGTTTGTTTGTTTATTTATTTTTGCGGGGCAATTGGGGTTAAGTGACTTGCCCAGGGTCACACAGCTAGTAAGTGTTAAGTGTCTGAGGCCGGATTTGAACTCAGGTACTCCTGAATCCAAGGCCAGTGCTCCCTCCACTGCACCATCTAGCTGCCCCCGACATTTCCATTTTAAAAAGGAGAAAGACTAATAATTTGGAGTCAACGGTCCTGGGCTATAATCCCTACTTGAATTAGTTTAAGGGAGACAATGATCTCTGTGGGCTTCAATTTCCTCATGTATATAAAAAAAAAAATACTGGTCTAGCGGTTCACATACATTCTCCTTGGAGAATCACAACAAAGCTGTGAAGACCAGTAATAGGCTGTTTTAAGTTCCATTTTCAATTCAATTTGACCAGCATTTACTAAGTGTTAGGTGGTGAAGTGAATACCAGCCTCAGTCACTTGCTAGCTGTGTGACCTCGGGCAAGTCACTTAACCTCTGCTTCCTCTGTAAAATGAGAATCACAATAGCCCCTACCTCCCAGGATCCAATGAGATGAAGTGCTTTGCAAGCCTATATAAATGTTAACTATTGTTAGTTACTATGTGCCAGGCATTGTGGTAGATACTGGGGGGATACAGTCAAGAACTCAGCATTTTACAGATAAGGAAATTGAGTAAAATGACTAGATTAGACTAGATTATTCATGACTTTCTAATTGATGGTACTTGACAGAAAGTACTTTGCTCTTACAACCCACCCCCACCCAAGTAATCATATAGGGCACAGATTATTTGCATGAAGGCATACATGCATGTGCCCACATATACATGTATGGAAGAAATCCATATATATTCTACATCTAAGACCCACTTAGGAAATTTAAGAGGCTGGAAGGTGTGTGTGGGTGGGTGGGGGCGGGGAATGGGTAGGTCAGTGAGCAGGAAAGGACTTGGTGAAACAAAAATGGAGACTGAGGGGCAGCTAGGTGGCGTAGTGGATAGAGCACTGGCCCTGGAGTCAGGAGTACCTGAGTTCAAATCTGGCCTCAGACACTTAACACTTACTAGCTGTGTGACCCTGGGCAAGTCACTTAACCCCAATTGCTTCACTTAAAAAAAAAAAAAGGAGGCTGAAATAGCAGTGTGGTTAGAATAATACTCTTAAATGCAAGTACTACATTCCCTTCTACTCCATTGTTATCGGCTGCCCTGAATGAATCTCCCTGGTTCCTGTACTCACCTGATTGCCTGGTAGTATCAGAGGGGTTAATTATTGGGCTCTGAATACCTGATTGGAAGGGGGCAGGGGGTGAAGAAACTAGAGAGCTCTCTGGAGAGTACAATCTTTTTTTTTTCTTAGTATTTTTTTCCAATCCCATATAAAGATAGTTTTCAACCTTCATTTTTGTAAGATTTTGAATTCTGAATTTTGGAGAGTACAGTCTTGATTCTCACTAACAGTCCTCTCCCGGTCCCTGAGCTCTTCTCTGGTTCTCTTCTCTGGAGAAATGAGACCTCTAGAGAAAAATTAGCAAGGGCCACTGAGCTGCCTTCTTGCTATTAATATATTGTAGTCCTTGGATCTCAGAATCCAGATTGTGGTTCTCACTAGCCTGTTGAGTTTAGTCAAAGTCACAGACTCATCCATCTAGAACTCAAAGGTGACCCTTAGAGGCCAGTTAGTCCCTGTTCCCTCTTATTATACATGATTTAACCAAGGCCCAGGGTTCAAATCCCACCTCTGACTTGGTCAAATGGCCGCAGTTTCCCTATCTGTAAAATGAGGGAACTGGTCTAGTTGGCCTCTGGTATTGCTTCTACCTCTTCACCTTTCACCATACAATGTTGCCCAAGCATTAAATTTGAGAAAGGCCCTTGTTTTTAGAGGAAGCAGCTTAGGTGTAGAATAGATATGACCTACCCCTAAACCCAGCCCAGTAACAGAGCTGGGATTTGAAGGAAGGTCCTCTGCCTGAAAATCTGGGGCTCTTGCTACCACCATAGAGTCAAATCATCTAGTCCCCATTTCTTCTCTAGAACCAACTGGGCAAAAGCCATCAGCCACAGTGAGGTGTTTAGTCACATGGGCAGGCCTAGGGATGAGCCTCTGAACACCAGGATAGGCATGGGACCACCAAAATTTCAATAAGCACAGAATTAAAGGAGACTTCAGTCTACCCACACACAGCCAAGCAATTGCTTACTCGGCAACCAAAGGGAATAGGGTGTTCTAATTATGTATAGCAAACCAGCATAGACATCAGGATACCTCTAGATAAACACTTGGTGTATTGGCCCTGCTGGGTTATGGTGGGCTCTGCTTCTTCATTATTCTAGAGAGATGACAACAGGGATCTGAGGGAAGGTGGCCTGTGTGTATCAATTTGGGGGAGGGGGAGGAACAGAAGAGCTCAGATTTTAAAATGATCCCTATGTCAGGAACTTAAAAGAGAGACAGGCAGAGACACTCATCAGCTGTGCCCACACGGAATGGGCCATACATAAATACCTTCCTTGCTCAATATCTCCCTAGAGCAAATGCACCTCAGCAATTTTTTTTTTCCCAAAGCTGCAAACAGAGAAGGTGTTCTCTGGTTACATAGTTCCAGGGAAGGGGGAAAGAATACCCATACAAAAAACACAACACAACATTTTACAAGAGACAACTGCTATGTGCCATTAGATAAAATCTGGCCTTAAATCAAGATGGCTTTGTCTCAGCATGGAAAACACCCATATTAGAGGTGTTTGCATTGTTCCTGCAATCCCCTGGAGGCAGAGTATGACAATAGAACATGACACGTTCTTTGTCCTAACACTACGCCTGAGTTCCAGAGACAGACAGCTATAGTGAAGTAGTCATGCATAACATTCACTGGCTTGCTTCAGATCTGGGCAATTACAATTGCTTAACCTAAATTCTCCTGGCAGTTGACACAGGCCTCAGACTCTTCTTCCTGGTCGACTTTCCCCCCCCCTAAGTTACATAGCCTCATTTCCAGAGAAGAGAACCATATTTAGCCAAGATACTAAAGTGTTATCTTTTACACCTTAATCCAAGTAGATGAGCAATGAACAAAGCAATCCCAGGGAATAACAAGGTTTCCACCATTCATCGACTGTAGACATACAACAAAACCTCATTAAATATCAGGAAGAGAGGGTTTGCTACTAATTCATGGTAGTTAAGTAACTAGAAAGGTAAATGTCCAACAAGGCCAGGCTGAGCAAACAAACAGCACAAGTGTGATTTCGTGGGGAATATTTAAGCTGTTCAAAGGAACAACCAATCAATTATTTATTACATACCTACTATGTGACAGGCACTGTGCTAAGATGCTTTAGAAAAGACGACAACCCTCTACAAACAGGATGCGCTGATTATAAATTGTTTTTTGTTAATTCTATTCCTAAAAGATGTTTCCTGAAACTCTCTATTAGGCAGTACTATATTTAGTCTATCTCTGGCCAAGGCCCCTTCCATTTCTAAAAGTCTCCAAATTTGTGGGTTTTAGGGTAGTATTGCATAGGGAAAAATTGTGTTTTTTCAAAGATTAAAAAAACAACAACACATAGAATCATAGACAGAATTTAGTAGGACCTTGGAGGTCCCACTACTACTTGAATCTAGTCCAATTTCTTATTTTACAGATAAGGAAACTCGATGCCCAGAGAGAGAGGAAAGTGAATTGTTCAAGGCGAGGTCCGCCCTCGCACGCGAGCTCTCTCTCTCTCTCTCTCTCTCTGGCTTTCCCTCCCTCCCATTCTCTTTCTCTTTCTCTGACTTTATCTCTGTCTCTATTACACACACATTCACTCTCTCTTTCTCTTTCACACATACACATACACTCATTGTTTCTCTTACTCTCACACATAAACATTTTTTCTCTCTGTCTCCGTCTCTCTGTCTTTGTCTCTCTCTCTCTCTGACTTCCTCTTCCTCCCATTCTCTTTCTCTTCCTCTGACTTTCTCTCTCTCTAGCTCTCTGTCTTTGTCTTACACACATACTCACTCTCTCTCACACACATACACTCACTGTTTCTCTTACTCTCACACAAACATTGTTTCTCTGTCTGTCTCTCTGCCTCTGTCTGTCTGTCTGTCTGTCTCTCTCTCTCACACACACACACACACACACTCACAGAGCTAGGATTCTAACCCAGATCCTTTTGATGCCAAATCTCAGACTCTTTTCACTGCTTTCATGATTGTATTCACTGATTCATAGTGGGATTCTCTTAGGTTTGCTCCAATTTGGAAGCTTTACTGTGTTTCCCCAGTGCTCCCGTCAGACTCTCAGGATAAGTAGGTCACCTGCCACAACTGAATTTTTGAAATGAATTGTTTTGAGCTCCAAAGTACAAGAAATACAACTGCTTCTCTCACAGACTATTTCCTTTCAGAAAAGAATCCAGGAAAAGGTTAGTCTCTTGGATCTCACCCAAGAGGAATTCTAGTTCCTGAAGGAGTTAATCTTAAGGTGAACTTACCTACAAGCCAGCCAGGTGGCACAGTAGATAACAGCTTTATACCTGGAGTCAGGAAGACCTGAGTTCAAATCCAGTTTTAGATACTTATTAGCTTGGGTGACCCTGGGCAGGTCACGCTGTTTTGCCTCAGTTTCCTCATCTGTAAAATGAGGATAATAATAATAGCACCTACCTCCCAAGGTGGTTGTGAGGACCAAATGAGATAATGTTTGTAAAGTGCTTAGCACAATGTGTGACAAAAAAAAAAAAAACTTGTTATATCTAAAGAAAACAAAACCAAAAACCTCAAGCACAGATTGCAGCCATGACGAGCCTTACAGAACCAAAATTAAAGAAACCTCATACTGACAAAGAGGAAGAGTAACCCAGGAAATCCCCAGAAATGTCCTAATGCCACAGAGAGCCAAAATACTAAAGAGATCCCTTTAAAGCCTTATAATCCAAGCAGAAGCATGAACAAAGCAATCCCAGGTGAGAACAAGGTTTCCATGACTCACTGACTGATAAACTAAGAATTTTGCCCAAAGAGACAATTTTAAAAGACAGAGGAAACTGAGCAATGACCTACAAACCCGAGTGATCTACACTGAGTCCCGAGGCCTGCCAGAGAAGTGATAGACTCAAGGTGCAGAAAAAGACACACAATTTTGCACCCGGCCGGCATCCAATCTGTTTTGCTTAATTCTACATATTTATCCCAAGGACTTTGTTTCCATTTATCTTTTTTTTTTAATGAGAGAGAGGAAGTAGGAGGGAACAAAGATAATTTTTGCTTGTTGAAAAAAATTTTAATTTCATTAAAAATAGCCTCGCCAAAAGGCCATCAGCTTTGCCCAGTGAAACATCAGTCTCCCAAACCTTCCCTTATGGATTCTCTCCTTGGCTCGGTGTAGTGAAAGGAACATTGATTTGGTAATAGAACTCTCTTTAGATGCCAACTCTGCTCCTATTAGCTATGTGACCTTGGGAGAGTCACCTCTATTCTCTGGGCTTCAGTTAGAAAGTCCTGACCAGCTCCAAATCCTCTGCCTTTCCCCCTTCTCCACCCTGGGGTGCTGCTCAGCTGCTAGTGTGGGTGGGGACAGCAGCTGAAAGGGTAGAAACCAGGAGAGGGCATTGTGTCAGCAGTGGGATTGCACCCCTGACTAAGGGTCATGGAGCTGACTATGAATCAGACAGAGGGAAAAAAAAAAGCAACAAGGGCCTCATTTATTACAAGTTCTTCTGAAGGCCTCCAACACTTCCTGCTGGCAGGGCTCACTCAGCACTTCATTCACAATGCCTTTTATGGTATTCTTACAGACACCTTTCCATCAGCATCTTCATCTCCCCTCCCCAGTTAGTGTAAACAACCTAAGGGCCGGATCCTAGGACTTGGACATTCAAATTTAGCCAGACCCCCTTGGTTTTAGACAGAAGGGAAACTGAGGGACAGAGATAGTAAGGACTTGCCTAAAGTCATGCAGATAGCAGGCAGTAAATAGGTGGAGCCAGGATTCAAAATCAGTTCCATGGCTCCAAACCAGTGTTCCTCTGCACTATAGACAAGGGATTCTTAACTTTGTGTTTGTGTCATGGACTCAAGGGTGTGTTGGAGCCAGCTTGAACCATTCTTGAAGAGCTGGTTGTTAAATTTTCAGCGTGAGCACTGATATTTCAGAAACTGAAAAATGCTACAAAGCAGGGTTTGCTTTATTGTCTTGTTGATTATCTAGGTTTAAGAAAGTGATGGAGAAAATGTTAATAAATCATATTAAATTTTAAAGTGTGTCCTGTATACTCTTTTTTTGGGGATGGTTAGTTGTTAAATATTTATCAGCATACCCGTGAATGGACCCTTTGGGCAGTCTGGTGAAACCTATGGACCCATTCTCAGAATAATGTTTTTAAATGTATAAATCAAAATGCAGAAGACTATGAAAGAAACCAATCATACTGAAATATAATTATCAAAATTTTTTTTTAATCCCACATTCCTGGACCCCAGTATAAGGATCCTTGTACTACACTCTGCTGTCTCATTATGTCTATTTAAACAAAAAGCATTTATTACGGGGCAGCTAGGTGACACAGTGGATAGAGCACCGGCCCTGGAGTCAGAAGTACCTGAGTTCAAATCCGGCCTCAGACACTTAACAGTTACTAGCTGTGTCACCCTGGGCAAGTGACTTAACCCCAACTGCCTCACTAAAAAAAAAAAGAAAAAAGAAAAAGCATTTATTGAGCACCTACTAGATGCCAACACTATGCTGAGGATGCAAAGACAGTATTACTCCCATAGTCCCAAATTACCTTCAAAGAGGAAGGGAGCTTCTCAGTAGTGCAATGACCCAAGACAATTCCAAAGAACTCATGATGGAAAATGTTCTCCATATCCAGAAATTGTGAATTCTGTGGATTCTGAATGCAGATTGAACCATACTGTTTCTACTTTGGTTTTTGTTTTTTTGTTTTTTGAGGTTTTTCCCTTTTTTTCTGATTCTTCTTTCACAACATGACTAATGCAGAAATGTGTTTAATGTGATTGTACATATATAGCTTATATCAGATAGCTTTCTGTCTGGGGAGGGGGGAAGGAAGAGAGGGAGGGAGAAAAATTTGGAATTCAAAATCTTATGAAAACAAATGTTGAAAACTATTTTTACATGTAACTGGAAAATAATAAAATACTTTTATGATTAAAAAATAAAATAACAAAGAGGAGGGGAGAAAAGACTCTAAAAGACATTTTTGAAAGGCGTGAAAATAATTCAGAGAAATGACCAGAAACCAGCATGGCTTCTCTATTTCAGATACCAGCAGGTATTCCATCGAAGTTTTCATAATACTTTAAGTAGCCATGACTCAGGAGGAGCCAGGTGGGCCAGGAGATAAAAGTGATAAAAGTGTCAGGCCTGGAGTCAGGAAGACTCATATTCCTGATTTCAAATCCAGTATCAGACACATATTCACTGTGGGACCAGGGGCAGCTAGGTGGCACAGTGGATAGACCACTGGCCCTGGATTCAGAAGGACCTGAGTTCAAATCCGGCCTCAGACACTTAACACTTACTAGCTGTGTGACCCTAGGCAAGTCACTTAACCCCAACTCCCTCACCAAAAAAAAAAGCTGTGGGACCCTGACTTCACCCTATCTGTTTCCTCATTTGTAAAATGAACCAGAGAAGGAAATGGCAAATCACTACAGCATCTTTGCCAAGAGTCAGATACAAATAAAATGACCAAACAGGACTGCACACACACACTCACGTGCGTGCGCGCGCACACACACACAATCTTGACTCAGATTTCTAACAGATCTCATAGGAATTTATGACTAGTCTGCAGGTTAACTTGTCATCTTAATGGGCTTTTAGATAGCATTGCACATGAGGCTGTTGAAGGGATAAAGCTATTTTTTTTTATTACATTAGTTATCTCCGGAAGTAGCTTCCCACCAACCCTTGACTCTTTGATGAACCCTCCCTTCTAAGAAAAACTGTTAAAGCAAAATCAACCAACATAGAGATGGTCTTTGGGTCCATATTGCATTCTGTAACTGTTATTTAAGGACTAAAATTAGTCATTACAATTAGTAAGACGTTTGTTTACACTACCAGAGCCATTGTATATATTTTTCTGGATCTGCCTCCCTCTGAATCCATTCATACAAGTCTCAGAATCAGAGATCTAGAGCTTTTTCTTCTTGTTAAGTCATGTCTGACTCTTTGTGACCCCTAGGGTGGTTTGCCATTTACTTTACCAGGTCATTTCACAAGTGAGGAAACTGAGGCAAAACAGGTGACATGACTTGCTCAGGGCCACTCAACTAGCAAGTGTCTGAGGCTGTATTTGAACTCAGATCTTTCTTACTCCAGGCTGAAGGGTTATATCCACTGCACTACCTAGCTGTCCCAAGAGATTTAGAACTAGAAGGAACTTTATAGGTCATCTAACCTAACTCCCACATTTTACAGCTGAGGGAACTGAGGCCCGGAGCAAATAATTTCCTAAGGTCATGAAGAATACATTGTTGCTTCACCTATTCTCTTAAGGGCAGAATCCAGGAACTGGAGATCCTAACAAGTCCAAATCCAGAATTCTTTCCACTTCGCTTTCCCTACTCATCATTTCTTACACTGCGATAAGATTCCATTATATCCATATAGCACACTTTATTCAGTCAATTCCCCAATTGTTGGACACCATTTTGTTTTCAGTCTTTGCCAACACCAAAAAAAAAAAAAAGTGCTGCTGTGAATATGTTTGTGTACGTGAAGCCTGTCTGTCTTTGCTTTCCTTGAGGGCAGATGTCCAGTAATAAGATTGCTGGGTAAACAATGATGTAAAATTATCTTATGCATAAGGCGATGGCTCATTGTTTTGACACTGCTAATAAGCAGATTCTAAAAATAGTTTTTCAAAATCAATTGCCACAAAGATATCACATTTCCTCGTAAGAAAAACTTCTGATTGATCTCTTTAAAAAAAAAAAACATATTTAGAGTTGAAAGAAGCCATAGAAATCATCTATTCCAACCCAAACTCACATTGATCAGGAAAACCCATGTAAATAAAGCTTTCAGAAACAGAAGCATAGTGTAAGTTTCTATTGACGGTAACCCCTCACCCATCCTCCCAGTCACATAGTGTCAGAACCTGGGAATCTTCCTAAGGTTTTGCTCGCCACCATATTCAGGCATTAAATTGTAGAGTGTCTCTACCTCTGTCCCTTGTATTCATCTTTGTTTCCATTGATAAAGCCACCACCCTGGTTTAGACTTTCCCTCATCAACCCTGGACCATGGAAATAACCACCTAATTATTCTTCCTGATTCTAATCTCTCCCTTCTAACAGTCTACAAAGCTGCCAAAAATAGTTTTAAGGAAGAGCTCCTAACTGATCTTCCTTAAATTAACTCTCTCTCTCTCTCTCTCTCTCTCTCTCTCTCTCTCTCTCTCTCTCTCTCTCTCTCTCTCTCTCTCTCTCCCTCCCTCCCTCCCTCCCTCCCTCTCTCTTTCAGTAGCTTCCTAATACCTCTGGGGTAAAAAATAAACTCCTCAATACAACCTGGCTCCAAGCTACCTTTATGTTCCCTAATTTCCAGTCAAAGCAGACTACTGAGCTACTCTCCAAATTCAATGTTTTATCTCCGTGCATTTATATAAACCTGGAATACCATCCCTCTTCACTTCCACCTTTTAGATCCTGTATCTTCCTTCAAAGTTTAGCTAAGGTACCATTTCCTTCAGGGATCTTTCCCTGACACTCCACCCCTACCTTCACACACGGAGACTTTGTTAATATTCTTCTACTTAAATTCATTTACTTATCTGTGGACATGTATGTCCCAAGTGCAAAGTTGGTTCTTTGAGGGCAAAGGATATTTCTGGATCTACCATACCTAAAACACAATTAGTGCTGTGTATAAGAACTTGTACTCAAATGTTCATTGAATTTATCTCCTTCAGTATATTTAAAATTCCATTTTATGTGATTTGATAAATATCTACTATGGGGGGCAATATCATAAAATGGACGGGGAGCCAGCCTTGAAGCCAGGAAGACCAGACACATTCTGTCTGGATAAGTCACTTAACAGGAAGTTGGTTAACTCTTAAGACTAAGTTTCAGGACAAGTTGTGGTATATGAATGTAATGGAATATTATTATGCTGTAAGAAATGATGAGCAGGCAGATTTCAGAAAAACCTGGAAAGACTTAAGTGAACTGATACTGAGTGAAGTGAGCAGAACCAGGAGAATATTGTACGAAGTAACAACAACATTGTGTGATGATCAATTGTGATAGGATGCAAGAAGAACTCAACAGGCTAAAACATAGGGCCAAGAAGATGAAATGTAAAGTATGAATGCCACATTCCACCTGAGTTCCAAACATTGACTTCCCAAGCACAAAATGGAGGAAGCTATGGCAATCAATACGTAAGCATTTATTGAATGCCTACTGTGTGCCAGGCACTGGGCTAGGTGCTGGGGGTGCAAAGGAAAAGAATGAAACAGTACCTTCCCTCAAGGAGCTTACAAACTAACAGAAGGAACTACATGTCTATGCCAAATCAATACAAGGTAATTTGGAAACACTAGCAGTTTGGAGGTTGGGGATTCCTGAAGATCTGAAGAAGGGAGTGGTGTCTGAGCTGAGCTTTCTCAATCAATCAGCAAGTATTTATTAGGCAATGACTGTACTGTTCTAAGCCCTGGAGACACAAGCACAATGAATGAAAAAATACTTGCCAGGAGTTTACATTCAAATGGAACTTACATTAGAGTTTATTTACTCTAGTTCCTTTTAGCTTTGAAACAAACTCAGGATTATTAGAAGTAGGAGTGAAGATGGAGTACTTTTCAGACATGGAGAACAGCTTGTGCAAAGGTGCAGAGATTGGAGATGACATATCATGTGAGGACTAGCCACAAGGCCAGGTTGGCTAGAGCATAGAGGGGAGAAGGGAACAAGCATTTATTCAGTGTCTACTATATGCCAGACACTGGGCTAAGCACTCAATGAATACTATTTCATTTGATCCTCACAACCACCCTATGAGGTAGGTGCTGTTATCATCTCATTTTACAGTTGAAGAAACTAAAGGGATGTAGAGAGCAAGAAGAGCTGACTTGGAGCCATATCATGAAGGGCTTTAAATGCCAAACAGAGGGCTTTGTATTTCATTCTAGGAGCACATGGGAAACACTGCAGATTCTCAAACAGAGGACTGACATGATCACACTTATGTTTTAGGAAGATCACTGGCAACTCTGTAGAAAATGGAATGGGGGTGGGAGGGGCAGCTAGGTGGCACAGTAGATAAAGCACTGGCCCTGGATTCAGGAGGACCTGAGTTCAAATCTGGCTTCAGACACTTGACATGTACTAGCTATGTGACCCGTGGGCAAGTCACTTAACCCCTGTTGCCCCGCCCCCCCCCAAAAAAAAAGAAAGAAAGAAAAAGAAAAAATGGATTGGAAAAGAGATTTGAAGAGCAGCCAGGTGGTACAGTAGATAGAGCACCAGCCCTGGAGTCAGGAGGACCTGAGTTCAAATCCAGCCTCAGACACTTGACACTTACTAGCTGTGTGACCCTGGGCAAGTCACTTAACCCCAATTGCCTCAAAAAAGAAAAAGAAAAAAAAGAAAAGGTCACTTCACCCTGTTTGCTTCAGTTTCCTCATCTGTCAAATGAGCTGGAGAAGGAAATAACAAACCACTCCAGTGTCTTTGCCAAGAAAATCCCAAACGGGGTCATAAAGAGTCGGAGAAGAGTAAAAAATGACTAAACAGCAATAACAAAAACCAACTAAGAGCCCAGCATGGCTTTTAAGCAGCAGCTAGGTGGTGCAGTGGATAGAGCCCTAGCCCTGGAGTCAAAAGGACCTGAGTTCAAATCCAGCCTCAGACACTGGCCCAGTTGCGCCCCTATTCCCCCCAAAAAGGAGAGATTTGAGCCAGGGAGATCCATCAGGAGACCACTGCATAAATGCAAATGATGAGGGTCTAAATTAGGAGGCAGATCATGGAACTATAAAGAAAGATACTGGGAGATAGTAATAACAAGACTTGGCAATTGGATTTGTGGGGTAAATGAGAATGATAAGTTGAGGACTATTTAGCTATAAACTGTGTGAACAGAAGGATGTTAAGAAACCCTTAATAGCAATAGAGAAGTTCAGAAGGGGTGCCCCCCCCCCCCGGCGTGTTAGGTTGAGGGGGGAGATGATAAACTCTTTCTCTTCTTCTTTACTCCCTTTCACATAGTCAATGATCTGGCATCATTGGTCTTCTGGCACTTCCTTGCATGAAACACTGCAGCTCCTGACTGTAACTTTTTACTGGTTGCCCCCCATACCTAGAATGTTCCCTCTCCTCATCTCTGCCTCCTGGCCTCCCAGCTTTCTGACAGTTCCTCCTTGCTACAATGCTAAAGCCTTCTCCCTAATATTAACTTAAATGCATATACATAGATCTGCCCAATGCTGTCTCCCCTTTTAGAATGTGAGCTCAGGGCAGCTAGGTGGCGCAGTAGATAAAGCACCAGCCTTGGATTCAGGAGGACCTGAGTTCAAATCCAGCCTCAGACACTTGACACTTACTAGCTGTGTGACCCTGGGCAAGTGGCTTAACCCTCATTGTCCTGCAGAAACAAACAAAAAAACAAAGAATGTGAGCTCCCTGAGGGCAGAGGCTGTTTCTGCCCCTTTTTGTATCCCCCAACATTTAGCAGAGTTCCTGGCTTGCTCATAGTAAGCACCTAATAAATGCTAGTTGACTTGACTTCTATTTTGGGATGTCTATAGGACATCTAATACATAGCATTTCATCTGAAAAAAGATCTGAGCATTAAACTCACGCAGCTCTTTTATGGCTTCTTGGATGTAGCCTCACTCTTGGAAATGGATGTTTATGGTACGAGATCCCTATAGGGGGTTAAGTGGGAGTGATAAGTCAGATAAAGACTGGGGGAGGGGGTGGCTAGGGGGTGCAGTGGAAAAAGCACTGGCCCTGGATTCAGGAGGACTAGAGTTTAAATCCAGCCTCAGACACTTCATACTTACTAGCTGTGTGACCCTGGACAAGTCACTTAACCCTCACTGCCCTGCCAAAAAAACCCAAAAACCAAAAGACTGGAGACAGTAATACTCATCCTAGTGAGCAGGAAGAAGGGGGTTCAAAGAGAGATTACATGCCTGTAAGCTCTATTTAGCTGGCTGGCTATTCTGTGTTCCAAAAGTGATTGGTCTCTAAGGCAAGACAATCTTTGGAAATAAAAGCTACACATAACCAAGACTCTGGGAACTGACAGATTCTTCTCCTTATGGATAGAAAGCAGCTGAATGTTATTCCTTAGTCTGAGGGTTGGATGTAGAAGAGCCTATCTCCTTCATTAAAATAACCTGAACCACAAGCTCTGGGTTCTGAGCTTAAAAAAAAAAAAAAAGATGGAAGAACTCATTTCTCTTACTGGAAAGAGATAGTACCTCAGGTGAGAAACAGAGGGAAATTCCACCACCCTGTGCTCAGCAGAGGAACAAGCCAGTAGTCCCTTATGGAAATGACTCACCATATAGGGAAACAGATCAAATGGAAGCAAAAAAAAAAATATTTGAAGGTATTAAATTTGAAGGTCAATGATTCAATGCAATATGGCAGCTGCAAGAGCTCATGCAATCTTAGACTTTGTTAAGGGAAGCATAAACTGTGCAGGACTAGGTAATAGTCCCACTGTACTTTGCTCTGGTCTGACCACATCTGGAATATTAGGCTCAGTGAAGAAGATTATTAATAAGTTGGAATAGTTGAGAGGAGAGCAACAAAGATGGAGGAGTGTCTATGATGATACTGACAGAACTAGGAATGTCTAGCCTGGAGAAGAAAATATATAATATATCAGATAGATGAAGATTTATCATAGGGAATAGGGATTGGACTCATTCTTGGTCCCAGAGGCAGGACCATGGGTAGAAGTTGCAAAAGGTCGGGGGCAGCTAGGTGGCACAGTGGATAAAGCACTGGCCCTGGATTCAGGAAGACCTGAGTTCAAATCCAGCCTCAGACACTTGACACTTACTGTGTGACCCTGGGCAAGTCACTTAACCCTCATTGCCCCAGAAAAAAACAAAACAAAAAGTTGCAAAAGGTCAAATTTCATCGCAATATCAGGAAAAACTTAGTAACAGTGAGAGCAGGGACAGCTAGGTGGCACAGTAGATAAAAGCATCAGCCCTGGATTCAGGAGGACCTGAGTACAAATTCGCCCTCAGACACTTGACACTTACTAGCTATGTGACCCTGGGCAAGTCACTTAACCCTCATTGCCCCACAAAAAACAAACCAAAAAATTGTGAGAAATAAAAGGGGAATGGGGGGTGGGGGGAGCAAGGTTCACAATCATTGGAGATATTCAAGCAAAGATATTCAAACATTTGCTGAATAAATGAATCATGGGGGTGTTTTGTGTGGTACGAGAGAACATAGGCAGCTGAGGTAATCAAAAATAATATCGAATTATTAATATGGAATAATATAATAATAAAAAATTATAATTTTAAAAGCAATGGTGAATGTAGGTTCAAATCCCTGCTCTGCTACTTCCTTAGCTGCATAGCTACGGAAATGTCACAACCACACCCAGACTCAGTTTCTGCATCTGTAAAGTGGGGAGACTGCTTTCATTAGTTTCCTCACAGAGCTGAGGTATTAATCAAATTAAATACCAGGTGCAAAGTGCTTTGTAAACTGTGGTGAAGCACAGTCAAATGTGGGCTATTATGGTGACTATCATGATTTTCACTAGTCAATGGGAGACTTACCTGCACGACTTCCTTCACCAGGGTCTTGTCCGTCCCAGTCTTGGCTCTCTGCAGGCCACTGACTTTCTCCCCGATCCAAGTGATGAGGGCAAACTTGACTCTTTTGCTCATGGCATCCCCCGTGGTAAATCGGACAAACCCAAACAATCGGACGTCCTCTGTAAGAAACAGAGATGCTGATTAAAGATTTGACACAAAACAATCCCCTTAGTAAATAGGGCAGAGAGGTAGTGCAGTGGATAGACCACTGGACTGTGAATCAGGGAGACTCCTCTTCCTGAGTTCAGAGCCAGCCTCAGACACTTCTTAGCTGTGTGACCCTGGGCAAGTCCCTTTACCCTGTTTGCCTCAGTTTCCTCATCTGTCAAATGAGGTAGAGAAGGAAATGTCAAACTATCCCAGTATCTCTGCCAAGAAAACCCCGAATGGGGTTATGAAGAGTTGGACACACCTAAACATTTTTTATTTTTTTATTTTTTTGGCAGGGCAATGAGGGTTAAGTGACTTGCCCAGGATCACATGACTAGTAAGTGTCAAGTGGCTAAGGCTGGATTTGAACTCAGGTCCTCCTGAATCTAAGGCCAGTGCTTTATCCACTGTGCCACCTAGCTGTCCCCTGAATATTTTGTTACAAAACAAGAGTCCCATGCTGAATGTCATTTATTTTATTATACTGTGAAGCATTGGATGAAATGGGCTTTTATGGGAAATGGCACTTGATGACCCTGGACAAGTCGCTTAACCCTCATTGCCCTGGAAAGAAAGAAAGAAAGAAAGAAAGAAAGAAAGAAAGAAAGAAAGAAAGAAAGAAAGAAAGAAAGAAAGAAAGAAAGAAAGAAAGAAAGAAAGAAAGAAAGAAAGAAAGAAAGAAAGAAAGAAAGAAAGAAAGAAAGAAAGAGAAAGAAAGAAATGGCACTTGTTTTTCCAACTCTATGCCAACTACCATCAGGGCTCCAAGCATGGTTATTTCAGAAGAATAGAAGATTCCTGAAAACTACTGGTTTACTGTATTCCTGTTGCCTAGCATGGGCCCTTGATCATAGCTTTTGCTCTGTTTGTTGAATAGATACATTGAATTAAAATCTGTCTGTGTTTGTGGTCATTTTGAGGGATAGAGGTGAGAAGACCCCCCCAGAAAACCTAGCTTATGTGACCTTGGGCAAGTCACCTCCTGTCTGAATTCCAATTTTCTCCTTTGTAATACAAAGGAATTGCACCAAGTGGCTTCTGAGGTCTCCTTGGCCTCCCAACTCTAGGATCCTAGAATTTCTGAGACTATTGACTGAGTAGAGAAATGTGAGGCCTTATGGGTTCCATAACTGTATCCATCCCTAGCTCACACAGTCACTCGGATTATACTGCTTCAAGCAGAGTCTCTAGAAAGAGTTAAAGAAGTTTAGAGTAATAGAAAGCTCTGAGGAAAGACCAATCAGTATGGAGGGAAGGGAATAAACATTTACATAAACACCTACTATGTGCCAAATGGTTTTTACAAATATCTCATTTGATCCTCATGACAACACTGGGTGGTAGGTGCTATTATTATCCCTATGTTACAGATAAGGAAACTGAGACAAACAGAGGTTAAGTGACTTGCCCAGGGTCACACAGCAGGTAAGTGTCTGAGGCCAGATTTGAGCTCTGGTCTTCCTGACTCCAGTTCTACTATGTCACTATGACACTACGTCACCAGTTGCCTCCAAGGCAAGCAGAGGTTAAATGACTTGGAAGGGACCTTGAAGACTATCTCTTTTAGATTTCATTGAATTTGGCTATAATATTCCTGGAGGTTTTCCTTTTGGGATCTCTTTCAGGAGGTGATCAGTGGATTCTTTCAATCTCTATTTTAGCCAAATTCCAGAACTCTCAGGTGAAGGAGAAAATACTGCAAGCAGCTAGAAAAAAGGAATTCAAATACTGTGGAGCTCCAATAAGGATAAAGCAAGATCTAGCAGCTTCTACATTAAAGGACCGAAGGGCATGGAATATGATATTCCAGAGGGCAAAGGAACTGGGACTACAGCCAAAAATCATGTACGCAGCAAAACTGAGTATAATCTTTCAAAGATTTCATTGAAGCCCAGAAAAGGAAAGTGAGTGGCCCAAAGTTCTCTCCATTCCTAATTTTCTCATGTTCTTTCTCCACTATGATCCAGCAGCCAGGAAGATCACTCCACCACTGTGGCTCCTTCCTTTGATTAGTCAGTTCCTTTTAAAGAAAAGTGCCCAGGGGCAGCTAAGTGATAAAGCACCGGTCCTGGATTCAGGAGGACCTGAGTTCAAATCCAGCCTCAGAAACTCAACACTTACTAGCTGTGTGACCCTGGGCAAGTCACTTAACCCTCACTGCCCTGCAGGAGAGGGAGAGGAGAGGGAGAGGAGAGGAGAGAAAAGAAAAAGTACCCAAGCCATCCATGTTTACTCCATTCCTCTCTGAGCTCCACTTCTGACTCACTTCTTTCCCCACCATGACCCAGCTTGGGTAACTCCTTCACTACCTACTTCAGATTCCTTTATGCATTGTCTTCCTACATTGGAATATAAGCTCCTTGAGGGCAGGGACTGTCTTTCTTTTTACTTGTATTTGTATTCTCAGAATTTAGTATGGTGCCTGATACACAGTAAGTGCTTAATAAATGCTTCTTGCCTTGACTGGTTAACTTAGTTACTAATCAATTGCCTTGAATATTAGACCTGTTGGAATCCAGTGATGATGCTACAAGCCCACTTCTAGAACAAACTGTCTGAGATGGAGGGTTTTCCTAATGGTTAGTATTGGCCCACCCATAGTTTCAACAAGTTGGTTTCCATTGTGACTATGGGCACACATTTTTGCAAGACTGTTGGTTTGTGCCAACATATAGTCTGTTTCTATGACTGAATTCCAAAAAACCCCCAACACAAAACAACCCACCCTAAATGTCACATATGGGCATGAGACCCATGACCTTAATTTCATTAGGACCAAAAGTAAATCAGGGGTCACCAGCCAATAAATCATGATCCATCTGTATGTCTTGGACTCTCATCTAGAAGCTATAGATGCCTTCTCTATAGCAATCAGTGACCTAAATTTTTATGCCAACTTTCTCCAAATCACCCTCCCCAACTCCCCACTACTGCCATTGGTCAGAGGAATTTAGGGAAATTCAAAATAGCACTTTATCAGAAAGAGGTCACAGACCTCTAATCTGCTGGTGATCCTGTTACTTGGCCATATTTAAATTATGAACAGTAGATTCCATGTCCTCCCAAAGACATTATCACCATATCTGGTTGTCTGGCAACTCTAATATATCAATTATATTTACAAATGCCTCAAAGGACAATGGGAAAAGGAACACAGTGGGTAGGCTATAGCATGTTACCAACAATAACTTGCATGAGGGAAATGGCATACATTGACAATCAATGACAACATGGTTGATTGGAAAAGAAAGCAGGCAGAACATGTAGTGAGAGATCAAACATCTCTCTGCCTGTGGGCTTAAATGGTATCCAAAAAGTTTTCAACAGAACTAGAGGAAGAACTCCAACATGTTGGGTAGACCCTCTAGGAAGGCTTTATGGAAGGACATGGATGAGAATCACAAAAGAAGAGAAGGAATGGATGGAATGTAATCTATGACAGTAAGAAGGGTATCCAACCCATTGAGAACATGACTCCACCAAAGTACCATTGACAAGCATTTAGCTCCACGAGATTCTTCTTCCAATTCCATCCAGTGCTGTAGAGATGACAATGAAATGCGACCTAACCGGCTTTGGTACGGGGCTGTCAATGGCACATCAGTCATTCCCCGAGGACCAGCCTAGCTAAATCTGGAGGGAGTCAGTACAAAGGGTCGGCCACCAGTCATTGAATTCCTTCAGCCATTGGGACTCACAAAGAGAGTCTAATAAAGGGGAAGGAAGGGGCTATAATCTGCTTCTGTGGAGAGAGTTTCCAGACAAATAAAGTCAGGTTCTTTGAAGGATGTGTGCACATAGGCACACAAACATTTGAGTTGAATTAACCTCTAGCACAAGCAATCTGGAACTGCGCTGAACTGATAAAGTCACATGCTGCTTCGGATGAGGGCACCCATCAGAGTCAAATGTCACCACAATTCCATTGCTGGCAATGGCTATAAGTAAATGTCACCATTTGAAAAAGCAACCAACACCCAGCAGCAGCTAATTACATTCCCCAGGGCAATCAGATCCTCTCAATGTGTGAGCCCTGGAACCACAGAGAAATGCCCCTCCATATAATTCAGTGTAACTAAAGCAAGAAAATCCCAGTGGTTTCCTAGGCAACCACTCTCTTTTCCTTGCTTTAATATTTAACAGAAATACTCACTGGCTTCTGCACTGTGTTTGAAGGTATTCTCACTTCAGTTCTTAAATGCCATAAAATGACCAACAGGCAGATCACAACAACTCAGAAGTCACAGGTAATTCATTAAGAGGGACTTTACGAGGGGGCAGCTAGGTGGCGCAGTGGATAGAGCACCGGCCCTGGAGTCAGGAGGACCTGAGTTCAAATCCGGCCTCAGACACTTAACACTTACTAGCTGTGTGACCCTGGGCAAGTCACTTAACCCCAATTGCCTCACTAAAAAAAAAGAAAAAAAAAGAGGGACTTTACGAGTCATTTTTTCCAACTTCCTCATCTGGCAGAATACACTGGGGCCAAGGGAAGGTAACTTATACAAGAAGACATGGGTAGGCAAGGCTGGAAAGAAGCCTCTGGTTCCTAGACCAGAGGTCTTCCACCAGAATTCACTGCCTTTACTCTTTCCTCACGTGAACTTTTCTCCATCCTAATTACTGATCAAAAATATTTGAGATTTTTCTCAGTGTTCCCCATGTGATCCTCTTTTTGCTCACCATAGTTGGGTCTGATGATGATGGATGATTGTTTATGAGGATAATCATTATCAATAATATTGGGGGCAGCTAGGTGGCACAGTGAATAAAGCACCAGCCCTGGATTCAGGAGGACCTGAGTTCAAATCCAGCCTCAGACACTTGACATTTACTAGCTATGTGACCCTAGGCAAATCACTTAACCCTCTTTGCCCCACAAAAAAATTATTAATAATAATATTGTATATACTCTATAAATATGTACTTTATATAAGTATACTTACTTATAAATATATTTAAATATATTTACATAAATAAATCTGAATTACCAAAATGACTGATTAATGGTTTGTGAATCGCCACATTATATATATATATATATATACACACACATATATATACAGGGAAATAAAGCAGTAGACTGGTGTATGTAAAAAGAAAAATGACCTGGTACAAGAGTGGTTACTGTTAGGATCCAGGTCTACTGTCCCATGTGACCTTAAGTTTATGACATAGGAAGATCAGTTGAAGGAATTGGGAGAAAAAAAAAGATTAGGGAAGGGATATAACCGCTACATCCAAATTTTTGTGGGGAGGTCACATGGAGGAGGCAAATGTTTGTTGACTGACTGAGTGACCCCAAAGGGCAGAAACTGGGAGTAATGGGTGGTAGTTACAAATAGATAAATTTAGGTTTGAGGTCAGCAGAAGCTGCCCCAAAGTCAAATAGCTTCCCTTGAGATATGGTGGGCTCCCCCTCCTAGGAGCTCTTCAAGCAGAAGCTGACTACCATTTGTTCAGTATGCTATAATTGGGAGTCTTTCATGTATGGATGGGACTGGTTGAGTGCTGATATCCCTTCCCATTCTCTGATTCTATGATTTTGTGACCTTGGGCAAATTACTTTGCTACATTTGGTTAGTATTTTAATAAAGGCAAGTTTTAGCATATAATTTGCATTCTAATTATTGGCCTACACAGAAGTCTTTCCTTACTAGATTTTTTTTTTTTTTAGTGAGGCAATTGGGGTTAAGTGACTTGTCCAGGGTCACACAGCTAGTAAGTGTTAAGTGTCTGAGGCCGGATTTGAACTCAGGTCCTCCTGACTCCAGGGCCGGTGCTCTATCCACTGCGCCATCTAGCTGCCCCTTCCTTACTAGATTTTAAGCTACCGGAGGGCAGGAATTCTCTCTCCTTTATATTTGTATCTCGGGCAGCTAGGTGTCGCAGTGGATAAAGCACTAGCCTTGGATTTAGGAGGACCTGAGTTCAAATCCAGCCTCAGACATTTGACACTTAACAAGCTGTGTGACCCTGGGCAAGTCACTTAACCCTCATTGCCCTGGAAAAACAAAACAAAAAATATAGTTGTATCTCGCGAAGCTCTGTGCAATTACTCGTGTTTCCATAGACTTTAAGAACCTTTTCAGGGAGAGAGTGCTAGTATCATCCCATTTAACAGAAGAGAAAATTGAGACTCCAAGACCTGCCTGAGATCATATAGCTAGTAAGTATCTGAGGAGGAAATTGAGTCCAGCTCTTCCAACTTGTCTTACTTCTATGATGCTGGCTCTAAGACACAGATAGGTAATAGGCACTTAATCATTACTGACTGAACTTAACTGGATACGAAAGCATTACACAGTGTCTTTAAGATCTATGAAGAGCTAATATTTATGATTTATCATTCTATAATATTTTCACGTTCGTAATAATAACCTCTCAGTTGTCTCTGCTACTATAGGGAGGGGCAGATCAAGCATCTACCTGCATTAACAAAAGGGAATTCTCTTCCTGGGCATTCTTATGCCAATGAAATAACAGCTTTATAAGAGTCACCAGACTATATTCACATTACTTTTTTGTTTTGTTTTGTTTTGTTTTGTTTTGTTTTGCAGGGCAATGAAGGTTAAGTGACTTGCCCAGGATCACACAGCTAATAAGTGGTGAAGTGTCTGAGTCCGGATATGAACTCAGGTCCTTCTGAATCCAGGACCGGTGCTTCATCCACTGTACCACCTAGCTGCTGCTATATTCACATTAAAGAATCCAACAGGGGAGGCTAGGTGGCTCTGGATAGAGCACCAGCCCTGGAGTCAGGAGTACCTGAGTTCAAATCCAGCCTCAGACACTGAACACTTACTAGCTGTGTGACCCTGGGCAAGTCACTTAACCCCAATTGCCTCACTAAAAAAAAAAAAAAAAAGAATCCAACAGTTCACCCCCAACAGGCAGACCTGAAGGAGAAAAAGATAACAGAGTGAACATTCTAAAAATGCTGAAAGAATATCAGTCATTCACAGTGTAGTGAATGGGACTCTGGACCCAATCCTGCCTTGGGCTCTTATTAACTGTATGACCTTGGGCAAATATCTGAACCTCAGTTTCTTCACCTGTGAAATGGAGATAATAATAGTCCCTACCTCACAGGGTTGTGATGATTAAATGAGAGAATGAATTTAATATGCTTCTTCTTGTAGTTGTTTAGTCATTTTTCACTCTTATCTGACTCTTTGTGACCCCATTTGGGGTTTTCTTGGCAAAGATACTGAAGTGGTTTGTCATTTCCTTCTCTGGCTCATTTTAGAGATGAAGAAAGCGAGGCAAACAAGGCAAAGTGACTTGCCCATGGCCACACAGTGTCTTGAGCTTGATTTGAACCCAGATCTTCCTGACTCCAGACCTGACAAAGCTCAAATTGGTATATGATACAAGCTATTATCAGGGGTGGGCTGGAACCAGCTCCTAATAGATTTACAAAGCTAATTAGATTGCTTGATTTTCAGTGTGAGAATTTCTACCTCAGAAATCAGCTTGATTTATTGATTTGGTCATTGTGTAGACTTAAGAAAGTTGACAGAGGGGCAGCTAGGTGGCGCAGTGGATAAAGCACCGGCCCTGGATTCAGGAGGACCTGAGTTCAAATATGGCCTCAGACACTTGACACTTACTAGCTGTGTGACCCTGGGCAAGTCACTTAACCCTCATTGCTCCGCCAAAAAACAAAAAGAAAAGAAAAGAAAGTGACAGAGAAAATGTTAATAATATAAAGAACTGGGGTTTTATCACTGTGGACACTTTTTTCCCCCCACTGATATAAAACATGATCCTTCCAAACCTTAGTACATGGTCCATCACACACACACACACACACACACACACACACACACACACCCCAAGATCCTTTGCCTTTGAGACTCAGGTCAAATGCTATCCCCTAGCTTTTCCTGTCTCAATTGTGTCCCCTACTCTCTCCCCATCCTGCCACCCAATTACTTACTATTTCCTGCATGTGTTTTTTGTATCTACTTATTTGTGTATTTGTCACTTGCCCCTCCCCCCATGAGAATGCAAATTCACTGAGGGCAGGACCTGTTTTTGCTTTTCTGTCTCCAACACCTGGAACCATGCCAGAAGCATAGTGGGCCCTTGTGAAATTTAATCAAAATGCTCCCAGAATTGTCCTTCATTCACTGCTGTATAAAACACCAATAATTAACTTCTTTTAGGCTTAGGAGTGGGAGAGGGCAGGCAGGGGTTGGGGGTGAGAGGGGGGGTGTCCTAATTTGGAATTCAGAAACTGATATTACTGGGGATAGTCAATTTTGGGGGGAAAAATTTAAACCACATAAACTCATGTATGTCAGTAGCTAGAGGGCTTGATTTGAACAAAATGGAAGAGAGGCTCCGCTGACCAAAACATTCATTTTTTGCCCCACCAAGCAAACTCTTATGAGCTGTTCAAGCAGATCTTATGGATGTCTTTTCCTTAGAATACTTTCCCTGGAAAAAAGTTGAAGCTAATTTTGACTTCCAACTGTTCAAGGAGAAGGTAATAACCCACAGAACCCCACACTCCGTCTTCAAAGGGAGCATCTAGACAAAACTCTCAATGGGTTTGTATGAAACCCTTCCACTGAATTGTATTAAGTGACCTTGAGTTAGTCACTTCCCTTTTCCGGGCCTTGATTTCCTGACCTGTAAAATGAGGAAGTTGGACCAGATCTGAATATCTTATGGTTTTGTTTGTTTTGCTTGACTCTGTATATTTGTTACAAGGGTTTTGTTTTTGTTTTTTTTTTCTTTTTCCCAATGAAGGAGAGAAGGGAAAGAAAGAAAATAAATGTTTTTCATTGAAAAAAAAAATTCTGGGGGCAGCTAGGTGGTACAGTGGATAAAGCACCGGACCTGGATTCAGGAGGACCTGAGTTCAAATCCGGCCTCGGACACTTGACACTTACTAGCTGGGTGACCCTGGGCAAGTCACTTAACCCTCATTGCCCTGAAAAAAAAATTCTACAGTTCCAAAGTCCATCAATCCTTCACTAAATACACAAAGAAAAATTGATTCTGCAATTTTATAGATAGAACATTCAAATTATACCCACAAATATACAGATTATAATTCCACCACCACTTGAGGCTGAATGACTTGAGCAAGTCATTTCACTTATTTGGGCCTCATTTCAAGCAAGGATGCTGAACAGATTATTTCTAGGTCTCTTTCAGCACTAAAAATCAATGACTGTGCAGATCGGTCATGCTTTTGGTCTGAGTGACTTTTCCAAGAACAGCGATGAATCTGCAACACATCCTGCACATTCTCTCCATTTCTAGTCCGTTTTTATGACAGAGGACCAGATGGACTGTGGTCAGCGTGTATACCGTGCATAGAAGGGCAGAAAGTCCATGTGGGGACTGAACCCATGACCTGATGATGTCTCATGAATAGGTCACTTGAACCAAATGAAACTCAGAATTGGAGTCCGAAGCCACAACCTTTAGCCTCTTCCTGTACGGGAACCACAGAGGAAACAGAGTCGCCAATGTGTTTCAGCTGGGCATCCTCAGGTAGCCCTACTTTGCAGCTAGCAAAGACTCATTTCTCTCCCCCCTCCCCCAGTCTATGAGTAGAGATGACAAAGGGGAAGAAGAGTGAGGAAGCTTGTCTAGCAAGGGGGAAGTTGGGAGGCCTCCAGCTGTGCAAATCTATTTCCACCCCTGTGAGGAAGGGACCTGGCCCTAAACACAAAGCCTTGCCACACCAGCCCTCGCCTCCCTCCATTCCCTTCAATCCTGTTTGAAATAAAACATGGACATGAAGCTTCCTGTCTGGTCTAATTTTCTACACTGTCATTTTTACAGTAGGAGAACTTTAATGGGAACATTATAATTTAATGCCTTTTTTTTTTTGTGAGGCAATTGGGGTTAAGTGACTTGACCAGGGTCACACAGCTAGTGAGTGTTACATGTCTGAGGCTGGATTTGAACTCAGGTCCTCCTGACTCCAGGGCCGGTGCTCTATCCACTTTGCCACCTAGCTGCCCCATTCAATGCTGTTTCCATGTCCCTAAGTCTTCCTCCTCCAGTGTCTTATCTTCCTCTCTCACCTCTTCCTTTCTACCTGCAGCTCTGTTCAGGTTCTCACCTCCTTCTCCCATCTGAATGACATCACCCCATTTGTACACACACACACACACACACACACACACACACACCCCTCCTCCTGAGTGCTCCAATCTGGTCTTCTGGGACCTTGTCTCTCCCTATTAATGAGGCACATCACTGCACACTGAATTATGGGATAAATGTTTGTATACCTGTCTAACAACATTAACAACTAACATTTTTCTAGTTCAGCCTTACAAGGCACTTTACATCGGTCATTTCATTTGATCCTCATAACAACCCTGTGAGGTGAGTGCTATTATTATTCCCATGGGGGGGGAGGGGCAATGAGGGTTAAGTGACTTGCCCAGAGCCACAGAGCTAGTGTATCAAGTGTCAAGTATCTGAGGCCAAATTTGAACTCAGGTCCTCCTGAATCCAGGGTTGGTGCTTTATCCACTGCACCACCTAGCTGCTCTTATTCCCATTTTTTTTTTTTTAGTGAGGCAATTGGGGTTAAGTGACTTGCCCAGGGTCACACAGCCAGTAAGTGTTAAGTGTCTAAGGCCGGACTTGAATTCAGGTACTCCTGACTCCAGGGCTGGTGCTCTATCCACTGCACCACCTAGCCTCCCCTCCTTATTCCCATTTTACAGACAAGGAAACTCAGGCCCAGAGAGATTGAATGACTTACCCACATAGCTAGTGTTTGGAGGCAGGATCTGAACTCAGGTCTTCCTGAGTTTCCTTATTTTCCTCCCCCACCCCCAAGTGGTTTGGTTAGTATCAATTTCCCCATCTGTAAAATAAAAGAGTTGGAACAGATGATGCCTGAGGGCCATCTTTGAGCTTTTAAATCTGTGATCTCTCCTGAATTTAAAAAAAAAAAAAAGACTTTATAAGAGCCTAAATGCTAAACTTTATGTTGGGGATGGGGACAGAGAAAGAGAGGAAATAGGAAACTGCTTATAAAGAAGCTGCAGTGTATCACAGACACAAGATTTTGATACAGACTGGGGTGGGGGACATCCCCAACCTAGCTGGCTCACAAGGAGTTAGTGGGTGGCCAAAACTGTATTACCTAAAGAAAGAATGAATAATAAAAATAACAGAAATGGTCTGCAGACAGAGGGGGAGCAAAATGAGCCACCAACTTTGAAGGAAAGGACCTGGCTCCCATGTCCCTTTCACACAGACTCACAAGAGGGAAATCCTAACATCCTGTGAGGGGTGAACAAAACTGCTCTATCAACAAGAGAATCCCAAGTGTACCAGAGCCAGCTGGCTCATTTCCGGTGTCTGATGATGTAGTGACATAGGAGTGTGAGAAGGCAAATATTTGAGAGGGGACGATTGGGAAGAGGGAGGGAGAGAAAAAGAGAGAGAAAATTTTTCTTTTACAAAGAAAGAGGGAAAAAGGAGGATTTGTGTTGGGATTTTTGTTGTTGGAGTTGGGGGAGGAGAAGGAGAAGAGAGACTTGTGTGGCCTGAAGTTGAAAATGAGATGTGATAAACTCTCTCCAAAGAGGGATTAATATTACTTTCTGTTTTATTGGCTGGACTGAACTCCAGGCAAAGATGCAAGAAATAAGGGGGCTGGAATTAGGAGGTAACTCAAAGGTAATCGAGTCCAACCTGTGACTCTATGGCTCTCCCTTCTACAATATACCCAATTTACAACCATAGTATAGTGGAAAGAAGCAAAGAAATTGGCATCAGAAGATCTGGGTTCAAAATAGGCCTCAGACACTTACTAGCTGTGTGACCCTGAGCAACTCACCTAACCTATTTCTGTTTTAGTTTCCTCATCTGTAAAATGAAAACTAGGTGACCATTAAGGGCCCTCCCAGGTCTGAAATTCCAAAACTACCCTAAAACCTTAATGGATTCAGACTAGCAAAAAGGAAGGTTTGTCTAAATTAGGGGAAACTCCAAATTATTTAATTCTTTAAAAATTAAAATCATACTGGATGTTAGAGTTGGAAGGGACTCCAGAGACCAATTCCAAACCCTTTATCTTATAGGAGGAAGAATCAGGATCAGAGAAGCCCAAGGTCACACAGCCAGTATATGAGGTAGGATTCAAACCCAGGTCTTCCTGATACCCAATCCAGTGCTTTATTCACTGCTCTGTGATTGATATCATTGACACCTAAGAAGAGGGGGCAGCTAGGTGGCGCAGTGGATAGAGCACCGGCCCTGGAGTCAGGAGGACCTGAGTTCAAGTCCAGCCTCAGACACTTAACACTTCCTAGCTGGGTGACCCTGGGCAAGTCACTTAAGCCCAATTGCCTCACCAAAGGAAAAAAAAAAGAAAAAAAAGATGTCTGAAAGGCAGATAGAGATGTGAGGTGGAAGGTCAACAGAGATATTGGAGCAGTAAAAGAAGATTTGACAATCATCAGCATGGAAATCATAATTAAATCTGTGGGGGCAGATGAGATCACTGAGTGAGATTGAATAAAGTGAGAAGAGGAGAGGAACATCACTGGTCCTCTACAATCAGCAATGCTTTGTACTTTCTGGTAGGTCATTACATTGAGCCTAGAACATTATACTTTTAAGGATGTAGTTTCTATTGACTCTGACATAGAAGAGTCCTGGAAAATTCTTCCCCTTTGTGTTTACAAGTCTTACCTGCAAAGGAAAATGTATTATAATTGTCAACCCAGCAGCCTTGTGGTTTGAAACGTACCAAGAAAACTCACAATTGTCGGTCAAATGAGTGAATTAACAATGTGAGCTCTGACGTGATGCAATCAGGATTCCAAAGGCATGAGTATCATGTCTACTTCCTACTCTCTGAGAAAAAACCATTTTCCTGGCACAGAATCAGGCAATTAACATCTGATTTCTAAGCATAGTGGTGGCGAGAAACATTAAGTGGCAAAGTAATACCACTGTGTGCAGAAGGCAGCCCCTGGCATCCTGCCCCCCCCCAAGCCAACGCCACAGGCTTGGGCCTGCAAAGCCAATGCATCAAAATTAAGTCCTTGGATAATGCAGTAAATGCTTGGCAAAGATCAGCCAAGCTTCCACCAACAGCCAAACTAAACAGTCATCAGCACAGAGCTGGGCAGACTGCTGAGAAGCACACAGGGAACCAGGAGCCCAGGAGTACAATTTAGGCTGTTTCCTCAGCCATGCTAGGATGTCAGTGTTTCCTAAGGCCAGCTCAGTAATTTGAGAGGGGATCTCTACCTGCATCAGAGGCCAGGACCTCCCACAACTCTACACCCAACCCCTCATTTGGGACACAGAGGGAAGTCGAGAGCTGATGGAGCCTGTACCCTAAGAAGTTGTGTGAGAGAGACAGACATACAGAGACACAGAGAGAGACAAGACAGAGAAACAAAGAGACAGTCACAGTGACAGAGAGACAAGGAGAGAGATAGAGACAGAGGAAAAAGGCTGAGGTGTATAAGGAAAATGGAAGACAGAGGCAAATATGGAGAGATGGAGAAATCTCTACCCCCCTCAAAAGCTACCTCATTAGAAACTGGATAAGAACATTAGCCTGGCAGCCATGAGACTTCTGCCCCACATTAGTTATATTATCTTGGGTAAGTCATTTTCCTTCTCTGGGCTTCAGTTCCTTCATGTTGAAAACAGGAAATACAGTCACACTTATATTAAATGACAGCTATAAAGAAGAGTATCTGCCTTGCTGACTGTATGAAGTTGATAGGATGAGACAGTAATAGATAAGAAGGAGGCAGCCTGGTTTGTGAGAAGAATAGTGAGCTGCCAAGTGCAGAGATTGTGGAGTACTAACTACTCCCACAGCCATTTATTAAAGGTCTCCTCATCATTAGCAAGCATTTATTAAGGGCCTACTATATGCCAGGCACTATGCTAAGCACTGGGGAATACAAGAAAAGCAAAAATGAAGTCCTTACCCTCAAGGAGCTTGCATTCTAATGGGAATGTGAAGGGATCTTCCAATGTATAAAGGTGGCTAGAGTAGGAGAGACCTGGGTGTTTCCAAAAATAATGGGCAAACTTTCTCACTGGTCCTTATATGTGGGGAAAATTGCATTCTTAACGTGTAAAGTACTGCCCTAATCTCAGCCATGCCAACTAATGCTCTGTTGTGCTATCCGGGACCCGAGGCCAATAATTTCATTTCTTCAGGTCTTGTTTGCCTTATCTGGAAAATTTGAGGGCTGCAGTAAATGATCTCTAAGATCCCTACCAGATCTTCCCTTGAGGGGAAGGGAAAGGGCCATTGAGAACCCTCCCCCAGCCAAGCCCAGCTCTCTGCCTATGGGGTAGAGCAGCGGTTTCCAAAGTGGGCGGCCAAACCACAGTTCTAGAGGCCGGATGAGGAAACATGCCCCCAACCTCCTGGCAGAGAGGTAATACACTCGGGGTATGTGCATCCACACACATACATACATCTGCACACATATATATTTGGGAACATGGGCCAGTTCAGGAATTTTTTTTGTTGGCTACATATTCATTACAACAATTTTGTTTTGTATTTTCCTTCCACCCCCCCCCAAAGGGGTGGGGGAAGTCAGAGGAAGAGAAAATAATTTGTGTTAACCAAAAAAAAATAATATTTTAAGTGGGTGGCCTGCTGCCAGGATGATGGGGGGCGGGGAGGGGGATGTGGAGGGTGAGTGTGATCAAGGGTTATAGATCGGTTGCATCTCACCCTCCAGAGATAGTCAATCATGGGTCTTGTCTGGAATGAAAGCACACCTAGCCTCAGCGATCAAAGGCCAACATTCCAACCTTCCAAACTCCATTCTAGCCTCAGCCCAAGCTCCCAAGCTCCCAGCCTTCCTCCTACCAAGCCCTGGATCAATTCCTGGCAGAGTGGGGGAAGGAGCTATAACCTAACTCTTCCCAGCATACAAGGGGGAAAAAAAATAAATTTACTGATAGGGGGATATGATCAAAAAAGTGTGGCAATAACTGGCATAGGGGTACTGTGTACTATTCTAGTTTCGGTTCTGCTTCTAACTAGCTGCATGACTTTCTCCAAGACACTTCATCTCTCTGAGTTTCAATATCTTCCTCTATAGTACTGGGGGGGTGGGGGGGTGGGGGGGTGGAGTTGTTGGTCTAGATGACCTCTCTCTATATTGAGCTATAATGATTTAATTATATTAGAAACAACAAAACCACAAAGAAACTCCCTTGCCTGGGCTCCGAGTGTCTCAGAATGCCTCTGGGGTTTGGAAAAATCAGGTAAGGGCAAATGAGGAAGAAAAGAGCCCCTTTGGGGTCTCAAATATTATAATTATAATATCTAACATTTATATGGTACTTTAAAGTTTGCAAAGCACTTTCCAAATATTATCTCATTTAATCCTCACAACAACCCTGGACCGTAGGTGCTGTTATTATCCCCATTTTACATATAAGGAAACTGAGGCAAACAGACATTAAGTGACATGCCCAAGATAACCCAGGAGTCTCAGGGAGGATTTGGATTCAGGTCTTCCTGACTCCAGGTCTTGACACTCTACCCACAGTGTCTTATAGCTGCTTGTACTACTCAAATGGATATGTGATCTTTTCTTTTCTTTCTTTTCTTTTCTTTTCTTTTTTTTTTTTTTTTGCAGGGCAATGGGGGTTAAGTGACTTTCCCAGGGTCACACAGCTAGTAAGTGTCAAGTATCTGAGACCAGATTTGAACTCAGGTCCTCCTGAATCCAGGGCCAGTGTTTTATCCACTGGGCCACCTAGCTGCCCCTGATATGCAATCTTATCAATTTATATGTTCTCTCCACCACACCTCACCCATACCAGTTTTCCCCATGCCTATGTTGGCCACAGGGAGTCTACTTAACATGCTGGAAACTTTTCTTGCTTTCTCCTGACTTCAAAAGACCAGTAGAACACTGGCTGCTAACAGGTCATTCCTCATCATGTGACCAGCCCAGGCCATCTTCTCTTCCTAGCCTATATACACCCTTTACTTCTGGTTGGTTGTTTTTGCCAAGTCTCTCATTGCTTCCACCTTTCAGCCTGCTTGTCCACACCACAGCAGTCTCCATTGTCCTCATCATGTAGTTTCCTTCAAATCTCTGCTAAAGTCCTCCTTAATCTGAGTGCCTTCCCTCTGAGATGGTCTCCATCTCATCCTGTCTATAGTTTATTTGTACATAGTTGTTTCCATGTTGTCTTCTCCTTTAGAATGTGAGTTCTCTTAAGAGCCGCTGCTGTGTTTTGTCTTTCTTTGTATTCCCAGCTCTTTGCACAGTGCCTGACACATAGTAGGTGTCTTACAAATGCTTGTTGACGGGCAGCTAGGTGGCACAGTGGATAGAGCACCGGCCCTGGAGTCAGGAGTACCTGAGTTCAAATCCGGCCTCAGACACTTAACACTTACTAGCTGTGTGACCCTGGGCAAGTCACTTAACCCCAATTGCCTCACTAAAAAAAAACCAAAAAAAAAACCCAAATGCTTGTTGACTTAACCAGTTAATCACTTTATGCTCTTTGGAGACTATGGTGTTACACCACCACCAGTAGAATATCGGTATTACAGTGGTCAGCCTTAGTTTCCCAGAGAAGCTTGGGGTTGTTAAAGGGAAGCTACAGTGGAGCAAAATCCCATGTTGTTGATTCTAATCCCTTTCCATTTTTTAGCAGCAAGTCGTTTCCCCTTAAATTGTGAATGAAGCTGCACATTCAACATGGTAGTTCTCCAATGACCTGATTTGGGATCATTCCATTATTTACACAGTCGTCTCCTAAGGATCTCCCAGAAAAGGATATAATAGTGATGTTAACATCCCACTTATCTGGAGGTCACAACTTCCTTTGACTTCAACTGGATGGAATCTAGCCACAAATCAGGATGACTGCCCAACTTGCATCTCTTGTCACTTTCTTCTATGGGAGGGGTCTAAAGTTACCCTTAGGGTCACACAAATAAACACAAAGAAAATAAAAAGGGAAATTCGAAGCAGGGAAGACAATGGTGAACACTGAGGAATGGGAACAGAAGAGAAAGAATAAGATTAGGGAAACAGTCCAATGCCGCCCCATGTAGACACACATTCCTACTAAGCGTTCAGCACAGGCCCTAGCACATGTAGGCACTATGTAGATGCTTATTGGCTTCCCTTCCCTACAAAGCTTCAGTAGCCGCCAAAGGGATCAGTATATCACAGCATCATAAAATCCAAGGATCTTAGAGTTTAGATGGCTGAGAGTATGTCCAGTCCAACCCCTCACTTTACAGACAAGAGAAACTTGAGGCCCAGAGAAGGGAATTGATGTGCCCAAAGGCACAAAGTTTAAATTATCATCTCTCTGAGATAAAAATACTTAAAGTGCTTTGCCAACTTTAAACACCGTCTAAATGCTAACTCTTATCGTACAATCCAACTCACTCATTTTTCAAATGGGGAAACTAAACAATCCTGGGATCATAAGTTTAAATGATCAATCAATAAACATTTAATTAAGTGCCTGCTGTGTACCAGGCACTAGAGATAATAAAAGCCATCCAAGCTATGCCTCAAATTTTACAAATAAGGAAACAGAGGCTTGCTCATGGTGACATGAAAAGAAAAAAAAAGCAAAATGCATCTCAAACGTCTGGGAAACTGGGCAGTTGACAAGTCAGCTAGTTAGCGTCAGATGCAGGATTGAAGAGAAAGGGAACAACTTGTCCAAATTCATAAAAGTGAATTAGTGTGGGGCAGCTAGGTGGCGCAGTGGATAGAGCACTGGCCCTGGATTCAGGAGGACTTGAGTTCAAATCTGGCCTCACACACTTGACACTCACTAGCTGTGTGACCTCAGGCAAGTCACTTAACCCCCATTGCCCTGCAAAACAAACACACACACACAAAAAAACCCACAAAAAACAAGCAAAAAAAAAAAGTGCTCTGTAGACCTTCAATCACCATATCTGCATGTACAGCAGCTAGCAAACCCTGAGCCAAAGGAAAAAACTGAACGATGTCCAAGATAATCTTCAAGAAGCTGGGAAGTACCCATTACATTTTAGAAAGACTTCCTTCAAAACAATTCACAAATGAAAAAATAAAAGTTTGGTCATTTGAAAGGTAAGGCTTTGGGCAGCTGGAAAATTCATTTATGACAAATAACTTATTCCAAGAATATCAGATAAATAGGGTGTTCCTGTAATTAAAGACCCAGGAGGGGCCCCAAACTCCCCAGTCTTGTGCCAAAATAAGGAGTTCAAAAAGGTGGAGGCAAATTAGTCCCCATTTGAGTGAGTAAGTGTGTGTGTGTTTGTGTGTGTGTAAGAACTGGCCTGTGATTTCATTGATAAAGGGAACCTCCTATTAAGGAAATTCCCTCTACCAATGCAGGTCAATACCTCGTCTGTGATTTAACAGTCTAAAGAAAGTTTTCTAGAGCAGAGAGAAGTTAAGTGACTTGTCCAGAGTCATGGCCAATATGTGTCAGAGGTAGAACCTGAGCCCAGATCTTCCTGGCTTCAAGACCAGCTTTCTATAGGATATGCCACAATGCTTATCTATTTGCCAGATAGATAGATAGATAGATAGACAGACAGACAGACAGATAGATAGGCAGATGAAAAGAGAGAGAGAATGCTATAGATTGATCAATCAGAAAGATGGATGGATGGATGGACATATACACAGACAGAAAGATGGATAGATAGATGCATAGAGAGACAGATAGACAAATAAACAGAAAGAATGAATGAGATAGATAGATAGATGGATGGATGGATGGATAGATAGACAGCAAGATGCAGAGACAGAGATAGATAGACAGCCAGACAGATGGATGGATGCTTCACTGTGGCATAGAATTGAGTTCACAAAGGCTAGGAGTCAAAACTCTGGAAGACCCTGGCAAGCTAATAAAGCTGAGGGTAAAGGACTGGATGGACAGTGATTGCTATCTGAAAACCAGCTTAGTTAGTCTGGATGATTCATTACCAGAGATTAGTCACAGAGTAGTTTTTTGGGTCAAACCATCTAAGATATAGAGGGAAAAAGTCACAGAAATGAAGTCATTGCACCTTGAAGTATGGAAAAGAATGGGAATAGTAGAAAGAGCATTGGTCTTAGAGTCAGAAGAACTGGATTTAAATCCTAGTACATGGTGCACTGGATGGAGTGCTAGGCCTGGAGTCAGGAAGACCTGAGTTCAAATGCAGCCTTAGATACTTCCTAGCTGTGTGACCTCGGGCAAGTCACTTAACCTGTCTCAGTTTCCTCAACTGTAAAATAGGGCTGTTAATAGCAGCTACATCTCAGAGTTGGGAGGATCAAATGAGACTATATTTGCATAATGACTGACATAGTAAGTACTATAGAAATGCTAGCTATTACTACTGCTACTTTTAAGTCATTTTCCTTCTCTGGCCATGTTTCTCAACCAGATATAATGAATATGTAGGACTCAGTGTTTTCTAAGGTCCACCCCACTTCTAAATTTTATGAAGCCTACATAGTTCTTCATTCCAGCAAGGTCAACCATGTAGAACACAGGCACAATCCTAAGTGTAAGCTACCATGAGTACTGGGTGGGAGGACTGCTATCACAAAGACTATGCATGAGATGGATGGCATGATCCTCAGACCCCAGCTAGTGAGAGGTACCATAAAGTTATTGTGTGTTTTTCCTCTAAACCTTAATTGGTGCAGATTCACACAGGAAGCACTTAACATATGTAAATGTATAAAGTAATAGATCATTCAAGAAATTGAATATAATTACCAGATTCTAAAATTTTAGCACAGTGCCTGTGAATGAGTAGGTGCTGTTTAAATACTAGTTACTATCACTGTCATTATCATGATCAATCATCTTCATTTTCTCTCAAACTCCTTCTAGTTTAATCTTCTATGAACTTAATCCAACAAGTACTTCTTAGGAGTTTGATGCACACTGGTAGAGCTGAAATGCAATACAACCATTCTGGAAAACAGTTTTGATTTATGCAAATAAAATACAAAAATGCTCATGCCCTTTTACCCAGAAATTCTGCCACTAGGATTATATCTCCAAGGAGGCCATTGCTAAGAAGAAAGGATCTAAATACATCAAAATACTTATAGCAGCTATTTGTGATAGCAAAGAATTGGAAACAAAGTCATTGCCCATGGATTGGGGAATGGCTAAACCAAATGTAGTATGTGAATGTAAGGGAATATTATGCTATACTATGCTATTATAATGCTATACTATGCTATAAGAAACAATGAACATGAGGGGCAGCTGGGTGGCACAGTGGATAAAGCATCAGCCCTGGATTCAGGAGAACCCAAATTCAAATCTGGTCTCAGACACTTGACACCTACTAGCTGTGGGCAAGTCACTTAACCCACATTGCCCTGAAAAAAAAAAAGAAAAAGAAAAAGAAACAATGAACAGGATGAATATAGAGAAGCCTGTTAAGATTTACAGACACAGAGTGAAGTAAGTGGAGCCAAGAAAAGAATCTGCACAATGACTGCAACAATGTCAAGCCGGAAAGAACAATCACAAAACTATCAACAATGAATGTTATGGGGCAGCTAGATGGTGCAGTGGATAGAGCACCGGCCCTGGAGTCAGGAGGACCTGAGTTCAAATCCAGTCTCAGACACTTAACACTTACTAGCTGTGTGACCTTGGGCAAGTCACTTAACCCCAACTGCCTCAAAAAACAAAACAAAACAATGAATGTTACAAAATTACAAAGAACAAGCATGTTCCCAAAGAAGAAAGGTGCTTTTCAGAGGTGGGAGGTCCATGCGTTTGGTACACTAACCATTCTCCCAGACTTTTGAGATGCATTTTGCTTTTTTTTTTCTTTTCATTTAAAAAAAATCATTTGTTGGGCAGCTAGGTGGCTCAGTGGATAGAGCACCAGCCCTGGATTCAGGAGGACCTGAGTTCAAATCCGGCCTCAGACACTTGACACTTACTAGCTGTGTGACCCTGGGCAAGTCACTTAACCCCAATTGCCTCACCAAAAAAAAAAAATTTAAAACATCATTTGTTAAATGAGAAAGCTTTCTGGGAGGGAGAAGGATACTGGGGAAATTTTTGGTGATTAAAAAAAAAAAGACAACAGTAAAAAGCTTATTTTATTCAATACCCTAGAAGAGACAAAAGTGAAAAATCAGTCCCTGTTCCCAAGGGGTACGGAGTCTTCTCCTAGTCGGGGAGGGGTCAAGATGTACCTCACCTGAGCAGATTGTCCTTATTGCCTTCTCGAACAGGTTAATGAGCACAAGTCTGAGTTTTTATCTTGACTGTCACTAGGCAACTAGGTAATGCAGGTCACTCTGGCTCTCTGGGGCTCAGTTTCTTTACTTGTAAAATGAAGAGATTACACAACATGATCTCTAAGGTCCTTGTCTAGCTCTAACATTCTATGTTCTAAGATCTTTTCCAGTTCCAAATTCTGTGACTATGATGCTACCAACCCATGCTCAATAGGGCTAGAAAAATGAAAGCTGTGGACCACAAGACCCATTCCAGGATATTACTCATTAAATATCCTGAACTCAGGTATTTAAATGTTGGATTTGGGTTTTTTGTGAAGATCAGGATGATAAATTAAAACGTAACTAAGCTAACAGAAGAAGCATCTAGATTTCTGGAAAAGAAATAAATCCTAGATATATTAAAGAATAGAAAGAAAGCTAGACCTTCTCAGCCTGTTTCTTCATTTGTGAAGGAAGAGGGTGGGGTGAACTAGAGGCTTAATGAGGTCCTTTCCAGGTCTAAACCTACAATCCAATAATTGGGGGTGAGAGTGGGGGGGGGGTGTGAGTGACTGGCCTCAAAGTCAAGAAAACCTGGTTCAAATTCTCCCCCTACCACCTACTGTCTGTGGGATCATGGGTAAGTCATTTAACCTTCTGATCCACCCAGACAGCTCTCTAAAATTATAAACTACAGAGAGCTGCCTATCAGAATTGGTAGAGAGAATCCCCATGCCAAGGAGCATCCCCGCAATGATTCAGTTATAGGTCTGAGTTTTTTTAAAAAGGGGAAAAAATATCCCCCATGATACTTTATCAGAAACCCACCTTGGCAATAGTGAAATCAGATTTTGGCCTTCTCCCTGGCCTTGGTCCTAGGTCTTATTACTTCAAGGTCTTCAGTGCTAGGCTAAGGTGTTATCTGATAACATTCATTGTACACTGATAAAATATCTATCATGTACTATGCAGTGAAAGGCTTATGACACTCTCCTTTCCCCTCTCCCTCCCCCTCTCTATTAAAGGGATCTTAGAAGACTTAATAAGCCACGGAAACCCCAAGAAATGTCTTGAAATGTTGAAATTTCAGGGGAGGCCAATGTGGGAAAGTATACTTTGACCTTGAGGGGAACAAACAGCATGGGGAGGAAGGAAGTTGCTTTCTTGTTTCTCACCAATTTTTCTATGGCTCAATCTTGCTGAGGACCAGTGAGTTTCAGTTATTAAGTCTCCAGAAGATAAGAATGGTGCCCTTTGAAATTCTCTACTTGTGCTTTCCCAAATTAATTATAAACCATATTCAAATAAAAAACTGTATGTCATAGCAAAGAGAGAACAGACTGGAAGCCAAGAAGACCTGAGTTTAAGGCACACCTCTCATACATCCTGCCTTATGTGAGCATGAACCAGTCACTGATTAGTATTCTAGTCACCTTAGTAATCTAGGCTGTGGTATCAAACTCAAATTGAAATAGGGGGTCATTCAAGGGCACATAAAGATCCCTGCAAGTCTCCATATTGACTTAGTTTTAAAATGTAGTATTTCCACTGTTTTATTGTGTTGGGGTTTTGTTGTTGTTGTTGAGTATTTCTCAATTACATTTGAATCTGGTTGGGGCCCCTCTGAGGAGGGTTCTGCCCCATGTTTGACCCCTCTATTCTCGGCAACTCTCTAAGATGTTAAATTGCAGCAACCAGAATTGATAAAGGATCTATTCCTAGCCACCACAACTATATCTCTAGGATTTTTAAGAGGTATCAGAGATTTATGATGATTCTTGATCCTAGAAACAATCTTGCTTCTTTAGAATACTAGACTGGGGGTGGGGGCAGCTAGGTGGCACAGTGGATAAAGCACAGGCCCTGGAGTCAGGAGGACCTGAGTTCAAATCCAGCTCAGACACTTGACACTTGCTAGCTGTGTGACCCTGGGCAAGTCACTTAACCCCCATTGCCTGTAAAAAAATAATAAAATAGAATATTAGAATGTAGTAAACCCCTACCTCAACCCCAAAGGGCGGGGGGGAATCCTCTTTGGGTATTTCAGGGTTTGGTTACCTGAGGTCTTGATGTTCTAAGTTTTACTATTAGTCTGTTAACAAATGCAAGTCCATGTTGACTGAATGAAACAATTCATTTCACTGACCAAAGCCTTACCTTTCCCTTCTATTTTCTCGCCCAGGGATATTGTTCCAAGTGAAGATCTGCCTCTCATAACAAACCTTCAGAAGCAGAAGTTCAGGGAACAGGCGCAAAATTCACTTCACAAAGGTATGTCCCAAGAGGAGGGAGAGAACAGTTGCTATGTGGTTTCTGACTCTATGGTATTCTCTTTGTGAAAGAACTAAAAAACAAACCTGTCTGCCAGAGATGCAGGTTTTCCCATCTGTGCAATTACAGGTTTTCTGGTTTATTTCATAACCAAGGCTTTAGTTCCTACTTTGTGGGCTGTCGAAGAAAGAAGAAGAAGAAGAAGCTAAAGATGTGGGTTCAAGTCCTGGTTTTGCTTTTTACTCCCTGTGAAATCTGGGGCCAATTCACCTACCCTCCCAGGGCTGATGAAGATTAAAGGAAGTCAAAGGGAGTCCTTGCTAATTATGGAAAACTACACTAGACAGTGAAATGTGCCTGGAGACTCCTATGGTTTGTAAGTGACCAACAATTGGGCAAGGACCAAGTGGAGGCTTCAGAACCTCTGATAAAGCCCTCACATAACATTGTGTCACAGAGATTAACTAAAGCAAATCTGGACACTGCCCATGGGTGTGGATGTGGGAGGAGGAGATGGTCTTAAGGATATCAGAGTGAGGGGAAGCTAGAACTCACGCTTTGCACTAGGGTAACAGATGGTTTAGGGAGCCAAAGCAAACCCTTTCTGAGGCAGATTGGGTTTGGGTTTTTTTTTTGTTGTTGTTCTACTTGTCACTTGTAAGGCTCAGCAAACAACAGCCTGGGAAACATTTTTAGCTGACAAGCCGGTGTTGCTCAGCACCACTGCCACAAGAGTGAGGAAAGTGAGCGAAAGGCCATCCCCCTCCCAATCAAAATGAAGAGGGGAACCATCCAGAAAAGGTTCTGTAGGACAGTGCGTCCTGTGGAAAGAGTCCGAGCACTAGAAACTTTAATGAAAAAATTTTAGAGTGGTCCCCCTTCATCCATTGTTAACTCTCTCCCATTTGGCCTGGAGAACAAACCTTATGGTTGCCCTCTCTGGCTTTTGTTTGGGGGTGGTTTTTCTTTTCTTTCTTTCTTACTTTTTTTTTTCTGAGGGGTTGGTTAAAGGCTGAACAGCTTTCAGATGAGACCCGATTCCTGAGCTCATGCATGAGCTCCCAAAGTTCAGTTGGTGAGAAACCTGATCTTCAGTATGTGTTGGGTTGGCATAAACCCCAAAATATTTCTGCATTTACCTGTGATTTGTTAAGCCACCAAAAAAAGAAAGGGGGAAAAACATTTTCCAGTTCATACTCTGAGGTTAGCTCCATTTCACCAGCGGCACAGTTAAGAACCTAGGTTCAGATTCTGGATTGGAGGGGAGGAAGACTCCACCACCTCTGGGAGAAACTAGACATATGTTCAGAGGCATAATTCCAAGAGACATTTCATATGCGATTATAACACTTGGAAACTTCAAGGAACTGCATTTTCACCAATGTCTACTCTCTCCCTCTCAGGGAAGCTACTCTTCCTAGCGTAGCAATTCTTAACAGCCAACACCGGGGGTTGATGGGTCTCTCTTAGCTAAAGTGGGAAGGGCGTGGGTGTCTACCAATACAGGCGGGCTGGGCGCTGGGCTCCACGCCTTTCCAAGGTGGTAGGACCCGCCAAAACTCGAGCTCCAATGGACTAGAGTCTAAGGCTATCTGATGATAACAGCGCTAAGACTCCAAACCAACCACTCCAGGGTAGAAATCTCGTTTAGCTCCATTCCATACTTTAACCGATACCCTGCAGTCTTTTTAGAAGAGAACTCGAGTGCAGCAATTAATACATATTTTTTAAGCCCACTATGTTGCCAGATACTATTGTGCTTTGTGCCAAGCTCTGAGGATACAAAAAGAGGCAAAAGACAGTCCCTGCCCTCAAGGAACTCACAATCTAATGGGGGAGAGAGAACACTGAAGAATTCCCAAAGTCCAAGGAAGAGTTTTGCCCTACCCCTGTATTACTGAGGTTTTGACAGCAAAACAAAAGAAGCAGCAGGTTTTGAGTCTAGGACTTTGTAAATTATGAGTAATCTGAGGAGATGTCGCGACACTATGTAATTTTTCTGATGGCAGAAGTAGGGAAAGGATTTTTAAAAATGATGACCTGAAACGAATACCTTAAGTAGTGAAAGACAATGGGCCAACCTTGCCCAGTTACAAAAGTGACTCCTTAGCCCGCAGTAACGTGAACCCTTGCAGATGCCTCGGAGAGGCTGCGCTGGGGCAGGGAGTCCTGAGTCAGTAACCTCCTAAAGATGTTCCAACCATTGCCTACATATATAGAGGGATAGTAAGAACGTTCTCATCCAGTCCCTCCGCCGCCCATTAGAGGGGCTCGGATCAGGAAAACGGGCGCATTCTGAGTGTGCACAAGCAACTGACAACACGCAGGAATAAATGCACTTGCTGGTGCGGGATCTAAAGACAGGGCTGTAGCGAGCTTACCTGTGCATTCCTGGATAAAGGATTGGTACTCGGTTCCCTGTTCTCCAGGCACAATGGTGGACCCGTTGTATTTAAAAGTCACCCTTCAGGACGAAAGTAAGAAAAAACAAAAAACAAACATTTGGATCTGAATGGTGACAAGCTTCCGAGAGGCCATCAAAATCAAAGCAAAAACGGAGCATTGGCTTGAAAAAAACTGTATTGCAAGGGGGGAATTGAAAAGGCGATTTCTTTACCTAAACCCGTTTACTACCCGAAAATGGTTTAGATGAGCCAGCCACCCCATCCATCATTTTTTTGTTGTTGGGTGGGGGGAAGGGACTAGGGAGGGGGTGGAGAGGCTGGGACCAACTCGCTACTTGTAAAATCAATTACAAGTTCACCTCCGCCTAACGGGAGGTGGGCAGCGGCCACCGGGGCTCAAACTGCATTTCATGCAGTTCTGGATCGCTTTGGTCGGGGAAATCGGGGAACCAGACAAGTACGCTGAAGCTTACCAGATGACATTTGTGCTATCATCCCGTACGAGATTGTACGCCTCCCGGCAAGCTTCTTTGTCGATCTTTGTGGCCATCTCTTGTGACCAGAAACTGGATTCCCAAAAAATGAGAGGAAAGAGTGCCAAAAGGGACGAACCAGTTGGGGAAGAGACAAGGGGGAAGAAACCCCAACGACCTGACAATCCGAGAGGGTGGGAGGGTCTCAGAACTCAGCAGCTACAGCTCTGTCAAGATCCAAAGAGGAGTGAGAGATTGATGCCAGAGTCTAGTGCTTCCAACACCACGGTAGGAGCTAGCACTGCCCGCTGCCTACTGAATGAGCTCTTAAGGAGGCGCTTAACCCGCTCACTGCGGGCTCGCAAGGCGGCTCGCCTTCTCTGCGCCCAGTTAAGTCTTTGTCTATTGGTCCCGAGTTAGCCAGCTTGCGACGGGGAGGCCACAGCCTCTTTTCTGCGTCTCTGCCAATCAGAATGAAAAGCCCTTGGAGAGACACCCCTATCCAGAGCGAACGAATGGTTTTACCTCAACCCTCTCCCTCCCGCCCCCTCTTCGCCCCCCCCCTTCTCCTTCAGCTCCTATTCTTTCTCCTCCTCCTCCCCTTTTGATTCTGGTCTGCTGCAAGGCATTACTGGGATTTCTCTGTTAAGTGATGTAACCGACTCGACCCGGAGAGAGCTGTAAATGCTAGTTTGGCACAGATCAAAATCCACTTATTGGCTTCGTGATTTTGAATAAAGAAATTCGGTAGGCTGAATATTTTCATTCTGGGCCAGGCAGGTATAAGAAACCACGAACTAAATACATTACGTTCTTCATAGGAGAGGGTTGTAACAACTGTTAAGGGATTTTCCAGAACGCCTAATCCAACCCTCTGATTTTACAGAAGGGGAAACTAAGACTAGGAGACATTTAGTGACTGGTCCAAGGTCACTCAGGTAATTGATCCTCTGAACGATGAGCTCAAAGGATGATTTTAAATGTTAGTTTGGAAACCGCATTCATGGTGTGTATCACAACCAATAAGGCAGTGGAAAACTTCCTTGGAAATGACTTAGACGAAGAAAGAGATTCCAGAAGGTTTTGAAAGTAGAAATCCTGGAGATAGCAGTCCAGGCATTCATTCCGATATTTGGTCTGGAAAGAACAAGGGAATATACAGTCAACAAAACATTCGTTAAATGCCTCCTTTGTGCTTGGCTGTGTGAGAGAGCTGTGGGGCTATTAAGATAAGCTGTAATCTCCCTTTTAGGGGTTTAGAAATGGAAGATCACAGTGAGTAGAAGTTATAAAATCATAGACCATGAAAACTGGAAGAGAACTCGAGGTCATCTAACTCAAAAGAGTTGGAAAGTACGTTAGAGGTCATCCAGTGCAGCCCATTCATTTTAGGAAGAAGGAAACAAAGCTCAAAGAGATTACTTAACTTACTCAAAGTCAAATGCTAGTTAGTGGGCAGACTTAGGTTCCCTGAATGCTAATTTCAGTGCTCTCTCCACTGTCCCCTCTCCTCCACAGTTACCATAATAAATCCAAGTTAGACTAAGTTCTCTATCCAGCAAACCCCAAAGAATAAAAGGAAATAAGGGGCATAAGCTAGACAGTTAGCACAGTCGATAGGCCACCACTAGTCTTGGAATGAAGAAGACTCATCTTCTCATAAATTCAAATCCAGCCTGATACACTTCCTAGCTGTGTGTCCCTGGACAAGTCGATTAACCCCCTTTGTCTCAGTTTTCTCATCTGTAAAATGAGCTGGAGAAGAAAATGACAAAGCACTCCAGTATCTTTGCCAAGAAAACCCCAGATACAATCATGAAGAATCAGATACAACTGAAAATGATTCAACAACAGCAAGGCTCATGAAAGGGTTCTAAGTTCATGAGATATAGAGGCAGGTAATATAGGATGAGAAATAAATAAATGTCTTATGTTTATTTGTAGAGAATATATACAGTTTTCAAAGCATTTTCACAATTATTAATCATTTGTACCCCATCATTTAATAGAAGTGTGATCTTGCTCAGGTTACTTCCTTTCTCTAAGGAGATCGGTTTCCTGATCTGTAAAATGGAGGGGTTTTGTGCGAGAAGCGCTTAATAAAGCTGTTGTTGTTCAGTCATTTCAATTGTGTCCCACTTTTCATGGCACTTGGGGTTTTCTTGGCAAAAATACTGGAGTGATTTGTCATTTCCTTCTCTAGGTCATTTTACAGATGAGGAAACTGAGGCAAAGAGGGTTAAGTGACTAGTCCATGGTTACACAGTTAGTGTTTGAGGCCTTGAGACTTTTTCTTGACTTTTTTTCAATTGACAAGCACTTATTTTCTCTCCCTTATACCCTTTTTTGTTCCAATTTAAAGGAAAAACAAAAACATAGTGGCAGATATTCATAGTCAAGCAAAAACAAATCATTAAATCTTTGAGAGGCAGGGGATTTTTTAGGTGAAGAAAGAGATTGAAAGATTTGCCAAGGGGCAGCTAGGTGTGCAGTGGATAAAGCACCAGCCCTGGATTCAAGAGGACCTGAGTTCAAATGCAGCCTCAGACACTTGACACTAGTTCTGTGACCCTGTGCAAGTCACTTAACCCTCATTGCCCCGCCCCCCCAAAAAAAAGTTGCCCAGGGTTGGGGTACCCACAAGTGTCAGAATGGAAGATCAACAACCACATCCCCAAGCTCCCATTCCAATGCAGAGTGAGAGGATCCAAATCATGGAATTTCCCAGTTGGAACGGAATTAAGGGATCATCCAGGCTAAAACATACTTGAACAAGAATCCATCCCCTGCATAACACTCAACCGTGGCCATCTGACCAACCTTGA